>NC_134354.1:221489340-222950590 GCF_048569485.1 Anomaloglossus baeobatrachus
GACAGTTTAGTTTCAGTTTACCTTAGAATGCCTTGGGAAAGCACTGAGAGTGGACACACAGTGTCCAGCTCCCTGGGAGCATCTCTCTCAGGGAGGCAGAGCAGAGGAACTTCCAGTTCCAGACCGGTTCATACACCCTTTCCTTGCCTGGGACTGGGCGAGTGGATGGCTGAGGATCCCTAAGCTGAGGAAGATGCCAGTTAGGAGGCTCCAGGTCCATTAGCCAGCAGAGACTTAGTATAGGAGAGGTGGCCAGCCGGGAAAAAGTTGAGAGCCTGGGAACGGTAGTTGTATGGCATGGAGGAGAAGAGGGTTACAGAAGGGAGGATTTAGTTGCCCCCTTTGAACCAGCGCAGCTTCAGGTGGCAGAGTAGAGGGTCCCAAGAGCTCCAGAGACAAGGAGGGGACCACCACACGAGCGCACAGAAAGGAAAAAGCCCACAGGCTGCTCTACCAGACTTTGACCTCTGTCCTGTCTGGGAATGACCGGAGTCATTGCAGTAAAGACCCGCATCCTGGGTGCGACATAAAGAACTGGGAGTAAACAAAATATGAAACCCGCAACCCAGTGACTCTGACTCTGTTTGTCGTCACCTTGTGATCTGGCGATTCCCAGTTCCCCATTCTCCCTCCCGGGGGCTGCTCCATCTGTGGGGAGTGATATCATCCCGGCTGCACCCCAACATCTCCCCCGGCGAGGTACCCTGCAGAGGCTGCCTTATACCTGGCCGCACACCACAGGTGGTGTAGTCGACATTATCCGTTCCACTCCTGTAGGAGGAAAGGTTTGAAGAAGGGTCTGCAGCGGAGAAGGCCGGGACCCCCGGTGACAACCTCTCCAGGAACAGTCCTTGCTAGTCTCCCTTTACTGTGCACCACGGGGCCACGGAACCAGGTCAGGCCACGACTTCTACAAACCACTGGCCCGGCGACGGGTATGCAAGGTACGGACTGAAGCTCCTATCTTGCGCTCCGTGGGGTGTCATGTGGCACCCTGGACAAGCCAGGACATCACAGGTACAGCAACAACACACCCCACACCCTGGTTAGGAACACCAGAGTCACACACAAATCCTTGTTGCCTCCCTCACTAGGTGGGGTGGAGCCAGGCGGTTGGCTCCACCCACTGAGGCGTTCACAGTCCTGGAGGCGGGAAAAGGAGAGGAGAAGAGTGAGGACAGTGAGAGTGAAGGAGTGAAGTGGTAAAGGAGGAGTCTGACCGTGTACGGGTACGTGGCCCAGGCACCCACAGCAAGGTTGGCAGATGGTGGTGACCGTCTGCAGGCGAGGCCGATTGATGCACAACCGTAAGGACCGGGGTCGGGCGGTGGCCCGCCGGTACCGGACCGGGGAGTGAAGAGAAGCCAGCACCATTCGGCAGGGCCTACGGACCCCGACCAGGCTTGGAGTCGCCGTTAAACCGGTCAAATCCGTCAGCGACGGGAACCTCCGGGGTTTCCCAGCAGCAAAGACCCGACTGAAGGCAACCGCTCAACCGTGAAGGGAAATACAGCTACCGCCACAGCTAGAGTTCCCAGGGCCAGCGCCTGCGGGCAAAAGGGGCTCCTCCAGCAAATACACCGCTGGGGAGCGGGTCACCGGTGGGAAGCCATCGGGGGCCGAAAACACATCAAAGGTGCAGGGAGAGACAGTCACCGCCAACCTACCGGAGGTGACCACCGCAGCCGTCTGTGGGACCCGTCCATCCAGCCGTTTGCTTTACCAGAGACTCCGTGTACGTTACTGGCTGAGTGAGTACCACTGTGCCGTCTGGCACTGCGCTTCCCCCGTGACCCTGCACCTCCCCAACTCCTGTTATCCACCCTCCAGTCGCTATCACCGGGCCCCGGGACCACCAAACCCCCCCTACCCACGAAGGGGAGAGAAACATCTCAGCTGCTCCCTGTCATCACTCCCGGGATCCCCGTCCAGAGCAGCGGTGGTGTCCCATTATCACCACAAACCGTGGGTGGCGTCGCGGACTGACTTCCCAAACCCCAAAATCATCCCCTTTCACTCACGGGCGAGGAGCGCCACTCGAGTCCCCGGATCCGGCCCACTACTCGAGCCACCGAGCAGCAGCAGCGCCGGACCCGAGCGTGGTGAGCGCAGCGTCCCCTCCTCCGCCCGCGACAACTTGGTGTCACGAACAGGATCTTACCGTTCTACCACCTGGTAGAAGTGCACCTTGTGTCCCGCTGGAGGTGTCCGGCCGAAAATTTTCAGAAGTCGCCATCTTGGGCGCGAAAAGTTCCCCGCTCGAGCGTCTTCCCGAGCAGTGGAGGCGCGAAAGCCGAAGCTCCGCCCCTGAAGAGGAGGTGCCGGAAAGAAACCAAGGGGGCACGGATGGCGTCCGGCCGCATGTAGACCGCGGCTATAAAAGCAGGGATGCCAGGACTCTGTGGCCATCTTTTGGTTCCTGGAAGAGGCCGCCGCAGCGATGCACCAACCGACCAGCAACGCCGTAGCCCCCTCGCCCGGCTCCGTGGCGTGGGTGGAGGTCCGGACCGTCCAGCTGAGTAGCCGTCTGCAGGTCCGCGTGCAGCTCCTCTTGGAGGAGTGGGAGGCTGACATGGCGGATGTGGTGGCGGCCATACGGAGACGCGAGGTGGAGGAAGTTTTGGAAGAGCGGGTAAGCGACCCACGCCCCTGTATCCCTATCGGGTCGGTCGTCGCGGCTGAGGGGCCCAGTCTGCGCCCGCTCATCCTGCTGCCTCCCCCGCCACCCGTGTTAGCTGCTGCTCTGCCACTAGGCCCGCTACCACCGCAACCGGTAGCGGTACCCTGCCGATCCACCCAAGCGGACCGACCTGCAGCCGAGGCCCGTGACCGTCCTGAACCGCTCCCATGGAAGATACCGAAGGCCGAGCCCGTCGGGGGAGATATAGCGGAGGCACATGTGACTGTGCCTGGTCCCGTACCAACTCCGGACGCCCGTCTCGTGCAGGAGGAGGCGAAGGTCAAGCGGGAGAGGACCCCTGTACCCGTCCCCCACGCCTCGGCTGAGGCTGCGTCGGGTCGTTGCTGTGAGGCGGCACCCCAGGCCATGACACCGCGGGACCTTCCACCCAGAATGCCAGTAATGGGCAGCGTAAAGGAGGTCTCGCGGGGCTTGACCCGCACGCAGGGGCTTGCAGCAGCCCCTTACTGGGACAGGGAGCTGACCCCGCTGGGCCAGGAGATTGCGGAGAGGGAGAAGAGTAAGGCGGAGCTGGTAGCCCGCACTATTAGAGAAAAGGAGAGCCTCCGCAGAGCCACCTTCCAAATGCAGGGCCCAAGATATGAGGGACAAGTGAGGAGATTCGATGTCCGTAGAGGATACGGCTTCATCTTTGAACCGGGCCTGGAGGCCGAAGTTTTTGTGGCCCGAAGGGACGTGAATGACCACCTGCCGGAGGACCACCCGGGCCGCAATCTGCACCCCGGTGACCTCGTCACCTATACCCGGCACTGCGGGGAGAGGGGCTGGTTTTCCCTGGACGCTAGGCTGAGAGAAGGCCAGGGGCCCCAAGCACTAGCCCAGCCCCCTCCTTCGGTCGGTGGGGTGGACCTGAAGTGATGGCAGCGGTCCTCCACCGCAAGTTGTCCCCGGTGGGACCACCAGTACCGTTAAGTAACCGAATGATAAGGAAAGTAATTAACCGAGTAGTTAATCTGATTTGCAACCGTGATTGAACCGGCCGTTGCCGGCAACTAGTCCCCGTTGGGACTTTCTGCACCGTTTGCGTAAGAAACTGCTTACGGACAAGCCCGAGAACTTGCAGGGCAACCGCAAACTAGTGGCATGTAAATAAAAATGTTGGCTTATACTGTTACCGCCTCCGGAGAGGCTGATTTGGAGGATGGGCCTGGAGGAAATGGATAGCCCAGGCCCGCCACTACCATAACCGGTGGCGATCCTCCGGGGGTCAGGGGTCCCCCATGGACGTGGGTCCCCTGAAAGAGACCGTACCCGCTTGGGCAATTTGGTTCTGGACTGGGGCAAGGGGTGCTGCCCACTTCTTAGGGGCAGCATCAGGGCCAGGTTGTTTGGGCTGGGGGAGAGCGGAAGCCGTTTGTTTAATAAAATTGACTACCGTTTAGTAACGTTAAAAGTACTGTGCCTCCCGAAGTTTATACAGTAATGCTTGTGGTTAATGTTTTTATATGTTTTTCTACTTCTTTACAGTTAACAAAAATAAAACCGGTGATGGACGGGCAGCCCGCGGACGGTCTACGTTTAACCAAGGGGGAATGTGGCGCCCTGGACAAGCCAGGACGTCACAGGAACAGCAACAACACACCCCACACCCCGGTTAGGAACACCAGTCACACACAAATCCTTGTTGCCTCCCTCCAGGGGCTGATGTCCACACCAGGTGGGGTGGAGCCAGGCGGTTGGCTCCACCCACCAAGGAGTTCACAGTCCTGGAGGTGGGAAAAGGAGAGGAGAAGAGTGAGGACCGTGAGAGTGAAGGAGTGAAGGGTAAAGGAGGAATGTGACCGTGTCTGGGTACGTGGCCCGGGCACCCACAGCAAGGTTGGCAGATGGTGGTGACCGTCTGCAGGCAAGGCCGATTGACGCACAACCGTAAGGACCGGGGTCGGGCGGTGGTCGCCGGTACCGGACTGGGGAGCGAAGAGAAGCCAGCACCATTCGGCAGGGCCTACGGACCCCGACCAGGCTTGGAGTCGCCGTTAAACCGGTCAAATCCGTCAGCGACGGGAACCTCCGGGGTTTCCCAGCAGCAAAAACCCGACTGAAGGCAACCGCTCAACCGTGAAGGGAAATACAGCTACCGCCACAGCTAGAGTTCCCAGGGCCAGCGCCTGCGGGCAAAAGGGGCTCCTCCAGCAAATACACCGCTGGGGAGTGGGTCACCGGTGGGAAGCCATCGGGGGCCGAAAACACATCAAAGGTGCAGGGAGAGACAGTCACCACCAACCTACCGGGAGTGACCACCGCAGCCGTCTGTGGGACCCATCCATCCAGCCGTTTGCTTTACCAGAGACTCCGTGTACGTTACTGGCTGAGTGAGTACCACCGTGCCGTCTGGCACTGCGCTGCCACCGCGACCCTGCACCTCCCCAACTCCTGCCATCCACCCTCCAGTCGCTATTACCGGGCACCGGGACCAGCAAACCCCCCCCTACCCACGGAGGGGAGAGAAACATCTCAGCTGCTCCCTGTCATCGCTCCCGGGATCCCCGTCCAGAGCAGCGGTGGTGTCCCATTATCACCACAAACCGTGGGTGGCGTCACGGACTGACTTCCCAAACCCAAAAATCATCCCCTTTCACTCACGGGCGAGGAGCAACGCTCGAGTCCCCGGATCCGGCCCACCGCTCGAGCCACCGAGCAGCAGCAGCGCCGGACCCGAGCGTGGTGAGCGCAGCGTCCCCTCCTCCGCCCGCGACATGTCACACATGCGCACTACGCCTCTCTGAATTTTTCCTGAATTTTTCCAGAGTACACTCATACTCCACATGTGGTCCAAAACTACCTTTTGAACATGGGCAGATGTCAGAAGGGAATGAGCGCTTTTTGACTTTTGTAGCACAATTTTGGCTAGAATAGATTGCATACGTCATGTTGCATTTGAAAAGGACCTGACATGCCAAAAGAGCAGAAATCCCCATTTTGTAAACTACCTTCATCAAGTACTTCATCTAGCAATATTGTGACCATTTTGGGGCTTCAAAAAAATTCATAACTGTGTGCCTTGAAAATGTAAATTTTCATTTTTTCAGCAAAAAATATTGCTTTTAAAATCTTTTCAAAGGATAAAGAAGAAAATGGACCCAAGAATCAGTTTCACATTTCCTCCTAAGTACACTGATATGTGGTTTGAAATTGTGATTGGTTTCACAACAGGGCTTGAAAGAGAAAGAGCACTATTTAAAGAGGACCAACCACCAGTATTTTCATATACAATCCTAAACCAGTGCTATACTGGTGCTATAATGCTGATTCTAAACATACCTTTAGATGTTAGATCGGTGAAATATAGGCAAGTAAAGTTTGTGAAATGCACTGTTATTTGATCAGAGGTGCAATGGAATATCTAATCGGTGGGTCGAATTTTGCTAGTTATTCCTGCCCCTGTTGCCTGCCTGTCCTTCCACCCCCTTTCTCTGTTATTACTCCTCTCTCTGTCATTAATCCTGTTGCTTTCTGTCTGTCATTACCTGAATCTTTTAAAATCCTTAATGTAGTCCACAGATCTTTGTTAAAAAATATTTGGCTTCAAGAATCTCTCTCTCCTTACCTCCACCTCCTGCCTTATTTGATGGGTTATTAGAATTCCAGGTATCCAAGATTGTTGATTCTCGTTTTATTCGCCTTTTGTTGCAATATCTGGTTCATTGGCAGAGTTATGGACCTGACAAGAGGACTTTGGTACCAGCCTCTGATATCCATGCTGAGCACCTGGTTATGACTTTTCATGGTCTCCATCCGGAGAGACTTGGTCCTGAGGGTCCAGTGGCCCCGCTTAGAGGAAGGAGAACTGTCACACAGAAATTTTTACAAATGTCATGGTGGTGTTGGGATCCGTTCAGACTACTGATTCTGACACTCTGCCCAATAACATCTGGCTTCTATGATCAACGCAGTCAGACTCTGGCATCGACCTGCAGAGTGGTAGTTCATAGACAGGCTAGCAGGAGTTAATCTCTGCTAGTCTGCTTGCTAATCTCCTTTGATCACATGTTGTTGTGGGGGAGCCAATTACATCTGCTCCCCTCATATATATATATATATATATATATATATATATATATATATATATATATATGCTGAATAGATCCTTCTTTCTATGCGAACCATAGTTTATCTTAGCTGGTCTAGTAAGGTGTTATGATCCAGACTATCTGGTGAATGTGATAATTGTTGCTGAGTGCGGCTGTGCAGTTAACCCTTGTTGCTATCTTCCTGGTCTTGCTTTTTTCCTGAGTCTCTCATTGTCTATTCCTGTGTGTGTGCAGTTTTTCAGAGTTTTGGTTTTCTCTTGTTTGTCTTAGGCTGGAGTCACACTTGCGATTAACTCGCAGGAGTGCAATGCGAGAAAATCTCGCATTGCACTCGAACCAATGTTAATCAATGAGGCAGCTTCAATCTGCTATATTTTTTCTCAGTCCAAATCGGACTGAGAAAAAAAATCGCAGCATGCTGCGTTTTGGTGAGTTTCTCGTGCAAGTCTCTTCAATGCAAGTCTTTGGGTGCGTGAAAAAAACGGATGTCACACGGACGGAACACGGACCATCCTAGTGACATTCGTTTTTCCTCAATATATTTCTATTATGTAGCAGAGAACACTGTAAATGCTCCTGTACATAACAGTATATGAGTAGCAGCTGCTGAGGAAAAAAACTGATTGCACACTGACAGCACACTGATGAAATTTGAGAAGAAATCGTCCAACTTTCTGGCATGAGAATTAGACCCATTTTACACTCGCAAGTGTGATTCCAGCCTTAGGCCTGTTTCACACGTCAGTGATTCTGGTACAAACGTTTTTTTAAACGTACCAGAATCACTGACATACGCAGACCCATTATAATGAATGGGTCTGCTCACACGTCAGTGATTTTTCACTGCACGTGTCTCCGTGCGGTGTACCCGCGTGTGCGTGATTGCTGCACGGAGACATGTCCATTTTTTTCTGGCATCACTGATGTTCCACGGACCACGCAGTGGTGTGGTCCGTGAAACACGTGCCAGAAAAAAACGTACTTTTAAAATAATAAACATTTTAACTCACCCGGCGTCCAGCGATGTCCTCTGCAGCCCGTTCTCCCTGCCCCTTCTGTGCCGGCTGATTACTGTCGCGCATATTCATTATGCGCGACACAGCCGACCCGGAAGCAGCTCCTGCAGGGGTCACCGCCGGCCGGATGCTGCGTCGCGGGAGGATTCAGCACCATGGACAGCGGGAGCGGATGCAGGTGAGTGAATCTCTAAGTGCAATCACGGGCCACGGAGAACGGAGCCCGGATTGCACTTAGACAACCCACGTGTGCCGTGATTTTCGGCACACGCAGGGACATGTGCGTGTTTTACACGCCAGTGAAAAACGTCTGTGTTTTTCACTGACGTGTGAAACGGGCCTTAATCTGTGTTTTCTTCTCACTTCTGCCTCTTTATTCTCTGGTGGGAGGGGGGAAATCAGATTGGATCTTGTCAAGAGCATAGCCAGGCACGGGACTCAGGTACCTCCACCATCAGGAGTGACCCTGAGGTTAGGGATAGCCTAGGGTCCCTGTATTCCCCCATTTAAGTACTTCTGTGTAAACATCTGGGTAATTGTTTGGCTCCATCTCAGTAGCATTATATCTATTTTTTAACCTAATTTATTTTTTTTTTAATTAATAAAGTACATATTTTTTAGCATGAACCGCTTTCTTGTTTACTTCATTTTGGGATTTTTTTTGGTTGATTTAATAATAGGTTATAGTATTTCTGTTGACTGACACTTGACCTGAAGGTTTGCAGGATTAAGTAGGACATCTATGTTTCATTTATTTACCAGAACTTTTTTCTGTGTCTGTAACATTCTACTTATTTCTATGAGTTTAATGAGGTGACCCCCTGGACTTGCCTTTCTGCAGCATTAGCTATAGGATTCCAATGACCTTTACAAATTTAGCATAGACATTAACACTTGATAGTCTAATAAATTCTCATAGATTACTGGAGTTCAAGTAAGGAAA
This sequence comes from Anomaloglossus baeobatrachus, assembly GCF_048569485.1. Taxonomy (NCBI): domain Eukaryota; kingdom Metazoa; phylum Chordata; class Amphibia; order Anura; family Aromobatidae; genus Anomaloglossus; species Anomaloglossus baeobatrachus. The sequence goes on from NC_134354.1 coordinate 221,498,032, forward strand.
AACATGGAGAACATAACTTGGACAATGCTACAATGCACTGGTCTCCTGTCTTGTAAACCACAGACATTCAGGGAATATGTGTAGTGAATTTCTATGCAAAGAAATCTGCTGCATATTACCTTACATTTGCAATCTCATACCTCCCAACTTTAGAAGAATGGAAAGAGGAACAAAGTCTGCAGCGTGCCACGGCAAATTTTGATCACGCCCCTAGCCACACCCATTTGGCAGTAAGGGTCATTCAGCAGATACCCCGGATTGTTCATTCATAGTCATAGCAAGCAGAATTTTCTTATATTTCTATGTGTCACTATATGACATTGCTTATTTGTGCCTATAAAGCCATTGTTCACACGTTGCATAAATTCTGTGCTTTTTGTTTCTGCCGCTGTCTGCACCAAATTATACAATAACAATCTTCTCTGATTATTCCATTTTTGCTGCATTTTTTTATGCCTTTTCTCCATTATTTAATGCGTTTTTGGTTCAGATGTGAATCTGCGTTTTTAAGTGTTTTTATAGGACAGAGAAGCTTTTTCCTGCGTTTTTTTAAGCTCCACATAGAAACTTCCAGAGAAAAAAAAGCACCAAAACCGCAGAGTTCAGCGTTATCTTTTCATGGAATCACATCCACTTTGCTTGGACAATTAAATATAGTAGAATATATGTGCAAAAAAAAAGCAGCATTTACACCACATGTGAACACTAATTGTCCAAACAAAGTGGATGAGACGTCATGAAATTTCTGCCCCTTTTGCGTGGAAAGACGCCGCTGAACTGTGCAGATTTGGTTTCTTCTTTTCTTTATAAGCTTCAGGATTCACATCTGCAACAAACGTGTATCAAATAAGGGGACAATGCATAAAAAATACCGCAAACATGCAATAATCAGAGAAGAAAGTTATAGCGCTCGTGATGCGGACACCTGCAAAAAAAGGTCAGCATTTACGCTACATGTGAACACGGCCTCAGCGATACATTTTTATTACATTTTTTATGGGTTTTAGTAAAGGAAAAATAATAAATTGCGCCTTTTTTTTACGCTTTTTACCGATCCCCATAAATAATGTGATCGCTGTGTTGTTCGGGCCGTTACAATTACAGGGACACCAAATATGTTCATGTTATTTGCTGATTTTTGATGTTTATTATTTTTAAAAAGTGTAATAAAATTACATTATTCTATTTTTTTGTATTATTTTTAGTAATTCTACTAGAAAAAAAACCCTCTTTTCCTCTCCTCCTAGAACACAGAACATAGAGATTCTGCTCTGTACAATGGAGCCCTATGTCCTGTGTAATCTGCTGTGTAATGAGAGGCTGTATTGTAGATTCATCTACATAAAATCCTCCCTGTGATATTGTTATTCCTAGTGGCTCAACAGCTAGAACAGCTAGAAAAGCTAGGAGGGCTGCTGAGCAAATGTTTGAAACTTGCTGGTTTGACTCCAAAGTGGTGAAGATAGTGAAATTTTTTGGTATATATTTGTATTTTTTTCTCATTTCTTTATAGTAGTTTTATGGGAACAAATGAATCTGACTCTTTCCTTCACCTACAAATAGATGCAGTATTTATCTATCCATGTATCTATCTATCTATCTATCTATCTATCTATCTATCTATCTATGTATCTATTATATATCTATCCCTCTATCTATTATCTATCGATTATATATCTATCATGTATCTATCATGTATCTGTGGCACCCCTGAGGCTTCGGTCGCCACAGGGTACTGCACCTCACTTAAGATGCGGTACTCATCCCGGGTCCAAAGGAGGTGGGTGCCGAGTCCACATCCATTCATTCCATGCATACAGTAGGTTGCCCTCCCCACAGGGGACCGGGCTAGGGTCGGGTCTTAAGGTTGCCAACCAAACACTGGGGCTTCCAACCACTAGCGACAGGGACTCAGGGAGGAACGACCACAAAGGGGGGTGAGGAGCACAGATACACAGACGAGAGGAGTCAGCTGGGAGAAGCTGACAGGAGAGGAGCTGGTTACCGGTAGCTCCTGTTGGAAATTGGAGAAAATACGGTTGCTGAGGGGAGAGCTTAATTGCTCCCTGGGAACCGGCGCAGTTTAAGGTACAGAGCCCTAAGGTGGCGTACACTTCAGGTTGCGCCACCAGAATCTGCCGGACAGGGGGATTTCACGTCCCTCTGGCCACCACAAGATCCCGGTGCACTGTGGCAAATAGAACCTGGAGACACGATCATGGTCAGGAAAAAGGACTTGCACTGCCTGCAAATGGGACGGGTACTAAATGACAACTGCAGGGGACTCTGTTTAGCTTCATGCTATGGGGACCCACAGACACAGCGCAAGGAGGAAGGGCCCACAGACTACCACACCGGTTTTGACCTCTGAAAGATCCGGGATCGGCTGAGGCCCATCACGGTGGAAACCGGCACTCCGTGGGTGACTACCATACAGTGAGAAAGACCTTTATCCGCAATCACTGTGTCAGCTAGTCACTGTCTCCCCATGCTTCAGTGCCAACGGCCACTACCACAACCATCATCCTCCCCTGGGGCCTGGCTCTACCTGTGTGGAGCCAAACCATCTGAGCTGCGACAACATCCGCTCCAGAGGACAGCACCCAAAGTGGCGGCTAATCCCTGGCCGCATACCACAGGTGGTGTCACGAGACAACTACTCCCAACATCCTCAAACCCTTCGTCCTCATCATCATCCCACCATTCATCCCCCCTTCGTGGACACCTTGGGGTCACGAAACCGGGTAGGGCCACCCGTGACATCCCCTGACCCTCATTCCCAAGACCCCGTGGGGTGCTTTATATCATCTATCTATCTATTTATTTATCTGTTTATCTATCTATCATCTATCTATAATGTATCTATCTATCAATCATGTATGTATCTATTATCTAGCTATCTATCTAGTATCTATTTATCTATGAATCTATTCCGCTATCTATCATGTATCAATCCATCATGTATCTATTTATCTATCTATTATCTATCACTCTATCTATCATGAATCCATCTATCTATCTATCTAGCTGAATAATCTGCTTCTGGTTTCTCTACTGCAATACAGAGGTCAAGATTACCAAATCTTCCTATGGCTTTCATTGCAGGCAGTAGCTCAGTGGTAGAGCTGCTGCCTATTGACAATGAGTTTGCAAGTTCAAGTCCCAGCCCCAACTGTCCTGGAAACCTGGAGCAGATGGAGAGAGCCCTCAAATTGTGACACTCCTGCAGAGTTTGGGATGGTTGGGAGGTATGCAATCTCCCTGCACTGCCACACTCTGTTCTGTAGACCAGAGGGGTCTTTAAGCCTCTAGTCTACAAAACAGCAGGATGTGGGATATATTGTGAGAGCCTTTTTATAGCATTGAAGCTAATGCAGGAGTCATTATACAGTTTGGGAGCTAATGTGGGGGCCTATATATAGTGTGGGAGCTAATACAGGGGTCATTATAAAATTTGGAACCTACCTTGGGGGCCATCACATGATGTGGGGGCCTTTATACAGTCATCATGGCTAAAAATGTTGGCACCCTTGAAATTGTTCCAAAAAATGAAGTACCATATTTTTCAGATTATGAGAGTATCTGGGACTCCCGCTGCACCGCCCGTATCATTGCGCTAGTCCACAACTGCCCCTGCCTCTTGTGACGCTGCTCCATCGCCGCTGACGCCCACCCACCCTCTCCGGTAAAAGCCACCGCATTATAACATGGACTACATATTTATTTATTTTTTTACTTTTTTCTTTGTCTACATTTGGAGTGCGTCTTATAATCTGGCACGTCTTAAAAAATGAAAATTAAGGTAATTCTCCTAGAAAATTATTGTAATGACACATGTTTTGTTATACACATATTTATTTCCTTTGTGTGTATTGGAACAACATAAAAAAAAAAAAGAAAGAAAAACCAGAGGAAAATAAAAGCAATTTGGATATAATTAAAAATAAAAATGGGCAGGACAAAATTGGTACATCCTTTGGAATAAATAACTGCAATCGATTCCTATAACTATCAACAAGCTACTTACACCTTTCAACATTCGGCTGAGTGTGCAAGGGTCTGCAGTAAAGTGTGAGGATTGCAGATAAGTGCATAGTTTAGCACAACTTCATAGTTTGACACAAAAGAATAGTTTGAAGTTATCGAGGGTGAATATGTCTGCACTCGATGCAAGTATGTTGCATATTTGGAAGCCCAGGTAACTAATCTAAATAATCAGCTTGCAACACTCAGGAGCATTGCAAAGCTGGAGAGTTAAGAGCTCTCTGAGCTTTCTCTGACTGGGGCCAGGGATATGGAGGCGGGTGGAGGTGGGGAAGGTCAGGACCCAGAGGTAGGTAGCTGGATAACTGTTAGACTTTTTTCCTTGTCTACATTTGGGGTGCGTCTTATAATCCAGCACATCTTATAAAACGAAAATTAAGGTAATTCTCCTAGAAAACTATTGTAATGACACATGTTTTGTTATACACATATTTATTTCCTTTGTGTGTATTGGAACAACACAAAATAAAACAAAAAAAAGAAAAGAAAAACCAGAGGAAAATAAAAGCAATTTGGATATAATTAAGAAAAAAAAATGGTCTGGACAAAATTGGTGGCATCCTCAACTTAATATTTGGTTGCACATCCTTTGGAATAAATAATTGCAATCGCTTCCTATAACCATCAACAAGCTACTTACACCTTTCAACTTTCGGCTGAGTGTGCGAGGGTCTGCAGTAAAGTGCGAGGATTGCAGATAAGTGCATAGTTTAGCACAACTTCATAGTTTGACACAAAAGAATAGTTTGAAGTTATCCTTATAAGTTTCCCATTGTTTTACTTGTTTTTCTACTTTTCTCTATACTGTTTATCCCCATTTAACAGCGGCTCCATGGACAATGCTACCAGGTGTGTATCTTGTCAGATGTATGCATGCCTTGAGCAGCCGTTCGAGGGTGAATATGTCTGCACTCGATGCAAGTATGTTGCATATTTGGAAGCCCAGGTAACTAATCTAAATAATCAGCTTGCAACACTCAGGAGCATTGCAAAGCAGGAGAGGAGTTTAGAGCTCACTGAGCTTTCTCTGGCTGGGGCCAGTGATATGGAGGAGGGTGGAGGTGGGGAAGGTCAGGACCCAGAGGTAGGTAGCTGGGTAACCGTTAGAAGAAGAGGTAGGGGGAAAAGTGTCAGGGAGCCTAGTCCTGATCTGGCACAACCTAGTAAATATGCCTGTTTGGCTGATATTAGGAATGCAGGCCCAGGACCAGGATCACTACAGCAGGACGTTGCTCCTAGCAACTAGGAAAACGACTGCTGTAGGAAGGAGGGAAATAGGAGTGCAGCAAAGGCCAGACAGATATTGTGGTAGGGTACTCTATAATTAGGCGGACAGACAGGGTCATCTATCGCCGAGACCGTGAATGCCGAACAGTGTGTTGTCTGCCGGGTGCTCGGGTTCAGCATATTGGGGATTGGATAGACAGATTGCTGGGTGGGGCTGGGGAGAACCCAGCTGTCATGGTGCACATTGGTACTAATGACAAAGTTAGAGGCAGGTGGAAGGTCCTTAAAAATGATTACAGGGAACTAGGACAGAAACTGAAGTCCAGGACCTCCAAGGTGGTGTTTTCAGAAATACTACCGGTGCCACGAGCATCACTAGAAAGACAGCGGGAGCTTAGGGAGATAAATACATGGCTTAGAAATTGGTGCAGGAAGGAAGGGTTCGGGTTCATGGAGAACTGGGCCGACTTTTCAGTCGGCTACAGGCTCTACGGTAGGGACGGGCTGCACTTCAATGGGGAGGGTGCAACTGTGCTGGGGGAGAAAATGGTCAGACGGATGGAGGAGCTTTTAAACTAGGATCTGGGAGGAAGGAGGGTAATGGAGCAAATAAGGGGATAGAAAGAGCAGATAGAGACAGTGAAATGGTAGGGGTCAATGAAGGATTAGGGGGGATGGGACATGCAAGGAACGTAGGGAGGCTAGGAGTAATAAATGTGTTAATAGTATTAAATGTCTACTGGCAAATGCAAGAAGTCTTGCAAACAAAATGAATGAATTGGAGACTCTTATGTCAACCATGGATTATGATGTGGTGGGCATTACGGAAACCTGGCTGGATGAAAGCCATGACTGGGTGACAAAGATACAGAGTTATACTACATTCAGGAAGGACAGGAAAGACAAAAAAGGTGGTAGGGTGTGTATTTTTATCAAATCTAACCTAAAACCTGTGTTGAATGATGACATTGGGGGGAACTGCAACAATGTAGGGTCAGTATTGGTAAATGTACATGGGGTGGGGAATAATGGAAAAATGCTAGTTGGAGTTTGCTATAAGCATCCTAACATACCTGAACAGGTAGAGGGTGAAATGCTGGAACAAATTGAAATGGCAGCTAATAGTAATAATAATAATAATAATAATAATAATAATAATAATCAGGTTTTTATTATGGGGGATTTCAACTACCCAGACATACAGTGGGACATTGAATCTTCTAGTTGTGCTAAAAGCTGTAAATTCTTATCTACAATTCAAGACAATTATCTCTCTCAGATGGTAGATGAACCGTCCAGGGGAGATAATTTGCTAGATCAGGTCCTGTCAAATAGACCGGATACAATTTCAGATCTACAGGTCCGGGAGCACTTGGGCAATAGCGCTCATAATATGGTAAGCTTCAACGTAATATTCAATAGAACATTTAAAAGGGGAAATGCAAAAACCGGGAATTTTAGGAAAGCTGATTTCAACAAATTAAGGGAAGGGCTTAAATGTGTAGATTGGGATAATGTTATAGTAACTGGGGATACCGAACATAAATGGGGTAAGTTTGAGGATATGCTCCTAGAGTCCTGTAAAAAACTTATACCCTCTGGTAATAAAATGTCCAAGAATAAAAATAAACCACTATGGATAAATAAGACTGTACAAAGTATAATAAAACAAAAACAAGGGGCATTTAAAATCTTAAAGGCTGAGAATACAGAAATAGCATTTCAGAAGTATAAAGATATCAATAGGAAATGCAAAAAAGAAATCAAGCAAGCAAAATTAGCTACTGCCACAAAATTTCGCCAATAACATTAAAATAAATCCCATACTCTTTTATAAATACATTAATGCAGAAAAGGAAAACAAAGGATAGTATCGGCCCTTAAAATATAATAACAAGTTAGTTATAGAGGACAAACAAAAGACTGAGCTATTAAACAGGTACTTCTCATCAGTGTTCACCAAGGAGCAGACTGTTCCAGGGATCATTTAACAAGTGAAAAATCAAAGTTCACCACCCAATATAAATTAATGTAACAGAAGAAGAAGTACGCCTGAGTCTGAGTAAATTAAACATTGACAAATCCCCCAGGCCAGATGGCATTCATTCACGAATATAGACGGAATTGAGCTCCGTAATCGACAGACCGCTGTATCTCATCTTTTTAGACTCGCTTGTAACAGGGTTGGTGCCTCATGATTGGAGGATTGCTGATGTGGTACCGATATTTAAGAAAGGTAAGAGGGTGGATCCAGGGAACTACCGTCCAGTAAGCCTGACATCAGTAGTATGCAAAGTTTTTGAGGGCATTTTAAGGGGTGACATGCAAAAATTTATTGCAGAAAATAATATAATAACTGACAGACAGTATGGATTCATGAAAGATAAGTCGTGTCTAACCAATCTGTTGCGGTTCTGTGAGGGGGTAAGTGCAAATCTGGATATTGATATTGCAGTTGATGTGATTTATTTGGAATTTGGCAAAGGTATTTGATACTGTACCACATAATATCCTTATACTAAAGCTCCAGAAGCAAGGACTAGGGGAAACTATATGCAACTGGGTAAGGAATTGGCTAAAAGATAGGAAACAAAGAGTAGTCATAAATGGTACATTCTCTAAATGGGCAATAGTCAGCAGTGGGGTGCCGCAGGGATCTGTGCTAGGACCGATACTTTTTAATATCTTTATTAATGACCTTGTGGATGGGATTGATAGTAAAGTGTCAGTCTTTGCTGATGACACCAAACTATGTAGGATATTAAAAACTGACCTTAATAGTACAATATTAGAAAAAGATCTGGATAAGATGTCAGAATGGGCAGATACTTGGCAAATGAGATTTAATGTTGATAAATGTAAAGTAATGCACCTAGGATGGAGTAATCCTATAGCTGCGTATACATTAAATGGAAGTAAACTCGAGACTATGGAACAGGAGAAGGACTTGGGTATTCTTATTACAAATAAGCTGAGCAGCAGTATTCAATGTAAGGTAGCAGCTGCTAAAGCAAACAAGATTATAGGGTGTATAAAAAGAGAGATTAGATCCCGGGATCCCAATGTATTGTTACCCCTCTATAAATCACTTGTAAGGCCACATCTGGAATATGGGATTCAGTTTTGGGTTCCACATTTTAAGAAGGACATGCAGAAGTTAGAATCAGTTCAAATACGGCTAACTAGACTACTACAAGGAATGGAAGGCCTCCCATATGATGAGAGGTTGAAAAAGTTAGCTATGTTTAGCCTAGAAAAAAGATGTCTCAGAGGAGATCTCATTTATATGTATAAATACATGTGTGGTCAATATAAAGGACTGGCACATGACTTATTTCTTCCAAAGACAATACTAAGGACCAGGGGGTATACACTGCGAGTGGAAGAAAAGCTATTCCAACAGCTAAATAGGAAAGGGTTCTTTACAGTTAGAGCAGTCAGACTGTGGGATGCCCTACCACAAGAGGTAGTAATGGCAGACACTATAACAGCTTTTAAAAAAGAGCTGGATGATTTCCTCAGTACACACAACATTGTTGGTTATAAGTGTCTTAGGGACAAAATGTAGACTTGGTGGAGGAGTGCCCTGACATGCCGGCGGCCGAGCGCCCAGCTGAGAGCCGTCACATGCTGGCGGTCGTGCGCCCAGCCGAGCGCACTGACACGCCGGCGGCCGAGCGCCCCGCTGAGCGCCCTGACATGCCGGCGGCTGAGCGCTCAGCTGAGCGCCCTGACATGCCGGCGGCCGAGCGCCCAGTTCTTCTTTACAGTACCGGCCGAGCGCCCCGCTGAGTTCCCTGACATGCCGACGGCCGAGCGCTCAGCTGAGCACCCTGACACGCCGGCGGCCGAGCGCTCAGCTGAGCGCCCTGACATGCCGGCAGCCGAGCGCTCAGCTGAGCACCCTGACATGCCGGCGGCCGAGCGCCCAGCTGAGCGCCCTGACATGCCGGCGGCCGAGCGCTCAGCTGAGCGCCCTGACATGCCGGCGGCCGCTGAGAGCCGTCACATGCTGGCGGTCGGGCGCCCAGCCGAGCGCACTGACACGCCGGCGGCCGAGCGCCCCGCTGAGCGCCCTGACATGCCGGCGGCTGAGCGCTTAGCTGAGCGCCCTGACATGCCGGCGGCCGAGCGCCCAGTTCTTCTTTACAGTACCGGCCGAGCGCCCCGCTGAGTACCCTGACACGCCGGCGGCCGAGCGCTCAGCTGAGCACCCTGACACGCCGGCGGCCGAGCGCTCAGCTGAGCGCCCTGACATGCCGGCAGCCGAGCGCTCAGCTGAGCGCCCTGACATGCCGGCGGCCGAGCGCCCAGCTGAGCGCCCTGACATGCCGGCGGCAGAGCGCTCAGCTGAGAGCCGTCACATGCCGGCAGCCGAGCGCTCAGCTGAGCGCCCTGACATGCCGGCGGCCGAGCGCCCAGCTGAGCGCCCTGACATGCCGGCGGCCGAGCGCTCAGCTGAGCGCCCTGACATGCCGGCGGCCGAGCGCCCAGTTCTTCTTTACAGTACCGGCCGAGCGCCCAGCTGAGCGCCCTGACACGCCGGCGGCCGAGCGCTCAGCTGAGCGCCCTGACATGCCAGCGGCCGAGCGCTCAGCTGAGCGCCCTGACATGCCAGCGGCCGAGCGCCCAGCTGAGCGCCCTGACATGCCGGCGGCCGAGCGCCCAGCTGAGCGCCCTGACATGCCGGCGGCAGAGCGCTCAGCTGAGAGCCGTCACATGCCGGTGGCCGAGCGCTCAGCTGAGCGCCCTGACATGCCGGCGGCCGAGCACCCAGCTGAGCGCCCTGACATGCCGGCGGCCGAGCGCTCAGCTGAGCGCCCTGACATGCCGGCGGCCGAGCGCCCAGTTCTTCTTTACAGTACCGGCCGAGCGCCCAGCTGAGCGCCCTGACACGCCGGCGGCCGAGCGCTCAGCTGAGCGCCCTGATATGCCAGCGGCCGAGCGCTCAGCTGAGCGCCCTGACATGCCAGCGGCCGAGCGCCCAGCTGAGCGCCCTGACATGCCGGCGGCCGAGCGCCCAGCTGAGAGCCATCACATGCCGGCGGTCGGGCGCCCAGCTGAGCGCCCTGACACGCCGGCGGCCGAGCGCTCAGCTGAGTGCCCTGAAAGCCCTGAGAGCCGTCACATGCCGGCGGCCGAGCGCTCAGCTGAGCGCCCTGACATGCCGGCGGCCGAGCGCCCAACTGAGCGCCCTGACATGCCGGTGTCCGAGCGCTCAGCTGAGCGCCCTGACATGCCGGCGGCCGAGCGCCCAGTTCTTCTTTACAGTACCGGCCGAGCGCCCAGCTGAGCGCCCTGACATGCCGGCGGCCGAGCGCTCAGCTGAGCATCCTGACATGCCGGCGGCCGAGCGCCCAGCTGAGCTCCCTGACATGCCGGCGGCCGAGCGCCCAGCTGAGAGCCGTCACATGCCGGCGGTCGGGCGCCCAGCCGAGCGCCCTGACACGCTGGCGGCCGAGCGCTCAGCTGAGTGCCCTGACATGCCGGCGGCCGAGCGCCCAGTTGAGCGCCCTGACATGCCGGCGGCCGAGCGCTCAGCTGAGAACTGTCACATGCTGGCGACCACCGAGAAATTCTCGGCCACCGAGAAATGTTGCAGTAATGTTGTCCATGGTCCATCAGGACCACGGACAACATACAAAAACACGCAACCTCAGTGCCCTCATGTGCAGCAATCGCGGCAAGTCCCCATACGGTACATTGCATGGAGACTTGCTGCGATTGCTGTGTGATTTTTTTCCAATATAAGACATATCCCGAAAGTAAGACATAGTGGGACTTTTGGGGGTAAAAAGAATGTAAGACACTGTCTTACTTTCGGGGAAACACGGTAGGATGCCAAATTCAGCTTTTTGACAATGGTCACTACATTGCAACCTAAAATCCTTTGGTAATCAGATTTCATGGTGGCTTGCACACAGACAAGACATCCAGTGCCAGAGGTTGCAAAACAACCCCAAAACATCTTGAACCGCACCAAATTTGACTGTATGTACTGTGTTCTTTTGTTTTTAGCTCTATCTTGGTCTCATCTGTCCACAAGACACTTTCCCAGAATGATTTTGACTGACTCACATGTACAGTACCGACCAAAAGTTTGGACACACCTCATTTAAAGAGTTTTCTTTATTTTAATGACTCTGAAAATTGTAGATTCACATTGAAGGCATCAAAACTATGAATTAAAACATGTGGAATGAAATACATAAAGTGTGAAACAACTGAAAATATGTCTTATATTCTAGGTTCTTCAAAGTAGCCACCTTTTGCTTTCATTACTACTTTGCACACTCTTGGCATTCTCTTGATGAGCTTCAAGAGGTAGTTACCGGAAATGGTTTTCCAACAGTCTTGAAGGAGTTCCCAGAGATGCTTAGCACTTGCTGGCCTTTTTGCCTTCACTCTGCGGTCCAGCTCACCCCAAACCATCTCGACTGGGTTCAGGTCTGGTGACTGTGGAGACCAGGTCATCTGGCGTAGCACCCCATCACTCTCCTTCTTAGTCAAATAGCCCTTACACAGCCTGGAGGTGTGTTTGGGGTCAATGTCCTGTTGAAAAATAAATGATGGTCCAACTAAACGCAAACCGGATGGAATAGCACACAGCTGCAAGATGCTGTCGTAGGCATGCTGGTTCTGTATGCCTTCAATTTTGAATAAATCCCTAACAGTGTCAGCAGCAAAGCACCCCCACACCATCACACCTCTTCCTCCATGCTTCACGGTGGGAACCAGGCATGTAAAGTCCATCCGTTCACCTTTTCTACAAAGACACGGTGGTTGGATCCAAAGATCACAAATTTGGACTCATCAGACCAAAGCACAGATTTCCACTGGTCTAATGTCCATTCCTTGTGTTCTTTAGCCCAAACAAGTCTCTTCTGCTTGTTGTCTGTCCTTAGCAGTGGTTTCCTAGCAGCTATTTTACCATGAAGGCCTGCTGCACAAAGTCTCCTCTTAATAGTTGTTCTAGAGATGAGAAGTTGTGTCCAAACTTTTGGTCTGTACTGTATTTTGGAAAACTGCAGTCTAGCTTTCTATGTCTCTGTGTCAGCAGTGGGGTCCTCCTGGGTCTCCTGTTATAGTGTTTCATTTCATTCAAACGTCGGTGTATAGTGTGTGCTGACACTGATGCTCCCTGTACCTGCAGTACAGCTTGAATTTCTTTGGAACTTGATTATGACTGCTTATCCAACATCTATACTATCCTGCGTTTCAACCTTTCATCAATTTTTCTCTGCAGTCCACGACCAGGGAGATTAGCTGCAGTGCCATGGGTTGTAAACTTCCTGATTATATTGCACACCATGGACAAAGTAACACCAAGACCTCTGAAGATGGACTTATAACCTTGAGATTGTTGACATTCTTCAACAATTTTGGTTCTCATGGGTTTTTTTGTGTTGTTCCAATGTATATAAAAGAAATAACATGTGTATGACAAAATATGTGTAATTGCAATAATTTTCTGGGAGAAATACTTTATTTTCTGGAACAATTTCAAGGGTGCCAACATTTTTGGTCATGACTCTAAAGTGTGGGATCTACTGTGAGGGCCTGTCACAATTGTAGGCACTATTGTGGAGGGCAGTAATAATCTGTGGGAACTACTTTGGGGGCCATTATACAGTGTGGAAGCTAATGTGAGAGCCTATATAGAGTTTAGGGGCTACTGTAGGGACCATTACACAGTGTGTTGGTTACTGTGAGGGCTATTATACAGCTTCAGATGGTGAGGATGGGCTTGACTGCCAGTAGACGCTAGGTGCCACTACCAGGTCAGTGTCTGGAACTGTGGCAGCTGACCTCCAAGGTCGGGATGGGCTCAGGTATGGACAGACAGAGTCTCTATGGTAGGCAGGTGCAGGCAGAAAGGCAGATGCAGGTAATGATGACAGGTAATTGGCACAAGGAAATGGGACCTCAGAACTAGCTATGCATACAGACACTAACTAACTGTCCAGGTTACTCAAGCACCTGCCTAGTGGGAGGATGCCTTAAATACCTAGTGCCTCTCAGCCATAGCTTTAGAGGCACCTCCGGGTAAAAGGGCGTCAGCCCTGTAAAAGCAGGGAAGATGTGCGCGTGCGAGCCTTAAGCGCACTCCCGAGGGACATGTGCGGCATGCCAGGCCTCTGGAGCAGGAGGCAGCAGGAGCATAAGTGGATGGCTGTGGAGAGGCAGGGGAGGGTGCAGGCCGGCCGAGGCGGTAAGAACTTCGGTGTCCCTGCAGCAGGGACGCCAGCATTGCATAATGTAAGATCATCACTCAAACTGTGTGACTGGAGGGTGCTATGTTGAAATTCATTTATTTGCGGGTATCATACTGTGTTTTTGGGAAAGTTTGGTTGGCATGGGAACCAACAAAAGGATATCTTAATACGTTGGGACACTAAGGGGCTTCAATAGGAAGAAAATTGCTTTGTAAAGGATGCAATGTTGTGTGGTATGCACGTTTGTAACCCCACCAAATACAGTTAGGTCCAGAAATATTTGGACAGTGACACAATTTTCGCGAGTTGGGCTCTGCATGCCACCACATTGGATTTGAAATGAAACCTCAACAGCAGAATTCAAGTGCAGATTGTAACGTTTAATTTGAAGGTTTGAACAAAAATATCTGATAGAAATTGTAGGAATTGTACACATTTCTTTACAAACACTCCACATTTTAGGAGGTCAAAAGTAATTGGACAAATAAACCAAACCCAAACAAAATATTTTTATTTTCAATATTTTGTTGCGAATCCTTTGGAGGCAATCACTGCCTTAAGTCTGGAACCCATGGACATCACCAAACACTGGGTTTCCTCCTTCTTAATGCTTTGCCAGGCCTTTACAGCCGCAGCCTTCAGGTCTTGCTTGTTTGTGGGTCTTTCCGTCTTAAGTCTGGATTTGAGCAAGTGAAATGCATGCTCAATTGGGCTAAGATCTGGTGATTGACTTGGCCATTGCAGAATGTTCCACTTTTTTGCACTCATGAACTCCTGGGTAGCTTTGACTGTATGCTTGGGGTCATTGTCCATCTGTACTATGAAGCGCCGTCCGATCAACTTTGCGGCATTTGGCTGAATCTGGGCTGAAAGTATATCCCGGTACACTTCAGAATTCATCCGGCTACTCTTGTCTGCTGCTATGTCATCAATAAACACAAGTGACCCAGTGCCATTGAAAGCCATGCATGCCCATGCCATCACGTTGCCTCCACCATGTTTTACAGAGGATGTGGTGTGCCTTGGATCATGTGCCGTTCCCTTTCTTCTCCAAACCTTTTTCTTCCCATCTTTCTGGTACAGGTTGATCTTTGTCTCATCTGTCCATAGAATACTTTTCCAGAACTGAGCTGGCTTCATGAGGTGTTTTTCAGCAAATTTAACTCTGGCCTGTCTATTTTTGAAATCGATGAATGGTTTGCATCTAGATGTGAACCCTTTGTATTTACTTTCATGGAGTCTTCTCTTTACTGTTGACTTAGAGACAGATACACCTACTTCACTGAGAGTGTTCTGGACTTCAGTTGATGTTGTGAACGGGTTCTTCTTCACCAAAGAAAGTATGCGGCAATCATCCACCACTGTTGTCATCCGTGGACGCCCAGGCCTTTTTGAGTTCCCAAGCTCACCAGTCAATTCCTTTTTTCTCAGAATGTACCCGACTGTTGATTTTGCTACTCCAAGCATGTCTGCTATCTCTCTGATGGATTTTTTCTTTTTTTTCAGCCTCAGGATGTTCTGCTTCACCTCAATTGAGAGTTCCTTAGACCGCATGTTGTCTGGTCACAGCAACAGCTTCCAAATGCAAAACCACACACCTGTAATAAACCCCAGACCTTTTAACTACTTCATTGATTACAGGTTAACGAGGGAGACGCCTTCAGAGTTAATTGCAGCCCTTAGAGTCCCTTGTCAAATTACTTTTGGTCCCTTAAAAAAGAGGAGACTATGCATTACAGAGCTATGATTCCTAAACCCTTTCTCCGATTTGGATGTGAAAACTCTCATATTGCAGCTGGGAGTGTGCACTTTCAGCCCATATTATATATATATAATTGTATTTCTGAACATGTTTTTGTAAACAGCTAAAATAACAAAACTTGTGTCACTGTCCAAATATTTCTGGACCTGACTGTATACATTTATTTTTTTCTATGTGTGTTTGGAGGGGGGATGTTTTTACATCGCTTCTTCTTCTTGGCATGTATTTAGCATTATATTATACATTAATTATACTCCATTACTTTACTAGTATTATCAATACACAATCCATCATAAGCCTTTTATCATGAAATTATTTTCCACTTCAGTGGTTTTCAGAATCTGATATTATGTTTCATTATCTTATTTTTCACATTTATCCATACTGGCACTTAGAGAGTTAATTCTTCTCATTTATTCCCTGTATAACTGGAACCTGCTAAGCACATACTGTACTTCTGATTAAGTAATGGAGTAATCAGAAGCTGTAAACTCTCCCATCTCTCAATGTGCCACTATTTTGCTAACTGGTCATTGGGACTGACTTTCCCCCGTCACCTTCTTCCACTGTGACTACCAGTATTTATCTGAGAATGAGCTGAATTTCTCTATTTTTGTTGAAATATACGGTTTTATCTCCATAAACTGTCACTAGTACCCACTTACATATTAGGAGGTGAACATCGCTGATAATGTCATGTTTACTGACATCTGCCAGGACACATATGTGATAGAATAGACCAGATGTCACTGGCCCTTTTCACATGCCAATATGGAAGGGAGCCAAGCTCATATAAACTTTTAGCATAAAATGACTGTTCAAACCAAGCACAGTTGCTTCGTCCAGTATAATTGGTTTTCCATAAATAACTACCATCCTTTAATTATGGAGGAGTATATGTCACTCAATGAAGAGGGGGACAGATATATATGTAAAGCAAGTAGGTGCAAAGGTGAACTGAATTATTCAGCAATGCCAAGGGTACATCAAGCTCCCGTGTTTAGTTTGAACAGTCGTTTTGCTCTGACAGACTCCCTTAAGTTGATTTATGCCGCCCCCTGCCAGCAGCCGGCGCCTCTCGGATCCGGGGCCTACAGCACGGCTCGAGGGGTTTTCATTCGCGCGGACACTCCGAATAAAAGGGGGACGTATTTGTATGGGATTGATTGTAGAATGTCTGTGATGCCACCCACGGTGTGTGGTGAAGTGGAACACCACTGCTGCTGTTGTGGGATACCCGGGGGAGATGTAATGGCACCCGGATGTTAAC
Organism: Anomaloglossus baeobatrachus; assembly: GCF_048569485.1. NCBI lineage: Eukaryota > Metazoa > Chordata > Amphibia > Anura > Aromobatidae > Anomaloglossus > Anomaloglossus baeobatrachus. The sequence continues at coordinate 221,514,551 of NC_134354.1, forward strand.
CCCTCCGTGGGTAGGAATGGTTGCCCCGGGGCCCAGTGTCTCTGTGCAGGGTATGGTGACGGCAGGGCCTTGCACGCCCAGGTGAACCAGGGGATAGTTGATTACTCACAATTGAATGAATCACACGAGTCTTTTGGTAAACCAAGGTGCTGGTGGCCGGTCACCGTGGCCAGTTGTACTCTGGTCCGCTCACCCAGGCTGGTGGGCTCTGTCCTTTTCTCTGCACTGTTTTGTGTATTGTGGGTTGCCTGGTTTTGAACTCAGGAGTCTGCTCCCGGATTTCTGTTTGCCTAAGGAGCCATGCCCACTGACGCTGACCCGTGGGATCTATGGGTAGTGGCGGTTGCCCTATCCCTATCTGTGGGAGGTTGTCTGCTTTTGGGACTTTGGTTGGGACAGGACCTATAATCCTGCCCTCAATCGGTTAATTAGCTAGGTCTCTGGTTTCGGTCCTGGTTTCAGGGTCCGCGTACCCCCTCTGTGTACGGTTTCCGGTCGGGTCTCCGGTGTCGGTACCGGTGGGCTCCAACCCTTCTCCGGTCCTCCTCGGATCTGCCGATCTGTTTTCCCGTCTCCTGCTGATGGAGACCACCGTCTGCCACCTAGCCAAGGTACCAGGGCTCCGACCATGGCACCGTCCAACTTGAACTTCCTTGTTGGATTCAGCTAAGCCTTCACGACTGTGTGTGACAAGTTTGTTGATGGATTTTAATGAGAGAAAAAACAGCTATGAAGTCAGTTACAGCCAATATTACATGATATATAAAGCAATGAATTTACAAAGTTTCTTTAGTGTCCAAAGTTGGAAATAATGTAATAATAAAAAAATGTGTTTGGTTTTTGATTGAGATTGCTTTTGTACCTATTGTGCATTTTAATTTAGAGTAAAAATTGCTCAACATTCAACTTGTGGAATCCCCTCATTAATATGTTGTCTCTTTTGTCATTATGATTGCTACTATATAAAACGCTAATCTTTGTTTCTCTTTTGCTTTGTTTGTTTCTGAATGCATAGTACAACAGAGACTTTCTGTCACAGCTTGAGTCTGGTTAATCTCAGTTGCAACATAATCTCCATTTTAAGGAAAACAAGCACTGTCCTATTTTCTGATCTGAGGAAAGATACTGCTCGTTTCTGTAACTCTTAGGGGTGCTTCACACACAGCGAGCTCGCTGCCGAGATCGCTGCTGAGTCACGCTTTTTGTGACGCAGCAGTGACCTCATTAGCGATCTCGCTGTGTGTGACACTGAGCAGCGATCTGGCCCCTGCTGCGAGATCGCTGCTCGTTACACACAGCCCTGGTTCGTTTTCTTCAAAGGCGCTCTCCCACTGTGACACACAGATCGCTGTGTGTGACAGCGAGAGAGCGACAAATGAAGCGAGCAGGGAGCAGGAGCCGGCGTCTGACAGCTGAGGTAAGCTGTATCCAAGATAAACATCGGGTAACCAAGGTGGTTACCCGATATTTACCTTAGTTACCAGCCTCCGCAGCTCTCACGCTGCCTGTGCTGCCGGCTCCGGCTCTCTGCACATGTAGCTGCTGTACACATCGGGTTAATTAACCCGATGTGTACAGCAGCTAGGAGAGCAAGGAGCCAGCGCTAAGCAGTGTGCGCGGCTCCTTGCTCTCTGCACATGTAGCTGCATTACACATCGGGTTAATTAACCCGATGTGTACTGTAGCTAGGAGAGCAAGGAGCCAGCGCTCAGTGTGCGCGGCTCCCTGCTCCCTGCACACACAGCTAAGCGGTGTGCGCTGGTAACTAATGTAAACATCGGGTAACCATACCCGATGTTTACCTTAGTTACCAGTGTCCGCAGCTTCCAGTCGGCGGCTCCGTGCAAGCGCAGCGTCGCTTGCACGTCGCTGCTGGCTGGGGGCTGTTCAGTGGTCGCTGGTGAGTTCTGCCTGTTTGACAGCTCACCAGCGACCATGTAGCGATGCAGCAGCGATCCTGACCAGGTCAGATCGCTGGTCGGATCGCTGCTGCATCGCTAAGTGTGAAGGTACCCTTAGTCTTCAGAATATATAAATTAGTATATAAATAACAGTTGCTATAAACAATCTGTTAAAAAGAACCATATTCTTATAATGTTTCTGAAAGGGGCATTCTTATTTTAAGAAATTGATATAGTTAAGACAGCATGAAAATAAGCAAGTTTTCAGTTGACTTGCTTTTCCTATCTGCATACATTCTCCTTTTGTTAGAGCTTTTATGTTACATAGTGTACAGATTGTTTCCAAGGACATCAACTACCCCAGCCTGGTCAAGTATTCACCTTTGCTACATTCTATCATGAAACAATAACACATGAGATACAATTCAGGTCTCCATAGTACATTCATTTCTATACCGCAGTTAGCTGCTCACCTCCCTGTTAGCTCCTGACCTATTATCAATCCTGCAAAATTGTAATCTACCATCCCATTACACTTGCACCATGGGCAGTTTTCACTTGAGTCATAACTAACTCATTGACCAGGCACCACCCTTATGAAGAAGGTGCCTTAGACACCTGAAGCTTTTCAGCCAACCTGAAAGGCACTTCCGAGTCACGGCGTATAGGCTCTTTAAGAAAAGGGGCATAGCCGCACGCACACCCTACAGGCATTCCCAGGAGGCCTGTGCGATGTGTGCAGGCCCTGAGAGACAACAGTATGGACTGGAGTCGGAGCAGCCATTGCTGGGCGGCCAGGAAGGTGAGAGTGATGGTGTCCCCAACGGGGGAGTGGTGTAAGACAGCACAGGGAGGTTGGCATGGGCATTACAGTTATTAAATTTTGTCTTGAGAAGCACATTGCTCTTCAGTCTCTTTCACTTCCTTACTGATGAGGGAAAGGCATTTCTATTGAGTTTCAGTTCTGACTCAGTAACTGGTCTACTGCTGAGCTTATGCTACTGTTACACATTCAGACAAAGCATGGATTAAAACTTAACTTTTACTACAATTAGCTAAAAACATACAAAAAGTGCAGTGTATAATAATAAAGTGCAGTGTATAATAATAAAGTGCAAATAATTGTCAGGATCTCACCCAATCCTTCTCCACGAGTTCGTATACCATGCACACTGATCCAATAATGTAGTCAAGGCAGAAGATATGCTGGCAAGTCCAAAGGTATAAAGATAACAGCTAACCCCTGTCGTGCCCCATGCAATTGCTTCCAGGGCAGCACGACAGGGGTTAGCTGTTATCTTTATACCCTTGGACTTGCCAGAATATCTTCTGCCTTGACTACATTATTGGATCAGTGTGTACGGTATACGAACTCGTGGAGAAGGATCGGGTGAGATTGTGACAGTTATTTGCACTTTATTATTATGCACTGTACTTTATTATTATGCACTGCACTTTTTGTATGTTTTTATCTAATTGTAGTAAAAGTTACGTTTTAGTCCATGCTTTGTTTGAATACTGATCGGACTTAGGGGCACTATTTGTCTCTGTTTAGCAGAGAATTGGCTTTATTGTTGTTGTTACACATTCAGGTCTGTAAATATATTTTCTGATATCTATACTGTTATTATATATACATATAGCAATAAAACTTCATGATTACATTGCTATCATGCTTCTCCGAAAATAAGAAACTGCCATATTATTTTTTGCCTCGAAAAATGCGCTAGGCTTATTTTCAGGGTAGGGCTTATTTTCTTGGTCTGGTGTGACTTTTTCAAGTGTGAATTTTTAAGTGGACTATCAGAAATGTAATTCATAATATATCCTCCTGAATGCTGCCACCTCTATTGATCCGACAATCCATTTGTTTCATCCACAGGTATGTTGCTTTGCTGGCACATTTCCCACATGCACTGAAATCTCTTTTTACCTGTTTCTTTATTTTCCCCTGGTATGTTACTTTTCTGGCATATTTCCCACATCTCTCTGTATTGAATATCTTTCTCTTTAATCCCAGTTCACACCTGTATATATATATATATATATATATATATATATATACATATATATATATATATATCATCCATCTTAAGTGTCTACCTTTCTTGTGAAGCAGTCCAAATGTTTCTCTTAAGGTCCAGTCACACTAAGCAACTTACCAGCGATCCCAACAACAATAGGGATCGCTGGTAAGTTGCTAGGAGGTTGCTGGTGAGATGTCACACTGCAACGCTCCAGCGATCCCACCAGCAACCTGACCTGGCAGGGATCGCTGGAGCGTCGCTACACAAGTTGCTGGTGAGCTCACCAGCAACCAGTGACAAGCCTCCAGCGCCGCGTGGAAGATGTTGCGCTTGGTAACTAAGGTAAATATCGGGTAACCAACCCGATATTTACCTTGGTTACCAGCGCACGCAGCTACACGTGCAGAGAGCAGGGAGCAGTGCACACTGAGCGCTGGCTCCCTGCTCTCCTAGTTACAGCACACATCGGGTTAATTACCCGATGTGTGCTGCAGCTAAATGTGCACAGAGCAGGGAGCAGCGCACACTGCTTAGCGCTGGCTCCCTGCTCTCCTAGTTACAGCACACATCGGGTTAATTAACCCGATGTGCGCTGCAGCTACATGTGCACAGAGCAGGGAGCAGCGCACACCGCTTAGCGCTGGCTCCCTGCTCTCCTAGTTACAGCACACATCGGGTTAATTAACCCGATGTGTGCTGCAGCTACATGTGCACAGAGCAGGGAGCAGCGCACACCGCTTAGCGCTGGCTCCCTGCTCTCCTAGTTACAGCACACATCGGGTTAATTAACCCGATGTGTGCTGCAGCTACATGTGCACAGAGCAGGAGCCAGCACTGACAGTGAGAGCGGAGGAGGCTGGTAACAAAGGTAAATATCGGGTAACCAAGGACAGGGCTTCTTGGTTACCTGATGTTTACTGTGGTTACCAGCCTCCGCAGAAGCCGGCTCCTGCTGCCTGCACATTTAGTTGTTGCTGTCTCGCTGTCACACACAGCGATCTGTGCTTCACAGCGGGACAGCAACAACTAAAAAATGGCCCAGGACATTAAGCAACAACCAACGACCTCACAGCAGGGGCCAGGTTGTTGCTGGATGTCACACTAAGCAACATCGCTAGCAACGTCACAAAAGTTGTTCGTTAGCAGCGATGTTGCTAGCGATGTTGCTTAGTGTGACGGGGCCTTTAGTTTCTACCTACTAATTCACCCCTGCTGTGATTCTGTGTCCTGCTTTCCTGTGATCCCTCCCTCCTGCTCACAACTGAGACATCTTCTGTGCAAGATGTATAAATGTGATTGTCCAGGTCTGATACGACCTTGGTCTGGTGTGACTTTATCAAGTGTGACTTTTTAACTGGGCTATCAGAAATATACCAGAAATGTCTCAGAAGTGACCAGAAGGTAAGAGTTACCTCTCTTTAACTATGTTTGCGGCTTTCATTTTTTTTCCTCCTTTTCAAACCTTAATCTCAACATGCTTATGTGGCGCCCCTGAGGCTCAGTCGCCACAGGGTACTGCATCTCTTTTAAGATGTAGTATTCATTCCGAGTAAGAGGAGGTTAATTGCTGGTATTTGTTTCACTTGCACAACATCCAGTCAGTGAGTCAGCCAGTTATACAACACTGGAAGCCAGACAGCCTGGGGAATTCCCGGTTACCAGGGCAACAGCCACTATGCGTCATCCGAAAGTTGGGGGCTGTACTCAGAAAGTGTGAGCACACAACCAGCTTCTAGTCAGAAAGGTCTGTGACTCTGAAGAATATGGTCGCAAGAGAGCATGCTTAAGAGCTTCTCTTGCTAGAACCGGGCAGACTGGAAGAGGGTGAGAGTCAACCGGTGGAGATGGTGAGACAGAGGAGAACATGGTAGCTGGAGGTCGAGCCTAACCGTTCCCACAGTACCAGCGCTGACAGGGTGCAGAAGCCCTAGGGAAGATCATACTTTATGTTGTCTGCCAGAATCTGCAGGGGAAGGGGATTTTAAGTCCCATCGCTCACCACCCATTTTCCCAGAGCACAGTGATACATAGGATCCGGGGTTCTGATTGCAGCCAGGCCCCACGGCAAGGATCCGCGCCACCTGCATACAGGACAGGACACTTAACAAAGACACTGGGGTCCCCAAGCCACTTTAAGCCACGGGGATCCACAACCAAGCGCAAAGAAGGGAGTTCTCACACTACACAGATACCTGTGATTGCCTCTGATTTACTCGGGACCGGCTGATGCCCATTGCGATGGAGAGCAGCACCTCCGGGGCATCTTACAACTGTGAGTAAAGAGAACTTTGAACTGCAGCCCCCTGTATTGTCCCTGTCTTTGTCGTCGCCCCGAGCTTTGGCGCACCGTGGACTAGTGCCCTCGTCATACATCCAGGGCCCGCTCCACCTGTGGGGAGCGACACCATCCCAGCTGCCACAACATCTGTCCTGGCGAGGAATTCTGCAGCGGCGCCTACTCCCTGGCCACAGGTGGCATCACGACAAACTCTCCCAACAACCCCACTTTCCCTTCGTTTTTTGTACGCCTCGGGGCAACGAAACCGGGCAAGGCCACCCGTGACATTGCCTGAACTGACCCGCAACGGCCCGGCAACGAGTAGGTTAACCACCTGCCCCGTGGGGCGCTACACTTACCTATGCCCTTACAGTCTTTGCTCCACTAATCCTCACTGTGTTTCGCTATCCCCAAACCCCAGCACTCGCCAAACAAATAATTATCTCCCCTTCCCTTCTACCTTCTCATCTGTCATCACCTGATGACCTGCTCCTAATTCTCAGGTCTCTCCTAATAGCACGCAGAACATGCCAGCCGCTCTCCTCTCATCTGCTCTCCCTTTCTCTACTTCTCCTCACTGCTGGTGACATATCTCCCAATCCTGGACCCCCACACATGGTACACCCCTCTTTATCACCCAGTTATCACTCCCCACCTACATAAACTATCGCCATCATTCCAATATAAAATCCATTTCCTTCTCACCCACTCCACCACTCCCTTTCTCTGGAGCACTCTGGAATGCCCATTCTGTTTGTAATAAACTGCACGTCATTCACGATCTCTTTACCTCTAGCAATCTATCCTTCCTGGGCCTCACCGAAACATGGCTGACACACTCCGATACTGCCTCCCCTGCTGTGCTGTGCTACGGCGGCCGAAACTTCACCCACATGCCTCGCCCTGGCAATAGACAGGGTGGAGGAGTGTCTCTTCTTCTTTCTAACAACTGCAGCTTTAACCCAATCCCACCTCTAGCCTCCCTTGTTTTGCCTTCTTTTGAAGTGCACGCTGTCCAAATCTATTCTCCCTCCAACCTCCAAGTGGCTGTCATATACAGACCTCTGGGCCCTACCACTGCCTTTATCGACCAGTTCTGTGCCTGGCTTCTTTATTTCCTCTCTGCTGACATTCCCACTATCATCATGGGTGACTTCAACATCCCCACTGACACCCACCAGTCGGCAGCCTCCAAACTCCTGTTCCTCGCTTCGTCTTTTGGTCTATCTCAATGGTCCACCTCTGCCTCTCATAAAGATGGACATACACTAGACCTTATCTTCATCCGTCTCTGCTCTCTAACTGACCTCTCAACCTCCCAACCTCCCTACTCCCCCTATCTGACCACCACCTACTGATATTTTCAGCCCTGTCCTTCTCACCTACTCCCTCTGTCCAGTGTGACGCCCTGGGCAAGCCAGGGGTCACAGGTCACAACATCACATGCACCCCACATTCCCGGCAGGTACACCTAGGCTAACCTAAAATCCTTGTTGCCTTCCTCCAGGGGCTGATGTCCACACCAGGGGGTGGGCCAGGCGCTTGGCTCTGCCTACCGAGGAGTTCACAGCTCTGGAGGCTGGAAAACCAGGCAGTTAAGCTAGGGAAGTGAAGGAGTAAACAGTGAGAGTAGAGACAGTGAAAAGAAACAGTTTGTAAAGCCTGAAGCTGGTCCGGGTGTGTGCCCCGGACTGAGACAGCAAGGTCAGCAGACGGCGGTGATAGTCTGCAGGGGGACTGCTTGGAGGTTGCTGGAAGGACCGCGGACGGGTGGTGACCCGGCGGTACCGGAGCAGTATACGAAGAACAGTCAGCACCAGGGCAGGGGCCTTTCGGATCCCGGCAAGGCTAGGAGTCGCCATAATTTGCCAAATCCATCAGTGAAGGGGACCTCTGTCTCCTAACAACCAAGTCCCGATTGAAGGCAACAGTCCGACCGTTAAGGGGAGACACCGCCACCGCCAAGGCACCAGTTTCCCAGGGCCAGCGCCTGCGGGCAAGAGAGGGGCTCCTCCGGTCCATATCCAAGCCGGGGAGCGGGTAACCGGTGGGAACCCATCGCTACCAAAAAGACTTTACATAGGTGCAGGGAAGAGACCGTCACCGCTAACTGCAGGGAACAGCAGCACCGTGACCGTCCAAGGGACCCGTCCAACCAGCCGTTTGTTTACCGAGAACTGTGTCGTGTTTACTGGCTGAGTGAGTACCTCCGTGCCGTGCGGCACAGCGCTGCCCCTGCGCCCCTGCACCTCCACAGGCCCCATACCCGCCTGTCCATCATACAAACCCCATCACTGGGCCCCGGGAGCACCAAAACCCCCTACCCACGGAGGGGCAAATCAACAACTGGCTGCTCCACACCATCACTCCCGGGCTTCCCAGACAGAGCAGTGGTGGTGTCCACTTAATCACCACAACCGTGGGTGGCGTCACGGACAATAAACTATCCCAAATCCCAATCCCCTTTCACTCACGGGCGAGGAGCGCCTCTCGAGTCCCCGGGATCTGGCCCATCGCTCGAGCCACCGAGCAGCAGCAGGGCGCAGCAGCCGCGGCAGCCGGACCCGAGCAGAGGGAGAGCGCGGCGTCCCCTCCTCCGCCCGCGATAACTTGGCGTCACGAACAGGATCTTACCGCTCTGCCGTTGGGTAGAGGTGCGCCTTGTGACCGCCGGAGGTATCCGGCCGGAAAATTTCAGAAGTCGCCATCTTTGGCGCGAAAAGTTCCCGCTCGAGCGTCTTCTCGTGTAGTAGAGACGCGAAGGCCAAAACCCCGCCCCGATAGAGGAGGGGCCGGAAAGAGGCTAAGGGAGACGGAATGGCGGCTAGCTGCATGTGAGCGCGGCTATAAAAGCAGGGACGCCAGGACCCTGCAGCCATCTTGTTCCTGGGAGAAGCCGCCAGCAACATGTGGATGCCGTCCCGCAGCACCGTAGCCCCCGCGCCTGGAATCGCGGCGTGGGTGGAGATCCGGACCGCGCAGCTGTACCAAAGGCTGCAGGTCAAGATGCAGCTCCTCATGGAGGAGTGGGAGACCGACATGGCAGACGTCATAGCGACTGTGCGGAGACGCGAGGAGGAAGCGGAGGAAGGGAGGGTGAGTGACCCACGCCCCGATGCCCTTGATGGGCCGGTCATCGCGGCTGCGGGACCCGGTGCAAACCCTCTCCCCCTGCTGCCTCCCTTGCCACCCGTCTCGGAAGCCGTGACCCCGCCACTAGGCCCGCTACCACTGCAACCGGTAGCGATACCCAGCATGTCCGCCCAGGCGGACCGACCTGCAGCCGGAGCCCGTAGTCGACCGGAGGTGCTGCCATGGAAAGCCCCGAAAACCGAACTGGAGGCGTCCCCCGAGAAAGTCTCCGAGCCGGAGCCGATGACCCGCTCCATGCCGAAGGCCCAACTGCGGAAAGCCCCTGTGCCCATGCCCCACACCTCGGCTGAGGTTGCGCCGGGTTGCCGATGCAAGGCAGCGTCTAAGGCCAAGTCACCGCGGGACCTGTCGCCCAGAGTACCAGCAGTGGGCAATGTCAAACAGGTCTTGCGGGGCCCGACCCGTGTGCCGAAGCTCGCAGCAGCGCCGTATTGGGACAGGGAGCCGGTACTGTTTGGCCTGGAAATTGGTGAACGGGAAAGAAAGAAGGCGGAGTTGGTGGCCCGTGCAATCCGGGAAAAAGAGAGCCTCCGTCAGGCAACGTTCCGTGTCCGGGGCCCGCTGTACGAAGGGCAGGTGAGGCGGTTTGATGTCCGCCGGGGCTATGGGTTTATATATGAACCGGGCCTGGAGGCCGAAGTGTTTATAGCCCGGCGGGATGTGAATGCCCACCTGCCTGAGGAGCATCCCGGTCGTAACCTGATGCCGGGCGACATCGTGCAGTACACCCGGCACTGTGGGGAGAGGGGGTGGTTCGCGCTGGACGCTAAGGTAAGGGGCAGCCAGGAGTCCCGTGTGAGCGCCGCGCCCCCTCCCTCAGGTGATGTGGAGGACTCGGAATAACGGCAGCGGAGCACCGTTGCACTGTCCCCGTTGGGACCACCAGTGTGTTTGAAAGTTTTTGCAAAAATGATAAGTAAATGGAACCGAGGATTTATCTGATTCAACCGTGATTTGGAAACCGGCTGTTGCCGGCACCGTTGTCCCCGTGGGGACCGTTTGAAAAGTTTGCATAGAGAACTTTCTATGGACAAGCCCGTGAACTTGCAGGGCAACCACAGACGCTAATGGCTTGTAAATAAGTTGTGTTACCGTTACCGTTTCCGCATTTACCGCCTCCGGAGAGGCAGGTTGGAGGGAGGGCCCACAGCAGAGCAGGCTGGGGCCCAGCCACCACAGGAACCGGTGGCTACCCTCTGGAGGGAAAGGACAGATCCCGCTCGGGTAACTGGATCAGGACTGGGGTCAAGGGGTGCTGCCTGGGTTTTAGGGGCAGCATCAGGGCCAGGTTACTTGGGTGGGAGAGAGCGGAGACCGTAACCGTTAACCGTTTTGATGTTTGCAACGTTTAAGAACCGAACCTCCCGATGTGGGATGATGTCATAATTTGTATATATGTTACCGTTTTTATCTTTACAGAAAAAAACCGAAACAAAAGGAAAATAAAACCGGTGTTGGACGGGCAGCCCGAGGACGGTCTGCGTTTTGCTAAGGGGGAATGTGACGCCCTGGGCAAGCCAGGGGTCACAGGTCACAACATCACATGCACCCCACATTCCCGGCAGGTACACCTAGGCTAACCTAAAATCCTTGTTGCCTTCCTCCAGGGGCTGATGTCCACACCAGGGGGTGGGCCAGGCGCTTGGCTCCGCCCACCGAGGAGTTCACAGCTCTGGAGGCGGGAAAACCAGGCAGTTAAGCTAGGGAAGTGAAGGAGTAAACAGTGAGAGTAGAGACAGTGAAAAGAAACAGTTTGTAAAGCCTGAAGCTGGTCCGGGTGTGTGCCCCGGACTGAGACAGCAAGGTCAGCAGACGGCGGTGATAGTCTGCAGGGGGACTGCTTGGAGGTTGCTGGAAGGACCGCGGACGGGTGGTGACCCGGCGGTACCGGAGCAGTATACGGAGAACAGTCAGCACCAGGGCAGGGGCCTTTCGGATCCCGGCAAGGCTAGGAGTCGCCATAATTTGCCAAATCCGTCAGTGAAGGGGACCTCTGTCTCCTAACAACCAAGTCCCGATTGAAGGCAACAGTCCGACTGTTAAGGGGAGACACCGCCACCGGCAATGGCACAAGTTTCCCAGGGCCAGCGCCTGCGGGCAAGAGAGGGGCTCCTCCGGTCCATATCCAAGCCGGGGAGCGGGTAACCAGTGGGAACCCATCGCTACCAAAAGGACTTTACATAGGTGCAGGGAAGAGACCGTCACCGCTAACTGCAGGGAACAGCAGCACCGTGACCGTCCGAGGGACCCGTCCAACCAGCCGTTTGTTTACCGAGAACTGTGTCGTGTTTACTGGCTGAGTGAGTACCTCCGTGCCGTGCGGCACAGCGCTGCCCCTGCGCCCCTGCACCTCCACAGGCCCCATACCCGCCTGTCCACCATACCAACCCCATCACTGGGCCCCGGGAGCACCAAAACCCCCTACCCACGGAGGGGCAAATCAACAACTGGCTGCTCCACACCATCACTCCCGGGCTCCCCAGACAGAGCAGCGGTGGTGTCCACTTAATCACCACAACCGTGGGTGGCTTCACGGACAATAAACTATCCCAAATCCCAATCCCCTTTCACTCACGGGCGAGGAGCGCCGCTCGAGTCCCCGGGATCCGGTCCATCGCTCGAGCCACCGAGCAGCAGCAGGCCGCAGCAGCCGCGGCAGCCGGACCCGAGCAGAGGGAGAGCGCGGCGTCCCCTCCTCCGCCCGCGACACCAGCACCTAGCACACCCCCACAGACACCTTGCACATCTCAACATGCACACTCTCTCTGACTCTATCCTACCGCTGTCCTCCATATCTTCAGTCCATGACACAGACAGTGCCACCATTTTCTACAACGCCACTCTCAGATCATCTATTGATTCAGTTGCCCCTCTCATGCATGGCAGAATGAGATGAATCAAGAATCCTGGCACAACAGCCACCTGTGATTGCCTCTGATTTACTCGGGACCGTCTGATGCCCATCACGATGGAGAGCAGCATCTCCAGGGCATCTTACAACTGTGAGTAAAGAGAACTTTGAACTGCAGCCCCCTATATTGTTCCTGTCTTTGTCGTCGCCCCGAGCTTTGGCGCACCATGGACTAGTGCCCTCGTCATCCATCCAGGGCCCGCTCGACCTGTGGGGAGCGACACCATCCCAGCTGCCACAACACCTATCCCGGCGAGGAATTCTGCAGTGGCGCCTACTCCCTGGCCACAGGTGGCATCACGACAAACTCTCCCAACAACCCCACTTTCCCTTCGTTTTTTGTACGCCTCGGGGCAACGGAACCGGGCAAGGCCACCCGTGACATTGCCTGAACTGACCCGCAATGGCCCGGCAACGAGTAGGTTAACCACCTGCCCCGTGGGGCGCTACACTTACCTACGCCCTTACAGTCTTTGCTCCACTAATTCTCACTGTCTTTCACTATCCCCAAACCGCAGCACTCGCCAAACAAATAATTATCTCCCCTTCCCTTCTACCTTCTCATCTGTCATCACCTGCTGACCTGCTCCTAATTCTCAGGTCTCTCCTAATAGCACGCAGAACATGCCGGCCGCTCTCCTCCCATCTGCTCTCCCTTTCTCTACTCCCCACCGCCGGCGACATATCTCCCAACCCCGGACCCCCACACATGGTACACCCCTCTTTATCACCCAGTTATCACTCCCCACCTACATAAACTACCGCCATCATTCCAATATAAAATCCATTTCCCTCTCACCCACTCCACCACTCCCTTTCTCTGGAGCACTCTGGAATGCCCATTCTGTCTGTAATAAACTGCACGTCATTCACGATCTCTTTACCTCTAGCAATCTATCCTTCCTGGGCCTCACCAAAACATGGCTGACACACTCCGATACTGCCTCCCCTGCTGTGCTGTGCTACGGCGGCCGAAACTTCACCCACATGCCTCGCCCTGGCAATAGACAGGGTGGAGGAGTGTCTCTTCTTCTTTCTAACAACTGCAGCTTTAACCCAATCCCACCTCTAGCCTCACTTGTCTTGCCTTCTTTTGAAGTGCACGCTGTCCAAATCTTTTCTCCCTCCAACCTCCAAGTGGCTGTCATATACAGACCTCTGGGCCCTACCACTGCCTTTATCGACCAGTTCTGTGCCTGGCTTCTTTATTTCCTCTCTGCTGACATTCCCACTATCATCATGGGTGACTTCAACATCCCCACTGACACCCACCAGTCGGCAGCCTCCAAACTCCTGTCCCTCGCTTCGTCTTTTGGTCTATCTCAATGGTCCACCTCTGCCTCTCATAAAGATGGACATACACTAGACCTTATCTTCATCCGTCTCTGCTCTTTATCTGACCTCTCAACCTCCCAACCTCCCTACTCCCCCTATCTGACCACCACCTACTGATATTTTCAGCCCTGTCCTTCTCACCTACTCCCTCTGTCCAGCACCTAGCACACCCCCACAGAAACCTTGCACATCTCAACATGCACACTCTCTCTGACTCTATCCTACTGCTGTCCTCCATATCTTCAGTCCATGACACAGACAGTGCCACCATTTTCTACAACGCCACTCTCACATCATCTATTGATTCAGTTGCCCCTCTCATGCATGGCAGAATGAGATGAATCAAGAATCCTGGCACAACAGCCTCACTTTAAAACTTCAGCAAGTGTCTAGGGCTGCTGAGCAGCAGTGGAAGAAAACGCACTCGCAGGAAGATTTCACCACATTCAAAAATGCAATTCACACATTTGTTTGGACCTCACCTCTGCTAAACACGATTACTTCAGAACCCTCATATCCTCTTTAACATACAACCCCAAACAGTTATTCAATACTTTTAACTCCCTGCTTCACCCACCACTGCCCCCTTCAACTCCGCAGAAGACTTTGCCACATATTTCAAAGAAAAGATTGACCAAACAAGGCAAGTCTTTTCTGCTCAATCACCACAACCCCTTCATATAACACACCACTGGCCCTCCCCCATAAACTTCCTCCCCACCATCACCGAAGGAGAACTTGCACATGTTCTCTCAAAAGTGCACCTCATCACCTTTGTACTTGAACTCATCACATCTCACTTCCTCCCCAACCTCACCACTATTCTTATTCCAGCCTTAACCATCTTTTCAACCTATCTTTAACCTCTGGTACCTTCCTTTCTGCTTTTAAACATGCAATAGTCACACCGATCCTAAAGAAACCTTTCCTCGACCCAACCTCTACTACCAGCTATCGCCCCATATCACTACTCCGTTCGCTTCAAAACTCCTCGAACAGCACGTCCATGCTGAACTTTCCTCCCACCTCTCATCTTAGGGGTACTTTGCACACTACGATATCGCAGCTGCGATGTCGGTGGGTCAAATCAAAAGGCATCTGGCGTCGTTGTCGATATCGTAGTGTGTAAATCCTTTATGATACGATTAACGAGCGCAAAAGCGTCATAATCGTATCATCGGTGTAGTGTCCGACATTTCTATAATGTAGCTGCAGCGACGGTACGATGTTGTTCGTCGTTTCCCTGCGGCAGCACACATCGCTGTGTGAGAAGCCGCAGGAGCGAGGAACATCTCCTACCTGCGTCATCGCGGCTCACGCCGGCTATGCAGAAGGACGGAGGTGGGCAGGATGTTTACGTCCCGCTCATCTCCACCCCTCAGCTTCTATTGGCCGTGTGACGTCGCTGTGACGCCGCATGACCTGCCCCCTTAGTATGGGGGAGGTTCGTCGGCCAGAGCGACGTCGCAGGGCAGGTGAGTGCATGTGAAGCTGCCGTAGTGATAATGTTCGCTACGGCAGCAATCACAAGATATCGCTGCTGCAACGGGGGCGGGGACTATCGCGCTCAACATCGCAAGCATCGGCTTGCGATGTCGTAGTGTGCAAAGTACCCCTAACTCTCTCTGACAACCTACAGTCCGGCTTCTGTCCACATCATTCTAATAAAATCACAAATGACTTACTGCCAAAGCTAACAGACACTTTTCTATACTCCTACTTCTAGACCTGTCCTCAGCCTTTGACATTGTCGACTGCTCCCTCCTAGTACAGATCCTCTCTTCCCTTGGTGTCAGAGACCTTGCCCTCTCTTGGATCTCTTCATACCTTTCCAACCGCACTTTTAGTGTCTCCCAGAACCTCTTCATCCTGCCCTTTCTCTGTTGGTGTCCCTCAAGGCTCCATCCTGGGACCCTTACTTTTTTCCATCTATACATTTGGCCTGGGACAACTCATAAAGTCCCATGGCTTTTAGTACCACCTATATGCTACTCAGATCTACCTTTCTGGCCCAGATGTCTTGTCTCTGCTGTCCAGAATCCCAGAGTGTCTATCAGCCATGTCCTCCTTCTTCTCCTCTCACTTCCTAAAGCTCAATGTGGCCAAAACTGAACTAATCATATTTCCTCCATCTCACCTACACTCCCTACCTGATCTATCTATTACAGTAAACAACATCATGCTCTCACCAGTACCTAAAGTTCTGTGCCTCGGAGTGACCTTCGACTCTGCTTTGTCCTTCATACCACACATCCAATCCCTCACCACCTCCTGCCATCTTTAACTCAAAAATATTTCCAGAATTCATCCTTTACTCAATTCTTAATCTACAAAAATGCTAGTGCATGCCCTCATAATCTCCCAACTCGATTACTGCAACATGCTCCTCTGTGGCCTCCCTGCTAACACTCTCACACCTCTCCAGTCCATCCTTAATTCTGCTGCCTAACTAATCCACCTCTCTCCTCAATAACACCCCACTTCTCCACTCTGCAAATTCCACCATTGGCTCCCAATCCTCCACTGTATCCAATTCAAACTAACTAACTAACTACTAACACTGACCTACAAAACCGTCCATAATCTGTCTCCTCCGTATATCTCTGAACTAATCTCCCACTACACTCCAACCCTGCAGGTATGCGCCACACAGTCCTCCCATGCTTTGACTGACACACTCACATGCATCAGATCAAACACATAAACACACACACACACACACACGCACACATCAGATCGCACACATAATCACACATCAAATCTCACACACACACTTACCAGACCCGGCGATACTGATTGCTTCTGGCTGGCAGGGTTTAGATGGGATGCAGTGCAGTAGAGCGCGAGGGCCTGCGGTGGAACGCATTGATGTGTTCCACCACAGGTCCGTCATATATTCCACCATAGGTCTTCACGCTCCACTGCAGTACATCCCAGATTCCCCTGCCGTCCAGAAGCAATCAGTATCGCCGGATCTGGTGAGTGTTTGTGTCATCTGATGTTTGTGGGTGTGCGATCTGATGTGTGCACAATCTGATGTGTGTGTGATCTGATGTGTGAGGGTGTGCGTTACACTGCAGGTCATCCCATTCGGCATCTGGTGAGTATGATTGGGGATCTTCTGTCTTCTCTCTTTTGGGGGTGTCTACTTTCTATGATGAAGTGTCCTGCAGTATTCTTTAACTTTCTTAGCTGCATGGGCACTTCATTATTGAACCGCGACTAGGGCTTATTTTTGGGATAGGGCTTATATTTAAGCCTTATGCTGAAAATGCTGAAATATCCTGCTAGCAGCACTAAAGACCTTAGAACTAGCAACATAACTAACTCCTTGCCCAGGCACCTCCCTTAAGGGGAAGGTGCCTTAAATACCTGAAACCTCTCAGCTGACTTGAGAGGCACTTCCAGGTCACAGCGCAATGGTCATATATGAAAAGGGGTGTGGCCGCGCGCACACCCTACAGGCATTTCTAGGGGGTCTGTGTGATGTGTGCAGGCCCTGGAAGACAGCAGATGATCCGAGAATGGGGTGACCACTGCAGGACAACCGGGCAGGTGAAAGAACCAACGTCCCCTCTAAGGGAGGGGGGCAGGACAGCGCGGGGACGCCAGTATGGGCATTACACTAAGGAAGCTGTCTATTAGACAGAGGGAAGTTGTTGGCAAGCTATAGTTCTTACCTTACTGGACTCTGGTAGAACCTTTGACAATTTCCACAATTAAAACAGCTAGTTGTTGGAAAACTAATGGGTACTTTACACACTGCGAGATTGCTAGCATTTGCTAGCGATGTCGAGCGAGATTGCACCCGCACGCGTCGCACGGCCGATATGTGGTGATCGCTGCCGTAGCGAACATTATCGCTAAGGCAGCCTCACACGCACATACCTGCTCTGCGACGTCGCTGTGACCGGCGAACCACCTCCTTTCTAAGGGGGTGGTTCGTTCAGCGTCACAGCGACGTCACAGCAGCGTCACTGAACCGCTGCCCAATAGAAAAGGAGGGGAGGAGATGAGCGGCCGGAACATCCTGCCCACCTCCTTCCTTCCTCATTTTCCGGTGGAGAGAGGTAAGGAGGTGTTTGTCGTTCCAGCGGCGTCACACATAAACGACAAACAACATCATACCTGCAGCAGCACCGATATTATGGAAATGAACGGCGTGTCAACGAGCAACGATTTTGCACGTTTTTGCGCTCGATGATCGTCGCTCATTTGTGTTACATGCTGCGATGTTGCTACCGGCGCCGGATGTGCGTCACTAACGACGTGACCCCGACGATATATCGGCAGCGATGTCGCAGTGAGTAAAGTACCCCTAAGAATCTGGACAAGCATCTCTTGTCTGTAACAATCTCTTTAAATTGTATTTCCTGACAACTCTAATGGTTCAATGTATTCTGATTATTGAAGAAAAAGGAGGGTGATCCAGCTTCACTAGCAAAATTCCTTTATTGTAAATCAATTTAAAAGTCCAAGCAGGATAACAAAGATTAACTCAATCAATGTTCATGGCACTCTCCACGTGTTTCTGGTGTGTGAACACCCTTAATCATGATCACACAATTGATTAACAATAAAGTAATTTTACTCGTGAATCTGGATCATCCTCCTTTCCTTGGATAGTTCACGTCCGAGCAAAGATTACCCCGTGCTCTGAGTACTATGGATAAATATTGCGGTGAGCTGGATTTTTATTCCCTATCAGTATTCTGTGATTATAGACCCTCTATTTGTGTAGCACGTCCATATAAGGCTATGTGCGCACGTTGCGTTTTTTCCCATGTTAACGCTGCGTTTTGAACTGCAGCGTTTCAGTGCCAAATTGCATGCATTCTGCTTCCCCAGCAAAGTCTATGAGAAGTCCGAAAATTCAATGCACACACTGAATTTTTAAATGCAGTGTTTTGGATGTGAAAAATCGCTGCGGAAAAAAAAGCAGCATGTCACTTCTTTTGTGCGTTGTAGCTGCATTCTCCACCCATTGAAATCAATGATGTGGGTCAAAACGCAACCAAAATGCACCTGGACTGCATTTTTGTTGCGTTCCACATGCTTTTTTAACAAGCAAAACGCAGGTCTTTTAGTCTCTCTCTGCCGATGTCGGTCAATCTCTGACTGTGGATGTCGGTCAATCTCCATCTCGGTCGGTCTCTTTCTCTGTCAGTTGGTCGCTCTGTCTGTCTCTCTCTCTGTCCATCGGTCTCTCTCTGTCTGTCCCTCTCTCTGTCCGTCGGTCGGTCTCTCCCCCTCTCTCATACTCACCGATCCACGATCACTGGCACGGCGCAGCACGGCTGTCACAAAGCTCCGTCAGCTTTTCCGCTTTTAAAAATGCCGGCCGCTCATTATTCAATCTTGTATTCCCTGCTTTCCCCGCCCACTGATGCCTATGATTGGTTGCAGTCAGACATGCCCCCCCACGCTGAGTGACAGCTGTCTCACTGCAACTAATCACAGCCGCCAGTGGGCGGGTCTATATCGTGCAGTAAAATAAATAATTAAATAATTAAAAAAAAACGACGTGCGGTCCCCCCCAATTTTGATACCAGCCAGGGTAAAGCCACACGCCTGAAGGCTGGTATTCTCAGGATGGAGAGCTCCATGTTATGGGGAGCCCCTCAACCTAGCAATATCAACCAGCAGCCGCCCGGAATTGCCGCATCCATTAGATGCGACAGTCCTGGGACTCTACCTGGCTCATCCCGAATTGCCCTGGTGCGGTGGCAATTGAGGTAATAAGGAGTTAATGGCAGCAGCCCATAGCTGCCATTAAAGGGTGCTTTACACACTGCAACATCGCTAAAGATATATCGTCGGGGTCACGTTATTAGTGACGCACATGCAGCGCCGTTAGTGACATCGCAGCATGTGACACCAAGGAGCGGCGATCAACGAGTGCAAAAACGTGAAAAATTGTTGCTCGTTGACACGTCGCTCCTTATAAAAATTATCGTTGCTGCTGCAGGTACGATGTTGTTCCTCGTTTCTGCGGTAGCACACATCGGTATGTGTGACACCGCAGGAACGACGAACATCTCCTTACCTGCGTCCACTGGCAATGAAGAAGGAAGGAGGTGGGCGGCATGTTCCGGCCGCTCATCTCCACCCCTCCTCTTCTATTTTGATGGCCGTTTTGTGACGTTGCTGTGACGTCGCTATGACGCTGACCGCACCTCCCCCTTGAAGGAGGGATTGTTCGGCATCAACAGCGACGTCGCAGAACAGGTATGTGCGTGTGACGCTGCCGTAGCGATAATGTTCGCTACGGCAGCGATCACCACATATCGCACCAACGACAGGAGCGGGTGCTATCGCTCGCGACATCGCTATCAATCAGTAGCGATGTTGCAAGCGTGTAAAGCACCCTTAAGTCCTAGGTTAATCATGGCAGGTGTCCCCCCGAGATACCTTCCATGATTAACCTGTAAGTTAATAAAAGACAAAAAAAACACCCTCTTTCACCACTTTATTAACCCCCAAATACCCATCCAGGTCCGGCATAATCCACACGATGTCCCACGACGCTCTCAGCTCTGCTACATGAAGCTGACAGGAGCGATCACAGACCAGACCGCTCTCTGTCAACTCCATGCAGCAACTGAAGTGAGCCGCAAGATCAGCGATGACGTCAATCAGGTTACCCGCGGCCACCGCTGGATCCTCCAACTGTGACAGCAAGTCGCCCGAGTGACTGAAGTGAGCTGCGCGATCAGCGATGATGTCACAGGTTAGTTGCGGTCTCGGGTGGAGGAGTCCAGCTGGCCGCGGGTAACCTGAGTGACGGCAGCGCTGACCGCGCTGCTCACTTCAGGGGATTAGCGGTCACCGGTGAGTCCTTCACTGGTGACCGCTAATCAGGACGCGACACAGACACAGTCGCGGTATGACAATGAAGTCGGGTGAAGTTCATCCGAGTTCATTCTCATCATGCGACTCTGTCTGCTGTCAGCGGGCATGTAGCAGAGCTCAATGCCGTGGGACCACACTGCAAAAAATGCATCCAAAACGCATGAAAAATGCATGCAAAACGTATGCAAAATGCATCAAAAATGCATACATTTTAGATGTATTTTTTTTACAAATGCAGTGTTTACAGTTCTGAGGGTGCGTTCTTTTCTACACTGCTCAGAACGCAACGTGCGCACATACCCTAACTGTCTCCATTGAGTTCAGCTCTGTGTCTCACCACACAATAAAAAAATATTATTACAAAAATGGCAACTGCAGTAATATTGCCAGAAAAAAATAAAGTAATAAATCTTTAATTACTTTACTTCAATTTCATTTACTTTATAGATATTTTTTACAGTTCAAAAAGCACATAGTTAAATCCTCGCTATAGCAGGGAAGAGAAGACAAAAGTAAAGAGAAATCCATATTGATGACCAATAACAGTTGCTAAAGGCTGCTTTACACGCAGCGACATTGCTAGCCGTTATTTGTGCGTCACGGGCAAATCGCTGCCTGTGGCGCACAAAATCGCTAGTACCGGTCACACATACTTACCTTCCTAACGATGTCGCTGTGGCCGGCGAACAGCCTTTTTTCTAAGGGGGTGGTTCGTGCGGCGTCACAGCGATGTCACACGGCAGACGTCCAATAGAAGCGGGGGGGCGGAGAGCAGCCACATGAAAGTCACGCCCACATTGTTACCGGGGGAGGCAGGTACGGTGTTGTTCATCGTTCCTGGGGTGTCACACGTAGTGATGTGTGCTGCCTCAGGAACGACGAACAACCTGCATCCAAAATCAGCAACAATTTTTGGGAAATGGATGATGTGTCAACCATCAACGATTTGGTGAGTATTTTGCATCGTTAGCGGTCGCTCGTACATGTCACATGCAACGACGTCGCTAACGAGGCCAGATGTGCGTCACGAATCTCGTTAGCGATGTTGTTGCGTGTAAAGCCCCCTTAAGTCTGTGTTATATGGACAACCATTCTAAGTTAGAATTGAGTAAAAAGATTTAATTTGTTTAACAGCCTGCAGCTCAATCTCGAGCCATGGCAACTTGATGGATAAATGTTCTGTAGGAAGATCGATTTTGTGCAAGCTTAGATAGGTCCACCACACAGTCTTCTCCATTGTTATCTTGATAGTATCAAGCCATTGGGTTGACTGTCTTCCTCTTAAGGCCGCTTTGCATGCAACAACATCGTTAACGTGATGTCGTTGGGGTCACGAAATTCGTTACGCACATCCGGCCTCGTTAGCGACGTCGTTGCTGGGGAAACGCACGAACGACCGTTAACGATCAAAATTACTCACCTAATCGTTGATCGTTGGCGCGTCATTCTAATCCCGATTATTGCTGCTTTTACAGGACGCAGGTTGTTCGTCATTCCTGCGGCAGCACACATCGCTATGTGTGACACCGCAGGAACGAGGAACATCACTGTACCTGCGGCCTCCGGCAATGAGGAAAGAAGGAGGTAGGCGGGATAAAGTGTAAAGTGCCCTTTAGCCTTGTTCAGTGATTGTTCTCTTTGTGTGATGTGTTCAAACTAGGTAAGTTGTAGCTTGGTGATCTTTTCTTCAAGTGACATGTCTGGCTTGGTTTGTTCCAAAATTGATTTGTTTGTTCTTCTTGCCATCCATAGTATTGATAATATCCTTCTCCAGCATCCCATTTTGAACCCATTCATTCTTCTTCTGTCTTGTTTCTTCATCGGGCAGGTTTCACACCCATATGTTACTACTGAAAAGAATAAAAGTATGTACGAGCCGTAACTTCATGACCACTGAGGAAGGATTCTCCGGTCGTGATGGTTAGTATACCCCAAACTTAACCTAAAAATAACACACCGACTGCATGCGACTTGGTTAAACAAATTGGCCACAGCAGCCTTTATTACCTATTATTAACATACTAACACAAGGGAGCGCCGTCCAACGAGCGACCCCAAACACACAATAATAGGTAACACATAATAATAAACGGTACATTAAACTTTATGTAGGCCCAGTCCAGAAACCACTTCCTTCACCAATATCCCTGGCCGCAACACTCCGACCCAGAGATGAGGTATTAATCACCCCACGGATTAAAACCCCCCAAACTTTGCAGAACCCCGTGCCTGCAATTTCCCGGAACCCGGAGAAACCATACCAAGACAGTGCCTCTCGGTTCAGCTACCAATCCCTTACAACCGCTTCTGGACCAGACCTACCCCCGCTGCTGCGACAAAACATACATCCCTTTCAACAGTAGTTTAGATTTTTTGAACATAGTTAAAAACAAACTCACAAACCACAAAGGGAGGGTGGGCGGGAATCTGTCGCCATCCGGAGTCAAAGGGAGGTAAGACCCCTCCCCAATTATTTATATACTGCCCCCCTCCCCTACAGGGACCCTTTTCCGCCAATCCCCTATATGTAAAACTTTATTAACCCCCTCACTCCCTCCCTTCCCTCTGGTCACTTTGCCCCTCCCCCTAAGGGGTCCATGGCTTTCTTGACCACTGAGGAAGGATTCTCTGGTCGTGATGGTTAGTATACCCCAAACTTAACCTAAAAATAACACACCGACTGCATGCGACTTGGTTAAACAAATTGGCCACAGCAGCCTTCATTACCTATTATTAACATACTAACACAAGGGGGCGCCGTCCAACGGGCGACCCCAAACACACAATAATAGGTAACACATAATAATAAACGGTACATGAAACCCTATGTAGGCCCGGGCCAGAAACCACTTCCTACACCAATATACCTGGCCGCAACACTCCGACCCAGAGATGAGGTATTAATCACCCCACGGATTAATACCCCCCAAACTTTGCAGAACCCCGTGCCTGCAATTTCCCGGAACCCAGAGACACCATACCAAGACAGTGCCTCTCGGTCCAGCTACCAATCCCTTACAACCGCTTCTGGACCAGACCTACCCCCGCCACAGTACAGGACACGTGACACCTTACGTGGCCTGGACCCGCCACACACCCAAGGCTTGCTCCACACCATCACGCAAACCCAGGGCCCGTAAATCGTAACCAATATCATTAAGGTGAAACCCATCACTCCTCCTAAACTGCCACTTCGGCGATTCCAGGTCCACATGCCTCACCACAACACCGCCGTTTCTCCGCACGAAACGCGCAACCACCCTGTTCACTTGTGCCCGGGTGCGATTAAGCTTCTCAACCGACCGAGCCCCCTCCACCATAATCTGGCAACAATATCCGACCACACCACTATGAAACCCGTATACCTTGTCCATAAACGCAAGAGGTCCATCTTAATGTCCCTGATCAGATCGCGCGACGCCCGCAAATCCAGGTCATTTCCCCCACGTGTAAAACTAGCACATTCGGAGGTCTGTAATAATAACTCCAGCACGACCCTGCTCCATTCCATGCCACGCACTCCGATCCACTTGACCAACGCCAGCGATCTGTCCACACCCAACTGCCGACCATTCGGGCGAGCGTCGGCCCGACGGGCCCCCAGAAAATGAAAGAGTGCCCCAGAATCCAGATCAGACACACTCCTACAATAAAAGAAACAACTTTAATAAACAAAACACCACCATTCCAAATTGTACCAAGGAACAACAACCCAACGGCAGAACAAACAAACTCTATCCAGATCCCTCAACGAGATAACAACTGTGGGCGCTCATAACCACGAAAACGAGAGGACTCCCACCGACCAATCTGTCTCACCATGTCATCTCCAAGGCCCCAATAAGAAGTCTCCGTAGCCGCCCCGATCCTGAAGGAATGGGACCCATAATCCTCTGGGCGCTCCCCCGCCCAGCGCAAACAACTCCTCAGCACTGCTACAAATTGGTAACGAGAGAACCAAGCCCCGTCTTCGTGATGTAACAGCGGGCCCGGAAGACCGCCCCGCAGTCCACAAAACTTACCACCTGCACCGGGCACAACTCATCCCCTTGCACCGCATACAACACTACCAACCTACCTCGACCCATCTGGTCCATTTTGGACCGTCGAAGCCGACACTCCACTCTCTGTCCCACTACTGACACATCCTCGGATAGCAAACCGCCCCCACTAATCCTAGACGGGCTCACCAATTCCCCTATCCGAAAAGCCCCGAAAAAAGAGAACATAAAAGCAGTTTCAAACAGCACCATCTCATACGCTGAGACACAAATAACCTGCAAACCATCCACCAATCGTCGTAACAAGTCCAACGAAATGGGACGCCTAGTGTCCCGCACCTTCACCCCTTTCCGAAAACCTTTCAAGGCCTGCCGCACACGGAAATCCCGTGAAACGTCCTGCTCACCCCTAACCTTTAACCAAAAGGCCACGGCCGCCACCCTAAGTGCCACTGCCGATGCTGACCTCCCGGCCCTAAAATCCTCACTCACCAATGCCAAGAGCGCCAATAAATAATCCACTCGTCCGTTACCAAACATCGCTCCCAGCACTGCCTGCCACTCAACCCACACTTTAGCATAACGGCACCAAGTCACCTCGGTCACCAAATTCCTAATCAAACCCGCAATCACTGCCTCACCAGGCTCCACAAGTCCTCTGGACACACCGCTCCGATCTCGTCCGCCCCTGGCATTAACTCCCGAAACCTGTGGAACTGAAAACGAGATAAATCGTCAGCCACCCCGTTATCCGGCACATGTTTTGCAACCACATGAATATTCCACAGTAAACACTTGAGCACCAAATGCCGCAGATATGCCACTACCGGTCCAGACTTCGCTGCCAAGCTGTTTATTGCATGCACGACCGCCTGATTATCTCAATGAAAGCATACTTTACGTCCCGAAAATTGCAACCCCCACAACTCCACCCCCACCACGATTGGAAACAACTCCAGCAGGGCCAGATTTTTTTTTTACCAGGCCACTCTGCCGCCATTCCTCAGGCCACCTCCCAACACACCAATGTCCCTGAAAAATGGCGCCGAAACCCGCCGACCCGGCCGCATCCGTATACAGTTCCAGCGCACCATTGGGCACCACCTTCTTCAACCACAAAGCTCGGCCGTTAAAATGCCGCAAGAAGACATCCCAAACCAACAAATCTTCCTTGATGTCCCGCGTGACCCGCACAAAATGCCCCGAGGACCGCACGCCTGCTGTAGCTGTCGCCAACCTCCTGGCGAAAACATGCCCCATTGGCATAATCCTGCATGCAAAATTCAGCTTCCCGAGCAAAGACTGTACCACCTTAAGCCGCACTTTTTTCGCTGCCAGCATCGCCGCAACCGCGCTCCGCAAATCCACAATCTTGTCCTCCGGCAACCTACATTCGATAGCTAGAGAGTCGATTTCAATCCCCAGAAACCGCATAACCGGCGCCGGCCCCTCCGTTTTTTCCTGCGCCAAAGGGATCCCAAAACGATCTGCCACTCTCTGCAAGACGAACAACAAACCAGCGCAAACCATGGAACCCGCTGGACCAACACACAGAAAATCCAAATAGGGGATAATGGATGACAAGCCGGACACGTCCCGCACCACCCACTCAACAAAGGAACTAAACGCCTCAAAATACGAACAAGAAATTGAGCAACCCATAGGCAAACAACGATCAACATAAAACTGCCCACCCCACCAGCAACCCAGAAGGTGCTGACTCTCCGGATGCACCGGCAATAAATGAAACGCCTTTGCCATCAATGCACTGCGTCCCGCCACCCGTACCAGGTCCAGCGCTTTGTCAAATGAGACATAGTACACCGCCGACAATTCCGGCGCAATGCCATCATTCACAGACGACCCCTCCGGAAATGAGACATGATGGCACCACCCCCAGCGGGGACACCACCAGATTACTGCACAGCGGGCTCTCAAATGGGCCCCCTATCCTGCCCAGCTCAACCTCTTTACCCAACTTCTCACCCACAACCATAGGGTGGTCCCTTGCCGACTGTAAGTTACGACAAACCGGAGGCAATGCCTCAACCACCGATGGAATCTGAAAACCGTACAAAAAACCATACCGCAAAAGCGACGCCGCTGCCCCGTCCAAATATCTATTTAAAAACGGCGCCATCGCCTCTATTTTCACTGGCGTCCTCACTTTTACCAGACCCGTCCCCGGCCTTGCCTCTCCCTTTCTTAAAACATTTGGACAAACTATGTCCCCCCGCAGCCGGAGCACTCATGCTTGAACCTACACGCTGCACCAAATTTGCACTGGCCTTCGTTAAATTGCCAGCACAATCCCTTTTTCTGGATACCCGAGGGCCCGGCTCCCGTTCCCCCGGCACCGCCACGAAAGGGCTGGTTCGGGGCCGCCATTAAACGCATCCATAAGGAAATGTCCTTATGGTCCCACCGCATGCCGGGCCGCAACGCCTTCCGCTGCCTAAACTGCTCATCATACCGCAGCCATGCCAAGCCCCCGTACGTGCGATACGCCTCCCCGATTGCATCCATATAGCTGAACAGAGCCGGGCAGTGCTCCCGCTCCTTTTCCCCTATCACGCTAGCCAAAATTGCGAACGCCTGCAACCAATTGGAAAAGGAACGAGGAATGAGCCTATAACGGCGTTTTTCTTCCTCCTACTTTTCCTTCTTGGAATCGCTCGGCTTCACTTTGTCTAGATTACATTTTTCCAGGGGTAGTAGGGAAAATATCTCCACATACTCCCCTTTCCAAATTTTTTCCCTCACCTTTTTTTTGAGGTGCCCCCCTAGTGGTCCCTCAAAGAACACATACACCTCGCTCTTAGCCCTGTCATCTAGCCGCACCACCTCATCCTCCTTTTCCTTCTCCTTTTCTCCCGCTTTGTCGCCCACGGGCTCCACTACTCCGCTAACTGCACCCGTCCCCACCGGCGCCTTCTTGCTGCTGGCCGCCGCTGCGCCATCCGCCACCGACCCCGTCCAGGCCGCCGGCGCTCTCGCTAAACCCTGCAAAAGCCCCAGCAATTGACTAAGCAAAGCTGACCCCTCTGGCGCTGCTGTGCCCACAGCCACCTCCCCAACACCAGCACCCTGCGCTGCAAGCAACGTCGAATCCACGGCTAGCTCACCCGACCGTGACGCAGAGATGGAGATCGGTACTGCGACGTCCTCTGCCATCTGCTCCTCTGATTCGTCCCCCGACCTGAGGGCTCCTTCTTCTTCCTCACTGTAGCCGTCTTCCACCGTCCCAGCTCCAGAGGACGCAGCCGATGCATCCCCTCCACCACGGCCGCCCTCCTGGGCCGCCGCGTGGGCACTGGCAGCGGGCGTCCTGTGCTTTCAGTGCGGTGACCGCCCACAAGTCTGTCCTGTCCCCTGGGCCATCGCCGACCGAGTCCTCTTCCTGGAGGAGCCTCTCCCCGAGCTCAGGGGGCTCCCCACTGTCGTTTCCTGCCCTCCAGGGCCTCCAACCGGGACCTCCCGCTGGGTCCTCCCCTGCCTGAGGGAGACCGCGGCCGCCGGGCACAGTGCTGCTGACCTGAGGGACCTGGCAGTCACCTCAGGGCTCCTGCCGTCCCTCCTGCTCTCTGCAGCCTCACAGGTATCCGGGTGGCGCTTGCCCACACCGGTCCCCCTGCTGGCTGCCTGCGCCCGGCCCCCTACCATCCTTGGGGGTACTGCTGGCCTCCGTCATCAGCCGGGCACGCTCCTGTGCAGAAGCAGCCGCCGGGACGTGCCCCACCACCGGGGGCCCGGCGTCCAGAGCAGGTCCCAGGCTGGACACGCCCCCTCTCCAAGCCTCCCTTCCTTGCTGGGCATGTCCCGGATCCCAGGCTGCCGCTGGCCTGCAAAATTGAGCCCGAGGCCTGGGACCGTAAATAGGCCCCAGGCCGGGCCCACCGCCATCCAGGCCGCCGCTGGCCTCAGTTCGTCGCCGGCTCGCTCCCGGCCGGGAGACACCGCTGGGCTCTGTACGCCAGCCCGAGGCCCAAGACCGGAAGAAGGCCCTGGGCTGGCCACACCCCTTTCTCGGCCGCCGCGGCCTCACCGGAGATTCCTCCTGGCGGCCGGAGCGGACGCAGGGAGCTTCAACCTGCCTGCCCCGCCGCGGAGGGTCCCGAGGGGGGCTCTCACTGGGCCTCCTCGCTCCCCCCGCGCCCGGAGAGTACCTGACAGGGGGCCTGGAACGCCGCCCATGGCGAGGGGGGGAGCAAGGGGCAGGTGCCGACGGGGAAACCCAGGCAGCCCTGAAGTGAGACTGCACTGCCTGGGCCCCGTGCACCGCCATCGCCGCTCGGATCATCCGATTCAGTTCTTGGAGGTCCGCCATGTTCCCCGCCGCTGGCTACTCGGTTCTGGTCCTGGTCCTGGGTCCGGTCAAAATCTTTTGCCGTCCGGAGTCAAAGGGAGGTAAGACCCCTCCCCAATTACTTATATACTCCCCACCTCCCCTACAGGGACCCTTTTCCACCAATCCCCTATATTTTCCCATAATGCCCTTATTTAAAACTTTATTAACCCCCTCACTCCCTCCCTTCCCTCTGGTCATGTCGCCCCTTCCCCCTATAGGGTCCATGGCTTTCTTTGCCGGTGAAATGTTCATGAAGTTGAAGACCTTGTCCAGTGACTTTATTGATGATTTGTCCATAGCTATTCTCCTATTGACTTCCAGTGTAGTCACTGCATCTTGAGTAATCATTGATCCGAGTACGTTGAAGTCCTTTAACACTTCCCATTTGCCAATGTCCATCTCAAATTAGTCCCAGTCGTACCTGGCAGTAGCCAATATCTTTGCCTTTTTTGTATTGAGTAGTAGTCGCATGTTCAAGCTTTGGCTCTCCATCTTGAAACTAATAGGTCCTTCATTCCATCTATGCTTGTTGCTATCATTGTTGTATCGTCTATGTATGTAAAATTGTTGATGATTTGTCCAGTAATTTTGATTCCTTTTTCTTTTTTGGCAAGTCCACCCTTCCTGAAAATAGCTTTTGTGTATAGATTGAGGAGAAAATGTGACAGCATGCAGCCTTGTCTGACACCTCACTCTACTGTGAACCATGCCGTGTTACCATCTTCTTTTCTAACTGTTGTTTCTTGGTCGATGTAACAGTTCCTAATGCGCCTGATCAATCACCAATATTCATGGTATTCCAAAGTTTCTGGTGATCAACACAGTCGAAGGCTGTGCTGCAGTTGATGAAGCAGAAATAGATCTCTTTGTTGTATTATTTGGCACTTTTCATTATCCATCTAATGTTAGCAATTACATCTCTTGTTCCTCTGCCTTTCCAGTCTCCCATAATAATAACTATGTCTTGTTTTGGCATCTTTTCGATTTCTTTTTGAACTTGAGAGTAGAATAGTTCAGTGTTCTCTTCCTCGGCATCTGATATTGGTGAGTAGACTTGTATAACTGTAACATGGGTTGGCACTCCTTGTAGTCGTATTAAGATGACTCTATCAGTGACTACATTGTACTTCAGGACAGTGCTGGCCAATTTTCAGTTAATAATAAAAGCAACATGTTTCTTTTTAAGTTATCATTGCCAGAGTAGTAGACCTAATGTTTATTTGACTGAAAATATGCGAATTGAGACCTTCTTAGTTCATTAATTCTGAGTAAGTTAAGTCCTGTTTTATCCATTTCAGCTTTGACAATGCTAAGTTTGCTGTGAACTAGCATCTGATGAAACTTTAAACATGGCAGACATACAGTGGAGACAATAAAGGGGGCTTTACACGCTACGATATCGTTAATGTTTGGTCGTCGGGGTCAAGTTGTTAGTGACGAACATCCGGCGTCATTAACGATATCGCAGCGTGTGACACTGACCAGCGACCTTAAGCGACCTCAAAAATGGTGAAAATCGTTCACCATGGTGAGGTCGTCCCAAATTCAAAAATCGGTAAGGGTGGTTTATCCAGGTGGTTCATCGCTCATGCGGCAGCACACATCGCTATGTGTGACACCGCAGGAGCGAGGAACATCTCCTTACCTGCCGCCGGCCACAATGCGGAAGTAAGGAGGTGGGCGGGATGTTACGTCCTGCTCATCTTCGCCCCTCCGCTTTGATTGGCCGGCCACTTAGTGACGTTGCGGTGACGTCGCTGTGATGCCGAACGTCCCTCCCCCTTGAAGGAGGGATTGTTCGGCAGTCACAGCGACGACGACGACCAGGTAAGTGCGTGTGACGCTGCCGTAGCGATAATGTTTGCTACGGCAGCGATCACAAACAATCGCATGCATGACGGGGGCGGGTACTTACACGCTCGCTATCGCTACAAATTGCTAGCGATATCGCTACCGTGTAAAGCCCCCTTTAGTCTTTCATGCAATGCCGATTTTGCAAGGTTTACAACCTACAAAGAATGGAGAGGTCTGTAATTTTTATTATAGGCACACGTCAATTGTGACTGACAGAATCCATAAAAAAATCCAGAAAACCACAGTCAGATTTTTAAACAATTAATTTGCATTTTATTGCATGAAATAAGTATTTGATACAGTAGAGAAAAAGAACTTAATATTTGGTACAGAAACCTTTCTTTGCAATTACAGAGGTCAGATGTTTCCTATAGTTTGTGACCAGGTTTTCATACACTGCAGCAGGAATTTTCGCCCACTCCTAGATGCAGATCTTCTCTAGATCTTTCAGGTTTTGAGGCTGTCATTGGGCTACTTTGAATTTCAGCTCCCTCAAAACATTCTATATTGAGTTAAGGCTAGAGACTGGCTCTGCCATTCCAGGACCTTGAAATGATTCTAATGGAGCTTCCCTTTAGTTACCCTTGCTGTGGGTTTTGGGTCATTGTCATGCTGGAAGACCCAGCCACGACCCATCTTCAATACTCTTACTGATCAAAGAAGGTTGTTGGTCAAAAATCGTGCAATCCATGACCCCATCCATTCTCCATTCAATATGATGCAGCCGTCCTATCTCCTTTGCAGAAAAGCACTCCCAAAGTACTGTATAATGTTTCCACTTTCATGCTTTACAGTGTGGACAGTGTTTTTGGGGTCATACTCATCCTTCTTCCTCCAAACGTGGTGAATAGAGTTGATGCCAAAAAGCCTCATCTGACCACATGACCTTCTCCCATGCCTTCTCTGGATCATTCAGATGGTCATTGGTGAACTTCAAATGGGCCTGGACATGTGCTGGATTTTAATCCATGATGGTGTAGTGTGTTACTAACAGTAATCTTTGACACTGTGGTTTCAGCTCTCTTCAGGTCATTGACATGGTCCTCCTGTGTAGTTATGGGCTGAATCCTGACCTTTCTCAGAATCATCCTTACCCCACAAGGCAAGATTTTACACGGAGCCCCAGACCAAGTAGGATTGACAGTCATCTTATATTTCTTCCATTATCTAATAATTGCATCAACAATTGTTGCCTTCTCACCAACTGCTTGCCTATTTTCTTTAGCCCATCCCAGCCTTGTACAAGTCTACAATTTTGTCCCTGGTGTCCGTAGACAGATCTTTGGTCTTGGCCATGGTGGAAATGTTGGCGTGTGTTGATTGAGTGTGTAGGACAGGTGTCTTTTATACTCGAAATCAGTTCAAACAGGTGTTGGTAGTGTAGCAAATACTTCTTTTTCCCGCTTGTATTTCCAGATTATTATGTTCTGCCATTGATCCTCTAAATTAATTGTTCATTGTTTTTTTCACACAACGAATGATGATTTTGGTTAAAATATTTTGGTTTGATGAACTGTCGACTAATCTCTATATATATATATATATATATATATATATATATATATATAGCCAATAGAACAATGAAATTGAGAGCATTTAATAAAACTGAAGATAAAAGAGAGAATAAAACATAGTATTCAATAATGTTGGGAATTAGTGTACAGTTTATATTGTAACAGTGGTATGAAATCTTTTGTAACTCCTTAGAGAAAAAAGCATTAGGAGATTTGTCTTTTATTCGCCATGCTGTTAAACGAAGTCACTAGCTTTATTAATTATTCAGTGCTTTAATGAAGTCATACATTTCATTTCATTCCATCTTGCATTATGAAAAATTTCCCCAGTTTTAATAAACATTGAAAGTAGGCGCTATGTGTTCTGAAATTGATGGATTGAAGTATTTGAGCATTAATTGACGGTATCTCTGTTGGAAAGGATGCAATAATACAGGTGAGAACCTGGAAAACAAAACAAACCAGAATTCCACCGCAATTAAAAGAAGTTTAATTGGATTTACATACTTTGTATAATTGTGTTTATTGCAGTTCTTTTTTTGTGTCACTTCAAGGAGTCCTACTACACTTTATCATCCATAATACACAGGTGCATGTATGCCAAGGACAATATTCTACTCATAAAATCAAGTCTGGATACTGAATTGTCATGTAAACTTGAGATGTAGGATTGTTTCTTTATATCTCATTAGTATTTCACAGTAAAGCCTTATTCACATAGTAGAGTTGAATGCAAAAAACTGAATGACAGCACGTACAGTAAATGTACCAGGGAGCCGCATGTGTAACGCTGAACGATGCTATATTTGGAAAATCCCCCGTGGTCTGCAATGGAGAATACCACAGATTTTTTTTATGTTGAACTTGTATGGAATGTGACAGAAGAGAATCTTGTCATAAACAGAAATTACAACTGGGTCTTCTTTCTCTGTTCTGGGCTTTCACACAAGTCGTAGTTTTGTATTGGAAACAAAAGCATGATCATTAGGTTTTCTAAATTATCATATACCAAAATTACCTAGAAAAGTTAATTATATATTAGAGAGTTCTGACAGTATATGCAGCCTTGGGATTACTTTAAGCTTTTGTTAGGCTACTAAGTTATACATGGATAGTAGTAACAGCAGTGACGTAACTAGAATTTGATGTAGAGTTTGAGCCTCGGACCCTCCCATATGTTCGTCAGATATATGTGTCATTGTAGCATTCTAAATCCTATAAATAAAAGAAAAAGAGGGTGCACTCCTGTGTAAAATCTAATGATAATAATAGCAGCGCAGCCAACACCGTGGTTTTTTCATTATCCCCAAATCCTATAAATACATAGTTGCCCCCCACCCCCCTTCATTGTGTAGTAATGTCCTACATCCTGTACTAATGTCCCCCATCCTGGGCCACTTCCAGGTAAATATGTCCCCTATTCTGGTAAATATGTCCTCCATTCTGGTAAATATGTCTACATCATGGCTCCATCCTGGTGTATGACCCCATTATGAATATATCCTGGTATATATGGTCCCATCCTGGTGTAAGTCTCCATCAAGGATATAGTCTGGTATATATGGCCCCATCCTGGTATATATGGCCACATCCTGGTATATATGGCCCCATCCTGGTGTATATATGGCCACATCATGGCCTCATCCTGGTAAATATGTTCCTATCAAGGGCCCCATCCTGGTATATATGCTCCCATCATGGTCCCATCCTGGTATATATGCTCCCATCATGGTCCCATCCTGGTATATATGCTCCCATCATGGCCCCATCCTGGTATATAGCTTCACCCTGGATTATGTCCCAAGCATGTCCCCAACCTGATATATAGCCCCTATCCAAGTATAAAGCCCCATCCTTGAATATATGCATGCGTCCGAAACACGCTTTGCGGGGTGGGGGAGGGGCGGTTCGGACGTATGCCCCAATGGGACTTGTGAACATAAGGCAAAATGCAATGTGAAAGGAGCCTTAGATACAAGCACTGGAATTCAGCTCAGTTATCCTCTCCTGGCTGATTCCCTTGGTGCAATGTATAGATCTCAGACTTGGTCAGCAACACCCTATGTCGATTGTCATAGATAAGACCGAGAGTGAAAAAAAAACATCCACTGACACATACACAGGTGACTCAGGGGGCAAGGAGAAAGACAATGCTTGTGGGTCTCCACTAAGAAGCTAGATCACAATACTCACTCACTGTGCCTCACTCTTGGAGGAATGAGGACACAAGTGGAAGTTCAATGTACATGCCTCCCTGAAGGTGAAAAATTGGCTGGGATGCCCTGGAAACCTCTCCAGTAGTGGCAGCTTGGTTCTGGTGATCCGGCAACCAAAACAGATTGTGCCGGGGTAGCAGATTGAACCTAAACTGGCCCTTAGGCCTGGGAAACCCTGGCTGACCCTGATCCAAAAGCATACCTCCCAACCGTCCCGGATTCTGCGGGACTGCCACGATTTTTCAGGTCTGTCCTGCACTCTCGAGGCTCACAGCTGATGTCCCGGCTCCTCCCCTCAGTGCAGTGAATAAATTAAATTAAATTATTATCGGCTCTGACCGGGGACTCAAACCGTGAAACTGTGAAGCTCATTGTTCCATAGGCAGCAGCTCTACCGCTGAGCCACTGCCCATATTGATAACCATGGGAAGATTTGGTAATCTTAACCTCTATACTGCAGTAGACAAAGCAGAAGCAGATTATTTAGCTGCAAAGATTGATGGATGGATGATAGAGGGATATATATATATACATGACAGATAATAGATACATACATGATAGATAAATAGATAGACATATGGATAGATACATGATAGATATATAATAGATAGATAGATAGATAGATAGATAGATAGATACATGGATAGATAGACAGACAGACAGATAGATAGATACATGGATAGATAGATAGATACATGGATAGATAGATAGATAGATAGATAGATAGATAGATACATGGATAGATAGATACATGGATAGATAGATAGATAGATAGATAGATACATGGATAGATACATGGATAGATAGAAACATGGATAGATACATGGATAGATAGATAGATAGATACATGGATAGATAGATAGATAGATAGATAGATAGATACATGGATAGATAGATAGATAGATACATGGATAGATACATGGATAGATAGATAGATGGATAGATACATGGATAGATAGATAGATAGATAGATACATGGATAGATAGATAGATACATGGATAGATAGATAGATAGATAGATAGATAGATAGATAGATAGATACATGGATAGATACATGGATAGATAGATACATGGATAGATACATGGATAGATAGATAGATAGATACATGGATAGATAGATAGATAGATGGATAGATACATGGATAGATAGATAGATAGATACATGGATAGATACATGATAGATGATAGATAGATAGATAGATACATGGATAGATAGATAGATACATGGATAGATAGATAGATGAATAGATACATGGATAGATAGATAGATAGATACATGGATAGATAGATAGATAGATAGATAGATAGATAGATAGATACATGGATAGATAGATAGATATATAGATACATGGATAGATAGATAGATAGATAGATAGATACATGGATAGATAGATAGATAGATAGATACATGGATAGATAGATAGATGGATAGATACATGGATAGATAGATAGATACATGGATAGATAGATAGATAGATAGATACATGGATAGATAGACAGATAGATAGATAGATACATGGATAGATAGTTAGACGGATAGATAGTTAGATGGATAGATACATGGATAGATAGATAGATACATGGATAGATACATGATAGATGATAGATAGATAGATAGATAGATACATGGATAGATAGATAGATAGATACATGGATAGATAGATAGATAGATACATGGAGAGATAGATACATGGATAGATAGATACATGGATAGATAGATAGGTACATGGATAGATAGATAGGTAGATAGATAGATACATGGATAGATACATGGATAGATGATAGATAGATAGATAGATAGATACATGGATAGATAGATACATGGATAGGTAAATAGATACATGGATAGATAGATAGATAGATAGATACATGGATAGTTAGATAGATAGATAGAGGGATAGATAGATAGATAGATAGATACATGGATAGATAGATACATGGATAGGTAAATAGATACATGGATAGATAGATAGATAGATACATGGATAGTTAGATAGATAGATAGAGGGATAGATAGATACATTGATAGATAGATACATGGATAGATACATGGATAGATAGACAGACAGACAGACAGACAGACAGATAGATAGATAGATAGATAGATAGATAGATACTGCATCTCTTTGTAGGTGAAGGAGTCAGATTCATTTGTACCCATAAAACTACTATAAAGAAATGTGTAAAAAATACAAAATTACAAAATAAATTTTTTTTTTTTTTTTATTTTCACCAACTTGGATTTGAACCAGCAACTTTCAAACATGTCTCCAGCAGCCTCCTAGTGTCCTAGCTGCACAGGCTGTTGAGCCACTAGGAATTGATGACATCAGACAGAGGATTTTATATAAATAAACCTACAATGCAGCATCTTACACAGCAGATTACACAGGACACAGCTCCATTGCACACAGCAGTGTATTTCTCCTTTATTCTAAAGGGAGAGGAAAAGAGATTTTTTTTTCTTTCAATAAAATTACTAAAAATAACAAAAAAATAGAATAATGTAATTTTATTGCACTTTTTTCTAAAATAATAAACATCAAAAATCAGCAAATAACATGGACATATTTGGTGTCCCTGTAATCGTAACGACCCAAAACAACGCAGCGATCAGATTATTGATGGGGTCGGTAAATGGCGGGAAAAAATGGCGCAATTTATTATTTTTCTTTATTAAAACCCATAAAAAATGTAATAAAAATGTATCACTGAGGCCGTGTTCACACGTATCAGAAATGCTGCATTTTTTCTGCAGGTGTCCGGGCCATGAGCGCAATAACAATCTCCTCTGATTATTGCGCGTCTGCGGTATTTTTTATGCATTGTCCCTTATTTGATACATGTTTGGTGCAAATAAGCAATGTCATATAGTGACACATAGAAATATAAGAAAATTCTGGCTGCTATGACTATTAACGCACAGTCTGGGGCATCTGCTGAATAACCCTTACTGACAAATGGGTGTGGCTAGGGGCGTGGTCAAATTCTTCAAAAGTTGGGAGGTATGCAAAAGATACGTCTGAAGGTGGCGATGTTTGGCCCACCTTTCCAAACATAGCTACTGAACAACCCTTGTCTAGTGGCCCTCCTCCCTACACCCAGGAGAGAGCTGGGACAGGAATGATTAATCCCACACAAATAAACAGACAGGGGAAAACTGAAAATCAAACTTATAACAATTACCCACAGATGTATAAAATAAATACGTGATCAGGAGGAAACTAAAGAGAGGGAGGGAGTAATCAGACAAGAGTATTTCCACAACACACCAAACAGCACAAAGAAGTGTGCCAGCAACTGGATATCAAAGCACAAGGACCAGGATCGCATAAAACTATCATCAGCATGGGAGACCAGGCTCCACCATATTAAAACGGGTGTAGGCAACTGTGATAGGCTTCCTGCAACATGTGGCTCAACCAGTAATTCACAGGCTAGCAGAAATTAATTCCTGCAAGCCCGATTACTAACAAGAGCACAGCTGGTCAATGCCCAAGCTTGTCAGTGCAACTCAAAAGTAGCATTGTGTGCAGTGTCTGACTCAGCTGTGTGAACAGCATCAGAAGTAGTTTTGACACTCTGTCACACGAGTGACACCAGAAGTATGGCATACGATGCAACACACAACACAAGGGGTACACCGGGGACACTTTAACAATGGTGGGCCCTAGTGGTAGTAAAGGGATAGGTGGGATAACTCCTTCATTCACCTGCAGCTGTACCCTACACTCCTAACCAGTTCCTACACAGGTTCCACACCTGTCATCGAACAGGATACCTGAGACCCTGGTAGACCCTTCTACCTCCAGGATAAGCATCCAAATGAGTAAGAGAATAACCAGCACCCTCTACAGGGAGCAGAGGATGTATATATATATATATATATACAGTTAGGTCTAGAAATATTTGGACAGTGACACAATTTTCACGAGTTGGGCTCTGCATGCCACCACATTGGATTTGAAATGAAACCTCTACAACAGAATTCAAGTGCAGATTGTAACGTTTAATTTGAAGGTTTGAACAAAAATATCTGATAGAAATTGTAGGAATTGTACACATTTCTTTACAAACACTCCACATTTTAGGAGGTCAAAAGTAATTGGACAAATAAACCAAACCCAAACAAAATATTTTTATTTTCAATATTTTGTTGCGAATCCTTTGGAGGCAATCACTGCCTTAAGTCTGGAACCCATGGACATCACCAAACGCTGGGTTTCCTCCTTCTTAATGCTTTGCCAGGCCTTTACAGCCGCAGCCTTCAGGTCTTGCTTGTTTGTGGGTCTTTCCGTCTTAAGTCTGGATTTGAGCAAGTGAAATGCATGCTCAATTGGGTTAAGATCTGGTGATTGACTTGGCCATTGCAGAATGTTCCACTTTTTTGCACTCATGAACTCCTGGGTAGCTTTGGCTGTATGCTTGGGGTCATTGTCCATCTGTACTATGAAGCGCCGTCCGATCAACTTTGCGGCATTTGGCTGAATCTGGGCTGAAAGTATATCACGGTACAATTCAGAATTCATCCGGCTACTCTTGTCTGCTGTTATGTCATCAATAAACACAAGTGACCCAGTGCCATTGAAAGCCATGCATGCCCATGCCATCACGTTGCCTCCACCATGTTTTACAGAGGATGTGGTGTGCCTTGGATCATGTGCCGTTCCTTTTCTTATCCAAACTTTTTTCTTCCCATCATTCTGGTACAGGTTGATCTTTGTCTCATCTGTCCATAGAATACTTTTCCAGAACTGAGCTGGCTTCATGAGGTGTTTTTCAGCAAATTTAACTCTGGCCTGTCTATTTTTGGAATTGATGAATGGTTTGCATCTAGATGTGAACCCTTTGTATTTACTTTCATGGAGTCTTCTCTTTACTGTTGACTTAGAGACAGATACACCTACTTCACTGAGTTTGTTCTGGACTTCAGTTGATGTTGTGAACGGGTTCTTCTTCACCAAAGAAAGTATGCGGAGATCATCCACCACTGTTGTCATCCGTGGACGCCCAGGCCTTTTTGAGTTCCCAAGCTCACCAGTCAATTCCTTTTTTCTCAGAATGTACCCGACTGTTGATTTTGCTACTCCAAGCATGTCTGCTATCTCTCTGATGAATTTTTTCTTTTTTTTCAGCCTCAGGATGTTCTGCTTCACCTCAGTTGAGAGTTCCTTAGACCGCACGTTGTCTGGTCACAGCAACAGCTTCCAAATGCAAAACCACACACCTGTAATCAACCCCAGACCTTTTAACTACTTCATTGATTAGAAGTTAACGAGGGAGACGCCTTCAGAGTTAATTGCAGCCCTTAGAGTCCCTTGTCCAATTACTTTTGGTCCCTTTAAAAAGAGGAGGCTATGCATTACAGAGCTATGATTCCTAAACCCTTTCTCCGATTTGGATGTGAAAACTCTCATATTGCAGCTGGGAGTGTGCACTTTCAGCCCATATTATATATATAATTGTGTTTCTGAACATGTTTTTGTAAACAGCTAAAATAACAAAACTTGTGTCACTGTCCAAATATTTCTGGACCTAACTGTATATATATATATATATATATATATATATATATATATGGACTGTGAGTGGTCCAAACTGGAAAAACCTGGGAAGGTAATGGAATGCCTGCTGTCAAGAAATACCGACATTAACCCTTTCCTCGCCAAAGTAAAGGGAATACATTTAATCTGCATAGTCTCAAAGCAAAGAGACTCTGGCGCCAAACTTGTCACTAGTCTCTACAACAGAGAGACCACCATGACACACTCGGTGAGTTTTAAGCCAGACAGTCTGACATGCAGTAAGTGTAGAGCTAACTGTTGGAGAAAAGTAAGTGTATTAGAGGCATGTAGGCAGGAATATTAGCCTTACTGCTGCTGCAATGTAAAAATCTATTTTATTCTATAATAAAACTGCTCTTATCTGCATTTAGTGTACGGCAAGCTGCTGGAGAAGGGTTAAGCTGGTGTCACACATAACGACGACGACAACGACGTCGCTGCTACGTCACCATTTTCTGTGACGTTGCAGCGACGTCCCGTCGCTGTCGCTGTGTGTGACATCCAGCAAAGACCTGGCCCCTGCTGTGAGGTTGCCGGTCGTTGCTGAATGTCCAGCTTCATTTTTTGGTCGTCACTCTCCCGCTGTGACACACACATCGCTGTGTGTGACAGCGAGAGAGCGACGAAATGAAGCGATCAGGAGCCGGCACTGGCAGCTGCGGTAAGCTGTAACCAGCGTAAACATCGGGTAACCAAGGGAAGCCCTTTCCCTGGTTACCCGATGTTTACGCTGGTTACCAGCCTCCGCTCTTGCTGCCAGTGCCGGCTCCTGCACTGTGACATGTGGCTGCAGTATGCATCGGGTAATTAACCCGATGTATACTGTAGCAAGGAGAGCAAGGAGCCAGCGCTAAGCAGTGCGCACGGCTCCTTGCTCTCTGCACTGTGACATGTAGCTGCAGCACACATCGGGTTAATTAACCCGATGTGTACTGTACCTAGGAGAGCAAGGAGCCAGCGCTAAGCGCGGCTCCCTGCTCTCTGCACATGTAGCACAGCGACGTTATGATCGCTGCTTCTGCTGTGTTTGACAGCTAAGCAGCGATCATAACAGCGACTTACAAGGTCGCTGTTACGTCACCGAAAATGGTGACGTAACAGCGACGTCGTTGTCGCTGTCGCTTAGTGTGACACCAGCTTTAGTGTATTAGAGGCATGTAGTCAAGGATTCTAGCTTTACAGAACTTGCTGCTGCAACATTATAAAATCTATGCTATTCTATAATAATAGTACTGTTATATGCATGTAGCGTAGGGTAAGTTTCTGGAGAAGGAATAGTGTATTAATGTTGATAAATGTAAAGTAATGCACTTAGGACGGAGTAATCCTATAACTGCGTATACATTAAATGGAAGTAAACTTGGGACTACAGAACAGGAGAAGGACTTGGGTATTGTCATTACAAATAGCTGAGCAGCAGCACTCAATGTCAAGCAGCAGCTGCTAAAGCAAACAAGATTCTAGGGTGTATAAAAAGAGAGATTAGATCCCGGGATCCCAACGTATTGTTACCCCTCTATAAATCACTTGTAAGGGCACATCTGGAATATGGGATCCAGTTTTGGGCTCCACATTTTAAAAAGGACATTCAGAAGTTAGAGTCAGTTCAAAGGCGGGCAACTAGACTACTACAAGGAATGGAAGGCCTCCCATATGATAAGAGGTTGAAAAAGTTAGATATGTTTAGCTTAGAAAAAAGACGTCTCAGAAGAGATCTCATTTATATTTATAAATACATGTGTGGTCAATATATAGGACTGGCACATGACTTATTTCTTCCAAAGACAATACTAAGGACCAGGGGGCACTCACTGCGAGTGGAAGAAAAGCGATTCCGACAGCTAAATAGGAAAGTGTTCTTTACAGTTAGAGCAGTCAGACTGTGGAATGTCCTACCACAAGAGGTAGTAATGGCAGATACTATAACAGCTTTTAAAAAAGGGCTGGATGAATTCCTCAGTACACAAAACATTGTTGGTTATAAAGACTAAGGGGTACTTTGCACACTACGACATCGCAGGTGCGGTGGGGTCAAATTGAAAGTGACGCACATCCGGCATCACAGGCGACATCGTAGTGTGTAAAGCCTAGATGATACGATTAACAAGCGCAAAAGCGTCGTAATCGTATCATCGGTGCAGCATCGGCGTAATCCATAATTACGCTGACGCGATGGTCCGATGTTGTTCCTCGCTCCAGCAGTAGCACACATCGCTGTGTGTGAAGCTGCAGGAGCGAGGAACATCTCCTATTGGCGTCACCGCGGCTCCCGTAGGATATGCGGAAGGGAGAAGGTGGGCGGGATGTTTACATCCCGCTCATTTCCACCCCTTCGCTCCTATTGGCCGCCTGCCGTGTGACGTCGCAGTGACGCCGTATGATCCGCCCCCTTAATAAGGAGGCGGGTAGCCGGCCAGAGCGACATCCCAGGACAGGTGAGTCCATGTGAAGCTGCCGTAGCGATAATGTTCGCTACGGCAGCTATCACAAGGATATCGCAGCTGCGACGGGGGCGGGGACTATCGCGTTCGGCATCGCAGCATCGGCTTGCGATGTCGCAGCGTGCAAAGTACCCCTTAGTGACCAAATGTAGAACTTGTGGAGGAAGGTTGAATTAGATGAACCTAGGTCTTTTTTTAACCTTAGTAACTATGTAACTATGTAACTATGTATTACAGTCATGTAGGCAGGAATTATAGCCTTACAGACCTTGATGTTGCAATATAAAAAATCTATTCTATTTATAATAATACCGCGAGCGTGCCCTAAGTGTACAACCAGGAGACCTGCACGATGTGTGCAGGCCCAGGGAGCTGGGAGCTGCGGTATGTAACAGAGTAGGAGGCATGACATGTGTGCGGGCACGGCAGTGAGTTTGTCATCGTCTCTGCCATGAGAGAGAAGCAGGGACACTGGCTTTACATCCATACAATTCACACAGCCAAAGAAATCAAACCATAGATGTCCATAAATTCAGTTAAGTGTAATAATAAGAACAGATCGTAGAGAAAAAGTATTGAAACATGAAGAGAGATGCAAAAAGCCATGAAAAGTCATGACACCAACTGAAATCTATCAGTAATTAGAAAGCAATCCTGCCACCTAGGGAAAAATATCAGCTGGTTCAAAGATGGCCCATAAAAAGCTGTCTCATTACTAAGGTGTCACACGAGAAACATCTCATGATGGGTAAAATCAGTGAGCTGTCTCAAGATCTTTGCAACCTTATTGTTGCAAAACAAACTGATGGCATTGGCTATAGAAGAATCTGTAAATTACTGAAGGTTCTGGGAGCACTGTAAAGGCCCTGAAACATGCAACAGCATCGCTAACGAGATATCGCTGGGGTCACGGATTTCGTGACGCACATCCAGCGTCGTTAGCGACGTTGTTGCGTGTGACACATACGAGCGACCGCTAACGATCCCAAAAATGGCACAAATCGTTGATTGTTGACACGTCGTTCCATTCCCAAATATCGTTCCTCGTTTTGGACGCAGGTTGTTTGTCGTTCCTGAGGCTGCACACATCGCTATGTGTGACACCCAAGGAACGACGAACAACAGCGTTCCTGTGTCCTCCGGCAATGAGGTGGGAGTGACGTTCATGCGGCTGCTCTCCGCCCCTCCGCTTCTATTGATGGCCCGCTGTTTGACATCGCTGTTACGCCGCACGAACCTCCCCCTTAAAAAAGAGTTTGTTCGCCGGCCACAGCGACGTCGTTAGGAAGGTATGTTCGTGTGACGTGTACTAACAATATTGTTCGCCATGGGCAGCGATTTGCCTGTGATGCACGCACGATGGGGGCGGGGTGCGATCGCTAGCGACATCGCTAGCAATGTCGCTGCATGTAAGGCTAAGTTCACATACTGCGTTTTTTGACCCTGCGTTTATGTGCATTTTTTGCGGCACAAAAACGCACCCGCGGCAAAAAAATGCGGCAAAAATGCATGCGTTTTGGTGCATTGTTTTGCTGTGTTTTGCTGCGTTTTTGCTCATTGCATTTTTATGCATTTTTGACAGTGAACAATGCCATTAAAGATTGTTGAAAAAAAAAAAGGTCTG
This sequence comes from Anomaloglossus baeobatrachus, assembly GCF_048569485.1. Classification (NCBI taxonomy): domain Eukaryota; kingdom Metazoa; phylum Chordata; class Amphibia; order Anura; family Aromobatidae; genus Anomaloglossus; species Anomaloglossus baeobatrachus. Next base: position 221,558,571 of record NC_134354.1, read on the forward strand.
ATGTCATTTCCTTCTTCAATATGCTCTTCATTCTCCACTAGTGTATGCAGGAGAGCAGACAGCTGCAGAACTACAAGGCTCAGCATGCTCCATCCAGGACTGTATGATGGAGGGAGAGGCAGGGGGAGCAGAACTACAAGGCTCAGCATCCTCCATCCAATAGTATATGCAGGAGAGCAGACAGCAGCTGCAGAACAACAAGGCTCAGCATCCTCCATCGAATATTGTATGCAGGAGAGCAGACAGCAGCTGCAGAACTACAAGGCTCAGCATCCTCCATCCAGGACTGTATGCAGGAGTTTTTTGTCCCCCCAAAAAATGACGTGGGCTTCGCCATACTTTTGTATGCTAGCCAGGTACAGCAGGCAGGAACCGGCTGCCCCCAACCCCCAGCTGCCTATTTGTACCCGGATGGGAACCAAAAATATAGGGAAGCTCTTTTTTGTTTTAATTATTTCATGAATTTCATGAAATAATTAAAAAAAAAAAATAATGTGGGCTTCACCCAATTTTTGAGTCCAGCCAGGTACAACTAGGCAGTTGGTGAGTGCTCAAGCTCAAGCTTTCTGGGCACCCCCGCTGTGAATTGCAGTCCGCAACCACCCCAGAAGATGGCGCTTTCATAGAAGTGTCATCTTCTGGCGCTGTATCCCACTCTTCCAGCTGCCCTGATGCCGGGTGGCTCACTGGGTAATGATGGCTTTATGGCTAGCTGTATATTATCAGCTGGCCCTAAGCCCGAAATTCATGGTGTCACACCAATATTAGACATGGCCATCATGAATTTCTAGTAAAGATAAAAAAAACACAACACAGAAAAATATTTTTATTAGAAATAAAACACAACACAATTAGAGACTCCATCTTTATTGAAATAAAGAACCCCCCTTCGCAGTAATCTTGGGTCAAGGGTCCAGCGCCGTCCAATCCCTATCCAATATCATCTGATCGGTTTGCTGATAGTCAAAGCAATCAGATGATGTGTCAGGTTCAAGGGCCTGAATCACATGACACATCAGCTGATTGTAGAAAAGCCGTTTATACAATCAGCTGATGCATCAGTGCAAAAAAAAAAAAAAAAAAATACTCACTTATGTGCTGACTCCTGTCTGATCGCACCAGGAGCTGCCGGTAATCAGCTGATGAAGTCTGTTGACGGCATCAGCTGATAGTTAAAGCCAGCCAGGCCGGTAAAAAGCAGGCCTCACCGCGAGACTTACGATCAGCTGATGTGTCAGGTGACCGCATCAGGTGAACACCGCAAGGTCCTGCAGCTATCGGACGTGCTGCCCGGAGTCGGCACACAGCCAGAGCGGGGGTGGTGGTACCGAGAGAGGAGCTAGGAGCGGACATGGCACCGGTAGCCTGCAGACAGGTGAGTATGACATTTTTTTTTCTACTGTTCACTTTTGATTTCGCAGCTGCTTCCTCCTCCCACCCGCCCATGGCACCGCACGAGAGCGGACATGGCGCCGGACGGGAGGTGGAAGCAGCGGTGGCGGTACTGGGAGGATTCACGCTTCTGTGTTTACGAACAGAAGGAATCCTCTTCCTGTACATGTAACTTTACTACCCACCCCTTGCGTTTATAGCTGCGTTTTAGTCATAGAAACGCACTAAAACGCAGCTATATTTGCAATTTGCGTTTTTCATGATGCGTTTTTGTGGGCACAACAAAAACACAGCTAAAAAAACGCTGTGTGCAGACAGCAAAAATTAAAACTCATAGACTTTGCTGGGGAAGCAAAGTCATGCAGTTTTCTGAGCAAAAACGCACCCGAAAAACGCGCAAAAACGCCGCGAAACATGTAGTATGTGAACTTACCCTAAAAGCGACCTCTAGGCTATGTGCGCACGCTGCGTCTTTTTTACGCTGAGTTTTTGTGCGTTTCTGGCTGCTAAAAATGCACAAAAATGCATAAAAACGCACCCGCAGCAAAAACGCGAAAAAACCCGCACTGATAAAAACGCATGTATTTTTACCGCGTTTTGGTGTGTTTTTGGCTGCATTTTGCTGCGTTTTTCCAATGCATTGCATGAGGGGAAAATGCAGAAAAACGCAGGAAAGAATTGACATGTCCATTTTTTTTTTAAGCTCAAAAACGCAGCTTAAAAAAAAAGTTGTGTGCGGACAGCAAAAATGAAATCTCATAGACTTTGCTGGGGAAGCAAAGTCATGCAGTTTTGAGCCGAAAAACGCACAAAAACGCACCCGAAGAACGCACAAAAACGCCACGAAAAATGTACTGTGCGCACATACCCATAGGGCCATAATCTAGAAATTAAATGAACATAATTTCACTGTAAACCGGCTACAATGAGGATTTGCCAGAAGATTTCAGACAGTTCAGTGAAAAGAATTATCAGAAAAGCTGTCCAAGAGCTAATGACCACCTGTGGAGAGCATGGAATCAGCAGGTACAATTGTTTAAAAAAAAAACAATGATTAAAGGTACTGTCACACTAAAGGTCCAGTCACACTAAGGGTACCTTCACACTTAGCGATGCAGCAGCGATCCGACCAGCGATCTGACCTGGTCAGGATCGCTGCTGCATCGCTACATGGTCGCTGGTGAGCTGTCAAACAGGCAGATCTCACCAGCGACCAGTGAACAGCCCCCAGCCAGCAGCGACGTGCAAGCAACGCTGCGCTTGCACGGAGCCGCCGTCTGGAAGCTGCGGAGACTGGTAACTAAGGTAAACATCGGGTATGGTTACCCGATGTTTACATTAGTTACCAGCGCACACCGCTTAGCTGTGTGTGCAGGGAGCAGGGAGCCGCGCACACTGAGCGCTGGCTCCTTGCTCTCCTAGCTACAGTACACATCGGGTTAATTAACCCGATGTGTAATGCAGCTACATGTGCAGAGAGCAGGGAACCGCGCACACTGCTTAGCGCTGGCTCCTTGCTCTCCTAGCTGCTGTACACATCGGGTTAATTAACCCGATGTGTACAGCAGCTACATGTGCAGAGAGCCGGAGCCGGCAGCACAGGCAGCGTGAGAGCTGCAGAGGCTGGTAACTAAGGTAAATATCGGGTAACCACCTTGGTTACCCGATGTTTATCTTGGATACAGCTTACCTCAGCTGCCAGACGCCGGCTCCTGCTCCCTGCTCGCTTCATTTCGTCGCTCTCTCGCTGTCACACACAGCGATCTGTGTGTCACAGTGGGAGAGCGCCTTTGAAGAAAACGAACCAGGGCTGTGTGTAACGAGCAGCGATCTCGCAGCAGGGGCCAGATCGCTGCTCAGTGTCACACACAGCGAGATCGCTAATGAGGTCACTGCTGCGTCACAAAAAGCGTGACTCAGCAGCGATCTCGGCAGTGAGCTCGCTGTGTGTGAAGCACCCTTAAGCAACTTACCAGCGATCCCAACAACGATAGGGATCGCTGGTAAGTTGCTAGGAGGTTGCTGGTGAGATGTCACACTGCGACGCTCCAGCGATCCCACCAGCAACCTGACCTGGCAGGGATCGCTGGAGCGTCGCTACACGAGTTGCTGGTGAGCTCACCAGCAACCAGTGACCAGCCCCCAGTGCCGCGTGGAAGATGCTGCGCTTGGTAACTAAGGTAAATATCGGGTAACCAACCCGATATTTACCTTGGTTACCAGCGCACGGAGCTACACGTGCAGAGAGCAGGGAGCAGCGCACACTGAGCGCTGGCTCCCTGCTCTCCTAGTTACAGCACACATCGGGTTAATTACCCGATGTGTGCTGCAGCTACATGTGCACAGAGCAGGGAGCAGCGCACAATGCTTAGCGCTGGCTCCTTGCTCTCCTAGTTACAGCACACATCGGGTTAATTACCTGATATGTGTTGCAGCTAAATGTGCACAGAGCAGGGAGCAGCGCACAATGCTTAGCGCTGGCTCCCTGCTCTCCTAGCTATAGCACACATCGGGTTAATTAACCTGATGTGTCCTGCAGCTACATGTGCACAGAGCAGGAGCCGGCACTGACAGTGAGAGCGGCGGAGGCTGGTAACAAAGGTAAATATCGGGTAACCAAGGACAGGGCTTCTTGGTTACCCGATGTTTACATTGGTTACCAGCCTCCGCAGAAGCCGGCTCCTGCTGCCTGCACATTTAGTTGTTGCTGTCTCGCTGTCACACACAGCGATCTGTGCTTCACAGCGGGACAGCAACAACTAAAAAATGGCCCAGGACATTCAGCAACAACCAATGACCTCACAGCAGGGGCCAGGTTGTTGCTGGATGTCACAGACAGCGACATCACTAGCAACGTCACAAAAGTTGTTCGTTAGCAGCGATGTTGCTAGCGATGTTGCTTAGTGTGACGGGGCCTTTAGGGGTGCTTCACACATAGCGACAGCGACAACGACGTCGCTGTTACGTCACCATTTTCTGTGACGTAACAGCGACCTGGCAAGTCGCTGTTATGATCGCTGCTTAGCTGTCAAACACAGTGACGCAGCAGCGATCATAACATCGCTACATGTGCAGAGAGCAGGGAGCCGTGCACACTGCTTAGCGCTGGCTCCTTGCTCTCCTAGCTACAGTACACATCGGGTTAATTAACCCGATGTGTACTGCAGCTACATGTGCAGAGAGCAGGGAGCCGCGCACACTGCTTAGAGCTGGCTCCTTGCTCTCCTAGCTACAGTACACATCGGGTTAATTAACCTGATGTGTACAGCAGCTACATGTGCAGAGAGCCGGAGCCAGCAGCACAGGCAGCGTGAGAGCTGCGGAGGCTGGTAACTAAGGTAAATATCGGGTAACCACCTTGGTTACCCGATGTTTACCCTGGTTACAGCTTACCGCAGCTGCCAGATGCCGGCTCCTGCTCCCTGCTCGCTTCATTTCGTCGCTCTCTCGCTGTCACACACAGCGATCTGTGTGTCACAGCGGGAGAGCGCCTTTGAAGAAAATGAACCAGGGCTGTGTGTAACGAGCAGCGATCTCGCAGCAGGGGCCAGATCGCTGCTCAGTGTCACACACAGCGAGATCGCTAATGAAGTCACTGTTGCGTCACCAAAACCATGCCGTAGCAGCGATTTCGGTAGCGATCTCGCTATGTGTGAAGCACCCCTTAAGGCCCAGTCACACTAAACAACTTACCAGCGATCCCAACAACGATCCAACCTGATAGGGATCGCTGGTAAGTTGCTAGGAGGTTGCTGGTGAGATGTCACACTGCGACGCTCCAGCGATCCCACCAGCAACCTGACCTGGCAGGGATCACTGGAGCATCGCTACACGGGTTGCTGGTGAGCTCACCAGCAACCAGTGACCAGCCCCCAGCCAGCAGCGCCGCGTGGAAGATGCTGCACTTGGTAACTAAGGAAAATAAAGGGTAACCAACCCGATATTTACCTTGATTACCAGCGCACGCAGCTACACATGCAGAGAGCAGGGAGCAGCGCACACCGCTTAGCGCTGGCTCCCTGCTCTCCTAGTTACAGCACACATCGGGTTAATTACCCGATGTGTGCTGCAGCTACCTGTGACAGAGCAGGGAGCAGCACACACCGCTTAGCGCTGGCTCCCTGCTCTCCTAGTTACAGCACACATCGGGTTAATTACCCGATGTGTACTGCAGCTAAATGTGCACAGAGCAGGGAGCAGCGCACAATGCTTAGCGCTGGCTCCCTGCTCTCCTAGTTACAGCACACATTGGGTTAATTACCCGATGTGTGCTGTAGCTACATGTGCAGAGAGCAGGGAGCAGCGCTCAATGCTTAGTGCTGTCTCTCTGCTCTCCTAGCTACAGTACACATGGGGTTAATTACCCGATGTGTACTCTGCTACACGTGCAAGGAGCAGGAGCCGGCACTGACAGTGAGAGTGGAGGAGGCTGGTAACGAAGGTAAATATCGGGTAACCAAGGACAGGGCTTCTTGGTTACCCGATGTTTACCGTGGTTACCAGTGTCCGCAGAAGCCGGCTCCTGCTGCCTGCACATTTAGTTGTTGCTGTCTCGCTGTCACACACAGCGATCTGTGCTTCACAGCGGGACAGCAGCAACTAAAAAATGGCCCAGGACATTCAGCAACAACCAACGACCTCACAGCAGGGGCCAGGTTGTTGCTGGATGTCACACTAAGCAACATCACTAGCAACATCGCTGTTACGTCACAAAAGTTGTTCGTTAGCAGCGATGTTGCTAGCGATGTTGCTTAGTGTGATGGGGCCTTTAGAGATGCTCCAGCGATCCCACCAGCGATCTGACCTGGCAGAGATCGCTGGAGCGTTGCTACATGGTCGCTGGTGAGCTATCAATCAGGCAGATCTCCACAGCGATTAGAGATCAGCCACCAGCCACCAGCCACCAGTGACCCGTGTAACGACGCTGTGCTTGGTAACCATAGTACACATCAGGTTACTAAGCAAAGCGCTTTGCTTATAGTTACCCGATGTGTACCTTGGCTACGTGTGCAGGGAGCAGGGAGCCGTCTTCTAGAAGCTGCGGACGCTGGTAACCAAGGTAAATATCGGGTAACCAAGCAAAGCACTTTGCTTGGTTACCTGATGTGTGCCTTGGTTACCAGCGTCCGCAGAAGCCGGCTCCCTGCTCCCTGCACATTCAGATCGTTGCTCTCTCGCTGTCAAACACAGCGATGTGTGCTTCACAGCGGGAGAGCAACGACCAAAAAATGGTCCAGGACATTCAGCAACGACCGGCGACCTCACAGCAGGGGCCAGGTCGTTGCTGGATCTCACACTCAGTGACATCGCTAGCAAGATCGCTGTTGCGTCACAAAAAACGTGACTCAGCAGCGATGTCGCTAGCGATGTCGCTTAGTGAGACGTGGCCTTAAGGCACTCAACCTTCATGGCCTGTATACACCATCACCACACAAGACTCCTTTGCTGAACAAAAAACATGTTCAAGAACATTTTAAAGTTTAGAGAAGCCTGTGAAATACTAGCAGAATATAGTCTGGTCAGATGACCAACATTGAACTCTTTGGATGTCATGATGCACACCATGTTTTGAGGCCAAGTGGCACGGTATATCACCCCAAAACCACGACACCAATAGTGAAGTTTGGAGATGAGAATATCATTGTGTGGAGCTTTTTTTCAGCATATGGCACCTTCAAACTTCATATAATTGAAGGAAGAATGAATGGACAAAAGTACTGCAATATTATTGCTAAAAATCTGCTGCCATCTACCACGAAGATGAAATAAGGGTGGACATTTCTGCAAGACCTAACCCACAGCCAAGGAAACTCTCAATTGATTTCATAGAAAGAAAATAATAGAATAGAATGGCCCAGCTAATTACCTGACCTGAATCCAATAGAAAATGTATGGAAGGAACAAAAGCTCAGATCAATGATTTCCAGTTATTGGTGATTTCTAGGTACCAGGTGAGTCATTTACACCCTATGCATTATATCCTACTATCGTGTTTTGATCTCATCTTTCTAATGCAATATATTTTGCACATTCTAATCTCCCTTGTTCATTTTTGTGGTTTTAATTCAGAGGGTGCCTAAAGCTGTTATCCCCAACATAGGCTTACGTATGAAGTATTAAATAAATCTGTGTTCAAGACTTTCTCCCTGTTCACTTCTCATTATTACATATAACATATATATGTATATATATATATATATATATATATATATATATATATATATATATATATATATATAAAAAATATATATATATATATTATATCACTAAAATGAATAGATCCCTCACATTTGTAAAAGTTTTATTATATCTTTTCATGGGACAACACTGCAGATGTGACAGTTTAGTATAATGTAAATTTGGTGTGCCATCTAAATAACTCAACATGCAGCCGTTAATGTCTAAACAGCTGGCAACAAAAGAGAGTACACCTCTATGAGAATATGGCCAAATTGTATCCAAAGTGTATGAAGTGTATATATTTTGTGTTGCTACCATTATTTTCAAGCACTGCCTTAACTGTCTTGGGCATGAAATTCACTAGAGATTCATAGGTGCACCTGGAATCCTCTTCCAGTCCTCTATGACTACATCACAGAGCTAGTGGATGTTAGAAAGCTTGTGCTACTCCCCCTTCTATTTGAGTATGCCCCACAGATGTTCAATAGGGTGCAGATCTAGAGACATGGATGGCCAGTCCAGCACCTTTACCCTCAGTTTCTTTAGAAAGGCAGTGGTCATCTTGAAAGTGTGTTTGGGGTTGTTTTTGTGTTGGCATACTACCCTGTGGCCCAGATTCTAAAGGGAGAGGATCATGCTTTCTTCAGTATGCTACAGTCCATATTGGCATTCATGGTTCCTTCAATGAACTGTAAGGCTATGTGTCCACAGTAAAAGGTCCCTGCGGATTTTTTTGCCTGAAAATCCGCAACTTTCGCGGCAAATCCGCACCCGCGGATTTGCCGCGGATTTACCGCGGATTTGCCGCGGATTTTGATGCGGATTTTATTTTATTTTTTTTCCCCATTCAAAACAGAAAATCCGCACCAAATCTGCACCAAACAATTGACATGCTGCAGATTGTTCCGCATCAAAATCCGCGGCAAAATCCGCAGCGGAAAAATCCGCAGCATGGGCACAGCATTTCCAAAATGCCATTGAAATGGCTTGGAAGTGCTGCTGCTGCAGATTTTCGGCAAATCCGCGCTAAATCCGCGGCAAAATCCGCGTCAAATCCGCGATAAATCCTATAGCGTGGGCACATAGCCTAACTCTATACAGCGGGCAGCACTAATGCAGCCTCAAACCATGACACTCCTACCACCATGTTTGACTGTAGGCAAGACATACTTGTTTTTGTACTCCTTGCCTGGTTGCTGCCACACATCACCTATGCCTCATTATTACATACTATTATGATTTATCTCTATTTCTTTCTCAAGATCAATTCCACATTCCACAAACTAAATTAATGGAATATATGTATCCTAGTACACATTTATTGCTTGCTTTATTATTGGATTAATAGCCCCTCCCAGGTATATATGTCCCCCAAACTGGTATATATGATTCCCTTCCTGGGCCAATCCTGGTGTGTACGTCCCAAATCCTGATATATATGATCCCATCATGAGCCCATCCTGGTATATATATCCCCCATCCTGGTATATATGTCCCTCATCATGGGCCCATCCTGGTATATATGCCTTCTGTTATGCAGCACATATCAAAAAAATAAACGATTCTCCTCACCTTCCATCTGCTCCCCCAGTACACAGCGTTCTCTTTTGAATCCAGCAATTGACTTTGGTATGTAAATGGGGCTTTGCATGATGTCAATGCCATGCCCCCCAAGTAACATGCAGATATCAGCGCTCGCTAATGCAAAATTAATATTCACTGCTCCCTGAAGTCCGGAATTATGGGCGTGCAGAGCAGTGAATATTCATTTTCTTTAATAGCAGACATACATGATTGCTACAGTCGCTGCAGTAAGACAGAATATCCGCTATCACAGAAAATGAATATTCACTGCTCCCCATGCCCATAACCTCACCCACCTCTTGGCATCAGTTTCAGTGCCAAGAGGTGGATGGGATTATGGGTATTGGGAGTAGAGATGAGTGAACCTTAAGCTCTGTGTTTCCAAGAAAACAAAGTTCGGGAGATTTTCGTATGAACACCACCCACAGGAGCATTGCTGTGCTTGGGTATGCACGCTGCTTAGCCCAAAGTAAGCGGCTTGCAGTGTTTGAATGGCTGACGCCGGGAGTAACAACAGTATGATCAGATGTAGTGTGTAGCAAAAAAGAAAAAATTGAAAAGGTCAAGCCCACCCTTCCCCAGCAGTGATCTCTTTATGACTAGCTGCATGTAAGTGGAGACCCAATCTGCTAATCAGTGACTTCAAATGAAGTTCAGGTCAAAAACCCGAACTTTAAAAACTTCCACTGGCCCGCTCATCTCTAGTTAGGAGCAGTGAATATTCATTCTCTTTAATTGTGGGTACACATATCCACTTCAGACGCTTCTTTCAGCAGCAACCCTGCTCCTGCAACCTGTGAGCTGCTGCACAGCTGGTGCCACCTTTCCACAGTAAGCCAGGTACAAATGGACTGTAGGACGCAGCCCCCAATTTCCTAACAAATTTTTGGGGAAAAAAGTTTGTCTTAAGCGGGCTTTACACGGTACGAGATCGCTAAAGCGATCTCGTTGGGGTCACGGATTTTGTGACGCACATCCGGCCGCTGTAGCGATGCCATTGCGTGTGACAGCTATGAGCGATTTTGCATCGTCGCAAAAACGTGCAAAATCGCTGATCAGTGACATGGGGGTCCATTCTCAAATATCGTTACTGCAGCAGTAACCAAGTTGTTCCTCGTTCCTGCGGCAGCACACATCGCTCCGTGTGACACCGTAGGAACAAGGAAGCTCTCCTTACCTGCCTCCCGGCCACAATGCGGAAGGAAGGAGGTGGGTGGGATGTTCGTCCCGCTCATCTCCGCCCCTCCGCTTCTATTGGGTGGCGGTTCAGTGACGCTGCTGTGATGTCGCTGTGATGCTGAATGAACCGCCCCCTTAGAAAGGAGGCAGTTCGCCGGTCACAGCGACGTCGCAGGGAAGGTAAGTCCGTGTGACGGGTCCGGGCAATGTTGTGCGACACGGGCACAGATTTGCCCGTGTCGCACAACCAATGGGGACGGGTACGCACGCTGGCAATATCGGCACCGATATTGAAGTGTGTAAAGCGGCCTTTATAGTCCGAATAATATGGTAAGTATGATCCCTGCCCCTCCTACTTCTTGGAGTAGTGAACACTGCAAGGACTCTTTTTAAATATTGATTAAATTTTATATTCTGAAATTGCTTTTTAAAGGGTCACTAAGCATAAAGTTAAAGCTACTATAAGGAAGGTCTATGAGTAAAAGTGGGGTTTTAACTCTTTGAATAACTTAAAATCAAGTTTGTTACAGTCTTCAAGCTCTAATGATCCATTAACAAACAATGTGAATTATATTTGGGAGTAATTTTTCAAGTGTTTTTGTACACTTTAGTTTATTTTTCTTTTCTTCATTATCATGTAATATGATAAATTATAAAGCCAGATTACAAAAACACAGACAGTTACGCTTATGATCTTAAATTCTTTACCTAAACTTTGCCAAAGTCAAAGAACGACCTTTCTTGCTAAACTGGAGGAGGGGGTTTTAATCAGTCTGAAGTTTTCATCTTTTTATTATTGATTTTGTTTTTTTCCTGAAGCCACGTGAATTTCCAGGACATAAGCTTATTCATTAGACTCAATCTCCTACTATTACACTATAAGCTTCCCTTGAACTCTAGAGGATTTAACATGAAAAATTAATTCCCAGTTCATATTTACTTTATTCTCCGTTCCTTTCCACCACAGAATAACACTATCGTACTGTTCTTTCAAAAATAAGCTTGGAATAGTTTTCTGAAGTATATATTCAACTCATTAAATATATGTATATTTATACAGTCATGCTCGAAAGTGTTGGCACCATTGACATTTTTCATAAAATGAAATATTTCTCCCAGAAAATTATTGCAATTACACAGTTTGTTGTACACATTTTTATTTCCTTTGTATGTATTGGAACAACACAAAAAATAGAGGCAAAAAAGGTGAATTAGACATAATTACACACAAAACTCCAAAAATGGGTTGAACAAAATTGTTGGCTCCCTCAACTCAATATTTGGTTGCAAACCCTTTGGTATAAATAACTGCAATCAAGCACTTCCTATAACCATTAAGAGGCTTCTTACATCTCTCAACTGGAATTTTTGACCACTCTTCTTTCGCAAACTGCTCCAGGTCTCTCATATATGAAGGCGCTTTCTCCCAACAGCAATTTTAACATCACTCCACAGGTATTCAATGGAATTTAGATCCGGATTATTGCTGCCAGTTCAGAACTCTTCAGCGCTTTGGTTCCATCCATTTCTGGGTACTTCTTGAAGTTTGTTTGGCATCATTGTTCTTGACTTGGGGCACAAACATTGCTTTCTAGCACTGAGCACTACATTGCAACCCAAAATTCTTTGGTCTTCAGATTTGATTATACATTGCTCAAAGTCAAGTCATTCAGTGCCAGAGGCAGCAAATCAACCACAGAACATATTTAAACCTCCACCATATTTGACTCTAGGTACTGTGTTCTTGTCTTTGTAAGCATTATTCCATTTTCAGTAAACAGTAGACTCATGTGCTTTACAAAAAGCTCCAACTTGGTCTTATCTGTGCACAAGACCCTTTCCCAGATGGATTTTGGCTCACTCATTTACATTTTGGAAAGCACCAGTCTAACTTTTTTATGCCTCTGTGTCAGCAGTGGGGTTAATTTAGGTCTCCTGCCACAGTGTTTAATTTCACTCAAAGGTCAATGGATATTTTGCTGACACAGTTCCATCCTGAGCCTGCAGGACAGTTTGGATTTCTTTGGAACCTGATTCGGTCTGCTTATCCCCCATCCAAACTGTCCTGCGTAGCAAACTTTCATCAATTATTCTCTGCCATCCACTTCCATGGAGATTAGCTAAGGGGTCATGATCTGTAAACTTCTTGATTATGCTGCACACATGGAACATCAAAATCTTTAGAGATGGACTTGTAACCTTGAACATGTTGATATTTTTCAACAATATTGTTTCTTAAGGTCTCAGACAGTTCTCTTCTTTTTATGTTTATGCAAAGATTGAGTTAACTTTTCCATTTTTTGACTGGTTTCAGGTGTGATTTTCAAGTTGCCCACATCTGTCACTTGCATAAGGTGAGTTTTCACCAGCATCACATGCTTTAAACAAAGTTGTTTGCCAACAATTTTGGAAAGGTACCAACAATTTTGTCCAGCCCATTTTTGGGGTTTTGTGTGAAATTTTGTCAAATTTTCCTTCTTTTTCTCTTTTCTTTTTGTTATACACAGGAAATAAACGTGTATAACAAATCATGTGTCATTGCAATAATTTTATTGGAGAAACACTTCAAAGAAAGAAAGAAAGAAAGAAAATATGTAAATTCATATGTCAATCAAAAATATAAGTACAAATTAAAACTAATCAATCACTGAAAAATTTCACAAGGATGGTGAAGTATTCAAAATAATGTCAGAATGTGACCGACGTTGATATCACAGCTGACTGGACTTGCCAGATGACAAGTTGAATTTTCAAGACAAGAAAAGCAGGCAGACAAATGTAGCAGGATACACCAGGACACACAAAGCTATAGGTGTAGACAAGTGCAGAAACTGAAAATATATTATCAGTCCCAGAATAGCAGCAGCATTTGCAGCGTTTGTAATGTGAACTAGTCCAGATGTAGGTTCGTAATGCTTTCAACAGATAAAAGGTTAATAAGCAAACAATGGATAGTCGCTGGCAGCAGAGATGAAGAGCCAACTTGTTTATAGAGGCAATAAACTCTGTTGCAGTAGTGATAGGACTATGAACAGTCTCTAGATAGAAGTTCCTTAAGGTACCGTCAAACATAACGAGATCGCTAGCGAGATTGCAGCTGAGGCACGGTTTCTGTGACGCAGTAGCGATCCCGTTAGCGATCTTGTTATGTGTGACACCTACCAGCGATCAGGCCCCTGCTGCGAGATCTCTAGTCGTTGCAGAATGGTCCAGGCCATTTTCTTCAAAGGCGATGTCCTGCTGGGCAGGACACATCGCTGTGTTTGACGCTGTGTGACAGGATCACAGTGACTGCTGAGATCGTTATACAGGTCGCTACTGCGACCTGTATTGTTCCTGCATCGCTGGTAAGATCTGACTGTGTGACATCTCACCTGCAACCTCCCAGCGACTTACCTGCGATCTCTATCAGGTCGCATAGTTTTTGGGATCGCTGGTAAGTCGTTGTGTGTGACTGGGCCTTTATGCTTACGGTAGACAATCAGTTATTTTTGTATTAATAATAATGTTTACGGAATTAAGTATTTTTAATATAAAATTAAACTCAATGCTTATTTAGTTTTATTTAATTCTAGTTTTACTGGTGGCTGCCATCTTGGATCTGCTGTGTGTAATGACAGTTACCTCATTTATGGCAGCCCACTGTGCATTGATTCTGAATGTTGGGCTCTGACCCTATTCCATAACACAGAGACAGCTTCTGCTGTAAGCTATACATGCCCCCTGGGCTGTCCAGATCATAGAACTCACAGTGTATGCTGTGTCCTGCACTTTCCCCCTGTCACCCCCCGGGATGGGGTGAGTATCGGTGCCAGCCGGCAGCACAGTACATGGGGGCGCAGGATACAGTGCTGCACGAGATACAGTATGATGTGGGATACAGTACGGCGCGGGATACAGTGCGGTGCGGGATACAGTGGGGCACTATGCCAGCTGTCCTTAGTGACACTTTAGACATTAGGATCACTTTGCGGTCACCAACAAAATGGCTCCGCACTGTGATCCTAAACTTCATTCTCTCTTAACCTTTTGGAAACACCCAGATTGGGAGGGGGAGGTGACATCACACACATGAGAGCAGATTCTGCCTACTTTTACTGCAGCTGTAATCCAGGCTAGTTCTACAGTAGTTTTACAGCAGGATTTCAGCAGCTGCTAAAATATCAAACTTTTATTTTTTTTTTGTATATAATATTTAAACAAAACGTAAAAACATTAATACGTTACATTTTTTCAGTTATTGAAAAAAACATTTTTGACGTCACCTTCCCTTTAATCAACATGTCTGAACTAGAAAGAAGACTGTAGAAGCAAACAAGAGTTTGAAGAGATAACTCCAGCTAAGAAAACTAGTTGGACAAATTGCAAGGCTGAAGGTAGCAAACACATAGTTTAGTCTGTACTCCAACATATAGTCAGGGCCAGTTTTAGATAAATTAGGGCCCTGGGCGAAATTCAAAGTGAGGCCTCCAATCCTGAAATACTCCATCAACCACAATGTTAGGGTAGGTTAACACGAGCATAGAAAAAAAAATTGTTCAGCGTTTCATCCAGAAAAGTGAAACAATTTTTTTCTCATTTATCATCTGTGTACAATCCATTTTTTTTACAGGAGCAACAATTAATCATTCGCATGACCATTTAGAGTTTCCTATGTTACAGAATTGCAATGCATCCCTAAAAACCATATGCTATACTTTGGTTCTGTGTTGCATATGATTTTTTTCATGTACCCATAGACTTGAAGGGGTGAGTCTCATTCAAGTTACAGTAAAAACTAGTGCATGTTGAGATTTTTTTTTCACAAGCAGATTCGGTCAGTGAAAAAAAACACTCATCTGTATTGCGTCATTGAAAAACATTGGGCAAAGGGCTATCTGTTTTTTTTCACGGATAGTACTCATACCACAAAAAAGGTTGTGTGAATGAATCCGTAACCCTAACAATCAAAGAATAAGAAACATCAGCACAATGCCTTCTTTTTGTACATCCGACCTCACAAACAGCAGAGTTAGGCTGCTTTCACACTACATTTTTTTAACATCCGTCATGAACATTTTTTTACCGCAAAAACGGATCCAGTGCAAATGCGTTTTCATTTCAATGCATTTGCAATGGACTCGCGTCAACATGCGTTCACCTGCGTTTGCGTGCGTTATAGTGAGGATCCAGCGACTTGCAGTTTTTTAACTTTTTTCAAAAACGCTACTTGTAGCGTTTTTGAGCTGCGTCCAAATACTGCAAGTCGCTGGATCCTGACTAAACAGCATGCAAATGCATGTGAACGCTGGCATGCTGATAGACAGGATCCTGCTTGCTCTACTGAGCATGCCCAGAAACCAGCCTCGGGAGATCAGTCCCTCTCTCCACCTCCCCCTCCCTCTCTCTCCACCTCCCTCCCTCCCCCTCCCTCTCTCTCCACTCTCCCCCGCCTGAGAGCGGAGGATTCTCGTAACCAAGGTAAACATCGGGTAACCGCGGTCTTAGTTACCCGATGTTTATCTTGGTTACGTGTGCAGGGAATCGGCTCCTAGCAGCTGCAGACGCTCCTAACCAATTTACATATTGGGTATCCAAGCAAGTTACCTGATGTTTACCTTGGTTACGAGACTCCACAGCTGTCAGAAGCCGGCTCCTAGTCTATCACGTTCAGTTCCACTGACTCCCGATCACATGACTCCAATGCCCGCCCATAAACTTAAAGTGACAGGATCCTGCAAAATAATACATGCGTTTGCATGCCTTTTTTTGCTGTAAAAACAGGATCCGCTTTTGCAGCAAAAAACGTTCATGACCCATGTTAAAAAAACGTAGTGTGAAAGCAGTCTAAAAAGTGATAAAAAAAACGAAGTAATTGTTCCTAAACTATCTTGCTACTCACCTCTGACTTCAGTGTCCTGCCAGTTGTTGTTAACATTGCAGATATAATAGAAGGTGCAGCCACCAGATCACTGCAGCCATGTGGGAAGACTGCCAGAGACTTTCAGAGCAATGGTGCTGGAGTCACAAGGAATTTATCATTTCATGTAAATTTTTTTACAGTCTCAGAAAACGTTTTTAGGCTACATTCCCACTATGAGCTGTTGGTGAGTTTTGACTGCATGTTTTAACTGTGCCAAAAACACAGCATCTTACAGTTCTAGCAAAGTGTAATGGATTTATAGAAATCCCGGGCCCACTGGGCTTCTGTTTTAGACCTGAAACACACTTCCGCATAAAAAACATACGTGTCTCGCATTCCGTTTTTCGGGTCCGTGTTCCGTTTTTTATGGGCATTTCTCCGGTACTTGTGACATCCGTGTGATGGCGTATGCTTGCCGTGTGTGCGTGTGGAATGTCCGTGTATGTTTACGTGTAATGTCCATGTGGTGTCCATATGTGTTGATCTGTGTGTGTTGTAAAATGTCGTTGCTACATACCCGCTGACAGCCGACACAGACAGAGACGAGTGATGAAAATGAGCTCGGGTGAACCTCACCCGACTTCATTGTCATACCACGACTCTGTCTGTGTGTGGCGTCCTGATTAGTGGACATCCGTGATGGAATCACCGGTGTCCACTATTCCCCTGAGTAACTGAAGTTAGCGGCGACATTAGCGCTGCCGTCACTCAGGTTACCTGCGGCTAGCTGGAGTCACCCACCTGACACCGCAACTCAACTGTGACTTCTTCACTGATCACGCAGCTAACTTCAGTCACTTGGGCGACTCGCTGTCACAGGTGGAGGATCCAGTGGTGGCCGCGAGTAACCTGACTGATGTCATCGGTGATCGCGCGGCTCACTTCAGTTGCTGCTTGGAGGTGACAATGAGCGGTCATTGTGTGTGGCCGCTCCTGTCACTTTCATGTAGCAGAGCTCAGAGCGTCGTGGGACATCCATGGATTATGGCGGACCTGGATGGGTTTTTTGGTTTTATTAAATTGGTGAACGAGGGTATTTGTTTGTTTTAATTATTATAAACAAAGGATTTTTTTAATGTGTGTGTTTATTTAATTTTAATAACAGGTTGAACATGGAAGTTATCTTGGGGAGACGGCTGCCATGTTTAACCTAGGACTTAGTGGCAGCTATGGGCTGCTGCCATTAACTCCTTATTACCCCGATTGCCACCGCACCAGGGCAATTCGGGAAGAGTCGCGTAGAGTCCCGGAAATGTTGCAACTAATGGATGCGGCTTTTCCGGGCGGCTGCTGGCTGATATTGTTAGGATGGTGGGCTCCCCATAACGTGGGGATCACCATCCTGAGAATACCAGCCTTCAACCGTGTGACTTTACCATGGCTGGTATCAAAATTGGGGGGGACCGCACGCCGGTTTTTTAAATTATTTATTTATTTTACGGCACAATATAGACACGCCCACCGGCTGCTGTGATTGGTTGCAGTGAGACAGCTGTCACTCAGCGTGGGGGCGTGTCTGACTGCAACCAATCGCAGGTGCCGGTGGGCAGGGGAAGCAGGGAATAGTAGATTGAATAATGAGCGGCTGGCATTTTCAAAATAGTTAAAGCCGCCGTATATTTTGCACAGCTCTTCTTCGCCGTGCTGGTGACTAGGGAACGGTAAGTATGAGACAGGGGGAGATACAGACCGACCGACAAATGGATATTGACTGACAACCACAGAAGAAAAGGGAGATTGACTGTGAACCACATAAAAAATAGATTTGACCGACATCGCTCACTAAAAAACGCACACAGACGGTACGTGTAGCACACGGACATGCTACGTGTGCCGTCCGTGCAGGCACGGACCCATTGACTTTAGCGGGTCCGTGCCTGCGTGATGCCGGTGAAAATCCGACATGTCGAGCGTGTTGGAAAACGCACACACGTACAAATGACACGGACACACGTTCCGTGTGTTTTTACGTGTGTGTGCCTGCTACCATAGGGTAGCATTGGTCTACGTGTCTCCGTGCCGCCGGTCCATGCAAAAACGTACCAAACATGTACCGGCGGCACGGATGTGTGTCGGAGGCCTTACTCAGTGTAATCTGACCTTCGGTGCATTTTTAAAATCTGCAGCATCGCAATATCTCTTGCGTGTGTGCTGAGTTTTATGTGAAGATTTCCCCATAGACTTGCAGAAAATCCACTGGTAAAAACGCTCATGCGCTTTTAGTGCGTATCCATGTCGGAAACGCATCAAAATCACAAGAAATCCGCACCTAAGAATGTCGATAACATTTTGTCAAAGCCAAATGAATGGAAGTTTAAAAAATAAAGTAGCTTTATTTAAAGCATGACATACCAAATAGAGACAAAAAAAATGCAGCATCAAAAACACAGTAAGGCTATGTGCGCACTGGAAAATGGACTTTTCTTAAGAAAAATCCACACCCTCTGGCAGAATACCGCACCTGCGGCATTAACCGCGGCAAAACGGCACCCGCATTTTTGCCATGGTTTGCTGCGTTTTTGCTGCGGTATTGCCGTGGAATTGCCGCGGTTTTGCCACGGTTTTTCCATGGGTTGGTGCCTGTGGTTTTTTACCATTATCTATGGCAAAAACCGCAGGTACCTGCGGAAAAGAAGTGACATGCACATTAATTCCGCGGGTAAATCCGCAGGTATAAAAAAACGCTGTGTGCGCATAGCATTTTTTTTATACCCATAGGTTTTGCTGGGGAATGACTGCAGAAATGTTAGAAACATTTTCTGCAGCAAATCCACGGCAAATCCACGGTAAAATCCGCAGTAAATCCAAAGCGTGCGCACATAGCCTAAAAATGCAAGTAGCCCAATTTAGATAATAGATGCAGCAATGCGGCAGAAATCCTACATCAAAAACTCACCAAATACTCAATGTGTGCATGTGGCCTTAGTGTATGTTCGCATACCCGTTTTTATGGTGGATTGTCCTGCATCAAAAAACAGAGTGTTGGCAGTAAAAATGTTGCGCGCAGTACACATGTTTTTGCACTTGCATTTTGTTTCCCATTCATTTAAATAGGGAAAAAACACTGCAATAACACTGAAAGAATTGACA
The DNA here is from genome assembly GCF_048569485.1 of Anomaloglossus baeobatrachus. Lineage (NCBI taxonomy): Eukaryota > Metazoa > Chordata > Amphibia > Anura > Aromobatidae > Anomaloglossus > Anomaloglossus baeobatrachus. The sequence continues at coordinate 221,577,898 of NC_134354.1, forward strand.
AGTTGCACATTTATAAAAAAAAAAAAAGTGTCTTCTAGCCGGTGTTTGTATCTGAGAGCTGTACTGACATAGCTTGAAATACTATATAAGGCCTCTGCCACACTCACGTGAATTTCACGCACGTGCCGAGAGACACGTATTTTCCCTGCGTTTTGCGTGCAGGTAAGTACGTGTCTCTGGTACGTGCGTGACACGTGTGTTCTACGTGTGCTATCCGCGATAGCACACGTAGAATCAGTAATTATTATACTCACCTGGTCCTTCCTGATGTCCGCGCTGCTGTCCGTGGTGCTGATCCTCGGGCTCCAGCCCTCCCGTCTCCCCGCTGCTGCTGCTGCCAGGCAGTGAAGTGAATATTCTATGAGATTAATGAGCGGCGGTCGGCAGCAAGAGGCAGCAGCGGCAGAGACAGGAGGGCTGGAGAAGGTGAGTTAATGTTTTTTATTTTTTTCCCTGACATGTGTGTTTACTCCGGCGCGTGTCACACGGGACCGCATCCACACTACACCCGTGTGGTACGGGTGCGGGCCGTGTAACACCCGTGCTGCCGGAGAAAACACTGACATGTCAGCGCTTTGAAAATCGCACACACGTACAAACGCACACGGACACACGTTCCGTGTGGTTTTACGTGTGTGTGCCTGCTACAATAGGGTAGCATTGGTTAAAGTGTCTCCGTGCCGCCGGTACGTGTAAAAAATGACAAACACGTGCCGGCAGCACGGATGTGTGGCACAGGCCTAAGGCTGTGTCCGCACTTTGCATTTTCACCTGCGTTTCACCTGCTTCTCAGCTGCGTTTTGAACTGCAGCGTTTTCATGCCAAAATGCATGCGTTTTGATTTTCCAGCAAAGTCTATGGGAAATGGCGATTTCTTGTGCGCACTTTGCTGTTCAAAACGCAGTGTTTAATTTGCATAATTTGGGCAAAAACTCTGTGTTCAAAGAAGCAGCATGTCAATTGTTTTTGCCATTTGGGCTGCGTTTTGCTAACATTGAAGTCAATGAGAAGTTGTAAAAAGCAAGCAACATCAAAATTCCAGCGTTTTACATGCTTTTTAGCTGCAGAAACCATGCGTTTTGGACTACATAAACGCATGCGTTTCTGCCATCAAAATAATGGAATGATATGTCCCTTTACACACATTGTCCGACAATTAAATTATTGAAAAATATTAATTTATTGGAATTTTAGCGATAAATAGTATAAAACCGCTAAAATTTTATTAAATAAAACTAATTTCGTTATGATTTAATTAATTAGATTTGTTTTCATTTTTTTCCCTTTTTTCATAGTATTTGATGTCTAAATTTTATTTAGCAGTATCTTTATGTTCAAAATGCATCTGTCTTTAAGCAATGGAAAAGCAGGTAAAAAGCGCTAAAACGCGGTAAAAACACACGCGTATTTATCGGGTTTCTGTGCTCAAATGCAACTTTGGCAAAAGAAATTTCTGACAGAGTATGCGTTTAGAACTGCAACTACCCGTTTCACACATCAGTGAAAAACACTGACGTTCTTCACTGATGTGTAAAACACGCACATGTCCCTCTGTGTTCCATGATTCACGGAACACGTGGGTTGTCCATGTGCAATCCGTGATCCGTGATTGCAAATGGACATTACTCACCTGCCTTTGCTCCTGCTGTCCATGGTGCTGAATTCCTCGGCTCTGCAGTGTCCGCCAACCACTCTCTGCAGCTACTTCTAGGTCGGCTGTTCCTGCTTTCATGAATATTCATAAACCGAGCAGGAGCTGCAGAGATCAGAGGCTACAAAGCGCGTCGCTGGAAAGGAGAGTTGAAAATGTTTATTATTTTATATGTCAGTGTTTTTCTGGTACGTGTTTCACGGATCACACCATAGTGTGGTCCGTGGGTCATCAGTGATGCCAGAAAAAAACTGACTTGTCTCCGTGCAGAATCACGGACACGCGTGTATGCTGCACGGAGACACGTTCAGTGAAAAATCACTGATGTGTGAGCAGACCCATTGATTATAATGTGTCTGCGTATGTCAGTGATTCTGGTACGTATAAAAAAAGCACATACGTTCCAGAATCACTGACGTGTGAAGGGGGCCTTAGACTGCACTAATCCATACAATATTTGTATATTAAGCCCAGTCATGATTTTGGACGTACCTCGTAGGTCATTGTTGGGAATGGGTTCCCGACCTAGGACGTACGAGGTATGTCACGGCTTTCTTGCGCCACCTTGATTAAAGTGACGGCGATCACAAGAAGGTGCTAGCTGATTCTCACAGCAGGGCATATTTTGGATCAGTTCACATTTATCTTGTGCTGTATGCTGAACCATTACATTAGGGTTTCCATCTACATATCCAAAATACGTGGTTCAGATGAAACCCCACTGGATCCATTCACTAATTAGGTAGAAAAGCTACTTTGAACTGTGTTTAACCTTTGTTCTGTCCTTCTTTTCAAAGGTGCACAAAATTGTTATTGATTGCACTTTTGTGCACGCTTAAAAAGACATGTAAAAAGATGGACACCGCATGATAATAGGCCAGATAGGATTCAAAGGGACTCCCTCTGCCTCATTACAGTGAATTTTCCATTGGGAATTTTTTTCTTTTTCAGAGATTTACACGGAAACCCTAATGTAAGAGCTCAGCGAAGAACACAAGATAAATGTGAGCTGAACTTTATAATGATCTTTGATAGGCAGAATAAATAAATCAACAGCAGTCCAAGAATTGTTTTTATTAATTTAGTTTTTCACTTTTCGGTATCAATGATAAGATGACTTAATTACTCAGGTCAGTACGATTACAGTGATTTTATAGTTTGTTTTATCTTTACCTACTATCACACTAAAAACGCTTTTTTACAAAATAAAGCTTCTTTGCAACACTATATTTTGAAGGCTATAGTTTGTTTTTTTTCATTTTTCTGCTGCCAGAGTCATGTGAGGGTTTGGGCTTTGCGGGATAACTTGGAGTTTTTATTGGTGTGTGCAATATTTAATTATTGTAGACTGTGAGCCCTCGTGGGCAGGGTTCTCTCTCCTCCTGTACCAGTCTCTGCCTTGTTTTGTTTATGATTATTGTAAAACCCTTTTCACATGTAAAGCGCCATGGATTAAATGACGCTATAATATAAATAGTAATAATAATTATTACTTGTGGGGAAATATTCTTTTCAGGACAAGATGATGCTTTCAATGATACCATTTCTATTTCCATGCGACTTTTTGATCACATTTTATTCCCTTTTTCTTTGGCTATATGATGAAAAGACCTAGTTTTTGCTATGTTTTTTATTTATTTTTTTCACTGTTAGGCCTGTTTCACACGTCAGTGATTCTGGTACGTTTGTGCTTTTTTTTAAACGTACCAGAATCACTGACATACGCAGACCCATTATAATGAATGGGTCTGCTCACACATCAGTGATTTTTCACTGCACGTGTCTCCGTGTGGCGTACCCGCGTGTCCGTGATTGCCGCACGGAGACATGTCCATTTTTTTCTGGCATCACTGATGTCCCACGGACCATGCAGTGGTGTGGTCCGTGAAACACGTGCCAGAAAAAAAACGTGCTTTTAAAATAAAAATCATTTTTACTCACCCGGCTCCAGCTCGTGCAGCTTGTTGCTTCTGAGCCGGCTCATTACTGTCGCGCATATTCATGATGCACGACACAGCCGACCCGGAAGCAGCTGCTGCGGGGGTCAGCGCCGGCCGGATGCTGCACCGCGGGAGCAATCAGCACCATGGAGAGCGGGAGCGCGCACAGGTGAGTTAATCTCTAAGTGCAATCACGGGCCACGGAGAACGGAGCCCGGATTGCACTTAGACAACCCACGTGTGCCGTGATTCACGGCACACGGAGGGACATGTGCGTGTTTTGCACGCCAGTGAAAAACGTCAGTGTTTTTCACTGACGTGTGAAACAGGCCTTAGGCTGTGTCCGCACTTTGCGTTTTCACCTGCGTTTCAGCTGCTTTTCTGCAGCGTTTTGAACTGCAGCGTTTTCATGCCAAAATGGATGCATTTTGATTTTCCAGCAAAGTCTATGGGAAAAGTGGATTTATTATGCGCACTTTGCAGTTCAAAACGCTGCGTTTAATTTGCATAATTTTTGGCAAAAACTCTGCGTTTAAAGAAGCAGTATGTCAATTGTTTTTGCCATTCGGGCTGCGTTTTGAACATTGAACTCAATGAGAAGTTGTAAAAAGCAAGCAACATCAAAATTCCAGCGTTTTACATGCTTTTTAGCTGCAGAAAACATACGTTTTGGACTACATAAACGCATGCTTTTCTGACATCAAAATAAAGTATTGATATGTCCCTTTACACACACACATAGTCCGACAATTAAATTAATGAAAAATATTAATTTATTGGAATTTTAGCGATAACTAGTATAAAACCGCTATAATTATATTAAATATAACTAATTTCGTTATGATTTAATTATTAGATTTGTTTTCATTTTTTCCCTTTTTTCATAGTGTTTGACTGTTTAAACTTTATTTAGCAGTGTTTTTATGTTCAAAACGTATCTGTCTTTATGCAATGGAAAAGCAGGTAAAAAGCGCTAAAAACGCGGCTAAAACGCTGTAAAAACGCACGCATATTTATCGCGTTTCTGTGCTCAAAAGCAACTCAAAAGCAATTTCTGCCAGAGGATGCGTTTAGAACTGCAACTACGACGACGCAAAGTGCGGACATAGCCTAAAGGGTTACGTAGTGTGACATTTTTATACATCAGGTCGTTCTAGATGCAGCAATACCTTATACAGTCTAATATTCATGGTAGGTATGCATTTCATTATTCACACTTTCAAGTTAGAAGTGGCACTTTTCATTGTATGCTTCAATGTTTTTCAGTATGCTTATAGCATTATACTATTATCTAACTTTGATGTGCAGCCTTATCCTTATGTACTATGTATTTTTTGGCTTGCACTCATAATATATATTAGTGCTCACTTCAGTTATCCTATTTAGTATTATGAAGTTTTTTTCTGAATGTGAACACAGTTCCGCCCCTTTCGGCCATGTTTTTTCCATCTCCTATATAAGAGAGTCCTTGGTTACCCCTCTCCACACACAGCAGTTTTTAATTGCAATGAGATGACACACAGTTAGGGTCATAGAGCTAGGGACCCCAATATAGAGATATACCTTGACGAGGTTTTGGGGCTCAGTTATATTGATCAATGCGATTGCTAAATATCTCCTTTTTCCTAATATTCATGGCAGGTATGCATTTCATTATTCACACTTTCAAGTTAGCAAGTGGCATTTTTCATTGTATGCTTCAATGTTTTTCGGTATGCTTATAGCATTATACTATTATCTAACTTTGATGTGCAGCCTTATCCTTATGTACTTATACAGTACATGTAATCTTTGTGTTTAATTTTGCTCTCACATTAATATATGTGTTTATTGACAATATGTTTTTTAGAGTTGAGCGCGGTTCGTGGTTCGTGGTTCTCCAGTTCTAGGCTCGAGTGATTTTGGGGCCTGTTCTAGATCGAACTAGAACTCGAGCTTTTTGCAAAAGCTCGATAGTTCTAGAAACGTTCGAGAACGGTTCTAGCAGCAAAAAAACAGCAAATTCCTAGCTGGCTTTCTGCTGTAATAGTGTAAGTCACTCTGTGACTCACACTATTATGACATTTCAGTGTATAGTGTGCGTGAACAGCGCCTTCAGATCACTCCTGTTTGTATAATGGCGATCGCCATTTTTTTTTTTTTTTTTCCTTGTCTTCCTTCCCTAAGCGCGCGCGTCTTGTGGGGCGGGCCAGCATGTCAGCCAATCCCAGACACACACACAGCTAAGTGGACTTTTAGCCAGAGAAGCAACGGCATGTGTGATAGGATGTCCATGTCACATGTCCCTGCATTATAAAACCGGACATTTTCCTCCAGGACGCCATTATCTCTTCTGCGTCCTTGGTGTCAGACATCACTTGGGCAGCTCCGTCCTGAGTCCTATCGCTGATACAGCTGTATGCGCTCCATACACAGCGCTGGACAGCATAGGGATAGCACTTTCCATCAGTCCTTTTAAGGGCTCGTACGGGCAGGGTCAGAGTTAAGGTGACAGGTCCTGAAAACAGCGACAGCGTCTGTGTAGCAAAGGTCAGGGATTTCGTCGCTGCATTTCCCCATTAGGAGGGAATAGAAAGGCAGGCTTCCATTCCTCTACCCATACCCACAATCCTGGCACTGTACCCTCCTGTCCTCTGCACACTCCAACTCATTATAACTAAGCCATTATACTAGCAAACAGTCAGTGTACCTATTGGCATCCTAAACGTGGCTATTGGACTTTGCTATAGTCCCACTAGTGCAAAGACATTTGCAGCACCTCTACCTGCATTGCACACTCAAACTCTTTTTAACTAAGCCATTATACTAGCAAACAGTCAGTGTACCTAGTGGCATCCTAAACGTGGCTATTGGACTTTGCTATAGTCCCACTAGTGCAAAGACATTTGCAGCACCTCTACCTGCATTGCACACTCAAACTCTTTTTAACTAAGCCATTATACTAGCAAACAGTCAGTGTACCTAGTGGCATCCTAAACGTGGCTATTGGACTTTGCTATAGTCCCACTAGTGCAAAGACATTTGCAGCACCTCTACCTGCATTGCACACTCAAACTCCTTTTAACTAAGCCATTATACTAGCAAACAGTCAGTGTACCTAGTGGCATCCTAAACGTGGCTATTGGACTTTTGTCTAGTCACACTAGTGCAAAGATATTTGCAGCACGTCTGCCTGCATTGCACACTCAAACTCTTTTTAACTAAGCCATTATACTAGCAAACAGTCAGTGTACCTAGTGGCATCCTAAACGTGGCTATTGGACTTTGCTATAGTCCCACTAGTGCAAAGACATTTGCAGCACCTCTACCTGCATTGCACACTCAAACTCCTTTTAACTAAGCCATTATACTAGCAAACAGTCAGTGTACCTAGTGGCATCCTAAACGTGGCTATTGGACTTTTGTCTAGTCACACTAGTGCAAAGATATTTGCAGCACGTCTGCCTGCATTGCACACTCAAACTGTTTTTAACTAAGCCATTATACTAGCAAACAGTCAGTGTACCTAGTGGCATCCTAAACGTGGCTATTGGACTTTGCTATAGTCCCACTAGTGCAAAGACATTTGCAGCACCTCTACCTGCATTGCACACTCAAACTCTTTTTAACTAAGCCATTATACTAGCAAACAGTCAGTGTACCTAGTGGCATCCTAAACGTGGCTATTGGACTTTGCTATAGTCCCACTAGTGCAAAGACATTTGCAGCACCTCTACCTGCATTGCACACTCAAACTCTTTTTAACTAAGCCATTATACTAGCAAACAGTCAGTATACCTATTGGCATCCTAAACGTGGCTATTGGACTTTGCTATAGTCCCACTAGTGCAAAGACATTTGCAGCACCTCTACCTGCATTGCACACTCAAACTCTTTTTAACTAAGCCATTATACTAGCAAACAGTCAGTGTACCTATTGGCATCCTAAACGTGGCTATTGGACTTTGCTATAGTCCCACTAGTGCAAAGACATTTGCAGCACCTCTACCTGCATTGCACACTCAAACTCTTTTTAACTAAGCCATTATACTAGCAAACAGTCAGTGTACCTAGTGGCATCCTAAACGTGGCTATTGGACTTTTGTCTAGTTACACTAGTGCAAAGATATTTGCAGCACGTCTGCCTGCATTGCACACTCAAACTCTTTTTAGCTAAGCCATTATACTAGCAAACAGTCAGTGTACCTAGTGGCATCCTAAACGTGGCTATTTGTTAGGGCCAGATGGATGGGCAGACCCGGGAGGTGGATCCACTGGACCGAACTCCCCGAAGAGGGAACGGAGTCCGGTAGCCAGAGCACTTTAGGTAGCAGAACAGTCCGTGCACTTAGAACACAATGGAGAAGTCCCTGGGACCACGGGGTCACTGATGGTGGTCCGGGTGACGGAGCTCAGGTTCGGAAGCCGGGATGATGTCAGGCGGGGTCCGGAACCGTTGGAGCGAGATGGCGGGTCACTGCAGGGAACCGGGATGGTACGGACTGTCAGGATGGTAGATAGGCAGCGTTCGGGGTTTGAGATACAGCAGGACCGGATGGCAATGCAGGATCGGCTCTAAAAGAGAGAGAGGTAAGTATCTCACAGGAACACAAGGAGACCTGACTCCTAGCTTGGGAAACACGAAGAACAGGCCCCGCCCCCTTGGACATTAATCCCCTTTATACCCTGTACCTGTGTGCATCATTTCCTGTCAGTGGACACTGGCCCTTTAAGAAAGGGTCAGTGACCGCGCGCGCGCCCTAATGCGCATGCGCGCGGCCCGGGTGCCAGAAGCCAGGGCAGGAAGCTGAGAGGAGGAAGCAGCAGAGCCGGCCAGGGGCTGGGAAGCCGACGGGCGCCGGGAGCGGGGACCAGGAGGCCTGGGAAGCGCGGCCAATGGAGGCTGGAGAGCGGGGAGCGTGGCAGGTGAGCCGGGGAGCGGAGCAGAGGACCCGGGGAGCGTGACAGTACCCCCCTCCCCACGCCCCCCTCCCCGCAATCGGGACAGGAAGGCACGGATCAGCGGAGTACCCACATTCTCCTTGGGCTCCCAGGACCTATCCTCAGGACCATACCCTGCCCAGTCCACCAGGAAGAACTGTCGGCCTCGTACGGTCTTCATGGCCACGATATCCCTTACCGCATAGATGTCGTCCTCAGCAATAGGAGGAGGAGCCGGACTGGCAGCAGCGGAGAAGGGACCAAGGACAACCGGCTTGAGCAGGGAGACGTGGAAGGAGTTGGGTATCCTCATCGTGGCCGGAAGCTGCAGTTTGTAGGAGACCTCATTGATCTTGCAGATGACTTTAAACGGTCCGATGTAGCGAGGTCCCAGCTTGTAGGATGGTAACTTCAATCGGACGTACTTGGAAGCAAGCCAGACGAGATCTCCCGGAGAGAAACATGGAGGATCCAGACGTCTCTTGTCCGCGTGTCTCTTCATCCGCAGGGATGCACGTGCAAGGGACGCCTTAACTGAGTCCCAAATGGTTGTAAAGTCACGGAGTACTGCATCAGCAGCAGGGATGTCCGAGGAAGAGGATACAGGCAATGGGACAGACGGCTGAAGTCCGTAGACGACATGGAAGGGAGAACAGGAGGAGGACTCACTGACGTGGTGATTATGGGAGAATTCAGCCCAAGGAAGAAGTGTGGACCAATCGTCATGATGGGCGTTGACGTAGTGATGTAAGAAAGAGGTCAATATCTGATTGACCCGTTCCACTTGGCCGTTCGACTGAGGATGGTAGGCAGAAGAAAAGTCCAGCGTTACTCCCAGATGTTTACAGAGAGCCCTCCAGAAGCGGGAGGTGAACTGAGTTCCTCTGTCGGACACAATGTGTGATGGAAAGCCGTGCAAGCGGAAGATGTGATGTATATAGGCGTCCGCGAGTTCCTGGGCAGAGGGCAGTCCAGCCATAGGGACGAAATGGGCCATTTTAGAGAACCGATCCACCACGACCCATATGACTGTGTGTCCGGAGGACAATGGCAAGTCCGTAATAAAGTCCATCGCAATGTGTTGCCAGGGAACTGAGGGTATGGGCAGAGGCAGTAGACGGCCATATGGCAGGTGTTTGGGCGTCTTGTTCCTGGCACAAGAAGAGCAAGCGGAGACAAAAGAGGCGACGTCCGTGCGAAGGGATGGCCACCAGTAATGACGTACAATCGCACTCCATGTTCTCTTCTGACCAGCATGACCGGCTGTTTTCGAGGCATGGCCCCAGTGTAGCACTTTATGCCTGTCTGTCTCAGAGACATAGGTCTTCCCGGGCGGTATCTGGGCCAGGGTGACAGGAGCCACCGGAATAATCTTACTTGGACAGACGATGGGTTGGGATGTCTCCTCTTCCTGCTCCATGGGCATGAAAGACCTAGACAAGGCATCAGCGCGTACATTCTTGTCCGCTGGTCGGAAATGGAGCTGGAAATCGAACCGGGCAAAGAACAAGGACCACCTGGCTTGCCGGGGGTTCAGTCGCTGAGCAAACCGCAGGTATTCCAGGTTTTTGTGGTCCGTGTAAATAATGACGGGGTACACTGCTCCTTCCAGAAGATAGCGCCATTCCTCCAGAGCCAGTTTGACTGCCAATAGCTCTCGATCACCGATGGTGTAATTGCGTTCAGGGGCGGAGAAGCTCTTGGAGAAGAAACCGCACGTCACCATCTTCCCGGAGGAGGACTTCTGCATGAGCACTGCTCCGGCTCCTGAGGAGGAGGCATCCACCTCCAAGGTGAACTGGCGGTTTAACTCTGGACGGTGGAGTACAGGAGAGGAGGCAAAGGCTCGCTTTAGAGAGCCAAACGCGGCGTCGGCCGCAGGTGACCAGTCCTTTGGATTAGCCCCCTTCTTGGTCAAGGCGGAGAGAGGAGCAGTCAGAGCAGAGAAGTGAGGAATGAACTGGCGGTAATAATTGGCGAATCCCAGAAAACGTTGGATTGCCTTCAGTCCAGAAGGAGGAGGCCAGTTGAGAATGGCAGAGACCTTCTTTGGGTCCATCTGCAGTCCGGTCTCGGTGATGAGGTAACCCAGGAAGGGGAGAGAAGACTGTTCGAAGACACACTTCTCGTACTTGGCGTACAGACGATTCTCTCTCAGTCTTTGTAGAACCAGTTGCACGTTCTCTCGGTGGGTCTGGAGGTCCGGAGAGAAGACAAGGATGTCATCCAGGTATACCACCACACAGACGTAGAGAAGGTCCCGGAACACGTCGTTCACTAATTCTTGGAAGACGGCTGGTGCGTTACACAGGCCGAAGGGCATCACGCAGTATTCATAGTGCCCATCACGAGTGTTGAACGCGGTCTTCCATTCGTCCCCCGAGCGAATACGGACCAGGTTGTAGGCACCCCGAAGATCCAACTTGGTGAAGACACGAGCTCCTCTGAGCCGATCAAACAATTCGGGGATGAGCGGCAGGGGGTACTTGTTTTTTACGGTAATTTGGTTCAATCCCCGGTAGTCTATGCATGGTCGTAGGTCGCCCTCTTTCTTCTTTACGAAGAAGAAGCCAGCTCCAGCAGGAGAGGAGGATCTCCGAATGAATCCCTTAGCCAGGCTCTCTGTGATGTATGTAGACATGGCCCTTGTTTCGGCTGGAGACAATGGATATATCCTTCCTCGAGGTGGTGTAGTTCCCGGGAGCAGGTCAATGGCACAATCGTAAGGACGATGTGGCGGAAGTACCTCTGACTCCTTCTTATCAAAGACATCCACGAAGGACCAATAGGCTGAGGGTAGTCCCGGTAGGGTCTCTGGACCCAGAGGTCGCCGGATGGGTTTTATGGTCTTCAGACAGGTGTCATGGCAAGAAGACCCCCATCGAGTGATATCGCCAGTGCCCCAGCTGACTGAAGGTTCGTGTGTCCGCAACCAAGGAAGACCCAGCAGGATTTGATGTGACATGTGAGGGAGGACGTAGAGAGCGATGTTCTCGGTGTGCAGAGCACCGATACGCAGTTCAAGCGGCTTGGTGATCCAGGAGATGGTGTCAGAGAGGGGTCTCCCATCCACAGAGGCAATCACAAGAGGTTTGGCGAGTGGAGTAACAGGCACCTGGTATTTGTCCACCGTGGCCTGCTGGATGAAATTGCCTGCTGCCCCAGAATCGAGGTACGCCTCAGCCGTAAACCGCGTCTCTCCCGTTGTCACTTGCACAGTCCATGTAACCGGGTCTGAGAGAGTCCCAGCACCTAGGGTGGCCTCTCCTACCAACCCTAGGCTTTGGAGTTTCCCGGCCTCTCTGGACAGGCGCGTAGCAGGTGTGTGCCCTCTCCGCAGTAGAAGCAGAGACCCTTGGCGAGTCGCTCTGCTCGACGTTGTTCAGACTGTCGCACACGGTCGATCTGCATGGGCTCATGGACGGAGGCACCAGAGGTCGTTGACGGGAGTACGGCGGGCTTCTGTGGAGGAGAGGCATGCCGTACCGGACGTCTCTCACGGGACACTTCTTTGGACCGCTCCTGAAAGTGAATGTCCACTCGAGTCACTAGGGTAATCAGGGCGTCCAGGGAGGACGGTACGTCACGTCCAGCCAGCTCATCTTTGATTCGACCTGAGAGTCCTTCCCAGAAGGCGGCGGTTAGGGCCTCGTTATTCCACCCGAGTTCCGAGGCCAAGGTGTGGAAACGGATGGCGTATTGACCCACCGTCAGAGTTCCTTGACGTAACCGGAGAAGAGATGAAGCAGACGCGGAGGTGCGTCCTGGCTCGTCAAAGGTGCCGCGAAAGGCCTGCAGGAACTCTTGGAGGTTCTTGGTCATAGGGTCCTCCTTCTCCCACAAGGGGTTCATCCACGCCAGTGCCTCGCCCTCTAAGTGAGACATTATGAAGGCGACCTTGGCTTGGTCGGAGGCAAACAAATGCGGCAGCTGCGTGAAATGAAGGGAGCATTGGTTTATAAACCCCCTGCAGGTCTTGGGATCTCCGGCGTACCGGGGTGGTGAAGCCAAACGAAGTCTGGAAGCATCCGAAGAGGCTGCCACGGGAGCGGGAGCCGTGGATTGACTAGTGGAGACCCGGGGCGCTGAAGATGTGACCGAGGCTTGTAGCGTGTTCAGGCGGGCGTCCACGGAAGTCATAAAATTCAGCATGCGGGTCTGGACTTCACGCTGGCGTTGGAGTTCCTCTTGCAAGGCCGCTAGTGCTTCGGCGGGATCCATGGCCTGTTCTTACTGTTAGGGCCAGATGGATGGGCAGACCCGGGAGGTGGATCCACTGGACCGAACTCCCCGAAGAGGGAACGGAGTCCGGTAGCCGGAGCACTTTAGGTAGCAGAACAGTCCGTGCACTTAGAACACAATGGAGAAGTCCCTGGGACCACGGGGTCACTGATGGTGGTCCGGGTGACGGAGCTCAGGTTCGGAAGCCGGGATGATGTCAGGCGGGGTCCGGAACCGTTGGAGCGAGATGGCGGGTCACCGCAGGGAACCGGGATGGTACGGACTGTCAGGATGGTAGATAGGCAGCGTTCGGGGTTTGAGATACAGCAGGACCGGATGGCAATGCAGGATCGGCTCTAAAAGAGAGAGAGGTAAGTATCTCACAGGAACAAAAGGAGACCTGACTCCTAGCTTGGGAAACACGAAGAACAGGCCCCGCCCCCTTGGACATTAATCCCCTTTATACCCTGTACCTGTGTGCATCATTTCCTGTCAGTGGACACTGGCCCTTTAAGAAAGGGTCAGTGACCGCGCGCGCGCCCTAATGCGCATGCGCGCGGCCCGGGTGCCAGAAGCCAGGGCAGGAAACTGAGAGGAGGAAGCAGCAGAGCCGGCCAGGGGCTGGGAAGCCGACGGGCGCCGGGAGCGGGGACCAGGAGGCCTGGGAAGCGCGGCCAATGGAGGCTGGAGAGCGGGGAGTGTGGCAGGTGAGCCGGGGAGCGGAGCAGAGGACCCGGGGAGCGTGACACTATTGGACTTTGCTATAGTCCCACTAGTGCAAAGACATTTGCAGCACCTCTACCTGCATTGCACACTCAAACTCTTTTTAACTAAGCCATTATACTAGCAAACAGTCAGTGTACCTAGTGGCATCCTAAACGTGGCTATTGGACTTTTGTCTAGTCACACTAGTGCAAAGATATTTGCAGCACGTCTGCCTGCATTGCACACTCAAACTCTTTTTAACTAAGCCATTATACTAGCAAACAGTCAGTGTACCTAGTGGCATCCTAAATGTGGCTATTGGACTTTGCTATAGTCCCACTAGTGCAAAGACATTTGCAGCACCTCTACCTGCATTGCACACTCAAACTCTTTTTAACTAAGCCATTATACTAGCAAACAGTCAGTGTACCTAGTGGCATCCTAAACGTGGCTATTGGACTTTGCTATAGTCCCACTAGTGCAAAGACATTTGCAGCACCTCTACCTGCATTGCATACTCAAACTCTTTTTAACTAAGCCATTATACTAGCAAACAGTCAGTATACCTATTGGCATCCTAAACGTGGCTATTGGACTTTGCTATAGTCCCACTAGTGCAAAGACATTTGCAGCACCTCTGCCTGCATTGCACACTCAAACTCTTTTTAACTAAGCCATTATACTAGCAAACAGTCAGTGTACCTATTGGCATCCTAAACGTGGCTATTGGACTTTGCTATAGTCCCACTAGTGCAAAGACATTTGCAGCACCTCTACCTGCATTGCACACTCAAACTCTTTTTAACTAAGCCATTATACTAGCAAACAGTCAGTGTACCTAGTGGCATCCTAAACGTGGCTATTGGACTTTGCTATAGTCCCACTAGTGCAAAGACATTTGCAGCACCTCTACCTGCATTGCACACTCCAACTCATTATAACTAAGCCATTATACTAGCAAACAGTCAGTGTACCTAGTGGCATCCTAAACGTGGCTATTGGACTTTTGTGTAGTCACAGTAGTGGAAAGATATTTGCAGCACGTCTGCCTGCATTGCACACTCAAACTCATTGTTACTAATACATTATAATACCAAAAATTGAGTAAACTTAGTGTCATACAAGAAGTGGCTGTTGTACTCCATTAATGCCCCACTGGTGCAAATCTATGTGCAGCACCTCTGCAGGACACCCTCCTGCTCTGTTTTTAATAAGCTATAATGATAGCAAAAAATACTGCCATTTAGTGGCATCATAGAACTGGATGTTGTATTTCATTATTGTCCCACTGGTGCCAAGCTATTTCTAGCACCTGTGCAGGACACCCTCATGCAGATTTTGCTACGCTAATGTTATAGCAAACTCAGGGAATTCATTGCTGCATTTGATAATTCGGAGGGATATAAAGTGAGGCTTTCTTTAGCTTTTCCTTCTGTTCATAGACAGCATCTCCAAGTCCACACCCGAAGAGCAATTTCTCCTCCACGTGTAAGTGTGGGGAGGCAGCTAGTGCGCATGCGTGTGCCGATTTACCCCAGCTGCAGCCTAACTACAGTGTTTCGCCTAGTGAGTATGCTCAGCCTGACTGTGCCATTCCTGACGCTAAGTCTTCATTTCGGGATACAGCGCATGCTCCCACACCTAGTGTGAAAACCCTCTTTGCACAGGTACTTGCATTCCGTGCCGGGTCTAAGTCCTGTTTTGTGCCTAGACACCATGCTAAAGCTGATAGTCTTTTTTCAGAGACTGTATTTCATGCAACTGACCATGCTCAGGCACTTACTGCATCAGAGACTAGGTCCGGTAATGAACTCTTTGGCCCTGCCCCTGATGTGTGGGGGGGCCCATATAGACCACAGGGCATCAGGTGTCCTGACGATGTGGCCAGGCCACTCCCAAATGGCTTGCAGAGGCCCGCCCCTATGACTTGTCACCTCATTATTGATGGTCAGACGATGACTGGTGAGGTGTTTGGGTCATGACAGCCATGAGGTCATCATTGAAGTTGCGGTTCCAAATAGGACGCTAGTTATGCCACTCATGACGTGTCACTCTGCTTTTGTCTCCAGGAGGTGCATTGTGGTCCACCCTGGTTTGGGGCGGACCCAGGTTATAGAAGGTGCTGGAGACAACAAGGAGGTGCGCAGTCTTCTATTATGCTCCGAAAGAGCACACCTCCATGTGTTGAACCCATTGTGGCTTTAGGCCAGAGGTAGGCAGGGATAGGGCGTTGATGCAGGCCGCCACCACAGTTGGTAACGCAGAACGGTTAAGACCAGCTCCTGTCCTACAAGTCCTGCTTGTGCAGCCCAGTGGCATTAACAGGCCTGCTGCTGCTGATGCGCCTGCTGTTCACAGGTGTGGCCCCAATGCACACGGTCAGCGTACTGAATGGCCCCTGTGATGTTAACAGGGAGTTCCTGGGCTGGGTGGGCGTGTGGACCCTGTGACGCTAACAGGGCTCCCAGTCTCAAGATCCGAGTGGTGTATAACTTCGTTCAGGCTACTATTAGTTTCATAGCCACACAGCTCTGTATCCTCCACCGAACCTTCCAGTTGCCAACCTCTCCTTTTCCATCTGGGAGCACGGTGGACACTGACTGCTGATGGGGATATATACCTTTCTCTTTCTTTTCTTATTAATTTTCGTTATATAGCGGTAACATAGTATATACCACCTTATCCAAATCTGCCAGTCCCACTGTAACAGATGGTGTTTCTTCAGCAAATGTTACTTTTGCTTAACCACCAAACCCACGGACCAAAACTTTTTTCCCCTTTCCAACACACCTGTTCCCCTTTTCACCCGCATCTGTCCTTTTTCAACTCATTTTGTATATGACCAAAAGTGCAACTCTGCAGGGACACCGTACTCAATGGCATCTCAGCACAACAGCCACCCCTCGGTCCCTCAGATGTGGACAAGTAAAAGACCATTTCCTCCTATCCATGACAAACCGTTGAGATTCACTCTGTGCAGCACTGGTGTTTAGTGGAAAAGCAGATCTAAGATTGCGTACCACATTCTTCAGATACTCCTGTATACGTGCGTCCATTTCTATGGCAGGAATTATTTTGCCAAATTTTGTCTTGTACCGGGGATCTAACAGTGTGGCAACCCAGTAGTCAGGATTACTTTGAATTCGTACAATCCGAGGGTCATGTTGTAGGTAGTGCAGCAAGAAGTCGCTCATGTGTCTTGTGCATCCAGGAGGACCAAGTCCTTGGTGTGTTGGTGGCAGAGAGGTGAGAATCGTGCCTCCTTCCTCTGCCCTCTCCCCACAACCTCGCACAACCGAAATGTGAGCAAGCTCTCACTCATCTGCTGAGTCTTCCATGCCCATCGCCAGTTCGTCCTCCATTTCTTCATGGGCTCCTGCACCTTCCTCAACACTTTTTGCTGATACTATGCACCCTTGTTAATCCCTCTCCCTCACCATGACTGCCGCATAGGTGCCGCTGACCATCTGGACCTCGTAGATCTTGTTATCCCTTCCGTATATGACTCCTCCTGTACTTCCTCCCCTTCCTCTTGTCCCAACACCTGACTCCGAATAATAATTACAGTGTGCTCCATCATGTAGATGACCAGAATTGTCACGCTGAGAATGACATTGCCAGTGCTAAACATCTTCGTCGACATTTGTAAACTGTGTAGCAGGGTGCATAGGTCCTTGATCTGACACCACTCCAGCAGCGTGATCTGCACCACCTCTGGATCAAGTTATCCCAGGCTATATGTCATAACGTATTGCAGCAGGGTTCGGCGGTGCTGCCACAAACGCTGCAACATGTGCAGATTCAAATTCCTGCGTGTGGGCACATCGCATTTCAGGCGTTTAACCACCAGACCTAAAGACTTCTGTAGCGACGAAAGTTGTTGAGCTGCTATGTGCGCACGATGGAAGTGAGCACATAGCGAGCGTGCCCGCTGCACAAGGCCATGTAGGCCGGGATGGTGTTTTAAAAATTGCTGGAGAATTAGGTTCAACACGTGAGCCATACAAGGCACGTGTGTCACATTGCCCTGTCGATGGCCCGCAGCCAGGTTTGCATCATTGCCGCACACGGCTGTTAAGTCACCAACGGAGTACGCTCCGTCAATTTGTACTCCGGTCGCCAGGTGACAACGTGTTCCTTTCATGCATAGTGCTGATGATGGGAGAGGAGTCGATGCCAGCGGCGCAGGTGGACGCAGGTTATGCTCACCCACTGGGCTGCATTACCTTGACAGATGCAGAATCTCTGGCTGAATGTAGCTGGTGGGTATCTCACAGATGAAATACCATCATTCAGCTACAACCAATGGGAAGACACCACACCCTTTTTTATGCCCATCCTGTCTGCAGACCACTGCCAGACATAGCTCTGCTTTTACCCCCAGTTCAGTTTTATGATTTTGTGTGCTTGTTACCTGACTACTTTTCCTGCTTGCTGTTTATGTACCTTGTTGGCCGATCCGCATTTCACCTCTGCTTGTTTTCTGATTAAGTCCTGGCCGTCCCATTCTGTTCCTGTTCCTCAATTAATGTTTTGACCCTGCCTGACTACTATTCTCTGGAACTGAAGCCTTCCACAGGTATTAATTAACTTGGGCCCTGTGTAATTCCTAATCCCTGTATAGGGGTTAAAGGGTTTCAGGGTTCTAGGGGTCCTGCTTGGTGAGTGGCTTCCCTCTAGCCTATCATTTACAGCCCATCTGAGTGTGTGGATCAAGGAAGGCGTTACACCGTGCTCTCTGCAGAAGGCCATGTGGGCCAGGATAGTGCTTTAAAAATTGCTGGACAACCAGGTTCAACACGTGAACCACACAAGGCACGTGTGTCACATTGTCACAGCGAAGGGCCGCACCCATGTTTGCATCATTGTCGCACCCGGCCTTCCCTGGCTGCTGGTTGAGTGGAGACAACCATTGATGAAACTCGGTCTCCAGAGCTAAACGTCCACAACTTCTCAGCGGTGTGACTCACATTTCCCATACATTTCAAAGTAAACCTTTGACCGCCTGATGGCATTGAGCTCTGCTGCCAGCATAGTAAGGAGGTGTGTGGTATTCCTTGTGCGCAATTACAACGAAGGGTGGCCTGACCACACAGGGTTTGCGCCAAGGTGGAGGACCCACACGAGGTTGAAGAGGCAGAAGCAGTGTATTAACTTCTACATACAGAAGAAGGATTGAAACAACTCGTGGGGACGGCAAGACTTGTACAGCAGACCCTTCTACATCTCTCCCCACAGTAACCCATTGCCCAGTCAGCGACATGTAACGCCCCTGTCCATGCTTACTGGGCCAATTATCTGTGGTGAAATGCACCCTGTCACACAGAGTTTCTCAAGGAATCAGTGATGTTTAGTGCGACATGCTGGTGTAGCGCGTGCACGCCTTTGTTGGAGAAGGAGTGGCGCCTGGGCATCGGCTCTTGGGGCACTGCGATGGGCATAAGGTCTCGTAAATCCTCGGTTAAAAAGGTTGGAAAGGCAGCATTTTGGTAGCCAACAGTTTCCAGATGCTGAAAGTCAACCTCTAAGCCATATCATGCCCTTCTAAAAGCATGTGAAACACAGCGAGAGGACTCCAACCACAGTCTCCCTCGTTGCCACTAACTGGGCCACACACACCCCACTTGACTGGCATGGGTTGACCCCCCTTTTGAATAAGAAACAGATGCTTTGCATGAAGCACTCTCAAAAATACGCGTGGCTTTGCCGTCCCCTGGCTGACCCAGGGGAAGAAAAGTCCTCTGAGAGCCATGACTTGTTCATCTTGGTTCTTTTAGAAACACAGCGAGGGGACTCTAACCACAGTCTCCCTCGTTGCCACTAACTGGGCCACACACACCCCACTTGACTGGCATGGGTTGACCCCCCTTTTGAATAAGAAACAGATGCTTTGCATGAAGCACTCTCAAAAATACGCGTGCCTTTGCCGTCCCCTGGCTGACCCAGGGGAAGAAAAGTCCTCTGAGAGCCATGACTTGTTCATCTTGGTTCTTTTAGAAACACAGCGAGGGGACTCCAACCACAGTCTCCCTCGTTGCCACTAACTGGGCCACACACACCCCACTTGACTGGCATGGGTTGACCCCCCTTTTGAATAAGAAACAGATGCTTTGCATGAAGCACTCTCAAAAATACGCGTGCCTTTGCCGTCCCCTGGCTGACCCAGGGGAAGAAAAGTCCTCTGAGAGCCATGACTTGTTCATCTTGGTTCTTTTAGAAACACAGCGAGGGGACTCCAACCACAGTCTCCCTCGTTGCCACTAACTGGGCCACACACACCCCACTTGACTGGCATGGGTTGACCCCCCTTTTGAATAAGAAACAGATGCTTTGCATGAAGCACTCTCAAAAATACGCGTGCCTTTGCCGTCCCCTGGCTGACCCAGGGGAAGAAAAGTCCTCTGAGAGCCATGTCCACATTGTCAGTGGACAGACACGTGTGCTTATCTGCCAGCAGACCCCCAGCAGCACTGAAGACAGGTTCTGAGAGAACGCTGGCTGCAGGACACGACAAGATCCCCAAGGCGTACGTGGCGAGCTCAGGCAATTTATCCATATTGGAAGCCTAAAATGAGCAGGGCTCAAGTTGCACAATAATGGAATCGATGTTTCCTTGCATATACTCATATATCTGTGTGTCCTCCTCTTTTTCCTTGTCCAGCTGTTTTGTTTTCGCATGAGTATATGTCCTTGTCACTTTCCCATGTGTTTGTGTTGTGTTGTGAGTTGTTTGTCACCTTTTGGACACCTTTGAGGGTGTTTTCTAGGTGTTTTTATGTGTTTGTGATTGCCTGCCATTGTTTCCTATGCAGTTCGAGTTCGGTTCGTCGAACGTTCGACGAGCCGAACTCGAACGGGACCTCTGTTCGGCGAGCCGACCTCGAGCCGAACCGGGACCGGTTCGCTCATCTCTAATGTTTTTAGATTTTTTCAGTCAATTTTTTTTCATATTTTCAGAGTTTATTTTTCCACTTTTTTTATTTAACCTTATTTTTTAGTTAGTCTATTGGACATTCATTTTTATTAGTCTTATCACTGGTATAATGTATTGCAATACACATGTGCTGCAACACAATAGATCTGTCAATGTTAAGTCTGCTTTACACCTTGCAAATAAGCATACGATATCGTATGCGATCGTACCCGCCCCCATCGTAGGTGTGGCATGTTCAATTCGTTGAACGTGTCGCACAAACGAATAACCCCCCATCACACGTACTTACCCGTCCAAAAGACCTCGATGTGGGCGGCGAACATCCACTTCCTGGAGTGGGAGGGACGTTCGGCGTCACATTGACGTCACGCGGCAGCCGGCCAATAGAAGCGGAGGGGCGGAGATGAGCGGGACGTAAACATCCCGCCCACCTTCTTCCTTCCGCATTACCGTCGGGAGCCGCAGGACGTAGGTAAGATCTGTTCATCGTTCCCGGGGTGTCACACACTGCGATGTGTGCTACCCCGGGTACGATGAACAACCTGACATTCAATTTTTAGGAAATGAACGACGTGTATGCGATGAACGTTTTACCGTTCAATCGCAATCGCACGTAGCTGTTACATGCTACAATGTAACTTACGATTATTTGACCTCAGGTTGCCATGACAATGATCGGCAAACCTGCAAATACATCACAGGGGTGCCAACTTGGTGGGAGAGGGAGCCCCTTCCCTCTACTAGCCCCCTGAATACTGAATTTACTATTGATTGTGGCATTTAGGGGGTAAAACAGCCAGAGGCTGTGCGGGCTCTGGCCCTGGAAGTTTAAACCAAAGCTTGACTATCACCTAAGCCGAGCTCATGGCAGCGAACATGCAGGCACAGCTCCTATGCCTGCACTATCGCCATGACATACCAGTACGTTCATATTTATCTATGAGAGGGGTGGTGATGGTGATTGTTTTCACACTGTAGCAATGGTCTGAGACTTAGGGTACGTCACACTTTAGCGACGCAGCAGCGATCCCACCAGCGATCTGACCTGGTCAGGATCGCTGCTGCGTTGTTACATGGTCGCTGGTGAGCTGTCAAACAGGCAGATCTCACCAGCGACCAGTGACCAGCCCCCAGCCAGCAGCGACGTGGAAGCGACGCTGCGCTTGCAGAGTATGCTTACCCGATGTTTACCTTAGTTACCAGCGCACACCGCTTAGCGCTGGCTCCCTGCACTCGTAGCCACAGCACACATAGGGTTAATAAGCAAACCTTTGCTTATTTACCCGATGTGTCCTCCGGCTACGTGTGCAGGGAGCAGGGAGCCGGCACTGGCAGCGTGAGAGCTGCAGACTCTGGTAACGAAGGTAAATATCGGGTAACCACCTTGGTTACCCGATGTTTACCTTGGTTACAGCTTACCGCAGGCTGTCAGACGCCGGCTCCTGCTCCCTGCACATTAAGGATTGTTGCTCTCTCACTGTCACACACAGCGATGTGTGCTTATCAGCGGGAGAGCAACAATAAAAAAATGAACCAGGGCTGTGTGTAACGAGCAGCGATCTCACAGCAGGGGCCAGATTTCTGCTTAGTGTCACACACAGCGAGATCGCTAATGAGGTCACTGCTGCGTCACAAAAACCATGACTCAGCAGCGGTCTCAGTAGCGATCTCGCTGTGTGTGAAGTACCCCTGACAAAACTGAGATGCACAGTGTTTACTCTTGTAATGCCATAATCACGAGTAATCAGTGCACCACAAAGAAGATGAATCCCCTTATCTATTGATTGTCAGCTGATATTTATTTGATTTGAACTATACTCTTAACCCTAGCATGCGGAATGTCACAAAGCTACACTTTTACATAACGGGGGGCCTTTTAGGCCCCTGTGCAAATCATATGGAGAAACTCAAATAAGTTTTACAAGTTTATTTCAAAATTGCAAAATAACATGAATAATGCACAACATTTTAATTATATTTTTTTGCAGAAAATACCAAAAAACTTTTTTTTTCCAAATTGCAAACAAAGATATGAAAAACACACAAAGGTATATAAATCTAGAGTAAACTAGCTACAGCTATATTTCTTTTCTAACTTTTTCTTTTCAATTTTATTGGTTTTCCAAATAATTTTCACATGTTATCTTTTCTGGAAAATGGTCTTTACAGACATTTTCCCCACAAGTGGTGCAATATCGCTCAGTTTTCCTCTCTAAGTTTCTTGGAAAAATGAAACAACGCTTTTGTTCTCTTTCTCCTGGCCCTGGAATATCAGGAAACAGCATGCCACACCATTTCATTGCTTCTTTAGTTTGCTTTGGCAAGCATTTCATGTTGCTTTGCTCCATCATGTGAGGCATTACAAGTTCATGGCAAAGGTCCTTCAAGAATAGGCGTCTCCTGTCCTTCCTCTTTGCATGGAATTCTGAATGAGTTTCTGTTTACATAATGAATGAATTCAGGGCTGCTACATCAAGCATATTTGAAAAATTACTACAGACCAACGTCTTCTCTGCCTCTTGCATGAATATTCTCCCACCATTTCATCCATTTTGTCTACACCTCCTTTAGTTTTATTGTAATGCAGGATGATTTCTGGTTTCAATTTCCTATCATTGCTGCCAATACTGCAAACATGATGCATAGTACTGAGTAATATAACGGATTTCTCCTTCACTTTGTAAGATACCAGTTTCGCTTTGTTGTTGAAACCAAAGAAACTCTCATAAAGTTGTCACTATGGATTGTGTTTCATTGCTTGAGGAATTTCTCGTCATTTTGGCTTCATAGTACCAACAAGTGTAACAGCTTTTTCAAGCAGAAAATTGCCCAGAGCAACATTGGTAAAATATTTGTCCATGGTAATATTTCTACCTGAATTTTATATTGGTACAGCAAGTGTTTTCACAATCTCAGACCCTAGATCTTTCTGTACTGGTGCACCAACTTCTTTGCCACAGTAGATAAGCCCATTTATGCCATAATAATTTGCAGAATCACACATCCAGAATATTTTTATTCCATACTTGATTGGTTTAGTGGGCATGTATTGTATGAACTTGCAACGTCCTCTGAAGGGTATGACACGTCTGACGTGTCGGGTGGTCCATTCCCTCCCCGCCAGCCCCACGTATGTAACCTTCACATTTAAATAAAGAATCCTCTGCACAGCAAGAACTGGTGAGTGCCATTTTCTCTATAAATTTATCTGGATATATCTCTTCTAAAATGAGCACCCCAGAGCAGCACCGATATTGCCTGTTTGCTATGGACATTGATCACACAGCAGGAGAACAAGTGTGGGGAGCAGTGCCCCAGATTCTCTTCTAACCTTTTGAAGTCCTCTGAAGGGTACAAGTTGCTCATCTAATGTAACATTAGTACTAGGATTGTAAAGTTTTGTGCAATTTTTGAGAAATATGTTCCAAATATAACTGAGAGGCTAATTTGTCTGTTGTTATCCTCGCTGCACGAGTTCGCGTATCATCAAATAGAATGTTTCTTCTAATTTTCTCATATCTGTCCACTGCCATTGTCGCTTTATAGTGTGGCTCAGAAAGTGGGTCCAGAAATAATTCTCTGATTGGAACATCATACGATTTTTGGCTCCCTGCTAGCAGTAAAAGTCCAATATATGAATAAAGTTCCTCTTTTGAGATATTTTTCCAGGACTTATTTTATGCAGAAGCGATACGTCTTCCTTCTAGGTTTGAACATTAGAGGACCTCTTCTGCAATATTGTCAGAAAAATAGTACCGAATACGTCTTTAGGGGAAAAGTACCTGGGATTTCCCATAGCTCCTTGAGCATGTCTCACAATATTATGTATTGGAGTACGTCCAACTAATGAAGGATTACTGTCCCAAAAACATTAGTTTTGGATGTTCTAATCACCAGTTCTTCAGGATCCACTTCATCATCAGAAGAATCACTGGATGAGGATGTTTGATTAGCTGGTGGCAGGTACTCTTCATCGGACAAAGATAGTTCACTTTCATCATTACTTTAAAAGATAATTACTTTAATATCTTGGTCAGTCAGATGCTTGGAGGAAGACTGCCATTGCTGACTAGATGTTAAAACAAAGAAGAAAACTCCTAAAATTCAATTTTAATGTAATCCAATTAAAAGGGAAGGGATGCCCTATATCTATTGGATTCTCCTCTTGGTTGTTTTCCAGAGAGGATAAAGGATGGTGCGCAGGCGCAGGGTCGCGTCATCAGGGATCCCCCGATCACGTGACCGCATCATATTCTGATGCAGAAGTGATGCGTGGTAAGGCTCTGACCACTTGCGGTCCAGAGTGGAACGCGGCCAGTGCGCATGCGCAGTGACGTAGGGTCGGGATTACCCGATCACGTGATCGCTTTCCATCAGGAGGCGGAAGTGCTGCAACCGAGATACGGGCACCCTGGTTTTGGACATGCTGTCTGGACGCCAAGGTATGGAGGGGCTAATTAATAATTAAAAACTTGATGCAGGTGGCTCTATGTGATAGAGGCATTTATAAAAGGTTATTCATAGGCCCCTTGAACCTACATCCTCATTGCTGCAGGCCATATTTGGGCTTTAGGATGAGGACCTGAGGGAGTGAATTATCGCTACTCTGGAGACGCTGGGTCCGTTCTGTATTTGGGGAATCCCTTGAGGAAGGTCCCTTATCTGGTGGACACCGAGGCCTATGAGATAAGTGGTTAAAGCCTTGATTCTAACCAGGCCTTTTATGTTTGGAGTCTGTCTTTACAAGTGTATAGAAAAAAAGTATTCAGCTCACCCATGTAAGGTCCTCCAGTCTGCGGTTGATGCACGTAGTCCTGCGGACAGGCAGGTCCAGCTTCAGAGTAAACGGTAATAGAAAATGAGTGGGACTCAGCACCAATATGGATGAATAAAAATCTTCATGCTTTATTTGAAAAGTTTAAAAATAAAGAAAAGGGTCACAAATCATCCAAAATCGCCATGCGACTTGCCGTGCGGCTTGACGCGTTTCGGACACAAAAGGGGAATTTAAAAACAGTCCTTAATCATAAGCCATGTAGGATTTTTTTTATAATTCTGAATTCCTGGATATCCTATGTTTTATATGTTTCCTCCATCGTACACATGTGTACACACTGCACACATGTGTACATAGAGCTCATATAGCTACACATACAAAATATAGAAATAAAAACTAAAATAAAAAGCCGCACGGCAAGTCGCATGGCGATTTTGGATGATTTGTGACCCTTTTCTTTATTTTTAAACTTTTCAAATAAAGCATGAAGATTTTTATTCATCCATATTGGTGCTGAGTCCCACTCATTTTCTATTACCCTTTACAAGTGTATGCATTTGCATGTGTGATTAATCCCTGCCACCTGGTGATATTCAGGGTATATTTAGTACACGGTTAGAGGTTCTTCTGACTGTAAAGTATAGCCCCACCGTGTTTTCTTATACAGATTCTAGCATTACTTTGATTCTACCGTTGTTTCTTTGGGACCACCAGCATTCATCTACCTCTTTGTTCTATGAACTAATTTTTCTTTCCACTCCTGAAGAACCTCAGATTGATGAGGGGAAACGCGTCGGGTGGTTTCGTTTAGGGACCGTTGGAGTTTATTGAGTGGTTCTGGGTCATTGTGCCCGTACATATTTCCAATTAATTATATTGGACATAGGTTATTGATATTATCTATATTATATCTTGAAATTTGGTTCATTTGAATGTGTGAATCCTTCACGGTACCATCACCTCACAACTCCTAGGGCCATTATAGGGCCAGGAGGGAGAGTCGACGTAGAGCGGGGGCGCCAGCTGCGCAGATTCTTAGGGCGTCGACCTCCGCGGCAAGGAAGGGGTGAATTTAGGGCATTGTGAGGGTCAGATCCCCTCCCCCTCCCTTGTGGCTTTTTAACATTGACACTTATTGTATTTTTGAAAGGATCTCTGTTTTGGTTTTGGAAGATTCCCTTCCCTTTTAATCGGATTACATTAAAATTGAATTTTAGGAGTTTTCTTTTTTGTTTTTTTCATGACTGCACTTCTAATTATTGATTTATGATGACTAGATGTTAGCAAACTAAAAGAAAAAACAATGAACACAATAAGGGTTGTCCACTATTTGCTTGTGTATGACACACTGTATGGGTAAAGTGCCCCCTTCCTCCTCTTACCCTCAGCAGCTCTTATCTTTTATACTTTCTTTTAGGTGGTGTACAATTGTCGAGATTTTTGTGGCTCATAGCCTCTACCCTTTGCAAGCTTCTTATAGAAACAAAGAGACTGAAAATAAGTCAGACTTCCTCCCAACATCATATCATCACAGGTCCTTCAGCAATTAGCTCACAGTATATATTGTTTCAGTACTCTCTACACAGCTCATAACTGTGTTCAGAAGAACCTGAGATGATGTCATGGCCTTATCCAGTGGCGTAGCAAAGGGGGGGGGGGCGCAAGGGGCGGTCCAACCCGGGCGGCACGTGTCAGGGGGGTGACATTTTGTGCAGGGCTGGCGACACCACCTGGAAAACCTGGGCAAATGCTGGGGCCCTGGACAGCTGGGGGGGCCCATTCGCCTTCGTCAGTTCTGCTGCCCCCGGGCTGGGCCCACTCGCCTTCAGTTCTGCTGCCCCCGGGCCGAGTTCTGGGGACTGCAGTCCTTGGCAGGAAACTGTGGCTGCCATCCCTTTAAGGCGCGCAGACCACAGCATTCGTTGTGTCCTCCTAGTTTGAGCTTCATCTGTGGGCGGAGCTACTGCATGGCATCCTGCTCAGTCCCACAGATGAAGGAGGCGCAGTGCCAGCTAGCGACGCCCAGCACAGCGCTTCCCTCCGGTGCTGTGTGGGCACCCTCTACTCCGTGACCGAGTGGTATGTGCTACACCCCTCCCCCCACTCGATCTGTATGTTCCCTTCCAGCCCCCCAGTTTATGGGCCCCAGTGAACTGTATGGGCTCTGCCCCCGAGGTGTATGCCCTGCCCCACCTCACCCGGAGCTGTATGTGCTGGCCCTCGGAGCCGCGTGCGTGGGCCCCCCGAAGCCGCGTGTGTGGGCCCCCAATAGTCGTGTGTGTCTGTCTGTATGCAGCAGAGTTGTGTGTCTGTCTGTCTGTATGCAGCAGAGTTGTGTCTGTCTGTATGCAGCAGAGTTGTGTGTCTGTCTGTATGCAGCAGAGTTGTGTGTGTCTGTATGTATGCAGCAGAGTTGTGTGTGTCTGTCTGTATGTATGCAGTAGAGCTGTGTGTGTCTGTCTACATGTATTGAGCAGAGCTGTCTGTTTGTATGTATGCAGCAGAGTTGTGTGTGTGTGTCTGTATGTTTGTAGCAGAGCTGTGTGTGTGTTTGTCTGTATGTATGCAGCAGAGCTGTGTGTGTCTGTATGTATGTATGCAGCAGAGCTGTGTGTGTCTGTATGTATGCAGCAGAGCTGTGTATGTCTGTCTGTATGTACGCAGCAGAGCTGTGTGTGTTTGCATGTATGTAGCAGAGCTGTGTGTGTCTGTATGTATGTAGCAGAGCTCTGTGTGTGTATGTCTGTATGTATGCAGCAGAGCCGTGTGTGTGTCTGTCTGTTTGTATGCAGTAGAGCTGTTTGTCTGTATGTATGCAGCAGAGCTGTGTGTGTGTGTGTCTGTATGTATGCAGTAGACCTGTGTGTGTATGTATGTATGCAGTAGAGCTGTGTGTGTGTGTGTGTCTGTATGTATGCAGTAGACCTGTGTGTGTATGTATGTATGCAGTAGAGCTGTGTGTCTGTCTGTATGTATGCAGCAGAGATGTGTGTGTGTGTGTGTATAATAGGCCTACATATGTGTGTAAAAAGGTGAAAGTCGAGGACTAATAGCAGCAGTCTAGAATTAGATCTTTGATTGTAGTTCCATGAAAAATAAATATTTTGATGGCTTTCCAGATTTTTGAAAGTTTCTGGATTCACAGCACAACAAATAAACACTTTTTGTCTGCTACTTGGCAAAAAACATGTGCGCTATACTAAATCGAATGCGCTGAATCCAAATCTGAAGTTAGTTTTTTTGTAGCACGTCAGGATATTAAGTTATTCCAATTTTTGTGAAAATTAAAATAAGCAATTAATAAAGATACAGAATCGTTATGTCCCACAGTTTCACAACATGTATTATCATTTTTATTGAAAAAGAAGTATAGGTAAATAAACCAAAAAACTTAAAAATCACTTATAGTAGCTTAAGAAATCGCCTTGAACTCAGCAGAGTACTTTTAAAAGTGCTTCAGGCACTTGCTTTTGCGCTTGTGAGTGGTCCTAGTGGCCCGTTGCAAAAACCAGCAGTAATCGCCCATCATGTTGGGGTTAAAGCGACCTGGGTATCTTTTTTCCATAGTAGAAATGTCCTGGTGGAATCTCTCACCATGTTCGTCACTGACATTACCCATATTTGGAGGAAAGAAGTCAAGATGTGAATGTAGGAAATGCATTTTCAATGACATTCGGGCACCATGCATTTCGTATGCTTGAAGCATATTGTCTATTAGTTCAGCATAGTTTTCTGCTCTTTTGTTTCCAAGGAAGTTTTGAACTACTACTATAAATGCATCCCATGCAGTTAGTTCAAGTGGGGTGAGTTCTTTCTTGAAGATTTCATCATGGATTAGTTGGTGGATTTCAGGACCAATAAAGATTCCTGCTTTGAGTTTGGCCTCAGTTTTCAATGCACTAAACTTTTCCTTCAGATACTTAAATCCATTCCCTTGACGATCCATTGCTACTACAAAATTTTTCATTAGTCCTAGTTTAATGTGAAGAGGTGGAAGATAAACTTTAAGTGGATCGACAAGTGATTCGTGTTGAACATTGTGCTTACCAATCTTATGTTCATCTCTATTGGGCCACCGTTTAATTTTATAATGGTTGTTGTCATCTCGACTGTTCCATAGGCACAGAAAGCACATATGCTTAGTGTAACCTAACTGCAAACCTAGGACTAGTGCAACAACTTTGAGGTCAGCACAAATGTTCCATTGATGTTCTGAATATTTAATCAATTTCAGAATGATCTGCATAGAAGCATAGGTCTCTTTCATTCCAACCGCATGTGCAATGCCTTCAACAATGCCTGAATAGGCGTATGGCCTTTTCTAAGTATAACTCAAAATCTGGACGTGCTGTGCAAATTCTGAGTTCATATTTGGAATCAGCATGTTCAAATTAGTAAAGAACACATGTTTTACCCTCAGTAGCAAAATCATTGTTGTGCTGTGTTATCGATGGCCAACAGAGGGGGGAGGCAAATTTGATGACCGCCACGGGCTGCAAAAGCAGTCGCTATGCCACTGGCCTTATCATTCACTCCCAAAATCATATGACATCCTCACATGGCATGATTCACCCCCGCCTTTTCCACCAGCAACCCTGACTACAAATTAAGTAACTTCAAACACAAAAACTGCTGAGTACATGATAAAAATAGCAGGGGCCTAAAAGGTCTCCAATACGCATTGTAGGGTTAAACTACAAAGCCTCAAGAGGTAAAGTGAGATAGTGGGTTTTGAGATATACCTATTGCCCGGTCAGTGCTACAATGGATAGAATGGATATTCTAATGAATTATACTAAAAAACAAAAAATATACACAACAGTAGCATTGTACCCATTTATTACTGTACTTAAATCACAAAACATGAAAATACTCATTATACAGTACATTTCAGCATCACTGAAAAAAAAAAATGTTATGGGCTTTGGAATCTAGTAAAGAAAATAGTGTAAAAATATGTGCTATCCAGAAGGCTGTACTAAACAACATCATTAAAGGGTTAAGCTATGAACTAAAATTTCAAGAAAAAATAATTTGATGAAGTTTTTGCTGAGTTGTTTGAGATTTTTAAAATATTGAGTGGATAAATTTATTTGACTGGAAATCTATTTTGCATTGTGAAATTATGAAAAGCAAGATTTTTAGAAAATGAATTTCAATATTTACAAGATAAGCATGCACAAATTATGTATATTTATTCTTCATTTACTGTGGGATTGTGTGCTTTCTTTCCAACAATATATTTCAATGCCAGGCCATTCCAATTCAGCTTTGATCATCCATATCATATGCTAAAATGAAATCTTGAAAAACTGCCCGGAGACTGTATTTTATGTTTTGTACGAGATGAATGTTTGTTTTGTAAACCCTGAGACAATATATTGAATTACTTGGCTTTATTTTAACATACCACATTAAATCAGAAGCATTAGTTCCTCAGACTTTGTGTCGGCACCAATGGATCAGGACAAACTTATGCGGGCGTCACACGAGACGATCTGTCTTGTGATATGTCGTCGGGGTCACGGTTTTCATGACGCACATCCGGCATCGTTTACGACGTCATCCCGTGTGACACCTACGAGCGACTCAGAACGTTCGCAAATCATGTATCGTTGACACGTCGCTCATTGTTAAAAAATTGTTTATTTTTCTTTGCGACGGTTGTTCATTGTACCCGGGGCAGCACACATCGCTCCGTGTGACACCCTGGGAACGATAAACACAGCTTACTTGCGTCCCGCGGCTCCCACCGGCTATGCGGAGGGATGTTTACGTCCCGCTCATCTCCGCCCCTCCGCTTCTATTGGCTGGCCGCTGTGTGACATCGCTGTGACGGCGAACGTACCACCCCCTTCAAGAACTGGATGTTTGCCGCCCACAGCGACGTTGCTCAGCAGGTAAGTACGTGTGACGGCGGTTTAACGACTTTGTGCGCCACGGGCAACTAATTGCCCGTGACGCACAAATGATGGGGGCAGGTACGATTGCTTGTGCGATCGCACGATAGATCGTATCGTGTGACGCCCGCATTACTTTCACATATACGTGCTAAAAATGCAATGATATTCTTTCTTGTCCGATACAGAAAAAAATTATCATCTTCTAAAGAAATTATTTTATATCATGTTTTGTATTGAACTCAACATTTTTCACTACACTTTATACAGTGAGGAAAATAAGTATTTGATACACTGCCGATTTTGCAGGTTTTTCCACCTACAAATAATCGAGAGGTCTGTAATTTTTATCGTAGGTACACGTCAACTGTGACGAACAGAATCCGCCCAAAATCCTGAAAATCATATTGTATGATTTGTAAATAATTAATTTGCATTTTATTGCATGAAATAAGATCACCTACCAACCAGCAAGAATTCTCGCTGCAGAAAACAACAATTTTTTTTTGTATGAACGATACAATCAACATTTAGAATATTATGCTAGTGCGTATGACTAAAAACAAACTCATGTGCAGTACTTGCATTAATAAATGTGGATGCTGCACACACTGCATGTTAGGCTCCTTTCACATTGCGTTTTTCCTTACGTTCACAGTTCACAGTTCCCGTAGGGGCATCCATCCGAACCGCCCCTCCCCCACTCATCAAAGTGTGTTTCGGACACATGCGCTGACAGGGTCATTGACTATAATGGAGCACACTACGTTAGTGTGTGCTCTGTTTGGTGCCATTTTTGCACATATATGTTTTCTACAGATGGACACCCGAACATAGTCGACTACGTTCGGGTGTCCGTATATGTCAGAGTATCCGTCCATCATATATATATGTCAGGGTATCCGTCCATAGTCCTCAGACCCTATAACCTCAGTCTTAATGGGTTACAGTCACTACCTTGTGGAACAGACTAAACTTAAAGCACTATCATTACAGTCCCCACATTAGGTATCGCACAGCCAAACAGGAAGCAATAGCCCGGCGTATTTGGGTCACCCATGAATGACTATCTTGACCAGCGACATCTGCGGCTTGACCACGTAGTTCTGGATGGGAGTCTTGACAGGCAAATTTGGGGTCTTGATAGGCAGGGTCGGGGTCTTGATAGGCAGGGTCGGGGTCTTGACAGGCATGGTGGGGGTCTTGACAGGCATGGTGGGGGTCTTGGTCTCGCAGGCTGGACATGAGCACTTGGCAGGCAGTACTGGGGCTTTTGACTCGCGGACTGGACTCGGGCACTTGGCGGGCAGTGCTGGGGCTTTGGTCTGTCGAAGTACCTATTCCGGTCTGCTCTGGAGCCGCTACCAGGCAACTAGACTCTTTTGCAGTGGAGGCTTCCTTCCTCACCTCTGCCTGCATGTCTCGGCGCTTGCTCCAGTTTCCGCCAGAACTCCTCTTCCAGTCACCTCCGGGCGCCTTAAATCCTTTTCCTCTCTCCCTGCCTAATACTGAACTGGTCTTCCTCTGAAAACCCTACCTCCAGGAAAAAACTGGCCATTTTTTAATTTCATTTTACATGCACATATCAATATGTAGCACATACACACATACAGTAATATTTGAGACAAACAGGTCCTGGAGAAAATATTTTGATGCCAAAGGCAGACAAAGCCGATGATGCCCCCCAATCCCACAAGTTACCTTCAGCCCCCAAGTAAAGGAAAGTCAGAAAGTAAGCTAAAAGAATCCTTAACGCACCCCTACCCCTCCAATGGGTAGAATTGTTAACTTTTTAACACCAAAATACCAGCAAAAGTAAACAAAAGTGATGTACTTTAGGAGTGAGGCTCAATATGGGATGCATTTTCAAAGTTATATATAGAGACATTTATTGTTTGGGAACCATTTGCACAATACAAGGAACAAATAGCGATATGCATCCCTGATATCCTATATTATAATGCCAGACCCAAGATCAGTCATGGAAACTAATATAACTTAACTGTAATGGGGGCCAATTGGTTTCAATTAAGGTATCCATCATTGGCAGATACCCTGATGGAAACTAAACAGACCCATCATAGATAAAGAAATACGTATGTCGATTTTTACATCTGTCATGGGACACATGCAGTTTGCAACAAAACTAATGGTGGTTCTGGTGCTGTATTTCTAAACTGATAGTGGTTCTGGTTCCATATTCCTGTAAGATTTTGTGGTTCTGGTGATGTTTTCATGTAGGATGGGGGTTTTTGTGCCATCTTCCTGTACTGATGGTAGTACTGATGATGTATTAATGTGGTGATGATTGATCTGGTGCTGTATTCATGTACTACTGATGGCTCTGGTGATGTATTCATGTAGTGATGATGGTTCTGGTGCTGTATAATCACCAGAACCATAATCAGTACATGAAAATGAAGCCAAAATCATCATCAGTACATAAATATAACACCAGAGCCATCAATAATACATAAATACAACACTAGAACCATAAGCAGTAAATAAATAGATCACTAGAACTGCCATCAGTATTTGAATACAGCACCATGACTATAGTGCCCATTAAAAGAAGAGTGTTATTAAAATTTTCGCAGCATAAGAATATCTGTCCTTATTATGCCCTAAATAAGCCTCCTATCAAATAAGGCCTCCATACTGTCTGCCTTAATGATCTATATTCACCCCACTGTCTGCCATTATCAGATATAATCATTACACAGTCCACCCTTATGAACCGTGGCCTATACCATGGGTGTCCCCTTTCCAATGCTTTCCCTTATACTCTCTATATCTCCACACTGTCCCCCCACCATGCTAACTTCTCTCCATACTGTGCACTAATTTCACACTAGCCCTCTCCATATCCATTATGTGCACCTTTTTATCACTATGCCTTCATACTGCCACAACATTGTTCTCTCTGAACTGTACTCCCTCCTCACACTGTCGCTGTACGCGATAAGATGGTCACCACATCCGCTCCTATAGTATGATATTCACAACAGTCCCCAATACACAGTATAATGTTCACCACAGACCCCTATACAGTATAATGTCCTCAACAACCCCAATACAGTATGTAAGATGTGTTTCATGCACCACTCCACACTTTGTGCTTACCTGGTATTGTGCCGCCCCCACGTCAGCAGCCGGGCTGCTCGGATCTGGATCCGCGGTGGCTCGAGGGTCTCTGAACCCAGGGGTCTTGCGGCCACTCAAATAAAGGGGAATTATGTACAAGGGATGGTATAGACAGTTTGTGACGCCACCCACGGTGTGTGGTAAGGTGGAGGACCACCGCTGCCGTTGGGAGCCCGGTGACGATGGTGTGGCAGCCTGATGTTTAACTCCTCCGTGGGTAGGGAGTTTGTGTCCCAGGGCCCGTTGGATGGATGGTGTTTGGGTGCCATTGGGGATAGGAACAGGGGTTTTCAATGTACTCACTTAGTCCAGGAATAACAACACTGACAGCTTGTAAACCAGAATTCTGAGCACCACTGCAGCTTGTAGGGAGCACGCTTGGGTCTGTGCCCTTGGTGTTGCTGTTAGCCTGTGGCCCTGTCCTTGGCACCTTTGTCTCTGTTGGACCTGTGGGTATAAAACTCTTCGGGTCCCGCTCACCCGTATGGCTAACGGAGTGAGCTTGCTCTCAGGGTTCACGCGTAGGATTTCTTTGGACTGTATTGGGAAAGTCCTATCCCATCGGTGCGCTAGTACCCTGAGTTTTTAGCGGGTTGGGGATGACACTTGAAGTCTTCACCCCCGTCGGGTAAATTATCGTAACGCATGAAGCTTCTTTCCGGCCTGGGGTCCATGTACCCCATCGTGCCCTGGCCCCTGCCCACTGATAGCTCAAGGCCGCTGGCTGCCCTCCTTGGCAGTCCATGCGCCTTGACACTGTCCCCTGCGACCAGGGTTCCAGCTCTTACCAGGCCGAGACCAACGTCTGCCACCTAGTACTACAGGAGCCCTGCTCCGTGACCTCTCCTCACGAGAGTCACTTCCACTTCCTCTCCTTTCACTCTCCACAGCTCAACTCCTTCGCTCAACTTCACCTCAGCTGTCACTTTCCTCACTTTCCCCTTACCAACCCCCCCATGTGGGCGGCCCTATTCCCTTAAGGCCCCCCAATGGTGTGTCTGGTAGGTTCAGTGCAAAGTGTTCCTGGGATTTTGATTGGCTTAAGCTGTTAGCAACACCATAGGACCAGGACCCGTAACCAAGG
This sequence comes from Anomaloglossus baeobatrachus, assembly GCF_048569485.1. Classification (NCBI taxonomy): domain Eukaryota; kingdom Metazoa; phylum Chordata; class Amphibia; order Anura; family Aromobatidae; genus Anomaloglossus; species Anomaloglossus baeobatrachus. Next base: position 221,613,174 of record NC_134354.1, read on the forward strand.
AGGATGGATACTGTGCAGAAGGGCAGGTTGCACAATACCCTGTGACGACCTGATAGGCCAGGGCGTCACAGTATAACCCTCCATATGGCTGTAAATGTGCAGTCCAATCCAAAATAAGTCCAAGGCGCGAAGGTTCTCCTTCACAGAAAAAACTGTATTAATCCCAGCATAGTAAAAGAAAGGCATGCAAACTAGATTAAGGGTGAGGTGCTTTGATTGGGGAGACCCCGCTTATATGTATATAGAAGTTACACTGCACACTCAAATAGCAATAAATAATGAATTTATTGAGAATCAAAAAAGCCAAGCAAAGGAATTGAACTCATAGAGGCAGATATGTAATCTCTGACGTTTCGGCCAAAGGCCTTATTCACAGAGTTTGCTGTGAGAAATGAAATACAACATAAAAAAACAAAGTGTTACATAATAGAAGTAAACAACATATTTTTACAGCATATGTTTACAATAAGAAAGATATGAACACAGATACCGCTCTTGTCCAAGGAAAATATACAAAATTTTGTTGAAAGTACACACATATATATATATATATATATATATATATACACACATATAAGTAGTATATCATTACAGAGATAAATAGCGATCACCAAACATGGCAAATTATTTGATAAAGGGAACAATAGGAGATGGTAAGTGGAAATAGAAGGCGGTAGAGGGCTGGTATCAGCATATTCTGAAAGATGTGTATCTAAAAGCCAGAATATGCAGGAACATAGTGCTATAGAGAATAAGATCAGGTATACTACCTGCCCAGAATGGTTCACTGTTCCAGAGAAGGTAGCTGAGAAATAAAGATATAGAAAAAGAAAAAATATATAGACAAAATGAGAAAATTCTGGGAATAGCTACTTGTCATGTAAGTAATATAGTGGTGTCTTACCTGTGGCTATAGTTTTGAATGAATGAATGAACGTTAAATGCCAGTGGCATGAAATCTGGCATTTAACGAAGGCATACTGAACCAGCATGGCTACCACAGCATCTTGCAGCGGCATGCTATTCCATCCGGTTTGCATTTAGTTGGACAATCATTTATTTTTCAATAGGACAATGACCCCAAACACACCTCCAGGCTGTGTAAGGGCAATTTGACTAAGAAGGAGAGTGATGGGGTGCTACACCAGATGACCTGGTCTCCACAGTCACCAGACCTGAACCCAATCGAGATGGTTTGGGGTGAGCTGGACCACAGAGTGAAGGCAAAAGGGCCAACAAGTGCTAAGCATCTCTGGGACCTACTTCAAGACTATTAGAAAACCATTTCCGGTGACTACCTCTTGAAGTTCATCAAGAGAATGCCAAGAGTGTGCAAAGCAGTAATCAAAGCAAAAGGTGGCTACTTTGAAGAACCTAGAATATAAAACATATTTTCAGTTGTTTCACACTTTAAGTATTTCATTCCACATGTTTTAATTCATAGTTTTGATGCCTTCAATGTGAATCTACAATTTTTAGAGTCATAAAAATAAAGAAAACTCTTTAAATGAGGAGGTGTGTCCAAACATTTTTTCTGTACTGTATATAGTATGTAAACCTCAAGGAACAAAAAACCCTGTTAAAAATTTACTTTTAATGAATAAGTTAATAAGCCCAATAAATGAAACAAAAAGTGATTAAAATATTGACGCATGGTACTATGATAGGTCAGGGGGCAATAACAGTTAATAGAGATATTATTTATAGTAATCCACATGTATGGTCCCATGTGCTGGGTAAGAAAGCTGCAAAAAGAAACAGTGACCAATTTATCACATGACATATAGTCACAGGTTTCAAGGAAAAGGGTGAAGGATTACCCCTTCCAATTGCTAGGTACTTTATTGGAGACTGGCCCCGATGAGCCCTAACAATCCTTACCTAGCAATGGTTTGTCCATAAATTAATCTATTCTTTTGTATTCCTTTTATTGATTATTTTGCTGTCAATGGTAGATCTTAAAGAGCTGAAATTTGGTCCAGATTCTTCGGAAGCACCTAAATTTGGTGCCTTCAGCAGCCTCAGAAACTGTACTCAGAGCTGCCACCAGGAATTTCAGGGCCCCAAACTGGAAAAATATTTTGGGCTAGCTTGAAACTTCACACATGCTCCACCCCAGATCCACCGCCACTCTTGGAAAAACTCCACTTCTGCACTGCACCCTCACCAACCACACATTAATAGCTCCCATCAACCATCATCTGCTGGCTGAAAATGTTATGTATATATATATATATATATATATATATATATATATATACATATATGCACACACAGTCATGCCCAAAAGTGCTAGCACCCTTGAAATTGTTCCAGAAAATGAAGTATTTCCCTCAGAAAACTAATAATACACCTCCTACACTGCCTGTCTCCATAATACACCCTCTACACTGCACCTCTCCCATAATATCTCTCCCACACTGCGCCTATGTATAATATCCCTTCACACACTGCACCTCTGTATAATATCTCCCCCACACACTGCCACTCTGTATAATATCTCCCCACAAACTGCAACTCTGTATAATATCCCTCAAATAAGCTGCCCCTCTGTATACTATCCTCCCACACACATTGCCCCTCTGTATTACAGTATATTCTCCCATACATGCACTGCCATCTTTACAATATTCCCCCACACACACTGCTCTTCTGTATAATATCCCCCATACACACACTTCCCCTCTGTATAATATGCCGCCCACACACTGATCCTCACAACACTTTGTGAAGAAAGAAGTAGTGGGCACCACAGTGTAATAAATATAAATAAAGGGATGGGTGCTGACAAAAACAATGCAAAAAAATGAATTGTAACATCAGAGGAAAAAAGCTGCATAGTAAAAAAATGTACACAGTCAGCTACTTATATATAAACATAACTTGTATTGATGCAAAACATAAAGGCTGACAAAAACAAAGGTTAAAAACATGATTGACAAGAGAAAAAGAATGGATGAAATAGGGGGATGGACATAATAATTCTGTAATTATCCCCAATGAAGTATCAGGGCCCTGATATTAGAATGCACAATAAGTATATAAAAAAGGAAGTGTCTGCAGATAAATAATAATCCCAAAACACACTACCTGCTTGTAGAGCCTTATCTTAAAGGTAATGTGGCAATAAGTCAATACAGGGTATTTTTATTGTATTTTATATTTTCTTGTTTCATCCAGACCCAACTGCACCTATCAGAGTCTAGCCTAATGACTTTCCTGTCATCACTCCAAATCACCCGTTTCCAATCTTCTATTGTCCACTTTTTGTACTTCTTTGCAAACTTGAGCCAAATCTTCTTATAGTATTGAAGTTAAAGCTTCTTCACATTTTTTTGGGCTGCCATTCCAGACTTGTGTAAAGTAGATCATATGGGGCTTGCATGGACATCTGTGATCTCACTATTAGAAAGCATACGAGCCACCTCCAATGTCGCTCCAGAACTGATAGACCTTGTGATGAGCCAACTTGTTGACTATGATATTTTGCCTGACCGTACACCTCTTGGCTTGTGAATGGATGGACGAACTTCATTTCGGATTCTTTCAACAGTCGTTGCACTCACATGATGCAGTTTGACAATTTTCTTGGCCGAGAGACTGCTATTGATGAGCTGGATTATGCGGTTTATCTTTTTTTGGGAGATCTTCATAGCTGCTCCTTGATTCAATCCAGTAACTTTTCGCTTTGGAATCAACCTACTAGAATACTGAGCTATTAGGGAATGTGAAAACAGGTTGAAATTTGTAGTGTATGGGAAGAAAAGAATGTCAAACACTGGGAGCAAAACCCAACAATGCAGTGCATGAAACACTGGGAGCAAAACCCAACAATGCAGTGCATGACAAAAATCTGCAGAACTAATGATATGCTAAATAGTTGCAAGTCAAGTATGAGATAGCCAAGATGATCATGTATACCGTATTTTTCGGACCATAAGACGCACTTTTTTTCCTCCAAATTTGGGAGGAAAGTGTGGGGTGCCTCTTATGGTCTGAAGCTGCAGGGTAGGGAGCTGTGGGGAGTCAGCGCTATGCAGTGGGATCACAGGAGGCAGGGAGGGTCGCTGCTGCAGGAAGCCGGCACTGGAGAAACCACGTGTGCCCGCTGCTTAAAGTAAACGAATATTCATTAGCTGCTCCCCGCCCACCTCTCTCTGCAGTCAGCGGGTGTGAGGAGCAGCTAATGAATACTTGTTTAATGTAAACAGCGGTCACACGTGGGTTCTCCAGACGCCGGCTTCCTGCAGAGGCTGGGGAGACTGTGTCCACTGTGTAGGAGGCAGGAGCAGGGTGCCGCTGCTGTCATGTCTGGCCCGGGGGAAGTGCAGATCACTGCAGTGTCTGGGCCAGAGCACGGCATACCTTCACAGCACAGCCGCAGTCTCTGTGCTGAGGACTCAAATTACTTTCACTTTGATCCTTCCTCTGCATTAGAAACAGTCTCCCATAGCTGACAAGGACCTACAGTGATGTAATGCAGAGGGGTGGGCCAGAACAGCACAGAACAGCACAGTGCCCGCCTCTTCATTACATCACTGCAGGTCCTTGAGATATGGGAGACTTTGTTTGTAATGCCAGGACCAAACTGAAGCATGGTGAGCATCACATCAGTGCAAGTAAGGCAATAAATAATATAGTATATAAAGGCATTACTGCAGTGTACACCTGGATGGGGTTGGATCATATATATATATTTACACACACACACACACACACACACACACTATATAACTATATATACACACACACACACACACACTATATAACTATATATATATACACACACACTATATAACTATATACACACACACACACTATATAACTATATAGACACACACACACACACACACACACACACTATATAACTATATACACACACACACTATATACACACTATATACACACACACAGACACACCAGATTGGAGGATCACACATATAATGATGGGGAACATATTCCACGATGGGGGCCATATATACCTGGAAGGTACCCAGAATGGAGGATATGAGGACAGAATTTGGGGATATTATTACCTCAGTAACACTGTCAGCAGTAAAATAACAGTGTGTCATGACCACATTCTTTTACTTTAATTTTATTTTTTTTTCTATTTTTTCCTCCTCTAAAACAAGGGTGCGTCTTATAGTCCGGTGCGTCTTATAGTCCGAAAAATACGGTAAATCCCACACCTGGATACTTACAACTGTGTTACGTCTATAACATTATCCCCACTCGGAAAATGTAGCTCCCAACTTTTCCCAATCCAGTGAGCAGGGCCGGACTGGGATTAAAATTCAGCCCTGGCATTTGGAGGCACACAGGCCCACTTGTCACGTGGTGAATGTGTAATGTTTTTGTGCTCTTTTAGGTTAACACATCATATACAGTAACATGTAGTCACGGCTGCATCCAGTATTACAGCTCAGTCCTATTTACAGTATAGCTCTTAGTTGCGGGACCTGGTGAAGCCGCTATTTTCCCTACAGAGCTGGGTCCCATAGATAATGAAGAGGATGCTACACTCTCCATATAATCCTGCTCCGTCGTCCTATAGCTGATAGGCAATTATACAAAATCAGACACCCCTGAACTAATATTGATGACCTTTTCTACAGATGGGTGATCAGGGAAGCTGTTGTCTTCACTGGTGATAAATTTGGATACATAACACTTAGGGAATGCGCAATTACATTTTTGGGGGCAGATCCCACCATGGAAGCCAATATGAAAAATACTTGAATGACCATCTGCATTTACTCGCTGTGCACAGGTTCAGGCTTTTCAGCATTTTTTTTTAAACCAATTCCGGTTTTTAAAACCACCAAGCAGTTATATGAAGTAACCGATGCAGTCTTCTGGTGTTTGTCACTCAGAAGACGTTCTGTACTTTGCAATGCAGATCAATGACAAGGCTCGGGAGATGCCCAGACGGGTTTTGTTGTGTTTACCATCGCTTTTTCTTAAAAGTGCAGTAAAAAATATGTGACAAAAACAATGGGAAAACAGTAAAATAAAACCAAAGATGGTCAAAACCATAGATGCTAGGAAACAACTGTAAAACTACACAGAAGATGGGTCAGGAAAAAACGCCACGGTTTTCAACATCTTCTGCTTGAGAAACATGGTGTGTTGCTTGAGTTTAAAATATCTTGTGTGCACATACCCTTAGGTTTTCCGGTTTTGAATACTCATTCCCTGCATTGTTTGTTTGTTTGTTTCACTCTCCTAAGGTCTGCTATTGTCTGCAGCGCTGATGTCACATCAATAAGACTTCGCTGCAACCAATCAAGGAGCTCAGAAGCTAACTGATTGGCTGCAGCGCTGTTGATGTGATGTCAGGGATGCAGACAATTATAGACACCAGAAGCAACAGCAGTTTGTATTTTTTATAACAAAAAGGATGCATCAAACATCAAGAGGATGTGAGCAGTCAGCGTAATGTAAGGGGTACTCACATGAATATATCACTAGAACCAAAGATCTGAGGAGGATTTGGAGACATTCTACTTAAAAAATGTGCGTAAACATATGCTAATATACACTGTTTTTGGAGCAGAAACTGAGGAGAATCTTGCCAAATTCTCCTCATAATCTTAAAACAAAGTTTTTTGATTATTTTTAAGCTTTAAGCTTTAACATAGCCATGAAACTTGTTTTGGATTGTCAAGTTCAGAACCACCATCAGCACATGAATGCCGCACTAGAACCACCATCAGCACATGAATGTTGCACCAGAACCACCATCAGCACATGAATGCAGCACCAGACCCACTATCAGCACATGAATGCAGCGCCAGGCAACAATCAGCATATGAATTGTGCACCACAACCATCATCAGCACATGAATGCAGCACAAAACCCACCATCAGCACATGAAAGCAGCACCAGAACCACCACCAGAACATGAATGCAGTTTCAAAATCACCATCAGCACAGGAATGTAGCACCAGAACCACCATCATCACATAAGTGCGGTGCCAAGACCCCCATCAGCACATGAATGTAGCATCAGAACCCCCAACAGCACATGAATGTAGCATCAGAACCACCATCAGCACATGAAAGCAGCACCAGAACCACCACCAGAACATGAATACAGTTTCAAAATCACCATCAGCACAGGAATGTAGCACCAGAACCACCATCATCACATAAGTGCGGTGCCAAGACCCCCATCAGCACATGAATGTAGCATCAGAACCCCCAACAGCACATGAATGTAGCATCAGAACCACCATCAGCACATGAAAGCAGCACCAGAACCACCACCAAAACATGAATGCAGTTTCAAAATCACCATCAGCACATGAATGTAGCACCAGAACCACCATCAGCACATAAGTGCAGTGCCAAGACCCCCATCAGCACATGAATGTAGCATCAGAACCCCCATCAGCACATGAATGTAGCATCAGAACCCCCATCAGCACATGAATGTAGCATCAGAACCCCCATCAGCACATGAATGTAACATCAGAACCCCAATCAGCACATGAATGTAGCATCAGAACACCATCAGCACATGAATGCATCGTCAGAACCACCATCAGCACATGAATGCAGTGCTAGAACCACCATCAGCACATGAATGTAGCATCAGAACCACCATCAGCACATGAAAGCAGCACCAGAACCACCACCAGAACATGAATACAGTTTCAAAATCACCATCAGCACAGGAATGTAGCACCAGAACCACCATCATCACATAAGTGCGGTGCCAAGACCCCATCAGCACATGAATGTAGCATCAGAACCCCCAACAGCACATGAATGTAGCATCAGAACCACCATCAGCACATGAAAGCAGCACCAGACTCCACCACCAGCACATAAATGCAGTTTCAAAATCACCATCAGCACATGAATGTAGCACCAGAACCACCATCAGCACATAAGTGCAGTGCCAAGACCCCCATCAGCACATGAATGTAGCATCAGAACCCCCATCAGCACATGAATGTAGCATCAGAACCACCATCAGCACATGAAAGCAGCACCAGAACCACCACCAGAACATGAATGCAGTTTCAAAATCACCATCAGCACATGAATGTAGCACCAGAACCACCATCAGCACATAAGTGCAGTGCCAAGACCCCCATCAGCACATGAATGTAACATCAGAACCCCAATCAGCACATGAATGTAGCATCAGAACACCATCAGCACATGAATGCATCGTCACAACCACCATCAGCACATGAATGCAGCACAAAACCCACCATCAGCACATGAATGCAGCAGCAGAATCACCATCAGCACATAAATGTATCACCAGAACCCACCATCAGCACATTAATGCAGCACCAGAACCACCACCAGAACATGAATGCAGTTTCAAAATCACCATCAGCACATGAATGTAGCACCAGAACCACCAACAGCACATAAGTGCAGTGTCAAGACCCCCATCAGCACATGAATGTAGCATCAGAACCCCCATCAGCACATGAATGTAGCATCAGAACCACCATCAGCACATGAAAGCAGCACCAGAACCACCACCAGAACATGAATGCAGTTTCAAAATCACCATCAGCACAGGAATGTAGCACCAGAACCACCATCATCACATAAGTGCGGTGCCAAGACCCCCATCAGCACATGAATGTAGCATCAGAACCCCCATGAGCACATGAATGTAGCATCAGAACCACCATCAGCACATGAAAGCAGCACCAGAACCACCACCAGAACATGAATGCAGTTTCAAAATCACCATCAGAACATGAATGTAGCACCAGAACCACCATCAGCACATAAGTGCAGTGCCAAGACCCCCATCAGCACATGAATGTAGCATCAGAACCCCCATCAGCACATGAATGTAGCATCAGAACCCCCATCAGCACATGAATGTAGCATCAGAACCCCCATCAGCACATGAATGTAAAATCAGAACCCCAATCAGCACATGAATGTAGCATCAGAACACCATCAGCACATGAATGCATCGTCAGAACCACCATCAGCACATGAATGCAGTGCTAGAACCACCATCAGCACATGAATGTAGCATCAGAACCACCATCAGCACATGAATGCAGCGCCAGAACCATCATCACCACATGAATGCAGCACCAGATCCACAGACAACACATGATTTCAGCATCGAAACTAACGTCAGTAAATGAATCATGCTTAGTCCTATGTACAATTGGATTGTATGAACCTACAACTCTAAATTTGTCCTTAACAATGGTAAGGAGATGCTGAGAGTTGTTGTTAGCAATAATTATCAGACTGGGGATCATACAAGAACCACAGTACTAATAAGACGCAGGCAGTATCCCAAATAAACATTTACATCCAGGTACCTTAAGGCTGCTTTACACACAACGATATCGCTAGCGATCTTGTTAGCGATGTGACACGCCGAGATCGTTACAATTTGCCGAGATCGCTCATAGGTCATTTTGTAGTGGTCACACGTACACATCTCACAAACGACACTACATCGTTCAGCGATATATTGTTTGACCAAGGTGGTCGTGTGGATGTTGTTTGTCGTTGGCAAGGTGTCAAACGTAGCAATATGTCTGCTGCGTTCCAAACGACGAACAATATTTTGAAACTGAACGACATGTCAACGATCAACGATTTTCACCCTATTTGCGATCGTCCAGAGTCGCACGTAGGTGTCACACGCAACGACGTCGCTAACGATGACAGAAGTGCGTCACGAAAACCGTGACCCCCGACGACATATCGTCAGATAAATCGTAGCGTGTAAAGCAGCCTTTAAGCAGCCTTTACAGGTGACATGATCTCTGATCAGAGTCGTTCCCGTCCCTTTTGTCTCCTCGTAGTACAGATGCCATCATGAGATTTCGTGCCCTCAGCTCGTCTCAGTGCCGTTAAAAATAAAAGTATCATTATTCTGACCATAAAAATGAATATTTCCCATGCTGCAACCCTGAATAAATAATTGCTGTACTTCCTTCACAAAATATCTCGTCCCATATACACACTGCCCTTATCCAAACTAACTCCGCACACTGCCTCGATTCAAAATAAACCCCTAACACTGCCTCTCTACTTAATATATCCCCATGCTGCCACTCTCCTTAATATTCTCCCACAAGGCCACTGTCCTTAATATATCCCCAAGCTGCCACTCTGCTTAATATACCCCCACGCTGCCTCTCTCATTAATATACCCCCACACTGCCACTTTCCTTAATATACCCGCACGCTGCCACTCTCCTTAATATACCCCCATGGTGCCACTCTCCTTAATATACCCCCACGCTGCCACTCTCCTTAATATACCCCCATGCTGCCACTCTCCTTAATATAGCCCCACGCTGCCACTCTCCTTAATATACTCCCACACTGCCACTCTCCTTAATATACCCCCAAGCTGCCACTCTCCTTAATATACCCCAATGCTGCCACTCTCCTTAATATAGCCCCACACTGCCACTCTCCTTAATATACCCCCACGCTGCCACTCTCCTTAATATAACCCCACGCTGCCACTCTCCTTAATATATCCCCACGCTGCCACTCTCCTTAGCATACCCCCACCTTGCCACTCTCCTTAATATACCCCCACCTTGCCACTGTCCTTAATATACCCCCACGCTACCACTCTCCTTAACATACACCCACCTTGCCACTCTCCTTAATATACCCCACACTGCCAACCTCCTTAATATACCCCCACACTGCCACTCTCCTTAATATATCCCCAAGCTGCCACTCTGCTTAATATACCCCCATGCTGCCACTCTCCTTAATATACCCCCACGCTGCCACTCTCCTTAATAAATCCCCACGCTGCCACTCTCCTTAGCATACCCCCACCTTGCCACTCTCCTTAATATACCCCCACCTTGCCACTCTCCTTAATATACCCCCACGCTACCACTCTCCTTAACGTACCCCCACCTTGCCACTCTCCTTAATATACCCCACACTGCCAACCTCCTTAATATACCCCCACACTGCCACTCTCCTTAATATACCCTCACACTGCCACTCTCCTTAATATACCCCAAAGCTGCCACTCTCCTTAATATATCCCACCACACTGCCCCTCTCCTTAATATAGACCCAGGGGCTTCTTTCTCCCCCACCGGACTCCTACTGCAGCACTTGCACTTTATATGGGTAAGATATGACTCCATCATAACCTTATGATTATGAATTTGTATTTGATATGTAAAATTCTTCTTTATTTGGTATATTTATGCATTGAGTGGCCGAAAACAATATAGTATTATATTATCTCCATCTGTGTCCCAGAATTGTATTCTATTAATATAGACCCACGTTGCCACTCTCCTTAATATACCCACACGCTGCCACTCTCCTTATTATACCCCCATGCTGCCACTCTCCTCAATATACCCCCCACGCTGCCAATCTCCTTAATATAGCCCCCACGCTGCCACTCTCCTTAATATACCACCATGCTACCACTCTCCTTAGCATACCACCACCCTGCCACGCTCCTTAATATATACCCATGCTGCCACTCTCCTTAATATACCCCCACGCTACCTCTCTCCTTAACAAACCCCCCCTTGCCACTCTCCTTAATATACCCCACACTGCCAAACTTCCTTAATATACCCCCATTCTGCCACTCTCCTTATATAGCTCCCACCCTGCCACTCTCCTTAATATACCCCCCAACACTGCCTCTACAAAATATTACCCCCCTCACACTGCCCTTTTGTAAAATATCCTCCCCTCACACACATACTGCCTCTCTGAATAAAGTACTCACCCCACTAGTTGTCGCAAAGCAGTGTCCCTTTCACGATTGTTCCTCCCTTTCCCTGCATTCACATTGATAACACAGTTCATCTTCTGCTCCTCCATGGAGCAATCACCGCCACCCGATGTGTCTCTGTGGCGCCAGCAGCAGTGTGATGATGTCAGCAAGGTGCTGATCTCATCACGCTGATGCATGTTGGAGCCCAGACCTGCGTGCCACGCTACACTGTTCAAATATATTTACGGCTGAGAGACGCAAATACATTTGATCAGGAAGGAGGGAGCAGCGGTCACCGCCACGCTCCTCAGCAGTGTGTATGCCGGGCGCAGGATCGCACAGTAGGGCTGGCACAGCACAGCGCACACTGAGGAGAAGAGCAGCGGTGACTGAGGATTGAGTGGCCCACTACAGGTACCGGCCCTTCTGGCATTTGCCAGAATTGCCCTATGGCCAGTTCGGCCCTGTAAGGGAGACAGTACCAATTTGGGAATTCTATTCAATTTGGTCAAAGCTACATCTCGACTGTCACTGACATTGTTTCTGCCATGTCTCGACTTAGTGCAGGCTTCATGGCCTTTGCTATTGAGTTCACTGCACCTAGTGCTCTGTACATACATTCATTGAATTAACTCATTCTTTTCTTGAAATGTCTTTTGGAATTTGAACTCTCAAGCTTTTCCTTTGGAGGCAGGAGCAATAGCTACGAGCCAGATGCTGCTGTGTCTTGTATAGGAGACTTTTCTTTACTTAAATATACAGTAAATAATTAATCTTTTTGCACACATTGTACTGTAACAGAGATACATCTTTACATACCAGTACAATTCTATGTACCTTTATTTTCTTTGTAAAAAAAAGTAAAATATTTTTTTCAACCTAAAATGAATATTAATTGTTTACAAAAATTACAATAAAGACATTTTTAATGCACATTTTTTTTAACAAAAAATAAACATCACAAATCAGCAAATAACACAAACATATTTAAAATCCCTGTCATAAAAATCTGTACAATACAGTGAACAGATTATTTATTGTGATCGGTAACTGGTGTAAAAATGTGTGACTGATTGTTTTTCCATTAATTTAATAAAAAAGGTTATACAATTGTGATGCTGTATTCTCATATAGCATAAATATATATAGCAATTATCGAGATCGGGCACTGCAGAGCAAAAACTGCCAAACAGTGGAGCCGTACTCACGGTTGCGTGGAACCAATATTCCTGGACTTCAACTGCCCCTGAACTTAAAGTGCCTAGTGGAGCGGTGCTCAGCAGCAACACAAGTCCATAACCATAAATCCACAGAACAGAAAGCGGCAGCTCACTCCATCATGTACACAAAAATCCTTTATTCCGCGTTGTTGCAGACAAAATTCAGGAGCATGGGGAGAGAGGAAAGTGCGGGGGACGGTGAGCGGACGACAGCCTGTTTCGCGCTAACACGCGCTTTGTCGAGTCCCAAAGAAAAACAGCCAGCTGGTCGTCTTTAAGAGTCTTCCCAGCTGACGTGAGTGCTATTTAAAAAGCAGCATCAGCCGCTGACATATACACACAATATCAACAAACCGCAATGACATTGCAAATAATACAGCAATCTACCGTATATGCATGACATAAATGACATAAACCATTGTTATTATTAACGCACTATTGCACATTTTCAAAAGATCCGAATCTCATTTTTTATATATATATAAGTCATGCATGCCTTTTCATAGATGCATATGCACACCAGTAGTTAGAGCAGAGCCAAGTGATTTTACAATTGTTCACGCTTATTTTATGTCTATATGCATACAGGCTCATACATAGCCGATAATACTATATGAAGAGTACAAGCTAACAGCACTATAACAGGAACAAATGGAGAGCTGGCATCCATTATTTGTTGTAATTTATGCTGATATATATATCCATATTTATATTTATTTTTGTTTCTATTTTTGTTTCTATTTCTGCTTACGGGGGGAGGAGGAGAGAAAAGAGACAAAAAAAGGGGGGAGATAGAACAATAGAAAAGTAAAGAAATCCATAGTGGCAAGAAGGGTCCACTTATATTGATTACTACATGACTAATGGTAATAGAAAAAATAGAGGATAAAGGAGAATAACCCGTGTAGATGGTTGCATTTTAGCGCTAATTTATGTATCATGTTGTCTAACTACCAATTTTTTCATAGTTTACTGATTTTATTTTAAATTTTATCATTTGTTATATTAACCTACGGTCATCTCATCACAGAAATACGGCCATATCGTTACGATCATTAAGACCCAGAGGGCCCATTGCTCTTGTTCCCATGATCAGTCGCGACTCCTTCTGCAAAAGTGTTTTGTGGGTGTCCCCCCCCATTGTCGGACGGAGACACCCTCAAAACACCGGCGAATCTCAGGGACTCAGGATTTCCCGCATGGTATTCCCTTATATGTTGGATGAGTCTTGGTGACCCTTTACCGGAGGTGATGGAATTGAAGTGCTCACGAAAACGCACATATAAGCATCGGATGGTTTTACCGATGTAATATCGAAAACATGGGCAGTAGATGACATATACCACATTCTTTGTTTTACATGAGATAAAATCTGTTACATCAAAGGTGACATCACCCATACACAATGTTTTTTCTGTAAGATGGAAAGGACAAAACTTGCAATTTCCACACTTGAAATTCCCCTTCATAGGGGTTTTTTCAAGCCACGTGCTATTTTGGTCTCTCCATCTATTATGTACGAGGACGTCTCCTAAATTCCTACTCCTCTTATAAGTGACTAAAGGACTCAGTGCCACTCTATTTTTTAGAACTGGATCGTTTTCTAAAACGTGCCAGTGTTTCCTTATGCTGGCCTTTATCTGATGGTCCATAGGGCCAAATTTAAAAGTGAATAGGAGTTTTTTTTCCTGTACATCCCTTCCACTTCTGCCCGTGCCTATGCCGTCCCTACTGGTTTTTTCATTATTACTGTCACCTCCCTCTGCTCTCTGGAGAGTACGAGTTTTTGCAGTCTCAATGACTGAGGATGGATATCCTCTCTCCTTGAGGCGGCCGGTGAGCTCCAGGAATTGTTCGTCTCGAATTTCTCTATCATTATTAATTCTATTAGTTCGCAAAAACTGACCAAAAGGTAGTGATTTTTTTATATATGCGGGGGGTGAAAACTACCATAGAGTAGTAGTGTGTTTTTAGCCGTGGACTTTCTGAAGACCTCTCGGGTGAGGGAACCGTGATTCAAAGTTAATTTTACATCCAAAAACTCCAAACTTTTATCCCCAAACACGTGGGTAAATTTCATGTTGTAAACGTTGACCCTATTCAAGTATAATACGAAATTTTCAAATTCCTCCTGCGACCCGTCCCATATGATGAAAATATCATCGACATATCTGAGATATGTTTTGATGTGTTTCAAAAAAGGATTTTGCATACCATAAACCAATTCAGTTTCTATAGCAGCTAAAAATAGGTTGGCGAAAACGCATGCGACGGGGGTACCCATTGCGGTACCCCCGCATTGTTTATACCACTGAGCTATATATATATAAATATATATAGCACAAATTTCTTAAGCATGTTTTCTGCATGTGTCTGCACCACACTTTTAAATAATAATATTCTCTGAATATTGTATAATTGATGTTTTTTTAAATTATTTTTCCCTCTAATCCGATGCATTTCGATGCTCATTTGAAGCCATCAGCAGGGCTGTCTAATGGCAGGGATGACTGCGGCCCCCTGATTTACATTGCATAGTCTAAATATATCCTAGATGATTCATCTTCAGACTGTTTCCCCTGACTCCTGCTTGTGATTGGTTTCTCTTTGTCAGCTCCAATACCATAGAGATTACACACCCCACTCATAGTATAAACAGCAGTGTGAGTCAGTGTAAAGGTTCCTTCAAAGGCTGGAAACACATCTATGCGAGTAAAATCGGTCCGACTGGGCTGAAAAATACTCGGCTGATTTTAGTTCACGTTAGGTGCGAGTGCAACGCAAGTGCGATGCTTTTTGCTCGCGTGTGTGTCGCGTTTGCGATGCTAGTTTCATGCAACATCTTAAGTATATAAAAGCTATTACACATGTGTCATTTAATTTACCTTTGGGAATGTGATGTCACATTCATCTGTTGAATATTTAATGAGCGAAGTTACTGCCACACTCGCAAATGTGAACGCTGGTGCGCGTGTGTGATCCTACTTTTAATCCCCTTCCATAGGAAATCATTGGGACAAATGGTGCGAGAAACTCGCAAAAAAGCAGCATGCTGCAATTTTTTTCTCAGTCCGATTTGGACTGAGAAAAAAAATCGCAGATGAGAGCTGAATCATTCACTAACATGTGTCCGATTCCAATGCGAGTTTTTCTCGCATTGCTCTACTGTGAGAAGCAGCCCAAACACTGAGACTCTCTAACGATCCCACCAGCGATCCCGACCTGGCCAGGATCGCTGGAAAGTCTCTAAACAGTCGCTGGTGAGCTGTCAAACAGGCAGATCTGGCCAACGACACAGCAGCGATATGGACCTGCAGAACAACCTCCCTGGTCACACCTAAGTTAGGGGCGTGGTGTTTGGCGCTGAAGCCACCTAAGTGTTCTTTTTACACGCCTCCCTCAGCTCCGATTGGTGATCGCTAGTGTGTTCTTATTGGCGACCCCGAGCTTGTATATCCTTTGTTCCTGAGCTTCTGTTGCTTAGCGGATCTTTGTAGAGTTCTCTGTGCGGCGACTCCACACTGGTTTATCTATACACCATCGATATAGCTTCAATCAAATGATGATTACCGCATAGGCTTTATAGTATTGCAGACTGGAGAACTCTCTAATGATCCGCAAACCAGCATGCTCAGGAACAAGGTAGCTTTGAAACAAAGGACGAAGTGCTAAAGTTGCCTTATTTTCAGTGAAAGCCGCCCAATCAGAACGCAACAGTGACCACAAATCGGAGGTAAGGGGGCAGGAAAGGGACCGCTATAGCACGCCTACGGGCTGGGTTCTAAGTCGCTAATGATGTCGTTGTAACGGTGTCAAACACACCGATGCATGCTGCGCAGCAGGAAACAAAGGACCAAAAAATGGTCCTGAACGATTTGTAGCGATCAGCGACCTCACAGCGGGGGCCAGGTTATTGATGCGTTTCACACACTGCAATGTCGCTGGGGAGGTCGCTATTACGTCACAAAATCAGTGACGTTACAACGATATCGCTAGCGATGTTGCAGTGTGTAAAGGGGCCTTAAGTTTATAACTTTGAAGCCAATTATTGTATAAATTAATTTACTACTTCACAATTCTCTTATATAAAGGGAAAGGGGAGTTAGAAAACATCTGTTGATTAAACTTTGGAGTTTCTTGTCTTACATTATTATTATTATTATTATTCTTGTAAAGCTTTTTGTTAATATTTATATTTTCACAGTGGCCACTGAGGTTATTCTAGAATCATAGTTCCTATACACTCAGTTTTCATCCGGTGCCTTGCCATAAGAGGCAGGATTAGTATGACAGTTAATACCTAGATACATAGCTGATATCACAGGATCCAGCAGTCACACCAGGTAATTGCACAGCTGACCCTAATCTTCTTTTGTTCACAATGACCTTTACACATGCTTCAGAGAAAAAGATAGGGTCTTGAATCTCATAATTGGTGCTATATACTAGTAAATTTGCTGAAATAACAGGATGTATAAATCTTAAAATTGCCCAGGGACTAGTTTAAAAATTGCAAGCTTTTTTTTTTAATACAAAATGGGATGTAGAAAAAAAAAGAAAACATTGTCAGTTAAAAAAAAATAAAAATATCGAGCAGAAAAATATTATTTAAATAATAGGCAATTTTTTGATGACCATAAAGTAAACAGATATACAAGTGCCTTTGAAGTTTATCTATGTGGCTGAAGGAGATAAGATACAAACACTGTATAAAAAAATGTATCAAGGGAGATAACATAAAAACAGAATAATAATTTCGGCACTAATTACTTTACAATGATACACGTAAGTGTGTATTAAAATAATTCTATGTGCATGTGTAAAAGTCTCACCTGTGCAGCTCTTCAGATAGACATTCCCAGACAATAGAAAGATGAGTTGGCATTTTCTGATGACGCATAGTCTTTCAACAGTTCAGGACTAGAGGTGAGTGAGCCTCTAGAGGCTCGAGTTTAGTTCGGTTCGTCGAACGGACGCCGCGTTCGAGTTTGGCGAGCCGTTCGACAAACCTCTCGAACCCCATTGAAAACAATGGGAGGCAATCACAAACACATAAAAACACATTATAAATGTACACATACAGTTAATAAACATTGCCATAACACTTACCGGCCCCCGCGATCCGTCCTGCACTCTGTCTCCTGCCGCTATTCCTTCCGATGATCGCTGCGTCCTTCCGGTAACCAGCACTGATGATAGGACCTATCATGACATCAAAATAGCATGTGACCAGTCACGTGTCTGTTATCTCATTGGCTACAGACTGGTCACATGGCTTTGACGTCATGCTAGGACCTGTCAGTGCATCTCTCCAGTACACGGTGATCGTTTGTGTGTCTCCGTGTACCGGCGACATGCTCTGGCACACAGTTGGGTTCCCGGTGTGCTTCCCCGTTCCATTATTCACCGGCTGCCACAGCCAATCAGTAACGGAGATCACCGTTGCTATAGCAACGCGTCTGTCAGTGGTGACGTCACCGCTAACAGCACGCAACCTCTGATCACGGATTCATGGAGTGAAAAGACTGCACGGGAAGCAGCATCGTCTTCTTCCATTGCAGCACTGCTGATGTAGCAGAGCTGCATGTGTTGAAGGAGAAAGAAGACAGAAGAGCAGGATTGTGGAGGGATAAGAGGGAGTAATACACATGGAGTCTCTAAGTGTGTCTGTGTATTTATTTCTATTAAAGTATTTTTTCTCTGTGTGGTGTCTTTTTTTAATCCTTTATTGGAGACTCTTAATGGCTGGGTCAAACTTGCCTGACATTAAGAATCTCTGGCTTAACCCCTTAACGACCGCGGGCAGTAAAATTACGTCCTAAATGACATAATGTTACTGCCCGCGGTCCTCCGGCGGCAGCATGCTGCGATCGGCACACATCTCAGCTGATTTTCACAGCTGAGATGTGTGCCTGCTAGGCACGAGCAGAATCGTTATCTGCTCGTGCCGATTAACCCCTTATATGGCGCTGTCAATACATGACAGCGCCATTATAAGCGCAATCGCGGTAAAGTTTTTACTTACCGCCGAAACCGGAAGTCACGTGACGCGATCACGTGACTCCTGATAGTTGTCATGGTAGCACAGGGTCATGTGATGACTCCTGTACTACACATGAATTGGTTTCACTTTCGCTGTGCCCGGGGCACAGCAAAAGAGAAAGACAGCGTATCTGCTGTTTACAGCCTTCCAGCTGTGATCAGCAGATACTGCAGAGCGATCGGATTGCTGATCGCAATAGCCCCCTAGGGGGACTAGTAAAATAAAAAAAAAAAGTAAAAAAATAAGTTTTAAAAAATTAAAAAAAAACAAAAAAACCTAAAAGTTCAAATCACCCCCCATTCGCCCCATTGAAAATTAAAGGGTTAAAAAAATAAAAAATATACACACATTTGGTATCGCCGCGTTCAGAAACGCCCGATCTATCAAAATATAAAATCAATTAATCTGATCAGTAAACGGCGTAGCGGCAAAAAAATTCCAAACGCCAAAACGACGTTTTTTTGTCGCCACAACTTTTGCGCAAAATGCAATAAGAGGCGATCAAAACGTAGCATCTGCGCAAAAATGGTACCGTTAAAAACGTCAGCTCGAGACGCAAAAAATAAGCCGTCATTGAGCCTAAGATCCCGAAAAATGAGAACGCTACGGGTCACGGAATATGGCGTAAAACGTGCGCCACTTTTTTCGGACAAACTTCCGATTTTTTTTTAACCCCTTATATAAAAGTAAACCTATACATGTTTGGTGTCTACGAACTCGCACTGACCTGAGGCATCACACCCACACATCAGTTTTACCATATAGTGAACACAGTGAATAAAATATCTCAAAAACCATAGTGCTATCGCACTTTTTTTGCAATTTTTCAGCATTTGGAATTTTTTTGCCATTTTCTAGTACACAATATGGTAAAACTGATGGTTTCATTTAAAAGTACAGCTCGTTCCGCAAAAAATGAGCCCTCACATGACCATATTGACTGAAAAATAAAAAAGTTACGTCTCTCAGAAAAAGAATGGCGAAAAAAAAAAACGGAAAGCGAAAAATCGGCCGGTCGTGAAAGGGTTAATACTAGCTAGTAAAACAAAGCTAGTATTAACTCATGATTACCCAGCAAGCCACTCGGCTCCAGGGCTGTTGGAAGAGTTGGATACAGCGCCAGATGATGGCGCTTCTATGAAAGCGCCATTTTCTGTGGCGGCTGCGGATTGCAATTCACAGCAGAGGAGCCCAGAAACCTCGGGCTAACCTGTGCTGCGAATTCCAATCCCCAGCTGCCTAGTTGTACCTGGCTGGACACAAAAATATGGCTAAGCCCACGTCATTTGTTTTTTAATTATTTCATGAAATAAGTGAAATAATTAAAAAAAACGGGCTTCCCAATATTTTTGGTTCCCAGCCGGGTATAAATAGGCAGCTGGGGGTTGGGGGCAGCCCGTAGCTGCCTGCTGTACTTGGCGAGCATACAAAAACATGGCAAAGCCCACGTCATTTGTTTTTTAATTATTTCATGAAATTCATGAAATAATTAATAAAAAAAAGGGCTTCCCTATATTTTTGGTTCCCAGCCGGGTACAAATAGGCATCTGGGGGTTGGGGACAGCCCGTAACTGCCTGCTGTACCTGGCTAGCAAGGATGGGGGATATTACTACAAGAGGTTGGCTAAGATGACTGTATGATGCTGCTAAAGGGCAGCACAGTGGCTCAGTGGTTAGCACTGCAGCCTTGCAGCGCTGGGGTCCTGGGTTCAATTCCCACCAAGGACAACACCTGCAAGGTGTTTGTATGTTCTCCGTGTGTTTGCGTGTGTTTCCTCCCACACTCCAAAAGACATACCAATAGGGAATTTAGATTGTGAGTCCCGATAGGACAGTGTTGCCATTCTATGAATATATGTTGTGAGCCTCTCCTAATCTCAGGAGAAGGGCGGCATATAATTTTGACTAATAAAAAAATAAATAATTGTAAAACAAAATTAGAAGGGGATAAAATGTAAAAAAATATTCAAAATAAAGCATGACTTTTTTTGCCACTAAAAATGATTTTATATGTGTATATATATATATATATATATATATATATATATGTATATATTATACACATATAAAATCCTTTTTAGTGGCAAAAACTTTATATATTATTATAAAAGTATATATATATATATATATATATATATATATATATATATATTTATTAATATTAAAAGTGCAGGTTTGTTATAATCAAGCAAAAAAAATGTTCAAAATAGTGATCCAAAGGTGTATAGAAAAAAACCATGGCATCATTAAAAACGTCACTTTGTCCTGCAAGGAATGTGGCCCCCATCATTTTTTTTTCTATGTGTGGCCCATTCCCCCAGCTGAGTTTGAGACCCCTAGTCTATGAGATACCTGCATCACTAAAGTGTAAATGAAAGTAAATAAGTACAAACACAGAGAAATAAAATACAAAAACACACCCTCTTTCACCACTTTATTAACTCCAAACACCCCTCCAGGTCTGGCGTAATCCACATGAAGTCCCATGCCGCTTCCAGCTCTGCTACATCTCACAGCGAGTGGCCATAGAAAAAGACTGCCGGCTGTGAGTGCAGAAAATGACTGAGCCGCTATGAGCAATGACTGCAGGAAGACGCTGTTACAGGCTGGGGGCACGTATGACTGCAACCAAAGACGACAGGGTGGAGAAAGCACGGAAAACTGTGTGTATGCGATGAGCCTAATGCGCAGTACAGGAAGTGAATGCGCGACCCGGAAGCAGTTTGCCGCCATGACACCGAGTCTCTGTAAGTATGAAACTGTGAGGAAAGATTTAACCTTTTTTCACTGGTTAGAAAAATAATAGAAATTCATTCTCTTTTGCAAGAACAAGACCAGACTTATTTACGTAATAAACTCTGAGACCAAACTCAAGGACACAGAATGTTTTGACTTAGAAACAACTGAAAAACATCTTATTATGGGAAGAAGAAATGTTATAGATTGTTATGGGAATCAAAGTCATTATGTTAATTTCTCTTGCTGGGAACATTTAATCCACGCCTTTAATGAATATGTATGTTGCATAGTTACGCCCTAATCAACTTTGCATAACTTTGTAATGTAAACAAAATCAATACAGTTCTAATTGAGAGCCACACATCTCCAGGTCTTATGTGTATAACAGCGTCTGCCTGTTTTCATTGAGCTGGAATAGCAGAGGGGGGTTACCGATACTCTCTCCGCATTCGGACATCGCTGGCAAAAGCTGTGACCGTTAGGTCAACCTAATATTATCTGGCGCCCGAAAGCGGGGACCCGTGTTTATTCCAGGACGCGGTGGATCATCTTGCCAAACCGAGGAGGAGGTGACCAGACGTGGGGACCAGAAATACATGGCCAGGTAAGAGTTGAATGCTTTCTGCTCTTTGCTCTGCTCCCCATCTCTGTTTCTCTTCCCTCCTCAACGTGCAAGAGGTACACTGTGAGTAGCTACTGGGTTATTGACGGGTTTCTACTGAACTCTGAGAGAGATTTTGCCAGCAGATGTTTTCTGTGCCTTGTTTGTTTCTCTACCCCTCTGTGCTTTATCTCCGTGTGTTTGCTCTCCTGCATTTTGCTTCTGTGCTGTTGTCCTTGTTGGTTGCCATAGATCCCATACATCAGTGAGTGTTGAAAGGCAATAGTGTGCCTGCTCTGTCCAATGGATGTGATATTCACTGCCCTAGTGTTAGTAGGAATAGCCCTGTTTGCCATTGCTATCGGATATAGAGTGTACAAGAAGGGTAACCCACCACCATTCAACATACTCAGCCCCCTCTGAACAGTTAGGACACCACCTCTCAGCAGGAATACAGATCAAGAGTCAGTCTCTGGGTACTTCCAGGATAGGTGGTTCTAGACCTCACCTTAGGTAGGAATACAAATAAGGAGTTAGTCTCTGAGTATCTCCAGGATAGGTAGGTTTAGTCCAAGGGACGTTCAAGGATCTAAAAGCTGAAGAAGATAGACGAAGAATGGGGCAAGGAATATCAAAGGACAGAAGAGCTGGATGCACTCTGCAACATCTCATTATGTGTTATCATGGCAAAAGAACAGCCAGTCAGTCCAAGGAAGTTTTTAAGACATTTGGATTGAAGGGGAAGGATCAATTGGACCGCAACAAATGGGACACAATAAGAGCTACTAGAGCAGGAGTGATAGCAGATAAATCATGGACTAAACTGGTCAGAACTCTTTCTGACATGGCAAAAACAGCCCACGATCAAGGTTGGATATACCATGAAGAATCAGACACATGACAAGAAACTGGGAAGAAGGCTAATAAGGATCAGCAGCCTCCTCCGTACCTGTCAGCTACTCCTGCAACAACTCTAAAAATAGCAGGATCCGATTCCCCGGAATGGACCTGCACAAACTGTGGCCAACAAAATACGGATTGGAGTGA
The DNA here is from genome assembly GCF_048569485.1 of Anomaloglossus baeobatrachus. Taxonomy (NCBI): domain Eukaryota; kingdom Metazoa; phylum Chordata; class Amphibia; order Anura; family Aromobatidae; genus Anomaloglossus; species Anomaloglossus baeobatrachus. The sequence goes on from NC_134354.1 coordinate 221,636,556, forward strand.
AACATGCTTAGCCTGTGGAGCCCCACAGCACAAACTACAAGCCACAGCACCAGTGCCTCTTTATCCCGTAGTGGAAAGAAGAGTCCTGATAAGACCACCTGTTGATCCACAAAACCCAAATGCTACCAGAGATGCAGTTCCTCGTACGTATGAAGACTACGTACCCTGGACTCCAGCCGAGCAGATGGCTTTCCTGCAAAATGCTCCAGACCCGACTAGAAACCCAGTCAGTTTTTCACGTTACCTGAACCAAATACAGGTCTCCTACAGAAGCACTTGGTTGGACATGCAAGGTTTATGTAGAGTTAAAATGTCTCCCGAACTGTATGTCAAACTCACTGCCCATCTGACAGGACATGTTCCAGACGATACCCATAATGTGGAATCAGGCCAAGACTTCATGATAAGACTCAATCTCTTCTGCGCCCAGGAGAAAAGAACTAAGGGCACAATGGGACCAGTGCATCAAGGTCCTGTGGAGAATGTCAGCTCATTTTACTACAGATTGATGCAGTCATTCGCAGATGAAGGGCTGGACATACAAGCAGCCGCAATACGTCGCCTGATGGTAAGATCCTTCATGGATGGAATACATGCACCTCTGGCAGAAAGATTGAAAGCGTGCTGCCCAGAATGGAGAAACATGGAAGACATAGATCTTCTAGTCAACAAAGCAAGTGGCTTAGAAACCGACGCAAAGGATAAAAGGAGTAACAAGAAAGTTGTCATAGCAGCAGTGGACGGTCAGCCAGAAGGTACAAGAAAGAAGGCACCGACCTGCTACTATTGTGGAATCAGAGGACATGTGATCAGAGACTGTAGAAAGAAAAAGAGGGACACTCAAAACCATCCCGAGAGTCAGGAGGAGAAGACTGCCTGACTTGCAGCAACACGGGATAGGGATGCCAGAGGTCCATTTATACACGTCCCCCTTCACATTGGCAACAAGGAAATAAGAGCTTTGGTGGACTCAGGACGAGCCTCACGCTCCATGCTCTCCAGGAACCTGGTGCCTGAAGGATCCATCTCATCCGAAGCTACCATAGTATCCGGTTTTGATGGACAAGCCCAGATAATCCCAATAACCCATCCACTGAAGGTGAAACTGGGACCACACATATTCGTGTCCAAATTCTTAGTGTCCCCCCTACCTTCTATAGTAGCAGGTTGGTGCCTTCTTTCTTGTACCTTCTGGCTGACCGTCCACTGCCTTGGCTTGGCTCCAAAACAAGGTAAGTCAGTAAGCAAAGTAAGATGTAAGTCAGGAAGTAAAGTGAGTCTTACCTGGTCCACTGCCTTGGCTTAAGGAATTAGTGATCGATGCACCTGCTCTGGCACTACCAAACTATGATCTCACCTTCTATCTGTTTGTAGCAGAGCTTCAAGGATTTGCCGTAGGAGTACTCACCCAGAAGACGGACAAACATCACATAATCGGGTACTACTCCTCTCAACTTGACAACGTCACCAAAGCAGCACCAACCTGTGTCCGTGCTGTTACAGCAGTTTCAAACATACTGCAGAAAGCATCTGAAATCTCACTCGACTTCCCGACTACCATTCTTACAAGCCATGACATCTATGCTATTCTCAATCAAGTGCAGCTGAAACACCTCTCCATGGCAAGACAAGTCAGATTTCAGTGCACGCTGTTGCTACCCCCAAACATCTCATTTGCTCGAGTAACCAGTCTAAACCTTGCTGATCTGCTGATCTTCACAAGTTTAGAAGGGGGGACAGAAGAGAGGACAGAAGAAGAGAGTGACAAACATACCAGCGCACCCTTTGATCATGATTGTTAGGAACTCATCGAACATGAGGCAAAGCCCCTGCAAAATATTCAGGCAACACCGCTTACAAATCCAGACTTTGAACTTTTTGTGGATGGAAGCAGATATGCCGATGACACAGGCAAGTTCCACACCGGATTTGCGGTAGTAACTCTATATGCAGTCTTAGCCAAACAACCGCTATTTCCACGCATATCTGCTCAAGAAGCAGAACTTCTTGCCCTCATCTGGGCAATTGAGTTTCTGGAAGAACAAACAGCGAACATCTACACGGACTCAGCCTATGAACACGGCATTGTACACAATTTTGGCACTATCTCGCAGACTAGAGGATTCCTCACAGCAACAGGAAATCCCATCAGGCATGGAGCCTCAGTGAAGAAACTAATGGAAGTAGCATTGATACCAAAGCAGCTAGCAATCATAAAGGTTGCTGCCCACACCAAGGCTCAAACACCCGAGGCAAGGGGAAATCGCTTGGCCGACCAAACAGCAAAACAAGCAGCCTTACTCCCTTTGAAGGAGACAGAAACAGTGTCAAAGACGGAGGAAGAAATGCAGAACCTCTTTGAGACACAAGAAAACGCCTCTGAGGAAGAAAAGGCCGGATGGCGGGCCAAGGGGGCAGAAAAGGTGGAGGGGATTTGGCGCCTACACGGACTTTCCATCCTGCCACGCAGTTGGTTCCCTGCTATTTTCCAAGTACTCCACTACCCTACACACGGTAGCACAAACTCAATCATGAACAAGATGCAACCTTATTGGGTAGCCCCTGGCTTCAGACAATACGCCTCCCAGAGAATAAAGGTCCAGTCACACTAAGCAACTTACCAGCGATCCCAACAACGATACGGATCGCTGGTAAGTTGCTAGGAGGTTGCTGGTGAGATGTCACACTGCGACGCTCCAGCGATCCCACCAGCAACCTGACCTGGCAGGGATCGCTGGAGCGTCGCTACACGAGTTGCTGGTGAGCTCACCAGCAACCAGTGACCAGCCCCCAGCGCCGCGTGGAAGATGCTGCGCTTGGTAACTAAGGTAAGTATCGGGTAACCAACCCAATATTTACCTTGGTTACCAGCGCACGGAGCTACACGTGCAGAGAGCAGGGAGCAGCGCACACTGAGCGCTGGCTTCCTGCTCTCCTAGTTACAGCACACATCGGGTTAATTACCCGATGTGTGCTGCAGCTACATGTGCACAGAGCAGGGAGCAGCGCACACCGCTTAGCGCTGGCTCCCTGCTCTCCTAGTTACAGCACACATCGGGTTAATTACCCGATGTGTGCTGCAGCTACATGTGCACAGAGCAGGGAGCAGCGCACAATGCTTAGTGCTGGCTCCCTGCTCTCCTAGCTACAGCACACATCGGGTTAATTAACCCAATGTGTCCTGCAGCTATTTGTGCACAGAGCAGGAGCCGGCACTGACAGTGAGAGCGGCGGAGGCTGGTAACAAAGGTAAATATCGGGTAACCAAGGACAGGGCTTCTTGGTTACCCGATGTTTACATTGGTTACCAGCCTCCGCAGAAGCCGGCTCCTGCTGCCTGCACATTTAGTTGTTGCTGTCTCGCTGTCACACACAGCGATGTGTGCTTCACAGCGGGACAGCAACAACTAAAAAATGGCCCAGGACATTCAGCAACAACCAACGACCTCACAGCAGGGGCCAGGTTGTTGCTGGATGTCACACACAGCAACATCGCTAGCAACGTCACAAAAGTTGTTCATTAGCAGCGATGTTGCTAGCGATGTTGCTTAGTGTGACGGGGCCTTAAAAGCTTGTCATATCTGTCAACAGCATAATCCAGGCCAGCTAACTAAAACCCCGCAAAAACACATGCCAAAGACGTTTGCCCCATTTCAAAGAGTACAAATAGACTATATACAGTTTCCAAAACATGGCATCTACGAGTTTGTACTTGTCTGTGTAGACCTCTTCTCAGGATGGCCAGAGGCCTACCCTGTAAGCTCAGCCACGGCCCGAATTACAGCAAAAAAATTGGCCTGTGAGCTGGTGCCCCGGTTTGGACTCCCTGAAGTCATAGAGTCAGACTGAGGTACTCATTTCACTGGACAAGTTTTCCAGAACACTTGTGCCCTGTTAGGCATTCAGTCAGCCTTACACACGCCTTACCACCCACAGTCATCAGGGAAAGTGGAAAGATTAAATGGAACTCTAAAGCTGAAACTAGCCAAGGCAGTGGAGGAGACTGGTAGACCATGGACAGAATGTCTCCCCATATCTCTTTACTCTATAAGGACCACCCTGCAGGGAAAGCACAGGCTCTCACCCTTTGAAATACTCTTTGGTAGTGCACCCAGATTAGGATGCTACTTCCCGCAGGAGTTACACCTGCAATGTGTTAGCCTAACGTCTTATGTTGTTTCTCTGCAGAAGAGACTAACTGAAACCCACCAAAGGGTCTACTCTTCTCTACCTGATCCTGATGCCGTTCCAGGAACCCACTCCCTAAAGCCTGGTGACCGGGTCTACCTAAAGAAGCACGTGAGAAAGACCCTTGAGCCATGATTCGAAGGGCCTTTGACTGCTCAGCTGACCACTCCAACCTCCGTTAAACTTGAGGGGAGATCGACATGGGTCCATGCCAGCCACTGCAAGAAGGCCTAATACTGCTGATAAGTATTTCTATGTGTACTCCCTTTTTGGGGCCTTCTACATCACGGCAGAATTCATTTGAGGCCCATCATGAAGTGTTAGCTGAAAAACTTGAGATCACAGACTATTGGATATGTACACACGCACCTGTGACAGCCTCTTCTATGCCTTACTTAGCCATACCAGTCCCAATAAACGAAGTGTTTCAATGGGGAGGCTGTTACAATAGACTATCAGTTAATGACACCAAGTATCAAAAACTGTGGAACACTAGTGTGCCCATACCAATAGTAGGATGAGTAGATTTCCCCTGGTGGCAAGGCAACCTTACTACTGGCCTTTCCGGAACCCAGCAATATTTAGCCTTTGAAGGGAGCAGCTGGGTACCCCATAACTACACAAAAACACCTACTATGGGCAAGATTCCAACAGAAGGAATCAAAATAAGTTTTGGGCGAACCTCTGACAGTACAGATGCATTTAAACCCTTGCTGTTAGAGAGACATCTGCATGACCATGGATGGGTATACAATTCATTGTTTCCAGAAGGCACACATGATACTTGTTACTCCCAACCCGGAAATTTATGGTGCAATGATTCTGACCAATATGTGCCTGGCCGAGAAACCTGTGGTGATCCGTCCACAGGGTATTGTAGTCCCCTAGGCCAACTTCCCGGATGGTGTATGCTCAGAAACATATCGGCCTTTATAGATATAGTACATAGACTCATATTACAACATTCTGCCATCTGGGATCTCCCACCGCAAACCTACTGGGTTTGTGGTTACAATGCCTACAAATGGCTACCAGTAGGAGTAAATGGCACCTGCACCTTGGCCCGTTTGACCCCTGCCACCTTCATTATCAATACCACTGATATACCGGCAGGGAAAATGCCTCTCCACCTACTGGTAAAGAGAGCGGCAGACAACAAAGACAGGCCTAGTGGCCGACCCCATGTGGTTCAAATGAGCCATGTCAACAAATGTTTCAGTTCTCTTTTTATCTATCCCATGATAATGCATATATATGATAAGTTGGTGGACAGCACCGACTATCTTGATGATCAAATTTTTGAGGTTCTCCAAGCAGTAAATAGTACCATTGCCATACAGAGACAATTAATCATTGTAACCAACCAACATACTTTGGTACTGGATTACCTCACTGCGGCCCAAGGGGGGATGTGCCAAATAATAGGCCCCAGCTGTTGTCACTACATAGATCCAAAAGGAACCTTAAAAGTCCAAGCCAGTTTAACTGAGATACAAAAGCTGAGGAAAAAACATGATGAAGAGGTACTCAGAAGCTCAGATGCTTGGTGGAGCAATACCTTTTCAATGTTCAACCCTGCAAACTGGTTTAAGGGAATAGGAGGATGGTTCATGGGGATACTGCAATCAGTGTTCCAAGTGTTACTCTGTTTATTAGTTGCTTATGTAGTGTTCAAGTTGCTAATGGCTTTGTTTTCCCGCTGCTTGAAGCAATGTAGATACAATGATTACTCAGCACCCCTATGAAATCACTAATATGCTTTTTTCTCTTCTCTACTCTTTCCTCTAGAAATCACCTTGGCGTATCATGATGAGACTCCTATCGGGAGGCATGCAGGCAGTCCTCTGGGTGATGGATGTGGACGACACTCCCTGGGCAACCCTTGGCTCAGAAAGTATCTGGAGGCTAGTCTGCTCGCTCTACAGTTCACAGCTTCTCGATGGCCCCCTGTCCATCACTCACGCCAAAAGGGGGGATTGTGAGGAAAGAGTTAACCTTTATTCACTGGTTAGAAAAATAATAGAAATTCATTCTCTTTTGCAAGAACAAGACCAGACTTATTTACGTAATAAACTCTGAGACCAAACTCAAGGACACAGAATGTTTTGACTTAGAAACAACTGAAAAACATCTTATTATGGGAAGAAGAAATGTTATAGATTGTTATGGGAATAAAAGTCATTATGTTAATTTCTCTTGCTGGGAACATGTAATCCACGCTTTTAATGAATATGTATGTTGCATAGTTACGCCCTAATCAACTTTGCATAACTTTGTATTGTAAACAAAATCAATACAGTTCTAATTGGGAGCCACACATCTCCAGGTCTTATGTGTATAACAGCATCTGCCTGTTTTCATTGAGCTGGAATAGCAGAGGGGGCTTACCGGTACTCTCTCCGCATTCGGACATCGCTGGCAACAGCTGTGACCGTTAGGTCAACCTAACAAAACGTTCGCTTAATTCTTGCTTTCTTTATTTTTCCTTTGATTTCCCCAGCGCCGAATCCGGATCGTACACCCGGAATCGATGGCCTGGGTCCGTTACCCGGGCATCTTTGAAACCATGCGGATCCGCACTTTTACAGTCCGGATCCGGTCAGCCCTAGTAAATGTATATTTAACAGCTATTGCACTTATCACAATGATGAAATTAATAAATGTGTACCTTGTGTAAAATTCTTCAATGTAAGTAAACTGTATTATACGGCATGGGAAATATAGAGAAATATTGCTAACTGCAGTCTGCACACAATAAAGAAAAATTACACTTCTCTGGGGACAAACCAAAAGGAAAAAGACTGGCAAGAAAACCATTGACATCTGGCAGCACATGACTGTAATTGAACAATACTTGAAAACCACTGAGACAATAATCATTTTAATACAACATTTACATGACAATGACTTTTCTTCTGCATTTCCAAAACGCTTATTGAAAATCTCATCCTGAACTTATCTAGGCACATTAAAATGGAAACAAATACAGGAGTCTACTAAATCTTATTTGTATTCAGAAGTGATATGCATAATAAGTAGAGATAAAGAACACTTGCTCTAGGGCTGTGACACTGAAGACAAATTGCTGAAGAAAAATCCATTAGCACCTCTGGTGTAAGGAGACACCTCAGAGTGTTCTAGTTTTATAAGGAAAGTGACAGATTTCATTTGAAAGTTTGTATCTAGGCTATATAACGAAAGAAATACTTAAGATTATGTTATGGTGTTTATATTAGAAGTTATTGTTTATTTATTTACCACATATATTACTTCAATGTGTCAATTACTTCATCCTCATAACATATATTGTGATCAGAGTTGGTGTGAACCGAAGCGCTGGACCTGGTCCATCAACCATGGCAGTAATCTATAGCTGCTGGATGAGATCCCTGGGAACCGCCTTCACCCAACAAGATCCTTGGCTCTTCTTTTAATTAGCTTGCCCGTTGAGACTTCAAATGTTCGTCATGTTGGAAAAATGATGTCACGCAAGATCAACTAATTAAAGGAAGAGTTATTGATGTTGGGATATAAGCCTGTCTAAAGGACTCTCATCTAGTGGTCGTAGTTTACTAACATGATCCTGTGTAAAGATTTGCACTAAGGAAGGAGCTTTAAAACAAAATCAAAACTATTAGCTTTTTAGCCATGTATATTTTAGAAAATACTTGAATTCTCCATGAACTACTCATTTTTATAGCTTCTTTACTTCTGTGTAGTGCTAGTCCATTATTGTTCCTCTTGCAATTATACAAATAGACATGTCGATATGACTATTTCCATTGGTAAACAGGTATGCCCTTTTACAATCTCCTTACTTTTGTCTTTCCTATAAATATTTTATTTTTTCAAGCTATTAAAGGACCCCAAAAAGGTTTTAAGAAAATTAAATATACAATGTACCTACTTTACAAATTCCCCATTGCTTCCATGTTGACAGGTCCCAGTATCTAATAACTGTAGCAATAATGTGTCATGTTGATATATGATTGTGGTCGCCAATTAATTTTGACCAGGTTAGTGTTACTTTAAAGGAGTGAGATGTCTGACACACTCCCTGATGACTTTGATGTGATAAGGTTATTTCTGAAAGAGACAAAAGGTGCAGATGGTGATAAATGCACAGAAACACTCACCTAGGGGAGTTGTGAGGGTCACAACTACCATATAAGCAGAAATGGTTACCACGTTGGCTGCCACAGACCCTGAGGATGAATCAGTATACATGAAGTAGAGGAAAGGGTTAACCCATGCTGCCTTGTGGATAGAAGACATCACTCGGGAGAATCTTCGTGATTTTATTATTCAACGCGTTTCAGAGTCTATACAACTCCTTCAGGAATCAAAATCACTGATATAGAACCACAACCAGGATGTACATCAGTGATTTTGTATCCTGAAGAAGGAGTTGTATAGACTCTGAAACGCTTTGAATAATAAAATCACGAAGATTACTTCTCCCGAGAGATTCCTTCTATCCACACGGTAGCGCGGGTTAACCCTTTCCTCTACTGAGGCCAGTTACAGAGAGTCTGAGAGACTAGGCCACATAGTGAGGAGTGTGTGACAGGAAGAAACAGAACATGAAAAGCAAGATTCTGTAACTTGATCAAGTAGCAGAGTTATACAGTATGGCTGGAGTATCCTGGCCCCTGTGTGGTATAGTGGATTGGAGAGGAAAAGAGCTCAGCTGCAGTGGATATAACCAGGCAAAGTGGGGCTAAAGAGAAGAAAACTTATAGGCCAGATCTGTTATTATTGGGAATAAATACTGGACTTGCGAGGCTGGGGCAAGAGTATAACTGGAGAGGGCTATGGTCAGGAAAGCACAATAGTCGTATCTATGATATGTCCACTGCAAGTGAACTGATATACAAAAAAGTGTTGGCACCCTTGAAATTGTTTAAAAAAAAAAAAAGCAACAAAGAGAGAAATAAAATTTCAGCAGTTATGCACAGCAACAAGGGTGCAGCAGTTTTAACCTGCCGAGGCCAAAGAGTCTAATGCACTGACAGAATGCAGCAAAGCCTCTAAATAAAGATGGAGGCATCACAGGTGCAAAACACTAATGAAGCAACCACTCACAAACTGCCAACTAATACCTCATATATATATTTTATATATATTTTTCTGCACATTATTTTTCTACAGAATGCAGTCAGGCCCTGTAATGTACTGTGCACCTACATGTCTATTTTGTGTGCAATTTTATTAGTGTTTTGAACCAGTTGCCTCAATCTTTATTGGGAGTTTTGCTGCATCCTGTCAGTGCATTAGATCCTTTGGTCGGGGCAGGTTAAAACTGCTGCACCCTTGAAATTGTTCCAGAAAATGAAGTATTTATTACAAAAAATTATTGCGATTACATGTTTTGCTATACCCAAATTTATTCCTTTGTGTGTATTGGACCAACAGAAAATAGCAGAGGAAAAAAATGCAAATTGGACATAATTTTACACAAAACTCCAAATTATGGGCCACCCAAAAATGTTGCCACTCTCAACTTTCAATATTTGGTTGAACACTCTTTGGAATAAATAACTACAATGACTCACTTCCTATAACGATCAAACGCTTCTTACACTTTTCAACTGGAGTTTTTGGGAAGCTTTTTTATGTCTCCTGGGTCTCCTGCCATAGAGTTTCATTTCATTCAAATGTCACCGGATAGTACGTGCCGACACTGATACACCCTAAGCCTACGGGGCAGCATGAATTTCTTTAGAATTTGATTAGGGCTGCCTATGCACCATCTGGACTATCCTGCGTTCCAACCTTTCATCAATTTTTCTCTGCTTTCCATGTCCAGGGAGATTATCTACAGTGCCATGGTTTGTAAACTTCTTGATTATGTTGTGTACCATGTTCAAAGGAACATCAAGATCTCTGGAGATGGACTCGCAACCCTGAGATTGTTGATGTTTTTCCAACAATTTTGGTTCTCAAGTGCTCATACAGTTCTCTTCTCTTTCTGTCTTCCATACTTAGTTTGGCACATACAGACACACAATGCAAAGATTGAGTCAACTTCTCTTTTTATCTAGTTTCAGGTGGGATTTTCATACTGCCCACCCCTGCTACTTGCCACAGGTGAGTTTGAATGAGTGTCAGATGTTTGAAACAAAGTTGTTTATCCACAATTTTAGAGAGTTGAAAACAATTTTGTCTGGCACATTTTTGAGGTTTTGTGTGAAATTAAGTCCAATCTACCCTTTTTTCTATGGCATCTTGTATTGTTCCAATATACACAAAGGAAATAAACGTGTATGGCCAAACTTGTAATTGCAATCATTTTCTCAGAGAAATGCTTCATTTTATGTAACAATTTCAAGGGTGCCAACAGTCTTGCCCAGATAAGAGCTAAGGATAAAAGCACAATAGGGTCTTACCCAAAAAACATGCAAAAGGTGATAAGGGATTGTGCTTGCCTTGTGTGGTTGTGTGACACAGAACCAGTATATACACACATAATCAGCTGCTGCAGAGTCCACACACTCAAATGCGAGAGATAATCAAGAACCAAATAAAAGTGGAATATTTCTGCGCTGTTGTAAGAATGATGAAAATCCAAAAGTGCTGAATAAAATGTAGGTAATTTTATTCTACGGGTTTCGAAGTGCGTCCTCACTTCTTCATCAGGAAACCCACCAATTGGTTAATCGTTAGCATTATTATTGTTTGGGCAGAAGACTGTACTATAATTTTGCTGGATCATGATATTTTTTACTTGTAGCATTTCTGGGTATTTCAATGTTTCTTCATTGGAATAAAGAGACAATGGGAACGCAGAGCTGTCACATAAGAAATTAGTCCAAGTGTGCAAGTTGGTGATTTATTTTCTGTGAGATCCCTCTCCTTCAAGAAAAAAAAAACACATAAATACCGTATTTTTAATTTTATAAAACAAGCCAGATTTACCACTCAATATTTAGAGAAACAAAAAGGAAAAAAAAAATGGGGTCCATGTTATAATTCGGTGGTGCATGGTGGTATAGTTTATAGGTCAATCAAGTTCAACTATTCTCCACTAATTGTACATTCTCTATTTGCAGATTATTTATAACCCACAATGCCACTTTTCTCCACCACATACTATACCCCTAGACTTTTCTACCCCACATACTATTCCTTCACACTTTTCCCCTGTACTGTCTCCAAACACCTTTCTCCCCCACATACTGTCACCTCCCAAAATTCCCCTATAACAAAAAAACACCTATTCCTTTAACTCCATTGGAGAGTTCAACCTATCGCTGTCCACCTCCCCTATGGGGCAGATGGGATTTTAGCATCTGATGTGAACATGCTACTGATGTCTCCCTGACCTGGACGTTCCAGGGTCAGAGCCTCAATTATATTTGTGATTGAAAGACAAGTACTACTGAGTGCAAGGATCCAGTATTTACTGTAACTTGTTCTCTCAGTTGACTGTCAGTTTGAAAACCGGCTCGGAGGATTGTACATCCCATTTCCTGATGATGGCAAATTGCCACCACTTGGTGTGTTGTTTATTTTTTATGACATAAAAAGAATGTATCATCAGAATCTTATGTCTTAATCTAGTTTATGTTAAACATAGTTTTCAAAGATTTTGGATGATTTTAGTTTTTATTTTCCTTTTCACTATCGCTATTAAAAAATGATTGAATTGCAAATTTTACTGTGACAATTTACCTTTATGGTAACATCCATTTGTCAATAATAGATTATTTCATCATTCATAAAAGATGATGTCACAGCTAACCCCCATTCATTATACAGTATATTGAGCATTAAAAATGTAAAAATATTTCCTACGTGGGATGCACAGCAAAAGTAATATTATAGTTTTTATTCAAGTCTACATAAGAAACTGGTGCAGTGCAGTGATGTATAAGTATAAGTGACATACTTATAGATATATGTAGAGGGTAGGTATAGTCTTCCCTGCCTCTCCAATGCCGGTTTTGTATATACTTTCTTCACACCCTCCTGAAGGAGTATATACGAAACATGCGTTGAGGCGGTGGGGTTGACTGCACCTACCTGTCATGGGGTGCAATATGGTAACTAGGAGTAGGAGCATCTAGAATGGCCCTCAGTCTAGGGACTCCAAGCTGTCCCTTATTCCAGAGGGGCGCCAGATGGCGGCGAGGTCTGGAACACCAGCGTAGTCCTGACTCCTGAGTAGCCCTGGTCTAATACACCCTCTCTGCCATCACCAGGAAGGGCTGAGACAGGAGTAAGGAATCTCACAAATACCAACAGACAGGGAAAAACCAAGACTCAAACTCACTGCAAGCACACACAGGGGTAATTACAATACGTACTCATTGAGAAACAAAGTACAGGGAGGAAATAAACAAACAACAAGGATGTTTCCACTGCACACCAAATTGCATACAACAGTTCACCAACAACTGGATCATCATGCACAATGATCAGTATTGCTGGAGCAAAGCTAGAGTTATGTTCGGCATGAGGGACCAGATACCACCATCTTAAAAAGGGAGGAAATGGCTGTGATATGTCTTCAGCAACCTGTGATCCCAGAAGCAATTCACAAGCCAGCAAGAATTAACTTCTGCTAGACCGATCACCAGTGTGAACAAAGTCTGAAGACGCCAAAACACCTGATGAAATTAGGGCAGAACACTGCATAACACTGTCCTCTACATACAGTATATCCTTAAGTACTTTACTTATTCATTGTTTTTGATGGGACTGTAAGTATGATTCTAGGAATCTAATCTTTATCATATTAGGAAATATTGTCCCGTCCTAACTGAACTGCTCATAGGTTAAAGCATTCTATTTGTGGAGGGTACAGTCTACTCTATGGGTTGTCTCTGCATACTATTCAGTATTTTGCTTTTATACTCTACTATTTAAATGAGTTATTTGTAAGCATGTTTAGATAATAAAATATGTTTTTGGCTACAATATACTCTCTTTTTCTGGGCCTATTACACTGCACCAGTTACTTATGTGTTCTAAGCATAATGACTATGCTAAAAACCTGTCCCCATAGAATTCAAGTAACATCCACAGAATATTGTTCTCTATAGTCCATATGGCTGCTGGAAAGAATTTCTAATGTAATGAAGAATAATAAAAGAGTCAAATAATACATTCTGTACAAAATTTTTGTACTACAATACAGTCAGCTGTCCAACCCTTGGGACTCCACCAATCATTAGAATGATTATTAAACACTAGAAGGTGGCCCGATTCTACGCATCGGGTATTCTAGAATTTACGTATTGTGTAGTTCATGTATGATTTTTGTTATATATATATATATATATATATATATATGGGCGGCACGGTGGCTCAGTGGTTAGCACTGCAGTCTTGCAGCGCTGGGGTCCTGGGTTCAAATCCCACCAAGGACACCATCTGCAAGGAGTTTGTATGTTCTCCCCGTGTTTGCGTGGGTTTCCTCCGGGTACTCCGGTTTCCTCCCACACTCCAAAGACATACAGATAGGGACTTTAGATTGTGAGCCCCAATGGGGACAGTATTGCAAATGTATGTAAAGTGCTGTGGAATTAATAGCGCTATATAAATGAATAAAATTATTATTATTATATAGAGAGAGGTGTTGTTGTCTGTAGTTACCAAGTGTTTGTGTAGGCGCTGTACATGTTCTGGGTGTTGTCTGGGTGTGACGGGGGGTGAGAGCGGTGTTGTATGTGTGTTGCGTGTGTTGCGTTGTTTGTGGAGCGCTGTGTGTCTGTAGCGTTGTTTGTGTGTTGCGCGGTTTGTGTGTGTGTGGTGTGTTTTGGGGGGAGGTATGTTTTGTGCAATGTGTGTGTTGTGCGGTATGTGCGTATATTTGTGTGTGCCGCGGTGTTTGTGTGTTGGGTGTTGTGTGTGTGCAGCGTTGTCTGTGTGTGTGGGTGTCTGTGTAGGGCAGTTGTTTGTGGTTCCCATTGTGTGTGTGTGTGGTGTGTTGTGCAGTGCGCGCGCGTGTGTGTGTGTGTGTGTGTGTGTGTGTGTGCATCAGCCTCTCTTCTCTCAGCCTACCTCTCCCAGCCTCCCTCCTCCCAGCCTCCCTCAGCATCAGCCTCCCTCTCCCAGCCTCCCCAGCATCAGCCTCCGCCAGCATCAGCCTCTCTCCTTCCAGCCTCCTCCAGCATCAGCCTCCCTCTCCCAGCCTTCCCCAGGATCAGCCTCTCTCCTCCCAGCCTCCGTCCTCCCAGCCTTCCCCAGCATCAGCTTTCCCCTCCCAGCCTCCCTCAGCATCAGCCTTCCCCAGCATCAGCCTCTCTCCTCCCAGCCTCAGCCTCTCTCCTTCCAGCCTCCCCCAGCATCAGCCTCTCTCCTTCCAGCTTCCCTCAGCATCAGCCTCCCCTTCCCAGCCTTCCCCAGGATCAGCCTCTCTCCTCCCAGCCTCCTTCCTCCCAGCCTCCTTCCTCCCAGCCTCCCTCAGCATCAGCCTTCTGCTCCCAGTCTCCCCCAGCATCAGCCTCCCCATGCATCAGCCTCCACCATCATCAGCCTCTCTCCTTCCAGCCTCTCTCCTTCCAGCCTCCCCCAGCATCAGCCTCCCCTTCCCAGCCTTCCCCAGGATCAGCCTCTCTCCTCCCAGCCTCCTTCCTCCCAGCCTCCCTCTCCCAGCCTCCCTCAGCATCAGCCTTCCGCTCCCAGTCTCCCCCAGCATCAGCCTCCCCAAGCATCAGCCTCCACCAGCATCAGCCTCTCTCCTTCCAGCCTCCCCCAGCATCAGCCTCTCTCCTTCCAGCCTCCCTCAGCATCAGCCTCCCGTTCCCAGCCTTCCCCAGGATCAGCCTCTCTCCTCCCAGCCTCCTTCCTCCCAGCCTCCCTCAGCATCAGCCTTCCCCTCCCAGTCTCCCCCAGCATCAGCCTCCCCAAGCATCAGCCTCCACCAGCATTAGCCTCTCTCCTTCCAGCCTCCCCCAGCATCAGCCTCCCCAAGCATCAGCCTCCACCAGCATCAGCCTCCCTCGTCCCAGCCTCCCCCTCCCAGCCTCCCCCAGCATCAGCCTCTCTCCTCCCAGCCTTCCCCATGATCAGCCTCTCTGCTCCCAGCCTCCTCCAGCACGCCGTGCTCCTCTGCCGACACTCACACACCCGATCGCATCCACTCACACACACCCGATCGCATCCACTCACACACACCCGATCGCATCCACTCACACACACCCGATCGCATCCACTCACACACACCCGATCGCATCCACTCACACACACCCGATCGCATCCACTCACACACACCCGATCGCATACACTCACACACACCCGATCGCATACACTCACACACACAGACACTGACGATATCGCACATACGCGCTTATACTCACAACATCCGGGGATATCACATGCTTCTGGCCATGTGATCCTCCGGCAGGTCCTGGAAGATCACAACAGCACAGTATCGCCGCCGAGAAGCAAGCGATATCCCAGGATGTTGTGAGTATGTGGATGCGATGTGATGTGTGTGTGTGAGTGAGTGTGATCTGATTTGTGTGTGTGTATGTGTGTGCTGTTATGTGTGTGCTGTTATGTGTGTGCTGTTATGTGTGTGCTGTTATGTGTCTGTATTTTCCGCCGCTGCAGGACCTTGATGTGTGGATGCGATGTGATGTGTGTGTGAGGTGTGTATGAGAGTGAGTGTGAGCCGGTGTACACTGGTAACTATGATACACATCGGGTAACTAAGGGACCTTAGTTACCCGATGTGTATAATGGTTACCAGCTTTCACAGCCTCCGTGAAGATCCCAGCATCGCAAGGTTATGTGTGGCGCTGCTGGGATCCTGACGGAGCCGGTGTAGAAGCAAGAGATATCCCAGCATGTTGTGATGTGTGAGGTGTGTGTGAGAGTGAGTGTGAGAGTGAGTGTGATCTGATGTGTGTGTGTGTACTCACCTGGGAATCGGGGCTCCGTGTCAGTTGGGCCAGAGCGAGCGTGCATTGCGTGAGGGGGGCGGGGCCTGCAGAGAGCCGGGGCGAGAGGCCAGTCCGTGTGGGGGGGGCGGGGCCATGGCGAGCCCAGCGGCCAATCAGCTTTGTGTCACCGTAAGGACACAATTTCGGAGCATGACAGACAGACAGATAGACAGACAGATAGACAGACAGATAGACAGACAGACAGACAGACAGACAGAATAAGGCAATTATATATATAGATTCTTGATAAAAGTATTGGTCCTGAAGTACATGAGACTGAAGAATACCTCTGAAGCAAAGTACGGTAATATCTTTACTTTTGAGATTGTGCTGAGACAATGCTGTTTCTTCAGTTCTTTTTCTATGTGGACAGCTGGTGTTAAGTACAAATTTAAGCACACAACATCTGTAGAACATATTCACAACAGGTTGTAATGCAACCCTCAAAGGCTCAGCCGTCTAGTTAACAAATTATACAACACTGGAAGTGGAAAATTTGGATTCAGAAGTTTTCCAATTAGCATATGGTGCAAAAAAAGCAAATTAATAAGATTAAGAGGTTAGTCTCACTCCTTTTAGCAATGAGTGCTCCAAAAATGCATATTCAGGGCATTTTCAGATTTCTAGTTGCTGCTCAGCAAATGTAATAGTAGATACAGGTTGCAGGCTGTAAGCTACAGTATATGAACAAAGCTGCTGTAAAATACTGTGTGGTTGTCATGAGGGTACCACGACAAAGAGTGATCTCTCCTATTTCTGGTGTCAGGAGATCATAGTGCAGGGCTACACACACACTCGCACAGATTAATATTGCTGGATGTGCAGATTCTCCCTTATCCAGTGCTTCTAGGGTTAAATAGGTCATTTGATCTCCTAAACTCTGTTTGAAATCTGTAACCAGCTGTTCTGAGTTTTCTAATTACCGCTGATATTAAGACTCCTCTCAGCTCAGAGAGTTGCCTGTGATAGCTTTGTTAAGCTAGCCTCTAGAGGGAGCCTGTGAGCTGAGGACCAGGAAGTCATTTTGTGATCTGTAGGTGGAGTTTGCTGTTTGAAAGCTATGTTGTGTTTTCCCTTCCTTTATCCCTTCTTGGTTTGCCTCATTGATCCATTCTCGATGACTCCTTGCTGTAGTTTGGAGTACTTGTATGATTGTTGTATATTTTACCACTGTCGGCTTATCCACTCTGAGTCTTTAACCTAGAGTGCAACTAGTGTTCCTGTTATCCAGCACACTAGACAAGGCTGAGGCCAGGGAAAGACAGAGATAAGAAAGTGATTACTGCGCTGGGTGAAAGGGATGTCTGGAAACTCAAGGCTGCTTAGCATAAGGGTAAGGAGTCGCTCCCTCCCTATTTTTCCCTAGTGGTAGTGTATGCCTTCTGCTGTCTCTCCTTTCTCCAACCTTTGTGGAGTGTGACATCCAGTAGCTGCCCTGGAGTGGTACTTGGTGCCTATCGTAACTATCCTCACAAGTCCATCCTCACCATCAGCGGTTCTGGTGAAGACTAAGTAGGCACTTAGTCAGGCCCTTCTCAGGGTAAGCCTGGTTCTGGGAACAATGGGTCTACATTCTTCTCTCCCCTCAATCACCGTACTGTGACAGTCATCTGTTAATGGGCCAACAAAGGTTTTGAATACATTCAGGATATCCAGCTAAGCCATAGATTATATAAGCCATAGACCCTAAAGACTCATCTGTTCAGAAATGCCTATAACCTTGAATGACCTCACTGCCCCACCACCGTGCGGAGCTGCCGCCCCACCACCGTGCGGAGCTGCCGCCCCACCACCGTGCGGAGCTGCCGCCCCACCACCGTGCGGAGCTGCCGCCCCACCACCGTGCGGAGCTGCCGCCCCACCACCGTGCGGAGCTGCCGCCCCACCTACACCCCACCTACTGTCTCCTCCCCATAATCCTATAGAATGTAAGCCCGCAAGGGCAGGGCCCTCTTCCCTCTGTACTAGTCTGTCTACTGTAACTTGTATATGTATTTTGTATGTAACCCCCTTCTCATGTACAGCACCATGGAATCAATGGTGCTCTATAAATAAATAATAATAATAATAATAATAATAATAATAGATTGAATCTTTCTGTTGTTGTGAGCAATACAGACAAATAAAACCCATTTTGGTAAATTCCTCAAAAAATGAAAATTCCTTGAATATACTGAAATATGTAACATATGTATATTATGAATAGTGAATTTCATGAATTTTGACTTGAACTCGATCCTCCGTGCATTGATTCGCTGATCTCTAGTATAAAGCTATAAAGATGAATGCCCCATATTTTAAAATCTTATTTCCTTATGAATCTGACAGAAAAAAATTCCCATATATAGTGATCAATAAATCATTTGATAACTAAAATATCTTTGAGCAGATTATACATCAACTTAATCCAAGAGTTTGCACTCGATGAAGTTAAAACAAATCAAGATGACTAAGTTGATGTTCGAAATGTGACCTCTACAATTTCTTCTAATTTTAACTCTCTTACCTCTCATGTCCCTGTATACAGTATATATATATATATATATATATATATATATATATTAATTTTTTTCATTTTTCTTTTCCATATTTCTACAATAAAAATAGCATAAACCAAGGGTTGTCAGAAAACTAAGGATTGAGTCTCTTACTTCAGAACACACAAAGTAAAGGGGGAGGCGTGACAGTACTCCCTATTGCATTATTGGGGGTGATATAGACAATTATATAAAATGAATGAGAGTCTCCTCCCTGGTGAAGTTGCACTATGAGTACACCATTAGAAATATATAACATTGCCAATACTCATCATCTGCTCATCACTCCAACGAATCCAAGTTCACCAAGGGAGAAACTATGGTTATAATATTCCACATATGCAAAAGCGTTGACTGTAGCGGATGCCAGAGGACTGTTCAACCGAAGGGCTAAACAGGTTGGTATAAAACGTTTTTTATAAAACAATTAAACGCATTTCAATGATAAAATAAGGAGTCTTCAACATACATATAATAATGTCCCAATATATAGCTGTATCAGGTATAAACTGGTTGTGAAGAAAAAAACGAGGAATGATCTGAGTGTATGCATATCAATATGATAAAATGATATCAAAGCTATCAATAAAACACCATCTTATTTGGAACAGAATATAGCAAAAGATAATTTATTCATGTTCAGTAACCAATAATATACGAAGTCCAGCTCTCTTGTCTGATGGATCTCATCTTGGAAAAGTGCTATTTCATACAAACTACATATCTAAAAAAAATAAAATTAAATGATCTCATTGTCTCATCTTGGACACAAATTGTATATCAACAATGGCTAGGCACCATTTAGCAACGTCAGAATACCCTATAAACTGATCTCTGACCTTTTTTTACATGATTCACTCCCACCTCATAAAATTATGACATAGAGTCAATTTTCTTCTTCTAAAAAGTATACATTTTCATCAGAGAACCTTAGTAGCCCATGTTCATATGGTACAAAATTTATTTCAGTTTAGTCTTACATCAGTCCCTATGTCCATTGGGGCTCAAAATATCAATATTAGTGATGAGCGAACACTACCATGATTGGGTGCTCGGTACTCATAACGAGCAGTTGGATGCTGGACACTATTCGAATACCTGAAAATAATTGAAGTCATTGGGGAATTCAAGCATTTTTCAGGGAAATCTTCCTGAAAAATTCTCAAGTTTCCCATTGACTTCCATTATACTCAGGTACTCGCCTCGAGCCCACCCGAGCATCCAACTACTCGTTAGGAGTACCAAGCACCCAAGCATGGTAGTGCTCGCTCACTACTAATCACTATCTACGGCATTTTACAGGGCTTATTTCAAGTATATTCATGGCGTTTAGGAGAAGCCCACCTAAGCATGTGAGAACACACAATGGGCATGCAGATCTTGCCCTTGGTTGGACTTGAAGCCTCCACAATGTCCTAAAAGTCGACTAATGGAATAATCTGAATGCTTTTTATATATAAATTTTATGAAAAAAATATTTTCTACTTCTGTGATGCTGTTAGATGTCAAGGATCATTTTAGAGTAGATCGAAAACAATTTCTCTTGGAGGGCATGACGGTTCTTTTGGAATCTATTTTGCAGTTTCATAAAATTTTCCTCAGAGACCAACATGGGCGGTAAACAATGTGTCGGCTTTATTTGCATTCTTATAATCTTTTAAGCATATGGAAAGTCTTATAGTGTGATGTGAAGGTGTCTGGAAGAAGCTGATAACAGAATGTAGATTGTTCATGAATGAGCTTCAGGAATAAAGTCACAGAGCATAGCAGCAGCATATTTCTATATGATTATAAAGCATCCTGTTGAGTTCAATTTAAGAATTAATTGGATGATTGAGAAAATAGGAGTACACAAAATAAGAAGCACTAAGACACATGTAAAGTGGGAAATCTGCAATTCAGGCCCCATATTCATTATAATAGCAATAGTCTATCAGAAATACCAATCCACTATAACGTTAAGGCTACATTCCCATAATAAACATTTGATGGCGCAGATTTTCTGCAGCATTTCTGCAACGATTACCTAATTTGGGTTACTTGTGGGGTTTTTTCATTACAATTTTGAGTGCCAACTTTTCCATTTGTTTTTAGCATGCTTCTGCCGCTATGGTTTTTTTTTTTCATATGTCATTTGTATATGGCAAAACTTTATTGATACAATCATATGCAGATTTCAAGCTTTTAGGGTCTTTCCACAGAGAAAATGCACATGTGCATTTGTTTACCGGAATTTCCCGGTATTCCCGGAAAATGCTCGAGTTTCCCATTGACTTCTGTTATACTCAGGTACTCAAGCAGCGCTCATCTGAGCATCCAACTACTTGTTATGAGTGCCGAGCACCTGAGGATGGTATTGTTCACTCATCACTTATGTTCAACTTTAATCAACATCTGTAGTTTTTCATTAATCAGATTTGGTGCACAGGGGCTGGAATACACAAAGTCTTCTTCTCCCTGTCTATAATTCCCTGGCCCTTCCACAATGTTTGACGGTGGGGATGGTGTTTTCAAGGTGAAGTGCAGTATGTTATGGTTCGGGGTCCTTTTGAGTCCCGAACCGGTCCAGTCCTGTCATTGACTCCCACATGGGGATCGGTCGATTCCGCAGCAGCACCTGGCCGTCGCTCGAGGTGTCGGACTAACAGGCATCAGGTGGCTAGAGTCTTGTACCATCCTGAGCCTAAGTGCTCATTTAGTGCTACCGCGCACTCGCAGGTTCCCGCAGCCTCTCCAGGCACTAAGTGCGGGATTACCACTATCGCGCATGCACGTGACGTCATCACTGACGCGGTGGCCGATGATTGGCTCACGGTGACGTCAGCGGGGACGCGGTGGCCGCTGATTGGTTGCGGTGATGTCAGCGGTGACGTGGCAGCCACGGTATGGCCACAACCGGCGCCATTACCACATGCTATGTGGCCTGGGCCAGGGAGACAGCTATAAAGGGTCTGTAACCACATCCATTTCTGCAGCTCAGTGAGCAGACTGTGCTGTATGTGTGCTTGGGTTCCAGATCCATCTTTGCTTCAGTGTTTGTGGCAGGTGCGTGTATGTGGATAGGACAGAGTTTTTCAGGGCTAGGCGCCGGTACCAGGTATTCGTATCTCAGTACACTTGTGTCTTGGCATGGTGAGGGTCAGTCTCTTTCCTATTAGTCCTTGGGCATCCGGTAACGTTAGCTGGGTGGCCCACATGGTCTGACGTGCCCCCTACTCACGTGACCATTAGTCTGCAGTAGAAATATTTAAAAGATAAATATATATTTGTATCACAAAAAATGGGATCAGCAGGATAGCCCTATTTAGATGCCTGAAGCTGACCCCTACCTGTCAACGGAGGGTATGACACCCTAAATTAGTCGGGCGCCCCCGTTCCACGTCGACTTGCCCTCACTCACCCTTCACTTACCCATGTTACTCATTGAGGGAATTGAGCTCCGTAATCGACAGACCGCTGTATCTCATCTTTTTAGACTCACTTGTAACAGGGTTGGTGCCTCAGGATTGGAGGATTGCTGATGTGGTACCGATATTTAAGAAAGGTAAGAGGGTAGATCCAGGCAACTACCGTCCAGTAAGCCTGACATCAGTAGTATGCAAAGTTTTTGAGGGCATTTTAAGGGATGACATGCAAAAATATATTGCTGAAAATAATATGATAACTGACAAACAGCATGGATTCATGAAAGATAAGTCGTGTCTAACCAACCTGTTGGGGTTCTATGAGGGGGTAAGTTCAAACCTGGATATTGGTAATGCAGCTGATGTGATTTATTTGGACTTTGCAAAGGCATTTGATACTGTACCACATAATAGCCTTATACTAAAGCTCCAGAAGCAAGGACTAGGGGACACAATATGCAACTGGGTAAGGAATTGGCTAAAAGATAGGAAACAAAGAGTAGTCATAAATGGTACATTCTCTAAATGGGCTATAGTCAGCAGTGGGGTGCCGCAGGGATCTGTGCTTGGACCGATTCTTTTTAATCTCTTTATTAATGACCTTGTGGATGGGATTGATAGTACAGTGTCAGTCTTTGCCGATGGCACCAAACTATGTAGGATATTAAAAACTGACCTGGATAGTACAATATTACAAAAAGATCTGGATAAGATGTCAGAATGGGCAGATACTTGGCAAATGAGATTTAATGTTGATAAATGTAAAGTAATGCACCTAGGACGGAGTAATCCTATAGCTGCGTATACATTAAATGGAAGTAAACTCGGGACTACAGAACAGGAGAAGGACTTGGGTATTCTCATTACAAATAAGCTGAGCAGCAGCACTCAATGTCAACCAGCAGCTGCTAAAGCAAACAAGATCTTAGGGTGTATAAAAAGAGAGATTAGATCCCGTGATCCCAACGTATTGTTACCCCTCTATAAATCACTTGTAAGGCCACATCTGGAATACGGGATCCAGTTTTGGGCTCCACATTTTAAAAAGGACATTCAGAAGTTAGAGTCAGTTCAAAGGCGGGCAACTAGACTATTACAAGGAATGGAAGGCCTCCCATATGATGACAGGTTGAAAAAGTTAGATATGTTTAGCTTAGAAAAAAGAGGTCTCAGAGGAGATCTCATTTATATGTATAAATACATGTGTGGTCAATATAAAGGACTGGCACATGACTTATTTCTTCCAAAGACAGTACTAAGGACCAGGGAGCACTCACTGCGAGTGGAAGAAAATCGATTCCAACAGCTAAATAGGAAAGGGTTCTTTACAGTTAGAGCAGTCAGAGTGTGGAATGCCCTACCACAAGAGGTAGTAATGGCAGATACTATAACAGCTTTTAAAAAAGGGCTGGATGATTTCCTCAGTACACAAAACATTGTTGGTTATAAATGACTTAGTGACTAAATGTAGAACTGGTGGAGGAAGGTTGAACTAGATGGACCTAGGTCTTTTTTTCAACCTAAGTAACTATGTAACTATGTAACTATGTAACTATGTGAAGACTACATTACACCCCTTGATATACTGATGCAAAATGCAACTGACTACTTTGCCACAGCCAATGTATATAAATCACACTTTATATTTATAATCAACCCATATGGATACCAATCAATAATTAAGGAGTGAACAAGATATGTATAGATCATCCACCCCCCCACCACCTTATTCACAACCCGATATTCAGCATTGGCTGAAATTCAATCCAAACAATAGCCATATGCATTGGGCGTACACTATATACTGGTCCAAAACCAGTCCAGCATCATGAAAGCGATTAGAGATGCATCAAGGGGTGTAATGTAGTCTTCACATGACAGGGTAAGTGAAGGGTGAGTGAGGGCAAGTTGATGTGGAACGGGGTCGCCCGGCTAATTCAGGGTGTTGATCTCCCTTTTTTGTGATACAAATATATATTTATCTTTGAAATATTTCTACTCCCCTTCATGAATATATGTGTGTGCGTGTGTTCACCTGGGAATTTTTTTTTTTAATATTTATATTTAAATAAAGATAATGTTTTAAAGGGATTTGTGCTTACATGGTAAATTTGACTGTCATTTGCACCGACCATTTAGGAAAATCAGAGAAAAATATAATTTGCATAATAATTTGGAACATGGTGTATAGGGTGCACATTTTTAACATTGTGAAAGAAACCCACACGGTATAAATAGCCTTTAAATACAGTCTGCACCTATTTGTAGACTAGCTGCATCAGATACAGCATTCACAAAAGATTTTTAGCATTGCCATACTTTATAAGGCATCCAGTAGATTGCGATACTTGATAGACTTTTGTATTCATAGGAAATAGGAAATATTACATCTCCATACAAAGGAGTCATAAAACTGTATGTGAGGCTAGATACTGTGAGAGAATAGATTCCATTTTGTTCTTATAGTCTCCATCTTGTCCTATAGCTAATGATGTCACAGAGCTCAGGTAGCACTGATGGGGGGGGTTCACATTTCTGTTCACACCCCTTTTGTTCCTATTGGCTCATAAATTGGTGCCAACTTTTCCTTTGTCTATGCCGTTATATAAGCTAGTCACATGTACTAATAAAGCAGAAACGTTCCATATACCATGAAGCGTGTGTGCTGTATTGATTTCCCAAGTGCTTGTAAAACAAATCTTATTAATTTGGACTTACAGAAGCATAGAAGGAGTGTATTTCGCTCACAATACTTTAAGCTTTGGCTGCGCTTTTCAGGAATAGTTTTACGTTGGTGTATCGCCTTTTTCATCGCTGGTTGAGCAGATGCCACTTCTTTCTTCTACACATAAAATACCAGGACAGATCTAGTGATATCTTCTATTCAGTGAATTGTTAACAATCCTGTTGCCGGGTAGATCAATACCCAATAGAATATCTTTGCTTCTAAATTTCTTAATTATGCTCCCTTTATTTGCAGCGTAAAAATGAGCAATCTTGTTCCTCTAAAGCCTGCTTTACACATTGCAATTTTGCATACGATATCGTATGCGATTTGCAACGCCCCCATCGTATGTGTGGCACGTTCAATTTGTTGAACGTGCCGCACAAACGATTAACCACCATCACATGTACTTACCCGTCCATACGACCTTACTGTGGGCGGCGAACGTCCACTTCCTGGAGTGGGAGGAACGTTCGGCGTCACATCGATGTCACGCGGCAGCCGGCCAATAGAAGCGGAGGGGCGGAGCTGAGCGGGACATAAAAATCTCGCCCACCTCCTTCCTTCCGCATTGCTGGCCGGGAGCCACAGGACACAGGTAAGATCTGCTCATCGTTCCCAGGGTCTCACAAACTGCGATGTGTGCTACCCCGGGTACGATGAACAATCTGATGTTCAATTCATGAGGAATGAACGACGTGCGTGCGATGAACGTTTTACCGTGCGATGAACGTTTTACCGTTCAATCGCAATCGCACGTATCTGTCACACACTGCAATGTACCTTACAATGCCGGATGTGCGTCACTTATGACGTGACCCCGCGACACATTGTAAGATACATTGCAGCGTGTAAAGCAGGCTTAAGAAACAAGGCCAATTTAATCAAATTCTTCACGCAGCCAGTATTACATTATTTTTCTTGTAAGAAGATGTTGGAATATACAATAATAGATACAAATGGCATGCACAGGCTGATTGCTAGGTTGATTACCAATTTACGTGCACCCATTGTGACAATGTTATTGAAGGTCTTCACTGGAACATCAGAGCCTGACAGCTTGTGAACTTGCATTACTGCCATAAAGGTCATTGTACAGAACAAACCTCTAAGGCATCAGCACTGATCTGAGTATTTTTCTGCAGTT
Source organism: Anomaloglossus baeobatrachus (assembly GCF_048569485.1). Lineage (NCBI taxonomy): Eukaryota > Metazoa > Chordata > Amphibia > Anura > Aromobatidae > Anomaloglossus > Anomaloglossus baeobatrachus. Next base: position 221,662,451 of record NC_134354.1, read on the forward strand.
TAACTTCTTCCTTTACTGTTTCCTCTAAACTGGTGATCTGGACATGACAGCGTTAAATATCTAAGTGCATGCAGTATGGCTGTAATACATTGTGAGCCAACTGCTGAGAACACAACATGGGCGTTGGGATCCTAGATAATAGTTGAGCAGTGGTACGGCTTTTGGCTTAGCCCCTATTATAGACTGAATATTATGCCTTTCCCAGATTTGGGCATTAGGGGCTTATCTAAAGGCCAGTCCCTCTATAAGAGGCATCACATGAGCTTGCTACTTGTCAAGACGGCCGCACCGCTTATCTCCATGAGCTTTAATCCTCCGGATTTCTAATGCAGAGTATTTAGTTTTGCTCTTTAGAGGTTTATTTTCTATATTGCTCTATCAAGCGAGATAATTGCTTTATATTAAATTATTTTAATATAATATAACCAGTGTTGTACTGGAATTCATTGGGACCTTCATATGCTTTATCTGTGCAATAACAGAAAACTGTGGCAACTTGGGGTTCAACTTTTTACTTGCCAGTAGGGATACCCCTATGTCAGAATTCTGTTGTCTTTCTATAGATTGACCACTAGTGGCTGCTATTATTCACTTTGCCAATTGTGCTGCAATTCCTCTTCTGACCACTGGAGGTAGTGATTGTTTTCAGCAATCGCCCTTTAGGAAGATGGCCAATATTGAACCTGTGAAAGCCATTTTATTTCCTGGTTGGGTCTACTTAAAGGGGTTTTCCCACAATGTTAATGTTAATGTTCATTTTAGCCAATAGATTTTGGAATAATAATGAGTTCCACTATTAAATGAATTGAAAAAAATGTTCCTGTGCTGAGATAATCTTATATATGTGTCCCTGCTATGTACTGTGTAATGGATGTGTCTGATTGCACAGGGAGATGGTCTGATCATACCACATCTCCTGGGCAGAGGAGGATGCAAAAGAAAGTATACATACAGTACAGCATGGGATCACAGCTGATTCTTTTTGTGAGATAAAACAATTTCCTGCCAGTTTTTAAAAAATGTTTTACCTCAAAGAAAGAATAATTTGCCATCCCATGCTGTAATGTCTGTATTCTCTTTTGCGTCCTCCCCTGCCCAGGAGACGTGGTATAATCAGACACATCCATTACAGAAGTACATAGCAGGGGCACATATATAAGATTATCTCATCACAGGCACATTTTATTTAAACACATCCAATTGTGGAAATTATTATTATTCCAAGATCTACTAGATCTACTGATTAAAATTAATTTTAAAATTAACTGTGTTCATGGGAAAATTCCTTTAAAGCCACATGGAACATTTTTTCATGTTTGAGTGTGATGTCTAGCTGTTCCCATACTATACTGGCACTATCAGGCTGATTCTATACATACCTGTAGTGGTCAGATCAGATGTTTACGCTTTCAAATACAAGAAAGTAACCTTTAAAAAAATCAGCAGCTTCTTGATTGTCATTTGCAACTGAGCAGATAATATCTGGGTGGTTATTCATATGGATTCCCACCCCCGTGCCTGTTGTTCCTCCCTCTCTGTTCTTTATGGTATTATACAAACAACTCACTTTGTTGAAGGACCTGTGGTGAGGTCATACCCATGTGACCTGGTATCCAGCTTTGTTGGCTGAGGCCCCGCCCTTTCTGGTCACATGGGTATGACCACACCACAGATACTTAATCAAAGTGATTTGTTTGTATAATACCATAGTGAACAAAGAGGGAGGAACAACAAGCACGGGGGCAGGAATCCATATAAATACCCACCCAGAGATTATCTGCTCAGTTGCAAATGCCAATCAAGATGCTACTGATTTTTAAAGTTTACTTTCTTGGATTTGAAAGCCTAAACATCCGATCTGACCACTACAGGTATGTATAGAATCAGCCTGATAGTGCCAGTATAGCACTGGCTTTAGCGTATATACGAAAATCCTGATGATTGGTTCCCTTTAAGCAATTAGTTCCAACTTGGACCTTTTTATGCGCTATTACATTTTTTTAATTTCAGATTTACGTTTTATCTTTCATTGCTAAAATATTGTAATATGGTTATTTTACTTTTTAGTGATTACAAATATTCTTACTACTGACCACGCATGCTGGTCATGATGCTCTTTCAGAAATCCACCAACCACAAGTTGTGCTTCACCTGCCTCTGTGAATCCTTGTCCTGCATTTTCAGGTAACTTTTAAGAACAAGTTTTCACATGTACGCACATGCGAAGTATGCTACGACTGGTCATTATATGACTATTATCCCTACACTAATGCCCTTAGCAGTTTCTTTTTGTGCCCACTGCCTTTTTACCTGTCACCTTCCCATCTCCATAGACTAATAAGAAGAAGGTGTAAGGGTACCGTCACACTTTAGCGACGCTTCAGCGATCCCACCAGCGAGCTGACCTGGTCAGGATCGCTGGTGCGTCGCTACATGGTCGCTGGTGAGCTGTCAATCAGGCAGATCTCACCAGTGACCAGCCCCTAGCCAGCAGCAACGCGTGGAAGCGATGCTGCGCTTGGTAACTAAAGTAAATATCAGGTAACCAAGCGCTTGGTTACCCGATATTTACCCTGGTTACCAGCGCACACCGCTTAGCGCTGGCTCCCTGCACTCCTAGCCAGAGTGCACATCGGGTTAATAAGCAAACCGCTTTGCTTATTTAACCCATGTGTACTCTGGCTACTTGTGCAGGGAGCAGGGACCCGGCACTGACAGCCTGAGAGTGGCGGATGCTAGTAACCAAGGTAAATATCGGGTAACCAAGCAAAGGGCTTCCCTTGGTTACCCGATATTTACCTTGGTTACAGCTTACCGCAGGCTGCCAGACGCCGACTCCATGCTCCCTGCACATTCAGATTGTTGCTCTCTCACTGTCAAACACAGCGATGTGTGCTTCACAGCGGGAGAGCAACGTCCAAAAAATGAACCAGCAGCGATCTCACAGCAGGGGCCAGATCGCTGCTCAGTGTCACACACAGCGAGATCGCTAATGAGGTCACTGGTGCGTCACAAAAACCGTGACTCGGCAGCGATCTCGCTAGCGATCTCGCTATGTGAGAAGTACCCCTAACATGATCTCTCCCCAAAGACAGATTTGTAGATCAGTTTAAGCCATTCTTGAGAGTGAATGATCAATGTACTCAGAAAGAAATTGGTGATAAACATAGAGAAAGGTTTTCTCAAATAAAAGTTATCAAGTTTCTTTTCTTCATCTTGACTATTGATTTATGAAAAAAAAATAAAGATGTAGGTTTTATTTATCGCTAGGTCAAAAGTGGACAGTTTTTATTCCTATTTTATTACTGTTGCTCCCCCAAAATCCCCCCCCCCCTTCTAAGATCTTCCATATGATTCCAGAGATATGGGACTTTTTATGTAGTGTCACTCTATGCGCACCTCATCTATGTATAAATATCACTAGGCAATCAGTATTTGGCTCCTGTGGTGCCCCTAACTTTATGATATGGGTCTGCTGCATCCTATAGTTCTTTAACATTGGGATCTTTTGTCGGTAAGGAAGGTGTTTCTATTTTTCTGTGAATCCTTTTTATGCAGTGTTAATTTTAATGGTCTTTACCAAGGGGGCAATGCTAATTTGGTTGATGATACGGAGCAGCCTGTAGACACTTCCCCAGAGGTTCCAGTGAGCCACGTTCCCTCTGTTTCGTGTATCTATGGGACCATATTGTGACCTAAAAAAAGCAGAATATTCTGGGGGAGCAACAGGAATAAGATTAGCACAAAAACACCGATCACTTTTGCAATAGTGATATTTCAATGATTTCAATAATTATGTGCATGTAAAGCATATGAAAGATATTATTTTTATATGAAGTAAAAACCTTGGATTTTGGCCAATATTAATTTCATAACATCAATAGCTTTATTTTGCTTATAACTAAATAAAAACATTATATAATATGTGGGTTAATCTTTGTGTATATATATGAGTGTAAATTTATGTATGTACAGTCATGGCCGGAAGTGACTTGGTACTATTGTAATTGTACCAAAAATGAAGAATTTCTCCCAAAAAAATTATTGCAGTTACACACGTTTTGTCATGCGCTTGTTTATTTCCTTTGTGTGTATTGGAACAAGACAAAAAAAGAAAAAAAAAGGCAAATTGGATATAATTTCACACAACACCCTTAATATCGGCAGGACAAAGTTTGTTGGAAGCATGTGATACTCGTTCAAACTCAACTGTGGCAAGAAACAAGTGTGGGCAATAGGAAAATCACACCTGAAACCAGATAAAAAGGGGAGTTCACTTAATCTTTTCAGTGTCTGTATGTGCTACACTAAGCATGAAGAACAGAAGAGGAAAAGAACTGTCTGAGGACTGGAGAACAATTTTTTTAAAAAAATATCAACAATCTCAAGGTTACAAGTCCACTTCCATAGATCTTGATGTTTTTTCGTCCATGATACACAACATAGTCAAGAAGTTTACAACCCCTGGCACTGCAGCTAATTTCACTGGATGTGAATAGCAGAGAAAAGTTGATGAAAGGTGGCAACGCAGGATAGTGCAGAAGATAGATAAACAGTCCCAATCAAGTTCCAAAGAAACTAAAGCTGCCCTGCAGGCTCAGGGTGCATCAGTGTCAGCATGAATGATCCATTGACATTTGAATGAAATTAAATTAAATGCTATGGCAGAAGACACAGGAGGACCACACTGCTGACAAAGAGCTATAAAAAGCTAGACTGTAGTTTGCCAAAATGTACATGAGTAAGGCAAAATCCTTTTTGAAAAGCATCTTGTTGACAGTTGAGACTAAAATAGAGCTTTTTGGTAAAGCATATCATTCTATTGTTTATCGAAAACAAAATGAGCCCTACAAAGAAAAGAACAAAGTGCTTACAATCAAATATGGTGGAGGTTCATAGATGTTTTGCTGTTGCTTTGCTGCCTCTGGCACTGGGTGCCTTGACTATGTGCAAGGTATAATGAAATCTGAAGATTATTAAAGGATTTTGGGTTGCAGTGTCAGAAAGCTGGGTTTTCATGTTAGGTCATGGGGGGTCTTCTAGAAGGAAAATAACCCCTAACAAACTTTAAGTAGCAACCAGAAATGGATGGAAAAAGTGCTGGATAGTTCTGAAGTGGCAGTGTAGCACCCCTGAACCCCTCAGGCCACTACTAGGTACTGCATCCTGACAAAGATGCAGGGTCTACTCCCAGGGACCTGGAAGACCAGTGCTGGTACCACCAAAACACATAACATCCCCAGTTTCCCACTCCCCATTAGGGATGACTGACTGGTCCGGGACCCAATGGATGGCCACCCAGAGGTGGATTCAGTCCAGTCCACTAGACGGCAACCCGGTGGGAGGGGACAGACACTCAGACAGTAGGAAGTCCGGTATGTGACAGTTGAAGGGGACGGACGTGTCTTCAGACAGGGTAGTGTAGCAGTGACCTAGGTGGCACAGGAGAGTGGTTGCCAGGGAGGGTACAGCCAGGTACCTCTGGAACCAGAGCACCGACGGGGCACAGGGCCCTAGGTCAGGTGACAGCTTCAGGCAACCTGACAAATACCTGCACAGTGAGGGGACCTTCACGGACCTTACTGACCTAAGAATCCGGGGGCACCAGCAGTAAAGATTGAGCCAGGGACCTGTACAGAACACCGACCCTACAGGGTTCTCACTGCCCGCTGTACGGACGAGAGACTGCCGACAGACAGCAAAGGACCCACAAATGCTCCAAGCTACGGGGTCCCACCAACTAGTGAGAGGTGCCGGTGAAAGCGACTACCAGGTCACCACACCGGCACTGGGGCAAAAGGAACCAGGGGTCTGAACCAGCCATCCTCAGTGCTTGATCTCAACATTACCATGAGTAAAACAGAAGTTGCACTGCATCCCCATTGAGTGGTCTCCCTTCTATCTGCGACAGATCCCACCATCCACTCCCTGGGGCCCAGCCCTACTTGCGGAGGGCCTACCATCCAGGCTGCCACCACCATCAGCCCCAGTGGTAACAGACTGTGCAGCGGCGGTTCCATCACCATAACCGCAACCCACAAGTTGCGTCACAGTATAAACTCTTTCATCTCCCCTCTACATATTCCCCATTGAAAAGTGTCCCCAGGGTCACAGAACCGGGCATTGGCCGTTACACAGCCATGACACAGCATCCCCGTATATATACGGCCCGGGACTTAGTACCTCATAGCCCTACATGACACAGCAGCAATGGGTCCGGATATAAATCTCATTGGACACCTGTGGAAAGATCTTAAAATTGCTGTTGGGAAAAGGAACCCTTCAAATATGAGAGACTTGGAGCAGTTTGCAATGTAGCACCCCTGAGCCACTCAGGGCACTACAGGGAACTGCATCCTCTTGGGGATGCAGGACCTACCCCCTGGGACCTGTAACACCAGTGCCAGCAACACACGCCTAAAAAATCCCAGTTACCACTCACACCAGGGCTCAAAGGGTTAGTCAGATAAGGGGAGGGCCACACAGTGGGCAGAGCCAGCCAAGGAACTAGCCAGCCTGGTGGAAGGGGGCAAGTCAGCCAGAGTCTGGAAGGAGGAAGTGAAGGGTGTCTGGAGCTGGGTCCGTGTAACGGTGACCCGGGGGCACGAGAGCAAGGTCGCCAGGGCAGGTGCGCGGAAGCACCGCTGGGACCGGAGCACGTACAGGGCACAGGGCCCTAGGTCAGGCGACAGTTCTATACGGCCTGGCAATTACCTGCACGGTGAGGGTACCTCCACGGGCCTCTCTGACCTACAGATCCGGGGGCATCAGCAGTACCGTAAGGATCAGGGTTCGGACACATACCTCCCCACAGGCTCCACACTGCCCGCCGCACGGAGAGAGAGAGGGACTGCACCCACCAAACAAGGGACAGTCGGACACCCAGAGTAGTTTCAAGCTTCGGGGTCTCAACTACACTGAGAGTGCTGGGGACAGAGCAACCGAGTCACTATCTGGCACTGGTAATACAGGGACCAGAACCAGCCGTCCAGGGTCCACAGTGAGTAAGACTGTTAAATACAATCCACGGACTGGTCTCCCTTAATATTGCACCATACATCTCCCAGGCCCAGCCCTACCTGCGGAGGGCCTACCATCACAGCTGCTACTACCACCAGCCCTGGGAGTACACAGCTAAGCAGCGGCGGTTCCATAATCCTAACCGCAACCCGCAGGTGGCGTCACATGAACATTAACTCTTATCTCCACTGTAAATACTCCCCTTAAAAAAGGGGTCCAGAGCATGGAACCGGGCAACGGCCACCAAAGTGACACCCCCTAACTGTATATTCTGCCTGGGACCGAGTACCCCATTCTCTGGGCGACACAGCAAGAGAAGAATGGTCAAAAATTTCAGTTGAGAGGTGTAAGAAGCTTGTTATTGGCTTTAGGAAGCGATTGAATCGATTGCAGTTATTAATTCCAAAGGGTGTGCAACCAAATATTAATTTTAGAGTGCCAACAATTTCATCCAGTCCGTTTTTGGAGTTTTGCGTGAAATTATGTCCAATTTGCTTTCTTTTCTGTTTTTTTGGGGTTTTTTTTTTTAGTTGATCTAATACACACAAAAGAAATAAACAATATAGAACAAAATAAGTGAAATTGCAATAATTTTCTGAGAGAAATATTTAATTTTCTGGAACAATTTCAAGGGCTTAACTCTATATATGCGTGTATATGTATAACAACTACAGTGACTTTGATAAAATGAAATTGACCTTGTGGGGACAATCAAGAAACAGCATCATACAGCCCTCCTGTTGTTCTTGGCTGTGGTGTATCCATGATGTATACAGGATTGTCTTTTGTGTGTCCTTTTATATGTTCTCTGTTAGTGGAAGCAAAGGTTATCTAAATTGAGAGAGAATGAAACCCTGTAGTAAATTAGAAAGGTCTTCTGTACACGTCTGAAACAGCTGCGTCCATTGCTGGCCCATCTGACAGTTTTCCCAAGCTAATTTTTCACCCGTCTGCCTCTGATTGTAGCCACAAGTCACATGCGCACCATTACTTAAAAGCCACATTCAAGGACAGAGTCTTAGATGTCACCTGCTTTCCACTGAACACAATGATAAAACAAGAACGAGCGTGCATGACTTCTAAACTCTTGGCTCCAACAAATCCCCTTAGCGTGAAGAGCAGCGGATCCATACAGATATGTGAACATAATTATATTTTGGCCCGAGCTCTCATGCCGTGCAAAGCTTTCATTTCCTCAGGCTCACTTCTCTACATATGGCAGGTAAATCATCGCTTTTAACTCACTGAAGCTTTAGAGATAGTGAGAAATAGGAAACGGATGTTCTCTTAGAACGCTGCCGCTTTTCAGCTCAGAAGCAGAATTATATATATAATATATTTAACCCTATATTATAAAGGCAGACAGGCATTGATGATCATATTGTTGCATTGTTACAGCAAGGCAGAACAGTTATGGATGTACCACCATGGCAAAGGCTAAGTCCAGTGACGTACCGTCAATAGAGGCAGGCCACACCATTGCAAAGAGGCCCGTGAGCTGGAGCCCCGGCTGCGTGTAGTGTATGTGCTTTCACTTTTGTCATTCCCAGCAGTGCTTGGCTGGGCCAGTCACCAAGCAGCTGATTAAGGGGGCTAAGTCATGTATAATAGCATTTTTTTAAAATCGTTTTTAGTGGTGTCCGTTACATTTCTAACTAGAAATAGGCCCGATACTATCGCATCGGGAGTGTGGTGAAATGAACATCTGTCTATGCTTAGTGGTGATGACAGGAGCAGTGGACATGTGTCACACTGTTTGCGCTTTCCAACATATATGTTGTATGTTATCGTTCTGCATTTGTGTATTGTATGTGTTGCATTATTTGACGTCTTTCATCACTGCACACTGTCTCTTCCTTGTTGTGTGCTGTATGTTGGTATCTGGTGTTGTGTTTCTTGAGCTGTGCTGTGTGTATGTGTCATTTGTGTATATGGCTGTATGCTGTGTGTACGTGTCGTCTGTGTACATGTGTGTATATGGCTGTACGCTATGTGTACGTGTCATCTGTGTACATGTGTGTATATGGCTGTACGCTGTGTGTACGTGTACCTTTGTGTGTATATGGCTGTATGCTGTGTGTACGTGTCGTCTGTGTACCTGTGTGTGTATATGCCTGTAAGCTGTGTGTATGTGTCGTCTGTGTATATGTCTGTGTATATGTGTGTGTGTATATACTCACTGAATATTCACTGCACTGAAGAGCTGGAAGCAGGAGCAGCGCTCGGGACTTCAGTGCCAAGGACCGTATCGCTGTGGACAGGTGAGTATCCAGGTGTGTGTGTGTGTGTGTGTTCAGTGTATAAATGCATTGCGTGTGTGGGAAGAGCGGCAACGTCACCGCTATTTGCGCACGCGCAGTTTGTGCTGTTCGAAACTGTGGTGACAATGTCACTTGCACAGGCGCAATTCGAACTACGTGTGTGCAACTAACAGTGCCGCGGTGCATGCCGGAATAGGGTTACAGAAACTGGCGATTATGTATGTAGATACCACTTAAAGAAGTTATGCGACATATACTCAAAAAAAAATGTAAGCTAATCTGTGCTGTATTGTCATATAAATCACCCCTACATTGTTATTTTTTGTTTTCTGACTTTTGTTCCTCTTTAATTATCCCTTTATTCTCTGCAGCTCTTTGTTTACCTTCAGCACAAGCAAACATGATAATTTCCTGTATTCTTGGTTGCCAAACCTCACAGTCAGAGCTGGTACTGCCCGGCCTCACTGTCCAGCCCCGTCCCCTGCCCGCCCTCTGCACACTCATTGGCTGTCAGTATTCTGCCCAGCACTTACCTCTCTGTATTAGAAATAACAGAGCAGAGATCTTGCTTCTCTCCTCTGTGACAGAGCAATCACCTCACATCCACAATGGTGACACATAGAGATGTTACATGTTCCTCACCCCTTATAGATAAATGAATACTGTGTAAGGAAGACTATATATAGCATCTAATGTGAGTCAATAGTAGATATATACGCCATGTATGTATGATACATGTATGTGTTTTGTGTCATGGTCATGTTTTTCACGGATGCATCTGTGTGGCATCCGTTCCGTTCCGTATACGGTCCGTGTGTCATCGGCGTGCCTTCCTATTTTTTGCGTACTGCAAAAAAATCTGAAGCAGCTAGATAGATAAATAGATGGAAAGATATAGATAGAGGGATAGATAGAGAGACAGATAGCTAGAGGGATGGATGAAGGAATGAATGAAGGGATAGATAGAGGGATAGATAGAGGGATAGATAATAGATGAGAAAGACATATAAAATGTCCCACTCCCCTACATTTTGTAATCTTGCACCCTTTAGTGCCATGCATGTGGCACTAAGGGATGCTTAGCCTTGTATTTAGCCAAAAAATAAATAAATAATTAAAAAAAAAAAAAAACACGTGGGGTTCCCCCTATTTTTGATAGCTAGCTAGGGTAAAGCAGACGGCTGCAGCCTGCAAACCACAGCTGGCAGCTTCACCTTGGCTGATAATCCAAAACAGAGGGCACCCCACGCTGTTATTTAAAATTAAATAAATAATTTAAAACAAAAAACGTGGGGTCCCCCGCAAATTGGATCACCAGCCAAGGTAAAACAAACAGCTGTGGTCTGGTATTCTCAGATTATGGAGGTCCACTGTTATTGGACACTTCCCATCCTAAAAAATAGCAGGCCACAGCCGCCCCAGAAGTGGCGCATCCATTAGACGTGCCAATCCTGGAGCTTTGCCCCAACTCATCCTGTTGCCCTGGTGCGGTGGCAAATGGGGTAATATATGGGGTTGATGCCAGATGTGTAATGTCACCTGGCATCAGGCCCTGGGGTTGGTGATGTCATGGCGTCTATCAGATACCTGACATCACCAACCCAGTCAGTAAGAAGAAAAAAAATAGACAACAAAAAAAGTTTTTTATTTGAAAAAACACTTCCCAAAACATTCCCTCTTTCACCATTTTATTGAAAAGAACAATCAAATCCGGGTCTGACGTAATCCAAAAGGGGGTCCCACAGCGATCCATACCATAGTCAATGTCCCAGTCAATGAAGAACAGAATGTTCCCCATTGGCTGGGAGAGCAATGCAGTGACCTGAGCTAACATCAATAGGTCAGCCCAGGTCACTGCAGGGCATGACGAGCGCTGACTTCAGGAGGTTAGCTGAGATCATTACCTGCAGTGACGATCTCCAGCACTGTCACTGACTTATAGGCCCGCCGCGTTCTCAGCAGTATTACGGAGCCCGTGACGTCACCGCTAGTGACAATCTCGGGCCGCCCGCGAGAGGTGATGTGAGAACGCGCGGGCATAGAAGGCAGTGACAGCGGTGACGTCAGGAGATCGACACCACAGGTAATGATCTCATCTAAGCTCCTGACAGGAGCGCTCGTCATTCCCACGGCTGCCAGCACTGCAGTGTGGAAGCTGCTGACACTGACTGCAGTGCGGACAGACACTGACACTGCAGTGCGAGCAGCCGCGGGGCTGGCAGGGATCGGGACACAAACTGATGCACAGACACAGATGAGACAGACAGCGTGCACGGGGGAGAGGGGGAGACAGTTCCCCGTGTGTCAGGCAGTAAACATGATAAAGCGATGGGGACACAGCGCTGACAGTGTATCTGAAAGCAAGTGGGCAACTTTCTTGTTCTTTGCCTTATTGAACTGGAAACTGAATCGGCTGGAATTCAGAGCGCACGTAGCTGGGCACAGGAGGCGGGGGAGGGAGACTACGGAGTGTGAGGGAGGGGGCGGGTACTCATCGCACTATACCTGCCCACTAAGCAGCGGTGCGGCAACATGCTGTTCCCAGATTTGCATGTCAACATAGTCCTGCCCATGTTGACATGAAATGACCAGAAGCAGCAAAATCGCAGCAGGAGCGGTCACATGACCGCTCTGAGCCGGGGGAGAGGGGCTGACAGCGGGGCAGGTAACAAGTGCTCACTATCTACTTACCTACCCCAATGTAGCCCAATAGTGAAATAATAAAAGAAGTCAAAATAAGCCGGATAACCCCTTTAATTTCCTGTCTTTTATGGGCTAGCGCTCCGTAACATTGCTTTGTAGTGAGTCAAGCGATCTCAGGTTAAAACATTGAAATTGCACAAACAGAAAATTCATAATTTTCTAATGAATTTCATAGTGACAGGGCAGCTCTGTCCTGACAACACTGGCCTAAATAATAATGAACACTTAAAGGGAACCTGTAATGTTAAAAATGCTATTAAACTGCAGATATGGGGTTAATATGCAGGTTAATAGCGTTCTGAACCTGCCCGGCGCTAGAGTCCCCCTAACGGGAAGAAATTAGCTTTATTCCTCCTTGCAGTATACGACTTAGGGTGTGCTGCCTACACAGGTTCAGTTACTGCTCCGTACACAGCGAGTGGCGGCTGTACCCACACTGACTGACGCTAATGCAGAGCCATCTGTCAGTAAGTGCAACCGATCACTATACTCTGACCGGCTTCGGCACCCTCCTTATAACTGGAAGCCATAAGCTTGAGGTTAATATTATATTTTTCACATGGCAGGTTCCCTTTAAATATGGTCCTTGTCCTTACCTAAACCAGGCTAATTGTTGACAAACACAAGGGAGAGGGTGTATAAAAATAATACACCGCAGCATTAGCGGAGACTATTGACCTTGTGGGAAGCACTGACTTCTCTACTTGTGTTTTCATATTAGGCAGCCACAGGATTAAGAAATGTGATATGGAAGCAAATGGTAAACCCTATACAATGACAAATCATATGTTAAGATGCTATAAAAGGTATAGTAAAAAAATAGTGCCATTGAATTGTATACGCCTATGTTTTGATGCTAGTTTTATGTAAAAAAAAATGTTTAAAGGATTGGTCTAGCACCTAAAATGTATTTTCTAAATATCTATCTTTACCCCTAACCACTTTTGTAACCATCTTTATTACACAATACCCTACACTTCTCCTTATCTTGCTAATCTCTAAGTGTGTTTTCTTTACTGCACTTCCTGTACTGTTTCATTTCAGAAGAACCTCAAAATGTGACGTTACAGGAGGCTGGGGCTGCACTCACTCCCCATAGCATCTTGTTACGTCCCCACCGGAGTCAACTCAAGTGACTTCAGCTTCGATCACCAGGCAACGCCATGTTCCTGCCGTGGATAGTGCTGGTGGTGGAAGAGGAGTCAATTCCAGCGGCGCTGGTTGGCGCAGGCTCCGCTCATCCACTAAGCTGGGTTTCCTTGGGATCTGCACTACCACTGGCTGACTGTAGGTGGTATGTGTCTTCCAGCTGAAGTTACCATCATTCAGCTACAACCAATGGGAAGACACCACACCCTTCTTATTCCCCTTCCTGTCTGCTGACCACTGCCAGAGATAGTTCTGCATTCCTGGTTCCTTTTCTGTTTGTATAGTAATTCCAGTGCGCTGACCTTGCTTGTTTTCTGACTACCCTTCTGCCTGTCGTTTTGCACCTTGCTGCCAGTCCCGGATTTGACCGCCCTTGTCTACCGATTCTGTTCCTGTATTGCATTTCCTGGTTTTTGACCCTGCCTGACTACCATGGACCTACGGCCTACCACAGGTGGTGATCTCTGGGGCTCTGTGTAATTCCAAATCCCTGTATAGGGAAAGAAGGGTTGCAGAGTTCTCGAGGTCTTACTTTGTGAGCGTCCTCTAGCCTCCCTTTACATCCAGCCTGAGCCTGTGGCTCTAGGCAGGCGTTACACATCTATTTCCCCTTGTGGAACAGGAAATCAACAGTGGGCAGGACTGCAGCTATTTACTAGCTTCTTGCATCACACCCCCCTGAAGTCATCTTGGATCCATGTTGATGGACGCTGTGGGAGAGGTGCGTGCAGTGCCGGCTCTATGCTTCTATCTCAGCCACTGGAGCTTCTAACTGAAAGAAGACATTGTCAAGGGGTGGAGATAGAAGCAGTGAGTGACACCAGTTCCACCGCACAGTTTCTAGCACCACCCTCAAATGAATCATCATCACGGCTGATGCATGCATGTCCATGTGCTGTTTGTGTGCTGTACATTTTTCTTGCACCCATTGGCTTGCATTGGCAAGGTACTCTGGCACTCGCAGCATGCACCAAATCTTGCAGAGGGAAAACTATCAAATGTTCTCTGCTCTATTGTTTAATATTGGTGCGAGTGCAATGTGATTTTTTTTTCTCGCATTACACTTGCAGATTTTATATGTAGATGTGACTGAACCCTTAAACAGGAAAACATACTGAATTTTAACTCTTTCACGGCATGTGCTGTGTGGGGCAATTCAGAAGGGAGGGCTCACAGGGTAAACTCGCTCCATACTTGTCAGGTAATGGATGTGTATTACAACCAGAACCTGCTGCTAACAATTGCAGGTGAAGCAGAGCATCCCGCCCACCATCAAGGATTTAGGGATATAAATGTGTGACACCCTGACGTGCCGTGGTAGCCAGGGGCATACATAGAAATCATGGGGCCCCATAGCAGAATTTCTAATTGCCCCCCCCCAAAAAAAAAAAAAATTAATAATAATAAATAAAAATATTCAGCTGGGACACAGAAGAGCATATTTCACAACTTTACAGCCCTTACCAAGTAATTTTCCTCTTATTGAAGCCCCTAGATTCCCCTTTCATTGCAGGCATAAAATATGATTGCAACATAAGTGCCCCACAAACGCAGTCAGTATGTTACATCAGTATTTGTAACTAAATCCAGGAGTGGCTGATAAATGCATCAGTGGTGCCCATGTTTCTATTACACTTTTCCTCTGATTGTTCCACTCCTGGTTTTGGCTACAAATACTGAGGTAAAAAACTCACCAAATACTCAACGTGTGTGTAATAACCTGCAGGTAACGGGATACGCAAGGACTGCACGGAACCACGGGGGTTAATCAATGCAAATTTAATAATGTGTTGCACAACACAGGTGGAGGAAAAGTGAGGGAAGGGAGCACAGCAGTAGAGATAATGCAATATACATACAACTACTTTGGATAAGGCTGGTTTCACACTACGCCTTTTTAACATCCGTTGAAAACGTTATTTTAGCGGAAATACGGATCCTGCTTTTACAGCAAATAACGTATGCAAACGCATCTGTTATTTTGCAGGATCCTGCACTGGATGTTTAGGGGCGGGCATTGGAGTCATGTGATCGGGAGTGAGGGGAACTAGACTGGGAGCCGGCTTCTGACAGCTGCAGACGCTGGTAACCAAGGTAAACATCGGCCTTGGATACCCGATATTTATCTTGGTTACGAGTGTCTGCAGCTGCTAGGAGCAGGGCTGTCTGCACACGTAACCAACGTAAACATCGGGAAACTAAGAGAAGTGGTTACGCGATATTTACCTTGGTTACGAGTGTCCGCAGCTCTCAGGTGGGAGAGAGAGGAAGGGGGAAAGACAGAGATAGAGAGAGAGAGGGTGAGGGAGGGAGTAGAGAGATAGACAGATCACGCGAGACTGGTTCTGGGCATGCTCAGTACTTTCTGGGCATGCTCAGTACAAAAGCAGGATCCTGTCTATCAGCACGCCAGCGTTCACCTGCGTTTGCGTGCTGTTTAGTCAGGATCCAGCAATTTGCAGTATTTGGACGCAGCTCAAAAACGCTACAAGTAGCGTTTTTGAAACATGTTAAAAAACTGCAAGTCGCTGGATCCTCACTATAACGCACGCAAACGCAGGTGAACGGATGTTAACGCGAGTCCATTGCAAATGCATTGAAATGAAAATGCATTTGCACTGGATCCGTACTTCCGCTAAAATAACGTTTTCAACGGATGTTAAAAAGACGTAGTGTGAAACCAGCCTTACTTGTCAAAGATAGGAAGCCTCAGATTGTACTCCCAAAAGAAAAACACAGAAATCCTTATTAAACAAAAAAAACGCAGAGTCCTTGTTACCTTACTCGTATAACACAGTGCAGACGAAAAAAGGGGATGGCACCTCCTGTCCGTGTGACAACAAGATATTGGGGTGCACTTTAGGTTCCAAAGCCATAAAGTGAAAGATAGACAAGGCACTCCCAAAATGCTTTGCATGAAAATTTATTTATGTGCTTTAGAACGTTTTCGGTCCTATTTGGACCTTCATCAGTAGCACTGTACAGAAAAAAATTAAACATAATATTTTTACAATCAGAAAAATTGATATCCAAAACAAAGAGAAAACATACAGACAATATTTACAAAATTTCATATATATATCTGGTATGCATGATTCACAATATTTCAAATTCATATTGGAAAGATATATAAAAATAAATATAAAAATAAAAATAAAAAAGGAAAGAAAGGAAGAAAAGACAGAATGCAGAAAGGAGGCAGAGATCAAGAGAATCTCACAATGGAGGAGACAAAAATAGAGCAAAAAGCAAAAAAAAGGGGGAATACAATTCATGTAATGCATTAGAAAGCAAGGAAACAAAGGGTTAATATGGAGGAAGGAAAGCTTGGAGAAGGGAGAAACAAAGGTAGTGTAGAAGCACGTGTGAAAAGACATAGGGGTTGTATATGACAGTGACATGATTCACATGCATGATATGCATGATTCACAATATTTCAAATTCATATTGGAAAGATATAAAAATCAAAAAGAAAAAAAAGAAAAGAAAAAACAGAATACAGAAGAAACTAGAAAAAGAACGATGAGGAAGCAGAGGGCAGAGATCAAAAGAATCTCACAATGCAGGAGATACCGCAAGAAGAGAGAATGTAATTCATGTAATGCATTAGAAAGCAAGGGAAAAAAGGGGTTAATATGAAGGAAGGAAAGCTTGGAGAAGGGGGAAATAAAGGTAGTGTAGAAGCACGTGTGAAAAGACATAGGGGTTGTATATGATAGTGAAATGGAGGTCACAACTGAACTGTACTGTCATTATGTGGGGGAGTGTTGGAGATATAGGTTGAAATGTGTGTAGGAAGGATTCAGTGTTCCATACTATAATGGACGTGAACGGGCAACAAGATGTGCATATTGCTGTTTGAAAGGATAGTTTGTAATGTGTATATGTAATGTGATAGTCTATGTGTTTGTAGCAACAAAGGTATGTAAGAGAGATAAGGAAAAGGGATGTGGCCGAAAAAGGTGGAAGACTAGCAGATGAAGTAGAGAAAAAAAGGAGTGAATAAAGAGGAATAGAGGAAAAACAGAAGGTAAAGAAAAGGAGTAAACAAAAGGCTCAGAGAGAAAGCACAAGGAATTAATATAATGAGTGAGGGCAGGAGCGGTGAAGACGCTAGGGAACTTACCATATGTAGTGAATAAGGTGCACATGGGCTGTCAGGCGCGGATTCCACCGCTGCATGGGGGCTGCCATGACAGTTGTCACATGGGTTGGATTTAAATAAGGGTGTAACACTGATTAGGGCGGTGTCTTGTAACAGCATGGGGCCGCGCGTGCGTAGTGGAGACAGTGCAGGGAACTGAAAGCACTGATGACAGCGCATGCGTGCAGACTCTACATTTAGCTGGGAATCCTAGGCGAGTCAAGGGAGCGCCTTTATTGAATGGGGAATGGTGTCGGAGAGATGATTATGCACCAAGCATATGTGGAGGTCTCTGAATAGGGGAATAGAGATAACAGTGACTAATCCAATAAACCTCTGGGGGCTAAGGTGCTGAGCTCATGAATCCAGTGGGCCTCCCTTTTTTTGAGAAGTTTGATCATGTCGCCACCCCTCCTGGGAGTGTTCTTGGAACACCAAAATTTGGTACCTTTCCCTGCCTAAATTGCCCACAATGCAATAATGTCCAGAAAGGTGACTGCTTCCATAATCCACATACAGGTACTCGATATCCCATACGCAGTTTTTTCACATGCAAATCGACCCATGTGGTTTATATTATCAAGTGTCCGTGCGGTCTCCTCTATGTGGGTGAGACCACCCAACATATAGGGGACCGCATTTCTAAACACAAATCCACCATTAGATGTGAGAATCTTCTTCTGCCTATTCCATTTCATTTCAAAAATGCCAGACACACCATCTCACAGTTAAAATTTCAAGTTATTGATCATGTGGACACTCCCAGGAGGGGTGGCGACATGATCAAACTTCTCAAAAAAAGGGAGGCCCACTGGATTCATGAGCTCAGCACCTTAGCCCCCAGAGGTTTAAACCGGGAGTATGAACTACAGTCCTTTTTATGATGTACTTGTGTTTGTTAATATCTTCTTTCACCTGATATATTATGTTTTTGTTCATGATAATACATGTATATCCTCTAATTTTTTCTTCTTTTTTTCTAGAAAAAATATTGACTCCATCTTGTGGCCTTTATTGCTCTCTTATTGTCCTTTCACCGTCATCATCACTCCTCGGATATCAGTCATCTTGTATTAAGCACGGATTCCTAATTAGCATGGAATGTACAGCTCAGCACTGTCCCAGACACTCATCACCTTATGTTACAATCAGTGTGGACTTCGTATATTGGATTAGTCACTGTTATCTCTATTCCCCTATTCAGAGACCTCCACATATGCTTGGTGCATAATCATCTCTCTGACACCATTCCCCATTCAATAAAGGTGCTCCCTTGACTCGCCTAGGATTCCCAGCTAAATGTAGAGTCTGCACGCATGCGCTGTCATCAGTGCTTTCAGTTCCCTGCACTGTCTCCACTACGCACGCGCGGCCCCATGCTGTTACAAGACACCGCCCTAATCAGTGTTACACCCTTATTTAAATCCAACCCATGTGACAACTGTCATGGCAGCCCCCATGCAGCGGTGGAATCCGCGCCTGACAGCCCATGTGCACCTTATTCACTACATATGGTAAGTTCCCTAGCGTCTTCACCGCTCCTGCCCTCACTCATTATATTAATTCCTTGTGCTTTCTCTCTGAGCCTTTTGTTTACTCCTTTTCTTTACCTTCTGTTTTTCCTCTATTCCTCTTTATTCACTCCTTTTTTTCTCTACTTCATCTGCTAGTCTTCCACCTTTTTCGGCCACATCCCTTTTCCTTATCTCTCTTACATACCTTTGTTGCTACAAACACATAGACTATCACATTACATATACACATTACAAACTATCCTTTCAAACAGCAATATGCACATCTTGTTGCCCGTTCACGTCCATTATAGTATGGAACACTGAATCCTTCCTACACACATTTCAACCTATATCTCCAACACTCCCCCACATAATGACAGTACAGTTCAGTTGTGACCTCCATTTCACTATCATATACAACCCCTATGTCTTTTCACACGTGCTTCTACACTACCTTTATTTCCCCCTTCTCCAAGCTTTCCTTCCTTCATATTAACCCCTTTTTTCCCTTGCTTTCTAATGCATTACATGAATTACATTCTCTCTTCTTGCGGTATCTCCTGCATTGTGAGATTCTTTTGATCTCTGCCCTCTGCTTCCTCATCGTTCTTTTTCTAGTTTCTTCTGTATTCTGTTTTTTCTTTTCTTTTTTTTCTTTTTGATTTTTATATCTTTCCAATATGAATTTGAAATATTGTGAATCATGCATATCATGCATGTGAATCATGTCACTGTCATATACAACCCCTATGTCTTTTCACACGTGCTTCTACACTACCTTTGTTTCTCCCTTCTCCAAGCTTTCCTTCCTCCATATTAACCCTTTGTTTCCTTGCTTTCTAATGCATTACATGAATTGTATTCCCCCTTTTTTTTGCTTTTTGCTCTATTTTTGTCTCCTCCATTGTGAGATTCTCTTGATCTCTGCCTCCTTTCTGCATTCTGTCTTTTCTTCCTTTCTTTCCTTTTTTATTTTTATTTTTATATTTATTTTTATATATCTTTCCAATATGAATTTGAAATATTGTGAATCATGCATACCAGATATATATATGAAATTTTGTAAATATTGTCTGTATGTTTTCTCTTTGTTTTGGATATCAATTTTTCTGATTGTAAAAATATTATGTTTAATTTTTTTCTGTACAGTGCTACTGATGAAGGTCCAAATAGGACCGAAAACGTTCTAAAGCACATAAATAAATTTTCATGCAAAGCATTTTGGGAGTGCCTTGTCTATCTTTCACTGTATAACACAGTGCAGTCTTTTCCTATCTGTCCCTAACTAAAAGTAGTGTGCACACTTAACTGCAGATTTCAGCGTGGGGTACCTCGTCACCGTTGGGGCCCGTATTCCGCCGGCAGACACCTCTAAAGTTCAGTCTTTGTCCCGGATCTGTAATTTGCACATGCTGCCTGGCTCCTCGCTCTCCACATCCAGCCTCTTTGGATCTGTAATTTGCACGTGCTGGCTGGCTCCTCGCTCCACATCCAGCCTCTTTGGATCTGTGTCTTGGGGGGAACGCCACGCAACACTATCAGGTACTTGGACCTCGGAAAACAGGGAAGACTGAGGCCTTCTGTTTTTCAGCCCACTCGAGCACACTCCTCTCTCCCCAAAAAAGCAACATGTTGTCTCCTCCTCTTCCTGTTTTAGACTGTACCAAGTCACTTGGATCAGCAGGGGTTTTTGCCTGCTGTTCTCTGTTATGACAGCAGGTGGCAGCATCAAGGAAGTCCACCAAACAGTCTTTTAACCTATATATATAAATGTTAACAGGTCTTACATTTCCCCCCCTCTTTAACCTCGGCCGTCCCGGCCGATACACTCCTGAGGCACTCTGCACAAGGGCACACGGTGGCAACTCCTGCCCTGCTTCACAACCTGTTGCTTGGGAGCCAATGTCTTAAAACAGGATCAAGTGACAGAACACACAAATTCATCTGCCAAGTACCGATCAGGGGGAATACCAGCATTAGCCCGCTCAGTTCGGCGTGGCACTACAGCTAAGTCATCAGACGTCGGCGCCGTATCAGGGAGTACAGTATTTTCGTCCCCATCGCTGGAGATTGGGGACTCCTGCTCTGCAGGGGTGGCACCTGTGTCTTGAACGGATGGGGGTGTGGATCTCTCCCAGTCTGCTGGGTTGGTCGGGGCCCACCACCATTCTTCATCGTCAGAGCCCTCTTCGAGGGTAACAGGGATGGGCATGGGCACCATCTCCGAGGTACTTTGTCTGGTCCTGTCTTCTGAATAGCAGGGCCTCAGCATATTACGATGCAGGATGAGGGTGCTGCCTCTTTGCTCGCCTCTCACTTCGTATACTGATCCATGGGGTGAGATTCTTCTGATCCCAATGTACGGCTCTGTTTTCCAGCGCTCGCTCAACTTGTGTCTCAGGTGTTTCTCTGCAACTAGTACTCTGTCTCCTGGTAAGAACGGGGTTTCACACACAGGTTTCCGCTGCGGGTGTGTCTTTTCTAGCAACCGCTTGGTGACAATTCGATGGATAGTCTCCAGCCGTCGACGGTGACAATCAACCCAGGAACCTACGCTCTGACCTTCACTGATCTCGGGGGGAGCTAGGTTCAGCTCTTCAATGCCTCTTCCGGCTCTTCCAAACAGTAGCACATATGGGGTGTACCCAGTGGTGGAGTGGACACGATTATTGTACGCCCACACGAGTTCTGCGAGATAGCCGGGCCAGTGATTCTTACGATCATCCTCCAACGTGCGTAGCATTTGTAGGAGGGTCCGGTTAAATCTCTCGCAGGCTCCGTTGCCCTGTGGATGATAAGGCGTAGTCCTTGACTTCTGCATTCCGTAAATCCTTTGCAGCTCTCTCATGACACTGCCCTGAAAGCAAGCTCCTTGGTCAGAATGTATTCTTTTGGGGCAGCCGTACACCCGTATAAAGTCATCACTGATGGCTCGAGCAGCTGATTCAGCCGTCTGATCTCTGGTGGGCGTCACCACCGCAAATTTGGAGAAGTGATCTGTCATCACAAGGCAGAACTGATAGTCCCGGTGGGAGTGGCCAATCTTGAGATAATCGATCATGAGTACTTCCAACGGCTCTTTGGTTACAATAGTCTGTACTGGTGCTTGCTGTGGAGGAGCCTTACTTAACTCGCAGGAACGGCACAGTTTACAGGCCTTCTCTACTGCCCGAAGAATCTGAGGACAGTATACTATTCTTTGCAACCACTGGTAAGTCTTGTCTGGTCCGAAATGGGCTCCCTTCTCATGCGCCTCTCGGGCCAATGGTACTGCCATCTTCTGGGGTATCACTACTTGCCACCGTACTTCCAACTCTGTAGCTAGGTGCACCTTCCGATACAGCATCCCTTCTTGCCCCGACAGCTTATCCCACTGGCTGAGAATCTGGAGGGCCACGTGTGACAGCGTGGCCCGTATTTCCTTTCTAGGCTTGCGCTGCTGGATCACCCACTCTTTCACTTGAAGCAGTTCTGGGTCAGATGACTGGATTTTCACCCATTCCTCTCTGGTTTGGCCAAGCAGGCGTGATGTCGTGCCCAACGTAATTTCCAGCATACGAGCCTCTACCACTTGAGCGGTGAATTTACTAAAGTCCGGAATTTCGTCTTCCTCCAACTGTTCATCTCTCTCCCCCACTGGGGCTTCGGTGGTAACACGAGAAAGGGCATCCGCATTCTGATTTTCATGCTTAGAGCGGTACTGCACATGATAATTGTATCTGGAGAGTCGTGCCAGCTACCTCTGTTCCATTGCTCCCAGTTTGGCGGTGGAGATGTGAGCCAGGGGGTTATTATCCGTATAGACTTCAATTTGAGCTCCCGTGAGATATTCCGAGAACCTTTTGGTTATTGCCCATACTAGTGCCAGTAACTCCAACCGAAAGGAACTGTAATTTTCGGGGTTGCGCTCGGCTTCTCGCAACGTCCGACTTCCATATGCAATCACCCGTTCAGTACCATTCTGTACCTGGGCCAGTACTGCACCCAGACCGTAGAGGCTCGCGTCTGTGTACAACCGAAAGGAGAGGTTATAGTCTGCATAGGCAAGCACAGGGGCGCTAACCAAGGCCTCTTTCAATCGGTGTAAGGCTTCTGCTTGTCTTGGTCCCCAGCAATTTTTCTGTGCTTTTGGTCCTTTTGCAGTCCCTCGGAGCAATTCGTGCAAAGGTTCTGCCTCCTTCGCGAAATCTTTGATAAAGCGACGGTAATAACCGGCTAGCCCCAGGAAAGCTCGAACCTCCCGCACTGTGCTGGGTGTGGGCCATTGTAGCACTGCTCTCACTTTCCCATCAGAGGGCTGTATGCCGGCTTCCGACACCTTGTGTCCGAGATATTCAATCTTTTCCTGAAAGATCCGGCATTTTTTTGGTTTCAGTTTAAGCCCATGGGCCCATAGCAGCTGAAACACTTGGCCCAGGTTTTCTAGATGTTTCTCGAAGGTTGTAGAATACACTACTATGTCATCCAGGTAAATCAACGTGACCTCGAAGTTCATGTCTCCAAGGCAACTTTCCATGAGGCGCTGAAAAGTTCCTGGGGCATTATTTAGTCCAAACGGTATGCGATTGAACTCGAAGAGTCCCATGGGTACAATAAATGCGGTCTTGGCCTTGTCTTTCTCTGCCACAGGGACCTGCCAATATCCGCTGGCCAGATCGAGGGAGGAGAAGTAACGTGCCTTTCCCAGCGCCGACAGGGACTCCTCTATCCGGGGCAGAGGGTAGGAATCATGAACCGTGCATCCATTAAGCTTGCGGTAGTCAACACAGAAGCGGGTAGACCCATCTTTTTTCTTGACCAGCACGATTGGGGCAGCCCATGGACTCTGACTTTCTCTTACCACCCCGCTCTTCAGCTTCTGCGCCAAAAGCTCTTTCACATCTTGGTAGTATTTTGGGGGTATTTGTCTGTACCTTTCCCTGAAAGGTGGGGCATCTCCTGTGGGTATTTCGTGCTGAATCTTGTCAGTACAGCCGAAATCTTCTGCGTGACGGGAGAACGTGGCTTGATTCTCCCAAATAAAGTCCTCTATGGCTTGGGCTTGCTCCGAAGCGAAGGGGCTCAGGTCCACTCCCATCTGCCCTAAGATGACGCGACTGTTCCATTGATCAGTGGGTTTCTCTTTTCTTTCCATAGAAACAGCCCAAGTCCAGGCTTCCCCTGCCATGGGCTGCAATTCAATCGATTCTGTGGCCGCCACCTCTTCAGGCGCCAGGTAGACATGGGCCAGAACAACTCCCGAGGTCAAGGTGTAGGCCTGTTCACCGGTGTTCACACAACGGAAAGGGACTCTTCCATTTCTTACTGTTGCTAAAGTGCGAGCCACCAACGGTTCGTCTCCTTTCTCTTCACCATGGTAAGGCTCCACCAACACCTCCATCCCCTCGAGTGTACGGTGGGCCCCGACTGGCAAGGTGAGGACTGTCTCATGATTTGGAGGTAGAGTAATTGTTGTCTGTCTTGGGACTCGAACCCTCCCCACCGGGTAGCGGCTCCCACCATTCTTCCACAGTCCTCGGGCACGGATAAGGTGTTGGAAGACCTTTTGGGCGGGCCTGTTAGCAACTGTCGTCTTCCAGTAATCACAGCCCCCTTGTTGAAGAGCAACTGGTCTAATTCTTTCAGGACGTTCATGCCCACGATAGCTGGCACCTCTCTGTCGTACCGGCCCTCCGTTAACACAATACCTTTTTTGCCTAAGTTCTGGCCACAGGCACGTATGTTCATCCACACGACCCCTACAACTGGAATGGGAAGATTGTTTGCAGCCCTCAGTTTGATATGTGCCCCTTTGTCAATGGATACAGTTTGTCCAAAATGTTGGTAGAATAACTGTTCTGGCATGGTGGTCACTTGGGACCCAGTATCCATCAGGCATCTTACTTCTTTCCCTTCAAATTCGGCCGTGATCGTCGGCTGCTATATCTTCAGGGCGTTGGTTTTCTCTAAGCTCAGTTGGTCTCCCCACCATGTGCCCATCCATGGAGGGAAGCACTAGTTTAACGGCGGTCTTTCTTGCGACGTCTTCCTCTCCGGACAGTGTCGGAATAAATGGTTCCGATTTCCACAGTTCCAACACTGGTAGTCTCCAGCGGGTCTCGGTCGTCTCTGCTCGATCTGTCCCCTCTCTTCTTGATAGGTATGCGTGCGGGTATTTGGTCGCGGTGCTGTCGTTCTTACTTCTGACGCCGGGGCTTGCATATTCTTCAGCAACTCTTGTAGAGCAGTAACAGTCTCTTGTAACTGATCCACTTTAGCCTCAAGTTGGCTCGGTTCTTGGTTTTTCTCACCCGGGACTACCTTATGCATACAAACTTCACCCCAGGCGTTCTGCGGGTCGCAATTTTCAGTTTGTGTGCGGGAGACTGCTTCTTCCAATATCTCCTGGAAAGTTAGTTTTTTTTCTACCCTGAGCCGTTCACGGAGGGCACCTTTGATCTTGGGGTTATGTAACCCACGGAGGAATTGATCTTGTAGGGTACGGTCAGCATAACCGGGGGTTTGTGCTAGCTCTGGCTCTGCTGTAAGCATTTCTCTCATTATTCTCTGGAGTGCATTTGCATAGAGGAGAGGAGAGAGGCTGATGCTGGGAGGAGAGAGGCTGATGCTGGGAGGAGAGAGGCTGATGCTGCGGGCAGAGAAGCTGATGCTGTGGGCAGAGAGGCTGATGCTGCGGGCAGAGAGGCTGATGCTGCGGGCAGAGAGGCTAATGCTGGTGCAGCATAGGGGATGGAGCACGATGGGGGGGGCGCAGCATGGGGGATGGAGCACGATGGGGAGTGCGCAGCATGGGGGATGGAGCACATTTGGGAGTGCGCAGCATGGCGGATGGACCACGTTTGGGAGTGCGCAGCATGGGGGATGGAGCACGTTTGGGAGTGCGCAGCATGGCGGATGGAGCACGATGGGGAGTGCGCAGCATGGCGGATGGAGCACGTTTGGGAGTGCGCAGCATGGCGGATGGAGCACGTTTAGGAGTGCGCAGCATGGCGAATGGAGCACGTTTGGGAGTGCGCAGCATGGCGGATGGAGCACATTTGGAAGTGCGCAGCATGGCGGATGGACCACGTTTGGGAGTGCGCAGCTAATGGAGCACGTTTGGGAGTGCGCAGCATGGCGGATGGAGCACGTTTGGGAGTGCGCAGCATGGCGGATGGACCACGTTTGGGAGTGCGCAGCATAGCGGATGGACCACGTTTGGGAGTGCGCAGCATGGCGGATGGACCACGTTTGGGAGTGCGCAGCATGGCGGATGGACCACGTTTGGGAGTGCGCAGCATGGCGGATGGAGCACGTTTGGGAGTGTGCAGCATGGCGGATGGAGCACGTTTGGGAGTGCGCAGCATGGCGGATGGAGCACGATGGGGAGTGCGCAGTATGGCGGATGGAGCACGTTTGGGAGTGCGCAGCATGGCGGATGGACCACGTTTGGGAGTGCGCAGCATGGCGGATGGAGCACGATGGGGAGTGCGCAGTATGGCGGATGGAGCACGTTTGGGAGTGCGCAGCATGCTGGATGGACCACGTTTGGGAGTGCGCAGCATGGCGGATGGAGCACGTTTGGGAGTGTGCAGCATGGCGGATGGAGCACGATGGGGAGTGCGCAGCATGGGGGATGGAGCACGATGGGGGGTGCGCAGCATGGGGGATGGAGCACGATGGGAGGTGCACACCTCCCCCCAACACACACACACACACGCGCGCACTGTACAACACACACACACACACTGGAACCACAAACACCACCCTACACAGACACCCACACACACAAACAACGCTGCACACACACAACACCCAACACACAAACACTGCGGCATACATAAATATACGCACATACCGCACAACACACACATTGCACAAAACATACCTCCCCCAAAACACACCACACACACACAAACCGCGCAACACACACACACACAACGCTACAGACACACAGCGCTCCACAAACAACGCAACACACATACAACACCGCTCTCACCCCCCGCCACACCTAGACAACACCCAGAACATGTACAGCGCCCTACACAAACACTTGGTAAGTACACACAACAACATCTATATATATAACAAAAATCATACATGAACTACACAATACGTAAATTCTAGAATACCCGATGCATAGAATTGGGCCACCTTCTAGTATATATATAATTGTCTTATTCTGTCTGTCTGTCTTGCTCCAAAATGGCGTCATTACAACCGTCGCATTGGCCGCTCAGCTCAGCCCGGCCCCGCCCCCGCACGCATTGGCCGCTTCACTCGGCCTGGCCATGCCCCCCGCACACTGTGCCCTCTCGGCCACGCCCCCCGCACATTGTGCCCGCTCGGCCAGGCCCCTCGCACACTGTGCCCGCTCGGCCACGCCCCCCGCACACTGTGCCTCGCTCGGCCCACGCCCCTGCACACTGTGCCCCCCTCGGCCATGCCCCCCGCACACATTGGGCACCTATACACCTCCCAGCAGGACTACTCCACCTATTAGACACCTCCCCCCAGGACTACTCCACCTATTAGACACCTCCCCCCAGGACTACTCCCCCTATTATCCTTCTCTCCCCCCAGGAATACTCCTCCTATTATACTCCTCTCCCCCCAGGACTACTCCTCCTATTATACTCCTCTCCCCCAGGACGACTCCTCCTATTATATCCCCCCAGGACTACTCCTCCTATTATACTCCTCTCTCCCCAGGATTACTCCTCCTATTATACTCTTCTCCCCCCAGGACTACTCCTCCTATTATACCACTCTCCCCCCAGGACTACTCCTCCTATTATACTCCTCTCCCCCAGGACTACTCCTCCTATTATATCCCCCCAGGACTACTCCCCCCTATTATCCTCCTCTGCCCCAGGACTACTCCTCCTATTTTACTCCTCTCTCCACAGGACTACTCCTCCAAGACATACACAATGCACAAAACATACCTGCCCCCAAAACACACACACACCCACACAAACCGCGCAACACACACAGCACCACATAGACAACGCAACACACATACAACACCGCTCTCACACCCCCCCACACCCAGACAACACCCAGAACATGTACAGCGCCCTACACAAACACTTGGCAACTACACACAACAACATCTATATATATAACAAAAATCATAAATTAACTACACAATAAATTCTAGAATACCCGATGCGTTAGAATCAGGCCACCTTCTAGTATATATCTAAATATACAAATATATATATATATGTATATGTGTGTGTGTGCATATGTGTGTGTGTATATATATATATATATATATATATATATATATATATATATATATGTACAGTGTATGTATATATACAGTTAGGTCCAGAAATATTTGGACAGTGACACAAGTTTTGTTATTTTAGCTGTTTACAAAAACATGTTCAGAAATACAATTATATATATAATATGGGCTGAAAGTGCACACTCCCAGCTGCAATATGAGAGTTTTCACATACAAATCGGAGAAAGGGTTTAGGAATCATAGCTCTGTAATGCATAGCCTCCTCTTTTTCAAGGGACCAAAAGTAATTGGACAAGGGACTCTAAGGGCTACAATTAACTCTGAAGGCATCTCCCTCGTTAACCTGTAATCAATGAAGTAGTTAAAAGGTCTGGGGTTGATTACAGGTGTGTGGTTTTGCATTTGGAAGCTGTTGCTGTGACCAGACAACATGCGGTCTAAGGAACTCTCAATTGAGGTGAAGCAGAACATCCTGAGGCTGAAAAAAAAGAAAAAATCCATCAGAGAGATAGCAGACATGCTTGGAGTAGCAAAATCAACAGTCGGCTACATTCTGAGAAAAAAGGAATTGACTGGTGAGCTTGGGAACTCAAAAAGGCCTGGACGTCCACGGATGACAACAGTGGTGGATGATCGCCGCATACTTTCTTTGGTGAAGAAGAACCCGTTCACAACATCAACTGAAGTCCAGAACACTCTCAGTGAAGTAGGTGTATCTGTCTCTAAGTCAACAGTAAAGAGAAGACTCCATGAAAGTAAATACAAAGGGTTCACATCTAGATGCAAACCATTCATCAATTCCAAAAATAGACAGGCCAGAGTTAAATTTGCTGAAAAACACCTCATGAAGCCAGCTCAGTTCTGGAAAAGTATTCTATGGACAGATGAGATCAAGATCAACCTGTACCAGAATGATGGGAAGAAAAAAGTTTGGAGAAGAAAGGGAACGGCACATGATCCAAGGCACACCACATCCTCTGTAAAACATGGTGGAGGCAACGTGATGGCATGGGCATGCATGGCTTTCAATGGCACTGGGTCACTTGTGTTTATTGATGACATAACAGCAGACAAGAGTAGCCGGATGAATTCTGAAGTGTACCGGGATATACAGATTCAGCCAAATGTCGCAAAGTTGATCAGACGGCGCTTCATAGTACAGATGGACAATGACCCCAAGCATACAGCCAAAGCTACCCAGGAGTTCATGAGTGCAAAAAAGTGGAACATTCTGCAATGGCCAAGTCAATCACCAGATCTTAACCCAAT
The DNA here is from genome assembly GCF_048569485.1 of Anomaloglossus baeobatrachus. Taxonomy (NCBI): domain Eukaryota; kingdom Metazoa; phylum Chordata; class Amphibia; order Anura; family Aromobatidae; genus Anomaloglossus; species Anomaloglossus baeobatrachus. The sequence goes on from NC_134354.1 coordinate 221,691,746, forward strand.
TGAGCATGCATTTCACTTGCTCAAATCCAGACTTAAGACGGAAAGACCCACAAACAAGCAAGACCTGAAGGCTGCGGCTGCAAAGGCCTGGCAAAGCATTAAGAAGGAGGAAACCCAGCGTTTGGTGATGTCCATGGGTTCCAGACTTAAGGCAGTGATTGCCTCCAAAGAATTCGCAACAAAATATTGAAAATAAATATATTTTGTTTGGGTTTGGTTTATTTGTCCAATTACTTTTGACCTCCTAAAATGTGGAGTGTTTGTAAAGAAATGTGTACAATTCCTACAATTTCTATCAGATATTTTTGTTCAAACCTTCAAATTAAACGTTACAATCTGCACTTGAATTCTGTTGTAGAGGTTTCATTTCTAATCCAATGTGGTGGCATGCAGAGCCCAACTCGCGAAAATTGTGTCACTGTCCAAATATTTCTGGACCTAACTGTATATATATATATGAGTGTGTGTGTGTATATATATATATATATATATATATATATATATATATATATATATATATATATATATATATATATAGTGTATATATATATATATATATATATGTACAGTGTATGTGTGTATATATATATATATGAACAACAACAAGGCAGAGTCCAGCAATAACGTGAGCAATCCAGGATGCTGTTAAAAAATTTTTTCCTTCTTTTTATTCATAAATTCATTAAAATATAATGGTCCAAGCAATTCAGAACAGCATTATCGCAGGAAAATAGCGCAGATAGGACTACGCGTTTCAGCGGTAAAATCCGCCTTCTTCACGGTCCAGAATCTGATCTGCTTTCCAAACATAGAACCTTATATACATCTCACTCCCATCAGGGTAATTACAAACATGTGAGAGATTTAAAAACATAAGCTAGAAAAGCAAATCAAACATGTAAGCTATCCGCATATTAATCAATATACAGCATGCATAAGAGTTATAAGGAAAGGATTCAACATTTTGGAGAAAAATACAATCAGAAAATTCAATAACCTGACCATAAAACTATTTTTCAAGTGATGCAAAAAGCCTAACACAGTAGTAATAGCCAGCAACATATAATGCAACAATGTATCAATAGTGCATAATGATATCCATACGATTGTTAAAGCCCTGTGGCATGCGGGTCCCCAGCTCAAATATCCACCTACTCTCTCTTGCAAGCACTTTTTTATGAAAATCTCCCCCTCTCAATGGTTTTTTTACATGCTCTATGCCCATAAAAGAAAAACCACGTAGATCCCCATTGTGTTTTTTTGAAAAATGTCGGGATACTACTGATGCACCAACCATTGGCAAATTGCTAGCATCTGAAAGATGTTTGCGGATTCTGGTTTTAAGGGGGTTCATCGTGCAGCCTACATATTGCATGCGGCATATATTGCAATTAATTAAATAAACTACATTCTCCGTATTACAGTTTATAAAAGAACGAACATTAAACTGTTTTTCATTGGAAATAGATGTAAATATTTTAGACTTATTAGCAAAACCGCAGCACTTACAAATATTAGCACCGCATTTAAAAAATCCTATTGTTTTTAACCAGTTGCTAGGGGAGATTATGTCTGGATCTTTGAACATGCTAGGTGGTGATAATGTAGCTAAAGTTGGGGCTCTTTTTGCCACAAAGGCAATATCATTATTTTCCACAATGTTTTTCAAAATATCATTCTGAGATAATAACGGAAGATATTTTCTGATAATTTTGACAATAGAATTAAACTGAGGACTATAGTTGGTGCTGAAAACTACCCCAGATTTTTTGGAGTCAAACTGTCTTTTTTTCTTAGTAGAATCCAACAGCTTAACCCTATCAATGCCTGCTATTTTTTTCTTGGCTCTCTCCAAAGACCAATTGGGATACCACCTTTTTTTTAAATTGTTACAAGTTATTTCAATTTCTTCCTCCAATCTATCACTAGATGTGGTATTCCTTTTTAGTCTAATAAGCTCCCCCACAGGAATATTCTGAATGACATGTTTGGGATGACTAGAGGAAGCCATTAAAATACTATTGCATGCAGTAGGTTTTTTATAGGGAGATATCAAGACCTTATTGCTATCCAAATCTGCGGTCAATTTTAGGTCCAAGAAGTTTGTTGATACCTCATGACTACTACTCGTAAATTTTAGATTGATATCATTCAAATCCAAATAAGAAAAAAAACTTTTCGCAGACGCGAGACTACCCCTCCAGACAAATATCAGATCATCAATAAATCTACCCAGCCAAACAATATTATCCTTGTATGGGTTATCAATGTTAAAAATATAATTTTCCTCCCACACGGACATAACCAGGTTAGCTAGGGAAGGTGAAAACTTAGCGCCCATGCTCAAGCCTTGTGTCTGGAGGAAGTATCTCTCATCAAACGAAAAATAATTGTGACCCAAAAGAAACTGAATTGAAGAGACAATAAACTTCTGGATGGAATCCTCATAATTAGTGTATCTGGACAAATAATATGTGATACATCGTATCGCGACGTGATGGGGGATAGAGGGATATAACCCCACCACATCGCAAGATAGCCACATATAGTCAGATTACCAGTGGAATTTTTCCATAATCTGTATCATAGTTTTGGAATCTTTAAGGTGACTTGGTGTTAATGGCACTAGGGGTTGAAGATAAAAATCCACCCACTCCCCTAGTTTCTCACTGAATGACCCTATCCCAGACACAATAGGTCTGAGAGGGGGAGGAAAAACCCCTCACAAAAGATAAACTTCTTAATTCTATCTGAAATAGCACCCATACTGATCCCCTCCTGTAACAGATGTAATAATTCAGAATTAAATGAATTAGTTGGATTTGATGGCAATTCAACATAGGTGCTACTATTTTCCAGATCCAACAAGTTCACTTTCCTGTATAAACCAGCATTGAGAGCTACAACAGCGCCCCCCTTGTTCGCCTGGACAATAAGGAGATCGCTGTTTGCTCTCAGCTCATTAATTGCCCTATGTTCAGAAGTACTCAGATTGAATTTAACCTTTTGATGTTCTACCTGGTTGTAAAGAGACACCAACTCACTTTCAATTGTTTCTTGAAAAAAATCAAGGAAAGGAGGTCTCGATTTTACTGGGTAAAATATAGGATTACGAGTCTGAAATCTATCATTTAAATTCACCCTATGCTCCAGCTCTGTCTCCCCCTCTAGTTGTCTTAGATTGGAGACCGCTACCTGTTCACTAAAATGAATACAATTATTATCCAATGATACACTGGTAGATGATAAATCATTATACACATGAATATTATCCTCATTATAATGAACTTTAAGGGTCAAATTGCGTGCAAATCTATTGATATCAACAATAGTGTCAAATAAATTGAATTTTTTGACTGGAGAGAAACCTAGTCCTTTAGACAAAAGTCCAATTTGTGAATCTGTCAAAATATAACTAGAAAGATTAAATACAGGAATCTCTGTTAACGGCGCTTGCGGAACGTCATATGATAGGCTTTTGGACTTATGTTTCCTTCCTCCCCTCTTGCAAGATCGTTTTTTGGCAAGGCACCTTCTTGCTGGAAGTTCCTTTTTTGGTGTTTTTTGCCACCAGTCTGAATACTGGCTACTGAAGCAACCGAGGAGTCCGTTAATTCATCCGATGTTTCTCCAAAAGAGGTATCATAATTGGCCGTGGAATTGAAAGATACCTTAAGTTTCTTATACCAAGGCTTGTATTTTCTCAAAATGGAGGGAGGATTACTAGCCCAATTATATAGTTACATAGTTACATAGTTACTTAGGTTGAAAAAAGACCTCGGTCCATCTAGTTCAACCTTCCTCCACCAGTTCTACATTTAGTCACTAAGTCATTTATAACCAACAATGTTTTGTGTACTGAGGAAATCATCCAGCCCTTTTTTAAAAGCTGTTATAGTATCTGCCATTACTACCTCTTGTGGTAGTGTATTCCACAGTCTGACCGCTCTAACTGTAAAGAACCCTTTCCTATTTAGGTGTCGGAATCGCTTTTCTTCCACTCGCAGTGAGTGCCCCCTGGTCTTTAGTATTGTTTTTGGAAGAAATAAGTCATGTGCCAGTCCTTTATATTGACCACACATGTATTTATACATATAAATGAGATCTCCTCTGAGACGTCTTTTTTCTAAGCTAAACATATCTAACTTTTTCAACCTGCCATCATATGGGAGGCCTTCCATTCCTTGTAATAGTCTAGTTGCCCGCCTTTGAACTGACTCTAACTTCTGAATGTCCTTTTTAAAATGTGGAGCCCAAAACTGGATCCCGTATTCCAGATGTGGTCTTACAAGTGATTTATAGAGGGGTAACAATACGTTGGGATCACGGGATCTAATCTCTCTTTTTATACACCCTAAAATCTTGTTTGCTTTAGCAGCTGCTGCTTGACATTGAGCGCTGCTGCTCAGCTTATTTGTAATGAGAATACCCAAGTCCTTCTCCTGTTCTGTAGTCCCGAGTTTACTTCCATTTAATGTATACGCAGCTATAGGATTACTCCGTCCTAGGTGCATTACTTTACATTTATCAACATTAAATCTCATTTGCCAAGTATCTGCCCATTCTGACATCTTATCCAGATCTTTTTGTAATATTGTACTATCCAGGTCAGTTTTTAATATCCTACATAGTTTGGTGTCATCGGCAAAGACTGACACTGTACTATCAATCCCATCCACAAGGTCATTAATAAAGAGAGTAAAAAGAATCGGTCCAAGCACAGATCCCTGCGGCACCCCACTGCTGACGATAGCCCATTTAGAGAATGTACCATTTATGACTACTCTTTGTTTCCTATCTCTTAGCCAATTCCTTACCCAGTTGCATATTGTGTCCCCTAGTCCTTGCTTCTGGAGCTTTAGTATAAGGCTATTATGTGGTACAGTATCAAATGCCTTTGCAAAGTCCAAATAAATCACATCAGCTGCATTACCAATATCCAGGTTTGCACTTACCCCCTCATAGAACCCCAACAGGTTGGTTAGACACGACTTATCTTTCATGAATCCATGCTGTTTGTCAGTTATCATATTATTTTCTGCAATATATTTTTGCATGTCATCCCTTAAAATGCCCTCAAAAACTTTGCATACTACTGATGTCAGGCTTACTGGACGGTAGTTGCCTGGATCTACCCTCTTACCTTTCTTAAATATCGGTACCACATCAGCAATCCTCCAATCCTGAGGCACCAACCCCGTTACAAGTGAGTCTAAAAAGATGAGATACAGCAGTCTGTCGATTACGGAGCTCAATTCCCTCAATATTCGTGGATGAATGCCATCTGGCTCTGGGGATTTGTCAATGTTTAATTTACTCATTCTTATAATCCTCAAGATCTCTCAAGAATTTTCTTTTCTTTATGGCTATAATGGAATTCTCCCTTCTCTTTAAGTTGTTGTACATACGGTCCTGGAATTTAGTAATGGTGTCTGAAATTTCCAGATCCTTAACAGAGTTTTTAATAGTTTCAATTTCTTTATTAATTTTAACAAGTTCTTTATCTTCCTCCTCTATAATCAATTTAAGTGAACACTCACTCAGAATAATGTCCCAGTTTTTTTGAAAGTCCGCTCCATAAGCAGTAGTAGATTGTTTTTTCAATCTGAGACCACGCGGTATCATTTTCCTTTCCAAATAACCATTAAGGGAATTGTGGTCCCACCAGAGCTTTTGCTCCTTGCGTAAGGATTGCTCCAATTTATTTAATATGGAGTTAGTACTTTCAACAACAGGACAAATTTCATTTATATCTTCCTGAAAAATACTGGCAAGCTTATTGAGACGTACCGTATGGTCCTGTGTATCTCCCATGGAATCCTTGGATGGTAACATGCTGTATTCAGTTGATCAATAAAGGTAAATCCTGCTATAGTAAAAAGCTGTTCTTTGTGGAGACAAGCACAGTCAAAGCTCCCAACAGCATATATATACAGTGTGTGTATATATATATATATATATATATGTACAGTGTATGTATATATATATATATATATATATATATATATAAAATATATGAGTGTGTGTATATATATATATATATATATATATATATATATATATATATATATAGTGTGTATATATATATATATATGTACAGTGTATGTGTATATATATAAAATATATGAGTGTGTGTGTATATATATATGTATATATATATATATATATATATATATATATATATATATATATATATATATATAGTGTATATATATATGTACAGTGTATGTGTATATATATATATATATATATATAAAATATATGAGTGTGTGTGTATATATATGTGTGTATATATATATATATATATATGTGTGTGTGTATATATATAGTGTATATATATATATATGTACAGTGTATGTGTATATATATATATATATATACATATACATATATATGAGTGTGCATATGTATGTATGAGTGTATATGCATGTGTGTGTGTATATATATGTGTGTGTGTATATATATATATATATATATATATATATATATATATATATATATATATATATATATATATATATATATATATATATATATATACATATACATACATACATGGTCTGTCTCTTTCCAGGTCTCTCTCTTTTCAGTAATCCATATAAATCACTACAGTGACCATTTCAAAATATACAATTAATCTTTATTATCATGATTAAAAAAACATATACACAAAAGACAATTTAGTACATAATTAAAAAGCAGATGAGGTGTAAAACGGAGGGTCTGTCAAAATAACCACTAGTCAGATTTATAATATGAAACCATACAGCTCCATGAAGCGCACCATTAATCCTCAAGTATATTGCACATAAGGTGATTTTAATCAGCTGAGCCCATTAGGGGTTACTATATGGTGGTTTTCATAGAACTTTTAGGTGAAAAGTATCAATCAAATATAACACGCAATATGAACTATACAGCTTCATGAAGCGCACCATTGATCCTCAAATGTATTACACATAAGGTGATTTTAATCAGCTGAGACCATCAGGGGTTAATGTATGGTGGTTTTCATAGAGCTTTTAAGTAAAAAGCATCAATCAAATAGAGAGATACATTTGATTTAAACACTATTAAATGCAATGCACATGTCATCAGTACATCAGTCCATATAAAGCTGAATTTCAACAGTTTGTTAGGGTATAATACCTGGTAAAGACAGACCCCCCACACCACTCCAACGATCGTTTCACGTAGCTTCGTCAGGGAGTGATGTGAGGGGATGTTAGGGCACTTAATATAGCTCCCACACAGCTGACATATCAATTCAATTAAGCGCTTTGCTTACCGGGCGCTGCTGACACGCATACCATGGCATCCCTCCCCCACCACGAGACGCAGGTGCGTCAGGAGAGGCGACATAGTCGCCTGTGATGACGCGCCGGCAACCCGAGGCAGGGGGAGGAAAAGCCACGCACGCGCACAGCAGCGTCAGCACTCATAACGCTGTGCATAGAGGGAGTAAGCGCCATTTTATTGTATACCTTCAGGGAATCTTCCCAAAAATGGCAACCATTACACAAGCCATACAGACTTTAATAGATAAGTATTTATTATCTCAATTATAAGAAAGGAATTCATAAAGCCATGATGTGCCTGGTTATGTGTAGAAGGAAGGAATAGTACAAAACACCAATTCTTTTCATTTCACAGAATACGCATTATATTTAGAAAAAGTGCATCTATATTTATATGTAAAGTGCGTTGCATCTTGTATTTTATATTCCTTATTCACAAAGATAATAAGTGCTCCAAATCCCCCCAATCTCTCTTTTCAGGTCTGTCTCTTTCCCCGTCTGTCTCTTTCCAGGTCTGTCTCTTTCCAGGTATGTCTCTTTGCCAGTCTGTCTCTTAGCCCATCTGTCTCTTTCCAGGGCTGTCTTTTTCCAGGTCTGTCTCTTTCCCCGTCTGTCTCTTTCCTCGTCTGTCTCTTTCCCCGTCTGTCTTTTTCCCTATCTGTCTCTTTCCCCGTCTGTCTCTTTGACTGTCTGTCTCCTTCCAGGGCTGTCTCTTTCTAGGGCCATCTCTTTCTAGGACCGTCTCTTTCTAGGGCTGTCTCTTTCTAGGGCTGTCTCTTTCCACGTCTGTCTCTTTCCACGTCTGTCTCTTTCCACGTCTGTCTCTTTCCACGTCTGTCTCTTTCCACGTCTGTCTCTTTCCACGTCTGTCTCTTTCCACGTCTGTCTCTTTCCACGTCTGTCTCTTTCCACGTCTGTCTCTTTCCACGTCTGTCTCTTGGCCCGTCTGTCTCTTGGCCCGTCTGTCTCTTTGCCCATCTGTCTCTTTCCAGGTCTGTCTTTTTCCAGGGCTGTCTCTTTCCCCGTCTGTCTGTCTCTTTCCCCATCTGTCTCTGTCTGTGTCTCTGTCTGTCTGTCTTTTTCTGTCTCTCTATCCATCTCTCCACCAACATCATATAACCTCACACATAAGCTTCAACTAACAGTTTATTTTGTTCCTATAGCAACCACTGACAGTTGCTATTAATAACCTATACAGTCATATGAAAAAGTTTGGGCACCCCTATTAATGTTAACCTTTTTTCTTTATAACAATTTGGGTTTTTGCAACAGCTATTTCAGTTTCATATATCTAATAACTGATGGACTGAGTAATATTTCTGGATTTAAATGAGGTTTATTGTACTAACAGAAAACGTGCAATCCGCATTCAAACAAAATTTGACCGGTGCAAAAGTATGGGCACCCTTATCAATTTCTTGATTTGAACACTCCTAACTCCTTTTTACTGACTTACTAAAGCACTAAATTGGTTTTGTAACCTCATTGAGCTTTGAACTTCATAGGCAGGTGTATCCAATCATGAGGAAAGGTATTTAAGGTGGCCACTTGCAAGTTGTTCTATTTGAATCTCCTATGAAAAGTGGCATCATGGGCTCCTCAAAACAACTCTCAAATGATCTGAAAACAAAAATTATTCAACATAGTTGTTCAGGGGAAGGATACAAAAAGTTGTCTCAGAGATTTAAACTGTCAGTTTCCACTGTGAGGAACATAGTAAGGAATGGAAGAACACAGGTACAGTTCTTGCTAAGCCCAGAAGTGGCAGGCCAAGAAAAATATCAGAAAGGCAGAGAAGAATGGGGAGAACAGTAAAGGACAATCCACAGACCACCTCCAAAGACCTGCAGCTTCATTTTGCTGCAGATGGTGTCACTGTGCATTGGTCAATGGGAGAGTGATGCGAAAGAAGCTGTTTCTGCAAGCACGCCACAAACAGAGTCACCTGAGATATGCAAAAGCACATTTGGATAAGCCAGTTACATTTTGGTAGAAGGTCCTGTGGACTGATGAAACAAAGATTGAGTTGTTTGGTCATACAAAAAGGCGTTATGCATGGAGGCAAAAAAACACGGCATTCCAAGAAAAGCACTTGCTACCCACAGTAAAATTTGGTGGAGGTTCCATCATGCTTTGGGGCTGTGTGGCCAATGCAGGCACTTGAATCTTGTTAAAGTTGAGGGTCGCATGGATTCAACTCAGTATCAGCAGATTCTTGACAATAATGTGCACGAATCAGTGACAAAGTTGAAGTTACGCAGGGGATGGATATTTCAGCAAGACAATGATCCAAAACACCGCTCCAAATCTACTCAGGCATTCATGCAGAGGAACAATTACAATGTTCTGGAATGGCCATCCCAGTCCCCAGACCTGAATATCATTGAAAATCTGTGGGATGATTTGAAGCATACTGTCCATGCTCGGCGACCATCAAACTTAACTGAACTGGAATTGTTTTGTAAACAGGAATGGTCAAATATACCTTCATCCAGGATCCAGGAACTCATTAAAAGCTACAGGAAGCGACTAGAGGCTGTTATTTTTGCAAAAGGAGGATCTACAAAATATTAATGTCACTTTTATGTTGAGGTGCCCATACTTTTGCACCGGTCAAATTTTGTTTAAATGCGGATTGCACATTTTCTGTTAGTACAATAAACCTCATTTCAATCCAGAAATATTACTCAGTCCATCAGTTATTAAATATATGAAACTGAAATAGCTGTTGCAAAAACCCAGATTGTTATAAAGAAAAAAGATTAACATTAATAGGAGTGCCCAAACTTTTTCATATGACTGTAGCTCCCACCTCCATTCAGTAAAATGGCGGCAGGATTTTAGAGACTAACTGTAAAGCAGGGGGTTAAATTTTTCTGTCAAAACATAGTCTACGACGCTCCCTGGGTCACATGAGGCGTCTGTGCAAAATTTCGTGATTGTAAATGCGACGGTACGGATTCCTTTAGCGGACATACACACACACACACACATACACTCAGCTTTTTTTATATATATATATATACACACTCATATATATATTATATACACACACACATCTACACTCATATACAATATACAGTATATGCACACACGTATATATACACACACATACATATATATATACACACACACTCGCATCTATATATATATATATATATATATATATATATATATACACACATCTATATGCACACACACTATATATATATATAGATATATAGATATATATATATATATATATATATATATATATATATATATATATATATATATATATATATATATATACATAAACACACACACAAGGATTTCTTACCTTCCCCTGGCTTGTCTCCGGTCTGGCCTGCAGGCTCCACTGATCCTCTCCGGCAGGAGGCAGGAGTCCAGGGTGCAAAGCGTTAAGTCACAGTCAGCAGACAGGGCAGCCTCTGCTAACTATGACACTCCCAGGGCTTCACAAGAACATCTGAAGGTGCAATGTAATCCCGGTAGACATAGAAAAAACAGGCGGCCCCGAGACAGCCGCTTGTAGACCCGCATGGAGACCCCCTGCCCTAGCCCAGCCAGCCGATAGCAGAGGGTGGTTAACCAGCCCTATATGAAGCACGGGGGGGCCCCACTGAGGACCCGGGGCCGTCCGGTGGATACTCCGCTATCCCTGCATACTCACCTCGGTCCCCTGCCGCTGCTCCTAGTTTGCCAGACGTCTGTGCTCTGCCTAGTACTTTAACACAGTGGCGACTGGCGCTTACTAGTGACGTCACCACTGTGTTGAAGAACTGTCAGAGCACAGCGGGGACAATGATGAGAGGGCGCGCTGCACTCTGTGTCATCGTCGCTTTCAACTGTATCGGCATCTGAGATGCCGATTATATTTGAAAGTGCGATCCTGAGGAGGGCCCAGTGCTGGAGCTGATACTGTGGGCAGCCGCCCCCGGGCCCCACCAGCTCATTGGCCCCATAGCAGTCGCGTGGCCTGCCTCTATTGACGGTACGCCATTGGTGGTAGCATTTTTAATGTAGTTATGTCAGACACTGTTTTGGCCGCACCAATATCTCTCATGTGCTCCCTTATCCTGACTCTCATTTCAAGTTACATCAAGTTGTAAAATGTAAATGTAAATTTTTTCACATCCACATGTCGCATCATACACTACATTGGAAGTACCACAAGAAATGTAGATATTGGTATTAAATTCACACTTTGCTGTCAGCCATCAGAAAGGTTTTTGCCCGAGAGACATTGGTGCAGGTGAGACAGTGCCCGCATGGGAAGCAACCCTGAGTCTGTCGAACAGGACCAAATAAGGGAGGCACCGAAGGCACGTGATGGCTCTGGACTAAAGTGTCCCTCAGATTTTTAGAACAACTCAAAGTTATTAGTGGAACATTTGAAATATGAGGACCAAGAATTGGGTCACTTTTCAGTATCGACTAAAGTTTCATGATTGCCTGTCTCATCGTCTGCCACTCATGGTTCTGAGTGGCAATGAATCTAGTCACTCCAAATCCACTGTCTTTCCTAACCATAGACTGAAGGAGCTGATCATTGTGGGGGGGAGGGGGGGGGGGGTGTTTGACTTTATTATATCCCTTTTTGATGTATCTACAACTTTAGCCATGTTGGTTCAGTAGTGATTTTAAATCTTCCACCTGCCTCTCAAATTTTTCAGGTATGGAGCAGATCCACCTCACCCTGAGAAATTGACCAACCCAGGTGGCTCTAAAATATCATCAGTAACATCTTCCATCTCCTATCTCAGTATTGGGAAAGTCTTCACTGAATACAGATTTTACCTCAGAATTGAGAATTTTGACTGATGAGTTCTGGCAGAGAAAGAAGCAGATGTGTATTGATAGCTTTCTCCTTGAGAAAGCTATCAAGCGAAACGTACGTTGGAGGTCTGGAGACCATTATCCATATGCAGTTCTTTGTTATATGCACATTTTGGGTGACCACTACTGATATATTTCATAACATTATAATTAGCTATTTCCTTATTATATGGCTAGATGCACATTATTAAGCCTCACAACACTGCTATTTATTCCGTACCCTCATTTATCAGATATGTTTTGTTTATTCTATTATGCATAGCTCAACATGTTCCATATTTATATCCTGTGTAATATGGATTTAACTCTCAACTGGTGAGGTGGGATTTTTGTCACGCAACTGGTGATGTTGGGCTTCCTATACCCCAATGTTTAGAAATCTCTACATTTTACAGAAAATGCAAAGATCACATTTGTTTTAATTGTTTTCTTATTGGCGATTGATTACACATGAGTATAACAAATTTTTGACACCCACAAGTATCGGAAAATGTAATACATTTGATGATTCATACCAGCATTTTCCAATGAATGCCTGCCGAACACAATTTTTCTGGGGTGTGGCAAACCCCACCTCACCAGTTGTGGATTAATTATGTTATTGGATTTAATAATAAAGTAATTTATTTTATAAGTACTTCTTGGTGGCTATTCTACTTTTTTTGTTGTTTAAATAATAATAAACTATTAACACTTCTATTTTTTATTTTTGTGCCTTGCCACAATTCTGTCTCTGAGCTCCTTGGGCAGTTCCTTTGACCTCATGATTCTCATTTGGTCTGACATGCACTGTGAGCTGTGAGGTCTTATATAGACAGGTGTATGCCTTTCCAAATCAAGTCCTATCAGTTTAATTAAACACAGCTGGACTCCAATGAAGGCGTAGAACCATCTCAAGAAGGATCACAAGGAAATGGACAGCATGTGACTTACAGTTAGGTCCAGAAATATTTGGACAGTGACACAAGTTTTGTTATTTTAGCTGTTTACAAAAACATGTTCAGAAATACAATTATATATATAATATGGGCTGAAAGTGCACACTCCCAGCTGCAATATGAGAGTTTTCACATCCAAATCGGAGAAAGGGTTTTGGAATCATAGCTCTGTAATGCATAGCCTCCTCTTTTTCAAGGGACCAAAAGTAATTGGACAAGGGACTCTACGGGCTGCAATTAACTCTGAAGGCGTCTCCCTCGTTAACCAGTAATCAATGACGTAGTTAAAAGGTCTGGGGTTGATTACAGGTGTGTGGTTTTGCATTTGGAAGTTGTTGCTGTGACCAAACAAGATGCGGTCTAAGGAACTCTCAATTGAGGTGAAGCAGAACATCCTGAGGCTGAAAAAAAAGAAAAAATCCATCAGAGAGATAGCAGACATGCTTGGAGTAGCAAAATCAACAGTCGGGTACTGTTACGGGGGGCTGTCTGATAATAACTGAAAGGAGTATCAGACAGTCAGGGTCCACCGTGCAAAGACTTTGCTGCAGACTATGGCAGAATGCAATACCTCTGTTAACTCACAGAAGGATATAATAAGTAAGTAAAGCAATTCCTCCCTTACTTGGAGGGTGTGTGGAATGATCTCTGTTAATAATCACAGAGACAAAGGCAATGTGTGCGAAATGGCACCTACCTAGGTCCGCTCTTCTAGTGGTGCAAAAGAGACGAACAGCAGCGTAAGCCGCACAAAGCTCCTACCTGCGTTCGCTCCACTAGTGTGCGAGGACACGAACCACTAGATATGGCACCTGCCTAGGTCCGCTCTTCTAGTGGTGCAAAAGAGACGAACAGCAGCGTAAGCCGCACAAAGCTCCTACCTCTGTTCGCTCCCCTAGTGTGCGAGGATACGAACAACTGCCAGACGCAGTATAAGGAACGTTACCCTAGCGGCAACGTCCACCTACGAGTAGAATCACAAGGCCCAGCCAGACCATGTGCCTCAGGCACCTGCCTATGTCCGCTCCCCTAAGAGGTAAGGATACGGACAGCAGCCGAAGCTGTAAGGTATAAGAACGCTACCCTGCCGGTAGCGCTCACCTAGCATAGACAGAGGAATGCCTAGAGGAACGCGCACAGAGCGTCTACTCATATGCATGAACAAAGAGGACTGAGCACCATGCGGCGTGTGTCAGGGTCTTATATAGACTCTGTGCCTCATCCAAGATGGAGGACACCAGAGCCAATCCGCTGCCAGAACGACAGGAGTGACGTCATGCTGGCCTATCACCGAGCAAGACGTCACAAGCACATGACCAGCGACCAATCGGCATAGAAGGTGTCAGAGACATGTGACCTCGTGTCAGCGATGATGTCACCCGCACATGTGCAATGGCTCCAAGATTGGACTTAGTCTCCGGCGCTCGCACATGTGCAGTAGCAAGAAATCTGGACTTAGTCTCCAGCGCTCGCACATGTGCAGTAGCAAGAAATCTGGACTTAGTCTCCAGCGCTCGCACATGTGCAGTAGCAAGAAATCTGGACTTAGTCTCCAGCGCTCGCACATGTGCAGTAGCAAGAAATCTGGACATAGTCTCCAGTGCTCGCAGCAACCGTAACAGGTACATTCTGAGAAAAAAGGAATTGACTGGTGAGCTTGGGAACTCAAAAAGGCCTGGGCGTCCACGGATGACAACAGTGGTGGATGATCGCCGCATACTTTCTTTGGTGAAGAAGAACCCGTTCACAACATCAACTGAAGTCCAGAACACTCTCAGTGAAGTAGGTGTAGCTGTCTCTAAGTCAACAGTAAAGAGAAGACTCCATGAAAGTAAATACAAAGGGTTCACATCTAGATGCAAACCATTCATCAATTCCAAAAATAGACAGGCCAGAGTTAAATTTGCTGAAAAACACCTCATGAAGCCAGCTCAGTTCTGGAAAAGTATTCTATGGACAGATGAGACAAAGATCAACCTGTACCAGAATGATGGGAAGAAAAAAGTTTGGAGAAGAAAGGGAACGGCACATGATCCAAGGCACACCACATCCTCTGTAAAACATGGTGGAGGCAACGTGATGGCATGGGCATGCATGGCTTTCAATGGCACTGGGTCACTTGTGTTTATTGATGACATAACAGCAGACAAGAGTAGCCGGATGAATTCTGAAGTGTACCGGGATATACTTTCAGCCCAGATTCAGCCAAATGCCGCAAAGTTGATCGGACGGCGCTTCATAGTACAGATGGACAATGACCCCAAGCATACAGCCAAAGCTACCCAGGAGTTCATGAGTGCAAAAAAGTGGAACATTCTGCAATGGCCAAGTCAATCACCAGATCTTAACCCAATTGAGCATGCATTTCACTTGCTCAAATCCAGACTTAAGACGGAAAGACCCACAAACAAGCAAGACCTGAAGGCTGTGGCTGTAAAGGCCTGGCAAAGCATTAAGATGGAGGAAACCCAGCGTTTGGTGATGTCCATGGGTTCCAGACTTAAGGCAGTGATTGCCTCCAAAGGATTCGCAACAAAATATTGAAAATAAAAATATTTTGTTTGGGTTTGGTTTATTTGTCCAATTACTTTTGACCTCCTAAAATGTGGAGTGTTTGTAAAGAAATGTGTACAATTCCTACAATTTCTAGCAGATATTTTTGTTCAAACCTTCAAATTAAACGTTACAATCTGCACTTGAATTCTGTTGTAGAGATTTCATTTCAGATCCAATGTGGTGGCATGCAGAGCGCAATTCGCGAAAATTGTGTCACTGTCCAAATATTTCTGGACCTAACTGTAAATGTGAGTATCTGAGCAAAGGGTCTGAATACTTATGACTGGGATATTTCAGTTTTTCTAGTTTAATAAATTTGCAAAAATTTCTACATTTCTGTTTTTTTTTCTGTCAAGATAGGGTGCAGAGTGTACATTAATGCGAAAAAAAAATTTTTTTTGAAACTTTTTTGAATTTAGGAAATGGCTAAAATGGGTCTGAATACTTTCCGCATGCACTGTATATATATATATATATATATATATATATATATATTCATCATTTACATTTTAAAATTCGAAAAACAGAAAAATGAGCTGATGCGAAAGTTTGGGCATCCTGCATGGTTAACACCTAGTTGCACCCCCTGTGACAAGTGTCACAGCTTATAAATGCTTACCCTATCCAGCCAAGAGTCTTTCAATTCTTGTTTGAGGGATTTTCATCCATTCGTCACTGGAAAAGTCTTCCAGTTGTGTGAGATTCCTTGGTTGTCTTGCATGCACTGCTCCTCTTAGGTGGCCTTTGCACGTTGCCACATCGCAAGCCGATGCTGCGATGTCGCACGCGATAGTCCTCGCCCCCGTCGCAGGTACAATATCTTGTGATAGCTGGCGTAGCAAAAATTATCGCTACGCCAGCTTCACATGCACTCACCTGCCCTGCGACCGTTGCTCTGGCTGTCGACCCGCCTCCTTCCTAAGAGGGCGGGTCATGTGGCGTCATAGCTACGTCACACGCCCACCTCCTTCCTTCCGTAGAGCCGCTGGCGGCAGGTAAGGTGAAGTTCCTCGCTCCTGCGGCGTAACACACAGCGATGTGTGCTGCCGCAGGAACGAGGAACAGCATCATACCTGTCGCAGCAGCATAATTATGGAAAAATCGGAGCCTGCACCGATGATACGATAACGACGCTTTTGCGCTCGTTAATCGTATCATCTAGAATTTACACACAACGATATCATTAAGAGTTTACAGTAGTCTCCTTATCATCAGAGGCAGGATTAGAATAACAGGTGACACCTCTATATACAGCTGATAACAAAGGATATAGCAATCACAATAGGTGATGCCACAGCTGACCATTCTCTCTCTTCCTTCACTATCACCTTTGC
The DNA here is from genome assembly GCF_048569485.1 of Anomaloglossus baeobatrachus. Classification (NCBI taxonomy): domain Eukaryota; kingdom Metazoa; phylum Chordata; class Amphibia; order Anura; family Aromobatidae; genus Anomaloglossus; species Anomaloglossus baeobatrachus. The sequence goes on from NC_134354.1 coordinate 221,708,711, forward strand.
TCATGCTTATTAGACATTTCAATGTAAAAATATATGGCTGAGGTCTGACCTCTGTAGCTATGTACGTGTGATGTTTCCTGCATATATGAAGTATGAGTCGAAGTAAGCCTCGTGGCTAGTGTGAACGATGTCTATTTGTTATTTACAAAAATGCTTGTACAATAAAAATCTGATTTAATCAATGGGTCTTTTTCACATAATAGCTTCTTTTTAAGTTCATTTTTTTAAGTAGACCTAGTATTGTTACTGCACTTGGTCTCTCTTTTGGACTCTGCCCGTGATCTGAAACCACTCCAAAGAACATGTAATGCCTGATGGTAGTTACCAGCAGTGTCCACTATGGAGTCAGTAGAGAGCGGTCAGGTATATCTGCAGCACCCTGGGATATGCTACCCCAGTGGTCTGTAGGATCCTAAGGCTTTCTGGAACACCCTCTCCTGACAACCCACACCTCACACACAGGTAGGGGCACATTCCCTGAGAACTGGGCGCAGCATGTAGAGAGTTAACAGTGGGCAGATGTGAGAACAAATCCCTTAGCTGTTAGCCTGTGGAAGGGGAGTGGCTTGTGGGAAGCGACAGGGGTTGCTAGGCAGAGTAGGCAGAGGAAAAACAACAGTTGAAGGGGTGACGGTTGACAGGAGTCAGTGAGTGAGAGGGGTGTAAGGATTGTGATTTGACCCCAAAGGGTGACTAGGAGGTAGTAGCCTGAGGGTAGACAGAAGATCCCAGGCACTACGCACGACGGGGTACTGGACCCCAGAGTAGACAACAGCTCCAGGCGGTCTGCTGATCCAGCCGTGCGTGGTGACTTACGGGGTACCACACCACCCATAGGCTCAGGGACACAGCCTCATATATAGGACCCAGGAGAGGGCATCGAGAAGTAGCCTACCCCACAAGGGACCGCGAGGCCTGTCATACTGGGCCTGGAAAAGCAAAGGAGCAGAGCGCCGCAGGTAACCAACAGCTTTAGGTAAGGGGACCATCAGCTCTGCATGTACACGGAGGGCTCAACTGGGTCTCAAATCAGCACCGGGACAAAGGACAGTCGGTTGACCAGTCGTACCAAACTGCACTTGCAACATCCAGTGAGTAAATACCGGTTAATCTGCAAGAACTGTGTCATGTCTATTACTGGTGCACCACAAGGCGCAGCACACGTACATGGGACTTAAGCCCCTACTGGCGGAGGGCGCGAACACACTTGCTGCTATTCCATCTATCGCGGGTGGAGGGGACGCTCTCGCCACGCTCGGGTCCGGGGCTTCTGCTCCTGCTGCTCGATGGCTCGAGCGGTGGGCTGGACCTGGGGACTCGAGCAGCGCTCCTCACCCGTAAGTGAAAAGGGGATGGTTTCTTTGGGGAGATTGTTCGTAACGCTACCCACGGGATGTGGTGATGATGGCACCACCGCTGCTGATAACGGGGATCCCGGGAGAGATGGTAGGGAGCAGCAAGGATGTTGTCTCCTCCATGGGTAGGGGGTCGGTGATCCCGGGGCCCGGTGGTGTAACGGGGAGGCTGGATAGCTGGAGTGTAGGGACTGCGCGGCGCGGTGCCAGACGGTACTGGTGTACTCACTCAGACAATCACTGACAGAGTCGCTGGTAAACTAAAACGGCCGGATGAATGGGTCCCGCAGCCGGCTGCAGTGTTGTTGTTGTGCTCTCTCCGGATGGCTGATGGTGGCTGTCTTTCCCTGCACCTGTGAAGATGTTCTTGACTCCTGTGGTTGCCCACCGGTAGTCCGCTCCCCGGCATATAGGTGCCGTAGGAGCCCATTTTGCCCGCAGGGTCTGGCCCTTGGATCTCTAGCCTGTGGCGGTGGCTGTATATCCTCTCTGGGTGGGCTGTTGCCTTCAATCGGGACTTGGTTGTTAAGAAACCCCTGGGGTTCCTGTCACATTTGGATTTGACTATTGACGGTGGCTCCAAGCCTGGTCGGGGTCCGATGGCCCTGCCTGTGTGCTTAGCTTCACTCCGTTCCCCGGTCCGGTACCGGCGGGCTGACGCTCGATCCTGGTCCTTACGGCTCTGCGGAGTTCCACCAACTCCTACAGACGGCCACCACCATCTGCCAACCTTGCTGTCAGTGCCTGGGCTCCTACCCAGACACCTGAAGTGTTTACTCCTCTCACTTTCACCTCCAAAACTGATCTGACTTCCTTTTCCCGCCTTCAGGCCTGTGAACTCCTCGGTGGGTGGGGCCAACCGCCTGGCTCCGCCCCACCTGGTGTGGACATCAGACCCTGGAGGGAGGCAACAAGGATTTTTGTCTGTTGTAACTGTCTAGGGTGGGGGGTGTGTATGTTGGTATGTATGTGACTACCTGGCTAGTCCAGGGCATCACACATCTCTCCCCAAAACCACAGCAGCAGCGGGACATCTTATTACCGCAACCCGCCAGTGGCGTCACGAGTGACATATAAAATAACCCTGTTACCGAGCGCCCCCCAGGTCACGGAATCGGGCACGACCACCTGTGATGGTGATCCCCATTATGCACCGCCCGGAACCGAGTATCCCAAGGGCCTGGGGCATGGCAGCGCTCTACAAATCATTTACATGGGCCTTCCTGCCCTATATTACATAATGGAGATAGAGAATGGGCCGTGGATACTTGGTGCTCTCTTACATAAATTAAATGTTATACATATATACTGTACACATGATACCATTCAGCATACACTTTGACACGTCTGTCACTAAACGGTTAAGTGGTAAATAGATTTCGTATTGTTTAAAATCTGAAGAAAAGTGAATTATATTTAACTTATTAAATGAAATACATGTACTATGACTAGAAAACAAAATATATGATGCGTAATAAACTACCCTGGAGCAAAATACGCAAATGCATAAACTTTACACTTTCAACAGGAGGAAATGACTTTCTATTTTTCTGCACTACAAAAATGACAAGACGTTTCCATATGTTTTCTGTCTGAGAACGAAGAAGGCATCCTCTAACCACAAGTCATCCAGTAATTAACGTGATGCTGTGCTATTTATAGGCATGTTATTGACTGAGAGTGTACTTCATGCATCCCAAGACATGGATGAATGCCAAAGCACGCTAAATACATTACGCAATCACTGGAAGATAGTACGGTTCCATTGAAGCTGCATTCAACCGTTATGAGGTCGTAAGAAAAAAATGTATTTATGGCCCAAATCTGAGCACAACAATCTCTGTCCATTTGCCCTATTAGTGTATATGAGTGTTATAGACAAAGGTCTCCTGAGGGCCTAATCTATGTCCTGGACTGAGGAGACACTGAAAGGCTCCAGAACCAGCACCTTTTCTACCACATATTTATATTACTTCTGCCAACTTTCAGGCAAGCTGTTTTGAGAGACGATGTATTGTGGTGTAAAAAAATCCCCCTATAAACAGGACCTATAAAAAAATCCCCCTATAAACAGGACAGACACCCTGTCAATACCTCTTCCACATCTCCTCAATGTGAACCTGACAGCTGATACATGTCCACTCCATGGGCAGCATGTGTCAGGCAATAACTGTATGAACTCAGCCAGGTATAGTATGTTTGACTGATATGCTGCAACGTTTCAGAGCAAAACATACTTTTAATAGCTGTAGGGCCAAGGCGCACTGTAGACTAGTCGGACAAGTGGGTCCCCAGCGGCTTCTCCACAACCGCTGTCCTTAATTGACAAGTGTCTGCCTACGTGTGCGTATAGGCTAGTCTACAGCGCAGTCTCAATCCCCGATGGCTGAGTTCATACAGCCAGTGCCTGCCTGATATATGCTGCCCATGTATTGGGGGACATGTTTCTGTGGGGCACCTGAGGCTTCAGTCGCCACAGAGTATTGCACCTAAATTTGGGTGTAATGCTAAACCCGGATCCTGAAGAGGTCAGTCCCGGTTTCACCACATTACATGACTCGCCCACCCCAGGGCTATGGGACACCCGGTGCCAGGCCGGACTAGTCCGGGGGTCATCAGTGGTGGCGGGGCCCGACTCCGTGACCCTGGCGGGAGTCAATTAATATGGCTTCAGTGGGGTGCTTAAACGTTATATTTGTGACGCCACCTGTGGTTTGCGGCTATTAAGCCGCCCCTGCTGTATGGGACCTCCGGGGGTGATGGAACGGCAGCAATGGTGGTACTGCTCCCCACAGGTGGAGCTGGACCCCGGGGCACCGGTTGGTGCTTGTAAGTGTCGGTGTAGTTGCGGTGTAGTGCAGGGCCGACAGGGCGGTGAAAGGACCGGACACAAACAACAGTCTCTTTACCTTCTCCTCTTTTACTGGGTAAACGGTTAGTCCTGGGAGACCGTTACAGGTGGTAGAGGGCTCCGGCCGGCCTGGAAGTAACTGGGGTGATCTTTTTGGCCAGCTGAGTATGAGGCCTACTCCCTGTTCTTCCTTTGCTTTTATAGGACCCTGCACTCTGGATTAGCAATGGCCCTCTTGCTGCTGGGACCGGTGGTACGTCCCTCTCCCTGTGTGGTAGGCTGCGCAGGCCCTCTCTGGTGCTTCTCTGCTGGAGTCCACACCGGGCCCTGGTGATGCAGCTGTACCTTCAGGTTGCTTATGGGCAGGGAGCTTGCAGCTCTCCTGCCCTCTGGATTCCGCTACCAGGAAAGGGTTTTACACCCTGGCAACCACAGACTCCAATGTCTAATTCTTCTTCTGTGCCTCTCTGCAAATCCTGCTTTTCTGGACTGAGCTATCTGAGCTCCAAACCCCAGCTCACAGGACAGCACTACTCTGTGTCTTCACTCTCCAAACTTCCCTAACAGACTGCTGGAACCCACTGTCAGGGACCTCCACCGATCCCGGGTAGATCTGGGAATAAAAGCCGGTGCACCCTTCTATTGTGTCCTTCTCTTCAGCTGACTTCTAAGCCTTGCCTTTGCTGGATAAACCTGGCTTGGCCTCCACTACAGCCTCCGGATAAGGGGCTAGCTTAGCTGGAACTTCACCCTCTTCTCAGAGGTTCTGCAGTGGGCTGTGGCCCTGGGTGCTTGCAGCCACCCTGTACCTCGGTTTTCACTTTTGGAAATGACTTCTCTTCCTCCAGTTTCTAGGGACTGTCCCCTGTGTGCAGCTTGATCCCTCCACCAGATCTTTCTGTGGAACAGGCCCTGTGCTTGAAAGCGGTTCAGTGGCCCTGGAATCCCTTCTGTATTTCTCTGCTGTGGTGTCACCTGAGCCTATCTGGGCCTCAGGGTCTCCACCAGGAAGCATCACTTTCTCTGCTGCTTCTCTTCTCATTGCTCTTAGCTCTCTTCCTTCCTTCAACTCCAAACTCTATCTGCAGACTGAAACTTGACCTTCCTGTCTCTACTCTACACTCTGCTGGCTCCTCCCACCTTCCCAGTTGCTAAGCTCTAACCTATGGGAGCAGGGATGGGTCTTACGGCCCCCCAGCATGCAGCCTGGGGAGGTTGCTGCCACTGTCCCTGGTCCCTGTGTGTGCCTAACAATGGGTGTAGTGCAGATTTGCTTGTGGACCGGCATTTACTCCCTTCCTTACCCAGGATGGGACATTACGCCTCTGGCTGGGGTGCAATGTTCCTGTAGCGACGGAAGCCTCAGGGGCACCACACTCCCCCACAGCGAATCCCAGCACGTCCGCGGGCTGAAACAAAAAGAACAGTGGAAAAACTGCAAAATTTTTATAAATGCATATAACAAGAACATTGGTAAAACTTTACATCCCTTTATGGGAGGCACATTGCTTGAACGTTGCGAACATTAAAATAATAAAACTTTAGAGTCTTTTTAAACTAGAACAGACCAGCCACAATGCGTCCAGTGGCCTGGTTACACATAATATACATTTAACTGCGGACCACTTTCAAGTCCAGTGGCCCAGTAACACATAAACAAAGGGGGGTGACATCTTCAAAAAGAACATGAGGGCAGGACATTAGGAATGGGTGTCATCTTCAAAAAGAACTTGGGACATACACGGGCTATTTACAGTTTGCAGAGTTCTTCTTCTTTAATTGCAGAGGTCCTCTTCTGGCTCAGCTCCCGGTGACATGGAAACTGCAGCCAGGTTGGTCTGGTTCCCCTGAGAGCTCGTCCTAGGACTGTTGCGGGGTAATGGTATCAGAGCTGCGTCCTCCTCTGGCTGTTCAGGAGTCTGCTCTTCAGCCACAACAGTTGCTGGGATAGACGGCGTTGCGGCCTGGTCTGATCTGGCCGGATAGGGTGTTTCTGCGCTGGACGTCTCAGCAGGGACTTCAGTCAGGATCGCAGCATAGATCACAACTTGGGTCTCAGCAGGCATCACAGCATGGATCTTAATGGGCATCGCAGCAGGGATCTCAATGGGCAACGCAGCATGGATCGCCTCCAGGATCGCAGCAGGGATCACTGCGGCCTCCGGTAGTAACGCCGGCGGGGTCAGCACACCCGATCGGGCAGGGGCAGTATGGGACTCACCCAGGGCTAGGCCGGAGATGCTCTTCAGCAGGGTCGCCATCGCTGGTGTGGGCTCCGGATGGGCGTGGGCGGCACCTCCACACAGGCCTCGCTGCACAGACATCTGCAGACTCCTCATGGCCAGCACCATCTCCTTCCCCCACATGGCTGTCTCCCATCCGCTCTGGTCCTTCATCCTGTCAGCCATCCTCCCGACCTCAGCCTCCAGCTCAGCGGCAGTCACAGGCCTGATCCAGGTGAGCTCCTCCTGGCCTCCACTTACAGGAGCCATTTTCTCTCTTCCCCTAGACAGCAGCATACACTGCCAGGGATTGTCAGTTTCTTAGCGCGCCATTTTCTAAGCCTCTCCTTTGCATAGCGGGCTCAGCTTTGCGCTCTTTTGCAAGACCAAGGGGGCGGGGCTTACTTTTGCGCCCTTCTCCAGGCACGCCCCTCTTCTTCCCGCGCTCAGCGGTCTCAATGGTGGCAGTTTTCACACAGTAAAAGTCTTTAAACACAGTTTTGCAATGCGCACAGTACCCGGTGGGACCGGGCACATTATCCTGTTCGTGACGCCAAAGTTGACTAGCCCACCCCAGGGCTATGGGACACCCGTTGCCGGGACGGACTAGTCCGCGGGTCGTCAGTGGTGGCGGGGCCCGACTCCGTGACCCTGGCGGGAGTCAATTAATATGGCTTCAGTGGGGGTGCTTAAAGTTTATATTCGTGACGCCACCTGTGGTTTGCAGCTATTAAGCCGCCGCTGCTGTATGGGGCCTCCGGGGGTGATGGAACGGCAGCAATGGTGGTACTGCTCCCCACAGGTGGAGCTGGACCCCGGGGCACCGGTTGGTGCTTGTAAGTGTCGGTGTAGTTGTGGTGTAGTGCAAGGCCGACAGGGTGGTAAAAGGACCGGACACAAACAACAGTCTCTTTACCTTCTCCTCTTTTACTGGGTAAACGGTTAGTCCTGGGAGACCGTTACAGGTGGTAGAGGGCTCCGGCCGGCCTGGAAGTAACTGGGGTGATCTTTTTGGCCAGCTGAGTATGAGGCCTACTCCCTGTTCTTCCTTTGCTTTTCCTTCCTTTGCTTCCTTTCCTCTTCCTTTGCTTTTAAAGGACCCTGCACTCTGGATTAGCAATGGCCCTCTTGCTGCTGGGACCGGTGGTACGTCCCTCTCCCTGTGTAGTAGGCTGCGCAAGCCCTCTCTGGTGCTTCTCTGCTGGAGTCCACACCGGGCCCTGGTGATGTAGCTGTACCTTCAGGTTGCTTATGGGCCAGGGGCTTGCAGCTCTCCTGCCCTCCGGATTCGGCTACCAGGAAAGGGTTTTACACCCTGGCAACCACAGACTCCGATGTCTAATTCTTCTTCTGTGCCTCTCTGCAAATCCTGCTTTTCTGGACTGAGCTATCTGAGCTCCAAACCCCAGCTCACAGAACAGCACTACTCTGCGTCTTCACTCTCCAAACTTCCCTAACAGACTATTGGAACCCACTGTCAGGGACCTCCGCCGATCCCGGGTAGATCTGGGAATAAAAGCCGGTGCACCCTTCTATTGTGTCCCGTTCTTCAGCTGACTTCTAAGCCTTGCCTTTGCTGGATAAACCTGGCTTGGCCTCCACTACAGCCTCCGGATAAGGAGCTAGCCTAGCTGGAACTTCACCCTCTTCCCAGAGGTTCTGCAGTGGGCTGTGGCCCTGGGCGCTTGCAGCCACCCTGGACCTCGGTTTTCACTTCTGGAAATTACTTCTCTTCCTCCAGTTTCTAGGGACCGTCCCCTGTGTGCAGCTTGATCCCTCCACCTGATCTTTCTGTGGAACAGGCCCTTCTGTATTTCAATGCTGTGGTGTCATCTGAGCCTATCTGGGCCTCAGGGTCTCCACCAGGAAGCGTCACTTTCTCTGCTGCTTCTCTTCTCACTGCTCTCAGCTCTCCTCCTTCCTTCAACTCCGAACTCTATCTGCAGACTGAAACTTGACCTTCCTGTCTCTACTCTACACTCTGCTGACTCCTCCCACCTTCCCAGTTGCTAAGCTCTAACCTATGGGAGCAGGGATGGGTCTTACGGCCCCCCAGCATGCAGCCTGGGGGGGTTGCTGCCACTGTCCCTGGTCCCTGTGTGTGCCTAACAATGGGTGTAGTGCAGATTTGCTTGTGCACCGGCGTTTACTCCCTTCCTTACCCAGGATGGGACATTACGCCTCTGGCTGGGGTGCAATGTTCCTGTGGCGACGGAAGCCTCAGGGGCGCCACATACACACTCAAATTAACACCAGGTTGCCCTGTTCGCACTGGGGACTGGGCTAGGGTAGGGTAATAAAGGGGTCGCTGACAGAGTGGCATTTATAGGATGCCATCAACAGGGGCCCCAGTCCCACTAGCTTAGGAATTGGGAGGGGGGAGGTGCAGCCAGCAGAGGGAGTCAGGAGCCAACACAACAGTTAGAGAGTTCTCCAGCAGGAGAGCAAGGGAGCAGTTGCATCTACAGGTGCTCTGGTGGGGAGGAGGAGAAGTTCACACGATTGCCGTGGGGAGAGTGAATCTGCTCCCCACGGAATTGACGCCACACAGGGCGGCAGAACGCTACGGAATATTATACTTTACCAGAATCTGCCTGGACGGGGAAAGTTTCAGGCTTCCCTGACAATACAGCGCCCGACAGCTCAGTGCCACAGAGGATCCAGTATGCACACCAGTGACTATGTAAGGGGAATACATGAAATAGCAGAAACTGCTGTGTGAATACTGACTTGAAAAATCCAATAGCTATATGTAAGAGTGAAAATGTGAAAAATGGAATCTGCATTACTGCCATGAACATATGAATCAAGAGAAATTTAGCTACTGAATTGATCAATGCAATAGAGCCCCAACACTACGCCAAAGTATTTCTCTACGTTGGGGTCCCTAGCTTGTGTGTGTCCTCTCATGCAGTTAAAAAACTTACCGTGTATGGGAAGCTGAGACCCAGGCTATTTATGCGTATGATATGGATTGGCAATAGGTGTGGTTGGGGAGGGTTCACAAACGAAAAACTACTGACAATAAGGAATAACGTTTGGAACACCATTCTAAGTCTGAACTGGGTGCAAAAACCTAAAAAAACATCACTATGGGGAGATAAGGTATGCACACCAGTGACTATGTAAGGGGAATACATGAAATAGCAGAAACTGCTGTGTGAATACTGACTTGAAAAATCCAATAGCTATATGTAAGAGTGAAAATGTGAAAAATGGAATCTGCATTACTGCCATGAACATATGAATCAAGAGAAATTTAGCTACTGAATTGATCAATGCAATAGAGCCCCAACACTACGCCAAAGTATTTCTCTACGTTGGGGTCCCTAGCTTGTGTGTGTCCTCTCATGCAGTAGAGGAATACTTTGGCGTAGTGTTGGGGCTCTATTGCATTGATCAATTCAGTAGCTAAATTTCTCTTGATTCATATGTTCATGGCAGTAATGCAGATTCCATTTTTCACATTTTCACTCTTACATATAGCTATTGGATTTTTCAAGTCAGTATTCACACAGCAGTTTCTGCTATTTCATGTATTCCCCTTACATAGTCACTGGTGTGCATACCTTATCTCCCCATAGTGATGTTTTTTTAGGTTTTTGCACCCAGTTCAGACTTAGAATGGTGTTCCAAACGTTATTCCTTATTGTCAGTAGTTTTTCGTTTGTAAACCCTCCCCAACCACACCTATTGCCAATCCATATCATACGCATAAATAGCCTGGGTCTCAGCTTCCCATACACGGTAAGTTTTTTAACTGCATGAGAGGACACACACAAGCTAGGGACCCCAACGTAGAGAAATACTTTGGCGTAGTGTTGGGGCTCTATTGCATTGATCAATTCAGTAGCTAAATTTCTCTTGATTCATATGTTCATGGCAGTAATGCAGATTCCATTTTTCACATTTTCACTCTTACAGATAGCTATTGGATTTTTCAAGTCAGTATTCACACAGCAGTTTCTGCTATTTCATGTATTCCCTTTACATAGTCACTGGTGTGCATACCTTATCTCCCCATAGTGATGTTTTTTTAGTTTTTGTAGGTTTTTTTATGTTATTTTAGGTTTTTGCACCCAGTTCAGACTTAGAATGGTGTTCCAAACGTTATTCCTTATCCACAGAGGATCCAGGTCTCGCATCAAGCTGGACCCCATATCGGAACCGCAGCACCTGCATATAGGGACAAGAGTACATCTCGTGAAAACCCAGGTCCCCATGTAGCTTCAAGCCAGGGGATCCACAAACAGGCGTTACAAGGAGGAAACCCACTGAACACTCAAACCGGACTGATCTCTAACGGGTTCGGGTTCAGCGGAGCCCTTCATAGCAAGTGACTAGTATTACCCGGGTGAGCAAAACAGCACTAAAAGTGAGTAAACTACCTGGAACTGCAGCCATAGACTCTGACTCTTTATTACCGGTACTTCTGTGATGCCCTGGACTAGCCAGGTAGTCACAGACATAACACCACACATACCCCTCTCCCGGATAGGTGACAACAGTCAAACAAGAAACCCCCTCTAGGGTCTGATGTCCACACCAGGTGGGGCGGAGCCAGGCGGTTGGCCCCGCCCACTGATAAGTTCACAGACCTGGAGGCGGGAAAACACAGTTCAGTTGAGTGAAGTGAGTTGAGAAGAGTGGAGGAGAGAGACACACACCAGCGGACCTGAGTCCAGGCCCGCCAGTGGAACTGCTAGTGTCTGGGTCAGAGCCCAGGCACTTCCAGCAAGGTCGGCAGACGGTGGTGGCTGTCTGCAGGAGTTGGTGTACGGTCGGTGGAACCGTAGGATCGGGGTCGGGCGGTGGTCCGCCGGTACAGAACCGGGGAGCCGATTGGAGCCAAGCACCAGGCAGGGTACTCAGACCCCGACTAGGCTAGAAGCTGCCCTGATAGTCGAATTTACTGATTGCGGTCTGGACCTCAGGGGTTCATTCCCACCCAAGTCCCGATTGACAACAACAGCCCAACCATCCCGGATAAGTGCCACCGCCACAGGCAAGAGATCCAAAGTGCCAGTGCCTGCGGGCAAACGGGCTCCTACGGCCCCTTACACGCTGGGGAGCGGACTACCAGTGTCCAGGCACAGGAGTCATTCACAACATAACACAGGTGCAGGGAAACGACAGCCATCACCAACCTGTCCATGGAGAACACCGCAGCCGGCTGTAGGCCCCGTCCATCCTGCCGTTTGGTTTACCAGAGACTCCGTTATCTTGTGTCAGAGTGAGTACACCAGTGCCGTCAGGCACCGCGCTGCACCGCGACCCTGCGCCCTGCCCCCCGGCCTGCATCCCTCCCCTTACGGGCCCCCGGGACCATCGCCCCTGCCCACGGAGGGGTTAACACCAAGCTGCATAACACCGTCACCGGGAGGCCTAGTCAACGGCAGTGGTGGTGTCCATCTTACGATCACCACGACCCGTGGGTGGCGTCACGAACTTTACCAAACAACCACCACAAAACCCCCCTGCGTGCACCGCCACTACATCCTTCCAGAGCGATGTGACCCCCGGGTCCGGAGGCGCTCGAGCCACCGACATGCGAGCCCGGATCCGAGCGGCTCGGCGGCCGCAGCCGAGGCCGCGGGGCGGTACACTTCGCTCCGCACCACCATTACTACTCCCCTCATCATCCTCCCCGGGGCCCTCTCCACCTGTGGGGAGCGATACCATTCATAGCTGTGAAGTGATGGCCCAGGGGCACCTCTGGCTGTGTAGTCGTGGCACTGGTACTGAGGCAGACCCCTTGTTCCACCACTTCTTTAACTTCGGGGGCTGACTTGAATGTGCAGTGTGGGACGTCTCTTTCACCGGCCGATGCACAAAGAGTCTTCAGGCAAAAGTTGAAATGCATAAAAACTGACATTTATTCACAGACAAAAAATAACACTCCGTTCAGCAGATTCCGGCAATATTGGTGGAGCTGGGGACAACCTGCCCAAACGCGCCCTCTGGTGGGGATATGCCCTAGATACTCTTCTTCTCCGGGCTCCCACTCTCCGGTCAAGCACGCACTGGACCCACACCAGCGGAATAGACCCTGAGGTTGCGTCCACCTCCTTTGCTCCGGTGTCCCCTGGTGTTCCGCTCACACACTCACACTTGCCGCTGCAGATGTTCACTGCCTGCTGTCCCGGATCCTTCTTCCCCCACACACACACAGACCTTCCCTAGATATACGGCCGACTCCTCCTCCCCGGTGGCAACAGCCGTCCCACCCGGCCACTAGGGGGTGCCCTAATACACAAGATCACATAATAAAACAACACATTTTTATTATTTACAATACTGGGTTTAACTGTACTAGTAGGGGGTAGGCCCACCCACTACATTCCTCCCCTCTTACAATCCGAGCCTCCCGGCAAGGCTCTTAACTATAGACACATTAAAACATAAAAACCTTTTAGGTCAGTCCACAACAACAGCGGCACCAGTTCAGCGGCGCTCCCGGTCTTTAGGGGCGCTTAGAGGCGCAGCAGCGCTCCCGGTCTCTAGGTAGCGCCCGGAGGCTCAACAGCGCTCCCGGTCTTACGATGGCGCCCGAAGACGCAACAGCGCTCCCGGTCTTAGATGGGCGCCTGGAGGCTCAACAGCGCTCCCGGTCTTAGTTGGCGGGCAACAGACCCGTAAAACTTTCAACAGAAACCTTCTGCCGGTCTGGGAACAACACCGGTCTTAGACATGTTGGCTGAAACGACTTACTCTGAAGGCCAGGCCCTCTTCCACTCCTCCGCTTGAGCCTGGATGTAGGCCCCCAGAGATTGTCCCGGCTGACGGCGGATCCGTCGGAAGGACACAGGGGCGAAAGGCGGCTCCACTGGCGTGGCTGCCTCGGCTCCTGGTGGGGGTGAAGGTGTCGCTCCCCGGGGTGGCGGTGGCGCGTCCAAAACAATGACCGGTTGATTGGTCACATGCTGACTCACGGTTACCACTGGAGAAATCTTCTCCGGGTCAACGGTCGGCCCAGACGATGTTTCCGGGGCAGCAGTCACAGTGCGCCGGGGGTGAGAGGGCTCGGACGGGACCGGTCTTGCATGGCTCCGGCGCCGCTCTTGTTGCTCCTCCCACTCCAGCTCCTCTTGCCACTGAGCCGCTTCCCGGGCGGTCGGCATCCGGTTCACGGCAACGGCAAATAGGCCGCGACTACCTGCGTCCGGCAGAAATTGAACCTTCTCACCCGGCCAGAGTGTGTGGAGCCGTTTGGGCAACCCCTCCACGTCCAGGTGGACTCTATTATAAAAATAGTCGTCCCCGGTGCTGACCTCGCGGATGAAGCCGTACCCCTCCTTCTGATTGAATTTTACCACCACGCCGGTGGTAAACTGCAGGGCCAGCTCCTCTCCGCCCGGACCGGACAGCATCTCCCGGACAAGGGTTTCGGCCAGAAGACGTTCCTGAACAGGGTCGGGCTTCGGGGACGGAGCTCTGGGGCGCGGTTCGGCGGACGGGACGATTACCGGGTCCCAGACGAAGCCCCGGTGGTCCTTCTCCAGACGCTCGGCAAACACTTCAGCCGGCTCCGACAAGGGAGCAGATGGTGTGGCGGCGCCAAGCTGTGGGGTCTCCCAAGGGAAGGCTGTAACCCCCGAACGGCTTCCTGGTGGCGTAGCATACGTCGCCCTCACTTCGGTGATGGTACTTCCGGTCTGTGCGTCCCAGGTGGTTTTCCAAGACACCTTATCAGGGCGCGTAGAACCTCCCGGTCCCACTGGAAGATCCACCAATGCTGCCTCACTGGCAGGGGAAAACCTGGGTCGGCCCCGGCCTAAGCTGATCAAAGCCATGGTTGTAGCCAGTTCTTCCGGTTGCCCAAAAGCTTCCATCTCGGATCGCTGTGCTGTAACTAGCGGTGGCGTCAAAGTGAAGACTGAGGAAAAAGAAGGCGGGCCTCTGCTTCCCGCTCTTAAACAGTATCCTCCCCCAGCTTCACGCAACATCTTGACTCCTCCGCGGCGGTACTTCTTTCTCTTCAGTACACCGCCCTCTCTACATGTTCTTCGGCGTGCCCTGGGACTGGCGCCTCCCCTCTTTGGGCGGAGTACTCTGTACCTCTTCCTCGGCACCGGCCAGCCCCAAGCTCTTCTTTCGGCGCCAATTTTTCGCGCCTTTTCTTCTTCTTGGGCCCGGTCCAACGCTACGGGCACTGCGTTCTCTTCCCACCAGGGGGCTGGGAATTTTCTTCCATAGTCAGGATCCTGTGCCTCAGGCACTACCTGATCTTCAGCTTCCTGGGTCCCCGGCAGGGAACTCGCATCCTGCCGACTACGCCACATGAAGTGATGGCCCAGGGGCACCTCTGGCTGTGTAGTCGTGGCACTGGTACTGAGGCAGACCCCTGGTTCCACCACTTCTTTAACTTCGGGGGCTGACTTGAATGTGCAGTGTGGGACGTCTCTTTCACCGGCCGATGCACAAAGAGTCTTCAGGCAAAAGTTGAAATGCATAAAAACTGACATTTATTCACACACAAAAAATAACACTCCGGTCAGCAGATTCCGGCAATATTGGTGGAGCTGGGGACAACCTGCCCAAACGCGCCCTCTGGTGGGGATATGCCCTAGAGATACTCTTCTTCTCCGGGCTCCCACTCTCCGGTCAAGCACGCACTGGACCCACACCAGCGGAATAGACCCTGAGGTTGCGTCCACCTCCTTTGCTCCGGTGTCCCCTGGTGTTCCACTCACACACTCACACTTGCCGCTGCAGATGTTCACTGCCTGCTGTCTCGGATCCTTCTTCCCCCACACACACACAGACCTTCCCTAGATATCCGGCCGACTCCTCCTCCCCGGTGGCAACAGCCGTCCCACCCGGCCACTAGGGGGTGCCCTAATACACAAGATCACATAATAAAACAACACATTTTTATTATTTACAATACCGGGTTTAACTGTACTAGTAGGGGGTAGGCCCACCCACTACAGCTGCTACTACCATCTGTACTGGAGGACAGCGACAGCAGCGGTGGCACCAAGACATTCACCTCACTATTACCCCATCATCTCTTCCCAGCCATTTTCTGTACGCCTCGGGGCAACGGAGCCAAGCTAGGCCGCCAGTGACAATGACAATCGACGGCCCGGTGATGAGTAGGTTAAATGCACCTGCCCCGTGGGGTGCTACATATCAGCTGTCAGGTTCTCTTTAAGTTCTCAGATGGAAGAAACCTTTTGTAAGTGGTGATTATGAAAAGTTTCAATCAGACCCAGAAGATTTGACAACTCTTCTTTTGTTCTGGGAAGCTGTAGCGTAGCTACAGAGGGGGGGGGGCAGTCTCACATAACTTGGAAGAGCCCTCCCAAAGCTACCACTACCCTTAACTGTATTAGCTTGCACAAGGCAGGGAGAAATGGTCTCCTTGCTGTACCTCTCCTTTTTCTAGGTCACAAAATGGCAAGTTTCAGGCAGAACGACAAGATGACTTCACAACATACACAGGATGACAGAAAGCCAGCATGATGGTGAGGGGAGTATATGATGTTTATTCTATTATTTTAAAGTTGAGTGAGGTCTATTAAGTGTGGGGGCCACTAAGAGGGCCCTCATAAATAGTGGTGGCTACTAATAGGGCCCCCATACACAGTGGGGGTTATTAAAGGGGTCCTCATACACATTAAGGACTACTAAGGGGGTTCTCATACATAATGAGTCTATTGGACTATTGGAATGGACTATTAAGGGGCCACTCATACATTGTGGAGGCTACTAAGGGGACCACTTATAGATAGTGTGGGCTACTAAAAGGCTATCATACAGTGTGGGGCCTACTGTGGGGTCAATGATACAATACAGGGACTACTGTGGGGACATTATACAATTTGGGGGGCATTATACTGTGTATATGTGAGCTGTGGAGCATCATACTATGTAGAGAGGAGCTGTGGTGACATCATACTGAGTATAGGTGAGCTGTGAGGACATCATACTGTATATAGGGGTGCTGTGGGGACATCATTCTGTGTAGAAGGGAGCTGTAGGAACATCATACTGTGTAGAGGGGAACTGTAGGGACATCATTTGTGTATAGGGGAGCTACATGTCCACTATACTATGTACACAAAGCTGTGTTGGCATTATACTTTCTATAGGGAAGCTCGGGGGATATCATACTTTGCAGACGGAGCTGTGGAGATATCATACTGTGTATTGGGGAGCTGTGGGTGCATCATACTGTGCTCATACTGTGTATAGGGGAGCTTTGGGAACATCATACTGTGTATAGGGCATTTGTGGGCCCATAATACTGTGTATTGGGAAGCTGTGGGGACATCATAATGTGTAAAAAGGAAGGTATGGGGAAATCATACTGAGTATTGGAGAGCTTTGGGGTCATTTTACTGTGTATAGAGGAGCTATGGGGACATTGTACTGTGTATAAGGGACCTATAAAAACATCATATTGTGTAAAGTGGAGCTGTGGGAACATCATACTGTGTACATTGGATCTGTTGGGACATTCCACTGTTTAGAGGAGCTATGAGGACAACATAATGTGTATAAGGGAGCTGTGTAAGGGGGAACTCAGGGGACTGTAAAAGGGGCAAAATGTGAGCATTAATTTCTTGGGCAAGAGCACAGGAAATCAATATATTATAGAAGTTTGTTTTACCATATATAAGGCACAAAGGAGGCATATTACTTTGTAATGGGCACAGTGGTGAGCAGTATTATGTGAGGTTGTAAGAGGAGCACTGTCTGTACCACGCAGCAGGTGCAGTAATGGGGACACTTACAGCAGCAGTGGCTCAGCATTGGGTACCAGAAGGATGAGGAGTTTGTGCAGGTTAGGAATGAAGAGGATGGGACAGTGCTGGAAATATGAAATGTCAACTGCACCTTTGTTGTAAACTCTGCAAATGAGTTATAACTGGAGAAGTCACATTGGGCACTATGGAAAAGGTAGGAAATATGAAGAACTCCACCAGAAAGAACTTCAGCTGTAAGTCACCAAATATAACTGCACTTTAACCTCTTAATATGTTCTTCAGCACTAGATTTACAACTACAGTTAGGTCCAGAAATATTTGGACAATGACACAATTTTCGCGAGTTGGGCTCTGCATGCCACCACATTGGATTTGAAATGAAACCTCAACAACAGAATTCAAGTGCAGATTGTAACGTTTAATTTGAAGGTTTGAACAAAAATATCTGATAGAAATTGTAGGAATTGTACACATTTCTTTACAAACACTCCACATTTTAGGAGGTCAAAAGTAATTGGACAAATAAACCAAACCCAAACAAAATATTTTTATTTTCAATATTTTGTTGCGAATCCTTTGGAGGCAATCACTGCCTTAAGTCTGGAACCCATGGACATCACCAAACGCTGGGTTTCCTCCTTCTTAATGCTTTGCCAGGCCTTTACAGCCGCAGCCTTCAGGTCTTGCTTGTTTGTGGGTCTTTCCGTCTTAAGTCTGGATTTGAGCAAGTGAAATGCATGCTCAATTGGGTTAAGATCTGGTGATTGACTTGGCCATTGCAGAATGTTCCACTTTTTTGCAATCATGAACTCCTGAGTAGCTTTGGCTGTATGCTTGGGGTCATTGTCCATCTGTACTATGAAGCGCCATCCGATCAACTTTGCGGCATATGACTGAATCTGGGCTGAAAGTATATCCCGGTACACTTCAGAATTCATCCGGCTACTCTTGTCTGCTGTTATGTCATCAATAAACACAAGTGACCCAGTGCCATTGAAAGCCATGCATGCCCATGGCATCACGTTGCCTCCACCATGTTTTACAGAGGATGTGGTGTGCCTTGGATCATGTGCCGTTCCCTTTCTTCTCCAAACCTTTTTCTTCCCATCATTCTGGTACAGGTTGATCTTTGTCTCATCTGTCCATAGAATACTTTTCCAGAACTGAGCTGGCTTCATGAGGTGTTTTTCAGCAAATTTAACTCTGGCCTGTCTATTTTTGAAATTGATGAATGGTTTGCATCTAGATGTGAACCCTTTGTAT
The DNA here is from genome assembly GCF_048569485.1 of Anomaloglossus baeobatrachus. Lineage (NCBI taxonomy): Eukaryota > Metazoa > Chordata > Amphibia > Anura > Aromobatidae > Anomaloglossus > Anomaloglossus baeobatrachus. The sequence continues at coordinate 221,727,117 of NC_134354.1, forward strand.
TTACTTTCATGGAGTCTTCTCTTTACTGTTGACTTAGAGACAGATACACCTACTTCACTGAGAGTGTTCTGGACTTCAGTTGATGTTGTGAACGGGTTCTTCTTCACCAAAGAAAGTATGTGGCGATCATCCACCACTGTTGTCATCCGTGGACGCCCAGGCCTTTTTGAGTTCCCAAGCTCACCAGTCAATTCCTTTTTTCTCAGAATGTACCCGACTGTTGATTTTGCTACTCCAAGCATGTCTGCTATCTCTCTGATGGATTTTTTCTTTTTTTTCAGCCTCAGGATGTTCTGCTTCACCTCAATTGAGAGTTCCTTAGACCGCATGTTGTCTGGTCACAGCAACAGCTTCCAAATGCAAAACCACACACCTGTAATCAACCCCAGACCTTTTAACTACTTCATTGATTACAGGTTAACGAGGGAGACGCCTTCAGAGTTAATTGCAGCCCTTAGAGTCCCTTGTCCAATTACTTTTGGTCCCTTGAAAAAGAGGAGGCTATGCATTACAGAGCTATGATTCCTAAACCCTTTCTCCGATTTGGATGTGAAAACTCTCATATTGCAGCTGGGAGTGTGCACTTTCAGCCCATATTATATATATAATTGTATTTCTGAACATGTTTTTGTAAACAGCTAAAATAACAAAACTTGTGTCACTGTCCAAATATTTATGGCCCTGACTGTATAAGGTCATGATATGGCAGTAATATCTATGTTGGTATTTGTATAGAAACTTTTTTCAGTAACAGCCTTGTCATCTGCTGATGGTCTCCTATATCCACTATAAGCATACCATAGCTGTAAACATTGCTATCTGGTTAGGGGCCCACTCAGATGTTTGCCGCACCCCTCCCTCCCGAGCCTGTGCTGGGATGATTTTCTTTCTTTTCCATGAGCTTTTCAGAGATTCAACAACAGTTGGCATAAATGATTTATAGATACATTCTGCTATTTTCAGAAATTTCTCTTTGTAGAAAATATGCACACCATGCTCTACTTTGATTTTCAGTACATTTTCATATAGATATTATAACAATCGTGTCCCATTTGACAATGGTCCAAATCTCAGTATTGCTCCACTGTCATGAGTGTGTCGGGTCCTGATGTGACCTCTGTAGTCCTGGAGTAAGGAGATCTCAGCGTTTAAGCAATCGCAAGCCTTTTGTAGAGATCACTTGACTGTTATCTTACATATGTACTTTTACATTGATGCTGAAAGGTTTAAGGACCCTTTATCTCCTGGCTGAGAATTCCGTTAACCTTCATTTAAGCTTCAGCTTGTGTTTATCTCTCATTTCTGCTATAGCTACCCACCCCTGGCTTCACTCCTTGCTGGATATAGAATTTCTATTCTGACCACTGTGGAGGAGTTAGTTTCTGTTAAAGGGAATCTGTCAGGTGATTTTATAGTACAATACTAATATTATCTTTAAATATCGCTTAAGCAGACTTATTAGGATCAATAACTTTTATTGCTGTAGCTTCTCTTGTTATCTTGCTGTATGATCTTGAGAATTCAGTGTCTCATGACAGCTAGTCAAGTATATGTAAATACAATTTGCATATGCACTGCTCCCCACACCCACCTCCCAGTGCATTCACGATCCCTGCTGAGAGGTGGGAGGTAGTATGGGTGGGGGCAGCAGTGCAAATTCAGTTTAGATTTACTATCACTGATGCCAGCACTGAAAGATGGGAAGGGGGAGCAGGACATATGCAGTTTGTATTTACATATTCTTGACTACTTATTAGGCCAGCTGAATTCTATGGAGCTTACAACAAGATAACAGGAGAAAGTACAGCAATAAAACGTATTGATCTTGTTAGAGATGCTTAAGCCCTATATAAAGATAACATTAGTATTGTACAAGAAAATCACCTCACAGATTCCTTTTAAGCAAAGGTGTTTGTTACTTTATCAGCAGCACAGCTTCCAAATACAGAAGATATAGGTCATACCTGTTGCCTAGCCTGAATTGCCTGTGTGTTTCCTTGCTCTCCTGTTCCTTCAAGGTCCAGTCACACTAAGCAACTTACCAGCGATCCCAACAACGATAGGGATCGCTGGTAAGTTGCTAGGAGGTTGCTGGTGAGATGTCACACTGCGACGCTCCAGCGATCCCACCAGCAACCTGACCTGGCAGGGATCGCTGGAGCGTCGCTACACGAGTTGCTGGTGAGCTCACCAGCAACCAGTGACCAGTCCCCAGCGCCGTGTGGAAGATGCTGCGCTTGGTAACTAAGGTAAATATCGGGTAACCAACCCGATATTTACCTTGGTTACCAGTGCACGGAGCTACACGTGCAGAGAGCAGGGAGCAGCGCACACTGAGCGCTGGCTCCCTGCTCTCCTAGTTACAGCACACATCGGGTTAATTACCCGATGTGTGCTGCAGCTAAATGTGCACAGAGCAGGGAGCAGCGCACACCGCTTAGCGCTGGCTCCCTGCTCTCCTAGCTACAGCACACATCGGGTTAATTAACCCGATGTGTCCTGCAGCTACATGTGCACAGAGCAGGAGCCGGCACTGACAGTGAGAGCGGCGGAGGCTGGTAACAAAGGTAAATATCGGGTAACCAAGGACAGGGCTTCTTGGTTACCCGATGTTTACATTGGTTACCAGCGTCCGCAGAAGCCGGCTCCTGCTGCCTGCACATTTAGTTGTTGCTGTCTCGCTGTCACACACAGCGATCTGTGCTTCACAGCAGGCCAGCAACAACTAAAAAATGGCCCAGGACATTCAGCAACAACCAACGACCTCACAGCAGGGGCCAGGTTGTTGCTGGATGTCACACACAGCAACATCGCTAGCAACGTCACAAAAGTTGTTCGTTAGCAGCGATGTTGCTAGCGATGTTGCTTAGTGTGACGGGGCCTTCACTCTCTTGGGGGGAGGGGGAACATTTAGGTGGGTTGTTTCCAGGAGTATAGCAAGGTATGAAACTCAAGTATCTCCACCTTCAGGGGTAATCCTGTGGACAGGAATTAGCCTAGGGACCCCTAGCTTGAGGGACAGCTCAGGTGCTGTTAGGGCCAGGTGGATGGGCAGACCCGGGAGGTGGATCCACTGGGCCGAACTCCCTGATGAGGAAAGGAGTCCGGTAGCCGGAGCACTATAGGTAGCAGAACAGTCCGCGCACAAGGGCACAATGGAGAAGTCCCTGGAACCACGGGGTCACTGATGGTGGTCCGGGTGACGGAGCTCAGGTTCGGAAGCCGGGATGATGTCAGGCGGGGTCCGGAACCGTTGGAGCGAGATGACGGGTCACTGCAGGGAACAGAGATGGTGCGGACTGTCAGGATGGCAGATAGGCAGCGTTCGGGGTTCGGGATACGGCAGGACCGGATGGCAATGCAGGATCGGCTCTAGAAGAGAGAGAGGTAAGTATCTCACAGGAACACAAGGAGACCTGACTCCTAGCTTGGGAAACACGAAGATCAGGCCCGCCCCCTTGGACATTGCACCCCTTTATACCCCGTACCTGTGTGCTTCATTTCCTGTCAGTGGACACTGGCCCTTTAAGAAAGGGTCAGTGACCGCGCGCGCGCCCTAATGCGCATGCGCGCGGCCCGGGTGCCAGAAGCCAGGGCAGGAAGCTGAGAGGAGGACGCAGCAGAGCCGGGCTGGGGCTGGGAAGCCGACGGGCGCCGGGAGCGGGGACCAGGAGGCCTGGGAAGCGTGGGCGATGGAGGCTGGAGAGCGGGGAGCGTGGCAGGTGAGCCGGGAAGCGGAGCAGAGGACCCGGGGAGCGTGACAGTACCCCCCCCACACCCCCCTCCCCGCAACCGGGAAAGGAAGGCACGGATCAGAGGAGTACCCACATTCTCTCTGGGCTCCCAGGACCTATCCTCCGGACCATACCCAGCCCAGTCCACCAGGAAGAACTGTCGACCCCGTACGGTCTTCATGGCCACGATATCCCTTACCGCATAGATGTCGTCATCAGCAATAGGAGGAGGAGCCGGACTGGCAGCAGCGGAGAAGGGACCAAGGACAACCGGCTTGAGCAGAGAGACGTGGAAGGAGTTGGGTATCCTCATCGTGGCCGAGAGCTGGAGCTTGTAGGAGACCTCATTGATTTTGCTGAGGACTTTAAACGGCCCGATGTAGCGAGGACCCAGCTTGTAGGATGGTATCTTCAATCGGACGTACTTGGAAGCAAGCCAGACTAGATCACCAGGAGAGAAACACGGAGGGTCCAGACGTCTCTTGTCTGCATGTCTCTTCATCCGCAGGGTAGCACGCCCAAGGGACGCCTTGACAGAGTCCCAAATGGTTGCAAAGTCACGGGCTACAGCATCAGCAGCAGGGACATCCGAGGAAGAGGATACAGGCAATGGGACCGAAGGCTGAAGTCCGTAGACGACATGGAAGGGAGAACTGGAGGAGGACTCACTGACGTGGTGATTATGGGAGAATTCAGCCCAAGGAAGAAGCGTGGACCAATCGTCATGATGGGCGTTGACGTAGTGACGTAAGAAAGAGGTCAAAATCTGATTGACCCGTTCCACTTGGCCGTTCGACTGAGGATGGTAGGCTGAAGAAAAGTCCAGAGTCACTCCCAGATGTTTGCAGAGAGCCCTCCAGAAGCGGGAGGTAAACTGAGTTCCTCTGTCGGACACAATGTGTGATGGAAAGCCATGCAAGCGGAAGATGTGATGTATATAGGCGTCCGCGAGTTCCTGGGCAGAGGGCAGTCCAGCCATAGGGACGAAGTGGGCCATTTTAGAGAACCGATCCACCACGACCCATATGACTGTGTGTCCGGAGGACAATGGCAAGTCCGTAATAAAGTCCATCGCAATGTGTTGCCAGGGAACTGAGGGTATAGGCAGAGGCAGAAGACGACCATATGGCAGGTGTTTGGGCGTCTTGTTCCTGGCACAAGAGGAGCAGGCAGAGACAAAAGAGGCGACGTCCGTGCGAAGGGATGGCCACCAATAATGACGTACAATCGCACTCCAAGTTCTTTTCTGGCCAGCATGACCGGCTGTTTTCGAGGCATGGCCCCAGTGTAACACTTTTTGCCTGTCAGTCTCAGAGACATAGGTCTTCCCGGGCGGTATCTGGGCCAGGGTGACAGGAGCCACCGGAATAATCTTACTTGGACAGATGATGGGTTGGGATGTCTCCTCTTCCTGCTCCATGGGCATGAAGGACCTAGACAAGGCATCAGCGCGTACGTTCTTGTTCGCGGGTCGGAAATGGAGCTGGAAATCGAACCGGGCAAAGAATAAGGACCACCTGGCTTGCCGTGGGTTCAGTCGCTGAGCAGACCGCAGGTATTCCAGGTTCTTGTGGTCCGTGTAAATTATAACGGGGTACACTGCTCCTTCCAGAAGATAACGCCATTCCTCCAGAGCCAGTTTGACTGCCAATAGTTCTCGGTCACCGATGGTGTAATTGCGTTCAGGCGCTGAGAAGCTCTTGGAGAAGAAACCGCAAGTCACCATCTTCCCGGAGGAGGACTTCTGCATGAGCACTGCTCCGGCTCCCGAGGAGGAGGCATCCACCTCCAAGGTAAACTGGCGGTTTAACTCCGGACGGTGGAGTACAGGAGAGGAGGCAAAGGCCCGCTTTAGGGAGCCAAACGCGGCGTCGGCCGCAGGTGACCAGTCTTTTGGATTAGCCCCCTTCTTGGTCAAGGCGGAGAGAGGAGCAGTCAGAGGAGAGAAATGAGGGATGAACTGGCGGTAATAGTTGGCGAATCCCAGAAAGCGTTGGATTGCCTTCAGTCCAGAAGGAGGAGGCCAGTTGAGAATGGAAGAGACCTTCTTTGGATCCATCTGCAGTCCGGTATCGGTGATGAGGTAACCCAGGAAGGGGAGAGAAGACTGTTCGAAGACACACTTCTCGTACTTGGCGTACAGACGATTCTCTCTCAGTCTTTGTAGAACCAGTTGCACGTTCTCTCGGTGGGTCTGAAGGTCCGGAGAGAAGACAAGGATGTCATCCAGATATACCACCACACAGACGTAGAGAAGGTCCTGGAACACGTCGTTCACTAATTCTTGGAAGACTGCTGGTGCGTTACACAGGCCGAAGGGCATCACGCAGTATTCATAGTGCCCATCGCGAGTGTTAAACGCGGTCTTCCATTCGTCCCCCGAGCGGATACGGACCAGGTTGTAGGCACCCCGAAGATCCAACTTGGTGAACACGCGAGCTCCTCTGAGCCGATCAAACAATTCGGGGATGAGCGGCAGGGGATACTTGTTTTTTACGGTGATTTGGTTCAATCCCCGGTAGTCTATGCATGGGCGTAAGTCGCCCTCTTTCTTCTTTACGAAGAAGAAGCCTGCTCCAGCAGGAGAGGAGGATCTCCGAATGAATCCCCTTGCCAGGCTCTCTGTGATGTAAGAAGATATGGCCCTTGTTTCGGCTGGAGACAGTGGATATATCCGTCCTCGAGGTGGTGTAGTTCCCGGGAGCAGGTCAATCGTAAGGACGATGTGGCGGAAGTACCTCTGACTCCTTCTTATCAAAGACGTCCACGAAGGACCAATAGGCTGAGGGTAGTCCCGGTAGGGACTCTGGAACCGGAGGTCGCCGGATGGGTTGTATGGTCTTCAGACAGTTCTCATGGCAAGAGGAGCCCCATCGAGTGATTTCACCAGTGCCCCAGCTGACTGAAGGGTCGTGTGTCCGTAACCAAGGAAGGCCCAGCAGGATTTGATGTGACATGTGTGGGAGGACGTAGAGAGAGCGATGTTCTCGGTGTGCAGAGCACCGATACGCAATTCAACCGGCCTGGTGATCCAGGAGATGGTGTCAGAGAGGGGTCTCCCATCCACAGAGGCAATCACGAGGGGTTTGTCGAGCGGAGTAACAGGCACCTGGTACTTGTCCACCGTGGCCTGCTGGATGAAATTGCCTGCTGCCCCAGAATCGAGGTACGCCTCAGCCGTGAACCGCGTCTCTCCCGTTGTCATTTGCACAGTCCATGTAACTGGGTCTGAGAGAGTCCCAGCACCTAGGGTGGCCTCTCCTACCAACCCTAGGCTTTGGAGTTTCCCGGCCTCTCTGGACAGGAGCGTAGAAGGTGTGTGCCCTCTCCGCAGTAGAAGCAGAGGCCCTTGGCGAGCCGCTCTGCTCGACGTTGTTCAGACTGTCGCACACGGTCGACCTGCATGGGCTCATGGACGGAGACACCAGATGCCGTTGACTGGAGAACGGCGGACTTCTGCGGAGGAGAGGAATGCCGTACCGGGCGTCTCTCACGGGACACCTCTTTGGACCGCTCCTGAAAGCGAATGTCCACTCGAGTCGCTAGGGTAATCAGGGCGTCAAGGGTGGACGGTACGTCACGACCAGCCAGCTCATCTTTGATTCGACCCGAGAGTCCTTCCCAGAAGGCGGCGGTTAGGGCCTCGTTATTCCACCCGAGTTCCGAAGCCAAGGTGCGGAAACGGATGGCGTATTGACCCACCGTCAGAGTTCCCTGACGTAACCGGAGAAGAGATGAAGCAGATGCGGAGGCGCGTCCGGGCTCGTCAAAGGTGCTGCGAAAAGCCTGCAGGAACTCCTGGAGGTTCTTGGTCATAGGGTCCTCCTTCTCCCACAAGGGGTTCATCCACGCCAGTGCCTCGCCCTCTAGGTGAGACATTATGAAGGCGACCTTGGCTTGGTCGGAGGCAAACAAATGCGGCAGCGGCGTGAAATGGAGGGATCTCCGGCGTACCGGGGTGGTGCGGCCAAACGAAGTCTGGAAGCATCCGAGGAGGCTGCCACGGGAGCGGGAGCCGTGGATTGACTAGTGGAGGCCGGAGGTGCTGAAGATGTGACCGATGCTTGTAGCGTGTTCAAGCGGGCGTCCACGGAAGTCATAAAGTTCAGCATGCGGGTCTGGACTTCACGCTGGCGTTGGAGTTCCTCATGCAAGGCCGCTAGTGCTTCGGCGGGATCCATGGCCTGATCTTACTGTTAGGGCCAGGTGGATGGGCAGACCCGGGAGGTGGATCCACTGGGCCGAACTCCCTGATGAGGAAAGGAGTCCGGTAGCCGAAGCACTATAGGTAGCAGAACAGTCCGCGCACAAGGGCACAATGGAGAAGTACCTGGAACCACGGGGTCACTGATGGTGGTCCGGGTGACGGAGCTCAGGTTCGGAAGCCGGGATGATGTCAGGCGGGGTCCGGAACCGTTGGAGCGAGATGACGGGTCACCGCAGGGAACAGAGATGATGCGGACTGTCAGGATGGCAGATAGGCAGCGTTCGGGGTTCGGGATACGGCAGGACCGGATGGCAATGCAGGATCGGCTCTAGAAGAGAGAGAGGTAAGTATCTCACAGGAACACAAGGAGACCTGACTCCTAGCTTGGGAAACACGAAGATCAGGCCCCGCCCCCTTGGACATTGCACCCCTTTATACCCCGTACCTGTGTGCTTCATTTCCTGTCAGTGGACACTGGCCCTTTAAGAAAGGGTCAGTGACCGCGCGCGCGCCCTAATGCGCATGCGCGCGGCCCGGGTGCCAGAAGCCAGGGCAGGAAGCTGAGAGGAGGACGCAGCAGAGCCGGGCTGGGGCTGGGAAGCCGACGGGCGCCGGGAGCGGGGACCAGGAGGCCTGGGAAGCGCGGGCGATGGAGGCTGGAGAGCGGGGAGCGTGGCAGGTGAGCCGGGAAGCGGAGCAGAGGACCCGGGGAGCGTGACAGGTGCACTCTGTCCCTGCTGTCTAACCATCAATGGTGTGATATCTACAAGTCACACTTTCCAAAGACATTGTTTAGGTTAACTTGAATCAAAGATAATTTCTTTGTAATTAGGTCGTGTTTCAGGGAGCAATTGTTTAGGTTTTTAAATTATGGTGTGAATAAAATTTTCAAAATATTCTTTTATTGAAGCATATATAGCCAAGAAACCGTCCTTTAATACATAATGCGTCCTCTCGCTTCAATTAAGCAGTTCATTTTTCAGGAGTGTTTTATTAAAGTTTCTCGTCGCTATTTGGCTTTTTCAGCACAATTAATGTTAGTACGTTCATAATGTATGCTTTTATTAGTAAATTCATCTCCTGAGAAAACAGTGCCCTACCTACAGTCTCTGACAGGTCGCTTGTAAATGATTCAAGGCAATCCTCTAGGAAAAATGTTAATTCACTGACAGATTTTTCAAAATGACATTGTATCTACAGGGTGTAATTAAATCTTGTGTCTAATACTGTTTTATGTAAACCACATTTACAAAGCATAGGGTATCTGCAAACCTTTGGGTTAAAGCCCAACCTATTGGGTAAAACTCACTGGCTGTCACTAAACCCTTTAGGGAATCTATGATATAGTCTGATAAATATATTTGTGCACAGGGGCATAACAACAGTATAATAGGTGAACAGGTTGCAGTTATCCCCAGGCCCCGAGATCTAAGGAACACAAAAGGTCCATTTGGCTCATACAAGAAGATCGACATGATACAATATGACCTGTGATATTTAAGGGCTCTGTTGGAAATGTAAGCATTGGAGCCCAAACGGTTTGAGTTATGCCACGGCTGATGCATGCATCTGCACACCCCTATGAAACTAATCTGAAATGATCATTTTTAAGCTGAAATGAAGTGGACATCAATTAAGGGCAATTAATTCTCAATTAGCTAAATATTCTACTCAGAAATACCAAGAAAGGTCCATGACATATACTTAAGTGGTACATTATAGGTCCATATTACATACCTGTAGATACTTTGTGCAGCAGAATAGGAGTTCCCCAAGGCCCTTTTTTGGCCAGTGTCTAAACACCAGTGACTGGAGAGGTAGAGGTGCATGCGCTGACTCTGTCCATTCATTGCTATGAAAGTTGTAAATACAGCCTAGAGTATTTGCTTAGTTATACTCGTGATATCCTTTAGCAATGAATGTAGAAAGTCAGAACATGTGCTGGTACCTCAACACTTGATGATGGTAGTTTGCAGGCCACAACAAAGAACAGGAGCAGCTTCATTCTTGAGGTCGTACAGATTGAACTGGCATCTAGCAGACATTTCTGGTATAAATCAACAGTATCCCATGCACCACTCCACCACTCGTGCTGCTTAGTGCAGCTCTGCACCAGCTGCAACTTTGAAAAGAATCCAAAAAATTACAAAGCACCAAAAGGCTCCTTTCTATTTATATATCTGTATTTGTCCCAGCATACAAAAGGAAAAAGTGCAAAAAACAACATTTCGGACGACAAAGGGCCTTTTTCAAGCCATAAAAATGACATTGTACACTTACATGTAATTTTTATGGCTTGAAAAAAGCCCTTTGTCGTCCGAAATGTTGCTTTTTGCACTTTATCCTTTTGTATGCTGGGACAAATAAAGATTTATAAATGGAGAGGACCTTCTTGGTGTCTAGACATTTATGGCATATTCTGCAGATATATCTTAAATATTTTTTGTGAGACAACTGCTTTCAGTACAGTATAAGCTAAGTAAAGGATTGATGACACATCCCACCTTTCTAATGACAACAGGTGCAAACTGAACATGAAATATAGTAACAAAAAGGAGACAGTTGCACACTGTAGCAATAAGACATGAGGAACAATGAATATGGGAATATAGACATGCATTACTGCTATGAAAAGCAAAATTTGAGATACTTATCACACAAAAATGGCCAGTTTTATGTGAGCCCAACAGCCAACGGCAAGGGGACCTCTTTTTGTTGGGTCCCTATCAAACTAATGCCTGTTTTCAGTACAGTATACACATCGGGATGCAAGCTGGCACCACTGAATAGGTAATTTGTAGCTGTAGAACCAGGGTTAATTATGGAGCTATAGCTATGGTTATAGTGGTTTTACGCTTCAACGATTTAAAGAACTCTAGAAGCTCCAGAATTGAAGTTACTCATTGATATGGCACTTAAATTGTTTGAGGTGGGGACGAGACTTGTCTTTTATGAGTGTCTGTCCAACTTTATAGCTGACTGTGTATAATTGCAATAACAATTGTGATAATAAATGTGCTTATGGTAAGATGAATGTAGAAATCAACGCCTGTCTATGTGTAGAGCTGCAGACACGTTACAGCTGTGAGACTTCTTAATGAAACACATTTCTTGTTCCTTGGGGTTATTCATTAAGCATGATGAATCTTCGATACTTCTAGTTCTCTACCTGATGAATTAATTCACAGAAGGCATTTTACTTAGCGACATAAAGTGCAATTTTATTACCCACATCCTCTATTGTTAATATCTGTATAGCTTTGTCTTTTTTAATCTTGACCTTTCCAGTGCCTTCTGTCAATAAATCATTACCCTGAATTTATGAGGCAGCTCTACAGGACATTGGAAGACACTCATGTGTCTAAAGACATAATTACAAGGTTTACATCATGCTGCTTTTACTTAGGGATGAAATCACACATAACATTTTGCAGTGTTTTTCAAATGATTGAAAAGTCTGCATCCATAGACTTCTCTTCTCTTCTCTTCTAAGACTTTAAAGACACCAAAAAATGCACCCAGAAATTTATCATTTTCGTGCTTTCTGTTTTTCCTCCCCTTCTTCCAAGAGCCATATGTTTTATATTTTTCTGTTCACATAGCCATATAACCACTTGTTTTTTTGTTGGATGAGTTATACTTTTGAATGACACCATTAATTTTACCATATAATTTACTGAAAAATGGGCAATGAAATTCAGTGTGGTGAAATTGTAAAACCCCAACAATTTTGCCATAATGTAATGCCTGCCTGGATCCACAGACTCAGATGGGCTGTAAAGGGGAGGCTAGAGGGAAGCCACTCACCAAGCAGGACCCCCAGAACCCTGAAACCCTCTAACCCCTCTACAGGGATTTGGAATTACACAGGGAACAGGAGATCACTACCTGTGGAAGGCTGCAGTCCGATGAGAATAGTAGTCAGGCAGGGTCAAACCAAGAATAGCGGAACAGGGACAGAATCGGCAGGCAATGACGTAGTCAGCAAACGTAGCAGAGGTCAAATCCGGATCGGGCAGCGAGGTACATAAACAGCAGGCAGAAGGGTAGTCAGAAAACACGCATAAGTCAGCACACAGGAATAACCAAACAGAATAGGATGTAACAGGAGCCAGGAAAATCAGAACTATCTCTAGCAGTGGTCATGTGACAGGAGGGGGAATAAGAAGGGTGTGGTGTCTTCCCATTGGCTGTAGCTGAATGCTGGCAACTTCAGCTGGAAGACACATGCCACCCACAGTCAGCCAGCGGTACTGCAGATCCCAAGCTAACCCAGCCCAGTGGATGATCGGAGCCTGCGCCCACCGCTGGCATCGACTCCTCTCCCATCACCATTCACGTCAGGAACACGGCGTCGCCTGGCGATCGGAGTAGAAGTTTCTGGAGCAGACTCCGGCGGTGATGTAACACATATTCTTCTGGTTTTGTTTCTAAACTGTTCATTGTACAATAAAAAAAATAACCTAGCAACATGATAATTCAGATGACTATGATTATGGTGATATCACACTAGTCCTTTTGTTAATTTAGTGGTGAAACAAAATTCTAAAATGTATGGAAAAAAAATTTGCTTCAGTATTTCAATAGTGATGTGGAAGCATCACCACTGCTCGATACTCAATCGAGCATCCGGGTGCTCCTTCACGCTAGTTACTCGATCAAGTACCAGATGTGCTTGAGCACCATGCTCAAGTCCCTTGCATGTTTTGCAGCTTTCAGACAGCCAATTAACATACAGGGATTGCCTGCCATACACGGTAATGCTGTAGCTATATAAACTATTTGCATTACTGACCTCCCCCTGCTCTACTACAGAACACCAGTGACTGTGCGCAGATTCAAACATCATGTTTGCTCACTTCTTCTACTCCCTCCGTCTATTAACCTCCCTAAACCTGACATCTCCCTTTCGGTGTGTGGTATCACAATAATGATTAGGCCACAGGCTCGCTGTCTGGGTGCTATGCTTGACACCAATCTGTTCATCTCTTATATACAATCTCTCGCCCGCTCTTGTTCCCTCCACCCAAAGAAAATCTCTAGAATCTGCCCCTTTCTCACCATGGAAACAACAAAAACTCTCACCGTGGCCCTCATCCACTCCCACTTGATTACTATAATTCTCTATTAATTGTTCTCCCCCTAACTAGACTCTCTCCTCTACAGTCCATCCTTAATACAGCAGCCAGGATCACCTATCTGGCTAATCATTATGGATGCTTCAGCTCTGTGCCAATCATTGCACTGCTGCCCGTATATCACAAGATCTAATTCAAATTGCTTGTTTTCACCCACAGAGCTCTTCAAAACATGGCACCCTCCTACCTCTCCACCCTCATCTCTGTATATCACCCTACACACCGAAAACAACTTTTGACTAACATCCACACTAATCCGAAGCTCCCACTCCTGGCTCCAAGACTTCTCTTGAGCTGCACCAATCCTCTGGAATGCTCTACCCCAAGAAACTAGGATGATCCACAACTTGCACAGCTTCAACTATTCCTTAAAAAACACATCTTTTCAGAGTGGACTATCACCCTCCCTAATCAAAGTTAATTAATGTATATCCCCTCTACTTTTCCCCAAAACATAATTCTCCCTCAAACTCCAATGTACCCAAAGCATTGCGAAGATTGACTGATGACTGATTCATGCACCCTTTATCTATCCCCCATTTCTTCGAGGTGGCTGGACAGTTGTTGTAAATAAGTATTTGAACCTTCTGTAACTGCCACCTCACTCTATTGTAGATTGTAAACTCTTAAAAGCAAGATTGTCTTTATTTTTGCTTTAATTATTGTATTTTCTTTAACTGTTATTTATGAATGTTTGTTTATATATGAAACTCTGAATTGTAAAGCGCTGCGGAATATATTGGCACTATAGAAATAAAGATTATTATTATTAATAATAATAATAATGTGATTGGCCCATTTCATCATGTCATCAGGTCGTATATAAAACCATTTCATGCAATTCTCGGCACACACATGTATGGAAGCAGTTCAGGGAGAGATAATCGAGGAGGACTAGTTTATTATTAGAGGAATATTAACAGGGTTTATTACCTTTCAGTCCTTCTATACATACACTTCATGACAGAAGTTCAGTCGCTTATCCATGTTATGTAAATAAAAGCTTTTAACCTGACTTTAAATTCATCCATTGGTTTTATAAATTACTCTTTGTCTTGCCAAAATCTGACCTTTCTGTGTTCATTAAATGATCAATATTTCAGCTTTGCAGCAACTTTATTTTCATAACCTGAACCAAATTTGGGAGGGTTTCAGCTTTCAAAAGAGTAATTTATAAAACTAATGGATGAATTTAAAGTCAGGTTATAAGCTTTTATTTACATAACATGGATAAGCGACAGAACTTCTGTCAGGGAGTGTATACTGCTGCAGCCTAATTCCAAAAGTCCTTTTCAGGGCTAATTACTGTCCTTTAATCTAGATAAACCACTTTTAAGGTGGTGTCACACACAGCGACGACGACAACGACGTCGCTGCTACGTCACCATTTTCTGTGACGTTGCAGCGACGTCCCGTCGCTGTCGCTGTGTGTGACATCCAGCAACGAGCTGGCCCCTGCTGTGAGGTCGCTGCTCGTTGCTGAATGTCCTGCTTCATTTTTTCGTCGTCGCTCTCCCGCTGTGAAGCACACATCGCTGTGTGTGACAGCGAGAGAGCGACGAAATGAAGCGAGCAGGGAGCAGGAGCCGGCGTCTGGCAGCTGCGGTAAGCTGTAACCACTGTAAACATCGGGTAACCAAGGGAAGACCTTTCCCTGGTTACCCGATATTTACCTTCGTTACCAGCCTCCGCCGCTCTTGCTGCTAGTGCCGGCTCCTCCTCTGTGCACATGTAGCTGCAGTACACATTGGGTTAATTAACCCGATGTGTACTGTAGCTAGGAGAGCAAGGAGCCAGCGCTAAGCAGTGTGCGCGGCTCCCTGCTCTCTGCACGGTGACATGTAGCTGCAGTATACATCGGGTTAATTAACCCGATGTGTACTGTAGCTAGGAGAGCAAGGAGCCAGCGCTAAGCAGTGTGCGCGGCTCCCTGCTCTCTGCACTGACATGTAGCTGCAGTACACATCGGGTTAATTAACCCGATGTGTACTGTAGCTAGGAGAGCAAGGAGCCAGCGCTAAGCAGTGTGCGCGGCTCCCTGCTCTCTGCACTGTGACATGTAGCTGCAGTACACATCGGGTTAATTAACCCGATGTGTACTGTAGCTAGGAGAGCCAGGAGCCAGCGCTAAGCAGTGTGCGCGGCTCCCTGCTCTCTGCACATGTAGCGACGTTATGATCGCTGCTGCGTCGCTGTGTTTGACAGCTAAGCAGCGATCATAACAGCGAATTACAAGGTCGCTGTTACGTCACAGAAAATGGTGACGTAACAGCGATGTCGTTGTCGCTGTCGCTATGTGTGACACCAGCTTTACCTTCATTCAGTGTAGATGTAACTGGTTGAGGAGGGATAGTTTTGCATTAGAGACATATAGGCAGGGTTTATTGCCTTGCTGTACGTTTACGGACAAACAATAAAACAAAAAAGACCCATAAAATGGAATTTACAGGAACAAATGTTAGGGAACATTTGTTCCTGTATAATAACTTGTATAACACGCAGCGTTAAAAAGAGACAAAATAATACCGTCTCCCCCACTCCTTAGTAGCCAGGCCCTCTCTCAGCATATTTCCCCCTTTGCCTATGAAAACAGTAGATGACATAGTAGATGAATTCATTAAGGGGTATACTTTGTAAAATGTTGTCACTTATGGGGGATTCCTTTCCTTGCATGTCAGGGGCACTGTTAATGGGACATGGCACCCCAAAACCATTCCAACTAAATCTGAACTCCAATATGGCGCTTTTTCCATTCTGAGCTTTGCACTGTGCCTCCAAAGTAGTTTTTGACCACATCAGAGGTATTGGCGAACTCAGACTAAATTGTGTAATGGTCAATTTCTCTTATTACCCTTTTTAGAAATTAAAATTTTGGGGCCAAAGCAACAGTTTAGTGGAAAAAAAATGGTAATTTTTTATTTTCATATGGCCCAATGTTATACAATTCTGTCAATCACATGAGGGTTAAAATTGCTCAGTACACTCCCAAATGAATTTCTTGAGAGGTGTAGTTTCCAGAATGGTGGTAGTGTTTCTAATATAGTTTCCAGAATAGGTTCACTTTTGGGTGTTTCTGCTGTTTTGTCATGTCAGGGGATCTTCAAATGTGACATCCCATCTGCAATCTATTCCAGCCAAAATGGTTCACCTTTCTTTCTGAACCTTGCCATGCTTCAAACATTAGTTTTCCATTACACATGGTGCATCGTTGATCTCAGGAGAATATGAGCAACAAATTGTATGGTGCATTTTCTTTTGTAAGTCTTGTGAAAATACAAAATTGGGGCTAAATCATTTTTTTTTGTGTGAAAAATGTGATTTCCAGGACGCCTCATGACAGCACTGTAGGAGTTGCTCCTTTGACCTTTACAGGGACAGGAAACGCAAGAGTTTAAAAGCCCCTCCCCATCTCCCTCTCCTCAGTGTTTTTCCTGTCCCTGTACAGGACGGACGCAAGTCTTACCGTCGGGATGTACGGGGTCCAGGCGGATCGGGGGGGCTTGCTCTCTCGTTCCGGCCTGTCAAGCAGCTCCTGGCCGACACCTCTAAAGGTGAGGTCACTCAGCCGGCCGGTGGAGCAGGAGTTCCCGGCAAAAGCCGCTTCCCTCAGGTGAGGGCTCTCGGCATCCCGCTGTCTGCCGCGGCCATGTGGCACTTCCGGGTGTGCGCGCGCCATGCGTTCCAGCCTGACACGCTGCTGCATGGGCGGTGCAAAGACTTCCGCATTTCCCGGTCGGAATATGGCGGCGCCCTGGAAGGCGGCGTGTGATCCGGGACGGAACACTGGAAGCGGGAACGGGCCCTGTCGTCGCCCAAACAGGTATAAAACCTTGGGAACGGGGAAAATGCACACTATTTTCTGTATAACGACCTACTCACTGCTTCTTACAATGGATGAAGGTGACAGGTCAGATGCTTACCCCGGACGAGCCCAGGGTCACGTAAGTGCAGATGCGTCAGGAATCTGACCTGTAGTGGTGTGGGTTGAGCCTGATTCAGTCTCCCCTTCCTTTTAGTCTGTCATTCACATCTGTCAGAGTCCTGCACTAAAATTGGTAATTTAGCCTTGGAACTTTCTAAGCTGCCTCATGTTTTGCTGGGATCAGCAGACGTCATGTTTAAGTTCCGAATTTACCTGTTGATGGAACCTTATGTGGATCCTCCTGTTGTGGTTAATAACACGTTTGATTCCACTATTATCTCACCAGACCGGATTTTGTCTGATTTACTCCTTCTATAGGAGGGAATATTGCGGATATAATACATTATCTCGCATTTGGAACTTGCCCTCCAGCTGAACTTCAAGGAGATTTAATTGGTTCAGGTGTGACTAATTTGGCATTTAGGATACCACTCATGCAGTAGGTGTATCCTGAAGTTCACAGATGAATTACACTCTTAGGGGTAACTAATGGGGCCTCACAACTCTGGCCTCGCGCCTCAGGGTTCTGGCCTCGTGATGACTCTGGCTCACGCCTCACTGCTCCGGCCTCCTGGCTCCGACCTCCTGGCTCCAGCATCGCGCCTCACGGCTCCGGGCTCTGGCCTCGCGCCTCCTGGCTTGTTCATCACAACTTGGGGCTCCGGCATCGCGCCTCACGGCTTTGGCCTCGGCCCACACACCACAAAGCTCTGACCACACGCTGGCTTGGCACCTTGGGACTGTCAAGGCCTCCCTGCTTGACGTCTGGTCTTACTGTTTCTCAGCCTTGCCCTTCATGGCTTGGCTTCATTGGCTCTTCGTCTGGGCTTGTGCCTTGGGCCTCTGGGCTTGTGCCTTGTGCCTCTAGGCTCGTGCTGGGCTTGTGGCTTGTGCCTCTAGGCTTGTGCCTCTGGCATTGTGCTTGTGCCTCTAGGCTTGTGCCTCTGGGCTTCTGCCTTGTACCTCTAGGCTTGTGCCTCTAGGCTTGTGCCTTGTGTCTCTGGCTTGTGCCCCTGGGCTTGTGCCTTGTGTCTCTAGGATTGTGCCTTGTGTCTCTAGGCTTGTGCCTCTGGGCTTGTGCCTTGTGTCTCTAGGCTTGTGCCTTGTGTCTCTAGGCTTGTGCCTCTGGGCTTGTGCCTTGTGTCTCTAGGCTTGTGCCTCTGGCCTTGTGCCTTGTGTCTCTAGGCTTCTGCCTTGTGTCTCTAGGCTTGTGCCTCTGGGCTTCTGCCTTCTGCCTCTAGGCTTGTGCCTCTGGGCTTCTACCTTGTATCTCTGGGCTTGTGCCTCTAGGCTTGTGCCTTGTGTCGCTAGGCTTGTGCATCTGGGCTTGTGCCTTGTGCCTCTGGGCTTGTGCCTTGTGCCTCTGGGCTTGTGCCTTGTTCTTCTGGGATTGTGCCTTGTGCCTCCGGGCTTGTGCCTCCGGGCTTGTACATTACGCTTCATGATTCTGGCCTTGCGCCTCTGGCATTGCGCCTTGTGCCTCTGGCCTTGCGCCTCTGGCATTGCGCCTTGTGCCTTTGGCCTTGCACCTCTGGCATTGCGCCTTGTGCCTTTGGCCTTGCACCTCTGGCATTGTGCCTCTGGCCTTGCGCCTCTGGCATTGTGCTTCTGGCCTTGCACCTCTGGCATTGCGCCACTGGCCTTGTGCCTATGGTATTGTGCCTTGCACCTCTGGCCTTGTGCCTCTGGCCTTGCGCCTCTGGCATTGTGCTTCTGGCCTTGCGCCTCTGTCATTGCGCCACTGGCTTTGCGCCTCTGGCATTGTGCCTTGCACCTCTGGGCTTGCACCTTGCGTTTCATGTTCAGGCCTTGCGTGTCTGGCAATGCGCCTTGTACCTCTGGAATTATGCCTTGTGTCTCTGACATTGCGCCTCTGGCATTGTGCCTTGCGCCTCTGGCCTTGCGCCTCTGGCCTCTGGCTTTGCGCCTCTGGCCTTGCGCCGCTGGCCTTGTGCCTTGCGCTTCTGGCCTTGCGCTTCCGGGCTTGCGCCTTGCGCTTCATGTTTCTGGCCTTGCGCGTCTGGCATTGGGCTTGCGCCTCTGCGCCTTGCGCTTCTGCGCCTCTGCACCTTGGGCCTTGCGCCTCTGCCCCTTGGGCCTTGCGCCTCTGCGCCTTGGGCCTTGCGCCTCTGCACCTTGGGCCTTATGCCTCTGCACCTTTGGCCTTGCGCCTCTGCGCCTTTGGACTTGCAGTGGTCTCGTTCCTTGCGCCTCGGGCTGCATACTTCGCATCTTGGGTCTCTGGTATCGGCTTTGGTTAAGAGGGGCCTCACACTTCTGGACCTGCACTTGGCTTAGCGTGCTAGGCAGCCATGTTTGCGTTGGCCTAGTAATTCTCCTTATTATGGCTTCGGAACTGGAATCTAAGTTCAGCTACGGTCCTTCCTTTCTAATCAGTTGTATTCAGCGGTGCTTAGTTGCTTAGCTCTGGTCTTTCATTTGTAATTTCTGCCTAAAGAGAAATGTTTATCGAGTTCATCCTATAGTGGAAGGAAATGAATGTGGCCGATCATGGTATTAGCCCCGTTTTACTGTGACGGGTCCTTTGATGGCAATTGAACTGGTTTCTGGACCATTGTTCAACATACAGAATCTCGTGAATAACCTGTGAGGTGTTCCAACATCTTGTGGCCGGGAGCTCCATAGTCTCCGTCATAGGCTCCCCGCTCTCATGGGATAAAATCCAGGGTCTCACCACGGTCAAATGAAATATCACTCTGTGATTTTTAGAGGCTCTCACTCCTCTAGATGATGTTCCCTGGTCCCTTTGGAAGACTGTGTGGTATGTTTACGCTAGAGTCCGATATAGTGGTGATTACATGCTAATGGGGTACAGTGCATTCTAGTTGGGTAGTCTGCCCAGGTGGTAGTGGTTTCTTTATACCAGCTCTGGGCCACACTTGACTCCTGTATTAGCTGCCACGGATATGTCAAACCACTTCTTTAAATTCCACTATATCTACTGTATTCAGTGTATCTATGAGGTTTGGCCTCCTACATATTCTGGGGCGTTTCCTCACATCCAGATTCCATGCCCCGCTGTCCTTGACATCTGCATCTTGGGAACGATGCTTCTTCAAGTGGTCGGATGCTGTACTTGGCTTGCTAAGGTCAGAAATCGTGCCTTCCAGACGCCGACTCTTCATGTCTTTAGTTTCATGAAGGTCCTTCTCATTCTCGAGATCCCGTAGTTTCTGCATTGACCTCTTGGGCTTCTGGAGCCAGACTGTGAACTCTGGTGGTACGGTGGGCTGGTCTGTGACCAGGGGTAGTCGTTTGAGCCTAGGAGAGCTGATGACAGTACTGACCTGGTTTATTAGGCACGGTCAAGTTTATTCTTGGTCTATGACGGTGGTCATTCTATCGGTCTGTGGTTTATTCATTCCTTGATAGGCTGTTAAGGACTTTATCATCTATTCTTTGGTTGCGGCGTTAAGTATGTTCATTTAACCCATTTCGGGTATATCTCACTATTTCTGGTCTCTGTAGTATGGGCTGTCTACCTCCTTTATTCTCATTCCCAACATGAAGAGCACCTTCACTCTTTGGATGTCAGCCGATCGGTTCTGGCTTATTTGGAGGCTGCCCGGAGCTGGCGCGTAGCTTCTCCCCTCTTTGTGCAATTTGCGGGCAGGACCAGAGGGCAGACGGTGTCTGAGACAACTCTGTCTCGGTAGGTTAGGTCCACTATTTCAGCTCCTTACCGGTCCGCGGGTCGGGACCCCCCAACTCGCATTTGAGCCCACTCCACCAGGGCTCTGTCCTCTTCTTGGGCGGAGAGGGCGGGGGGTTCCTTGGAACTGCTTTGTTGTACGGCAACGTGGTCGGGTTCCCACACGTTTTTGTGAGCGTTATATACTGGGCCTTCTCAACGCTCTGCACCTGTTGTTTGGTAGGAGGGTTTTGCAGGCTGTGGTCCCCCCCTCATAGGGATTACTTTGGCATTCTCCTACAGTGCTGTCATGAGGCGTCCTGGAAAATAGGAATTACTACTTACCGGTAATGATCTTTCCAGGAGCCGTAATGACAGCACTCTTGTTTCCCTCCCTTCTTGTTCTCTTATGTGTCTATTGTAAGATTATGCATTAATATTATGGTGTTATCTCCCATCCTGGTGTGGTACTTGAAAAATCACTGAGGAGAGGGAGATGGGGAGGGGCTTTTAAACTCTTGCGTTTCCTGTCCCTGTAAAGGTCAAAGGAGCAACTCCTACAGTGCTGTCATTACGGCTCCTGGAAAGATCATTACCGGTAAGTAGTAATTCCTATTTTTTCATTTTCACATCTCAAAGTTAAAACATTTCTGTGATGCACCTTGGGGTTCAAGATGTTCATTACACATCTAGATAAGTTAATTCAGGGATTTAGTTCCAAAATGGGAATTTCTTACCTGTATCTGCTAATGATGTCAGCTAATTTTTCATTCTAAAAGTCAAATGGTTCCCTTTTCCTTCCCATGCCCTGCCGAGTCCTTGCTACCTCCGTGGCTTGGTGCTGCCTACAGCAGTGTAATGACCTCATCATGCTGCTGCATACCGAGCCATGGGATAACACGCCTTGCCCTGCCCTACTGCCCCTGGTACCACCACATGGCTAATTTGTATATGACACACCAGGCAGTGCATTGCATAAAAACTTGCCATGTAGTAGCGCACACTCATCTTAAAGTGGCTGAAGCCATACTTTCTGCAGCCTGTGGCTATGATTGGGCCCAGGACCCCACTTCACCAGGCCCCTTAGACTATTAATAGCAGTAATGCCCTGATGGCAGCCCTGCTTCCGGGTATCTTGCTTCTGTGAGTACAGCTTATCTATGAAACAATGTCTTATAGAGCATTTTAACAATATCCTAAGCCATTTTTAGGTGAATCAAAGCATTATTTTCTAAAGCTACTGTATAATATAGCTGATATACAGTCTAACAAGTAATATAGCAAATTGGCAAAATATGGATTATAATTGCTATATTGATTATTTTCTTTATCATGAAGGAGTCTTTATACAATAAATGAGCAAAAGGGTAACAATGTTTTGAACTTCTAAATTTCAGGCTCCATATCTCACCATGCACTACAGCTTAGAACGTGAGACAACCTTCATTTTATAGACAATCATCTTGGCTATCTCATACATAAATTGGACTTACAACTATTTAGCATATGACTAGTTATGCAGATTCTGATCCTGTCACTGCATTGTTACTGTTTTGCTCCTGTGGTGGAAAAATCCTTTTCTTTCTACATACTATAAATTACAACCTGTTCCCACATTCCCTAATAGCTCGTTCTGTTATTAGTATTAGGTTGATTCTCAAGTGAAAGGTCACTGATTCAAATCAAGGAGCAACCATGAAGACTATTTCACAAGAAAAGAAAAACAGCATCATCCAGATCATCAATAGTGGTCTCTCGGCCAGGAAAATTGCAAAACTGAATTGTGCCAAAAGTTCAAATCATTGTTACCATTTTGCTCGTCAGTGTAGGTTTTGTACAATATATTCACAAACCCAATTAATCCATTTAAACATTGGATAAAGTATGAAACATATTATTATTGTTATAATTTTGTTCTGAGTAGCGCAATAAACACGCAAGACATATTCATTAATTATTTACAGTAGCATACAAGTCATATATGGAACTCCACATATGAAAACATATTTCAAGCTAACTAGTTTCTTTTAGAGATGTGCTTTAGGATCACTATGAAGAATTTATTGCCTCTATTAATCATGGTGTGTGCCATTAATTGAATAATAAGAATCTTGTTTTCATGGGAGTGCGTCATTGTGCAATAGTCACGCTGGCACAGAACTAGAAATTAGTAACATATATTAGTGTTAATATTAAATTCGAGTAGCTGTATTTCCTGACTTTGCTATAGAAAGCCACTGTGAACAAGCCAATCCAAGCAGAACCCACTGTAGGGAAAATGAAGTATTACATGGCGCCCATCCATATGAATAGCTGTCCTTCTAATACAATAAATGCTCAAATATGCCATAGCAGTAACTGTACCTAAAGAACAATTTTCTGTTCTCGCTCATAGAAGGAAGCCAAGAATACAGTAATACATTCCCTCACTGATGTCCTAATGTCCCAAAAGGTCATAAGAGCAGGGATTGTTTTCATGAGGCAACCCCTTTAATAGAAATAAACTAAAAAAATTTACAGATCTGGGTAAACAGATGGGAAGACTTCAAAGGGCTTTCCCACAAAGTTAATTATAAAGTTCATTTTAATCAGTATATCTTGGGATAATAATAATTTCCACAATTGGATGTGTTTAATAGAGATGAGTGGAGTTCGAATCGAACTGTTCGCCAATCTCAAATTCGACCTGTTTTAGGTGATGTTCAAGTCGTTCGACCAACGCGAACAATAAGCTTCAAATTCGACAGTTCGAGGTTATGTTTGATAACGGTTCGATCACCAAAAGCGTAACTGGCTTTACACAGTAATACTGTCATTCAATGTTAATACAGTGGAACCTTGGTTAACGAGAACAATCTGTTCTGGGAGTGTGCTTGTTAACCAAGTTACTCCTTCAGCAAAGCAAGATTTCCCATAGGAAATCATTGCAATGCAGACAATTCGTTCCATAACTTGTTAAATGTCCCATCCTGGTCCCCTATTGTGCCATTCCACACATACAAACACGTACAAACACGTACAAACATACACGCACACATACATATTATGCTCACCTTATCTTCCGTTCCATCGCCGGCCTCCTGGGACAGGCGAACTGCAAGTCACAGGAGGCCGGCGGTGGAACGGAAGGTAAGGTGAGCATAATATATGTGTGTGCGTTCGTGTTTGTGCATGTTTGTATGTGTTTGTGTTTGCCTGACATTGTTTTCAATGGTGTTCGAAGCTGTTCAAAAGTGTTCGATGAACGTTCGTCAAACACACCCGCCGTTCGACGAACCGAACCAAACTCGAACACTAGGGTGGTGATTCATCACAAGTGTTTAACTTCTTTACGACAGCCTTATGGATTAAAACAATGGCAGAAATAGGTACTTATTCTGATCCGACTTTTTAAAACGGCGGCAACGAAAAAGCCTGTAGTGCCCCCAGCATCAAAAAATCTCCCTGGTTTCAGGATAGCTGAGACCCTGTAGATCACGATTCAGGGCATTTTTACCTTCCCGGGTCACATGATCAGCAGTATACACTGTATAACCGTGATGACATTACAGTAAATGACAGCGCCGGTAAAAATGATTTATCTCCCACCTGGCATGATCAAAAAAAGAGAAGATTTATCTCCCATATCTCGGTTCCCTCTGGTTCCCCGGTGTCACCAAAGTACCCCCTCAAACACCCTCCCCCTCTCAATATTTCAAAATGGCTGCCACACTGTGCCGTGCATGCTGCATTCATCCACCTCCTCTGATTTCTGTTGCATGTGACATGTCAGATGCAACAGAAAAGTAATCTCCAGGTTCAGCCAAGTCACCCACCATCACCCACCAATCTCCACATTACCTCCTGCATCGCAGATCCCCTAAGATCCCTCATCCTCCTCAATAGATGCTGGCTGCGTGCACAAACAGTGACTATCAGCCGGCTCTCTGCAGGCAGTGACACTGAGCTTACTGCAGCTCACACTGCCGTGCTGTAGACTTGGGCAGAGTGGGTGCAGTATTCTCA
The DNA here is from genome assembly GCF_048569485.1 of Anomaloglossus baeobatrachus. Classification (NCBI taxonomy): domain Eukaryota; kingdom Metazoa; phylum Chordata; class Amphibia; order Anura; family Aromobatidae; genus Anomaloglossus; species Anomaloglossus baeobatrachus. The sequence goes on from NC_134354.1 coordinate 221,751,775, forward strand.
GGTCACACTTCTCACATGCAGTGCCTGACCTGCACTTCCAGAAAATGGAGGATACATTCTCTGAGCTTGCCCCCCATATTCTGGAAGGTCCATAGTCATCATGGGACCTCTAAAATGGATTACGGTGAACTGGATTTTTTTCTTTTTAATAAAAAGACAGTTAGTAATGTTGAGTATCTGATAGACGCCGCAACATCACTAACCGCTGGGCTTGATTCCAGGTGACATTACAGCTGGTATCAACCCCATATATTACCCCGTTTGCCACCACACCAGGGTAAGGCGTTTAGCCAGGGCAAAGCGCCAGGGTTAGCGCATCTAATTGATGCCCTACTGCTGGGGTGGCTGCGGCCTGCTATTTTTAGGCTGGAAAGTGACAAATAACCATGGCTCTTCCCACCCTGAGAATACCAGACCACAGCTGTCCACTTTACCTTGGCTGGTAATCCAATTTGGGGGGACACACTTTTTTTTTAATTATTTATTTATATGTGCTCCTTCCATTCTGAGCCCTCCCATTTGTCCAAACAGAGGTTTCTGACTAAATATAGGGTATCACTGCACCCATAAGAAAGTGGGTAACAAACCATGGGGTGCACTTTGTGATGTTACTTCTTGAAAAAGTGAGAAATTTGGTGGTAAAGCAACATTTTTGTGGAAAAAAAGAAAATTTTGGCTTTACCCAGAAAGAAACGAGATAGGATGATGAAACTTTACATTTATTCTACATACTCTTCACTTATGTCAACACACTTCTTACATCGGTATTCCAAGTTCTATAAGCCTAGCAAAAAGAAGGATTTCGGTTATGCCTCAAACCAGGCATCCGTAGCAGCCATGGCATCAGAAATGGTGTAAACTTTGGTACCCTTGAGGTGTTTCTTCAGGTTTGGAAACAGATGATAGTCAGAGGGAACTATATCTGGTGAATAAGGTGGATGGTCAACCAGCTGGAAGCTGTGTGAGCGGAGGCGTTGTCCTGCAGGACCAAGATTCCTTTGGACAGCTTGCAGTGCCTTTTGGCCTTCTGAGCTGCCTTCAATTGGTCCAAAAGTTCAATTTAATACCTTGCATTGATGGTGGAACCCTTTTGAAGGTTGTCCACTAGCAGCATGCTCTCCTTATCCCAGATCACAGACACCATCACCTTAGTGGCTGATTTTTCCGCTCGGAACTTCTTTGGAGGAGGAGAACCACTGTGCCTCCATTCTTTTCACTGCTCCTTGTTTTCAGTGTCATACAAATAAATCCAGGTCTCATTCATAGTGACCAGTTGTTCCAGAAAGTTCTTATCAGTCCGGAAACACTGACAAGTTGACGAGGCAGTTTTCACTCGCATGCTTCTCTGATCTGTTATCAAACATTTGGGGACCCACTTTGTAAATAGCTTCCTCATGTCCAAATGTTCATGGATAATGACACAAACACATTCACAGGAAATTCCCAAGATGTCTGCTATTGCTGAAATTCATCGATTCTCCAGTATGAGGTTGTGCACAGCATCGACAATCTCCGGAACAACAACCACTCTCGGTCATCCAGGACGTTCCTCATCATTGGTGCTGAAGTGGCCCATTTTAAATTTGGCAACCCAGTTCTTATCTGTTGGAAAATCAAGGGCATTGATCCCCCAATGTCTGCGACATATCACCATGAATATCATTTGTGGACTTTTCTTGCAGAAACAAGAATTTTATCACTCCTCTGCTTACAGTTGCTATGAATATCGCATGAGACTCCGCCATTTCACTGATACCATAGGCAACAAACACAACATTTGAAAACATATTAGACACATAAGGCTTTCATGTGATATAACATTCGTTACCATAGAAACAAAAAAGATTACAAAGCCAAAAACTTATCAGCAGCCCCTCGTAATATTGTCCTAAATTTATAACTATCCTAAACTAAAATATGTCACGAAAAAACAATGTCAGAATCACCAGGATTCATTAAAGTGTTCTAGAGTTATAACCTGTGAAATTGTCAGTGGTTAGAATTGCAAAAAATGGCGTGGTCATTAAGTACAAAATTGGCTTCGTCTTTAAAGGGTTAAAAAAATGTTCCAGTGCTGAGATAATATATATATATTTGCCCCTGCTATGTATTGTGTAATGTGTAATGGCTGTGTCTGACCGTACAGGGACATGGTCTGATCGTACCACATCTCCTGGGCAGGGGAGAATGCAAGAGTATAAAGATATTACATCACAGTATCACAACTGATTCTTTTTATGAGGTAAAACATTTCACTGCTTGATTTAAAAAAATGTTTTTTATCTCAAAGAAAGAATTATTTGAGATCCCATGCTGTAATGTCTGAATATTTTTTTTTACTTCCTCCCCTGCCCAGGACATGTGGTATGATCAGACCATGTCCCTGTATGGTCAGACACAGACGTAAGGCCTGTTTCACACGTCAGTGAAAAACACACACGTTTTTCACTGACATGATAAAGGTACATATATCCCTCCGTATGCCGTGATTTTGGCACATGTGGGATCTCTGTGTGCTATCTGTGATAATACACGGAGATCAGGCACTTATACTCACCTGTCCACGCTCCTGCGCTCTGTGGTGCTGAAGTCTCCCGCTATGCTGTTTCCGGCTGCTGCTGTCTCCCCTCTGCAGCTACTTCTGGGTTGGCTGTGCAGTGCATATGCATGAGTATAATTAGCTGGCCTGAAAGCAGAAACAGCAGCGGCTGAACACAGCGTCACTGGAGAAGTGAGTAAAAAAAGCTTTTAATTTTAAATGTATGTGATTTTTCTGGTACGTGTTTCATGGATCAAACCATAGTGTTGTCCGTGCGATATCAGTGTTTCCAGAACGGAGACACGGTCACTGAGAAATCACTGATGTGTGCGTAGACCCATTGATTTTAAGGGGTCTGCGTTGGTCAGTAATTCTGGTATGTATAAAAACTGCAACATATGTACCAGAATCACTGACGTGTGAAAGGGTCCTTACACAGTATATAGCAGGAGCACATATATAAGATTATCTCAACACAGGAATATTTTTGTTCTTTAGTGTGAAAATTATAGGACTGATTGATTTACTTCTGTGCCTTACAATAGGTACATTCAAATTACTACACATATAAACACCTAGTTGAATGTATGTGAATGGGCATTTCTGAGGATGGTGATTTAGATTCACACTATTAGTTTTTATGTAATATATCAGCAGTAGTGGTAGGAAGCAAGCAACCACAAATAGATTCAGCAGCGCTAATATAGATTAATAACTTAAGGCAAAAGCCAAAATGAACATAAAATGCAATGGTAGTGTACTATTATATTCTTAAAGGGAACCTTTATCTCACCCTTTATTATAGTCCACAAAGCTCTATATTATCTACTAACTCCACCTGTATATGTCCAAAATTTCTATTTGTATTTCTTCCATATGTAATTTACTACAGTCTGGTCTGATGGGAGTCTTCGCTGTGTTGTCCTCTATTTTCATAATTGTCGTCCTCTAGCTTTGATGTGAATGACATGTCGTGCATCATCCACATAGCAAAACAAAATCTTGCGCCTACGCAGTAGCCTGACTGGCCTACACAGGCGCACTGTATTCTCCCGTCCTGAAGGCGGAGCATAGGACATCAATACGCATGCGTCACTTCTCTTTTCAACTTCACTTTGTTTGCGTGCCTGTGATGCTACAGCAGAGGTGTGAGATTTTGTTGCATTAAGTGGATGATACATGACACGCCATCCATATCAATTAAAGTCGGAGGATGTTGTTCACTTTAAAGAGTAACTGTTATTTTAATTTAGTTTTTTCATAAATAAATAAATAGTGAACACGAGGATATGAAACATAATGGTAGTTCTTAGAGAAATCTTCTTGTTTTTCTTCCTGAACAGATCTTTCATTTCAAAATTCTCAATTTATGGATAAAATCTATTGTCAATGAAGATCGGAGATGACAGTTTGCACTCATAAAATTCAATGTAGAATAGTTCTTTCAGGAGAAACAGTTACTTTCTGTGTCTGCCTCTAGCTCCGCCCTCCATGGAATTTTTGAAGCACCAACTGTCATCTCCAATATAAAAAAGTTTTTTGAAGTCTGGACTCACTGATAATTTAAGCAACCTCTTTACTGGAGGAAAGGTGTGCAGCTCCACTGCTGGCCAACAGTTTAATACATATCACTTGAAAATGAAGATGCGCTAGTACTTCCAAGATTAAGTTAAAACCTAGGGTTTTTTTTCGTGTATTTGACAAAAAGATTACACACATGGCTCCATGTAGAATCTCTGACACGTTTCTGGCACTATATACTCCCTTAATCGTACAATTAAAGGGAATCTCTCAGCAGGTTTTTGTTACCTCATCTGACAGTGTAAATGTAGGCAAGGAGATTCTGAATCCAACAGTGTATCACGTAGATTACTGGCTGAAGCCGTTCCTAAACAATCAAATAATTTAGATTCAGGAACACAGCAGAACTGAGAGCTGACCTGGCCACACCAGGCTCTCAATAGAGATTGTGCATTGACTGTGAGGAGTCAATCACACCAGAGGGCATTCCGGGAATGGCATGCACGTGAGTTTCTAGTTTTCTAATGGTAATCACAGGGTAATAAACTCTTTACATTATGTAAATAATTGCACACACACACACACACACACACACATAAGAGAAGCACAGTTGCTTTTTGTTTTTTAACCTTTACAGCATGCTGTCCTCAGCTTACATAGCAAAATCCTGCTGACAGACTCCCTTTAACACTTGAAGTCCCAGAGAGGGGTCATTTAACATTTCTACCTTTGGAAGCCAGAGACGGGTCGAATGACCTGAAGGATTTTAGCTAACATCCTATAATCACTGTCTTTTGTTCTGTAATTAAGGCCATAACTGTCGCACCACAGGAGGTTGTTGTTTTCCATTGAGTCTAGCCATTTAGTTTCTGGTTAGTTCTATTCAGTTTGGACTAAGGGTCATTTGACCCTCTTTCGGGACTTCAGGGGGGGGGCTTAAAATTTCTGGGACTTCTAGTGTTAAGGGTAGATACAGTTCCGAAAATGCATCAGAGGGTCTATATGGTACCATGCATGTAACCTTTTAATTGAACGCACTACTAAAGAAAAAACGCTTTTAACTTTATCTGGGATGTCATCTCCTGTCTCAGTAAAGAGAAAGTCTGTCTCCATTGAATAAAAATGTTACAGAAGTTACCCTTGAATTAAGAGTAAAAGATCAATCCAGGAGGAGAAAGAAGCAGATTTCTTCGATAAAACATATTACAATGTTCTTTATTTTCAGGTGTACTATTGACTTAAAATATTTGAAATAAATATTAAAAAGTTCTTAATTTGTGTTTTATGTAACCCATGGACAACTCGCACTCTGTTCATACTAGCTTAATGTAAAGAATAGCATAATTGCTGTAAGGCACAAGAGTCATTCAATGTAATTTTTCCTCGCAGCATGGAAACTACTGCCTTCAAGCACTAGCTTCTATAAAATAATAAATAATAATAATAATAATAATAATAAAACCATAGTGGAGGTTGGTCAAGCAGGCACACTTAGATTGTAATACTAAGTCATGGAGCTCATGCCCTCAGGATACTCTTCAGTGATGCAATACAGTCATTGGCGAAAGTGTTGGCACCGGTGAAATTGTACCAGAAAATGAAGTATTTCTCCCAGCCAGAAAATGATTGCAATGACACATATTTTGTTATGCACATGTTTATTTCCTTACTGTGTATTGGAACAACACAAAAAATTGTGAAAAAAGTAAATTGTACATAATTTTACTCAAAAGTCCCCAAAATGGTCTGGACAAAATTGTTGTCTGTCAACATATCTGTATCTGTATACATAGCCACATAATTATAATTATGTAATTATTTGGCTATTTAGCTCCAGAGGATTATCTGATCCATCAGCGTAATCATGTATGGTGCGGCATATTAGTGCTTACTCTTGCTGTCTTATCCTTAGGTTCCCCCTGATATTTTCTTACTCAGTTCCTCACATGCTGTGGGAGTACACCCCCCCTTTTTTGTGTACCATCTGGTAGCATTTTTTAATTGCACTATTTATTGTCTACCTATGTTCTTTGTGTGTCATTTAGTCATTTGGACTTTTTTTTATCATTCTCTATATAATAATGAGGATTATTTTAGCGTATAAACGTTCTTGGTGTCTCCCTTTTTTTCTATTATGCCATAAATGTCTGAGACCCCCATCACCAGGATCCCCTGTATTTCAGTTCCTGCAGAGGAACCAGGCAACATAAAATCTCTGCGATAGTAGTCTAAGGTGCAAATAGAACAAGTTCCAGGAACTGTCTAGAGCAGTGGTGTAACTAGAGTTCGATGGGCCCTGGTGCAAAATTTGGACCTGGGCTCCCCCCTTATGTTGGTCAGATGTATGTATATGTATGTATAAATTTAGCAGTCTAAATCCTATAAAGACATACGAGTTGGCCCAACCATTATGTAGTTATGTCACCCCCACTGTTCTAATGTTCCCCACCATGGCCTCCTTCTTCATAAATATGTCCCCCATCCTGGTATATATGCATCCTGTCCTAGTATGTCCACCATCCTGGCATATATGTCCTCCAATGCTGATATATATGTCCCCCATCCTAGTGTATATGTTCTGTATTCTAGCCCACATCCTTGTGTATATATAACCCCATCCTGGTAAAAATATCCCCATTCTGGTAATTATGTCACAATTCTGGTATATATGTCCCCATCCTGAGCTCCTCCTGGTATATACTGTCTCACTTTTGGTATCTACTGTCCCCCTCCTAGGGCCCTCCTGGAATATACTGTCCCCCTCCTGGTATCTACTGTCTCCCTCCTGGTGTATACTGTCCCCCTGCTGGGCCCCTCCTGGTATATACTGTCCCCCTCCTGGTATATATGTCCACAATCCTGGTAAATATGTTTCCGTTCTGTCTAATGCAAAAACAACAACATAGTACTCACCGTCCCTGGCTCCCTAATTGCACAGTGTCTTCCTATGTAGACAGCGCACAATGGCCAGCAGCTTTCATCGGTGTCAGTGCTATTGCAATGCATGACATCATTCCCATGCGCCTTCTTTAGTCACCAAGACACAGATGAAAGCTGCCGCTTCTATTTGGCAAGCAGCATATATCGCAGTAAAAGGACCTTATGGGTCTCTGCACCGTGATGCATTTCAGCTTGATGTGCAACCTCGGATGCACATCCAGCTGAAGCAGGGGCTGAGGCTGGTGGGTTCCCTGCACCACTGAAGCTCGGTTGTGATTCCTTTGACCGCGATCATTCCACCCCTGGTCCAGAGGATGAAATAAAACACACATTCACCAATCACCTGTAGCTACTGTTTTGATGCTTACCCGGACCCTGTTTGTCTCTTCTTCATGGTCCCATGTTGACACTGGAAATTGCTGGAAGTACCCAATTAGTCATTAACTGGCCTAAGTGGGTTATCCCTGCTGCTAATAAGGTGATTAAGCATTTCCATCAATATCTAATGTGTCCAAAAGAGATCAGAAAGTAGAAACCAGACGGGGTGGCAGGGGGGACAAGCAAGAGTTAATACTACAGTACTTTTATATATATATATTATATATTTATTTATTTTTATTTTATTTTTACTTATATTAAAATAACTTGTAACCCCTGGACAATATCTGTAAGCAAGTATGCTATGGATCTGCCATAAATTGTTGTCTTTGGAAAACCCTAGTATGAATATAAAGAACAGATAACAATTACTTAAAGGGAATCTGCCACTAGGTTTTCGCTACCTCATCTGAGAACCTCATGATGTAGAGACAGAGACTCTGATTCCAGCGATGTGTCACTTACTGGGCTGCTTGTTACAGTTTTGATAAAATCACTGAATTATCTGCTGCAGATTTACCAGTTCTCTGGATTCTAGGTCAATGGAAAAAGAGGGGGGTGGGGACTCAGCACCGATTCCAAAAAATAAAATCAGATTATGATTTTTTTAAAATTACTAAATAAAGTTTCTGATTTTATTTTTTGGAATTGGTGCTGAGTCCCAACCCCCCTCTTTTTCCATTGATCTTGCATTATGGACCTGCCTGTCTTGTGGACTGCGAGCATCCAGCTGGAATCTGGGAAGCACATACACGGGTGAGCTGAAAAGTTTTTTCTTCCTACCTCTGAATTCTAGGGTCTGTGTAACCCCACCCACACCGCTGATTGACAGCTTTTTGGCTACATTTGCATAGCCAATAAGCTGCCAATCAGTGATGGGACAGAGTTCTGTAGAGCTCATGAATATAGAGAACTACATGGCAGCAGGTTTACTAGTACGTAATAATTTCCTACTGATAAAACAGTGATTTTATCAAAACTACAGCAAGTAGCCCAGTAAAGGTGGCTTTACACACTGCAACATCGCAAACGACATCGCTGTAAAGTCACCGGTTTTGTGACGTAATAGCGACCTCCCCAGCGACATTGCAGTGTGTGAAACGCATCAGCGACCTGGCCCCCGCTGTGAAGTTGCTGATCGCTACAAATCGTTTAGGACCATTATTTGGTCCTTTGTTTCCCGCTGTGCAGCATGATCGCTAGAAAGTCTCAGTGTATAAAGGGGACTTAAATGTGCAGGCAGCAGGAGCCGGCTTCTGCGGACACTGGTAACCACGGTAAACATCGGGTAACCAAGAAGCCCTGTCCTTGGTTACCCGATATTTACCTTCGTTACCAGCCTCCGCCGCTCTCACTGTCAGTGCCGGCTCCTGCTCCTTGCACGTGTAGCAGAGTACACATCGGGTAATTAACCCCATGTGTGCTGTAACTAGGAGAGCAGGGGGCCAGCGCTAAGCAGTGTGCGCTGCTCCCTGCTCTCTGCACGTGTAGCTGTAACGGGGGCAGGGGGTGCCTTAGGGGGTGCTGTCCTGGCCACTTTGTGCATCAGGCTGACCCCCGGCCCGGCCGTCACTAGTAAAGTATGGGTTTCGTTTGTGGGGCAGAGTGTGGATGGCAGCGGCACTTCTTCAGTCTCAGTAAAACGCCGCAGACAGTCAGCTGGTGAACCAAAAGGCATTTTATTGAACATCTTGCTGTACAGTTTCGGCACACAAACACTTCAGGTTTAAAGTACAATTCTTGCCGGGGAACTACTTCTTTTCTCTTCTGCGGGCGTTACCCGTCTACTTCTGTCTCTTCAGCTATACACGTATTCCACTACTATGGGCTTTACCCACACACTTCTGTTTCTCTCTGTCTAGGCTTGTACGGGTCTTACCCGAGTATTTCTGTCTGCGTGTTCGAGGCACTTTCTCTTCCTTTGGCTATCTGCCACGTGTCGCTCCCACACTCTGCCCCGTTGCTTCTCTCTGTCTCTGCACACACTGCACTAACTACTACTCTCACTCTGCTACAGAGTCCTCTAACCCTCCCCCTAGGCTGTCCTGCCCCTTTCTTTCCTGTCACTGTTCCCATGGGGACCACTGCTCCACCCTGACACCTAGTGGGGACACCGGTTACTACTACAAACACAATTAACATCACATCAGCATCACTTGCTACCCCAGCGTGGGGCATCTTCAGGGGGGAAAACTGCTTCTTCATTACCAGGGGTCCATCCACCCCTTACATAGCTACAGCACACATCGGGTAATTAACCCGATGTGTGCTGTAACTAGGAGAGCAGGGAGCCAGCGCTAAGCAGTGTGCGCTGCTCCCTGCTCTCTGCACGTGTAGCTACAGCACACATCGGGTAATTAACCCGATGTGTGCTGTAACTAGGAGAGCAGGGAGCCAGTGCTAAGCAGTGTGCGCTGCTCCCTGCTCTCTGCACGTGTAGCTACAGCACACATCGGGTAATTAACCCGATGTGTACTGTAGCTAGGAGAGCAGGGAGCCAGCGCTAAGCGGTGTGCGCTGCTCCCTGCACATGTAGCTGCGTGCGCTGGTAACCAAGGTAAATATCGGGTTGGTTACCCGATATTTACCTTAGTTACCAAGCGCAGCATCGCTTCAGTGCATCGCTGCTGGCTGGGGGCTGGTCACTGGTTGCTGGTGACAGCTCACCAGCAACCCGTGTAGCGATGCTCCAGCAATCCCTGCCAGGTTGCTGGTGGGATTGCTGGAGCGTCTGACTGTGTGACCTCTCACCAGCAACCTCCTAGCAACTTACCAGCGATCCCTATTAGGTTGTATCGTTGTTGGGATCGCTGGTAAGTTGTTTAGTGTGACGGTACCTTAAGTGACACATTGCGGTAATCAGGTTTTCACATGTTATATCATGCTGCTCTCAGATTAGGTGGTGATAGATTGATTTTAAAGAAGTATTCTCAAGTTTGAAAATTATCCTTTATTCACAGAAAAAATTCCGAACACCAAGGGTCTGACCACTTTCACCAATGATCCAGAGAATCGGGTCTCTGATGAGTCTTGTGTGAATGGGTGTGCTGCCACTCCATTCATTCTTTATGGGACCACCGGAGATAGATGAGCATTGTGCTTGACTGGACTTCGGCACTCCCATTAAGAATGTATAGAGAAGAGGTGTGCGTGATTGACCACCGCTCCTTTCACATAGGTAAGTTCAGCGGCAATTGCATTTTGTGTTTGTTTAATTGGCAGAATACATCTGAATGTTACTCCACCAACTCATTTACATTAAAAGGAAATGAGAAAGATTGAGACAGATTAAAATGAAGCATCTTCAGACTAAATAGCAAGCACGATTTATAAGTAGATTTTCCATACTACTGAATCAGAAAATTAATCAGAAAATCATCTTAGTTCACAGAGCAAGCAAATTGATTTTCTCATCTCTGCTAATTCTAAATCACAGAAACAGACAGACTTGCTTTATATTATATTAACAACATGTCTGTTAGGTATGAGAGATGCAGATAGGAGCAATGCTCTGTCTATACTCAAGACGTGGCCATAAAATGGAAGTCTACAATCCTGGAGCGACTATGTAAAGCAATTAAAGAAATCTCCAGTGGGAAGAAATGAAATCTAAAATTCGTACTGGAACATTAAGGGAATCTTGCTTAGTGAAAATGGTGAATTAAACATTACTTCTGAGCACGTCGAAGGTAGACGCAAACCTTTCCAAACTATTAGTATTCTGCTACATGACATGAAATGGGACAATCAGTTAAATATTTACAGAACACAGAATCGTTAATTCAGCTTTCACTACCAACAAGAATAATTTAGAACTGAAGGTAATATTGCCCATGTATTGCATGAGAACCACAGGGAATATGTCTTCCCTAAGAAAAACAATTTGTAATTTGTGCCAAATACTCATATATTTCGGTACTTTTCATTTTCATTATTTCCTAAATAACAGCAGTTTGCAAAAGGCTGTGTAAAAAGATGCTGAGCCTGATGATGGCCTATTAAAGTCACCTTCCACCCCCACAATTAAAATTAGCTTCATGCTTCTGATGTATAGTCACCACGCCCGATGCTCTCATTTTCTAATGCTCTGCACCTCTTTCACTACTTAGTTACCTCTATGGTTTTCTTCCAAAATATTTGCTACAGAGGCATGTGGAGCTTGTAAACAGTCTGAACCATGAATCTGTAAGTGGGTGGATTAGGCCTGCGTTCTCCTGCCCTGAAGACACAGATCACCATTGAATTATAATAATGTAAAGTGTGTTTATGTGGCTATTATGTATGCAGTGTGTTTATACATAAAGTATGTGTGGCCATCTAGTGGGCGGGTTAGAGGTACTGCTCCCTGGTATAGATTAGGTTCTGCCTAGCGACAGGAGAACTTAGGCAGGGAATAGTTAAGTTCCATGGGTTACCCACATGAGGAGGAGCCATCTGCTGGATACAGCCTGACTACATCCTAGTTTATTCAATAGTAGTAGTAGCTACAGTGTTGAAAGCTGTACTAGTGGATAGTATAGCGAGTAGAAGTGTGCAAACCTGACAGGTACCAAAAGCGGGCTTTACACGCTATGAGATCGCTACAGCGATCTCGTTGGGGTCACGGATTTTGTGACGCACATCCCGCCGCTGTAGCGATGCCGTTGCGTGTGACACCTATGAGCAATTTTGCATCGTCGCAAAAACGTGCAAAATCGCTCATCGGCGACATGGGGGTCCATTCTCAAATATCGTTACTGCAGCAGTAACGAAGTTGTCCCTCATTCCTGCGGCAGCACACATTGCTCCGTGTGACACCACAGGAACGAGGAAGCTCTCCTTACCTGCCTCCCGGCCATAATGCGGAAGGAAGGAGGTGGGCGGGATGTTCGTCCCGCTCATCTCCGCCCCTCCGCTTCTATTGGGCAGCGGTTCAATGACGCTACAGTGACGTTGCTGTGACGTTGAAAAAACCACCCCCTTAGAAAGGAGGCGGTTCGCTGGTCACAGCGACGTCGCAGGGCAGGTAAATAGTGTGTGACGGATCCGGGCGATGTTGTGCGACACGGGCAGCGATTTGCCCGTGTCGCACAACAGATGTGGGCGGGTACGCACGATGGCGATATCGGTACCGATATCGCAGTGTGTAAAGCGGCCTTTAGGCCATAGAAAGTAGGTGTTTGTAGCATCTGTGACCTAACCCTCAGTGTCAAACCGGGAAACAGAGCATGTGAGAAGGACTCCAATCGTGGACAGGTAAAGAGTCACCTTCGTCCCTCAGTCATGAATATCAGGCCCGAACTCTACAGAGGTTTCCTGGTCTGTGGACGGACTCCAGAAGTGCTAGTTCCCAAGTGAAGGCTTGGCACAGACCTGGGCGAACAAATCGGTACCGAAACCATGGTAGATGAGGCGAGTTCAAAAGCGGTCGACAATATTATCAAGGATGGGTCCCTGTGGGTGATACGAGACCTTGGCCAGTGAGGACTATATGTCTATCGTGTAGGACTGTGGTGTCTGGCAGTGAGGTGGAGGACAAACACATAGCAACAGTAGTACCAGGAGTGATGGAGCAGTGTAATGTGAAAGTTTGCTGTAAAGTCAATTATGCTGTACAGAAAGTGTTCAAGTATTGTGCCCGCAGTGTTGATGTGTGACGCCCTGGGCAAGCCAGGGATCACAGGTCATAACACCACCACACCCTACACCCCAGTTAGGAACATCAAGGCTAACCTAAAATCCTTGTTGCCTTCCTCCAGGGGCTGATGTCCACACCAGGGGGTGGGCCAGGCGGTTGGCTCCGCCCACCGAGGAGTTCACAGCCCTGGAGGCGGGAGAACCAGGCAGATCAAGCTAGGGGAGTGAAGTAGAAGGAAGTGGTAGAGGAGCTTGAGAGAAGGAGTAAAAAGTGACAGTTAAGAAAGCCTGAAGCTGGTCCGGGTGTGTGCCCCGGACTGAGAGACAGCAAGGTCAGCAGACGGCGGTGACTGTCTGCAGGGGTGACTGCTTGGAGGTTGCTGGAAGGACCGCGGATGGGTGGTGGCCCGGCGGTACCGGAGCGGTATACGAAAAGCAGTCAGCACCAGTGGCAGGGGCCTTTCGGATCCCGGCAAGGCTAGGAGTCGCCGTGAATTTGCCAAATCCGTTAGTGAAAGGGACCTCTGGGTCTCCCAACAAGCAAGTCCCGATTGAATGCAACAGTCCAACCGTTACAGAGAAACACCGCCACCGCCAGGGCACCAGTTTCTCAGGGCCAGCGCCTGCGGGCAAAGTAGGGCTCCTCCGGCCCATATCCAAGCCGGGGAGCGGGTTACCGGTGGGAACCCATCGCAACCATCATCATCTTAGGTGCAGGAAAAGGGACCGTCACCGTCAACTACTGGGGAAAGCAAGTGCAGCCGTCCGTGGGAACCGTCTTTCCAGCCGTGTGCTTTACCGAGAACTGTGTCATCATCTCAGGCTGAGTGAGTACCACAGTGCCGCAAGGCACAGCGCTGCCCCCGCGTCCCTGCACCCCACCAAGCCCTGCATCACCCACCTCATCACTGGGCCCCGGGACAACCAACCCCCTACCCACGGAGGGGAGGACTAACATCTAGCTGCTCCATACCATCACTCCCGGGATTCCCATACAGAGCAGCGGTGGTGTCAACAAATCACCACAACTGTGGGTGGCGTCACGGACAATAAACTATCCCAAATCCCAATCCCCTTTCACTCACGGGCGAGGAGCGCCGCTCGAGTCCCCGGGATCCGGCCCATCGCTCGAGCCACCGAGCAGCAGCAGGCCGCAGCAGCCACAGTGGCAGCCGGACCCGAGCAGTGGGAGAGAGCGGCGTCCCCTCCTCCGCCCGCGACAGATGCGTTCGAAGTACTGTTTGAAGCTTACAGTGAAAGACTGTTAAAAAGTAATCCTGAGTCTGTGTCGATGACTCCCCAGTGGAAGAATCCTGGTTTGCGCGATGGCCTAATCATAGGTATGGCTTACACACACAAATACCACACACTCAGCCAGGATAATAGCAACCTATCCCTTCCCCCTTGCTATGTGAAGGTGGTCAGGGCGCAGATCACTGAAGGAGGACTGCTGAGAAGCCTCTCATCCGTGACTACTGCCATGGTGCACCCTCCTAATTCCTTTGTCTGTCACCTGCTGTGGATTGGACTACTACTGAAGGCAGCGATGTTCTTTTCTTCCATAAGACATTCAGAAAAATCTTGGTTTAGACTTTTCACATTGCTCCCCATACTTATTTAGTGTTCATTTTGAATAGGAACCATAGAGGAAATTAAGCAGTGAAACACAGGCAGCAGCAGCAAAAACAAGAGCACCAGACATGATGACCATACTTTGGGGGCGGAGAGTCAAGCTGTTATAATGTATATGTTATGAATGAATGAATGAATATCCTACATTTACCGTGTGTGTATGTAGATAGATAGATAGATACAAATAACAGACAGCACACTATAGAAGGGGTGTCAAACTCATTTTCACTGAGGGCCACATCAGCATTATGGTTGTCTTCAAAGGGTTACTTAGAGTTGTAAGGGCTCATGCAGATCTCCATGTAATATTTTACGAGCATGGACTGCAATGCACAAACTGGCCAGGGACTATATGAGAGCTGTCCCTAGGTAGAAGGACTATGTGAGAGCTGTCCCTGGGTAGTAGGGCTATATGAGAGCTGTCCCTGGATCGCAGGACTATATGAGAGCTGTCCCTGGGTAGTAAGGCTATATGAGAGGTGTTCCTGGGTAGAAGGGCTATACGAGAGCTGTCCCTGAGTAGTAAGGCTATACGAGAGCTGTTCCTGTGTAGAAGGGCTATACGAGAAAGGTGCCTGTGTAGTAGGGCTGTACCACAGCTGTTCTTGGGTTGGGTAGTAGGACTACAAGAAATCTGTCCCTGGTCGTAGGACTATGCAACAGCTGTTCCTGGGTACTAGGGCTATATGTCATCTGTGCCTGGTTTGTAATTGCAAAGTAAGACTATACAACAGATGTCCCTGGGTACTAGGGTTATATGACATCTGTCCCTGGGTAGTAGCTGCAAAATAAGTTTATATGACAACTGTCCCTGGGTACTGGGGCTAGGGTAGTAGGGCTATCCAACAACTGTTCTTTGATTGTAAGGCTAAGGGTGCTATCCCTGAATTGTAGGGCTAAGGGCGCTGTCCGTGGATTGTAGGGCTAAGTACATTGTCCCTGGGTTGTAGGGCTAAGGGTACAGTCCCTGGGGCACTGTCCTTGGGGTGTTAATCCCTCCACAAGCTTCCAACCAGCAGTGCAAACACCCCATATCCCACTATGGACATTCACGCAGCATTATAAACCCTCAAAATCCCATCACAGGCATCCTGCAGTTTTGTATATCCCCCAAATCCCTTACAGGTGAGCCTCAGCATTGTACAACTTCAAACTCCTATCACAGGCATCTATCAGTATTATAGACCCACAAATCCCATCACAGGCATCACTCTTAACATAGCACAATCCACAAAATCCCATCACAGGCGTCACTCCAGCATTGCACTCCCCTAAACTCCCACCACATGTATCCCCACAGCATTATAGACTCCAAAATCCCACTGCAAACAACCTCCAGCATTGTATGTTCTGCAAATCCCACTACAGGCATACTTACAGCATTATACACCCCCAAAAATACCATCACAGTCATCCTCCAGCATCCCACACACCCCAAATCCCCCCCAAGGCATGCCCCAAAATCGAACACACCCTAAAATCCATTAAAAAGTGTCCACCCATTGTACACACTCCAAATCCTACCACAGGCATCATAAACTCCCAAAATTCTACCACAGGAATACCAACAGCATGATCCCACCACAGGCATCCCCAGCATCATACACCCCCCCAAAATACCACAACAAGCAACCTTACAACATTACATTCCCCAAAAAAATCCAACCAGAGACCTGCCAGCATTGCGAAACTCAAAAATCCTACGACAGACATCCCTACAGCATTGTACACACCACCCCAACATAGATATTTGAACAGCATTATAGACTCTTAAAATCCCACAATAGGAATCCCCCCAGCATTGTGTATATATATATTCCTAGATTCCTAGATTCCTAGTCTTCTATTATCTCCTCATTGCCATGGTTGAATGTCAATATTAATTATGTATCACTTGTGTTGTCCACCTACTCTATGTTTAACCCCTTAAGCACCGAGCCACCTTGTACGTTAATGACCAAGCCTCATTTTTCAAATCTAACTGGAGTCACTTTCATTGTAATAACTCTGGAACACTTCAACATTTCTGTTTATTCAGGACAATATGTACAGTACTTGATGGTAGTGGTAAATTTTGCTCGATATTATTTGTGTTTATTTATAAAAACAATTTGGCAACAAAAATTAGAAAATTTTACAATTTTTAAACTTTGAATTTTTATGCCCTTAAACCAGATAGTTTACCACACAAAATAGTTAAGAAATAACATTTATCACATGTCACCTTAACATCAGCAACATTTTTGAAATATATTTTTTTTTGTTAGGACGGAAGCAGGGTTAAAAATATATCAGCAATTTTTACTTTTTCAAACAAAATTTACAACAATCAATATCTTTTGGCACTACATCATGGTTCAAGTGACTCCGAATGGCCTAGGTGACAGAAAATACCCAAAAATGACACCATTCTAAAGGGAACCTCTTAGGTGCAATATGCATCCAGAGCCATGAGCAGTGCTGGGTGCATATTGCTAATTCCTGCCTAACTGTCCCAGCCTATAGTAGCATAGATAATGGGATCATTAGAAAAAGTATTTCTAAAGATCCCATATGACATGCTAATGAGATCAGGGACTAGTCGCAAGGGCGTTACTTTCCTTGGCTAGTCAGCCCCCTTAGCATGTTAGCACGCCCCTGTGGGTGTGCTAACCTGCTAATGAATGCACAGAGTTAGAGGCATGGTTGTGCTCACCGCTGCTGCTGCCATCTCATCCAACTCTTGACTAGAGTTGAGCGCGGTTCGTGGTTCGTGGTTCTCCAGTTCTAGGCTCGAGTGATTTTGGGGCATTTCTAGATCGAACTAGAACTCGAGCTTTTTGCAAAAGCTCGATAGTTCTAGAAGCGTTCGAGAACGGTTCTAGCAGCAAAAAAACAGCTAAATCATAGCTTGGTTTCTGCTGTAATAGTGTAAGTCACTCTGTGAATCACACTATTATGACATTTCAGTGTATAGTGTGCGGGAACAGCGCATTCAGATCACTGCTGTTTCTATAATGGCGATCGCCATTTTTTTTTTTTTTCCTTGTCTTCCTTCCCTAACACACAGCTAAGTGGACTTTGAGCCAGAGAAGCAACGGCATGTGTGATAGGATGTCCATGTCACATGTCCCTGCATTATAAAACCGGACATTTTCTTCACGAACGCCATTATCTGCCTTCTGCGTCTTTGGTGTCAGACATCACTGTCGCAGCTCCGTCCTCCTCCTGAGTCCTATCGCCGATACAGCTGTATGCGCTGCATACACAGCGTTAGACAGCTTAGGGAGAGCACTTTATAGCAGTCCTTTTAAGGGCTCAAACCGGCAGGGTCAGAGAGCCATAGGTGACAGGTCCTGCAAACAGCAACAGCGTCTGTGTAGCCAAGGTCAGGGATTTCCTCCCTGCATTTCACCATTAGGAGGGAATAGAAAGGCAGGCTTCCATTCCTCTACCCAGAGCACCACAATCCTGCCACTGTACCCTCTTGTCCTCTGCACACTCCAACTCATTATAACTAAGCCATTATACTAGCAAACACTCAGTGTACCTAGTGGCATCCTATCTGTGGCTATTGGACTTTGCTATAGTCCCACTAGTGCAAAGACATTTGCAGAGCGCGTCTGCCTGCGTTGCACACTCCAACTTTTTTAAACTAAGCAATTTTACTAGCAAACACTCAGTGTACCTAGTGGCATCCTATACGTGGCTATTGGACTTTGCTATAGTCCCACTAGTGCAAAGACATTTGCAGAGCGCGTCTGCCTGCATTGCACACTCCAACTTTTTTAAACTAAGCCATTATACTAGCAAACACTCAGTGTACCTAGTGGCATCCTAAACGTGGCTATTGGACTTTGCTATAGTCCCACTAGTGCAAAGACATTTGCATAGCACGTCTGCCTGCATTGCAGACTCCAACTCTTTTTAACTAAGCCATTATACTAGCAAACAGTCAGTGTACCTAGTGGCATCCTAAACGTGGCTATTGGACTTTGCTATAGTCCCACTAGTGCAAAGACATTTGCAGAGCACGTCTGCCTGCATTGCACACTCAAACTTTTTTAAACTCAGCCATTATACTAGCAAACACTCAGTGTACCTAGTGGCATCCTAAACGTGGCTATTGTACTTTTGTCTATTCACACTATTGTAAACATATTTGCAGCCCGTCTGCCTGCATTGCACACTCAAACTTTTTTAAACTCAGCCATTATACTAGCAAACACTCAGTGTACCTAGTGGCATCCTAAACGTGGCTATTGTACTTTTGTCTATTCACACTATTGTAAACATATTTGCAGCCCGTCTGCCTGCATTGCACACTCAAACTTTTTTAAACTCAGCCATTATACTAGCAAACACTCAGTGTACCTAGTGGCATCCTAAACGTGGCTATTGTACTTTTGTCTAATCACACTATTGTAAACATATTTGCAGCACGTCTGCCTGCATTGCACACTCAAACTTTTTTAAACTCAGCCATTATACTAGCAAACACTCAGTGTACCTAGTGGCATCCTAAACGTGGCTATTGTACTTTTGTCTATTCACACTATTGGAACGATATTTGCAGCACGTCTGCCTGCATTGCACACTCAAACTTTTTTAAACTCAGCCATTATACTAGCAAACACTCAGTGTACCTAGTGGCATCCTAAACGTGGCTATTGTACTTTTGTCTATTCACACTATTGTAAACATATTTGCAGCACGTCTGCCTGCATTGCACACTCAAACTTTTTTAAACTCAGCCATTATACTAGCAAACACTCAGTGTACCTAGTGGCATCCTAAACGTGGCTATTGTACTTTTGTCTATTCACACTATTGGAACGATATTTGCAGCACGTCTGCCTGCATTGCACACTCAAACTTTTTTAAACTCAGCCATTATACTAGCAAACACTCAGTGTACCTAGTGGCATCCTAAACGTGGCTATTGTACTTTTGTCTATTCACACTATTGGAACGATATTTGCAGCCCGTCTGCCTGCATTGCACACTCAAACTTTTTTAAACTCAGCCATTATACTAGCAAACACTCAGTGTACCTATTGGCATCCTAAATGTGGCTATTGTACTTTTGTCTATTCACACTATTGGAACGATATTTGCAGCACGTCTGCCTGCATTCCACACTCAAACTTTTTTAAACTCAGCCATTATACTAGCAAACACTCAGTGTACCTAGTGGCATCCTAAACGTGGCTATTGTACTTTTGTCTATTCACACTATTGTAAACATATTTGCAGCCCGTCTGCCTGCATTGCACACTCAAACTTTTTTAAACTCAGCCATTATACTAGCAAACACTCAGTGTACCTAGTGGCATCCTAAACGTGGCTATTGTACTTTTGTCTATTCACACTATTGTAAACATATTTGCAGCACGTCTGCCTGCATTGCACACTCAAACTTTTTTAAACTCAGCCATTATACTAGCAAACACTCAGTGTACCTAGTGGCATTCTAAACGTGGCTATTGTACTTTTGTCTATTCACACTATTGTAAACATATTTGCAGCCCGTCTGCCTGCATTGCACACTCAAACTTTTTTAAACTCAGCCATTATACTAGCAAACACTCAGTGTACCTAGTGGCATCCTAAACGTGGCTTTTGTACTTTTGTCTATTCACACTATTGGAACGATATTTGCAGCACGTCTGCCTGCATTGCACACTCAAACTTTTTTAAACTCAGCCATTATACTAGCAAACACTCAGTGTACCTAGTGGCATCCTAAACGTGGCTATTGTACTTTTGTCTATTCACACTATTGTAAACATATTTGCAGCACGTCTGCCTGCATTGCACACTCAAACTTTTTTAAACTCAGCCATTATACTAGCAAACACTCAGTGTACCTAGTGGCATCCTAAACGTGGCTATTGTACTTTTGTCTATTCACACTATTGGAACGATATTTGCAGCACGTCTGCCTGCATTGCACACTCAAACTTTTTTAAACTCAGCCATTATACTAGCAAACACTCAGTGTACCTAGTGGCATCCTAAACGTGGCTATTGTACTTTTGTCTATTCACACTATTGGAACGATATTTGCAGCCCGTCTGCCTGCATTGCACACTCAAACTTTTTTAAACTCAGCCATTATACTAGCAAACACTCAGTGTACCTATTGGCATCCTAAACGTGGCTATTGTACTTTTGTCTATTCACACTATTGGAACGATATTTGCAGCACGTCTGCCTGCATTGCACACTCAAACTTTTTTAAACTCAGCCATTATACTAGCAAACACTCAGTGTACCTATTGGCATCCTAAACGTGGCTATTGTACTTTTGTCTATTCACACTACTGCAAATCTATGTGCAGCACCTCTGCATGACAACCTCCTGCTCTGTTTTTAATAAGCTATAATGATAGCACAAAATACTGCCATTTAGTGGCATCATAGAACTGGCTGTTGTATTCCATTAGTGCCCCACTGGTGACAAGCTATTTCTAGCACCTCTACATCACACCCTCATGCACATTTTGCTACGCTAATGTTATAGCAAACTCATGGAATTCATTGTTGCATTTCATAATTCGGAGGGATAGAAAGTCAGGCTTCCTTTAGCTTTTCCTTCTGTTCATAGACAGCATCTCCAAGAGCAATTTCCCCTCCACGTCTAAGTGTGGAGAGGCAGCTAGTGCGCATGCGTGTGCCGATGTACCCCAGCTGCAGCATAATTACAGTGTTTCGCGTAGTGAGTATGCTCGGCCTGACTGTGTTATTCCTGACGCTAAGTCTTCTTTTCGGGATACAGCGCATGCTCCCACACTAAGTGTGAAAAGCCTCTTTGCACAGGTGCTTGCATTCCGTGCCGGGTCTAAGTCCTGTTTTGTGCCTAGACACCATGCTAAAGCTGATAGTCTTTTTTCAGAGACTGTATTTCATGCTACTGAGCATGCTCAGGCACTTCCTGCATCTGAGACTAGGTCCGGTAATGAACTCTTTGGCCCTGGCCCTGATGTGGGGGTCCCATATAGACCACAGGGCATCAGGTGTCCTCCCAAATGGCTTGCAGAGGCCCACACCTATGACTTGTCACCGCATTATTGATGGTCAGACGATGACTGGGGAGGTGTTTGGGTCATGGCAGCCATGAGGTCATCATTGAAGTTGCGGTTCCAAATAGGACGCTAGTTATGCCACTCATGACGTGTCACTCTACTTTTGTCTCCAGGAGGTGCATTGTGGTTCACCCTGGTTTGGGGCGGACCCAGGTTATAAAAGGGGCTGGAGCCAACAAGGAGGTGCGCAGTCTTCTATTATGCTCCGAAAGAGCACACCTCCATGTGTTGAACCCATTGCGGCTTTAGGCCAGAGGTAGGCAGGGATAGGGTGGTGGATGCAGGCCACCACCACAGTTGGTAACGCAGAACGGTTAAGACCAGCTCCTGTCCTACCAGTCCTGCTTGTGCAGCCCAGTGGCATTAACAGGCCTGCTGCTGCTGATGCGCCTGCTGTCCACAGGTGTGGCCCCTACGCACACGGTCAGCGTACTCAATGGCCCCTGTGTTGTTAACAGTGAGTTCCTGGGCTGGGTGGGCATGTGGACCCTGTGACGCTAACAGGGCTCACAGTCTCCAGATCCGAATGGCGTCTAACTCGGTTCAGGCTACTATTAGTTTCATAGCCACACAGCTCTGTATCCTCCACCAAACCTTCCAGTTGCCAACCTCTCCTTTTCCAACTGGGAGCACGGTGGACACTGACTGCTGATGGGGATATATACCTTTCTCTTTCTTTTCTTATTAATTTTCGTTATATAGCGGTCACAGATTATATACCACTTTATCCAAATCTGCCAGTCCCACTGTAACAGATGGTGTTTCTTCAGCAAATGTTACAGTTGCTTAACCACCAAATCCACGGACCAAAACTTTTTTCCCCTTTCCAACACACCTGTTCCCCTTTCCAACAGCATCTGTCCTTTTTCAACTCATTTTGGGATATGACCAAAAGTGCAACTGTGCAGGGACACCGTACTCAACGCCATCTCAGCACAGCAGCCATCCCTCGGTCCCTCCGATGTGGACAAGTAAAAGACCATTTCCTCCTATCCATGACAAAGCGTTGTGATTCACTCTGTGCAGCACTGGTGTTTAGTGGAAAAGTAGATCTAAGATTGCGTACCACATTCTGCAGATACTCCTGTATACGTGCGTACATTTCTATGGCAGGAATTAGTTCGCCAAATTTTGTCTTGTACCGGGGATCTAACAGTGTGGCAACCCAGTATTCAGGATTACTTCAAATTCATACAATCCGAGGGTCATGTAGGTAGTGCAGCAAGAAGGCGCTCATGTGTCTTGTGCATCCAGGAGGACCAAGTCCTTGGTGGGTTGGTGGCAGAGAGGTGAGAATCGTGCCTCCTTCCTCTGCCCTCTCCCCACAACCTCGCACAACCGAAATGTGAGCAAGCTCTCACTCATCTGCTGAGTCTTCCATGCCCATCGCCAGTTCGTCCTCCATTTCTTCATGGGCTCCTGCACTTTCATCAACACTTTTTGCTGATACTATGCGCCCTTGTTAATCCCTCTACCTCACCATGACTGCCGCATAGGTGCCGCTGACCATCTGGACCTCGTAGATCTTGTTATCCCTTCCGCATATGACTCCTCCTGTACTTCCTCCCCTTCCTCTTGTCCCAACACCTGACTCCGAATAATAATTACAGTGTGCTCCATCATGTAGATGACCAGAATTGTCACGCTGAGAATGACATTGCCAGTGCTAAACATCTTCGTCGACATTTGTGAACTGTGTAGCAGGGTGCATAGGTCCTTGATCTGACACCACTCCAGCAGCGTGATCTGCACCACCTCTTGATCAAGTTATCCCAGGCTATATGTCATAACGTATTGCAGCAGGGTTCGGCGGTGCTGCCACAAACGCTGCAACATGTGCAGATTCAAATTCCTGCGTGTGGGCACATCGCATTTCAGGCATTTAACCACCAGACCTAAAGACTTCTGTAGCGACGAAAGTTGTTGAGCTGCTGTGTGCGCACGATGGAAGTGAGCACATAGCGAGCGTGCCCGCTGCACAAGGCCATGTAGGCCGTGATGGTGTTTTAAAAATTGCTGGAGAATTCGGTTCAACACGTGAGCCATACAAGGCACGTGTGTCACATTGCCCTGAGGATGGCCCGCAGCCAGGTTTGCATCATTGCCGCACACGGCTGTTAAGTCACCAACGGAGTCCGCTCCGTCAATTTGTACTCCGGTCGCCAGGTGACAACGTGTTCCTTTCATGAATCGTGCTGATGATGGGAGAGTAGTCGATGCCAGCGGCGCAGGTGGACGCAGGTTATGCTCACCCACTGGGCTGCATTACCTTGACAGATGCAGAATCTCTGGCTGAATGTAGCTGGTGGGTATCTCACAGATGAAATACCATCATTCAGCTACAACCAATGGGAAGACACCACACCCTTTTTTATGCCCATCCTGTCTGCAGACCACTGCCAGACATAGCTATGAACCTCTGGTTAATTTTACCCCCAGTTCAGTTTTATGATTTTGTGTGCTTGTTACCTGACTACTTTTCCTGCTTGCTGTTTATGTACCTTGTTGGCCGATCCGCATTTCACCTCTGCTTGTTTTCTGATTAAGTCCTGGCCGTCCCATTGTGTTCCTGTTCCTCAATTAATGTTTTGACCCTGCCTGACTACTATTCTCTGGAATAGCGGTGTGACTCACATTTCCCATACATTTCAAAGTAAAACTTTGACCGCCTGATGGCATTGAGCTCTGCTGCCAGCATAGTAAGGAGGTGTGTGGTAGTCCTTGTGCGCAGTTGCAAGGAAGGGTGGCCTGACCACACAGGGTTTGCGCCAAGGTGGAGGACCCACACGAGGTTGAAGAGGCAGAAGCAGTGTATTAACTTCTACATACAGAAGAAGGATTGAAACAACTCGTGGGGACGGCAAGACTTGTACAGCAGACCCTTCTCCATCTCTCACCATAGTTTGCCAGTGCCCAGTCAGTGACATGTAATGACCCTGTCTATGCTTACTGGTCCAAGTATCTGTGTTGAAATGCACCCTGTCGCACACAGATTTTCTCAAGGAAGTGGTGATGTTGTGTGCGACATGCTGGTGTAGCGCGGGCATGCTTTTCTTGGAGAAGCAGTGGTGATTGGGCATCTGGTACTGGGGCACAGCGACAGACATAAGGTCTGTAAAATCCTGTGTGTCCACTAGGCGTAAAGGCAGCATTTCGGTAGCCAACAGCTTACAGAGGGATAGAGTCAACCACTTAGCTTTGTTATGGGTCGCAGTAAGTGGCCTTTTATTTGACCACATCTGAGGGACAGAGATCTGGCTGCTGTCTGTAGACGGTGTTGAGTAGGGTGTCCCTGGAAAAATGCAGGTTTGTGAGGAAAGTGCAGGCGGAGACATGATGTTGCCTTCATCTTGCCTTCAGATCTGTTCATCTTGTATCATTTTTAAAAAACACAGCAAGCAAGGGTTACTCCAAGCGGAGTCTACCTTTTTTCCAAAAATTGGGCACACAGACACCCCATCAGTGGCAGCACTTGTGCCCTAGTTGCAAACAGGATGTTTTGATTTGCATCAAGCACATTCAAAAATACGCCATAATTAACCGTCCCCAGCATGACACCGGGGTAGGTAGATAAAGTCTTTGCTGAACCACGACTTGGTCATCTTGGCTCCTTTGAAAAACAATGTAAGCAAGGGTTACTCCAAGCGGAGCCTCCCTTTTTTTTCAAAAATTGTGCCCCACACACACCCACCCATTCAGTGGCAGCAGTTGTGCCATAGTTGTACACTTCACAGCTAGATTTGCATCAACCACATTCCAAATCCACAAGCATTTACTCTCCCCAGAATGACACAGGGGTTGTAAATTCCTTCTGGATCCATGACTTGTTCATTTTGATGAACGTCAGTCTGTCCACATTGTCACTGGACAGACGCGTGCGCTTATCTGTCAGCACACACCCAGCAGCACTGAAGACACGTTCAGAGACAACGCTGGCAGCTGGACACGACAAAATCTCCAAGGCGTAACTGGATAGCTCAGGCCATTTTTCTAGATTTGAAGCCCAAAATGAGCAAGGCTCTATTTGCAAAGTCATGGCATCGATGTTCATTTGTAGATACTCCTGTATCATCCTCTCCAGCCGTTGACTATGTGTCAGACTTGTTGTCTCTGGTGGCCTTGCAAAGGAGGGTCTAAAAAAATTATGAAAAGATTCCATAAAATTGCTGTTACCAGCACCAGATACGGTCCTACTGGTACGTGTAGACTGTTGAAGATGACGAGACCGTCCCATGTTTGTCAAGTTACAACTGGGAGATTCCCTCCCTGCACCTGCACGATTGTTTGGTGGAAAAGCGGATCTAAGATCGAGTAACAGCTTCTGCTGATACTCCTGCATAAGTGCGTCCCTTTCTATGGCTGGAATTATGTCACAAAATTTGGACTTGTACCGGGGATCTAATAGTGTGGCAAGCCAGTAGTCATCATCACTTCTAATTTTGAGAATACGAGGGTCATGTTGGAGGTAGTGCAACAAGAAGGCACTCATGTGTCTTGCGCAGCCATGCGGACCATGTCCACGCTGTGTTTGTGGCATAGAGGTGCTAACTGTTCTTTCTTCCTCTGACATCTCCCCCCAACCTCTTTCAACTGAAATTTGACCAAGGTCTCCCTCATCCGCTGAGTCTTCCATGTCCATGGACAGTTCGTCCTCCATTTCTTCATGTTCTCCTGCACCTTCCTCAACATTTCGCCTGCTACCATGCGCCCTTGTTGATCCCTGTCCCCCATGGTCCCATGCCTGCCGCGTTGGTGATGATGAATGTCTGGACCTTGGTGATGTTGTTGTCCCTTGCGCATATGAATCCTCCTGTAGTTCCTCCCCTTCCTGTTGTCCCACACCCTGACTCCGAATAGTGTTTAGCGTGTGCTCCAGCATGTAAATGACTGGAATCGTCATGCTGATAATGCCATTGTCAGCGCTAAACATATTCGTCGCCATGTCGAAACTGTGCAGAAGTGTGCCTAGGTCCTTGATCTGAGACCACTCCATCAGGGTGATCTGCCCCACCTCTGCATCTCGTTGGCCCAGGCTATACGTCGTGACGTATTGCACCAGGGCTCTGCGGTGCTGCCACAGTCGCTGTAACATGTGGAGAGTTGAATTCCAGCGTGTCGCCACATCGCATTTCAGGCGATGAACCGGCAGGCCGAAAGACTTCTGGAGCGATGCAAGTCGCTCAGCTGCGGCGCTTGAACGGCGGAAGTGAGCAGACAGTTTTCGTGCCCTGTTCAGAAGGCCATCTAGGCCGGGATAGTGTGTTAAAAATTGCTGGACGACAAGGTTCAACACATGAGCCATACAAGGTACGTGTGTCACCTTGCCCAGGCGAAGGGCCGCACCCAGGTTTGCAGCATTGTCGCACACGGCCTTACCAGGCTGCAGGTTGAGTGGAGACAACCATTTATTAAACTCGGACCGCAGAGCTGACCACAACTCCTCAGCTGTGTGACTCTTATTCCCAAGACATGTCAAGCTAAAGACCGCCTGATGCCGTTGCGCTCTGCTGCCAGCATAGTAATGAGGGGTGCGTGATTCCTTCTGCGCAGTGAGAACGCTGGTGGCCTGACCAGGCAGGCTTGGGGCGGAGGTGGAGGACCCAGATGAGGTGGAGGATGCAGAAGCAGTGGCGGAACTTGGACAGACAGAGGATTGACACACAAGTCGTGGGGACGGCAAGACTTGTGCAGCAGACCCTTCACCATCTATCACCATAGTTACCCAGTGGCCAGTCAGCGACATGTAACGTCCCTGTCCATGCTTACTGGTCCAAGTATCGGTGGTGAAATGCACCCGTTCACATACAGAGTTTCTCAAGGAAGCGGTGATGTTGTGTGTGACATGCTGGTGTAGCGCGGGCACACCTTTCTTAGAGAAGTAGTGGCGACTAGGCATCTGGTACTGGGGCACAGCGACAGACATAAGGTCTCTAAAATCCTGTGTGTCCACTAGGCGGAAAGGCAGCATTTCGGTAGCCAACAGCTTACAGAGGGATAGAGTCAACCTCTTAGCTTTGTCATGGGTCGCAGGAAGTGGCCTTTTATTTGACCACATCTGAGGGACAGAGATCTGGCTGCTGTGTGTAGACGGTGTTGAGTAGGGTGTCCCTGGAAAAATGCAGGTTTGTGAGGAAAGTGCAGGCGGAGACATGATGTTGCCTTCATCCAACGTTGGTGCTATCGATGTTTGAGAGAGCTGTACACAATCACTTGTTTCCCCTTCCAAACCAACTGACGACCTACCAAGCAAACTGCCTGTTGCGGTTACAGTGGTGGAAGTTGTGGGTGGAAAAACAGGTGTGACAGCTGTCCCCACAGTCCTAGAAGATGACGAGCACGCGGATGCACTGGAAGGGGGAGGCGGTGGATGGTTGGCTCCGCTAGGCCGCATTGCAGCACGGTGAGCTTCCCACCAGGCCATATGATATTTATTCATGTGACGATTCATGGAAGAAGTTGTCAAACTGCTGAGGTTTTGACCTCTACTAAGATAACCATGCCAAATGTTACAGATCACATAATTTGGGCGATCTTTTTTTATGTCAAAAAAGGACCAGGCTAGGCAAGGCTTAGAGGCCATGCGACCTGTTGATCCACCCCGAATAATGCTCAGAGGCAGAGTGGTGGCTGAGGATGCAGTTGTAGACGTGCTACCAGTGCTCCGACTGTGTCCAGGAAGGCGCAAGGTTACTTCGTCGTCGGTTGCATCCTCCTCCACCGCCTCTGTTGACCTCCTCGAGTGTCTGACTGTGGGTTGACAGTAGGTGGGATCTAGAACTTCATCATCAATTGTTGTGTTTGCACTCCCCTCCCCCTCAGACCGAGCCTCTTCTTGCCCTGACCGAATATTTAAGTTGTCATCCCAATCGGGTATCTGCGTCTCATCTTCATCAATATGTTCCTCATTGTCTATAACCACAGTTGTTGGAAAGGCAGCATTTTGGTAGCCAACAGTTTGCAGATGATGAAAGTCAACCTCCAAGCCATGTCATGCCTTTCTAAAAGCATGTAAAACACAGCGAGGGGACTCCAACCACAGTCTCCCTCGTTTCCACTAACTGGGCCACACACACCCCACTTGACTGGCATCAGTTGACCCAATTTTCAAGATGAAAAAGATGCTTTGCATGAAGCACTCTCAAAAATATGCTTGCCTTTCCCGTCCCCTGGCTGACCCAGGGGAAGAAAAGTCATCTGAGAGCCATGATTTGTTCATTTTGGTTCTTTTAGAAACACAGCGAGGGGACTCCAATCACAGTCTCCCTCGTTGCCACTAATTGGGCCACACACACCCCACTTGACTGACATCAGTTGATGCCCCTTTTCAAAATGAAAAAGATGCTTTGCATGAAGCACTCTCAAAAATACACGTGCCTTTCCCGTCCCCTGGCTGACCCAGGGGAAGAAAAGTCCTCAGAGCCATGACTTGTTCATCTTGGTTCTTTTAGAAACACAGCGAGGGGACTCCAACCACAGTCTCCCTCGTTTCCACTAACTGGGCCACACACACCCCACTTGACTGGCATCGGTTGAGCCCCCTTTTGAAAAAGAAAAAGATGCTTTGCATGAAGCACTCTCAAAAATACGCGTGCCTTTCCCGTCCCCTGGCTGACCCAGGGGAAGAAAAGTCCTCAGAGCCATGACTTGTTCATCTTGGTTCTTTTAGAGACACAGCGAGGGGACTCCAACCACAGTCTCCCTCGTTTCCACTAACTGGGCCACACACACCCCACTTGACTGGCATCGGTTGAGCCCCCTTTTGAAAAAGAAAAAGATGCTTTGCATGAAGCACTCTCAAAAATACGCTTGCCTTTCCCGTCCCCTGGCTGACCCAGGGGAAGAAAAGTCCTCAGAGCCATGACTTGTTCATCTTGGTTCTTTTAGAGACACAGCGAGGGGACTCCAACCACAGTCTCCCTCGTTTCCACTAACTGGGCCACACACACCCCACTTGACTGGCATCGGTTGAGCCCCCTTTTGAAAAAGAAAAAGATGCTTTGCATGAAGCACTCTCAAAAATACGCTTGCCTTTCCCGTCCCCTGGCTGACCCAGGGGAAGAAAAGTCCTCAGAGCCATGACTTGTTCATCTTGGTTCTTTTAGAAACACAGCGAGGGGACTCCAACCACAGTCTCCCTCGTTTCCACTAACTGGGCCACACACACCCCACTTGACTGGCATCGGTTGAGCCCCCTTTTGAAAAAGAAAAAGATGCTTTGCATGAAGCACTCTCAAAAATACGCGTGCCTTTCCCGTCCCCTGGCTGACCCAGGGGAAGAAAAGTCCTCTGAGAGCCATGTCCACATTGTCAGTGGACAGACATGTGTGCTTATCTGCCAGCCGACCCCCAGCAGCACTGAAGACAGGTTACGAGAGAACGCTGGCTGCAGGACACGACAAGATCCCCAAGGCGTACGTGGCGAGCTCAGGCAATTTATCAAGATTGGAAGCCTAAAATGAGCAGGGCTCAAGTTGCACAATAATGGAATCGATGTTTCCTTGCATATACTCATATATCTGTGTCTCCTCCTCTTTTTCCTTGTCCAGCTCTTTTGTTTTCACATGAGTATATGTCCTTGTCACTTTCCCATGTGTTGTGAGTTGTTTGTGACCTTTTGGACACCTTTGAGGGTGTTTTCTAGGTGTTTTTATGTGTTTGTGATTGCCTGCCATTGTTTCCTATGCAGTTCGAGTATGGTTCGTCGAACGTTCGACGAGCCGAACTCGAACGGGACCTCCGTTCGGCGAGCCGACCTCGAGCCGAACCGGGACCGGTTCGCTCATCTCTACTCCTGACTTCTCCCACTTGCCTGAAGGATACTATTCAGGCAAGTGGATGATACCTGCTAGAAAGCAACTTTTGTGGGAGTGAGTCTAGTGTTGGCCAGCTGGAAGGGGGACCTCAGGAAGAAAAAGTATCTGCCTAGTTGAGAACACAAGAAGAGGAAAGTTGCTCTAGGATTAGGGTAGTATAAGGGATCACAAAAAGTAATCTGGGTGCATGGTCCACAGCATAACACATTGACCCCTGTGGCTCTGTATCAGGAAGTTGGAGGTTCACCATATCTGTTCTTTCTGTGTAACGTTCACAAGTAAAGTGCCGTCTCCTGGAATTACTATGTATATGTCTCTGTGTTATGCAGAAGAGAGTGTCAAGTGTACTACCTGCTACCCTTTGTACATACGTTTATTCTTCAGTAAAAAGAGCTCTATTTTCATCAATTTCTCTGGCTTCCTTAACCTGGGGACAAAGGAGTTTGAGGTTGTATAGAGTGTGAACAGCCTGACTATGAAGGTGTCCCCAGTAACCAGTTAGGTCCATATATATTTGAACAGAGACAACATTTTTCACATTTTTCTTCTGTAAATTACCACAATGGATTTTGAACAAAATAATTCAGATGCAGTTGAAGTTCAGACTTTCAGCTTTCATTCAGTCAATTGAACAAAATGATTGGATAAAAATGTGAGGAACTAAATCATTTTTTAAACTCAATCCCTTCATTTCAAGAGCTCAAAAGTAATTGGACAAATTCAATATTTGGAAACAAAATGTTTCTAATACTTGGTTGAAAACCCTTTGTTGGCAATGACTGCCTGAATTCCTGAAGTCATGGACATCACCAGATGTTGTGTTTCCTCCTTTTAATGCTCTGCCGGCCTTTACTGCAGCGGTTTTCAGTTGTTGGTTGTTTGTGGGCCTTTCTGTCTGAAGTTTATTAGGTTGAGATCAGGTGACTCGGCCATTCAAGAATATTCCACTTCTTTGCTTTAATAATCTCCAGGGTTGCTTTACTTTATGTTTTGGGTCATTGTCCATCTGTATTATGAAACGCCGATCAATCAGTTTGGCTGCATTTGGCTGGATTTGAGCAGACAATATGACTCTGAAAACTCCAGAATTCATCCGGCTGCTTCTGTCCTGTGTCACATCATCAATAAACACTAGGGACTCAGTGCCACTGGCAGCCATACATGCCCGGCCATTACACTGTATCTGCCGTGTATTATGTGATGTGCTTTGGATCATGAGCTGTACCATACCTTCACCATACTTTTTACTTTCCATTACATAGGTCTGCAAGAAAAATTTTTTCGTGAGCTGTTTTGGTTACTCCACGTAACCTTTATGTTTTTGAGTGCGCTGAATCTGAAAATGACCTCCGTTTTGTCATAGGAAATCACGTTTTCTGACAATTTAGGTAACTATGTTAAATAAGACAATACCTCAAAATAAATGAAAATACTCATAAAATTAATTTTTCATTACAAATATTTCATGAAAATCATTTTTTTAACTGCAATGAGCTCACTAACACACACTAAAGTCAATTCTTCTTCCCTGTGAGGCTTCTCTTGGTACATTTACGCTTGTGAGTAGCATCTGTAATGTCTCTCTGAAGCGTCCAACAGTAGTCTGCCATCATTGTAAAGCTCCATCTTCCCTGGTATCTTCTTTCCATCTCTTTAATGTCCTGGTGGAATCGTTCACCTTGCTCTTCACTCACAGTTCCCAAATTTTCAGGAAAGTTGTCAAGGTGGGAATGGAGGAAATGCACTTTCAAACTCATCGGGCAACCTAAAGCTTGACATGCTTTCAGCATTCGTCCGATTTGTTTGTAGTCAGGGTCTTTGTTATTGCCTAAAAATTTCTCTATGACCTCTTTAAATGCAATCCACCTTTCTTTTTGAGGATGTTTCATGGTATTGATAAACTCTTGATTAGCTTTAACACTAGAACTACTGAGGTAGTCATTTTGACTACTTTGCACCATGTATTTCTATATAGGTGTCACGAGTCCAGTAGTTTTAGTGTTAAGCCTTCTAATGTCTGTCCGACGAACACACCTTCCTTCAATTTTGCCTCAGACAGGCCTGGAAACTTGGCGACCAAATATTTGAAGCATTCTCCATCTTTTGGAAGTGATTTTATGAATTGCTTCATCAATCCCAATTTGATGTGGAGAGGTAGTAGAATAAATTTATAAGAGGAACCAAAGTTTCTCGGAGGACATTTTTTTTCACCAACTGTGAGCACCCTCGGCTGCCAATTCTTTTTGGTCCAGTGATTTTGTAGGTCTCGACTGTCCCAGACACAAAGAAAGCAAGGGTATTTGGTATACCCAGCTTGTTGCCCGAGCAGCATGCACAAGCCTTTCAAATCGCCGCACACTTGCCAACCGTGGACTTCATATTTAAGTTTACAAAGAACCAATTCCAAGTTCTCGTAGGTTTCCTTGAGGTGGACGGAATGAGCTACAGGGATGGAAGCATAAAAACCGCCGTTGTGGAGGAAAACTGCTTTGAGACTTCTTTTTGAAGAATCTATAAAAAGACGCCATTGCGCTGAATCATATTGGATTTTGACTTTCAAAACCCTAAAAAAAAAAAAAAAAAAAACATTTTGCATTTTGTGGCAAATCCTGACGTCCAGGATTTTTTTCAATATTGTTTTTCATTTTCAGCACACCAAACTACATGGAAACTAGATGAAAATAATCAAACAGCTTTTTAGTCGCAGACCTGTGTTATTCTGGCAGATAGTAGAGATTGATCTTGGTTTCATCTGTCCAAACAATGTGCTGTTTTTTTAAGATTTTTTTTATCAAAATCCAATCTAGCCTTTTTATTCTTGAGGCTTATGAGTGGCTTGCACTGTGCAGTTGAACCCTCTGTATTTTCTTTCATGCAGTCTTCTCTTTATGATAGATGTGGATATTGATACCCCTACATCCGGAGTATGTTGTTCACTTGGTTGGATGTTGTGAAGGGGTTTCTCTTCACCATGGTAATTATTCTGCGATCATCCACCACTGTTGTCTTCCATGGGTATCCAGGTCTTTTTGCATTGTTGAGGTCACCAGTGCTTTCTTTCTTTCTCAGGATGTAGAAAACTGTAGAGTTAGCCACTTCTAATATTGTAACAATTTCTCAGGTTTTTTTCTGTTTTCTCAGATAAAGAATGGCTTG
This sequence comes from Anomaloglossus baeobatrachus, assembly GCF_048569485.1. Classification (NCBI taxonomy): domain Eukaryota; kingdom Metazoa; phylum Chordata; class Amphibia; order Anura; family Aromobatidae; genus Anomaloglossus; species Anomaloglossus baeobatrachus. The sequence goes on from NC_134354.1 coordinate 221,785,437, forward strand.
TTTCACCTGCATAGAGAGCTCCTGTAACTGCATGTTTACTTCTCAGCAAAAACTGCAAAATGTAAACACCACACATAAAATCAACACCAGGCCTTTTATGTGCTTAATTGAGAATTAAATAACAAAGGAATTGCCCACATGGCCCACGAAACAGCCTGAGAGTCAATTGTCCATTACTTTTGGGCCCTTTAAAACCAGGGTGGCACATATAAAGGAGCTGAAACTCCTAAACCCATCATCAAATTTTAATGTGGATAACCTCAGATGAAATCTAAAAGTCAGGACTTTATATATTTTATAACTATACCTTGAATATGTTTCAGTAAGAAGGTAAAAAAACAAAATTTTAATTAAAAAGTATAATTAGGCAGTTGACAGTTAACACTGAAATGCGTTATTGTATTTTTCAGCGACATCTATTTTTGTACTGGCGGGCTGGTGTGTTGATTCACATACAATCCCTGAGTGAGGCACGTTTTGGATGGCTTCCTTGTTTTCATGACAATTAACCACAGGAATGCCTGCTATACCCATGATGTAAATTACAGGTATTAGCAATGTAACAGCCTTAGAAGAGCATTTGCCTCATACAATGAAATCATTAGTATTCCACTGTACTTTTGCTAGACTTTAAAAATGAGTAATAGAAAGAGTAGGCGATAAGAAAGTTGTTTAATCCTTGTAGACTAAAGCTTTTACATATGAGACATTTTATTAATTTAAATATTAAACAACCCTGTAAGAACGCTTCTGCCAAAAACTCAATTAACTGTTTAGTACCGTAAATCATGATTTCCTATGCTATCATTCAGACACTTGCGCTATAAAACATTTATTAGTAAAGCTGCTAATGGCATTTACAATATGCAATTTCACAAGTAAGCATAGTGTAAAGCAATTGTAGGTCATGTGCACAATCAGATTAGAAATCACACCAGTGGTCTAATTCTACCAACAATCTGCAACAGATTTTTCTACAGCATCTACAGCATGTGTACCTTAAACCCAACCTTTAGTTGTAGTTTTTGTGCCAAATGTACATTGGTGAAACCAGGTTTTAAGATGAAAGATAGAAGTCTTTTCTGTTTTTCTAAAACTGCGCCACCCCTGTCCATGGGTTATGTTTTTATTGCAGCTTTTTATGGACTATGTCTTGTTTTGCGGCAATACAAGACACAGTCCATAAATTAACGTCACACTTTTTGTGAAAGCAGACTATTATTCCCCAAACTCAGTATCTCCCTATAATGCATGATATTAAAGGGGCTGTGAAGTTGTAGCATGGTGGATCGTGACCTGCAACCCTCTGAAGACATCCTTGTTTCCATGTCTGTCTTTGGGTACCATGCTACCAGCTACCACTCGGTGACACTGGTCCTGGCCTCCCTAGCTAGAGCTGGAAATTTTAGGTCTGTTGTGGCAGAGCTGAAAGGGTTGGAGAGAGTGGTGTGTGGAGGAACAGGCAGAAGAGTGTGCAGGGTGAAGTCAAGGTGACTGGAACGGACTACAGCTCTACAGCTTCAGTGAGGTGAATAGAGAGATCCGAGAGTGCCCCCTTATCAAGCAGGCAGCTGTTAATACTGCGGACAGCAGTGGAGTCAGTATTGACTGACACTGTGCAGAGTCCTCTCGTTTCCACAAAGACATGCCAGTTAGTCTAGCCATGGACTGATTGGAAAACCAAGGAAGAAATGAAGCACCCACCCCCATCCTCATTGGTAGCCGTAGCAGAAGAGTCGGGTTGTACTACAGGTTTAATTCCTGTTGTGAAGTTTAGCGTAATGCTTGTTATCAGTAACATGAGTCGGTGTTCTAAACATATATTCAGTAAACTTTGTGCAGATTTTAACCATTATGGACTCATCTGTAGTAACACGGAATGTAATACTGCACGGTGTGAACAAGATCCAGCAAGGACAGCTGAGAAGTCCCGCTGCAACCAGGTAACACCTCTACACCCACTCCACTATCCACTCTCTTCCCTGTGTCTGTAGCATGCTGGGGTGGGTGGAGGACTGCAGTCCTCACCCACAACTACCGCCACTGGCTACTTTACAATGCCAGTAAGTGAAAATTCTGACTGCATCTACAACTCCTCTCTTTTCCCAGACTCTGACTCCTTGATCAATGGTTAATAATTATTAAGAAATTTACTATAGTATAATGGTATTATCAGGCTTTTTCTCACCATCACACATATAATAAGGCTAGTTAGAACATAAAACATTTTTTTAATACAATTTATGTTCAAATAACTTTTCTAAATACCAATAGAATTTAATTAATGAATTCTGCAATATTGATAACAGATATATTTTTTTTGAAAATCCTGAGGAGGTACAGTGGGGGAAAAAGTATTTAGTCAGCCACCAATTGTGCAAGGTGTCCAACTTAAAGGGAACCTGTCAGGTCCAATATGCACCCAGAACCATGAGCAGTTCTGGGTGCATATTGCTAATCCCTGCCTAACTATCCCTGTATCTAGTAGCACAGATAAAGGGATCTTTAGAAAAGTATTTCTAAAGATCTTATGTTGAATGCTAATGAGGTCAGGGACTAGTCCCCTGGGCGTTAGTTTCCCTGGCTAGTCGGCTCCATTAGCATGTTAGTACGCCCCTGTGGGTGTGCTAACATGCTAATGAATGTGCAGCATCAGAGGATGGTCTCTCTCGTCTTTCCGCTGCCATAGCCACCCAACACTAGATTTCAGCTCAGTGCGCATGACCCCGGAGTTTGGGTCATGTGCACTATGAAGCCAGGTGTACACGTCATGGCTTCAAACTCATGTAGTGCGCATAACTGGAAGTCCGGGATCATGTGTACTAAGCTGAAGTCCAGGAGTCAGATGTGATGCCAGCTGAGAGATGAGATCATCCTCTGACACTGTACATTCATTAGCATGTTAGCATGCCCACAGGGGCGTACTAACATGCTAATGGAGTAGACTAGCCATGGGAACTAACACCCAGGGGATTAGTCCCTGCGCTCATTAGCATATGATATTAGATCTTTAGAATTACTTTTCCTAAAGATCTCTTTATTGATGCTAGTGTATACCGGGACGGTTAGGCAGGGATTAGCAATATGCACCCAGAACTGCTCATGGTTCTGGGTGCATATTGAACCTGACAGGTTCATTTTAAAAAGATAAAAGAGTCCTGTAATTGACATCATAGGTAGACCCCAACTGAGCGACAAAATGAAAAAACAAATCCAGAACATCACCTAGTCTGATTTGGCAACATTTTTTTGCAAATTATGGTGGAAAAGAAGTATGTAGTTAACTGAAAATATGCAACATTTCTGGCTCTCACAGACCTGTAACTTATTCTTTCAGAGGCTCCTCTGTCCTCCACTCATTACCTGTAGTAATGGCACCTGTTTGAACTTCTTATCACTATAAAAGATACCTGTCCACAACCTCAAACAGTCACACTAAACACTCCACTATGGTAAAGACTAAAGAGTTGTCGAAGGACACCAGAAACAAGATTGTAGCCCTGCACCAGGCTGAAAAGACTGAATCTTCAATAGGCAAGCAGCTTGGTGTGATGAAATCAACTGTGGGAGCAATAATAAGAAAATGGAAGACATACAAGACCACTGATAATCTCCCTTGATCTGGGTCTCCATGCAAGATCTCACTCCATGGAGTCAAAATGATCACAAGAATGGTGAGGAAAAAATGCCAGAACCACATGGGGGGACCTAGTGAATGACTTGCATAGAGCTGGGACTACCGTAACAAAGGCTACCATCAGTAACACACTACGCCGCCAGGAACTCAGATCCTTCAGTGCCAGATGTGTACCCCTGCTTAAGCCAGTACATGTCCGGGCCCATCTGACGTTTTTTAGAGAGCATTTGGTTTATCCAGAAGAGTACTGGGAGAATGTCATATGGTCTGATAAAACCAAAGTAGAATTGTTTGGTAGAAACACAACTCATCGTGTTTGGAGGAGACAGAATACTGTGTTGCATCCAAAGAACACCATACCTACTGTGAAGCATGGGGGTGGAAACATCATGCTTTGGGGCTGTTTCTCTGCAAAGGGACCAGGACGACTGACGCATGTACATTAAAGAATGATTGAGGCCATGTATCGTGAGATTTTGAGTGCAAACCTCCTTCCATCAGCAAGGGTATTGAAGATGAAATGTGGCTGGGTCTTTCAGCATGATAATGATCCCAAGCACAGCACCAGGGCAATAAAGGAGTGGCTTCGTAAGAAGCATATGAAGGTCCTGGAGTGGCCTAGCCAGTCTCCAGATCTCAACCCCATAGAAAACCTTTGGAGGGAGTTGAACGTCCGAGTTGCCCAGCAACAGGCCCAAACATCACTGCTCTAGAGGAGATCTGCATTAAGAAATGGGCTAATATACCACCAACAGTGTGTGCCAACCTTATGAAGACCTACAGGAAACGTTTGACCTCTGTCATTGCCAACAAAGGATATATAACAAAATATTGAGATGAACTTTTGTTATTGACTAAATACTTATTTTCCACCATAGTTTGCAAAAAAATCTTGCCAAATTAGACAAGGTGATTTTCTGGATTTGTTTTCTCATTTTGTCTCTCGGTTGTGGTCTACCTATGATATGAATTACAGGCCTCTCTCATCTTTTTAAGTGGGAGAACATGCACAATTGATAGTTGACTAAATACAGTACGTTTTTTTCCCCCACTGTACTTTGCCTACCAGAGATGAGAGAATCAATCTGCAATATATCAGATTTGAGTCACAGTTAAGGCCGCTTTACACGCAACAACATCGCTAACAAGATGTCGTTGGGGTCACGAAATTCGTGACGCACATCCGGCCTTGTTAGCGACGTCGTTGCGTGTGAAATGCACGAACGACCGTTAACGATCAAAATTATTTACCTTATCATTGATCGTTGACGATTCGTTCTAATCCCGATTATCGTTGCTGTTGCAGGACACAGGTTGCTCGTCGTTCCCACGGCAGCACACATCGTTATGTGTGACACCGCAGGAACGAGGAACATCACCGTACCTACGGCCGCCGGCAATGAGGAAGGAAGGAGGTGGGTGGGATGTTCCGCCCGCTCATCGCTGCCCCTCCGCTTCTATTGGGCGGCCGCTTAGTGACGTCGCTGTAACGCCGCAAAAAAGGAGGCGGTTTGCCGGCCACAGCGACGTCGCTAGGCACGTAAGTGTGTGAGACCATTCTTAGCGATGTTGTGTGCCATGGGCAGCGATTTGCCCGTGACGTGCAACCAACGGGGGCGGGTGCTTTCAACAGCGACATTGCTAGCGATGTCGCTGTGTGTAAAGTGGCCTTTACTGAAATTCGCAGTTTCACATGCATTTGAACATTTTGCATTTGGATTCACGGTTTGCAAAAAAAACAAACTTGCATGGTTCCATTTCATACATTTCTGAACCATCAGAGTGGGTTAATATCATTTTATGTTCTCTCGTCAATATATTAAAATATATAGCATTTGGGATGAACACTTTTCTTCGTCTCTTTTTTTCACCATGATTATAGATCTGTACGTACAAGAATCACCAAAATCACTCAGTATTGAGCACAAAAAAATGCAAATAGGAGACTTAAAGGGGTTGTCCACTACTAAATCAACCCCTTCTGATCCCACATGTCTCCCCCAGGTAAAATAATAAAGACTATATTCACCTTCCATACCGGTGCGCTTCCAGCGTTGTCCAGGATGATAGTGTCGGGGCTCACGTGGGGTTGTGATGTTGTGCGAGCCCCGCGTCCAATCAGCACCGGCTTCCTTCTCTCCACCTCACTTCCTGTTGATTAACTCGTTTGGTACGAATGTGGGGAGAAGGAAGCCAGAACTGATTGGATGAGGGTCTCGCATGATGGCACAAGCCCACGTGAGCCCCGGGAAGATGAGTCTCGGCACTGCTGGAAGTGCACCGGGCGCAAAGGTGAATATAAGCTTGTTATTTTACCTGGTGGAAACGTGGAATCAGAAGGGGTTGTCTTAGTAGTGGAGTCTCTTATTTGCGGAAAGGAAATTCCCATTTCTATGTGCACAATAACTAGTTATTTTGGCTATTCTTGCATGTGCAGTTGGTAATATATTGCTGGACTCAGTGATAAATACATTTTTATGGTGCTACTATATATTTCTATTCATTTTGAATAATAACATTTCAGCCTCCATTAGGAAGAAATAACTATTTACTAATTCATTTTACAGTATCTTTGACTGCATAATGACGCCATTCCATCCCGTGAGACTTATTAGGATATGCATAAAAATGTATGCCCAGATGGGGAAAAATGTATCATCATACAAGATCATGACTCCTTTATCATCTTCAGCAAGAGGCAGCAACCAGGCAATTATCCTTTTGACCTTAACAGCTGGCTTAACTTTTCAGGTCAGCCTATTTAAGATCTCAGGATGACCACTTGTCTAAGGTTTGTATATACTAAATATTTGCTCCACAGAATGTAAGGCTTCTTGGCTGCATCTTCTTGTCTCTGTTTTCTCACAGTTTTATTTGTTGCTGCACGTTTTCTGCAAATCTTGTGCTAGGGTGCATTTTTTAAATTGGAACAACCAGAAAGCTGCTTAAGTTAGGAAAACTGATTCCTATAATTTCTAATGTTTTACAGATTTGGAATGTGCACAATAAATTTTAAATCTTCTTCCAATCAATTATAACCCCATATAAAGTATAACACTAAAAAGGGTCAATTCATCAAGACTGGTGTAATGTACAGTTAGATCTAGAAATATTTGTATAGTGAAACATGTTCTGGCATTTTAGCTGGTTACCAAAACATATTCAAGTTTCAGTTATATAATCAAAATGGGCTTAAAGTGCAGAGTCTCAGATTTAATTTGATGTATTCATATCCTAATTGGTGTAATAGTTTAGGATCTACAATTCTTTAATACAGTATCTAGCTGTCTCGTTTTCAAGGGGTCAAAAGTAATTAAACAATTATCTCAAGAGATCTCTAATGGGCTGTGTGGGCTATTCCGTCATTAATCCATCATCAATTCAGCAGGAAAAGGTCTGGAGCTGATTCCAGGTACAGTATTTGCATCTGGAAGTTGTTGCTGTGAACCCACAACATGTAGTCAAAGGAGCTCTCAATGGAATGGAATGGAAACAGGACATCATTAAGCTGAAAAAAATAAATCCTTCAGAGAGATATGAGAAATGTTAGGAGAGGCCAAATCATCAGTTTGTAAAATTCTGCCTCCCCCCCCCCGCTTCCCTCACCCCCTAAGGCACGGAAGACAACAGTGGTGGATAATCGCACAATCCATTCCATGGTGAAGAAAAACCTCTTCACAACATCCGCCAATGTGACGAACACTCTCCAGGAAGTCGGTGTTTCAGTATCTAAGCCTACCATAAAGAGAAAACTTCATGAGAGCCAATACAGAAGGTTCACCACAAGGTACAAGCCATTAATCAGCCTTAAAAATAGAAAGTCCAGATTAGACTTTGCCAAAAAATATCTATAGAAGCCACCCAGTTATGTAAAAACATTATGTGGACACATGAAACTAAGATCAACTTGTACCAGAATGATTGGAAGAAGTATGGAGAAGACTTGGAATGGCTCCTGATACAGACCGCAGCACATATTCTGTAACATATGGCGGAGGCCGTGTGATGGTTGGGCATGCATGGCTTTCAATGGCCTTGGGTTATCAGAGTTTATTGATGATGTAATCCAGATTTGAAGAAGACCAGCAACCTCAGATAATATATTAAAACCTTTGCTTTATTCTTCCAAAAGTTAAAACATAGACACCATCCGGTCTACGCGTTTCAAACAAAAAATGTTAATGTTAAGAACATTTTTTATTTGAAATGCGTAGACCGGACGGTGTCTATGTTTTAACTTTTGGAAGAAGAAAGCAAAGGTTTTAATATATTATCTGTGGATGCTGGTCTTCTTCTGTTCAGGAGCAGGCCTGATATTTTTCCGCGCATAACACTTACTGAGATATCCTATCTACTCTGGTGAGCTGAACTGGTCTCTTGTCTCTGTGTTGGTTTATTGATGATGTGACTGAAGACAGAAGGAGCCAAATAAATTCTGAATTATACAGGATGAGACTTTCTGTTCAGATTCAATCAAAAGCGGCAAGGTTGATTGGACGGCGCTTCACAGTGCAGATAGACAATGACCCAAAACATATAGTGAAAGCAACCAGGGAGATTAAGGCAAAAAAGTGGAATATTTTGTATTGGCCGAGTCAATCACCAGATCTCAACCCCATTGAGCTGCATTTCACACATAAGACAAAACTTACTATAGAAAGACCCATAAACAAGCATCAACTGAAGTATGGGTCGGAAAAGCATCAGAAAGGAGGAAATCCAGCGTTTGGTGACATCGATGGCTTCCATACTTCAGGCACTCATTATCTACAAATGATTCTCTACAAAGTATTAAAAATTAACATTTTATTTCTGGCAAAGTTAATTTGTACAATTACTTTTGAGCCCCTGAAATGAGGAGGTTTTATAGAAAAATAGTTGCAATTCCTAGATGTGTCACATGATATTTTTGTTCAACCCCTTTAATTAAACCTGAAAGTCTGCACTTCAATTGCATCTCCGATGTTTCATTTCCAATAAAAAATAGCGGCCTGTAGAGCTAAAATCACAAAGATTCTGTCGTTGTCCAAATATTTCTAGACCTCACTGTACGTCAGCTTGATGAAGAACTCGCCTCTTAATTAATTTGGTTCATCTCCCAGCTGTTTGCACCAGAATCATGAATGTCCTCCAGTTCTTGAAGTACAAAACCCCAGCATACCGCATGAGAAATTGGCATGTTGTGAATTTCAAACACGCACAAAAAAAAAGTGCACATAAGATTTCTATAAATCCCATCCACTTGGCTGGAACTGTAAGACGCTGCGTTTTTGTGAAGCAATAATATACAGAATCAAAAAACTCATTCAACGAAGCAAGACCATCAATGTTTAAGTGTTATACAGAATACAGATTCCCTTTAAAAGTGTTTGGCCACTTTAAGGCAGCTGCCCCAAAATCTGGAGCCTTTTGTTATCTAAGTTTTGGGTCAAGTGAACCAGAGCATGTGCATAGCTAAGACCTTACAGATATCATAAAATACATACACTATATAGCGTTTATTCTATGGCATGTCTGCATAATCGGCTTCAATATATATATATGTGGTGAATATTTCCTTAGTTTAATTAAAATGGCAAATCACATTTTAGTTGTGGACGTTGGACATCATACTATGTCCTCAACCAGCAGGATCAGTTACTCTGATACAACGTAGTATCTTTATGCGTGAAATTGAATAAAATAGACATTAAGAAGTTCACCTGCAATTTGAGTGCTGACCATTTTTTCTTAAATTTGTGTACATTTTATGGTGGATTAGGGGTCTACCACCTAAGTGGTAGACTCTTGATAGTTGGTCATAGTTGGCAGGGTGGTTCCTTAACCTCTATTGAGATTAAGAATTGGGATATTATTAGAGATGATACAATCATGGTCTATATCAATACAGCTCCTAGTATAGCCTTTTCCCACTATTTTGAGGTCTGGTAGGAGATAGAGGTAACTGTTATGATGGGAACCTGTCATCAGATTCATGCTGTCTCAACCACAGGTAGCATGAATCAGACACTAGCAACATGATTTCAGCCAATTATGCTATTCTCTGAAACATTGCAGCGTTTCATAGGAAACATACTTTAAAAAGCTGCCCAGGGATTATGTGTCTATGTGTCCCACATGCTTAATATAAGGGCGGTCCCCAGATGGATTTCCCTGCCCCAGTTTCTTTGACTAACAGGTCTCCTCCAATGTATGTAAGGGTGAGGACCTACGGTGGTGTGCCCCCTCCCTGAAGACACCAATGATCATAACATAAGAGTGTAATGTGTTGACTATGTGGTATTGTATAAGGTGTGACATAGTGTGCCTTACATTGATGATATTGTAAGGTATAATATGTCAGAGAGTCTAGTTGGTGTGAGCTGCAGTGTAGCTATTAGCAACACAAGGTCTCTGGTTCCTCTGGACATGGTTAGATGACCCTTGGATGAGAGAGGGTTAAGCCTGGCCAGAGGGGGAGCAGAGTGCGAGCTGATATAAGAAAACACATTGACCTTTGGGTCCTAATGCTGTAGTGAGAAGACTACTCTAAGTGCCTGAGTATGGTAGCCAAAGCATAACACAATGACTCCTGTGGCTCCTAGTATATACCTCAGTGCTGTGCTCATGTGTTTTTTTTACTCATTTATCACATTCTTTGACCTCACCTTGATATTTGACTACCTACTTGTCCCAGACATGACCTCTTGGCTTTGACCCTGCTTGGCAACTCTTTCTGCTTCTGGTTTCTTCCTCCAGAATACAGACTTTTCATGGAAGCAACACAGTGGACCCCATTGTAAGAATGGGTGTTGTTAAAGGGTGAAGGTCTGGAATCTGTCAGAAGGAGTGGCTTGTACCAAGTCTGGCCGAGGTAGCCTTTTTGAGTGTGTGGCTTCTGACAGATGTGACAGAATGATATCTAAACACCCTCCAAGAATAACAACTGGTAACAATCCAGGAGCAATTTGGTAACAAACAATGCTTTTTCCAGCATGATAGTGCACCATATTGGTAAGCAAAAATGATAAGTAACTGGCTCAGTGAAAAAAAAATGAAATTTTGGGTCCGTTGGCAAAGAAACTTCCCAGATCTTAATCCTATTAAGAGAATTTGGTCAATCCTGAAAAGCAGGTGGACAAACAAAAATGCAAACATTTGTAATAAACTCCAAGAACTGATTAGGCAAGAATGGATTGTCATCAGTTAGGATTTGGCCCAGAAGCTGATATCCAGCAGGTCAGTGCGAAATGCAGAAGTCTAGAAAAATAAGGGACAGCACTGTAAATATTGAATCTCTCCCTAAACGTAATGAATTTATCAATAAAGATTTAAAAATGGATGAAATGCTTATAGTTGTACATCAGTAACCTTCGAAACTTGTGACTAAAAGATCTAAAAACACTGAAGCAGCAAACTTTGTGAAAACCTAAATTTGTGTCAGTCTCCAAACTTTCAGCTAAGACTGTACACTAGATAATACATGACATATTTGGAAACCATTTCCGAATCTATACATATTGCAAGCCTTTACTGTGTTGAGATATGATTGTATTTGCAATTTCCATCTCCTACATTAGTTTGAATTAATAGTTGTGCTGCTCTCTGAAAGCTTCAATAGAAATGTTGCCAGAGTGGCCTCGTATAATGAAAACTCCATGAAGCGTATAACAGCCGCCATCATTTTTTGTTTATTTTTACATTATTATGTTGATGATTATCATATGACTAAACAAATTTGAAGGGAATCTGCCTTCTGTTCCTCACACCTGCTCCTCCTGTAATTTTATTCAGTGTTTCCCAGTCACTGCTTTTTATAGATTTTTTTTTTTTGCGAGATTGCTAATGCCAAGTAGCTTCCTGCATTTACATATGTAAATTATTACATTTAGTCTGAGCACCTTAATTCACTTGTAAAGACGGTGAAGCAAATACATTTGTTTATAGCGCAGTGACCATAAAGGTAAGAAATTACATTTCCTTCCTGCTGGACCAGTAGAAGGTTGGAGAAGTATATTTTCTAAACCATTTAATATTTTAAACCTTCAGTCAAATGGAGTTAACTTCATTTGGAGACTGACTAGAATGAATTGTTTGAGGAAGAAATAAGGAAACTGTAGAGATTTTGCAGGACTTTATAGTTGCTAACTTATCCTCTTGGATCGTTGGCCTCACTCGACAGCTGTCACTACAGGAGTCTTCCTCGAACAGTCCCATACAATAGAGGATACCTCATTGCGCCCCTTCTATTCCTTCTATTGAAAATCTCAACTCCCCTTCCACCGTACCAATAAAGAGGTTCGCCAATAACCATGTAACTCCTTTTATTGTCAAGAAACCATATACACCAACCACATCAGGAGCAGACATGGAGAGAAGGAGAGCCCTCTGCAAGAACAATATAGTTAGGTTCAGAAATATCTGAACAGTAGCACAAACGTTGGCATTTTAGCTGTTTATGAGAATATACTCATGATACAATTATATGAAGTGCAAGTCTCATCTTTAATTTGAGGGTATTCACAGCCTAATTGGAGTAAGAGTTTAGGAATTACAGCAATTTAATATTAAGTGTCCTCTTTTTCAAGGACCAGAAGTAAATGGACATTTAGCTGAAAAGCTCTTCAATGGGTTGCATGGGCGTTTTCCTCATTTACCCATCATTAATTAAGCAGGTAAAAGGTCTGGAGCTGATTCCAGGTGTGACATTGGCACTTGGAAGCTGTTGCTGTGAACTCACAACATGCAGTTGAAGAAGCTCTCAATGGAAGAGAAACAGAACATCATTAGGCTGAAAAAAAGAAGAAATCCATTAGAGAGATATTAGAAATGTTAGTTCTGGCCAAACCAACAGTTTGGCACATTCTGAAAAAAGAGCACAAAGGTGAGTTTTGGAATTCAGAAAGGCCTGGGGTCCACAAAAGGCAATGCTGATAAATGATCACAGAATCCTTTCCATGGTGAAGAAAAACAACATCCACCCAAGTGAAGAACGCGCTTCAGGAAATCGATGTTTCAGTTTCTAAATTTACGATAAACAGAAGATTTCATGAGAGCAAGTACAGAGGGTTCACCAGAAGGTACAAACCATTAAACAGCCTTAAAAATAGATAGGCCAGGTTAGACTTTGTAAAAAAAAACAACAAACAACTAAAGAAGCCGGCGCCTGTCCACTCCTTAATGTTCTAACCGCCAACACCAGTTATGAGCAGTAGACAACATGTGAGCTTTCGACTGACAGACAATTTTACTGTTGCAACTTTCTAGTAGTGTCTGATAGTGAGGAGTATACTGCACCTTCATTAAATTCCTGCCTTTATGTGCTTTTTCTGTCTTTCTGGAGTGGAGAAATGTCAGGAAAGATGATAATAACAGCTTCCAGCTACATAAAAGATATACAAGAGTTGAAAGGGTCTCTCTCAAAAGAAAAGACTAGATTTATTGTGCTCGTTAACCTTAGAAAATAGGTGATATGTCATGAAGGTGCACACTACCATAGCCATGTACTTCTGTGTCTTGCGAGGTGCAGCACAGTGACACATATGACAGCATTTTTTTAATGGCAGTGTCATTTACATGAATAGAAAAATGCATTGGAAGCTTTTGCTTGATATAGGGAATTTATCTGTATACTCTAGTGAGGTGAAAACTGAAATGTTTTCTTCTGTAAATCAAAAAATGCATAAAATTGCAGTAGGAGTTACGCCTTGTCTCTTTCTGTAAACAAGACATAACAAAAATAGTTAAACCAGTTAATGGATGGATAGTCATGATAGACAGCAATTTTTTGAGCCAAACTTACAAAAGAGAGTATACATCTCCAAAAACCAGCAAGGAAAATTGCATGTGTCAATGCAGCCTAGCAAAGTTTTAAAGTCCCAATTTAATAGTACCAATTGCATCAATATCTTATACAAGTGCATCTCAATAAATTAGAATATCATCAAAAAGTTAATTTATTTCAGTAATTCAATACAGAAAGAGAAACACTTATATTATATAGAGTCATTACAAACAGAGTGATCTATTTCAAGTGTTTATTTCTGTTAATGATGATGAGTATGGCTTACAGCCAATGAAAACCCAAAAGTCATTATCTCAGAAAATTAGAATATTATATAAAGCCAACTGAAAAAATGATTTTAAACTCAGAAATCTTGGCCTACTGAAAAGTATGTACAGTAAATGTCTCAATACTTGGTCAGGGCTCTTTTTGCATGAGTTACTAAGTCAATGCGGTGTGTCATGGAGGCGATCAGCCTGTAGCACTGCTGAGGTGTTATGGAAGCTCAGGTTGCTTTGATAGCAGCCTTCAGCTCGTCTGCATTGTTGGGTCTGGTGTCTCTCATCTTCCTCTTGACAATGTCCCATAGATTCTCTATGTGGTTTAGGTCAGGGGAGTTTGCTGGCCAATCAAGCACAGTGATACTGTGGTTATTAAACCAGGTATTGGTACTTTTGGCAGTGTGGTCAGGTGCCAAGTCCTGCTGGAAAATAAAATGTCCATCTCCAAAAAGCTTGTCGGCAGAGGGAAGCATGAAGTGCTCTAAAATTTCGTGGTAGATGGCTGTACTGACTTTGGTCTTAATAAAACACAGTGGACCTACACCAGCAAATGACACGGCTCTCCAAACCATCACTGATTGTGGAACTTCACACTAGACCTCAAGCAGCTTGGATTGTGGCCTCTCCACTCTTCCTCTAGTCCCTTGGTTTCCAAATGAAATGCAAAATTTACTTTCATCTGAAAACAACACCTTGGATCACCGAGCAACAGTCCAGTTCTTTTTCTCCTTGGCCCAGGTAAGACACATCTGGCGTTGTCTATTGGTCATGAGTGGTTTAAGACAAGGAATGTGACACTTGTAGCCCATGTCCAGGATACGTCTGTGTGTAGTGGCTCTTGAAGCACAGACTCCAGCAGCAGGGCACTCCTTGTGAATCTCCCCCAAATTTTTGAATGGCCTTTTCTTAACAATCCTATCCAGGCTGCAATTATCCCAGTTGCTTGTGCACCTGTTCTCTACCACACTTAATCCTTATACTCAACATTCCATTAATATGCTTGGATACTGCACTCTTTGAAGAGCCAGCTTCATTAGCAATGATGTTTTGTGACTTTTACCCTCCTTGTGGAGTGTGTCAATGACTGCCTTCTGGACATCTGTTAAGTCAGCAGTCTTTCCCATGATTGTATAGCCTACTGAACCAAACTAAGGGACCATTTGAAATGCTTAGGAAGCCTTTGCAGGTGTTTTGTGGTAAATCTAATTTTCTGAGAAAATGACTTTTGGATTGTCATTGTCTGTAAGCCATAATCAACAACATTAACATATATAAACACTTGAAATAGATCACTCTGTTAGTAATGACTCTATATAATATATGCGTTTCCTTTTTTGTATTGAATTACAGAAATAAATTAATTTTTTCATGTTATTCTAATTTATTGAGATGCACCTGTAACTCTTATTTTGCTATACATGTACAAAAAGCTTAAGCAGTAATTATTTTTGATATTTCTCAAAAAAATGTAAAAAAAATGTATAATATATTGCAATATAAAAAGTTTGTGTTAGTGGCTTTCATTAAGCTATCTCACACTACCTTCCATTTTTAACATGTAAACCTTTTTCCAAAAAGGTAATCGAAAGTCCTGATAGATCCCACTGAGTTGGGGACTGCAAAAACGATACCGCAGACTGTGTTCTTCTTTCCATAAAGGATAGTGGAAAAGTTGACAGATAACCCAAATAAGGCACTGAAAGTGAATGTGAACAAAGCCTACAACTAACAAGTATTTTCCATCCAAGTTACAGTTTAAACAATATACTTTCCAGATTATGTTTTTTAGCAAGGACATTTTTCTTGATCACTGACAGTTTAGTCATAATAATTGTGTGTTCATTGATGTAAAAAAGTGTTTGCACTCTTCCTGATTTTTTATTCCTTTTCATGTCTGTCACACTTAAATGTTTCAGATCACCAAACAAATTTAAATATTAGATGCAAATAATACAAGTAAAAACAAAATATAGTTTATAAATGAAGGTCTTTAGTATTAAAGGAAAAAGAAACCAAACCTACAGGGCCCTATGTGAAAAAGTAATTGCCCCTAAACCTAATAACTGGTGGTTGGGCTACTTTTAGCAGCAATAACTGCAATCAATCGTTTGCAATAACTGGCAACTGGAGTCTTTTACAATGCTCTTGAAGAATTTGGACCCACTGACTCTGCAGAATTGTTGTAATTCAGCCACATTGGAGGGTTTACGAGCATGAACAGCCTTTTTAAGGTCATGCCACAGCATTTCAATAGGATTAAGGTGAGGACTTTGAATAGGCCACTCCATAGTCTTAATTTTGTTTATCTTAAGCCATTCAGAGGTGGATTTGCTAGTGTGTTTTGGATCATTGTCCTGCAAATAATCCAAGTACGCTTCAGCTTGAGGTCACTAACAGATGACTGGATATTCTCCTTGAAGATTTTTTGATAGACAGCAGAATTCCTGGTTCCAAATCCCACAGCAAGTCTTTCAGGTCCTGAAGCAGCAAAACAGCCCCAGACTATCACACTACTATTACCATATCTTACTGTTGGTATGATGTTCTGAAATGCTGTGCTACTTCTACACCAGATGTAATGGTAAATACACCTTCCAAAAAGCTCAACTTTTGTCTCATCCGTCCACAAATCTTGGGGATCATCAAGATGTTTTCTGTTAAAACTGAGATGAGCTTTTATGTTCTTTAAGCTCAACAATGGTTTTTATATTGCAACACTACCATGCAGGCCATTTTTGCCCAGTCACTTTCTTATGATGGAATCAAGAACACTGACCTTAAGTGAGGTCTGACGTTCCTTGGATGTTGTTGTGGGGTCTTTTGTGACCTCTTTGATGAATTGTCGCTATGCTCTTGGGATAATTTTGGTCAGCTGGCCACTCCTGGGAAGGTTCACCACTGTTCCATGTTTTTGCCATTTATGGATACTGGTTCTCACTGTGGTTCTCTGGAGTGCTAAAGCTTTAGAAATGGGTTTATAACTTTTTCTAGACTGATAGATCTCAATTACTTTGTTTCTCATTTGTTCTTAAATGTCTTTGGATCGCGGCACAATGTCTAGCTATTGAGGATCTTTTGCTATGCTTCACTTTGTCACGCAGGTCCTATTTAAGTGATTACTTGATTGAGAGCAGGTGTGGCAATAATCAGGCCTGGGTGTGGCTAGAGAAATTGAACTCAGCTTCCCAAGATGTGTTAAACCACAGTTAATTTATGTTTTAAGGCGGGGCAATCACTTTTTCACACAGGGCCCTATATATTTGGATATCTTTTTCCCTTAATAATAAAGACCTTCTTTTATAAACTGCATATTGTGTTCACTTGTGTTATCTTTATCTAATATTTAAAGTTGTTTGGTGATCTAAAGCATATAAGTGTGACAAACATGCAAAGGAATAAGAAACCAGGAAGGGGCAAAAACTTTTCTCACACTGTAGCTCATATTAAAAAATGTCACTTGAAATAGATTCTGTCCAAATTAGTGTGACACAAATGGAATTTTCCATACAAAATTAAATGTAACATAGAAAATCGCCTTGGGTTAAGAAGACTTAAGAAGTGTAAGGGTAGACACA
Organism: Anomaloglossus baeobatrachus; assembly: GCF_048569485.1. Classification (NCBI taxonomy): domain Eukaryota; kingdom Metazoa; phylum Chordata; class Amphibia; order Anura; family Aromobatidae; genus Anomaloglossus; species Anomaloglossus baeobatrachus. The sequence goes on from NC_134354.1 coordinate 221,802,693, forward strand.
CCAACAAATGCTAAAAATGGAGGTGAAAAATACCTACTTTAATAAGTGTTATTCTGCACATAAGTTTCACAAAGCCCTATATATAGAAATGGGTAGAAAAACAATTCTGTTTTTAGAATGATCTAAACACCATAATAATAATAATTAATAATAATTTTATTCATTTATATAGCGCTATTAATTCCATAGCACTTTACATACATTGGCAACACTGTCCCCATTGGGGCTCACAATCTAGAGTCCCTATCTGTATGTCTTTGGAATGTGGGAGGAAACCGGAGTACCCGGAGGAAACCCACGCAAACACGGGGAGAACATACAAACTCCTTGCAGATGGTGTCCTTGGTGGGATTTGAACCCAGGACCCCAGCGCTGCAAGACTGCAGTGCTAGCCACTGAGCCACCGTGCCGCCCATGTAGAGAAGCAATAACAGGCTCTAATACTTTTCAAAAGCATTGGACGATATTGTTTGGACGATATTACGCACTGTATTCCCTATTGAATTTCCATCAAAAGTGTCAGGATTTGTCAGTGATTACAAGATAAAAGTATTTCCTTTGTTTCTAAGAACACTGTTCATGACTATTTATATTGTTTGGTATTGCAGGTTATCACCATGCAAGTTAACAGGAATGAACCGCAATACCAGCCTCAGCACAGAATGCTGCATCCTGGAAACGCATACAATGTATATACTTCTGGCCAACACTTTTAAATCATAATAATCCCTCATGTATTTCACTTGAGATTATCTCAAAACAGTGGCGTAACTAGAATTTGATGTGTCTTGGTGTAAAATTTGGACCTGGCCCCCCCTTATGTTGGTCAGATGTATGTCAATGCATGTATACATTTAGCATTCTAAATCCTATAAAGACATATGAGTTTCCCCCCACCATTATGTAGTAGTGTCCCCCACCCTGTTCTAATGTCCCCTATCCTGGCCTACTTCCTGGTAATTATGTCCCCCATCTTGGCTTATATGCCCCCCCATCCTGGTAAGTTCCCCATTATGGCATATACAGTATGTCCCCCATTCTAGTATATACTGTATGTTCCCCATTCTAGCAGACATCCAGGTGTATATAAGACCCCATCCTGGTAAAAATGTCCCCATCCTGGTATATATGTCCCCTGCTGGGCCCCTCCTGGTATATACTGCCCTCAACCTGGTATACACCATGTGCAGAATTATTAGGCAAGTTGTATTTTAGAGGATTCTTTTTATTATTGATCAACAATTATGTTCTCAATCAACCCAAAAAATAAATATCAAAGCTTAATATTTTTGGAAATTGGGGTGGTTTTTTTTAGATTTGGCTATCTTAGGAGGATATATGTTTGTGTAGGTAGCTATTACTGTGCAGAATTATTAGGCAACTTAATAAAAAACAAATATATTCCCATCTCACTTGTTTATTTTCACCAGGTAAACCAATATAACCTGCACAAAATTTAGAAATAAACATTTCTGACATGCAAAAACAAAACCCCAAAAAATTAGTGACCAATATAGCCACCTTTCTTTATGATGACACTCAACAGCTTACCATCCATAGATTCTGTCAATTGATTGATCTGTTTATGATCAATATTGCGTGCAGCAGCCACCACAGCCTCCCAGACACTGTTCCGAGAGGTGTACTGTTTTCCCTCCCTGTAGATCTCACATTTTATGAGGGACCACAGGTTCTCTATGGGGTTCAGATCAGGTGAACAAGGGGGCCATGTCATTATTTTTTCATCTTTTAGACCTCTACTTACTGGCTAGACACACTGTGGAGTAGTTGGATGCATGTGATGGAGCATTGTCCTGCATGAAAATCATGTTTTTCTTGAACGATACCGACTTCTTCCTTTACCACTGCTTGAAGAAGTTGTCTTCCAGAAACTGGCTGTAGCTCTGGAAGTTGAGGTTCACTCCATCCTCAACCCGAAAAGGTCCCACAAGTTCATCGTTGATGATACCAGCCCACACTAGTACCCCACCTCCACCTTGCTGGAGTCTGAGTTGGAGTGGAGCTCTTTGCCCTTTACTGATCCAGCCTCTGACCAATCCATCTGGCCCATCAAAAGTCACTCTCATTTCATCAGTCCATAAAACCTTTGAAAAATCAGTCTTAAGATATTTATTGGCCCAGTCTTGATATTTTATCTTATGTTTCTTGTTCAAAGGTGGTCGTTTTTCAGCCTTCCTTACCTTGGCCATGTCCCTGAGTATGGCACACCTTGTGCTTTTTGATACTCCAGTAACGTTGCAGCTCTGAAATATGGCCAAACTGGTGGCAAATGGCATCTTGGCAGCTTCATGCTTGATTTTCCCTAATTCATGGGCAGTTATTTTGCGCCTTTTTTGCCCAACACGCTTCTTGCAACCCTGTTGACTATTTGCCATGGAACGCTTGATTGTTCGGTGATCACGCTTCAAAAGTTTGGCAGTTTCAAGACTGCTGCATCCCTCACAATTTTGGACTTTTCAGAGCCCGTCAAATCTCTTTTCTGACCCATTTTGCCAAAGGAAAGGAAGTTGCCTAGCAGGCACACATGTCAGCTGTATAAATCAGCTGAGATGTTTGCTGATCGCTGCAGGCTGCGTGCAGAACCCCCCGGGGATTAACACTATGACCTCTAAGAGGTAATATTACTGCTCGCGGTCGTTACGGGGTTAATATATGAATAACATGTCTACCTTTTTTCTTAAACCAGTACCAATAAAGATCATAGAAAAATCGAAATATATCTTATAAGATACCATTGCATATTATCCCACTTTTCTCTTCTCAACCTGCACTGATCATTAGCTCTCAAAAACCTCTCAAATCTGTACACAGATCTGTCTTCAGAAAAGAATCAAATTATATCTGGCACATTTAAAACTATATGGAAAGGGAAGTGGATGAGAAGCTAGAGGAAGAAAGAGGCAAAGTAGACAAAGGTAATCCTTTATCAAAACACTTTATGTCAGAGTGCAGGAAAGAAAATGTCAAATCATGTTTAAAAAATAAAGCTTGGTTAAACTGAGACATCAGTATTCTATGATATTACTGAAATTACACAATTATTAGAAACACTCAAGAAAGTTGTGCAAAAATGTATCCTTAGCTGTGGCATGACTCCTATTTTAGCATGTCTATAGGTTGAATCTGAGCTACTTACTATGGAGTACAACCCGTGTTTTTGATTTATGAAATCAATGTTTCTTCTCTCCCACTCTAGAGATGTGCTCTATAGAAGCAAAGTCGTCAGAGAAACATAAAAGTGACTCATGTCAATGTGAAGAAATTAGGGAATCTTATGAAATTTGAATTTGCCGATTTCACCAAAATTCGCCCCAAAATTTGATTCACGTCAAAAGAATTTGTACAAATTTCAATACTGGAAAGCTTGTAAATGCTAGTAAACTACACGTGGGGGAGAGGAGACAGTAAAAACCTCATTGACCATAAGTGTTGACATTTTACAGGCAAGAAAGAGAGGACCTCACTGACTATAAGAGCTTACACCTTGCTGAAGTGAGAAGATGCCAATGACTATAAGACTTTACACTCTACTGGCGAGAGAGAGAGAGAGAAACAAAGAGAACCTCCATGACCATATGGGCTTACATTTTACAGAAAATAGAACGGAGACACTGCTGACCATAAGAGCTTACACCTACAGGAGACAGAAGACCCCACTGACTATAAGAGTTTACACTCTACAGGCTAGAAAGAAAGAAAGAAAGAGGACCTCCCTAACTATAAGAGCTTAACACTTTACAGGTAAGAAAGAGAGAAAGAAGACCCCACTGACTATAAGTGTTTACACTCTACAGGCAAGAGAGAAAGAGAGCGAGAGAGAGAGAGAAAGAATGAAGACCTCCCTGACCGTAAGAGCTTACACTCTACAGGCAAGAGAGAGAAAGAGGGTAACCTGTTGACCATAAGAGCTTACACTCTACAGGATAGAGAAAAAGGATCCCTTTGATCGTAAGAGCTAAGATTCATTAAGAGAGTGAGAAAAAGGGGGGACTTTTTGGACCCCCATAGCTTAAAAACAGCAGCCTGCAGATGTCCACTATTGTCGCATCCATTAGATGTGACAATCCCGGAACTTTACCCAACTCATCCCGATAGCCAATGAGCCCTAGATTAGTAATGGGAGGTGTCTATGAGACCCCCCATTATTACTTTGTAAGTGAAAAGAAATAAACACAAACACCAAAAAAATCCTTTCTTTGAAATCAAATACAAAAAAACTCACCCTCTTTCACCAATTTATGAACCCCCAAAACACCCCACGTCTGACGTAATCCACACGATGTCCCATGACGATTCCAGCTGAAGTGAAAGAGGGTGGCCATAGAAGATTACTGCCCGCTGTGGGCTTCAGGCAGAGAAAGAACTGCAGCAATGAGCGGTTATGTCACTCAGGGTATTTGAGGTAACAGCTGGAGGTTCCCACGGTCATCCACCTGTGATCGCAGGTAACCTGACCTCAGGTGACAGCAATAAACTGGTAAAGTCACTGAGTTCACAGACCTGCATCTCCTGGCAGAAAACGACATTTTTTTCCCAAGAGATTCAGATTTGGTGCTGAAATATAAACAGTATAATCCTGCACCCAACACCTACTAGCTAAATAAACATATCACTGCTGCATGTTGTATGAGTTGGTAGTGATGTGATTTTTTTTTTTGCCAGGATGTGTAGCTTGGGTTCAGGAATATGGTGTAAAAATTTGCGTCTCTTGACCCACAATTGCAAAAAAAATGGTTTGGACGCCATTTCAGTGCGTTTTTTTTACCAGGAGGTGCAAATTTGGTGCTGAAATCTGGTGCAGACACTTCAGCACCAAATGTGCACCTTCTGGCAGAAAACTGCACTGAAGTGGCATCAAAAACCGTTGTTTGCATTTTTTGGGCCAAAAGATACAAATTTGGTGATGAAATTTCTACACCATATTCATGTACCAAATCCAAACCTTCTGGCAAAAAAAACCAAAACACATCAAAACCGCATTCGGTATAATATGGTAGTGATGCGATTTTTTTGCCAGGAGGTGTAGATTGGATGCAGGAATATGGTGCAAAAATTTCAGCACCAAATCTGCATCTTTTGGCAAAAAAAAAATCCAGCGTTTTTCTGCAAGGAGATGCAGGTCTGTGAACTCAATGACCTCACTCGAGGTCCATTGTGGAATTTCACTTTTCTTACTATTTCTCCACATTTGGAACTTTTTCCCATTTTCTAGTACACTATTTGGTAAAATGAATGGTGTCATTCAGAGGTACAACTCGTCCTGCAAAAAAAAGAAAAGCCCTTACATGGCTATATTAAAAAAGTTAAAGCTCTTGAAAGTAGATGAAAAAATGAAAATGAAAAACAGAAAATCGCATATGGGTAAAGGGGTTGTCTGTTGTATTTAATAGATGTCAACTTTATTCTGTGGATCAGAAATCTTATGACAATTGTAAATTTCTTTCTTTTTTGTTTTGTTTACTAGTTTTGTACAATAAAAAAACATTTTTAAAATCAAGACATCAGCCATACTTTTTTTTCACATCATTCCTGTTGTGTTTTTTTAGACAAGTTGAAGTTTTCACTTGAACAATTATGGGGTATATAGAACTTATTGATTAACTTTTATTGACTTTTTTGAATAAGAAAATGGTTTTCCACAATTTCTTTTTTTGCATGACTTTATATGTGCAAGATAAGTAAAGTATTAACCCATTGTCAACATTGGATGTTCTATTTTGCGATGGATTCCCACAAATGGACATATCGGTACGTCCTGGCGATCGCGTGGGCTTAGGAACTGTTCCCATGCGATCGCCACTGGCTGCTTGGATTACATGACAGCTGAGACCAGTCTCACACAACCAGGGCCAGTCCCCGTGGTGCCTCGAGAAGTTTAACCCCCTAAATGCTATGATCAATAGTGATTGCAGCATTTAGAAGACTGGGAGAGGGAATTTGCTGCATCTCCCAGCTGATCAAGACCATGGTGATTACAGGGGCCTGATCATTCCCATGGCAACCCGAGGTCAAAAGATGAGGTTACCTGGCTACTATGGCTTGTTAGACCATGCCAGGAGCATGGTCTAAAAGGCAATCTCTGTCAGACTGGCATGTATAATGCATAACGAATATTATACCAACGATCAGAATAATAAAAGTTAATGTCCTATATAGGGACTTTGTAAAAAGTAAAAAACAAAAGGCAAAAACAGAAAAAATATAAAAAAAAATCAGAAAATAACAAAAAAAAATAATATACCAATGAATACTTATATATTTATGTAAAAGCACAAATAAACAACAAAAAGTAAACATATTTGGTATTGCCGACGTCCAGAGTAACCAGATCTATAAAATGATCACACTAGTTAACTACTTCAGTGGACACATTAAAAACTTAGCAAAAACTGTCTTTCCATCAAACAGCTGACAAAAAAGTGGAAGAAACGCATTAAAAAACGCATATGTAAATAAAAATGGTATCGCTGAAAACATAATCTTGTCTTGCCAAAAAAAGGCTGCCATACAACTTTGTCAGCAAAAATTAAAAAAGCTATAGCTTTCAGAATATAGCAATGCAAAAACTTTTTCTTTCTATAAAATTGTTTTATTGTGTAAAAGCGACAAAACATAAAAAATTATAAATGTGTTATCGCAGTATTCGTACTGACCCAGAGGAAGTAGCTGTTTTATCACTTTTAGGCCCGTTTCACACGTCAGTGAAAAACACTGACGTTTTTCACTGGCGTGTAAAACACGCACATGTCCCTCCGTGTGCCATGAATCACGGCACACGTGGGTTGTCTAAGTGCAATCCGGGCTCCGTTCTCCGTGGCCTGTGATTGCACTTAGAGATTAACTCACCTGTGCGTGCTCCCGCTCTCCATGGTGCTGATCGCTCCCGCGGTGCAGCATCCGGCCGGCGCTGACCCCCGCAGCAGCTGCTTCCGGGTCGGCTGTGTCGTGCATCATGAATATGCGTGACAGTAATGAGCTGGCTCAGAAGCAGCAAGCTGCACGGGCTGAAGAGGACATCGCTGGAGCCGGGTGAGTAAAAATGATTTTTATTTTAAAAGCACGTTTTATTCTGGCACGTGTTTCACGGACCACACCACTGCGTGGTCCGTGGGACATCAGTGATGCCAGAAAAAAATGGACATGTCTCTGTGCGGCAATCACGGACACGCGGGTACGCCGCACGGAGACACGTGCAGTGAAAAATCACTGATGTGTGAGCAGACCCATTCATTATAATGGGTCTGCGTATGTAAGTGATTCTGGTACGTTTAAAAAAAAGCACAAACGTACCAGAATCACTGACGTTTGAAACAGGCCTGAGGCCCGTTTCACACGATAGTGAAAAACACTGACGTTCTTCACTGACGTTCTTTACTGACATGTAAAACACGCACATGTCCCTCCGTGTTCCGTGATTCACGGCACACGTGGGCTGTCCATGTGCAATCCGTGATCCCGTGATTGCATATGGACATTACTCACCTGCCTTCACTGCTGCTGTCCATGGTGCTGATCTCCTTGGCTCTGCAGCGTCCGCCCACCGCTCTCAGCACCTACTTCCTGGTCGGGTTTTCCTGCTCTCATGAATATTCAGGAGCCAGGCAGAAGCTGCCGAGAGCGGAGCAGGCACAGCGAATCGCAGGCAAGGTAAGTTGAAAATATTTAATATGTCCGTGATTTTCTGGTACGTGTTTCACTGATCACACACGGATCACAACATAGTGTAGTCCGTGGGTCATCAGTGATGCCAGATAAAAACTGACTTGTCTCCGTGCAGAATCATGGCCACGCGTGCACGCTGCACGGAGACACGTTCAGTGAAAAATCACTGATGATGAGCAGACCCATTGATTATAATGGGTCTGCATATGTTAGTGATTCTGGTACGTTTTAAAAAAAAGCACAAATGTACCAGAATCACTGACGTGTGAAAGGGGCCTTACAACACAGTTAACGGCATAAGAAAAACTAAAAAATAAATTACTGAAATGCTTCTTGACAGAATAGAAAATGATCAAAAGATAATATGTGCCCTAAAATGGTACCAATAAGAACTACAACTCATCCCACAAAAAACAAGCACTCACATGACTTAGTGAGGTGATGCAAAAACATTTATTTAAAAAAAAGAGTTTTTTGTGAAATAGTAGTCAAACTTAAAAAAAAACACTATATAAATCTGGTATTGCTGTAATCAGAGTGACCTGACGAATAAAGCCATTTTATCACGTATACCACAAGGTGAATGCCATAAAAAAATGAATTAATAATGACAATTCTTCAACTGCTGATGATTTGTTCATTCTGCCTCGAAAGATCACAGAAAGGCTCAATAGACATTTATCCTAAGCTCTAAACTGTGTGAATCTCAGAAAAATGTGATAAAATTCCCAACTGAAAATTCATTGTAATGAGGCAGAGGGAGTCACTTAGATCTCCCGTCTGGACTGTGGTCCAGCAGTGCCCATCTTTTTTCTCATCTTTTTAGACATAGAAAAAACTGTGGACAACAACAATTTTGTGTACCTTTGAAAAGACATACACCACTGAAAAGAGATCAAATGGAGTCAGGAGTAACTCTGCAGCCTCATTATAGTGAATTGTGGGTTTCACCTGAATCACGTATTTTGGTGATGTAGATGGAAAACCTGATGTAAGTGCTCAGCCTAAAGCTCAAGATAAATGGTAGAACTGAAGATAAGATAAATGTGAACTGAACCAAAATGTACTGCATCCCAAATTGCTAAAAATAGCATTAATCTCAAATAACAAAAACACAAATCCCCACTCAAGTGCGTCATCTCTAAACGGAAATAATGGGGGCTTCCATGTTTGTGGTAGCACAAAGGCTGTGGAAAAGTGCTATGGCTCCCCCCAAAAAAGAAATCCAGCTAAATTGGCATTCCCAAGTCCAAATGCCTCCCTCTCTTATGAGCCCCACAATGTATCTAAATCACAGTTAACATGTTTGGCATTATTGTAGTGAGGGAAGACGGCTCAATTTGAGGGGTTTGTGTCTTCAGAAGCATGAGCTGGGCACACTATATGGGCACTGCAATGCACTGGGTTTTACAAGGGCTTATTTGAAAGTTTTAATTCTGCAACATTTATATGGCACAAGCAAATAATTCCAACTAACTCATATATGGCACTCCTTCCCTGCTGAGTTTTGCTTTGTACCTCAAAAGTAGTTTTTGACCACATATGGGATATTAGCAAACTCATGAGAAATTGTATAACAAATTGTATGGTGCATTTTCTTCTATTAGTCTTTTTGAAAACTAAAGGGATAAAGTAACATTTTAGTGGAAAAGAATGGTAATTTTTTATTTTCAGACAGCCGTTTCGGGGTATTTGCCCCTCATCAGTGTGGCGTAGGACTAATCACTGCGTTGAGAAACACGTGATGGTGTCTCCGCAGTGGATATGTTGATCTCCCTAAGGTCAACAATGCTTGCTTAAGTAGTCTTTTACTAGGCATTGCCCACACTAGCCAGATTCCTACTCCACACTGATGAGGGGCAAATACCCCGAAACGGCTGTCTGTGGATGGATACCATGTTTGGTATAGGTGGTCTCCTTGACTGGAGACTGCCCTTCCCGTGGTTGTTCCTTCCCGGTGAAAGACCTGGCTAGTTTCCTGCCAGCGTTGAGAAACACGTGATGGTGTCTCCGCGGCTTTCTTATTTGCATACTTCCCAGGGGGCAATGCTCTAGAATCACTGCATTGAGAAACACGTGATGGTGTCTCCACAGTGGATATGTTGATCTCCCTAAGGTCAACAATGCTTGCTTAAGTAGTCTTTTACTAGGCATTGCCCCCACTAGCCAGATTCCTACTCCACACTGATGAGGGGCAAATACCCCGAAACGGCTGTCTGTGGATGGATACCATGTTTGGTATAGGTGGTCTCCTTGACTGGAGACTGCCCTTCCCGTGGTTGTTCCTTCCCGGTGAAAGACCTGGCTAGTTTCCTGCCAGCGTTGAGAAACACGTGATGGTGTCTCCGCGGCTTTCTTATTTGCATGCTTCCCAGGGGGCAATGCTCTAGAATCACTGTGTTGAGAAACACGTGATGGTGTCTCCGCAGTGGATATGTTGATCTCCCTAAGGTCAACAATGCTTGCTTAAGTAGTCTTTTACTAGGCATTGCCCCCCCCCCCCCAGCCAGATTCCTACTCCACACTGATGAGGGCCAAATACCCCGAAACGGCTGTCTGTGGATGGATACCATGTTTGGTATAGGTGGTCTCCTTGACTGGAGACAGCCCTTCCCGTGGTTGTTCCTTCCTAGTGAAAGACCTGGCTAGTTTCCTGCCAGCGTTGAGAAACACGTGATGGTGTCTCCGTGGCTTTCTTATTTGCATACTTCCCAGGGGGCAATGCTCTAGAATCACTGCGTTGAGAAACACGTGATGGTGTCTCCGCAGTGGATATGTTGATCTCCCTAAGGTCAACAATGCTTGCTTAAGTAGTCTTTTACTAGGCATTGCCCCCACTAGCCAAATTCTTACTCCACACTGATGAGGGGCAAATACCCCGAAACGGCTGTCTGTGGATGGATACCATGTTTGGTATAGGTGGTCTCCTTGACTGGAGACTGCCCTTCCCGTGGTTGTTCCTTCCCGGTGAAAGACCTGGCTAGTTTCCTGCCAGCGTTGAGAAACACGTGATGGTGTCTCCGCGGCTTTCTTATTTGCATACTTCCCAGGGGGCAATGCTCTAGAATCACTGCGTTGAGAAACACGTGATGGTGTCTCCGCAGTGGATATGTTGATCTCCCTAAGGTCAACAATGCTTGCTTAAGTAGTCTTTTACTAGGCATTGCCCCCACTAGCCAGATTCCTACTCCACACTGATGAGGGGCAAATACCCCGAAACGGCTGTCTGTGGATGGATACCATGTTTGGTATAGGTGGTCTCCTTGACTGGAGACTGCCCTTCCCGTGGTTGTTCCTTCCCGGTGAAAGACCTGGCTAGTTTCCTGCCAGTGTTGAGAAACACGTGATGGTATCTCCGCAGCTTTCTTATTTCCATATTTCCCAGGGGGCAATGCTCTAGAATCACTGCGTTGAGAAACACGTGATGGTGTCTCCGCAGTGGATATGTTGATCTCCCTAAGGTCAACAATGCTTGCTTAAGTAGTCTTTTACTAGGCATTGCCCCCACTAGCCAGATTCCTACTCCACACTGATGAGGGGCAAATACCCCGAAACGGCTGTCTGTGGATGGATACCATGTTAGGTATAGGTGGTCTCCTTGACTGGAGACTGCCCTTCCCGTGGTTGTTCCTTCCCGGTGAAAGACCTGGCTAGTTTCCTGCCAGTGTTGAGAAACACGTGATGGTGTCTCCGCGGCTTTCTTATTAACAGTAAAGAGAAGACTCCATGAAAGTAAATACAAAGGGTTCACATCTAGATGCAAACCATTCATCAATTCCAAAAATAGACAGGCCAGAGTTAAATTTGCTGAAAAACACCTCATGAAGCCAGCTCAGTTCTGGAAAAGTATTCTATGGACAGATGAGACCAAGATCAACCTGTACCAGAATGATGGGAAGAAAAAAGTTTGGAGAAGAAAGGGAATGGCACATGATCCAAGGCACACCACATCCTCTGTAAAACATGGTGGAGGCAACGTGATGGCATGGGCATGCATGGCTTTCAATGGCACTGGGTCACTTGTGTTTATTGATGACATAACAGCAGACAAGAGTAGCCGGATGAATTCTGAAGTGTACCGGGATATACTTTCAGCCCAGATTCAGCCAAATGCCACAAAGTTGATCGGACGGCGCTTCATAGTACAGATGGACAATGACCCCAAGCATACAGCCAAAGCTACCCAGGAGTTCATGAGTGCAAAAAAGTGGAACATTCTGCAATGGCCAAGTCAATCACCAGATCTGAACCCAATTGAGCATGCATTTCACTTGCTCAAATCCAGACTTAAGACGGAAAGAGCCACAAACAAGCAAGACCTGAAGGCTACGGCTGTAAAGGCCTGGCAAAGCATTAAGAAGGAGGAAACCCAGCGTTTGGTGATGTCCATGGGTTCCAGACTTAAGGCAGTGATTGCCTCCAAAGGATTCGCAACAAAATATTGAAAATAAAATTTTTTTTTTGGGTTTGGTTTATTTGTCCAATTACTTTTGACCTCCTAAAATGTGGAGTGTTTGTAAAGAAATGTGTACAATTCCTACAATTTCTATCAGATATTTTTGTTCAAACCTTCAAATTAAACGTTACAATCTGCACTTGAATTCTGTTGTAGAGGTTTCATTTCAAATCCAATGTGGTGGCATGCAGAGCCCAACTCGCGAAAATTGTGTCACTGTCCAAATATTTCTGGACCTAACTGTATGTCCGAGATTCATTGTTCCGTTTTGGCTGGTCATCCTGGGATTTTTGGTACTAGGGATCTTGTGAATAGGTCTTTTTGGTGGCCCTCTTTGTCTTGGGATGTCAGGCATTTTGTGCAATTTTGTGGGGTTTCTTCTAGATCCAAGCCTTGTTGTTCACGTTCTAGTGCAGGGGTCGGGAACCTATGGCTCGCGAGCCAGATATGGCTCTTTTGATGGCCGTATCTGGCTCGCAGACAGGGCTCCTACCTGTCTATGGGAAGGATCAGGGCCGGCGCCAGCACCCGGCTACTCAGGGGGGCCCGGTGGCCGCGCTGTCACCGCCCCCCGCCGAGGATCGAGCTTTCAATTGCATCGGCATCGCAGGTGCCGATACAATTGAGAGCAATGATGAGAGAGTGAGCGGCGCTCTCTCTCTTATCATTCTCCCCGCTGTGACTGTCGGCGTTCTTCTGACAGCTCTGCAGCGTGCGCGGTGACGTCATCACTGCGCGCCTGCTGAGAGGTCAGCGAGCGACAGCAATGGACGATGCGCTGAGGAGACCGGATCAGCGGGGGAACGAGAAGTGAGCCGCCCCTCTACTGACACTGGGCTCCCCTGACTCACAGGCCGGCCACTACACAGCGGCACTAGTACACATAGGGGCCCGGCAGCCGCTCTGCGTCTATGTGTAGTGCCGCTGTGTAGTGGCCGGCCTGTGAGTCAGGGGAGCCCAGTGTCAGTAGAGGGGCCCCTGACCTGGAGAGGCCACCAGCCGTGTCTGAGCTGCAGGAGTGCTAGTCCTGACCTGCACAGCAGACGGAATCTCCATCCTGCAGGACCTGCGATGATGTCACGCCCATGTGACCGTGTGGGAGGAGACACAGGATGCCGGGCAGAAAGCAAGAGAACTGAATCCTGAAGGAGATTTGGACACATGACTGGTAATAAGAAAAGAGGGGACATGAGGGTGAGGGGGGCTGCAGGGTGAGGGGCATATGAGGGCTGCAGACTGTGACAGAAGCATGTGAAGGGGTGCAGAGTGTTTGAGAGGGGTAAGTTGGGGTACAGGCAGGGTGAGATATGTGAGCAGGGTGTGTGAGATATGGGGGTGTAGTGTGTGTGATATGGGGGTGCAGGCTGTATGGGGAGCAGGGTATGCGACATATGGGGGTGTAGTGTGTGGGATATGGGGGGTGCAGGCTGTGTGGGGAGCAGTGTGTGTGTGTGATATGGGGGGTGCAGGCTGTATGGGGAGCAGTGTGTGTGTGTGATATGGGGGGTGCAGGCTGTATGGGAAGCAGGGTATGTGACATATGGGGGTGTAGTGTGTGGGATATGGGGGGTGCAGGCTGTATGGGGAGCAGTGTGTGTGTGTGATATGGGGGGGGTGCAGGCTGTATGGGGAGCAGTGTGTGTGTGTGTGATATGGGGGGGTGCAGGCTGTATGGGAAGCAGGGTATGTGACATATGGGGGTGTAGTGTGTGAGATCTGGGGGGTGCAGGCTGTATGGGAAGCAGTGTGTGTGTGTGGGATATGGGGAGTGCAGGCTGTATGGGGAGCAGTGTGTGTGTGTGATATGGGGGGTGCAGGCTGTATGGGAAGCAGGGTGTCTGGGCCACTGACAGATACAATTGCTCCAGCGGTCACTTAGTACACAAAGGAGTGTTCCTCTCTGCTGCACTAAGCCACCGCTGGACCTAAACAATAATTCGCTGTAAAATAATAAAATAGATAATTGACATAACTGACAATGCGTTGTGTGACATGTCCAATATTCCAGCTTCTTTCTTCTGCGAATGCCTCAAAGCTGGCATTCTCTCAACATCAGGTGGGAAGAATGCCAGCTTCCAGTCATGCGCAGAAAAAAGAAGAAGCCAGACTGCTGGACTGATGTCATGCATCGCAAGTTCACAATGTAAGTTATTTATTTGATTTTTTTACTGCTAATTACCATTGTTTCAGTCCAGTTGTGGCTTTATACAGCAGGGAGGAGCATTCCTTGCTGTACTAAGTGAACATTGGAGCGATTGATCTGTCAATGGCCCTTTAAACATATTGTACGGCTCTCGCGGAATTATATTTCAAAATATGTGGCGTTTACGGCTCTCTTAGCCAAAAAGGTTCCTGACCCCTGTTCTAGTGGGTTGTTATTGCCATTGCCTGTGCCTAAGAAACCTTGGACTCATATCGCTATAGATTTTATTTTGGATCTTCCTGTCTCTCAGAGGATGATGATTAGTTAGGTTATTTGTAGTGATGAGCGAGTACTAAAAAGCTCGGGTGCTCGAAGCTCGGGCCGAGCCTCCCAAGATACTCGTGTACTCAGGCCGAGCAACGAGCCCAATGTTATCCTATGGGAGACCCGAGTATTTTTGTGAAATGACCCCCCGGCAGCATGGAGAAACCCTAAAAATGGCACACAAGTCTCAGAAGAGTGCTCAAATGACATGGCAACAGCATGGGGAAGACCCCTTGAAGCATTTATCACTCAAAAGTCACAGCTGTGAACAATTTTGTCCGCGTTTCACGCCATTTTACGTGAAAACATTGTGTGGCACTCCGATGTCCCTGAGAAGAGACGTACATGAAGGCCTCTTGAGTCTAATGTGCCCATTTTGAGGAAGTGAGTCTTTGTAGTATTTTCCTTTGCCAGGGCAGTCCAAAATTGTGAGGTTCACCAATGCCCCTGCATAGAGACGTGCATGAGGGCCTGTAAACCTGAAGTGCCCATTGTAAGGAAGTGGGTGTATTATAGTATAGCCCTTTGGCAGGGCAGCCAAAAATTGAGAGGCTCCACATTGTCCCTGGATAGAGACGTGCATGAGGGCCTGTAAACTTGAAGTGCCCATTGTAAGGAAGTGGGTCTATTGTAGTATAGCCCTTTGGCAGGGCAGCCAAAAATTGAGAGGCTCCACATTGTCCCTGGATAGAGACGTGCATGAGGGCCTGTAAACTTGAAGTGCCCATTGTAAGGAAGTGGGTGTATTATAGTATAGCCCTTTGGCAGGGCAGCCAAAAATTGGGAGACTCCACGTTGTCCCTGGGTAGAGACGTGCATGAGGGCCTGTAAACTTGAAGTGCCCATTGTAAGGAAGTGGGTCTATTGTAGTATAGCCCTTTGGCAGGGCAGCCAAAAATTGAGAGGCTCCACATTGTCCCTGGATAGAGACGTGCATGAGGGCCTGTAAACTTGAAGTGCCCATTGTAAGGAAGTGGGTGTATTATAGTATAGCCCTTTGGCAGGGCAGCCAAAAATTGGGAGGCTCCACGTTGTCCCTGGGTAGAGACGTGCATGAGGGCCTGTAAACTTGAAGTGCCCATTGTAAGGAAGTGGGTCTATTGTAGTATAGCCCTTTGGCAGGGCAGCCAAAAATTGAGAGGCTCCACATTGTCCCTGGATAGAGACGTGCATGAGGGCCTGTAAACTTGAAGTGCCCATTGTAAGGAAGTGGGTGTATTATAGTATAGCCCTTTGGCAGGGCAGCCAAAAATTGGGAGGCTCCACGTTGTCCCTGGGTAGAGACGTGCATGAGGGCCTGTAAACTTGAAGTGCCCATTGTAAGGAAGTGGGTCTATTGTAGTATAGCCCTTTGGCAGGGCAGCCAAAAATTGAGAGGCTCCACATTGTCCCTGGATAGAGACGTGCATGAGGGCCTGTAAACTTGAAGTGCCCATTGTAAGGAAGTGGGTGTATTATAGTATAGCCCTTTGGCAGGGCAGCCAAAAATTGGGAGGCTCCACGTTGTCCCTGGGTAGAGACGTGCATGAGGGCCTGTAAACTTGAAGTGCCCATTGTAAGGAAGTGGGTCTATTGTAGTATAGCCCTTTGGCAGGGCAGCCAAAAATTGAGAGGCTCCACATTGTCCCTGGATAGAGACGTGCATGAGGGCCTGTAAACTTGAAGTGCCCATTGTCAGGAAGTGGGTGTATTATAGTATAGCCCTTAGGCAGGGCAGCCAAAAATTGGGAGGCTCCACGTTGTCCCTGGGTAGAGACGTGCATGAGGGCCTCAAAACATTGTTCCCATTGCAAAGGAGCGGGTCTCCTGTCGTTGTAATGTCCATTCTGCAAAGAATGGGCGAAAAAATTTACCACTGGGGGTATACCTGAAACAAAGGCCTAAGTATTGCAATTTGTAACGGTCATCATGGTGGCGCATGAGGAGAAGGAGGAGCAGTCCAGCGATTATCCAAAGTCCAGAAGTGTGTACCCATGGGTGAGTGGAGGTACATGGCAAACTTTAAATTCCGCTCTCATTTGCTGGTGGTGTGGTGAAGTCTGGCCCAATCCAACCCTTGTTCATCTTGATCAGAGTCAGCCTGTCAGCATTTTCAGTTGACAGGCGGGTGCGTTTATCTGTAATGATTCCACCTGCGGCACTAAAAACACGCTCTGACAAAACGCTAGCGGCAGGGCAGGCCAGGACTTCCAAGGCGTAGAGAGCCAATTCATGCCACGTGTCCAGCTTGGATACCCAATAATTGTAAGGCACAGAGGAATGTCGGAGTACAGTTGTTCGATCTGCAAGGTACTCCTTCAGCATCTAGGCAAACTTAGGATTTCTTGTGGCACTACCCCGCACCTCAGGGGCTGTGGTACGTGAGGGGCTGAGAAAACTGTCCCACATCTTAAAGACTGTTCCCCTACCTCTGGCGGATTGGACTTGTGCCTCTCTCGGCTGTACGCCTCGGTTGTCCACTGATTCCTGACCTATGCCGCTAGCGTTTTGTGAGGGGAATGCTTTGCCTACTTCCGTGACTATGGCCTACCGGAACTGCTGCATTTTGGTTGACCTCTCCTCCACGGGAATAAGAGACAAAAAGTTCTCCTTGTAGCGTGGGTCTAACAGTGTTACCAACCAGTAATGATTGTCGGCCAAGATGTTCTTAACGCGAGGGTCACGAGACAGGCAGCTTACCATAAAGTCAGCCATGTGCGCCAGACTCTTAACAGCCAGGACTTCAGTAGCCTGACCAACAAGATGACTGAACATGCTGTCCTCCTCCTCCTCCTCCTCCTCCTCATCTACCCTGTCCTCTGGCCAGCCACACTGAACCGAGGATATGACTGGTGTGCATGTCATATCCTCAATTTGGCCGGAGAGTTGCTCCATGTCTTCATCCTCCTCCTCGTCATAGTCCTCCACTGCACGTTGTGATGAGACGAGGCTGGGCTGTGTGTTATCACCCACACCCACTACTGTTTCTTGCTGCAACTCATCGCGCTCCGCCTGCAATGCATCATGTTTGTTTTTCAGCAGAGACCGTTTTAGAAGGCAGAGTAGCGGTATGGTGACGCTAATAATGGCGTCATCACCACTCACCATCTTGGTGGAGTCCTCAAAGTTTTGGAGGATGGTACATAGGTCTGACATCCATCTCCACTCCTCAGGTGTTATGTGTGGAGTTTGACCCATTTCCCGACGGCTTAGGTGATGCAGGTACTCAACAACTGCCCTCTTCTGCTCACATATCCTGACCAACATGTGCAGAGTTGAATTCCAACGCGTGGGGACATCACACACCAGTCTGTGAGCCGGAAGATGCAAACGGCGCTGAAAGCCGGCAAGGCCGGCTGAAGCAGTAGGTGACTTTCGAAAATGTGCAGACAGGCGGCGAACTTTTACCAGCAGATCAGACAGCTCTGGGTATGACTTTATAAACCGCTGAACCACGAGGTTGAGCACATGGGCCACGCATGGAACATGTGTCAGCTGGCCTCGCCTCAAAGCCGCCACCAGGTTCCGGCCATTGTCACACACGACCTTTCCTGGCTTTAGGTTCAGAGGTGTGAGCCAGTGATCTGCCTGCTGTTTCAGAGCTGTCCACACCTCTTCTGCATTGTGGGGTTTGTCACCGATATAGATTAGCTTCAGCACAGCCTGTTGCCGCTTCGCCGAGGCAGTGCTGCAGTGCTTCCAGCTTGGGACTGGTGTGGAGGGTACAGTGGATGAGGATGCGCAGGAGGAGGAGGAGGCTGAAGAGCATGACATTCCTGAGCTGTAGAGTGTGGGTGAAACACTGACTGAGGTAGGGCCTGCAAACCTTGGTGTGGGAAGGACGTGTTCCGTCCCTCGCTCAGACTGGGTCCCAGCTTCCACAATATTAACCCAGTGTGCCGTCAACGAGATGTAGCGGCCTTGCCCACAAGCACTTGTCCACGTGTCTGTGGTTAGGTGGACCTTGGGTGAAACAGCGTTGTTCAGGGCACGTGTGATGTTTTGTGACACGTGGTTATGCAACGCGGGGACGGCACACCGGGAGAAATAGTGGCGGCTGGGGACCGAGTAACGTGGGACAGCTGCCGCCATCAGGTCGCGGAATGCTTCTGTCTCCACCAGCCTAAAAGGCAACATTTCCAGCGCAAGCAGTCGCGAAATGTTAGCATTTAGAACTGTGGCATGTGGGGTGTTGGCAGTGTATTTGCGCCTGCGTTCAAAGGTTTGCTGAATGGATAACTGAATGCTGCGCTGGGACAAGGACGTGCTTGATGATGGTGTTCTTTCTGCGTAGGCAACTGCAGGTGCAGGAATGGAGGAGGCTTGTTCGCAGGCAGCATGGACAGGGGATTGGCTCGCATGCACAACCAGCGAAGACGTAGCAGTGACATCAGCAAGCACTGCTCCTCGACTCTGTTGTACTTCCCACAAAGTCGGGTGCTTGGCTGACATGTGCCTGATCATGCTGGTGGTGGTCAGGCTGCTAGTTTTGGTACCCCTGCTGATGCTGGCACGGCAGGTGTTGCAAATGGCCTTTTTAGAATCATCTGGAGCCAACTTAAAAAACTGCCAGACTCGGGAAGACCTAACATTTGTACAGGCACCTTGTGTCGTCGTGTTGTTCCGGGGAACGGTTGCCTGACTTCTGCCTGGGGCCACCACCCTGCTTCTTACTGCCTGTTGTGATGCTACGCCTCCCTCCCCCTGTGCACTGCTGTCCTCGCTCTGCATATCCTCCTGCCAGGTTGGGTCAGTTACTGGATCATCCACCAAGTCGTCTTCCTCTTCCGCACCCTGCTCCTCCTCCTGACTTCCTGACAATTGTGTCTCATCATCGTCCACCACTTGTTGAGACACGTTGCCAACTTCGTGAGAACGTGGCTGCTCAAATATTTGGCCATCTGTACAGACGATCTCCTCATGACCCACTTCAATATGAGCTGGCGAGAGGCCAGAATGTGGGAATGGAAACGTGAACAGCTCTTCCGAGTGTCCAAGTGTGGGATCATTAATGTCCGAGGAGGACGTGTACTCAGCCTGGTGGTAGGAAGGAGGATCAGGTTCAGAAATGTGCGGTGCAGTATCACGGCTACTGACACTTGACCGTGTGGAAGACAGAGTGTTTGTGGTGGTGCCAATCTGACTGGAAGCATTATCTGCTATCCAACTAACAACCTGTTGACACTGGTCTTGGTTCAAGAGCGGTGTACTGCTGCGGTCCCCAAGAATTTGGGACAGGACGTGCGAGCGACTAGATGTGGCCCTTTGTTGTGGCGAAATTAGAGCTTGCCCACGACCTCGGCCTCTGCCTGCACCACCATCACGTCCACTTCCTTGTTCCTTGCCAATGCCCTTGCGCATTTTGCAATGCTGTGCTGACGTGTATTCACTACTTGTGCGTTATATCAAAGTTTGTGGAAATTGCACACAAGTGCACCTGTACGCTGCCACCGACAGGCACACACGTGCGGTTTTAAAAACCAAGCACGGACGCACTAAGAACCTAACAGGTTTTTTTGGGGAGCGACAATTACAGACAAGTCAGACACTATCTGGACTGTTTTAGACTGTGTACACCAGCCCCAGATATGATGAAGGCTGGTATACGGTCACCACTAGGAATGGCTATATATACCCTGCCTGCCTGCCTGCCTGCCTGTATACTGGTACAATAGTCCTGACAAGGACTCTTCTGGTCACTAGCCTGTATTCAGACCTGGCTATACCCTGCCTGTATATAGCAACAATAGTCCTGAGAAGGACTCTGCTACTGTACTCCGACCTGGCTATACCCTGCCTGCCTGTATACAACTAGAATAGTCCTGAGAAGGACTTTTGGTCACACTGTTTGCAGCCCTGCAACTGAAAAAGCTATAAAGGGCCGCAAAGCTTTCCCTGAATCAGCGACACTCTCCCTGCACTGACTGTCTGGATAGCTGTGAGCAGAGCACAGCGCGCCGGCCGGTATAAATGCTCGGTCACGCTGTGCAGGCCGGCCAATCACTGCAATTCCACAACTAACAGGGCTGTGGCATTGCAGTGGTCTGCCAGCCAATCCCTGCATGAGGGCTGGCTCTCAAAAGAGCGCCAACATGCAGAAATGAAGACCACGAGTACAGCACGAGTATCGCGAGATTACTCGGTCCCCGCCGAGTAGACCGAGTACAGTGATACTCGTGCGAGTACCGAGTAGTAACAAGCATGCTCGCTCATCACTAGTTATTTGTGATAGATTTTCTAAGATGGTCCATTTGGTACCATTGCCTAAGTTGCCGTCTTCATCAGAGTTGGTGCCCTTGTTTTTTCAACAGGTGGTTCATTTACATGGTATTCCTGAGAATATTGTGTCAGACAGAGGAGTTCAGTTTGCGTCCAGATTTTGGAGAGCTTTTTGTTCTAAGGCTATGTGTGCACGTTGCGTAATTACATGCAGTTACGCTGTGCTTTGTAGCGCAGCGTAACTGCATGCGTCCTGCGTCCCCTGCATAATCTATAAAGATTATGCAGGAGCCGTGCGCACGTGGCGTCTTAGAGCGCAGCGCTTCAGCTGCTGCCCGAAGCGCGCGTTCTAAGAAGTGACATGTCACTTCTTCCGTGCACTTTGCCTGCAGCCCCTGCTCTGTCTATGGGAGGAGCTGCAGGCAGAGCGCATGGAATCGGCTTTTTTTTTTCACTACGGACATTTTCTGCAGCGATTTGAAGCGCACGTGTGCTCTTCAGATCGCTGCAGAAATTTCTGCAGGGACAAATGCGCACGTAGCCTAAATTAGGATTTCAGTTGTCTTTCTCTTCTGCGTTTCATTCTCAGACCAATGGTTAGACTGAGAGAGCAAACCAGACCTTGGAAACCTATTTGAGGTGTTTTGTATCTGCAGATCAGGATGACTGGGTTTCGTTTTTGCCATTGGCAGAGTTTGCTCTCAATAATAGGGCTAGCTCTGCTACTTTGATGTCTCCGTTTTTCTGCAATTTTGGGTTTTATGCCAGGTTTTCTTCAGGGCAGGTTGAGGCTTTGGTCTGTCTGGGAGTTGATTCTGTGGTAGAGAGAATGCAGCAGATTTGGGGTCAGGTAGTGGACAAATTGTTTCAGTCCCAGGAGAATGCCCAAAGAATTGCCAACCGGCGTAGGACTGTTGATCCCTGGTTTAAAGTGGGGGACATGGTTTGGTTGTCTTCCAAGAATATTCCTATGAGAGTTTCTTCTACTAAATTTAAGCCAAGATTTATTTAGCCTTATAATATTTAGGAGATTATTAATCCCATATCTTTTCGTTTGGCTCTCCCTGAGTCTTTTAAAATTCACAATGTTGTTCATAAGTCTTTGTTGAAAAAACATGTGGAACCAGCAGTTCCCACGGCGGCACCTCCTGATCCTGTGTTGGTAGATAGAGATCTAGAGTATGAAGTAGAGAAAATTTTGGATTCCCGCCTTAATAGACATAAGCGTCAGTACCTTGTTAAGTAGAAGAGTTATGGTCAGGAGGAAAATTCCTGGGTTTTTGCTTCTGGCATTCACGCTGACAGATTGGTTCGTGCTTTTCATCATGCCCATCCTGACAGACCCAGTAGCTCTGGTGAGGGTTCGGTGAACACTCCTCAAGGGAGGGGGCTACTGTTGTGAATGTCATCCGAGTGGGTGCTGTGTAGAGCTCCCTCTGGTGGATTGGTAATGAAGCGGAGTTTGAATCTGTGATTCAGACAGGTGATGGAATTAATTGGGAATCAAGGAAATTCTACTGCAGATCAGCCTAGTTTATTTAGGAGAGCATTTTTTGCCTGGCGGTCGCCGGTGATAAATGTTCCTCCCTTCTTCTGAAGATGCTGTGAGTTTTCCCTTCTATTTTTCCCATTTATTTGGTGCCTGAATCTACTTCAGATAAGTTTACTGTTTCTTTGCTTAATTGTTGGATTTGCACTTAAGAGTGTTTCTGCACATTCCATTTGGTTCTGTTTTTGGTTTCTTGTATGTGAGGATCTGTCTTTCTGCTTTTGTGAGGAGGGCAGTTCTTCCAGTAGAAAGGGAGCTTGCTTCCTGTTCATGTTTGGATTAGTTGCATTTTAGAATATTATTTGTTCTGTGATTTTGTTTCTTCCCATTATATCTGCAGTTCTGTGTAAAGGGAATAGCACAAGAGTACCTGATATAGTGGGGGAGAGTCCGTGTGGTCTCAGTATTTTTTATTATTAGGAAGTTGGTATTTTTTGCAGGGCTTTTTGCTGGCCACAAAGTTATCTGTCCTGTCCTTTTCTATCTAGTAAGTCGGGCCTCACCTTTGCTGATCTATATTTTCTGTGTATTGTGTTTTCTTACATCACCGTTGTTGCATGTTGGGGGCTTGCTACTTCTTTGGGGACTGCTCTGAGGCAAGTTAGGATTCCTCATTTTTATCTTTGAGGGGTAGGAAGTTTCTCAGGCAGTGACGAGGTGTCTAGGTGTGTTAGGAACATCCCACTGCTACTTGTAGTGCTATCTGATAGATAGGGGATTGCGGTCATCTCAGTTTCCAACTACTCTTGCGGTTTTGCTTCTTCCTTATTAATGGGATTTTTCATGATTGTCCACGGTTACCAGATCATAACACATATCTGACCAAAGCACGTTCATCTCTGGTACACAGAACCTGTCTCCTTCCTGAGCGGTATTATGGCAGGATGTTCTCATCTTATTTGTATATGCGTATAATTGTACAGATTAACGAGGCAACTTCAGGTATCTGGAAATTGTATCCAAGGATGAACCAGACTTGTGCAAGTCCACAAAAGTTCTACTTGAGATCTTGGTTGATTTCTTTTGACTTTCCCATGATGCTACACATAGAAGCCGTGTTTTTCAGGTGTGCACTAAAATACATCCACAGGTGTGTCTCTAATTAACTCATATGTAGCCAATAATAAACTTATCAGAAGCTTCCAAAGACATGACATTATCATATGGGCTATCCCATATTGTTTGACGTCATAGTACTGTTAGAGTATGTAAACTTTTGACTTTTCTGAATATAATAAAAAAGCGATAAACATTCTCTCTAATTATACTGGCATTTGGAATATATAAATAATTTTGGTTCCTAATTGACCTAAAACGGGAAAGGTTTATTCTAATTTCATGTCAGATAGTGAGAAAAACATGCAGATGTGTCTTTTTAGATGCATGTAAACTTCTAGTTTCAACTGTAACTGCAGCGCTGCCCACAGTGACGTCCTGTTACAGGAGGGGTCATGGATGCTGTGGGGAGTGACTGTAGCCCCAACCTCCTTTGACATCATGTTTGATAGTCCTTTCAAATTAAATGTCACAGCAGGAAGTGTAGTAAAAAAAAAAAATCAACTTTAAGAATTAGATAGATAGAAGTGTAAGGAACTGTATAATAAAGATAGTTACAAACGTGGTTAGGGGGTAAAGATAGATAGTTAGAAAATACATTTTAGGTGTCAGACTACCCCTGTAAGGTCATACAAATTCAAAGTTCAAAATTTGCTAAATTTTCACATTTTTTGTTACATTTTCAATACTTTTGTAAATATACGCAAATCATATAGACGAAATATATATATATGTATATATATATATATATATATATATATATATAGTGCCTACAAGTAGTATTCAACCCCCTGCAGATTTAGCAGGTTTACACATTCGGAATTAACTTGGCATTGTGACATTTGGACTGTAGATCAGCCTGGAAGTGTGAAATGCACTGCAGCAAAAAAGAATGTTATTTCTTTTTTTATTTTTTTTTTTTAAATTGTGAAAAGTTTATTCAGAGGGTCATTTATTATTCAACCCCTCAAACCACAAGAATTCTGTTTGGTTCCCCTAAAGTATTAAGAAGTATTTCAGGCACAAAGAACAATGAGCTTCACATGTTTGGATTAATTATCTCTTTTTCCAGCCTTTTCTGACTAATTAAGACCCTCCCCAAACTTGTGACCAGCACTCATACTTGGTCAACATGGGAAAGACAAAGGAGCATTCCAAGGCCATCAGAGACAAGATCGTGGAGGGTCACAAGGCTGGCAAGGGGTACAAAACCCTTTCCAAGAAGTTGGGCCTACCTGTCTCCACTGTTGGGAGCATCATCCGGAAGTGGAAGGCTTATGGAACTACTGTTAGCCTTCCACGGCCTGGACAGCCTTTGAAAGTTTCCACCCGTGCCGAGGCCAGGCTTGTCCGAAGAGTCAAGGCTAACCCAAGGACAACAAGGAAGGAGCTCTGGGAAGATCTCATGGCAGTGGGGACATTGGTTTCAGTCAATACCATAAGTAACGTACTCCACCGCAATGGTCTCTGTTCCAGACGAGCCCGTAAGGTACCTTTACTTTCAAAGTGTCATGTCAAGGCTCGTCTACAGTTTGCTCATGATCACTTGGAGGACTCTGAGATAGACTGGTTCAAGGTTCTCTGGTCTGATGAGACCAAGATCGAGATCTTTGGTGCCAACCACACACGTGACGTTTGGAGACTGGATGGCACTGCATACGACCCCAAGAATACCATCCCTACAGTCAAGCATGGTGGTGGCAGCATCATGCTGTGGGGCTGTTTCTCAGCCAAGGGGCCTGGCCATCTGGTCGGCATCCATGGGAAGATGGATAGCACGGCCTACCTGGAGATTTTGGCCAAGAACCTCCGCTCCTCCATCAAGGATCTTAAGATGGGTCGTCATTTCATCTTCCAACAAGACAACGACCCAAAGCACACAGCCAAGAAAACCAAGGCCTGGTTCAAGAGGGAAAAAATCAAGGTGTTGCAGTGGCCTAGTCAGTCTCCTGACCTTAACCCAATTGAAAACTTGTGGAAGGAGCTCAAGATTAAAGTCCACATGAGACACCCAAAGAACCTAGATAACTTAGAGAAGATCTGCATGGAGGAGTGGGCCAAGATAACTCCAGAGACCTGTGCCGGCCTGATCAGGTCTTATAAAAGACGATTATTAGCTGTAATTGCAAACAAGGGTTATTCCACAAAATATTAAACCTAGGGGTTGAATAATAATTGACCCACACTTTTATGTTGAAAATTTATTAAAATTTAACTGAGCAACATAACTTGTTGGTTTGTAAGATTTATGCATCTGTTAATAAATCCTGCTCTTGTTTGAAGTTTGCAGGCTCTAACTTATTTGCATCTTATCAAACCTGCTAAATCTGCAGGGGGTTGAAGACTACTTGTAGGCACTGTATATATATTATAGAATATATATTATATTATATATATATACATATAGACCACTACCATGAAGTGCAATTTGTCATGAAAAAAACAGAATCACTGGGAAATGTTGAAGCATATCAGAGATATTACCCCATAAAGTGACACTGGTCATAAGTGTAAAATTTGGCCTTGTCAGGAAGGTAAAAACAAGCTTGGGGTGAAGGGGTTAAAGGTGTTGTCCACTACTCAGACAATAATTTGTCAATCCATGTGTTTTCCCTATTTAACATAAGAAAACTTATACTCACCTCTGGTGCAGGCGCTGTTCCATCGGTGTCGCCACTGTCTCTCCCAAGATTGCGTAACTGTGTGACATCATGTGATCACGACGACCAATTCGCAGCTGCTTCACTATCTGCACCTTTGGACATATCACATATATCCGGAGAAAGAAGCAGCGTTCATTACTATAGATCTAAACAATTTTTCTAAAGGCAGAGAGTGAAGCAACTGCTGATTGGCTGTCGACATCGCATGATGTCACACGGTGATGCGATCTTGGGAGAGATGCTGCTGAAACAGCACCTGCACCAGAGGTGAGTATAAGTTTTATAATTATGGTTCCCTCTCCCTCTAGGAGGACTTAGCTCAACAAGTCTTCCAGAGCAATCAGTAGAGAGAAGCTGGTTTGCTGTCTATAACTTGCTATTCTTATTGCTGATCAGTTGCAGAAATAAAGGGGGATGAGCATTTGAAACAACCCCTTTAACTCTGGCTCTTGTATTTGTTTAGGCTGATTTTGATGGTGCAGATGTGCGGTGACACAGTGGAGCGCTGCAGCTGGAGACTATTTCTAGCTGTGATTGTTTAATAGCCCCTTTCAGCAGAACATATGATCGCAGCAGACATACAGCCACTTGCAGCTCGCAGCACATGTCCTTGCTGGAAGCGCCTGCTCGCTGTCCTTGGTGCTGATCTCTGCTGCACACATACTGTACTGGCAGAACATGTCAATGGCTGTGATGGCCTTACCTAGAGGCTCACATCACAGTGTCAGTGATAATAAGCTAGCCACACTATCCACCATGTCAGCCTGATAGTTCTAGCTAAAAAGACTAGATATTAATGAACTGGGCATAAATAATAAAGGTAATAACCCTGACCGGGTCAGCACTTGTGGATGTTATTGAGTATAAAATACAGCATTTATTGTGCAAAAAAAAATAATCGAATTACACAAGAACATGTTGAGCTCCAGCAAAGTGTGCACCAGATAAAGAACAAGTCAGTCAGCTGCATGCATGAGTCACAGGCCTGTGCGTCAGCTCCAGGAGCCAGATGATGGGAAAACGTGTGTGCATGTAACTGTATCTGTGTATGTATGAATAAGCTATGCATGTGGGTATGTATCGTGTGTATATCAATGTATGTGTGTATGTATCTGTGTATGTGTGTATGTATCTGTGTATGTATCTGTGTATGTGTGTATATATGTATCTGTGTATGTGTGTATATACTGTATGTATCTGTGTATGTGTGAGTATGAAGGTATGTGTGTATGTATCTGTGTGTATACTGTATATATGTATGTATGTATCCGTTTATATATGTGTATCTGTGCATGTTTGCATATATCTGTGCATGTTTGCATATATATGTGCATGTGTGTATGTATCTGTGTATATATGTGTATGTATCTGTGTACGTATGAGTATCTACGCATGTGTGTATATATGAGTATCTATGTATGTATTTGTGTATGTATGAGTATTCATGTATCTATATATATATATATATATATATATATATGTATGTGTGTCTATGTATGTGTGTTATATATGAGTATCTGTGTATGTATGTGCATATATGTGTATCTGTGTATATGTATCTGTGTATGTGTGTATGTATCTGTTTATATATGTATGTGTGTATATATGTATCTGTGTATGTATGTATGAGTATCTATGTATGTGTATATATATATATATATATATATATATATATATATATATATGAATAGCTATGTATATATCTGTGTATACGTGTATCTATGTACTGTATGTGTGTATGTATCTGTGTATATATGTATATCTATATGTGTATGTATCTATGTATGTGTATGTATCGTGTATGTGCATATATACACGTGTACATATATTGACTGGAGTATGCTGTCGGTAGAGCATATGAATGTAAAGCATGAGGGGAAGGAGGGGAAAGGGGAAGAAATGTTCCTTCTGAGGATAGCTGGATATGGAATCCATAGAGTTATTCCGGCGTCACATGGTACGATATATCAGGCGATATGTCGTCGGGGTCACGTCGTTAGTGACGCACATCCTGCATCGTTAGAGATATTGTAGCGTGTGACACCTAGGAACGACTGTGAACGAGCAAAAATACTCACCTTATCGTTGCTCGTTGACACGTCGTTCATTTTCAAAAAGTCGGGCTCCTTCTGTGCTTTGGTTGTTCATTGTTCCCGTGGCAGCACACGTCGCTTCGTGTGACACCCCGGGAATGACGGACACAGCTTGCCAGCGTCCCGCCGGCAATACGGAAGGAAGGAGGTGGGCGGGATGTTACGTCCCGCTCATCTCCGCTTCTATTGGGCGGCCTCTTAGTGACGTCGCTGTGACGCCGAACGTCCCTCCCCTTCAGGAAGAGGATGTTCGCCGCCCACAGCAAGGTCATCCGGGAGGTAAGTGCATGTGACGGGGGTTCACGACTTTGTGCGCCACGGGCAACTAATTGCCCGTGACACACAAACGACGGGGGCGGGTACGATCGCACGATAGATCGTCCCGTGTGACGCCGGCATTATGGTGCAGTAGATGCTTAGCTGTGTGCAGTGCCCTGTTGCTGGCTGAGCTATGCACAGTGCCCTATTGCTGGCTGAGCTGTGCACAGTGCCCTGTGATGGCTGAGCTGTGTACAGTGCCCTGTTGCTGGCTGAGCTGTGTACAGTGTCCTGTGATGGCTGAGCTGTGTACAGTGCCCTGTTGCTGGCTGAGCTGTGTACAGTGCCCTGTGATGGCTGAGCTGTGTACAGTGCCCTGTTGCTGGCTGAGCTGTGCACAGTGCCCTGTTGATGGCTAAGCTGATGGCTGCAGTGCCCTGTGATGGCTGAGCTGTGTATAGTGCCCTGTTGCTGGCTGAGCTGTGTGCAGTGCCCTGTTGCTGGCTGAGCTGTGTACAGTTCCCTGTTGCTGGCTGAGCTATGCACAGTGCCCTGTTGCTGACTGAGATGTGTACAGTGCCCTGTGATGACTGAGCTGTGTGCATTTCCCTGTGATGGCTGAGCTGTGTGCAGTGCCCTGTGATGGCTGAGTTGTGTACAGTACCCTATTGCTGGCTGACGTGCGTACAGTGCCCTGTGATGGCTGAGCTGTGTACAGTGCCCTGTTACTGGCTGAGCTGTGCACAGTGCCCTGTTGATGGCTAAGCTGATGGCTGCAGTGCCCTGTGATGGCTGAGCTGTGCATAGTGCCCTGTTGCTGGCTGAGCTGTGTGCAGTGCCCTGTTGCTGGCTGAGCTGTGTACAGTTCCCTGTTGCTGGCTGAGCTATGCACAGTGCCCTGTTGCTGACTGAGATGTGTACAGTGCCCTGTGATGGTTGAGATGTGTGCAGTGCCCTATGATGATTGAGCTGTGTGCATTTCCCTGTGATGGCTCAGCTGTGTGCAGTGCCCTGTGATGGCTGAGCTATGTGCAGTGCCCTGTGATGGCTGAGTTGTGTACACACTGTTGCTGGCTGAGCTGTGCACAGTGCCCTGTTGCTGGCTGAGTTGTGTGCAGTGCCCTGTGATGGTTGAGCTGTGTGCAGTGCCCTGTGATGGCTGAGCTGTGTGCAGTGCCCTGTGATGGCTGAGCTGTGTGCAGTGCCCTGTGATGGCTGAGCTGTGTGCAGTGCCCTGTTGCTGGCTGAGCTGTGTGCAGTGCCCTGTTGCTGGCTGAGATGTGTGCAGTGCCCTGTTGCTGGCTGAGTTGTGTGCAGTGCCCTGTGATGGTTGAGCTGTGTGCAGTGCCCTGTGATGGCTGAGCTGTGTGCAGTGCCCTGTGATGGCTGAGCTGTGTGCAGTGCCCTGTTGCTGGCTGAGCTGTGTGCAGTGCCCTGTTGCTGGCTGAGATGTGTGCAGTGGCCTGTTGCTGGCTGAGATGTGTGCAGTGCCCTGTTGCTGGCTGAGATGTGTGCAGTGCCCTGTTGCTGGCTGAGATGTGTGCAGTGCCCTTTGATGGCTGAGCTGTGTAGTGCCCTGTGATTGCTGAGCTGTGTACAGTGTCCTGTTGCTGGCTGAGATGTGTGCAGTGCACTGTTGCTGGCTGAGATGTGTGCAGTGCCCTGTGATGGCTGAGCTGTATAGTGCCCTGTGATGGCTGAGATGTGTGCAGTGCCCTGTTGCTGGCTGAGATGTGTGCAGTGCCCTGTTGCTGGCTGAGATGTGTGCAGTGCCCTGTTGCTGGCTGAGCTGTGTGCAGTGCCCTGTGATGGCTGAGCTGTGTGCAGTGCCCTGTGATGGCTGAGCTGTGTGCAGTGCCCTGTTGCTGGCTGAGCTGTGTGCAGTGCCCTGTTGCTGGCTGAGATGTGTGCAGTGCCCTGTTGCTGGCTGAGATGTGTGCAGTGCCCTGTTGCTGGCTGAGATGTGTGCAGTGCCCTGTGATGGCTGAGCTGTGTAGTGCCCTGTGATTGCTGAGCTGTGTACAGTGTCCTGTTGCTGGCTGAGATGTGTGCAGTGCACTGTTGCTGGCTGAGATGTGTGCAGTGCCCTGTGATGGCTGAGCTGTATAGTGCCCTGTGATGGCTGAGATGTGTGCAGTGCCCTGTTGCTGGCTGAGATGTGTGCAGTGCCCTGTTGCTGGCTGAGCTGTGTGCAGTGCCCTGTGATGGCTGAGCTGTGTGCAGTGCCCTGTGATGGCTGAGCTGTGTGCAGTGCCCTGTTGCTGGCTGAGCTGTGTGCAGTGCCCTGTTGCTGGCTGAGCTGTGTGCAGTGCCCTGTTGCTGGCTGAGATGTGTGCAGTGCCCTGTTGATGGCTGAGCTGTGTGCAGTGCCCTGTGATGGCTGAGCTGTGTGCAGTGCCCTGTGATGGCTGAGCTGTGTGCAGTGCCCTGTGATGGCTGAGCTGTGCAGTGCCCTGTTGCTGGCTGAGCTGTGTGCAGTGCCCTGTGATGGCTGAGCTGTGTGCAGTGCCCTGTGATGGCTGAGCTGTGTGCAGTGCCCTGTGATGGCTGAGCTGTGTGCAGTGCCCTGTGATGGCTGAGCTGTGTGCAGTGCCCTGTGATGGCTGAGCTGTGTGCAGTGCCCTGTGATGGTTGAGCTGTGTGCAGTGCCCTGTTGCTGGCTGAGCTGTGTGCAGTGCCCTGTTGCTGGCTGAGCTGTGTGCAGTGCCCTGTGATGGCTGAGCTGTGTGCAGTGCCCTGTGATGGCTGAGCTGTGTGCAGTGCCCTGTGATGGCTGAGCTGTGTGCAGTGCCCTGTGATGGCTGAGCTGTGTGCAGTGCCCTGTTGCTGGCTGAGCTGTGTGCAGTGCCCTGTGATGGCTGACCTGTGTGCAGTGCCCTGTGATGGCTGAGCTGTGTGCAGTGCCCTGTTGCTGGCTGAGCTGTGTGCAGTGCCCTGTGATGGCTGAGCTGTGTGCAGTGCCCTGTTGCTGGCTGAGCTGTGTGCAGTGCCCTGTTGCTGGCTGAGCTGTGTGCAGTGCCCTGTTGCTGGCTGAGCTGTGTACGCTGTGCAGTGCCCTGTGATGGTTGAGCTGTGTGCAGTGCCCTGTTGCTGGCTGAGCTGTGTGCAGTGCCCTGTTGCTGGCTGAGCTGTGTGCAGTGCCCTGTTGCTGGCTGAGCTGTGTGCAGTGCCCTGTTGCTGGCTGAGCTGTGTACAGTGCCCTGTGATGGCTGAGCTGTGTGCAGTGCCCTGTGATGGCTGAGCTGTGTGCAGTGCCCTGTGATGGCTGAGCTGTGTGCAGTGCCCTGTGATGGCTGAGCTGTGTGCAGTGCCCTGTGATGGCTGAGCTGTGTGCAGTGCCCTGTGATGGCTGAGCTGTGTGCAGTGCCCTGTGATGGTTGAGCTGTGTGCAGTGCCCTGTTGCTGGCTGAGCTGTGTGCAGTGCCCTGTTGCTGGCTGAGCTGTGTGCAGTGCCCTGTGATGGCTGAGCTGTGTGCAGTGCCCTGTGATGGCTGAGCTGTGTGCAGTGCCCTGTGATGGCTGAGCTGTGCACAGTGCCCTGTGATGGCTGAGCTGTGTGCAGTGCCCTGTGATGGCTGAGCTGTGTGCAGTGCCCTGTGATGGCTGAGCTGTGTGCAGTGCCCTGTTGCTGGCTGAGCTGTGTGCAGTGCCCTGTTGCTGGCTGAGCTGTGTGCAGTGCCCTGTTGCTGGCTGAGCTGTGTGCAGTGCCCTGTTGCTGGCTGAGCTGTGTGCAGTGCCCTGTTGCTGGCTGAGCTGTGTGCAGTGCCCTGTTGCTGGCTGAGCTGTGTGCAGTGCCCTGTTGCTGGCTGAGCTGTGTGCAGTGCCCTGTGATGGCTGAACTGTGTGCAGTGCCCTGTGATGGCTGAGCTGTGTGCAGTGCCCTGTTGCTGGCTGAGCTGTGTGCAGTGCCCTGTTGCTGGCTGAGCTGTGTGCAGTGCCCTGTGATGGCTGAGCTGTGTGCAGTGCCCTGTGATGGCTGAGCTGTGTGCAGTGCCCTGTTGCTGGCTGAGCTGTGTGCAGTGCCCTGTTGCTGGCTGAGCTGTGTGCAGTGCCCTGTGATGGCTGAGCTGTGTGCAGTGCCTCTATGGCCGCTTTATCCATCACGTTCCATATGTCGGGTGACGAGCGCTCCAGTGCGGGGCTTTCCTTTCCTTTGTGCACAGTCACATATGCCGGGCACGCTGAGACTTGTGGTGCCTCAGCAGCAGCCGCCGGCAGGTCAGCATCAGGTGGTCGCAGGCAGCGGGCTCTCTGTGGGCGGGGCGTGGGGCGTGGCTGTAGGTGAAGGCGGGAAGCCTATATAACACCGGAGCCGGCTCCCGGGGCTGGGAGAAGATCCAGAGCACGGACCGTGTCAGCGGCTGAAGTACCGGGGGAGCGGGGAGGGGACCCGGGCTCTTTGGCGGGCTGAAGGAGGAGGCCGCCGCTTCCCCTGCTCCGCTCAGCTTTATGGACGAGCACCTCAGCCTCCTGCACTCGCCTCCGCCGTCCTCCACCAGGCACCGCACTAACAGTAACATCGTGAACCCGGGCTACACGGACGGCGAGCAGGAGACCATGACGGTGGTGGCGTGTGAGCACGTCCTGGAGGAGGCGGCGGCGCTGCCCGGGCTCCGCTCCTCCGAGGCTTACGAGCAGGACGAGCACGAGTGCTGCGAGCGGGTGGTCATCAACATCTCCGGGCTGCGCTTCGAGACGCAGCTGAAAACTTTAGCGCAGTTCCCGGACACGCTGCTGGGCGACCCCAAGAAGCGGATGCGCTACTTCGACCCTCTGAGGAACGAGTACTTCTTTGACAGGAACCGGCCGAGCTTCGATGCCATCCTGTACTACTACCAGTCCGGGGGCCGGATCCGCCGACCCGTCAATGTGCCCATAGACATCTTCTCGGAGGAGATCCGCTTCTACGAGCTGGGCGAGGAGGCGATGGAGAAGTTCCGCGAGGACGAGGGCTTCATCAGGGAAGAGGAGCGGCCGCTGCCCGCCAATGACTTCCAGAGGCAGGTGTGGCTGCTGTTTGAGTACCCGGAGAGCTCGGGTCCTGCCCGGGGCATCGCCATCGTGTCCGTGCTCGTCATCCTCATCTCCATCGTCATCTTCTGCCTGGAGACTTTGCCCGAGTTCCGGGACGACAAGGAGTACAATGGGCCGGTGCTGCCGGCTGGGAATGGCACCGGCCCCTACCTGTCCAGCTCTTTCACAGACCCCTTCTTTGTGGTGGAGACTTTATGTATCATCTGGTTCTCCTTTGAGCTCCTGGTCAGGTTTTTCGCCTGCCCAAGCAAAGCCACCTTCTCCAAGAACATCATGAACATCATTGACATTGTGGCCATCATCCCTTACTTCATCACCCTGGGCACTGAGCTTGCTGAGCGCCAGGGCAATGGGCAGCAGGCCATGTCCTTGGCCATCCTGAGGGTGATACGCTTGGTCAGAGTCTTTCGGATCTTCAAGCTTTCCAGACATTCCAAGGGGCTCCAGATTTTGGGTCAGACTCTAAAGGCCAGTATGAGGGAGCTGGGACTGCTCATTTTCTTCCTCTTCATCGGAGTCATCTTGTTTTCCAGTGCTGTGTACTTTGCCGAGGCTGATGACCCATCCTCAGGGTTCAACAGCATCCCAGACGCCTTCTGGTGGGCAGTGGTTACCATGACTACTGTAGGGTATGGGGATATGCACCCAGTCACCATAGGGGGGAAAATAGTGGGCTCTTTGTGTGCCATTGCCGGTGTGCTCACCATAGCCCTACCAGTGCCTGTCATAGTCTCCAACTTCAACTACTTCTATCACAGAGAGACAGAAGGGGAAGAACAAGCCCAGTACCTCCATGTGGGCAGCTGCCAGCACTTGTCCTCTAATGAGGACCTTAAAAAGACCCGTAGTAATTCTACTCTGAGCAAATCCGAGTACATGGTGATAGAAGAGGGGGTGAGCCCTGGACCCTTTACACAGCCCAGCTTTAAGACTGCCAACTGTACCACCACTAACCCAAACTGTGTCAACATCAAGAAGATCTTTACAGATGTGTAATAAGACGTGTAGGGGTCGTGGATGTGTCCAACTCTAGAAATGTCACTACCATCGACATCAGCCTGTCCCACTTTTTAGTGTTCATTTTCTGGGAAGAAGCTGTATGATATCACAGAGGGGCTGACCCGTGGAGGCTGCACATTTCTTTATCCTTATTATTTGGGGGTGAGAGACTAGCTGCCTGCTCCCCCCTTCCGAAGTGCTGCTTTTAGTAACCTCAGACATGGGACTGGTGAATACTGAGCATTTCATGCTTGTTTTGGATCATTATACCTCAATTTCTTCTTTTGGGATTTGCTATCATCACACTTAGTGTAAGGACAGAATCCTCCCTTGTCTAATACTAGTCCATTGTCAGCCGGAGACCGCTAGAAGCCGGCTGCTGATAGATAACGTAGATGTGAGCAGCAGCCAAAACTGCAACAAGTGCTCCCTTTCCACACTAGTGCCAAGAGCCGCGGCTGGAGCTGCCCCTGCGCTGTGCACGTTGTTATGCTGTGACCGTCTACATGCCAGAAGAAGATTAAACTGCTGGACTTGCTTTTCATCGGAAGTTACTAATTCTGACCCGAGTGATGCAGTTTCCATAGCAACATAGGTTTCCTGAGAAACCCAGTTGTCATGGCATCCCTGTTTCCATAGCAACCATCCAGATGGTTCCAACTTAACACAGACGCTGCTGCTGCTGTTGGGAAAACGCTCAGAGAAAGTTAATCCCAGTGAGATTTGCAGAGTAGGTATGAAAAGCTGACGCTCACCTGGGCTCCGGAGAGCCGATCCAACCCCACACTGTGAAGGGCACCCTAATGCTTCCAAGACCGAGATGAGGGTGCCCGCAAAGAACACATTGATGGTCCGCCATTATATCATGGGTTAGGGATGGGAAATAAAGCCTTCCCTCCCCCAATATATATTCAGACAAAATAACTTGTAGCATTAGAAGAAAAGCACTTTATGAATGGAAACACATCAGCACTAACATGATTGTACAGCAATGAACAAGCCTTACAAGGAGGAGAAGAGGGGCTGGAAGTAACTCGCTCTAGAAATGCCAACCTGGTCGCAGACCCCTTCACCAAGGGGAGCGGCAGAGCCTGGGAATGGTGAGTTCATGAGCATGTAGTGGTTTACACAGATGGACGCACACATCTGCTCATAGACGTAACCTATATAATTGTATATGTCATAGCCCCAGACCAACACTATTGATTCCAGGCTGGTGGAAATGTTCTAGTGATGAGGGTAGATATAGATTGTGAGCTAGATGAATATTATTCATCACATACATGAAGGATCTATGAGAATCAGTGATCCTTTAGCATTAGGCTCATTTGTCGTAGGTCCATAATGAGGTTATTTTCAGGTTTTTGTTTCCTGTGAATGTGGCATGTAACTATCACGTGTTTTCCTACTTTGACGCCATATGGTGCAGTGTAGAAGGTGCTTTTGACCCTTGTGACTTGTCAGATTTACTTTCTTATATCTTAAAGGGATTGCCCAATTAAAACAAGTTACCCCATGTTGATTGGTGGGGTTTGACCGCTGACACCTGCATCAATCGGCAGATCGGGGAACTTTTATTCCTGTTAGAATGGAGTGGTAGTGCTCATGCCTCAACCTGCACTTCATTCATTCCCTATGGGGCTGCCGAGCACTGCGCTCTTCTTTTCTGGCAGCCCCATAGAAAATTAATAGAGCAATGGTCGACCGTCCAACCCTCCACTCCATTTTGTAACAGCGATATAAGATCCCCGATCTGCTATTTGGTGCCGGTTTATTGTTGGGACACCCACCAATCAGCAAGTCACCCCCATAAGTGATATCATGTTTTCATTGGCTATCCCCTTTAATTCTGCCTAAAGTCTTGGTATATGGAAATAATTTCACAGATGGGTATGTGATGTATGTAGTCATTGTGAAAGGCTTCATATGGCATGGTCAGTTCTAGCACTTTTAATGACAGTGTAGCACAATATACAGTGTTGCTACTGACAGCGAACCATCTCATTTGTATAGGGGCCTCCTGATTCTCCCAGTAGATGCTGTTATGGGAAAGTAGGATTGGGTATGTTGAATTTTAGCTTCAGTGGTCAGTAAAGAGCAATGAGGTGTCTGACAGTGGCTTAGGGTACTTTTAGATTATTGTGCACAAGCATTAGTACTGAAGCAGTCCCATTAACTTTTTCCCCCTAAATGTGTGTTAGTGTAAGGTCATTGTGGTAATTAGTGACGAGCGAGCACTACCATGATTGGGTTAAAGGGAACCTGTCACCACTTTTTTGGCGTATAAGCTGTGGCCACCACCACCGGGCTCTTATATAGAGCATGCTAGAATGCTCTATATAAGAGCCCAGGGCTGGGGTATAACGTAAAAAACACTTTATAATACTTACCTAACGGTCGCTGCGGTGGGCCTTATGGACATCTCCATTGTCTGGTGTGGGCGCGTCCTCTTTCGGCCATCTTCGTCCTCCTTCTGAAGCCACGGTGCATGATGCGTCTACGTCATACACACTCGCCAGTCCTGCGCAGGCGCACTACAATACTTTGATATGCCCTGCTCAGGACCTGAATGCCGGCGAGTGTGTATGACGTCGGACCCGTCATGCACCGCAGCTAGAGAAGGAGCACAAAGATGTACAAAAGAGGCGGCACCGGACAACAGAGACGCCCATAAGGCCCACCGCAGTGACCGTTAGGTAAGTGTTTTTTATGTTATACCCCAGGCCTGGGCTCTTATATACAGCATGTTAGAATGCTGTATATAAGAGCCCGATGGTGGTGGCCGCAGCTTATAGGCCAAAAAAGTGGTGACAGGTTCCCTTTAAGAGCACCTGGATGTTTGGATGGGTGTGTCTTGAGCACCAAAGTATAACGATTTCCCAAAAAAATGCTTCAGCCCCACATTGACTTCCATATTATACTCGATACACGCGTTGCACCCATCCGAGCATCCAACTGCTTTTAATGAGTACCGAGCTTTCGAACATGGTAGTGCTCACTCATCACTAGTGTTAATATATTCACCGATCACCATTTTCTCCGGTATCCAGCACTGTTTCACTCCTCTTCGGAGTTCCGTGGCAGCAGTTCACTTTTCAGATCACACTGTACTCACACATAGAGCGCAGTGTGATTCCTAAGTCTCTTTAGGCCTCCTTCATACATCCGTGTCTCCAGTACATGAGACGTCCATTTTCACACGTACTGGAGACTCGGACACACACAGACCCATTAGACTCAATAGTCTTGTCCACACGTCCATTATTTGACACGGACCATGTGTGTGTCTGTGTGCTCCACACGCCGATATGTCAGTTTTCTGCCAGCAGGACGGGTGTCACATGGACCACACACTGACATGATCCGTGTTACATCAGTGTGACCCGTAGCGGAGGAAACACATGTCACTGAGAAATAAATGTATATTTATACTTACCTGTTTCCGGTGCTGCTGTAACACTATCTTCTGGCTCTGCTCATTATGCTCCGGAATATTCACTGCACTGACTGTGGATACGGAAGCAAGTGTGACTGCAGCTCCGGAGACAGGTAAGTATATAAGTTTGTGTTGTCCGTGTGCTATCTGAATGTCACACAGATAGCAAACGTAAGCAGGAAACCTGTGGGCAAAAAGCGCATAGGGTCTTACCCTGATAACAGGGGGTGTAATAAGAGTAATCCTACTCACCTGTTAGAGTTGTGAAAGGCACAACTCCTGTAACCGCATATGTTGATCAAAGGCAGCAGCACCCCGATTGGCAGATAACAGAGAGAATAGCGGAGATGGGTTTTATAAACCGCGCCAGAGATCCAGATGTAAACTTGATCAATGTACACTTTATTTCGGCATAGGTCTACGCGTTTCTGGGGTCTCAGCCCCCTTCTTCAGGACCAGCAAGCACAAGATACAAAGATTCTTTGTATCTTGTGCTTGCTGGTCCTGAAGAAGGGGGCTGAGACCCCAGAAACGCGTAGACCTATGCCGAAATAAAGTGTACATTGATCAAGTTTACATCTGGATCTCTGGCGCGGTTTATAAAACCCATCTCCGCTATTCTCTCTGTTAACAGATAGCAAACGAACAGCAAACAGAATACGGACGGACATACACACCTACACCATGGACCATGCAAAACATTAGTTTTTGGTATAGAAGTGTGAAGGGGGCCTTACAGTGTAAGCCTATGGAGTCTATAATATAAATATCACTTCACCTGACTCAAGAGGATCGGAACGGTGCTTGATACTGGAGAAGCTTTCGATGGGTGCATATATTAACACACTGACAATGCACTATACTTTTACTGAAGCTTAAGTAAGTAAAGTTAATAAAAATGCTTCTTTAATCCCTTCACAACCGGACGATTTTGCGCTTTCAGTTTTTTTTTTTTTGTCATTCTTCTTACGAGAGCCGTAACTTTTTATTTTTCAGTCAATATGGCCATGTAAGGGTTTTTTTGTGCGGAACGAGTTGTACTTTAAATGAAACTATTAGATTTACCATATAGTGTACTGGAAAAAGGCAAAAAAATTCCAAAAGCGGAAAAAAGTGCAAAAAAAAGTGCGATTGCACAATGGTATTTGAGATATTTTATTCACCATGTTCACTATATGGTAAAACTGATGTGTGGCTGTGATGCCTCAGGTCGATGTGAGTTCGTAGACACCAAACATGTATAGGTTTACTTTTATCTCAGGGGTAAAAAAAAATAAGCACAAGTTTGTCCAAAAAAAGTGGCTCACGTTTTGCGCCATTTTCCGCGCCCTGTAGCATTCTCATTTTTCAAGATCTTGGGCTCAATGACAGCTTATTTTTTGCGTCTCGAGCTGACATTTTTAATGGTAGCATATTTGCGCAAATGCTATGTTTTGATCGCCTGTTATTGCATTTTGCACAAAGCTTGCTGCAACCAAAAAACGTAATTTTGTCGTTTGTATTTTTTTTTGTCGCTACGTCGTTTATCGATCAAATGAATTGATTTTATATTTTGATCGGGCATTTCTGAACGCGGCGATGCTAAATATGTGAGTTTTTTTAACCCTTTAATTTTCAATGGGGCGAAAGGGGGGTGATTTGAACTTTTAGGGTTCTTTTTTTTTATTTTTTTTTATTTTACTACTCCCCTTAGGTGACTATAAGGATCAGCAGTCTGATCGCTCTTTCATATCTGCTGATCTCAGCTACACAGTTGTGAACACCAGATATGCTCATCTCCTGTCACACACTGCTCTTGGTCAGGTGAAAGAGGAAGTGAGTCATGTGAACTACAGGGGTCATCACATGACCCTGTGCTACCATGACAACCATCGGATCCGCGTGATCATGTTACGTGACT
Organism: Anomaloglossus baeobatrachus; assembly: GCF_048569485.1. Lineage (NCBI taxonomy): Eukaryota > Metazoa > Chordata > Amphibia > Anura > Aromobatidae > Anomaloglossus > Anomaloglossus baeobatrachus. The sequence goes on from NC_134354.1 coordinate 221,842,485, forward strand.
TCCGGTGTCGGGCGGTGAGTAAACTTTAAACGTGACTGCGATTATAATGGCGCTGTCACATTTTGACAGCGCCATTTAAGGGGTTAACAGGTATGGGCCCCTCTGGCTGACATGTGCGCAAATTCCACGGCAGCTGGGTGGAGTTAACACTATGACCGCTTGGATGTAATTTTACTGCTCGCGGTCACTAAGGGGTTAAGGACGCTAGTCTTATGATTATCATTTACACAGACTACCTATCAGCTGATGAACGAGCAAAACACTCATTTATCGGGTGAAATGATCTTTTACGCATTCTAAAAGATTATTGTTCTTGGCTTTCATCGTTCTGTGTCAAGAGGACTGGCATTTACCGAGCGCTATGGCAGCCTATGTCCACTGAGCGAGCTATTACAGATCCCTCAGCACGTATGGTTTACTTTGGTCTGCCTGTGTAAACCGGCTATGAAACAGTAGTCAGGAAAAATTTTCCAATTGACGGTCGGTTACTGCCTCCTGTGACCAGACATGCAGTGATATTTTGATACTAATGGCCGCTTTACATGCCGCGACATCGCTAGCATTTGCTGGCGATGTCGAGCGCGATAGCACCTGTCCCTGTCGTACGGCCGATATGTGGTCATCGCTGCCGTAGCGAACATTATCGCTACGGCAGCGTCACACGCACATATCTGTTCAGCGACGTCGCTGTGACAGCCGAACAATCCTTCAAGGGGAGGTGCGTTCGAGGTCACCGTGACGTCACCGCAATAGTAGCAGAGGGGCGGAGATGAGCGGGACGTAACATCCCGCCCACCTCCTTCCTTCCTCATTGCCGGTGGGACGCAGGTAAGGAGATGTTCGTCATTCCCGGGGTGTCACACATAGCGATGTGTGCTGCCGCAGGAACGACGAACAACATCGTACCTGCAGCTGCAACGACAATTGGGAATGGACCCCCATGTCACCGATTAGCGATTTTGATCGTTTTTGCAACAATTCAAAATCGCTCATAGGTGTCACACGCAACGACATCGATAACGCAGCCGGATGTGCGTCAAAAATTCCGTGACCCCAACGTGTAAAGCGGCCCTAAGGATTCATGGATTACTATGTTTCAGATTTGATTCACATATTTCCTTAAATGGATTATCCAATGCTGTAAAAATTGTTTAAGTATGTATGATGTTAAAATAATAAACAGAGCTATACTTCACCCCTTTGAAGTCAGCAAAGGCTGCTCTGGAGCTCTCACCAGAAGCAGTGTCTGCGGTATCCAGATGTCATCAGGACTACTGACACCTGTGATTGCCTACAGCAGGCAGGTAGCTGGTACAACATCCAATGACACCCTTGTCTAATTCCTGACCCCTGCAGCTAATTGCAGACTAAAGACCGCTTTACAAGCTGCGACATCGCTCAAGCGATCTCGTTGGGGGTCACAGAATTTGTGACGCACAACCGGTCACTTTAGCGATGCCGTTGCGTGTGACATCTTTGAGCGATTTTTCATCGTTGCAAAAACGTGCAAAATCGCTCATTGGTGACATGGGGGTCCATTCTCTAATATCGTTACTGCAGCAGTAACGAAGTTGTTCCTCGTTCCTGCGGCAGCACACATCGGTACGTGTGACACCGCAGGAAGGAGGAACCTCTCCTTACCTGTCTCCCGCCCGCAATGCGGAAGGAAGGAGGTGGGCGGGATATTCGTCCCGCTCATCTCCGCCCCTCCGCTTAAATTGGGCGGCGGTTCAGTGACGCAGTTGTGACGTTGCTGTGACACTGAACGAACTGCCCCCTTAGAAAGGAGGCGGTTTGCCGGTCACAGCGACGTCGCAGGGCAGGTAAGTAGTGTGATGGGTCTGGGCGATATTGTGCGCCACGGGCAGCGATTTACCCATGTCGCACAACCGATGGGGGCGGGTACCCACGCTAGCGATATCGGTCACGATATCGCAGCGTGTAAAGCGGCCTTTAGGCCCGTCTCATCCATCGGCATTTCCCAGAATGAAGGATCCGGCACGCATGCAGTACAGTACATTCATTTACAGTGGAAGCGCGACACCATGCGGTTGTGTGCTTCATGCACAACCGCATTTGTCCACATGGTGTCGCGCTGCCACTGTAAATTAATGTACTGTACTACTACTGCATGCGTGCCGGATCCGGCATCCGGCGAAATGCCAGATGTGTGAAACGGGCCTTAAGTGGTCCTGATGACATCCGCACAACGCAGCCATCGCTTCTGGTGCCGCTGCAGATCTCCAGGGTAGCCTGCATTGGATCCATGGGACTGGTGGGAGCTGAATATGTCTCCATTTGTTAATTACCGTATTTTTCGGACTATAAGACGCACGGGACTATAAGACGCATCCTGGTTTTAGAGGAGGAAAATGGGAAAATAAAACTTTAAGCAAAAAATGTGGTCATGACACACTGTTATGGGGCGAGGATCTGCTGCTGAAACTGTTATGGGGGTAATGTCCCCAAATTTTCTACTAAGGTACCCCATCCTGGTAATGATCCTCCTGCCTTGTATATGATCCTGCTATAAACCCCCATCCAGCCTGTTCACATACCCCCCCCATCCAGCCTGTTCACATACCCCCCCCCATCCAGCCTGTTCACATACCCCCCCCCCATCCAGCCTGTTCACATACCCCCCCCCATCCAGCCTGTTCACATACCCCCCCCCATCCAGCCTGTTCACATACCCCCCCCCATCCAGCCTGTTCACATACCCCCCCCCATCCAGCCTGTTCACATACCCCCCCCCATCCAGCCTGTTCACATACCCCCCCCCCATCCAGCCTGTTCACATACCCCCCCCCATCCAGCCTGTTCACATACCCCCCCCCATCCAGCCTGTTCACATACCCCCCCCCCATCCGTTCACATACCCCCCCCCCCCCAATCCCAGCCTGTTCACATACCCCCCCCCATCCAGCCTGTTCACCATACCCCCCCCCCATCCAGCCTGTTCACATACCCCCCCCCATCCAGCCTGTTCACATACCCCCCCCCATCCAGCCTGTTCACATACCCCCCCCCATCCAGCCTGTTCACATACCCCCCCCCATCCAGCCTGTTCACATACCCCCCCCCCATCCAGCCTGTTCACATACCCCCCCCCATCCAGCCTGTTCACATACCCCCCCCCATCCAGCCTGTTCACATACCCCCCCCCCATCCAGCCTGTTCACATACCCCCCCCCATCCAGCCTGTTCACATACCCCCCCCCATCCAGCCTGTTCACATACCCCCCCCCATCCAGCCTGTTCACATACCCCCCCCCATCCAGCCTGTTCACATACCCCCCCCCATCCAGCCTGTTCACATACCCCCCCCCCATCCAGCCTGTTCACATACCCCCCCCCATCCAGCCTGTTCACATACCCCCCCCCATCCAGCCTGTTCACATACCCCCCCCCATCCAGCCTGTTCACATACCCCCCCCCCATCCAGCCTGTTCACATACCCCCCCCCATCCAGCCTGTTCACATACCCCCCCCCCATCCAGCCTGTTCACATACCCCCCCCCATCCAGCCTGTTCACATACCCCCCCCCATCCAGCCTGTTCACATACCCCCCCCCCATCCAGCCTGTTCACATACCCCCCCCCATCCAGCCTGTTCACATACCCCCCCCCATCCAGCCTGTTCACATACCCCCCCCCATCCAGCCTGTTCACATACCCCCCCCCATCCAGCCTGTTCACATACCCCCCCCCATCCAGCCTGTTCACATACCCCCCCCCATCCAGCCTGTTCACATACCCCCCCCCATCCAGCCTGTTCACATACCCCCCCCCCATCCAGCCTGTTCACATACCCCCCCCCATCCAGCCTGTTCACATACCCCCCCCATCCAGCCTGTTCACATACCCCCCCCCATCCAGCCTGTTCACATACCCCCCCCCATCCAGCCTGTTCACATACCCCCCCCCATCCAGCCTGTTCACATACCCCCCCCATCCAGCCTGTTCACATACCCCCCCCCATCCAGCCTGTTCACATACCCCCCCCCATCCAGCCTGTTCACATACCCCCCCCATCCAGCCTGTTCACATACCCCCCCCATCCAGCCTGTTCACATACCCCCCCCCATCCAGCCTGTTCACATACCCCCCCCCATCCAGCCTGTTCACATACCCCCCCCATCCAGCCTGTTCACATACCCCCCCCCATCCAGCCTGTTCACATACCCCCCCCCCATCCAGCCTGTTCACATACCCCCCCCCATCCAGCCTGTTCACATACCCCCCCCCATCCAGCCTGTTCACATACCCCCCCCCATCCAGCCTGTTCACATACCCCCCCCCATCCAGCCTGTTCACATACCCCCCCCATCCAGCCTGTTCACATACCCCCCCCATCCAGCCTGTTCACATACCCCCCCCCCATCCAGCCTGTTCACATACCCCCCCCATCCAGCCTGTTCACATACCCCCCCCCATCCAGCCTGTTCACATACCCCCCCCCATCCAGCCTGTTCACATACCCCCCCCCATCCAGCCTGTTCACATACCCCCCCCATCCAGCCTGTTCACATACCCCCCCCATCCAGCCTGTTCACATACCCCCCCCATCCAGCCTGTTCACATACCCCCCCCATCCAGCCTGTTCACATACCCCCCCCATCCAGCCTGTTCACATACCCCCCCCATCCAGCCTGTTCACATACCCCCCCCCCCATCCAGCCTGTTCACATACCCCCCCCATCCAGCCTGTTCACATACCCCCCCCATCCAGCCTGTTCACATACCCCCCCCATCCAGCCTGTTCACATACCCCCCCCATCCAGCCTGTTCACATACCCCCCCCATCCAGCCTGTTCACATACCCCCCCCATCCAGCCTGTTCACATACCCCCCCCATCCAGCCTGTTCACATACCCCCCCCATCCAGCCTGTTCACATACCCCCCCCATCCAGCCTGTTCACATACCCCCCCCCATCCAGCCTGTTCACATACCCCCCCCATCCAGCCTGTTCACATACCCCCCCCATCCAGCCTGTTCACATACCCCCCCCCATCCAGCCTGTTCACATACCCCCCCCATCCAGCCTGTTCACATACCCCCCCCATCCAGCCTGTTCACATACCCCCCCCATCCAGCCTGTTCACATACCCCCCCCATCCAGCCTGTTCACATACCCCCCCCATCCAGCCTGTTCACATACCCCCCCCCATCCAGCCTGTTCACATACCCCCCCCATCCAGCCTGTTCACATACCCCCCCCATCCAGCCTGTTCACATACCCCCCCCATCCAGCCTGTTCACATACCCCCCCCATCCAGCCTGTTCACATACCCCCCCCATCCAGCCTGTTCACATACCCCCCCCCATCCAGCCTGTTCACATACCCCCCCCATCCAGCCTGTTCACATACCCCCCCCCATCCAGCCTGTTCACATACCCCCCCCCCATCCAGCCTGTTCACATACCCCCCCCCCATCCAGCCTGTTCACATACCCCCCCCCCATCCAGCCTGTTCACATACCCCCCCCCATCCAGCCTGTTCACATACCCCCCCCATCCAGCCTGTTCACATACCCCCCCCATCCAGCCTGTTCACATACCCCCCCCATCCAGCCTGTTCACATACCCCCCCCATCCAGCCTGTTCACATACCCCCCCCATCCAGCCTGTTCACATACCCCCCCCCATCCAGCCTGTTCACATACCCCCCCCCATCCAGCCTGTTCACATACCCCCCCCCATCCAGCCTGTTCACATACCCCCCCCCATCCAGCCTGTTCACATACCCCCCCCCCCTCCCCCCCCCCCCCCATCCAGCCTGTTCACATACCCCCCCTCCATCCAGCCTGTTCACATACTCCCATCCTGCTATATGCCCCCATCGTGCTCATATACCATCCTGGTATATGGCCTGTATCCTATAGCACAGAGAAAAAAAATAAACGTTTATACTCACCTTTTCCTCACTCCCTGCAGCACCGATCATCTTCCTCTCTGGCACGCTGATCTGTGTGTGTGGAGCCGTTCCCCTGCTGCACGCGATGTCTTCCTGTCTGTGCCGATCAGCTGACCAGCTCAGCACAGATCAGCTGACCGGCACAAACAGGAAGACATCGCGTGCAGCAGGGGGGCGGCTCCACACACGGGGACGGGTGAGTGTACAGATTCACTGCACCCCGCGCTGGTAATGACGCGCGGGGAGCAGTGAATACAGCCGCACATGATCACTCCAGGCTGTAATTGCCAGGGGTGATCATGCGGCGCTCATTTAACTTTGATGCGCAAAGTGGCAACCGTCAGCTGCAATGCACATCTGGACTCTGGACAGCATACTGTATCTTGCTGCATGTTGTGCAATATGGTAGGTGACACGTTTGCACAAGTATCTGTGATACGTCGTCATAGGTCCTGCAATGTTGGTGGAGGGGTCGCATACACCTGCTGTTTGATGTGACCTCACAGAAAGAAGCCCAATGAGGTCAGGTCAGGTGAGCGTGGAGGCCACTCCACGCAGCCACCATACCCAATACCCGCAACCTTGTGAGTTTTACACGTTCTAATCATAGCATTTCTGTATGCAAGGTGTCGATTCGTATTGAATTGATGATGCCCTACAACTTTGTAATTCACTTTTTTTTCTCTTTCTCGTTCCGTTTTCGAGATAAAAATGCTAACTCCGTTGTTTTCCACCAGGTGGCGCTATAGATGTTTCATTGCATAGTGCATGGCTACTTTACTATACCTAGACACCACTTCTATGCCTATAGCTGCCGCCGTTCTCAAGTTAATGGCGGTGGACAGTATATGGGTGGACACACTGTATACATAACTGCTGCTATCAACACTGTTCCCAGCGGTTATACAGTAATTCTTACAAATACTTCTATTGTTGCGGTGGCTTCAGGAATGATACTTGGGCAGAACGGCAGTGAAAGAATCCTATTTTCTGCTATTAAACAAAGCTCGTGGTAATCTGTATTCCGATTAAAGCCATAGGATGTAATAAACACACTATTGTGTGCGGAATAGAAGCTGGAGCGGGAATTGTGAACTCCCTGGAGCCTTCCTGCTCTATTATTATGAAGCCATTACCCGCTGTGACATTTATAGATGAAACCTGGTAATTGTCTTCAAGTCACCTACTTTCTCAAAGTTTCTTCTATAACTCTTTTCTAAAAGGGGAAAATAGAAATATCGTAATTAAACTTAATACACACTTTTGTATTGTGCGTATGTGTCATCTTATAAAAGATGTACAAATAGTAGGAAGGAGAGTGGTCCTGATCTTGGAGGACACAGGTGCAAAGCTGGTGCTGTTCATTAAAAAACAATCAGATCATTCAATTTCAGTCTATACCCGTATTATATATGTGCTCCTCTAGCGGCGCTTTATAGGCTGAGAGCCCATGGACTATGTATCACATCACAGCATGTCTAGATCTCTGATGTAGACCACCAGACTTGCCGTCAATCAGAACCACTTTTCAAAAAAATGAGTGTGACGGAAAACAACTTTTTTTTCTTCCACCAGGGAAGACTGGATTACAGTCAGTGATAAATTACCCAAAGAAGTGTTTGTTGTGGCCCAAATTTATCGGATGTCTATGACTATCCTAAAGGTTAGTTACTCTGCAGAATATTTGCAGTGAGGTATTCATGATTTTTGGACAATAACGATAATGGACCAGTGTATATGCCTAAGGCCCCTTTCAGACATCTGTGACATCTGTGACATCTGTTTTTAACACGGATGCCACACGTACCCATGTTATTCTATGGTGTTACTCACACGGCCGTGTTTTCACATGGACTGTGTGACCCCTCGTGGCCCCACACGCACACATGGAGACATGTCCATTTTTCTCTCACAGCAGGGGTGTCACACGGATCGCACACTGATGTGATTCGTGTGACATCAGTGAGACACGTACCGGAGAAAACACGTGTCTTTGAAATAAAGAGATATTCTATATTTACCTGTATCCAGCGCTGCTTTCTTCGGCTCTACTGTCTCCTGCTTCTGACCCCCACTCATTATATTCATTGATTATTCACTGTACTGAGGACCTGGAAGCCGGAGCATTGCAGTGACAGCATCGAGCACCGTGCCAGGGACAGCACCACCGAGGACAGCATCGCCGAGGACAGCATCGCCAGTGACAGGTGAGTATTCAGCAAGGAACCAGTGTGTGCGCAGTGACGTCCAGGAGGTCATCAGAGTTCCCAATGAACTCTGATGAACCCGTGCAGTCACCGTCGTGACACCTGCTGGAGTGGAGGTGTCATCAGGATGTCATCAGAGTTCATTTGAAACTCCAATGACCTTTTGGATGTCACTGCACACACACTGTTTGCTGGATACTCACCTGTCATCGGCGATGCTGTCCTCAACGGTGCTGTTCCCGATGCCGTCCCCGGGATGGTCCAGCTTCCAGGTCCTCAGTGCAGTGAATGATTAATGAATATAATAAGCGGGAGGCAGAAGAGCCGAAGAAAGCAGCTCTGGATACAGGTGAATATAGAAAATCTTTTTATTTCAAAGACCCATGTTTTTCTCCGGTACGTGTCATACTGATGTCACATGTATGCCAACAAAGATGTGTGCCACATGCTTGACACATGTATGACCATACCGATGCATGTGGCTTGTACCTGATTAAACACGGAAGTCTAAAAGGGGCCTAATACTGCATTGCTATGTGTAAGTTTCTTGTAGTGACTAGTAATAGGCGAATTAGAACTGTAAAGTTTGGCGTCCGTACCGGACACCGAACAAGGACTTCACAGGGAAGTCCGTGTTACTGTTCCGTTTTGGCTACCTGAATTTTTTTTCTAAAAGAAAGCAAAATAGAAATTAAAGCAGGAGTATTATACTTACCGAGTCTCCCGCATGAATGTCCCACTGCTTCCATGTCTGATCATTAACTCTCACGCATATTCACTGCTTCCCCCGCCCACCCTCTGTGAGAGTGTCTGTGATTGGTTGCAGTCAGACTGCTGGTGTGCCGGCATCTGTAATTGGTTGTGGAGTGTAAAAATAAATAAATAATTGGAAAAGAGATGACCTAAGGTCCCCTATATATTGATACCCAGCACAGATAAAGCAGAAGGCTACGGCTGCAGCCCCCAGCCCTTCAGGTTATCTTGGCTGTGTATAAAAATAGGGGGGACCCCATTTTAAAATGATTTAACCCCTTAAGGACAAAGTTAATTTTTGACATAATGGCCATGCCAAATTTTAGAAATCTGACCACTGTCACTCTATGAGAGAATAACTCTGGAACTCATTAACTCATCTCAACTTCATTGTATCCCGGTGATTCAGAGATTGTTTTTGTTCGTGACATATTGTACTTTATACATAGTGGTAAATTTAGGCTGATATTTTTTGCTTTTATTTCTGAAAAAAAATTGGAAATTTGACCAAAATTTTGAAAATTTCACAATCTTTAAACTTTGAATTCTTATGCCCTTAAACCAGAGAGTTATGTTACACAAAGTAGGTAATAAATAACATTTCCCACATGTCTACCTTACATCAGCACCATTTTTTTAAACAAATTTTTTTGGGGTTAGGAAGTTGGAAGAGTTCAAAGTTTATCGGCAATGTACAAAACCATTTTTTTAGGGACCACATCGTATTTGAAGTGACTTTAAGAGGCCTAGGTGACAGAAAACACCCAAAAGTGATACCATTCCAAAACTGCACCCCTCAAAGTACTCAAAATCACGTCTAAGAAGTTTATTAACCCTTCAGGTGCTTCACAGGAACTAAAGTTATATGGAATGAAAAAAAACAAAAAATTCATTTTACCTAAAAATGTTGTACTAGCCTCCATTTATTAACTTTTAGAAGAAATAACACAATAAAATAGACACCAAAATTTTTTACCCAATCTGAGCGCGCTGATGCCCCATATGTGGTCAGAAACCTCTGTTTATACAAATGGGAGGGCCCAGAACAGAAGGAGCAATATTTGAATTATGTAGAGCAACTTTGGCTGAAATAGATTGCGGGCAACATGTTGCATTTGCAGGGCCCCTAAGGTACCTAAACAGCAGAAACCTCTCATAAGTGACCCCCATTTTGGAAACTAGACCCCACAAGAATTTTATCTAGGAGTATAGTGAGCACCTTGAACCCACAGATACTTCACAGAATTTGATAACATTAGGCCGTCATATTGAAAATTTTCATGTTCACAAAAATGTGACTTAAGCACCAAATTTCTCATTTTTTCAAGCGGTAACACCAAAAAGTGGATCATACAGTTTATTACTCACTTAATTAGGAGTGAGGCAATGCCCCACATGTAGTCAGAAAGTTTTAGATTGTTGAGTCGTGAAAATAAAAAAATACATTTTTACCACAAAATTGTTACTTCAACCAGATAACCTTTTTATTCACCAGGGTAACAGGACAAAATGCACCATTCAATTTATTGAACAATTTCTCCTGAGTACGCTGATACCTCATATGTGGTGGAAAAGGTGGAAATCAACTGTTTGGGCGCATGGCAGGGCTCGAAAGGGAAGCAGCACCATTTGACTGCAAAATTGGCTGGAATCATTAGCGGATGCCATGTCACGTTTGGAGAGCCCCTGATGTGCCTAATTAGTGGAGCTCCCCAACAAGTGACCCCATTTTGAAAACTAGTCCCCTCAAGGAATCTATCACGATATTTGGTGATTACATTGAACCCCTAGGTGGTTCCCAGAATTTTATAATGTTGAGCCATGAAAATAAAAAAATACATTTTTACCACAAAATTGTTACTTCCTTCCACCAGATAGGCTTTTTATTCACAAGCGTAACGGGAAAAAATGCACCATACGATTTATTGTATAATTTGTCCTGAGTACGCTGACATCTAATATGTGTTGGTAATCAACTGTTTGGGCGCACAACAGGGCTCAGAAGGGAAGGAGCGCCATTTGATTGCAAGATTGGCTGGAATCATTAGCATTAACTCCCCCACATGTGACCGAATTTTGGAAACGACCCCTCAAGGATTTTATTAATGGGTATAGTGAGCATTTTGAACCCACAGGTACATCACAGAATTTGATAACATTAGGTCGTCATATTGAAAGCTTTCATTTTTTTTCACCAAAATGTTGCTTTAGCACCAAATTTCTCACTTTTTCAAGAGCAAATACCAAAAAGTGGACCCCACAGTTTCTTATGCAATGTCTTATGCGTGCAAGGATAACCCACATGTGGTCAGAAACCTCTGTGTGGACAAATGGGAGGACCTGAAACAGAAGGAGCACCATTTGAATTTTGGAAAAGTTGAAATATATTGTGAGCAACATGTTGCATTTGCAGGGTATCTATACAGCACAAAACCCCAGGGCTGTGGAGTCGGTAAGCCAAACCTTCGACTCCGACTCCTCAATTTCTCTTGCACCGACTCCGACTCCTACATATATTGCTTATAGTTAGGTGAAAAATTTATTGTAGTACATGAACATGTGTATGTGAACATCAGACATTTAATAATTTTTATGATACAGTAATCAAGATATTTGGATAGAACATAAAATATATTTATTGGAATACAACTTTAGAACACAAAAAACTGTAATAAATTGTAAATATTTAATACACTATGTAATATACAGTAGATTACATATATATCTTGTGTGTGTATATATGTGTATTTATATAATTACATATTTACAATTTATTAGTTTTTTTGTGTTCTAAAGTTGTATTCCAAAAAATATGTTTTATGTTCTATCTAAATATCTTGATTATTGTATCATAAAAATAATTAAATGTATGATGTTCACATTGTACTACAATACATTTTTCAGTTAAATATAAGCATTATACTAAATGTTATTATTTAGTTAAATATTCAGCACATTCTGCATTGCACTACTATCCCCAATTTATTATATATTTTAGGAGTCGGAGTCGGTGCATTTTATACCGACTCTGACTCCACCAAAATGAGCTCCAACTCCGACTCCACAGCCCTGGAAAACCCCCACAACTTTACCCCTCAAGGATTTTATTCAAGGGTATAGTGAGCATTTTGAACCCACAGGTACTTCAGAAAAATGTTGCTTTAGCATCAAATTTCTCACTTTTAGGCTTTGTGCCCAAATTCTGGCGACACTGTAATTGAGCATTGCAGTACAGTATAGCTACAATCAGAGCAGTGAAGGGTAATGTCCCATAAAGGGACTAAGTAAAAATAGAGATATAAAAGTACAAATACAGATATTTACAAATATTTGGTACTGCCGCATCTGAAACAAAGTGATCTATAAAACTATCACACTAATTAACCCCTCCACTGAACACGGTAAAAAATAAAAACTGTAGCAAAAATTATGTCTTTTTTTCTATGAAATAATTTTTATGGTGTAAAAGCAGCAAAATATAAAAAAAAATCTATGTAAATGTGGTATCACTGCTGTATTCGCACTGACCTGAAGAGTAAAACTGTCTTATCACATTTATGAAACTGTAAAAGGCGTAAAAAAACTTCCAAAAGAAAAACAATTACTGAATTGCTGTTTTTTCACGATTCTACCTCACAAAAAGCAGAATAGAAAGCGATCAAAAAACAATATGTGGTCAAAAATGGTACCAATTACAACTCCAACTCATCCCACAAAAAAAAAAACAAGCCCTCACACGGCTCTGTTGCCAGAATTTTTTTTTATTCTATATCTATATTTTTTTATTCTATATTATTTATTCTATAGAATAAAAAATTCTATAGCCTTCAAAAATCAGTGATACAAAAACCTTTTTTTTTCTAAAAAAAGTGTTTTTAGTGTGATAGTAGCCAAACCTAAAAAAAATATAGCAACCGTACTGACCTGAGGAATAAAGATATCTAATCACTTATACTGCAAGGTGAATGGCGTAAAATTAGATAAAGCAAATTCTTCAACTGCTGTTGATTTGTTCATTCTGACTCTAAAAGATCGCAGTATGGTACGGCTCATATTTATCCTGCACTCTACGCTGAGCACTTCCTCAGGGGCATACATATAAATCTCTAAAAACCATGATGCAGACATAAATTTCCAATGGAAAATCTACTGTAATGAGACAGAAGGAGTAACTTTGAACTCCTGTCTGGCCTGTGATCTAGCGAAGTCCATCCTTTTAGATGTGCACAAAAGTGTGGTCATCAACAGTTTTGTTCACCTTTGCAAAGATTGACACTGCTGAACAGATGCCAAACAGAGTGTGAAGTAGCTCTACTGCCTCATTTTAGTGAATGGATCCATGGGGGGTTTCACCTGGATCACGTATTTTAGAGATGTAGATGTACACCCTGCTGTAAGTGCTCAGCATAGAGCACAAGATAAATGTGACCTAATTCAAAATGTTGTGTACCCAAAATGCCAAATAGCATTCAACTCAACCCATAAAAACACAAATCCCCGCTCAGGTCTGTCATCTGTTAATGGAAATATAGGGGGCTTCCATGTTACTGGTAGCACAAAAGCTCTCAAAAAGCCCTATCTCCCCACCCCCCCAAAAAAAATCCAGCAAAATTCCTTCTGAGCACCACAGTGGACCTAAACTACAGTGTCCACCTGTTTGCATTGTTGAAGTGAAGAGAACCCACTTAATTTACGGGATGCAGGTTTCGAGAAGCACGTGCTGGGCACAATGTACATGCACTGCAATGTACTGGACACGTCAAGGACTTATTTCCAATTCCTTTCTCGCCTTTTCATTGGGGGACACAGACATTGGGTTATATGGTGTCTCCAGGGGAGGCATGACACTAGGTTTGAAAAAAGTGTTAGCTTCTCCCCCCACAGCATATACCCCAGCTAGGCGGGAACTAGCTCAGTTTTTTCCTAGTGTCAGCAGGGAGGCTGACATGTCTGGACTGAGCTCCACCAGAGGTGCCTCAGGCCAGCTTATTTTTACTTTTTATTTTGTTTTTCTTTTCTTATTCATTCTATTTTTGATAGGGGCAATACCAGGGTGCCTTGCCACCCCCGTTCCCCCCGTGTACGGGCAGAGGAAACCTGGCGTGCAGAAGCCGTCAGTCTTCCCTCGCGCCCAAGTGGTCGGGTCTGTGTACCCCTCCAGGCTCCCTGGAAGCACCTCACACCAAGGTAGCTCCAGAGGGCTAGCAGAGCCGAGGACCTGCTTCAGCCTTGAGCCGAAGATGCGTCCCCGAGAACCCCGCATCCCAGGACCGACGCGTCTTCAGACGGAGCCAGGAGCAGGTAGGGAGACGACGAGTCAGTTCCTTGCATCCAAACCGCCGCCTGGAAAGGCGCCGGTGGGGCGATGCAGGCCGTGATCCCAGGGAAGCATCATTAATTTAGCTCCCAGCATCGGCCTGCATTCTAGCAATGCCCCCTCCACTGCTCTAGAAGCCGCTCCCTCAAGTGGGCCGTCTCTCCCCTCCATGCTGCCAGAGAACACTGGACGCCATTACATGTGGGGAGCAGACACGGGTGACATCGCCTCCTTGGCTCTGCGATTCTGCAGCACTATATACTGCTCTGCTCAGTGGTATATCGCTGTCTTTCTAGCGGTGTGTGTCTGCTGGCTGGCGGTGTATATCAGCTTTTAGCAGTATATACTAACTGTGCCTGTAGATATATACTGACTGTTTGACAGGGTGTGCTACTTTACTCGGTATATACCGGCTCTGCATAGCAGTCATTTATAATACTGCTAGCAGCTCCTCACCCACAGCAGTCCCTTTATAATACTGCTAGAGGCTCACTGTACTTATTGTGGATCTGTTGCTGAGATGCGTAACTGCAAGGGTGATTAAGCTTTCCAGGCATCCTCTACGGACCTGTACTATGCTTGTACCACCTGTGGACGCTCGTTTTCTAATGGCCGAAGCTATCCACTATGCCGGGGCTGCGATGCCCCTACTACCGTGTCACAACAGCCTCCGCTGCCGGACTAGGAGGTCGTGCAGTCTGTGGATTTGGGTGCGGCCACTATCCAGGCAGTACCCCAGTCTGATGACGTTATTCCTGCCTGGGCTCTTCTAATGTCTAAGAGGTTAGATGACCTGGCCGCTCAGGTATCCCAGCCTTCCACAGGCTCTCACAGCCTCCCCCCGGCTCAGCTCCCAAGGGGAGCCCGCCTTCGTCTGGTGTCTCGTTCCCAGTACGTAAAAAGGCTGTCTCCAAAAGGCGCCATTGCGACCGTTACGTCTCGTCCGACTCGGACGATGATCAGTCTGACTCGGGCTCCGAGACCTTTAGTAGTCACGATTCCCAAGACTCTGACTCTGGTTCAGATGTCCCTTCTGAGTCTAGACATATGGAAGACACATTCATTTTGGCTGTTAATCACTCTGTCGATTTCTGATCAGCCTTCGGACCCGACTTCTTAGTCAGCAATCAAGCGGGCCAAGAAGCCTCCTAAGTCCTTTGCCCAGGATCCGATTTTTCATCAGATCATATCTAAAACGGTGGGATCACCCTGATAGGAGGTTTAATAAAAAATCCTCCTCTTCATTCGCTTATCCCTTTCCATCAGAACTGGTTAAGCTCTGGTCAGTACCCCCCGTTGTGGATCCGCCAGTATCCAGGCTGGCTAAACACACGGTTATGTCTGTCTCAGACACCGCATCTCTCAAGGGCTCGTCCGACCGCGCAATTGATGCTGCGGTCAAATCTATTTTCCAGGCTTTGGGCTCCTCTCTGCGCCCCCTGTTTGCCTTGACATGTGTGGCGAGAGCTATGAGTGTGTGGAGTAGGAACTTGCGCAAGTTGCTTCGCTCTTGCAATATTCCTTCAGAGGCTCTTGAGATCCTTGATTTGTTCTCTCTAGCCTCTAATTACTTGCTTCACGGCTCCTTAGATGCAGCTAGTTTGTCAGCCCTAACGGCAGCCAATGCTGTTTTTGCCCGCAGAGTCCTGTGGCTAAAGATATGGAACGCGGACAGTGCCTCCAAGAAGTCCCTGTCCACACTCCCCTTCCAGGGTCTTCATCTGTTTGGAGAATCCCTGGACAAGCTTATATCTGAGACGACGGGTGGTAAAAGTACCATTCTACCACAAAAGCGGCCTGTATCCAAAAATTTTAAAAAGTCTTCTTGGCGCAGGCAGTCCTTTCGGCCCGCCCCCCCAAAAACCATCACAGGGGTCGTCGCAACGCTCAGATCGTGGATCCGGTCCCTCAAGGGACTCTTCCTGGCGTTCCCACTACAGGCAATCTAAACCCAAGGGACCTCGCCGCGCGAAGGCCCCTTCAGCATGACGCCGGGTACCCCTCAGAGCCGACTCCTGTTGGAGGGCGGCTTCTGCTTTTTCGGGATATCTGGCTAGACCATACTCGCGATGCTTGGGTTCGAGAAATCGTCACCTCAGGTTACAAGATCGATTTCCATTCCCTACCGGCCAACAGGTTTCTGCGTTCTCGTCTTCCAAAGTCCACAACGCAAAGCCAGGCCTTATGTCAGGCCATAGCCTCTGTGCAAAAAGCAAACGTTATCATTCCAGTGCCCCTGGAACAGCGCGGCAAAGGTTTCTATTCAAACCTCTTTGTCGTCCCCAAAAAAGATGGCTCTGTCCGTCCTATCCTGGACCTCAAAAGGCTAAACAGGTCCGTACGGATTCGGACCTTCCGAATGGAATCATTGCGAGCCGTACTAGCTGCTATGGAACCGGGAGAATTCCTAGCTTCCATAGACATTCAAGATGCTTATTTACACATTCCCTTATGTGTATCGCATCAACGGTTCCTTTGTTTTGCCGTAGGACACCGTCATTTCCAATTCAGGGCCCTTTCCTTTGGGCTGGCTACTGCGCCTCGGGTCTTTCCAAAGGTCATGGCGGCCGTCATGTCCATTTTGCACCCCAGAGGCGTTCTGGTCGTTCCCTATTTGGACGACCTACTTGTCAAGGGGAGCTCTCCTCAAGTTTGCTCAGAAAGCGTGCAAATTTGCCTAGACACGCTCTCAAGGCTAGGGTGGCTTCTCAACTTCAACAAGTCATCCCTAATTCCTCATCAGCGCATCACCTTTTTAGGTATGCTGATAGACACGGTTCAGGCCCGGGGTTTTTCTTCCAGAAGACAAGAGGTCTTCCCTGATCCGAGCCGCCCAATCCCTCCGCTCCCGCCGTTACACATTCCTCCGGAGTGAGATAAGAGTGTTAGGCAAGATGGTAGCAGTCATGGAAGCCGTGTCATTTGCCCAATTCCATTTGCGCCCTCTGCAATTGGATCTTCTGTCATCTTGGGACAAGAATCCAGCCCCTCTAGACCGGTCAGTCCGCTTATCTCGGACTGCCCTCAGCTCCCTCGTCTGGTGGACTCAGGTCTCATCCCTATCTCAGGGGAAGTCCTTCCGCCCCGTCCACTGACACGTAGTCATGACAGATGCCAGCCTGATAGGCTGGGGGGCGGTGTTTCTCCACCACACTGCTGACGGACGCTGGTCTCACCCCGAGCGATCCCTTCATATCAACATTCTGGAGATCAGGGCCATATTTCTGGCCCTTCAGACTGTTCAAACCTTGCTTCTGGGCCTCCCGGTTCGGATCCAGTCAGACAATGCCACGGCTGTGGCTTACGTCATCCGTCAGGGAGGAACTCGCAGCAGGGCAGCGATGAGAGAAGTCTCCAGGATTCTTCTTTGGGCAGAGATGCACATTCCCATTATTTCAGCTGTCCATATTCCGGGGATAGACAACTGGGCCGCAGACTTTCTCAGCAGGCAAGGTCTAGCGGCAGGGGACTGGTTCCTCCACGACGAGGTGTTCCATCAGATCACTCTTCGTTGGGGGCTCCCAGATGTGGACCTCATAGCGTCTCGGCTAAACGCCAAAGTACATCCCTTCGTATCCCGGTCGAGAGACCCGCTAGCGCTCGGCTCCGACGCTCTAGTCCTCCCATGGTCGCAGTTTTGCCTGCCATACGTTTTCCTTCCGTTCCCTCTCATTCCGAGAGTAATCAAGAGAATCAAAGCGGAGGGAATCCCGGTGATCCTCGTGGCCCCGGACTGGCCCAGAAGAGCCTGGTTTCCAGAGCTCCTCCACCTTCTCGGCGACACTCCCTGACGTCTTCCCGACCGCCCGGATCTTTTGTCGCAAGGTCCAATTTTCCACCAGAATACAGCACAGCTGCATTTGACGGCGTGGCGCTTGAATCCTTGATTCTAGCCAAGTCGCGTCTTTCTTCCAGGGTAGTTCATACCATGCTTAATGCTCACAAGCCTTCCTCCGCCAGCATTTATCACAGGACCTGGAAGACCTATCTGTCTTGGTGTGACCGTCATAATCGGTCACCCCTTACCTTTTCCATCCCTAATGTTCTTGCCTTTTTGCAAGACGGTATGGACTCGGGTCTTGCTCTCATTACCCTTAAAGGACAAGTTTCTGCCTTGTAAATTTTTTTCTAGAAGCAGCTGGCTTCTCGCCCTCAGGTCCGTACCTTTCTTCAATGGGTGGCGCATTTGGTCCCCCCTTATCGTCACCCCTTAGATCCCTGGGATCTGAATTTGGTTCTCGGAGCTCTTCAGCTTCCTCCTTTCGAACCCTTGAGAGAAATCTCTCTTCAACGGCTGTCTTGGAAAGTTGCCTTTTTAGTCGCTATTACCCCTATCAGGCGAGTGTCCGAACTGGCAGCTCTGTCCTGTCGCTCACCTTACCTGATATTCCATCATGATAAGGTAGTCCTTCGGACTTCCCCCGCCTTCCTTCCGAAGGTCATATCCTCTTTCCACCTGAACGAGGACATTGTGTTGCCGTCATTCTGCCCGGCCCCGGTCCACTCCTTTGAGAAAGCCCTTCACACTCTCGATCTTGTCAGGGCTCTGCGGATCTACATCTCCAGAACAGCGCCGTTGCGCAAGTCCGATGCCCTTTTCGTCCTCTCAGAAGGACACAAAAAGGGCGACCGGGCTTCCAAATCCACGATTTCTCGATGGATCAGGACTGCCATGTGTGAAACTTACAAAGCACGGGATGTCGTTCCCCCTCAATCTGTGCGGACCCACTCTACGCGAGCAGTGGGTGCTTCCTGGGCTATCCGCCATCAGGCTTCGGCTGCCCAACTTTGCAAGGCCGCTACCTGGTCCAGTGTGCACACGTTTACAAAATTCTACAGAGTGCATACGCATGCCTCCGCGGATGCTGCTCTTGGAAGACAAGTCCTTCAGGCGGCAGTGGCCCATTTATAAGTGGCCACTGCTCAGTTTTTTGACAGTGTTTGTTATGAGTTCCCTGCAGTTGCAGTTCTTAGTCAGCTCTTAGTCTGATGTTCTACACTGTTAATAGTTCAGTTCCCACCCAGGGACTGCTTGGGGACGTCCCAATGTCTGTGTCCCCCAATGAAAAGGCGAGAAAGGAAAGGACATTTTTGTGTACTCACCGTAAAATGTCTTTCTTGGAGCCTTTCATTGGGGGACACAGCTCCCACCCTTGTGGTTTTGGTTGTCCTTCTCCTACTGCTTTTACAACAAACTGAGCTAGTTCCCGCCTAGCTGGGGTATATGCTGTGGGGGGAGGAGCTAACACTTTTTTCAAACCTAGTGTCACGCCTCCCCTGGAGACACCATATAACCCAATGTCTGTGTCCCCCAATGAAAGACATTTTACGGTGAGTACACAAAAATGTCCTTTTTATTTTCTGCATCATTGATTGCGTTTGACACCATGGATGTTTTCGAGAGACTAAATCGTTACTTCACCCATTGATGAATTCCCAGAGCGGTGTCATTTCCAAAATGTGGTCACCTGAGGTTGTTCTGGCACTTGGGGTTTTGCAAATGTAGTCCACAAACATTTCTAGGAACATCTGTGCTCCAAAAATCAAATTACGCTCCTTCCGTACCAAGTACTGCGGTGCAGGCAAACAGTACTACTGTCACATGTTGGGCAGTGCCACGTTCAGAAATTGTGTAATATTTTATGGGACCTTTTTTTTGTTTTTACCTATTTCCCTTGTGAAAATCAGAAATCTGCTTTTAAAACATTTTAGTGCTAAAAATCTAATTATTTTTTTTTCACCGCCCAATTATATAAGATTTTGTGACACACCTGTAGGGTCAATATGCTCACTGCGCCACTATATTAACTCATTGAGGGGTGTAGTTTGTAAAATGGGGTCACTTGTGGGAGGTTTCTGCTATTCTGGCACCTCAAGGGCTCTCACAATGGGACATGGCACCTGTAAACCAACTAAATCTGCACTTCGATATGGCACTCCATCCCTTCTTCACTTCGTACTGTGCCTCAAAAGTTGTTTTCCACCACAGGAGAAATTTCACAACAAATTGTACAGTGCATTATCTCCTGCTACCCTAGTGAAAATTAAAAATATGGGGTTAAAGCAACATTTTTGTGGTTAAAAATGTATATTTTCATTTTCACGGCTCAACATTATAAAATTCTGTGACGCACCTAGGGGTTCAAGGTGCACATCAAACATTTAGGTAAATTCCTTGAGGGGTCTAGTTTCCAAACTGGGGTCACTTGTGGGGAGCTCCACTGTTTCGGCACCTCAGAGTTTTTGCCAATGTCACATGACACCCACACACCATTCTAACTATCTTGGAACTCAAATATGGCGCTCCTTCCTTTCTTCACTTTGTACTGTGCCTCAAAGGTGGTTTTCAACCACTTATGGGCTATTGGCGTAATCAGGAGAAATTGCACAACAAATTTTATGGTGCTTTTTTTTCCTCTTACCTTTGGGAAAATGAAAAATTTGAGGTTTAAGCAACATTTCTGTGGTAAAAATGTATTTTTTCATTTTTGCGTCTCAATGTTATAAAATTCTGTGAAACACCAGGGGGTTCAATGTGTTCACCAAACATCTACCGTATTTTTCGCTTTATAAGACGCACCGGATTATAAGACGCACCCCAAACTTAGACATAAAAAAGGTAAAAGAAAAATGGGGTCCATCTTATAATCCGGTGTTCTCTTACCGGAGGGGGGCAGCAGTGGTGGTGAAGCGGGGTCACAGGAGGCAGCGGATTTGCTGGCAGGCACGGCGGGTCAGTGGCAGCGGCGTCCGGGGTGGCAGGAGCCGGGGGATCCATGGTGGTAGGAGCCACGGGGCCCGTGGTGGTGGTGGCGGCAACAGCAGCGTCGGCGGGTGAGTCATGCAGCAGGCCGCTGCAGTGAGTGTCCCAGTGTCCGCGGTCCCGGTTCAAATAATGGCGCCTGCGCAGATGGAGCTCTCATCCAAGGGCTCCATCTGCGCACGCGCCCGCTGCCATCATTTGAAACTGGGACCGCGGACAAACTGGGTAAGTTGCTGCACAGCCGCCCGCCCCGCAAGCACAGAGTGGCAGCCAGCAGGCTGGCCGCCCACCCTGCGTGCAAGCGGCCGGGTACCTGTGCTTGCGTGCGGGCGGCAGCCATCTGCTGCCCGCACAGGCACCCGGCCGCTGCCCGCACACAGCACCCGGCCGCTGCCCGCACACAGCACCCGGCCGCTGCCCGCACACAGCACCCGGCCGCTACCCACACACAACACCCGGCCGCTGCCCGCACATTGCCGCCGACCGCCGCCTTCACACAGCACAAAGCCGCCGACCGCCGCCCGCACACAGCCGCCGACCGCAGCCCGCACACAGCACACAGCCGCCGACCGCCGCCTGCACACAGCACCCAGCCGCCGACCGCCGCCTGGACACAGCCGCCGCCCGCACACAGCACCCGGCCGCCGACCGCCGCCTGGACACAGCCGCCCGCACACAGCGCCTGGACACAGCCGCCGCCTGCACACAGCACCCGGCCGCCGACCGCCGCCTGCACACAGCACACAGCCGCCGACCGCCGCCTACACACAGCACACAGCCGCCGCCCGCACACAGCACACAGCCGCCGACTGCCGCCTGCACACAGCACCCGGCCACCGACCGCCGCCTGGACACAGCCGCCGCCTGCACACAGCACCCGACCGCCGCCTGGACACAGCCGCCGCCTGCACACAGCACCCGGCCGCCGACCGCCGCCTGGACACAGCCGCCGCCTGCACACAGCACACAGCCGCCAGCTGCCGCCCACACACAGCACCCGGCCGCTGCCCGCACACAGACGCCGACCGCCGCCCGCACACAGCACCCGGCTGCCGCCCGCACACAGCCACGGGTACCCGGCTGCCACCGCACGCAAGCACAGGTACCCGGCCGCTTGCACGCAGCCACAGGCACCCGTCCGCCCGATCACCGCACAGACAGGACCCCCAGGTACTGCTATATTCGCTTTATAAGACACACCCCCCATTTTCCTCTCAAATTTTTGGGAGGAAAAGTGCGTCTTATAAAGCGAAAAATACGGTATATTAATTCCTTGAGGGGTCTAGTTTCCAAAATGAGGTCAATTGGGGGGGAGCTCCACTATTTAGGCACCTCAGCGGCTCTCCAACCATAACATGCCATCCGCTATCGATTCCAGACAATTTTGCACTGTAAAATTCAAATGGTGCTCCTTTCTTTCCGAGTCTTGCCGTGCGCCTAAACAGCTGATTTCCATTACAAATGGGGTATCGGTGTACTCGGGAGAAATTGCACAATAAATTGCATGGTTCATTTTCTCTTATTACCCCTGTCCAAATGCAAAATGTGGGGTTAAAGTAAGATTTTTGTGGGAAAAAGTAAATTTAATTATTCCTCCCAAAAAGCATTACATTTAGTGTATAAGTCATATGTACCTCAAAAAGGTGCCATTGAAATATATAACTCATCCTGAAAAATACTAACTCTTAAGCCAGCTTTACACCTTACAATTAGGGATGCGATCTCGTATGCGATGTGACACGCCCAGGTCGCATATGCGATTGAATGAGATTGCACGTAGGTCGTTCATTTGCTGTCACACGTGCGTTAGTAGCCTATGTTAAATTGATCAATTTTGTGTGCGATCCTTTAGATCATGTGTTCCGTGACGTATGCATCGGGCACCCTTTTTTTTTTTTATTTATTGACTTGCCAAGCGTGTGTAATGTGTAGGGATGCGTTTTTACTATGTCATCTGCCATTCAGCTCTGCTACATGGCCGCTAACAGCAGACACAGACAGCCATGTAGCAGAGCTGAATGGCAGATGACAGCAGACACAGACAGAGCCGCACTGTCAGAATGAACTCGGGTGAACCTCACCCGACTTCACGGTCATGCTGCGGCTCTGTCTGTGTCGCGTCCTGATTAGCGGTCACCAGTGAAGGGCTCACCGGTGACCGCTAAACTCCTGAGTGACTGAATTGAGCAGCCCTCTCTCATACTCACCGATCCCCGTTCCCCGGCGCTGCACGGCATTCACACTGCTCCGGCGGCTTTTACTCTTTTGAAAAAGCCGGCCGCCCATTAAACAATCTGGTATTCCCTGCTTACCCCGCCCACCGGCGCCTATGATTGGTTACAGTGAGACACGCCCCCCACGCTGAGTGACAGGTGTCACACTGCACCCAATCACAGCAGCCGGTGGGCGTGTCTATACTGTGTATTGAAATAAATAATTAAATAATTAAAAAAAACGGCGTGCGGTCCCCCCCAATTTTAAAACCAGCCAGATAAAGCCATACGGCTGAAGGCTGGTATTCTCAGGATGGGGAGCTCCACGTTATGGGGAGCCCCCCAGCCTAACAATATCAGCCAACAGCCGCCCAGAATTGCCGCATACATTAGATGCGACAGTTCTGGGACTGTACCCGGCTCTTCCCGATTTGCCCTGGTGCGTTGGCAAATCGGGGTAATAAGGAGTTATTGGCAGCCCATAGCTGTCAATAAGTCCTAGATTAATCATGTCAGGCGTCTATGAGACACCTTCCATGATTAATCTGTAAGTGACAGTAAAAAAACACACACACATGAAAAAATCCTTTATTAGAAATAAAAAACACAAACACATTCCCTCATTACCAATTTATTAACCCCCGACAAACCCTCCATGTCCGGCGTACTCCACAGTCCTCCAGCGTCGCGTCCAGCTCTGCTGCATGGAGGTGACAGGAGCAGCAGAAGACACCGCCGCTCCGGTCACCTCCACGCAGGTAATGAAGACAGCCGCGCGATCAGCTGATCTGTCACTGAGGTTACCCGCGGCCACCGCTGGATCCAGTGACAGCGGGTAACCTCAGTGACAGATCAGCTGATCGCGCGGCTGTCTTCATTACCTGCGTGGAGGTGACCGGAGCGGCGGTGTCTTCTGCTGCTCCTGTCACCTCCATGCAGCAGAGCTGGACGCGACGCTGGAGGACTGTGGAGTACGCCGGACATGGAGGGTTTGTCGGGGGTTAATAAATTGGTAATGAGGGAATGTGTTTGTGTTTTTTATTTCTAATAAAGGATTTTTTCATGTGTGTGTGTTTTTTTACTGTCACTTACAGATTAATCATGGAAGGTGTCTCATAGACGCCTGACATGATTAATCTAGGACTTATTGGCAGCTATGGGCTGCCAATAACTCCTTATTACCCCGATTTGCCAACGCACCAGGGCAAATCGGGAAGAGCCGGGTACAGTCCCAGAACTGTCGCATCTAATGTATGCGGCAATTCTGGGCGGCTGTTGGCTGATATTGTTAGGCTGGGGGGCTCCCCATAACGTGGAGCTCCCCATCCTGAGAATACCAGCCTTCAGCCGTATGGCTTTATCTGGCTGGTTTTAAAATTGGGGGGGACCGCACGCCGTTTTTTTTAATTATTTAATTATTTATTTCAATACACAGTATAGACACGCCCACCGGCTGCTGTGATTGGGTGCAGTGTGACACCTGTCACTCAGCGTGGGGGCGTGTCTCACTGTAACCAATCACAGGCGCCGGTGGGCGGGGTAAGCAGGGAATACGAGATTGTTTAATGGGCGGCCGGCTTTTTCAAAACAGTAAAAGCCGCCGGAGCAGTGTGAATGCCGTGCAGCGCTGCGCTGGAGATCGGGGATCGGTGAGTATATGAGAGAGGGGGTAAGAGGGATAGACTGACATGGACAGAGAGAGAGGGACAGAGATAGTGACCGACTGACAGAGATTAGTGAATGACAGACATTGTGAGGCGCTTCAGAACGCAGCTTTTCAGCTGCGCTCTGAAGCGGACCTTTTTTAAGCTGCGGTGCAGAGCGCACACCTGCGCACATAGCATCAGACACCAAAATCGTATGAGGGATGTCACACGTTACAATTGACTAGTTTCGTACTACCAAACGTCCAATGTATGAGGAATAAACGACGTGTATGCGATCACCGTATTTTCGTTCAATATCGATCGCATGTAGGTTTCACACGCAAACACGTCACGAACGATGCCGGATGTGCGTCACAACTTGACCCCGACGACGGATTGAAGGATTTATTGAAGTGTGTAAAGCAGGCTTTACAGCTATAGTACATTGGTAGAAAATTTTAAAAAGGTTGGTCTTGCAATGCGATAAAGAATAAAACGACAATAAAGATTTTGTTTTTAACCCCTTCATTACCTTTGACATGCTTATACATCTTAGTTGGGAAGGAGTTCCTTACCTATGGTGAATGCACATGTGAACGCACCATCGCCGCCTGGATCTCGGTGGAAACATAGCTATGATTTGGCTGTCACAGCTAGGGCTGGTGCCCGAAAAATATGCTGGTTGTTTAACCCCGTAAATGCCGCGATCAATAGTGATGGCAACATTTAGGACACCAGGGAGAAGAAGTGCGCTCCCTTTCCCATCCAATGAGCACCACATAATTGGGGAAGACTGACGGATCGTTGCCATGACAACCTGAGGTCACATAATGACCTTTGGGTTTGTCAACTATGGTGCCCTGCTAGACCATGCCTAGTACTTTCCAGTATTCGTCACGAATAGTGATGGGCACACCAGGACTGTAAAAGTCCAGATCTGCTCAGTTTGAAACGTACCTGAGGGCTGGACCCAAGCCCGGAATTCTGGCTAATGATCCGGATCCGGCAACTCAGGAAATAAAAGAAATAAAGGAAACATAAAGAACATAATAATGAAGCAACTGGCCTGTACTTATCGAAGCTTCGGCACGGCTGTAACTGCTACCGCCGCTGCTCATTCACTTCTGGGGCCTTACATTACTTTCATTGCATATGCACTGCTTTCACTGCCCATCGGTGTCTGTGATTGGTTGCAGTCAGACACGCCCCCAGCGGGTCTATCGTACAGTAAAAATAAATAAAATATTTTTTGTAGGTTCCCCCATATTATGATACCCAGCACAGATAAAGCATATGGCTACAGGCTGCAGCTCCCAGTCATGTGCTTATCTTATATGTGTATCAAAATAGAAGGAACCGCATGCGACTTTTTAAAAAAATGATTTAAATAAATAATTTAAAAAAACTAGCGTGTGGTCAATTTTGATATGCAGCCATGATAAAGCCCGACAGCTGTGGGCTGGTATTCTCAGGCTGAGGAGACCCATGGTTATTGTCCCCCCAGCCTAAAAATAGCAGCCTGCAGCTGTCCAGAATTGTCGTATCCAATAGATGCGACAATCCCAGCACTTTACCTGGCTCTTCCCTATTGCCCAGATGCGGCGGCAGTCGGGGTAATAACAGCAGATCACAGCTGCCACTAAGCCCTAGACTAGTAATGGGAGACGTCTATGATACACCCCTATTACTAATGTGTACGTGAAAATAAAGAAACGCAAACACTGAAAAAATCCGTTCTTTGAAATAAACTACAACAAACACCCTCTTTCACCCGTTTATTAACCCCCAAAACACCCCTGCAGGTCCGACGTAATCCACACGAGGTCCCACGACGATTCCAGCTCTGCTACATATCTCAAGTCACAGAGTGTGATCATGGAATATGATTGCCCGATGTGCACTTCAGGCAGATAAACTTTGAACTCTTCTAACGTCCTAAAAAAAAAAAATGATGTTTCATAAATGCTGTTGATGTAAAGTAGTTATGTGAGAAATGTTATTTATCAGCTATTTTTTTCCTGACATAACTCTCTTGTTTAAGGGCAGACATGAAATTGCTAAATTTTTCAAAACTTTTGTAAAGTGTTGAGAAATTTTCACAAATAAACACAAATCATAACAACCAAAATTCACCACTGACATGAAGTAGAATGTTTTAAAAAAAACAAAACAAAAAAAAAAAATAAATAATAATCTCAGAATCACTTATTACCAGATAAAGTGACACTGGTGAGAACTGAAAAAATTTGATTTAGTCGGAAAATTGAAATTATCAAAATTTTTCATAAAATAGGAAATGTAAAATAAATTCAAGCATTCATATTTTTTTCTAAAATATTTAACATTTTTAAATCTGAAAAATGCTTAAAAAATGTTTTGATATTTTCAGCTTTTAAACACTAGAGGGAGCAATTGCTAACATTTGACATGGAAAGCAATTGTGCTGCTAGATCGCATTACAGCTGCTGTAACGGTGGCCAGGATCTGCGGTGTCTGATGTCAATCTCCAATTTTGCGTGTTTTTGATAAGGAGGGGGAAGATAAAGTCAAATACCACATGCAGAGCCCATTTGTTGGTGACTGCAATGTTCTACTAATGTGTGGTCAATATCACTGAGTGGTGCTAAAAAAAACCAAAACCTTGAAGCTTTTGTTAAAAAAAAAAAAAAGTTGTTAAAAAATGTTTTATTTTTCTGTTGATGAAGGTGTTTTAAGACTTGTTTTATTTCCTGGTGCCCTGACATTTTATTAAGAATAATTTGGGGTACACATGATGTTTTAATTGCTTTTTTATGCAAAACTGAAATGATCTAAACACAGTAATTCTGGCATTATCAATTATTTTCCTGTGTATAGAAAAGACTGGTCTTTAATAGATGTGGCAATGACAACTATGTTTAATTTTTACAATTATTCATTTATTTTTAATGGAGGAGCAGATTTTATTATAATTGTTTATTTATTTTTACTTTTATTTTTCACTTTTTCTATACAGTGGCTATAAAAATTGTACACACTCCTGTTAAACGGAACCTGTCACCGATTTGGGCCTATAAGCTGCGGCCACCACCAGTGGGCTCTTATATACAGCATTCTAACATGCTGTATATAAGAGCCCAAGCCGCTGTGTAAAACAAAAAAAACACTTTATAATACTCACCTAAACTGTCTCTGCGGCTCAAATGGGCATCTACATCCTTCGTTGCCGGTGCTTCCTCTTTCGGACATCTTCGTCCTCTATCTTCTGAAGCCGCGGCGCATGACGCATCTACGTCATATACACTTGCCGATACCGCGCATGCGCACTACAATACTTTGATCTGCCCTACGCAGGACCTGAATGCCGGCAAGTGTGTATGACGTCGGACGCGTCATGCACCGTGGCTTCAGAAGATGGAGGTCGAAGATAGCTGAAAGAGGAGGCGTTGGCACCGGAGAACGGAGACACCCATCTGACCCACATCCACCACAGCGATTGTTTAGGTGAGTATTCTAAAGTGTTTTTTTTGTTTTACACAGCGGCCTGGGCTCTTATATACAGCATGTTAGAATGCTGTATATAAGAGCCCACTGGTGGTGGCCGCAGCTTATAGCCCCCAAATCTGGTGACAGATCCCCTTTAAAATGCCAGGTTTTCTCAGGTTAAAAGCTCAGGCCAAGAAGAATCATTTCAGAACATATTCCACCTTTAATGTCACCTATAATCTGTACATTTCAATTAAAAATTAAACTGAAATATTTTTGTGTGGGGAAAACACCCCTACAATAATGTGGTTACAGAAATGTACACACCCTTAGGCCTACTTCACACGTCCGTGAAAAACACGTGCGTGTCTTATGTGCCGTTTTTCGGGTCCGTGTTCCATTTTTTTGGTCCATTTTTCTGGTACGTGTGACATCCGTGTGATTGTGTATGCTAGCCATGTGTGCGTGTGGAATGTCCGTGTGTGCGTGAGATGCGTAAGTTTAATGCCCATGTTTTGTCCGTGTGAAATGTTCAGTGTGTGATGCACAATGACGTTGCTATATGCCCGCTGACAGCAGACAGACAGCGTTGCGCGATGGGAATGAACTCGGGTGAACTTCACCCTACTTCATTGTCATCCCCCGGCTGTCTGTGTCACGTACTGATTAGCGGTCACCCGTGAAGGACTCACCGGTGACCGCTAATCCCCTAAGTGACTGAAGTGAACAGCGCGATTAGCGCTGCTGTCACTCAGGTGACCCGCGGCCAGCTGGATCCTCCACCCGAGACCGCAACTCACCTGTGACCTCATCGCTGTCACTCGGGCGACTTGCTGTCACAGTTAGAGGATCCAGCGGTGGCCGCGAGTAACCTGAGTGACATCATCGCTGATCGCGCTACTCACCTCAGTTGCTGCGTGGAGCTGACAGGAGCGGCGGTGTTCTACTGCAGCTCCTGTCATCTTCATGTAGTAGAGCTGAGAGCGTCGCAGGACCTCCGTGGATTACGCCAGAGCTAGAGCTGTTTTCGGGGCTTAATAAAGTGGTGAACGAGGGTGTTTTTTTTGTTTATTATTTCAAATAAAGGATTTTTCATTGTGTGTGCTTATTTTCTTTAACTTACTGGTTAATCATGGAAGGTTTCTCGGGGAGACGCCTGTCATGATTAATCTTGGACTTAGTGGCAGCTATGGGCTGCTGCCATTAACTCCTTATTACCCCGATTGCCAACGCACCAGGGCAAATTGGGATGAGCCGGGTACAGTCCCGGGACTGTCGCATCTAATGGATGCGGCAATTCCGGGCGGCTGCTGGCTGATATTGTTAGGCTGGGGGGCTCCCCATAATGTGGACCTCCCCATCCTGAGAATACCAGCCTTCAGCCGTTTGGCTTTACCCTAGCTGGTATCAAAATTGTGGGGAATCGCACGGCGTTTATTTTTAATTACTTATTTATTTTTTTTACTGCTCGATATTGACACGCCCACCGGCAGCTGTGATTGGTTGCAGTGAGACAGCTGTCACTCAGCGTGGGGGCGTGTCTCACTGCAACCAATCATAGGTGCCGGTGGACGGGGAAAGCAGGGAATACGAGATTGAATAATGAGCAGCCGGCTTTTTCAAAATAGTAAAAGCCGCCGGAGTTTTTTTAACAGCTGTGCAGCGCCGCGCCGGTGATCGGTGAGTATGAGAGAGGGGGGAGACTGACCGACAGACTGAGAGAGGAACAGACGAGAGAGAGACCGACCGACAGACAGAGAGAGAGACCGACCGATGGACTGAGGGAGATTGACTGACAAACACCGAAAAAAAAGATTGACCGACATCGCTTCAAAAAAGCACAAAACGTACATGGACTATACGGAGATGCATCCGTGTCACGTACGTGTGCTCACGGACCCATAGACTTTCATTGGGTGCTTGTGTGCGTATTCCGTGCAGAAAACGGACATGCATCCGTGTTTTACGGACAAACAAATGTATCACGCACACGGACACACACACCTTATGGAAAAACGCACGTGTAACTCCATACATTGAATAACATTGGAGTACATGTGTCCGTCTCTCCGGTACATACGGAAACGGACTTAACAGGTACCGGAGACACGGACGTGTGAAGGGGGCCTTAGGCTGTGTGCGCACGTTGCGTTTTCTTCTGCGTTTTGGCTGCGTTTACAACTGCACTGTGTTATTAGCAAAATGCATGCGTTCTGATTCCCCAGCAAAGTCTATGAGAGTCATGCAAAATCTGTGCGCACGATGCTTTCTGAAACGCAGTGTTTTGATTGTCAAAAATTTGTCAAAATCTCTGCGTTTTAAGAAGCAACATGTCAATTGTTTTTGCCATTTGGGTTTTGCACTGCAAAGCAGAGTTTTTGCCCAAATTTCTGCCACAAAAAGGCAGCATTTTGAACAGCATAGGGCGCACAAGAAACCCAAATTCCCATAGACTATGCTTGAAAAGCAGAACACATCCATTTTGGCATTAAATGCTGAAGTTGAAAAAGCAGGTAAAAAGCAAAGTGCGTTCTCACCCTTAAGTGATCAAAAAACATTATGTGGCCCAAAGTGCTACCAATAAAAATTCCAACTCATCCAACAAAAAACAGGTCTTCACATGACTTTGTTGGTGGAAAAGTAGAAAACTATAGCCTTCAAGTTTCAGTGATGCAAAAAAACCTTTATTTTGCAAAAAAGTGGTTTTAGGGTGTTAGAAGCCAAACTTAAAAAACCTATATATATATATATATATATATATATATATATATATATATATATATATATATATATATACTGGAATCATACTAGAATGAGGAATAAGACCGCCCTATCACATATGCTGCAAAGTGAATGGCGTAAAAAATGATAATTAAGCCAATCATTCACCTATTGGTTTGTTCATTCTCCCTCTCAAAGATCACAGTAAGTCACGGCTCACATTTATCCTGTGCTATTTGCTTGGCGCTTACGCCTGGGATTACGTTTAAATCTGAATATCTCTGAAACACGTGATTCAGGCAAGATTCCCAATGGAAAATTCACTGTAATAAGGTAGATGGAGTCACTTTGAACTCCCGACTGGCCTGTAGTGCAGCGATGTCCATATTTTTACACACCTTTTTAGATGTGCACAAAAGTGCGACTCTAAAATATCGCAATATGGCGCGGTTCATATTTATCCTGCGCTCTACGCTGAGCACTTCCTCAGGGGGCTACGTGTAAATCTCTGAAAAGCATGATTGAGACAAAATTTGTAACGGAAAATTCACTGTAATGAGGCAGAAGGAGTCACTTTGAAGTCCTGTCTGGCCTGTTATCTGACGGAGTCCATCATTTTAGATTTGCACAAAAGTGCGGTCATTAACAGTTTTATTCACCTTTACAAAGATGGGCACTGCTGAACAAAGGCCAAACGGAGTGCAGACTAGACCTGCTGACTCATTATAGTGAATGGATCCATCTGCGGTTTCACCTGGATCACGTATTTCAAAGATGTATTTGGGAATCCTAATGTAAGTGCTCAGCATAGAGCACAGGATAAATGTGAACTAATCCAAATGTTCTGTATCCCAAATTGCCATCAATAGCATTTAACTCAACCCACAAAAAACATGTCCAAACTCAGGTCCGTCATATGATAACGGAAATAATGGGAGCTTCCATGTTACTGGCAGCACAAAGGCTCTGGACAAGTGCTATGGCTTCCCCCAAAAGAGAACCAACAAAATCTGTGCTCCCAAATCCAAATACCCCCTTGCTTCTGAACCCCACAGTGTGCCTAAGCCACAGTTTACATCCACTTGTCTGGCTTTGTTGTAGTGAAGAAAGCTTGCTGAATGGATATGTGTCTCCAGAAGCATGAGCTAGGTACAATATACAGGCACTACAATGCACTGGGCACGTCAAGGGCTGATTTGCAATTTTTAATTCTGCAACATTCACCGTGTTTGACTCAATTGGTGTACCCCTAAAGAACGTAGCACCGAAACGTGCGCGTCGGGGTGGGCGTCACAGTTACTGACCTGGTGCTTCTGTTGTGCTTATATAAATATTTGTTGGTTATTTGTGCTGCCACTGCGTGCCTCCATATATTTCTTGAATAGTTGTGCTACCGCATAAAGATTAATATACCTTGTTATGTACACTGCCATTACGTACCTCTATATACAGTCTGAGCGGTTCCTGCTGTTTGACAGAGGTTGATATCCTTTGCCTTGTATACTACCACTGTGTCTCTACATATACCTTGAGTGATTTCAGTCGCTGTGTAGAGGTTAATTCCCTCTATCTGTTTATTGTTATTACGTGTCTGGATATTAAATCTATTTTTGTATATATAGACTAGGAATTTTGGTACAATGGTTCTACTAATGCAGTTCACATGGCCTAGATAGTAGCACCTTCTTGTGCCAACTACGTTAGATGTTTTTGGATGTTTTTGAGATATCGTCCACTTTAGGTGAATGCACCGCTATTGTATTATTACGTTACATATATACAATCATGCACATATTGTTAACAATAATCATACAACTACCTCATTGCACTTAACACTTTATATTTATATTTATTACCATCTCTTTATATATTGTTTCTTTTTCATTAGTCAGGTGTGTTTTGCATTTCATTCTGCACCTTGCCTTTACTGTTATATAAATAGCACCTGTCTACTCTATATTATAAAGTAGTTTATCCAGGTTATATGCAATTTTCTGTGATTTCTTATCTTTCCAGCCAACTGTTTTGTCTTTTACGTATTTAATAAAAGTTATAATCATTTAGACCTTTTTGTTCGTTTTTTTTCTTTTGTCTTACCCATAGATGAATTCTCAGAGGGGTGTAATTTCCAAAATGTAGTCACTTAAGGGGGTTTCTGCTGTTCTGGCACTTCCACAAACTATTTTATGAAAATCTGTGCTCCAAAAATCAAATAGCTCTCCTTCCCTCCCAAGTCGTGTGGGGCAGCCAAACAGTACTGTGGGATATTGCCACATTCAGAAGAAATTGTGTAACACTCTATGGGGCCCTTATATACTTATTCCGCTTGTGACAATTGTAAATCTGAGGCACCCCACCCAGACCTTTTCCTTCCTAGCCCTGCCGTGTACTAAAACAGTAGTTTTACACCTCATATGGGGTATTGGTGTATTCAGGAAAAAATTGCACATCAAATGGTTTTATGCATTTTGTCCTGTGTTATCCTTGTCAAATTAAACAATTGAGGGCAAAAGCTTCATATTTGTGGGAAAAATGGATATTATCATTTTCCCTGCTCAGCTTTACAAAATTATGGGTCTAGTTTCCAAAATGGGATCACTTGTGGGGTGGGTTTCCACTATTTAGGCACACTCGGGGCTCTTCAAACATGACGTGGCATCCGCTAATGATTCCAACCAATTTTGTGTTCCAAAAGTCAAATGCCGCCCCTTCCCTTGTGAGCCCTGCCGTGTGCCCAAACAGTAGTTTTTCACCACATAGGGGTATCGGCGTACTCATGAGAAATTGTATAACAAATTGTACATTGCATTTTCTCGTTACCCTTGTGAAAATGCAAAATTTGTGGCTAAAGTAACATTTTGTGGGAAAAAGTTAAATGGTTAATAAACTTCTTGGATGCGATTGTGACCAGTCTGAGGGGTGCATTTTTTAGAATGATGTCACTTTTGGGTATTTTCTGTCACTTAGGCCTCTCACAGTCACTTTTTAAATGGGATGTGGTCCCTTAAAAAATGATTTGTAAATTTTGTTGGAAAAATGAAACCCTTTTCTAACATCCTAACAAAAAATGTTTTTCAAAAATTGTGCTGATGTAAAGTAGACATGTGTGAAATGTAATTGACACGCCCACGGGGTCTTGGAGGAATTTCTCATCACCGGACCGGTGTAAGGGGTTTGGGATGTCACAGCGGCCAGGCCCGTTTTTGTGACCCCAGCGGTGTCAATAAAGATGGAGGGGTTATTTACAGGGGAGAAGAGTCTGTATTCTTGACGTCACCTGTGGTTTGTGGCTAATATTTAGGAGCTGCATCTGCGGGAGGTATCCTCTGGGGCAGATGGTAGTGCAGCTGGGTTGGTGCAGCTCTCCACAGGCAGAGCTCAGGCCCCAGGGAGGTTGGGAGTAGTAGTCAACTCTATTAAAGGAGCGCAGGGCGTGAGAAGGATTGGACGACACAGATGTTGCAGTTTAAGTTCTTTACACACTGAGATGTCACCGCCTTTGGACTGCAGGACTCCGCTGTCATGGGCTCCAGCCGATCCCGGATAGTTTGGAGGTCAGAATTGGTGCTTCTTTCTGTGAGTCCTTTCTACTTGCGCCTTGTGGTGTGGGTCCCTGCGACTTGAAGCTACGCGGGGACCCGAGTCCTGGGATGGACTCTGTTCCTGTCCCGTATGGCAGGCAGCGTGAGTCCGTTACTGGTGCCGCTTTTTTGTCACGACTCCTGGCTCTATATGCTGCTGTGCCCTGGGCGCTTTGTGTGGGCCAGAAGACTTGAAATCCTCTGTCCGGTGGATTCTGCTAGCGGGACATGAAGTGCCCTCCAGCCTAGGGCTCCGCACCCTGTAGTATGCGCTTGGTCCTGAGGAGCTATGGCGCAGCTCTCCTCTCAGCGACCGTGTTCTCCCTCTGTCTCACTTGTTCCGTGTCTGTCACTATCTAGTGTCAGCATCAAACTCCCTGAGTATGCGTGTCACTTTGCTCCCCTGTGTTTAGCTCCTCCCCCCGGGTTCCAGAACTAGTGAGCAGAGGGTCCAATACATTAGTGATGGCCACCCCCCCAAGTGTCTACTCTAGCCCAGTCGCAGTGAGAGGGCATCTAACTGCGTGTTGTGGTGGTTTACCGGCAATGACCTCGTCCGTACACGGGATGAATACTGTACCTCTGGTGAGGCGCAGTACCCTGTGGCGACTAAAGCCTCAGGGGCACCACATAATCTAAATTTAAGTATTTACTATTTTGTGTGACAAATCCTAGGCTGTCCTAGGATTGTCCCGAAATGGTCAGTGATTGCGTTTCACTAGATGTTGTTCAGTGGGGATCTGACTGCCGTGTCTTCCAGGCATAGGGACTGTAACCCTCTCATTCTCACAGATATATGCATTCAGATTCTGAAGCGATGACAACATTCTTTTCTCCTCAATTGATGCTGTAATCTGCATTTTTTATGATGTATAAATTAAATATCAGATACTCAAGGAGATACCAACAAATTTCTCCGCTCCAAATCCTTGCCCAAACACAAAAACTATTGTCCTGGGTCGTTTGACCCTCTTTGCCATAAGTTTCGGCTCATATTACTGTGTAACACTGGAAAGGAATAAACTTCTTAATGAGATTCAAGAAAGGCTACGGTATTTAACTCTGCTTGTCAAATGTCTACCACACACTATATAGTACAGAAGAGATAATAGGTATGGTAACGGGGAGAAAAGAAAAAAATGACAGCACACACACACACACACCGCAGTATATCACAAAAGTGAGTATAACCCTAATATATTTGTTAATATTTTATTGTATCGTTTCATAGGACGACACTGAAGACATGACACTGTGATACAATGTAAAGTAGTTAGTGTACAACTTGTATAACAGTGTAAATTTAGTGTGCCCTCT
This sequence comes from Anomaloglossus baeobatrachus, assembly GCF_048569485.1. Taxonomy (NCBI): domain Eukaryota; kingdom Metazoa; phylum Chordata; class Amphibia; order Anura; family Aromobatidae; genus Anomaloglossus; species Anomaloglossus baeobatrachus. The sequence goes on from NC_134354.1 coordinate 221,878,387, forward strand.
AAATAACTCAACACGGAGCCATTAAAGGGAACCTGTCAGGTGCAATATGCACCCAGAACCACAGGCAGTTCTAGTTCAGGGTGCATATTGCTAATCTCTGCCTAGCAGCATACATAAAGAGATCTTTAGAAAAAGTATTTGTAAAGATCCTCTATGATATGCTAATGAGCGCAGGGACTAGTGGTAAGGGCGTTAGTTCCTGCGCTCATTCCACCCTCTTAGCATGTTAGCACACCCACAAGAGAGGCTGGGGACATACACATTACTGGGGGGCATACATATTACTGAGGAAAGGGGTATACAGCAATGGGGGACATACAGGTCTAGAGGAGGGCAGTAGCTCTGAGTTGGGGGGTCAAAGAGCTCTGAGGTGGGGGGTGACATGCAGCTATGGGGGTATACAGCTCTGGGGTGGGGGAGACATACAGCTCTGGGGGGTATACAGCACTTGTGTGGGGGGACATACAGCTCTGAGGGGGTATACAGCATCGGGGGGGAGGTGACATACAACTCTGGGGGTATAGTAGTATGCAGCCCCCATATTTCTCCATATAGTGTTATGAAGCCCCCATAGTCCTCCATATAGTATTATTCAGCCCCCATGTACCATTATGCAGCCCCCATATTGCACTTTGCAGCCCCCATATGGCACTATGCAGCCCCCATATGGCATTATGCAGCCCCCATATGGCACTTTGCAGCCCCCATATGACACTATGCAGCCCCCATATGGCACTATGCAGCCCCCATATGGCACTATGCAGCCCCCATATGGCACTATGCAGTCGCCATATGGCACTATGCAGCCCCCATATGGCACTATGCAGCCCCCATATGGCACTATGCAGCCCCCATATGGCATTATGCAGCCTCCATATAACATTAAGCAGTCCCCATATAGCACAATGCAGACCCATATAGCATTAGGCACCCTCATGTAGTATACAGCCCCCATATAGCATAATGCAGACCCATATAGCATTAGGCACCCTCATGTAGTATACAGCCCGCATATAGCACAATGCAGACCCAGATAGCATTAGGCACCTTCGTGTAGTATACAGCCCACATATAGCACAGTGCAGACCCAGATAGCATTAAGCACCCTCATGTAGTACACAGCCCCTATATAGCACAGTGCATACCCAGATAGCATTAGGCATCCTCATGTTGTACACAGCCCCTACATAGCACAGTGCAACGCCAGGTAGCATTAGGCACCTTCATGTAGTATACAGCCCGTATATCGCAAAATGCAGACCCAGATAGCATTAAGCCAGCTTTACACGCTGCAATGTATTTTACAATGTGTCGGCGGGGTTACGTCATAAGTGACGCACATCCGGCATCGTAAGGTACATTGCAGTGTGTAACAGCTACGTGCGATTGCGAGTGAACGGTAAAATGTTCATTGCATGCACGTCGTTCATTCCTCATGAATTGAACGTCAGATTATTCATCGTACCCGGGGTAGCATACATCGCAATGTGTGACACCCCGGGAACGATGAACAGATCTTACCTGCATCCTGCGGCTCCCGGCCGGTAATGCGTAAGGAAGGAGGTGGGCGGGATGTTTACGTCCCGCTCAACTCCGCCCCTCCGCTTCTATTGGCCGGCTGCCGCATGACGTCGATGTGACGCCAAACGTCCCTCCCACTCCAGGAAGTGGACGTTCGCCGCCCACATCGAGGTCGTATGGACGGGTAAGTACGTGTGACGGGGGTTAATCGTTTGTGCGGCACATTCAACAAATTGAACGTGCCACTCATACGATGGGGGCGTTTCAAATCGCATACGATATCGTATGTGAAATTGCAACGTGTAAAGCTGGCTTAAGGCACCTTCATGTAGTATACAGCCCGTATATATCACAGTGCAGAGCCAGATAGCATTAGGCATCCTCATGTAGTGCACAGCCCCTATATAGCACAGTGGAGACCCAGATAGCATTAGGCACCTTCCTGTAGTATGTAGCCTGTATATAGCACAGTGCAGACCCAGATAGCATTAGGCATTCTCATGTAGTATACAGCCCATATATAGCACAGTGCAGAGCCAGATAGCATTAGGCACCTTCCTGTAGTATACAGCCCGTATATAGCGCAATGCTGACCCAGATAGTATTAGGCACGTTCCTGTAGTATACTGCCCGTATATAGCACAGTGCAGAGCCAGGCAGCATTAGGCACCTTCCTGTTGTATACAGCCTGCATAATACACAGTGCAGCGCCAGATAGTAGTAGGCACCCTCATGTAATATACAGGCCCCATATCCTTTAGTGCAGCCCCATGGTCGTCTGGTTACAGTGATTGATACTCACTTTTCCTCATTCCCCCGCTTCTCCGGTCTCCTCAGTGCGTCCACTGCTGTCGCTCTGACCTCTCAGCAGGTGTGCAGTGTTGACGTCACCGTGCTACGCTGCTGATCTGTCAAAGTGCAGAGTCAGACACAGCGGGGAGAATGATGAGAGAGGGAGCGCGCCGCTCCATCTCATCATTGTTCTCAATTGTATCAACAACTGCAATGCCGATACAATTGAAAGCGCGATCCTCGGCGGGGGGAGGCCGGTGACAGCACGGGCACTGGGCCACCCTGACTAGCGGTAGCCACTCCTGCCACTACGAGTGGGCCCCTCACGTCAGCCCAGGGCTCCGGCATTTGACTGGGTTTGCCAGGTGCTGTCGCCGGCCCTGTGCGGACCTGTGTCTGTTGCACCACCGCAGAATGCAGGGCATAGGGTCAGTGCGTATGATCAGAACTTCCGGTCATGCGCACTACACCAGCTTGAAGCCAGGATGCGAACACCCAGCTTCATAGTGCGCATGACCAAAAGTCCGGTGATCATGCGCACTGAGTCGAAACCAGTGTTGGGCGCAGTGGCAGCAGAGGTGAGCGTGACTATGCCTCTGACTGTGCATTCATTAGCACGTTAGCATGCCCACAGGGGTGTGCTTACATGCTAAGGGGGTCAACTAGCCAAGGGAACTAATACCCTTGCGACTAGTCGCTGGCCTCATTAGCATATAATGAAGGATCTTTAGAATTTTTCAACCTTTTTCCCACATTTAAGGCTTCAAACATAAAGATAAACATTTTAATGTTATAGTGAACAATTAACAACAAGTGGGACGCAATTGTGAAGTTGAACGAAATCGAAATGTATTGCTTATTTTGAACTTTTTTAAAAAAAATAAATAACAATAGTGGGGTGTGCAATATTATTCATCCTCTTTTAAGTGTTGTTGGAAGACAAATCTCCGTCCCAGTCTCAGGTCTTTTGCAGATTCTAACAGGTTTTCTTCAAGAATGGTCCTGTATTTGGTTCCATTCATCTTCCCATCAATTTTAACCATCTTTCCTGTCCCTACTGAAGAAAATCAGGCCCAAACCATGATGCAGCCACCACCATGTTTGACAGTGGGGATGGTGTGTTCAGGGTGATGAGCTGTGTTGCTTTTACGCCAAACATATCGTTTGGCATTGTGCCCAAATAGTTCGATTTTGGTTTCGCCTGACCAGAGCACCTTCTTCCACATGTTTGGTGTGTCTCCCAGGTGGCAAACTTTAAACAACACTTTTTATGAATATCTTTGAGAAATGGCTTTCTTCTTGCCACTCTTCCATTAAGGCCAGATTTGTGCAGTGCACGACTGATTGTTGTCCTATGGACAGACTCTCCCACCTCAGCTGTAGATCTCTGCAGTTCATCCAGAGTGATCATGGGCCTCTTGGCTGCATCTCTGATCAGTCTGCTCCTTGTTTGAGATGAAAGTTTGGATGGACGGCCGGGTCTTGGTAGATTTGCAGTGGTATGATACTCCTTCCATTTCAATATGATTGCTTGAACTTCTGCAGTGAGTTTGCTGCACTGAACGTAAAGGAGACGAATAATATGGCACGCCCCAATTTTCAGTTATTTATTTTTTTAGAAAAGTTTAAAATAAGCAATAAACTTCATTCAACTTCACGATTGTGTCCCACTTGTTGTTGATTCTTCATCATAACATTAACATTTTTATCTGTATTTTTGAAGCCTGAAATGTGGGAAAAGGTTGAAAAATTTAAGGGGCTGAATACTTTCGCAAGGCACTGTACATATCACATTTAGCACATCTTACCAAGGCTATGTTTTCCTATGGATCCTTATTTTTTTGTACACAGCCATTCAGGTTATTCTGTCCAAACAAGATGTCCTCTGTTTTGGTTATTCCTACTGCACCTATTCATGACTATAATGGAAATATCTGTTTCTATGCATCAGCCACAATAGGTCAGGACTCTGAGAACATCCTTGTGCTATGCGGCTTATATAACTCCCTTAGAAGTGAATGGAAGTTTTGGTTCAGCTTCCAGTGTTTACATCACTGATTCATAATAGAGCTTTAACATGGTAATCACTGAGATCTTTATGATTGCTTAGATCAGAGCTGAGCAGTTCAGGATATTATAGAAATTTGGCTAGAAATTGACCTCCTTCTATACAAATTGATAAAAATTGTGTTTATACTTATTTATGTGAAACAATTAAAACCCCAAGCTACAAACAGACCTTTATAGATGTACCTAAATCCCTATGTGACTCTGCCCTTTGGTTATATGTCCAATCTTGTTGCGTTTCTGAGTATCGTGATGTGAAATAACCAATTTACAATGTGTGAATAGGTGCGATATCCTTGTAGGACAGGCAGTTTGGCCAGCTCACTTTCATTATATTTATAAATATACCCACGACTTTAAGAAGAAATGCTTTCAGAAATGTGAAGATGATCCACCTTCCAGACACTGATTGTGTTAGATAGTGAGTGCAGAGTTGTTTCTCACCATGGATCAGTTGAAATATACCGTATGTGTACAACTCAGTAGATGTCTCTCCATCAAATTACATAGGACATAAGCTAGCCTTTGAAAATGGAGGTGTAGGCAACTCTCACGGATTCCGATCTGGTCTATAGCAGGCATATAATTAGGGTTCATTTAGCCATGCTGCTTCCATCAAATATTAGATGCAACAAACTTCTTCAATGTAATTTATTAATTTAACAGATCAGTCAATGCATTTCAAGATCGAACAAATCCCTTTATTGTGGTATTTATCATACAAACAATGTGACACTGATCGCGACAGTGGGTGAAATAAGTAATGAACATGTCATGATTAAGAACAGGTTAACTGTTCGAAACGCGTAGACTGACTATCTAGTCTACTTGTAATTATTGTCATGGTTTTTTTCTAGTTTTTAATTTTTTCAATAAAGCCATGTTTTAATTTTATATGCGGATACTGGATTTTCCTTCACTTTTTTCTCAATGAATATGTCACCAATTTTCTAAGTAAATATATTTCTAAAGGTGCTATTGACATGAATTTCTCACCCGATGTCAGCAACAATGCATCCAATCCACACACACAAAGAAATCAAACCATAGATGTCCATATATTTAGTGATGTGTAATAATGAGAAATGACCCAGGAAAAAAATATTGAACACCTGACAAAAGAAGAGTGCAAAAAGCCATGGAAAGTCATGAAACCAGCTGAAATCTATCAGTAGTTAGAAAACAATCCTGCCACTTGGTAAAAAATAATATTATCTGTTTCAACTGATGGCCTATAAAAAGCTGTCTCTTTACCAATGTGCACACAAGAAACATTTCATGATGGGTAAAACCAGTGAGCTGTCTCAAAACCTTCAAAATTTTATTGTTGCAAAACATTCTAATTGTATTGGTTACAGAAGATGTCTAGACTACTGAAGGTTCCAGTGAGCACTGTGGGGCTATAATCTGAAAGTGGAAGGAACATCATGTAAATCGGCCACAACCAAGTGCTGCTCACAAGATTTCAGAGGAGTGAAAGAATTATCAGAAGAGTTGTCCAAGAGCCAAGAATCACCTGTGAAAATCTACAGAAGGACGTGGAATCGGCAGGTAAAATTGTTTCAAAGAAAACAGAAAGTATTGCACTCAACCTCCATGGCCTGTATGCATACTCACCAAACAAGATTCCATTACTAAACGAAAGACAAGATTGTGACTATTGAGAGTCTGGTCAGATGAGACCAAAATTGAACTGTATAAATGCCATAATACACCATATTGAAGGCAAAAAGGCACTGCATATCAAACAAAAAACACCATACCAACAGTGAAGTTCAGAGGTGGGAACATCATGGTGTGGGGCTATTTTTCAGCATACGGCACTAGCAAACTTCACATAATTGAAGGAAGCATGAATGGAAAAATGTACCAAGACATTCATGATAAAAATCTGTTGTCATTTGCCAAGATTATGACGATTAAACGAGGATGGACATTTCAGAAAGACAATGATCCCAAACACACCGCCAAGCAAACTCTCAATAGGTTTCGAAGAAAGAATATAAAGCTGTTAGAATGGCCAATCACCTAACCTTAATCCAATAGAAAAATTTATGGAAGGAACTAAATCTCAGAATTCATAGAAGGAGCTCACGGAACCTTCAGGATTTGAAGAGTGTTTGTGTGGAAGAATGGGCCAAAATCACATCTGAGCAATACATATGACTAATTTCTCCAAACAAGTGGCATCTTGAAGCTGTCACCACCAAGAAAGGTTTTGTACAAAGTATTAAACACATTTCAGTAAGTGTATTCAATACTTTTTCTCTTTGTCATTTTTCATTACCCAATACTAAATTTATGGACCTCTATGGTTTGATCTCTTTAGAGGTGTGGACTGGATGGGTTGTTACTGACAAATGGTGAGAAATTCACCTCAATAGTATCTTTAAAAAACAATTACTTAGAAAATTGGAAATGTGTTCAATACTTATTTCATCTACTCTACATATATACAGACAAATATGTATTCAAAAATATGCCGAGCCATTTTATAAAGTATCCTGTATGTGAATAGAATAGTTATTGAACACATTACCTGGTTGATGTAGTATCGTACCATAGTGAATAACCTGACCTCCTTAGGAACTAATGTGGGCAAGGAAACATGGTCGAGTGAATTATACATAGTCAAAGTCATAGTCAAAGTTAAACTTATTTGCTTTTGCAGGGGGTGACAGGACATAAATATTAGTCAAAGCATCATTACGAAAAGGTCTAGATGAAAAGACAGATAATAAGTAGTCGTGGCAACCTATTTCAACAACTACAGAAATCTATGGATGTCCAAAAGCTTCACGAAGCATACAACCTCAGAATATAAGCTACAGTATGGTTAATAGACCAGACAAGGCATTGTGTAAGATCATTTGAAAGGGAAAGTACAAATTAATATTAGAGATTTAATTACAGTTAGGTCCAGAAATATTTGGACAGTGACACAATTTTCGCGAGTTGGGCTCTGCATGCCACCACATTGGATTTGAAATGAAACCTCTACAACAGAATTCAAGTGCAGATTGTAACGTTTAATTTGAAGGTTTGAACAAAAATATCTGATAGAAATTGTAGGAATTGTACACATTTCTTTACAAACACTCCACATTTTAGGAGGTCAAAAGTAATTGGACAAATAAACCAAACCCAAACAAAATATTTTTATTTTCAATATTTTGTTGCGAATCCTTTGGAGGCAATCACTAACTTAAGTCTGGAACCCATGGACATCACCAAACGCTGGGTTTCCTCCTTCTTAATGCTTTGCCAGGCCTTTACAGTCGCAGCCTTCAGGTCTTGCTTGTTTGTGGGTCTTTCCGTCTTAAGTCTGGATTTGAGCAAGTGAAATGCATGCTCAATTGGGTTAAGATCTGGTGATTGACTTGGCCATTGCAGAATGTTCCACTTTTTTGCACTCATGAACTCCTGGGTAGTTTTGGCTGTATGCTTGGGGTCATTGTCCATCTGTACTATGAAGCGCCGTCCGATCAACTTTGCGGCATTTGGCTGAATCTGGGCTGAAAGTATATCCCGGTACACTTCAGAATTCATCCGGCTACTCTTGTCTGCTGATATGTCATCAATAAACACAAGTGACCCAGTGCCATTGAAAGCCTTGCATGCCCATGCCATCACGTTGCCTCCACCATGTTTTACAGAGGATGTGGTGTGCCTTGGATCATGTGCCGTTCCCTTTCTTCTCCAAACTTTTTTCTTCCCATCATTCTGGTACAGGTTGATCTTTGTCTCATCTGTCCATAGAATACTTTTCCAGAACTGAGCTGGCTTCATGAGGTGTTTTTCAGCAAATTTAACTCTGGCCTGTCTATTTTTGGAATTGATGAATGGTTTGCATCTAGATGTGAACCCTTTGTATTTACTTTCATGGAGTCTTCTCTTTACTGTTGACTTAGAGACAGATACACCTACTTCACTGAGAGTGTTCTGGACTTCAGTTGATGTTGTGAACGGGTTCTTCTTCACCAAAGAAAGTATGCGGCGATCATCCACCACTGTTGTCGTCCGTGGACGCCCAGGCCTTTTTGAGTTCCCAAGCTCACCAGTCAATTCCTTTTTTCTCAGAATGTACCCGACTGTTGATTTTGCTACTCCAAGCATGTCTGCTATCTCTCTGATGGATTTTTTCTTTTTTTTCAGCCTCAGGATGTTCTGCTTCACCTCAATTGAGAGTTCCTTAGACCGCATGTTGTCTGGTCACAGCAACAGCTTCCAAATGCAAAACCACACACCTGTAATCAACCCCAGACCTTTTAACTACTTCATTGATTACAGGTTAACGAGGGAGACACCTTCAGAGTTAATTGCAGCCCTTAGAGTCCCTTGTCCAATTACTTTTGGTCCCTTGAAAAAGAGGAGACTATGCATTACAGAGCTATGATTCCTAAACCCTTTCTCCGATTTGGATGTGAAAACTCTCATATTGCAGCTGGGAGTGTGCACTTTCCGCCCATATTATATATATAATTGTATTTCTGAACATGTTTTTGTAAACAGCTAAAATAACAAAACTTGTGTCACTGTCCAAATATTTCTGGCCCTGACTGTACATGCCAAACTAAAGGGGTAATTTATTGTATAGAATGCCCCTGTCAAAAAAGATACATTGGCCGAATAATTAGACCCTTGTACAAAAGGATTGGGGAACACATCAGAAATATAAAGAAAAAATGTATGAAATATCCCCTCTCCAAACATTATATGAAAAAACATGGAGGTTCCTTTTCTGGCTCATAAGTTTGGGGTATCCAAAAAATAGTAAAAGATTGGAGGGGGGGACTTTATTAGGAAAATGGCAAAAGCTGAAAGTCAATGGATATTTGAACTAAACACTCTTAAACCTCATGGACTAAACAATGATATTGAACTCTTCGCCTTCAACTAATATTAGTACAATTCCTTCATGAACATAATTATATATATATATATATATATATATATATATATAAAAGTAAAGTATTTATGAAAGGTTGCACACACAAAATTTTTTATATAGTTTTTTAAAATATTAATTTTTTTCAATACAATCAGAAAAATTGTGCTTATATATACATGCATATATATGCGTATGTATACATGCGCGTATATGGTCATGTAATTTTTATGTGCACCTTTGATGTGTGTGGATATATAATTATAATTCCTACATTTTACATTTTATCACTTTTTATTTTTACTTTAATTTTTGATGTGAAAAAGTTTTTTGGAATTTTTTTTTTTTTTATCTGGTCTGTGTCTAACTATTCAAATGACCTATTTTTACCATTGAGCTTCTAAGGAGGATTGTTTTGTTTTTGCGAGATAAGTTGATTCTGGTCCTATTTCAGAAATTCATTTTTTATTTTTTAGTTTTTGATTTTTATTTTTTATTTTTTCCCTCATTTCATTTTGTTTTTTTACACGTTTACACATATTCATTTTATAAGACTTTTTAAATGTGATCTGGATTCTATTCTTTTATTGGTATATTTATATATATTTCTTTACATTCATTATATATATATCGACCATTAGTAGCTGGAAAAAAATTTCTGAGGGTGGTATAAATACAGAATAATTAATCTTATAAATAGGATCCATTTACAACCTGGGCTATCCTTGAGGAAGGGGACCGCATTAGTCCCTGAAACGCGCGTCATTGAGCCCAGAGTTTATCCTCTAATCACCTACGGTGAAGGCGTAACTGCCTGAGTCATCTAACATAATCCTGTCTATTGGGTGAACGCCCAAGGGAGCAATGTGAACTTGTGCTCCATAAAAGATATCTTTTGCTAAAACCAAAGTTGTTAGCACAACTCTTTGGAAAGAAACTTCAACCCGTATCGTGGCTTTCAAGTGCTGGAATCGTGGACCGTACAGAGATTGCTCATCAGAGATCCTCCGAAAAATCAGAGGTCAGACCAGGTAACTTACACCGAGTACCTGCTATGGACGCACAGTGTACTGTGACATCCCTATCTCGCTCCGGGCTGTCAGCGCTGGATATACTTGGAGCGCAGGGAGGTCTCATATTATAACTCTGTAACCATATGTATTTGGAGATTGTGAATTTTAGTTGTAAAGCCGCCGGCCGGGGCAAGAATTTATATATTTTCATATAATTCCATTCTAATCCTTTAAATTAATAATATTCTGTCGCATTAATTCAGGAATATTGAACGAAACTTCATATGTATTTTTAGCATTTAATTTTTTTGTGTCCTTAATGGTTTAATTATATATATCTTTTTGGTGGAAAATAAAAAGTGCAAATTTTAAGAAAATTTCTAAAACACCCTTTCGGTCTATTTTACTATATTAATCGTAATATAGACATTTATTACTAACTGAAATTGGCGCAGATATTTAGAAAATTTTATATTTAAAATTTTATTTTTACGCATAAATTAATTTCTCTGGCAAAAATAAGGGTGTTTGCCATTATCTAGCTGCCGACCAACAGGCTATAGCGCTAGAACTACATTATCTGGTTTCAAAGGTAAAGTTCTTTGCCCAGGGGGTGACAGGAGAAAAATATTAGTCAAAGCAACATTACGAAAAGGTCTAGATGAAAAGACAGACAATTGGTTGTCGTGGCAACCTATTTCAACAACTGCAGAAATCTATGGATGTCAAAAAGCTTCACGAAGCATACAACCTCAGAACATAAGCTACAGTATGGTTAATAGACCAGACAAGGCATTGTGTAAGATCATCCAGCGAGAGAGTCTGGAGAATTACCAGATTATTGGAATACATATAAGAGCAGTTGGGTAAAATTAGTGGGTAATCAAATAATTTGAACCAATGGAAAAGAGTAGTAAATGCACAGAAGTGTGTACATCGCCCAAGCCAAAAACTAATACTCTACCATGATACAGCTAAACCCCCACTAAGTGGAGGCATCACAGGTGCAGGAGGAGCAAATCACACACACACCTCCATGGAATGGAGGGGGCGATTGCTAGATGATAAAACTGCACACTGATGGCGTGCATAGAGCGCTGTTCACACTAGCAGATGCACAGTCACAAGCCCGCAGCCTATTAGGTGACGCCCATACTATTAGATCAGGCGGGCTGCCAAGCCGTACTCCATCCGTGTACTATGCAGGGACACAAACTCCAAAATGCAAGGCCTAACAGAAAGGAGCCTGGCTGCATCCTGTACAAAAAAATATGAGGTTTTAGTTGGTATTATGGCCATAAGACGGAAGCCTACAACCCTCGTCACGGGAGCTCATGCTTGTAGGTAAATATCCTCCAAAAATTAAGTATTACTTACAGCAAAGATGGGCTGCAGTGTGTACATCGCCCAGGCCAAAAAACTAGTAATCTACCAGGATACAGCTAAACCCCCACTAAGTGGAGGCATCCCAGGTGCAGGAGAAGCAAATCACACACACACCTCCATGGAATGGAGAGGGTGATTGCTGGATGATAAAACTGCACACTAATGGCTTGCATAGAGTGTTGTTCACACTTGCAGATACACAGTCACAAGTGGGGGTTTAGCTGTATCCTGGTAGAGTACTAGTTTTTGGCTTGGACGATGTACACACTGCAGCCCATCTTTGCTGTAAGTAATACATAATTTTTGGAGGATTTTTATTCCTCTTTTTGTTGCTGTTTTTATATTTAGTGCAGGGACTTACAAGCATGAGGTCCCATGACGAGGGTTGTAGGCTTACATTTTATGGCCATAAATACCAACAAAAAACTCATATTTTTTGTACAGGATACAGCCAGGCCCCTTTCTCTTGGGCCTTGCATTTTAGACTTCCTGTCCCTGTATGGTGCACAGATGAAGTACGGCTTGGCAGCCCGCCTGATCTAATAGTATGGGCGTCACATAATAGGCTGCGGGCTTGTGACTGTGCATCTGCATGTGTGAACAGCGCTCTATGCAAGCCATCAGTGTGCAGTTTTATCATCCAGCAATCGTCCCCTCCATGTTTAGAAGTGTGTGTGTGTGATTTGCTCCTCCTGCACCTGTGATGCCTCCACTTTAGGCTAGTTTCACACTTGCGTTGTGTGACGGATGCAACGGATGTGTTGCATTTAGTAGCACAACGGATGCTGCAAAACAACGGAATCCGTTTTGATTTTTTTTTTTTTTTACAGTTTTACCGGCGGCAGACTATTGTGAACGATCAGCTGATCGCTCCCAGTAGCCGGCTGCGGGGTGATCAGCTGATCGCTCCCTGCAGCCGGCCGCCGGGTGATCAGCTGAGCGCTGTCACTTGCCGGCTGCCGGTGATCAGCTGATCGCTCCCTGCAGCCGGCCGCCGGGTGATCAGCTGAGCGCTGTCACTTGCCGGCCGCCGGGTGATCAGCTGATCGCTCCCTGCAGCCGGCCGCCGGGTGATTAGCTGATCGCTCCCTGCAGCCGGCCACCGGGTGATCAGCTGATCGCTCCCTGCAGCCGGTCGCCGGGTGATCAGCTGAGCGTTGTCACTTGCCGGCCGCCGGGTGATCAGCTGATCGTCCCTGCAGCCGGCCGCCGGGTGATCAGCTGATCGCTCCCTTCAGCCGGCCGCCGGGTGATCAGCTGATCGCTCCCTCCAGCCAGCCGCCGGGTGATCCGCTGAGCGCTGTCACTTGCCGGTCGCCGGGTGATCAGCTGATCGCTCCCTGCAGCCGGCCGCCGGGTGATCAGCTGATCGCTCCCTGCAGCCAGCCGCCGGGTGATCAGCTGATCGCTCCCTGCAGCCGGTTGCCCGGTGATCAGCTGATCGCTCCCTGCAGCCGGCCGCCGGGTGATCAGCTGATCGCTCCCTGCAGCCGGCCGCCGGGTGATCAGCTGAGCGCTGTCACTTGCCGGTCGCCGAGTGATCAGCTAATCGCTCCCTGCAGCTGGCCGCCAGGTGATCAGCTGAGCGCTGTTACTTGCCGGCCGCCGCGTGATTAGCTGATCGCTCCCTGCAGCCGACCGCCGGGTGATCAGCTGATCGCTCCCTGCAGCCGGACGCCGGGTGATCAGCTGATCACCCCATGCAGCCGACCGCCGGGTGATCAGCTGATCGCTCCCTGCAGCCGGCCGCCGGGTGATAAGCTGATCGCCCCCTGCAGCCGACCATCGGGTGATCAGCTGAGCGCTGTCACTTGCCGGCGCCTGGGCATGCCGGCGGCCGGTCGCTCAGCTGAGCGCTGTCACTTGCCGACGGCCGGGCGCTCAGCTGAACGTTCGGCCACCGCGAGCCAAAATAAAGTTTGTGATAAAAAAAAAAAAAGAGCATGCGCAGTGGAATCCCAGCGGAAGCAACGCAGGTCCTTTTGGTACAATCCGTCAACCATACAAGTCTAACCATCCGTTAACGGATTCCGCTGTTTTCCAAAAGGGCGGATTGTAATGGAAGGAAAACAACGCAAGTGTGAAAGTACCCTTAGTGGGGGTTTAGCTGTATCCTGGTAGAGTTTTATTTTTGACCTGGGCGATGTACACACTGCAGCCCATCTTTGCTGGAAGTAATACTTAATTTTTGAAGGATATTTATTCATCTTTTTGTTGCTATTTACAGTTAGGTCCAGAAATATTTGGACAGTGACACAATTTTTGCGAGTTGGGCTCTGCATGCCACCACATTGGATTTGAAATGAAACCTCTACAACAGAATTCAAGTGCAGATTGTAACGTTTAATTTGAAGGTTTGAACAAAAATATCTGATAGAAATTGTAGGAATTGTACACATTTCTTTACAAACACTCCACATTTTAGGAGGTCAAAAGTAATTGGACAAATAAACCAAACCCAAACAAAATATTTTTATTTTCAATATTTTGTTGCGAATCCTTTGGAGGCAATCACTGCCTTAAGTCTGGAACCCATGGACATCACCAAACGCTGGGTTTCCTCCTTCTTAATGCTTTGCCAGGCCTTTACAGCCGCAGCCTTCAGGTCTTGCTTGTTTGTGGGTCTTTCCATCTTAAGTCTGGATTTGAGCAAGTGAAATGCATGCTCAATTGGGTTAAGATCTGGTGATTGACTTGGCCATTGCAGAATGTTCCACTTTTTTGCACTCATGAACTCCTGGGTAGCTTTGGCTGTATGCTTGGGGTCATTGTCCATCTGTACTATGAAGCGCCGTCCGATCAACTTTGCGGCATTTGGCTGAATCTGGGCTAAAAGTATATCCCAATACACTTCAGAATTCATCCGGCTACTCTTGTCTGCTGTTATGTCATCAATAAACACAAGTGACCCAGTGCCATTGAAAGCCATGCATGCCCATGCCATCACGTTGCCTCCACCATGTTTTACAGAGGATGTGGTGTGCCTTGGATCATGTGCCGTTCCCTTTCTTCTCCAAACTTTTTTCTTCCCATCATTCTGGTACAGGTTGATCTTTGTCTCATCTGTCCATAGAATACTTTTCCAGAACTGAGCTGGCTTCATGAGGTGTTTTTCAGCAAATTTAACTCTGGCTTGTCTATTTTTGCAATTGATGAATGATTTGCATCTAGAACACTTTGTATTTACTTTCATGGAGTCTTCTCTTTACTGTTGACTTAGAGACAGATACACGTACTTCACTGAGAGTGTTCTGGACTTCAGTTGATGTTGTGAACGGGTTCTTCTTCACCAAAGAAAGTATGCGGCGATCATCCACCACTGTTGTCATCCGTGGACGCCCAGGCCTTTTTGAGTTCCCAAGCTCACCAGTCAATTCCTTTTTTCTCAGAATGTACCCGACTGTTGATTTTGCTACTCCAAGCATGTCTGCTATCTCTCTGATGGATTTTTTCTTTTTTTTCAGCCTCAGGATGTTCTGCTTCACCTCAATTGAGAGTTCCTTAGACCGCATGTTGTCTGGTCACAGCAACAGCTTCCAAATGCAAAACCACACACCTGTAATCAACCCCAGACCTTTTAACTACTTCATTGATTACAGGTTAACGAGGGAGATGCCTTCAGAGTTAATTGCAGCCCTTAGAGTCCCTTGTCCAATTACTTTTGGTCCCTTGAAAAAGAGGAGGCTATGCATTACAGAGCTATGATTCCTAAACCCTTTCTCCGATTTGGATGTGAAAACTCTCATATTGCAGCTGGGAGTGTGCACTTTCAGCCCATATTATATATATAATTGTATTTCTGAACATGTTTTTGTAAACAGCTAAAATAACAAAACTTGTGTCACTGTCCAAATATTTCTGGACCTAACTGTATATTAAATGCACAGAAGGCTGCAAGGTGGTAAGAAAAGAGAGTATACAGACAGGACAACATGGGGTCACAGCTGATTTTTCCTGTGAGGTTAAACCTGTTTAGTTACAAGCAGGGAAATGTTTTACTTTACAGAAAGAATCAGTAGTGATCCCATGCTGGCCTGTCTGTATACATTACTTTATTTCCTTCCCTGGCCAGCAGCTGGGGTATGTGCTGATCTCCCTGCATGGTCAGACACAGCCATTACACAGTACATAGTGGGAGCACATATATAAGATTTTCTCAGTATACAAACATTTCTTAAAACATCCAATTGTGGAACTTATTATTATTCCAAGATCCATTGACTAAATTGTACTTTGTTCATGGGACAACCCATTTAACTCAACTTAGAGACATTATAAAAGGGCTAAACACTCTTCTCACACCGTTACACCGGGAATTAGAGTGAAAGTAATATAATCCCAGCACATACTGGAGGCCTTTAATGTGAGACATTTATTAGTGATCAAGAAAACTAATGCAAAAGACTGAAAAGAAAGCAGTAAATATTCTGTTCCTTAAATTGAGAGAACACGTTAAAAATCTAGAAACTACAAATGTAAAATGGCCGGAAAGGGACTTTAAACTTCACGGTACAGAGTAGATTGGGTTTTCATAGCATTTCATCACAACAGTGCCATGACCTTTCCAACTTATAACAAGTTCATATTGATTTATTCAGCACCAGAGGCTGAAAAAGGTTTTATCAATAACGTGACAAAAATAGCAGTTAGCTTTTGGCATGGGAGATAATGTTTCTCAAATGTAGCCACAATTTATTTTACATTAGTCTATGGCTTGTTAGATCATTTCTAAAAAATTAAACATTATTTGTTTCAATTGGGGCAAGGTCATAGCGAGACTAAAGTATCCAAACCAGCATGAGATGGGAATGTAAAGCAAAGCACAATTTACAGAAACAGGTTATGTGAAATTATTTTCATCAATAGGCTATTTCTGCTTTTATGACTTATAGCTAGTATCTTTTAGTAGCCCCTCCTGTCCCAGAATCGTGCATTCTGCGCTACTGGCACTGTGCTCTATAATAAGGAAGCATTTCCGTTGTTGGCATATCACTGAATGAATGAGTGAAGGGGATTGACTGATAGGATTTGAAGATTGGAATACCCCTTTAACGATCAATATATGTAGTAAGTATAATAATATTAGTAAATACCTCCAATTAAAAATATAGAATAGTTGTCCTGATATAGCCATGTCTCTTACCTCATGTGCAGG
This sequence comes from Anomaloglossus baeobatrachus, assembly GCF_048569485.1. Taxonomy (NCBI): domain Eukaryota; kingdom Metazoa; phylum Chordata; class Amphibia; order Anura; family Aromobatidae; genus Anomaloglossus; species Anomaloglossus baeobatrachus. The sequence goes on from NC_134354.1 coordinate 221,895,209, forward strand.
GCATTGCAGCTTACATATCCATGGTTACGTCCACGCGTATAGTAACAGTTAGGCCGGTTTCACACATCCAGCTTTTTGCCGTGTTTTCGGTTGTGGCACATGCCAGTACAGTGTATACAGTACAGTGGCAGCACTGTAACTTCCAGATCACATCCTCCGGTCACATGACAGCATGTGACTGGAGCTTGTCGCTCTGCCACTGTACTGAATACACTGTACTGGCGTGCGCAGGAACCAGCAAACCGGCGAAAAGCCGGATGTGTGAAACTAGCCTAAGTTAGCTAGTTGTTCGTAGTCGTAACCATGAATACCTAAGCTGCAATGCCCTGCACATGAGGTAATTGACATAGCTAATCAAGAGGATTTATGTATTTGTTAGTATTATTATTATTACACCTAATACATATTGGGATAGGATCTTACAGATGGGAATACCACTTTAATCTCAACAGAAAATTTGGCACCCTTATTTGAAACATAGGCAGGAAGTGAGGCTAGCTTAAAGAGTTTGTTCCATGAATAAAGTACATTTTAATTAACTTATCTTAGAATAATAAGTTCCTCATTTTGATGGGCTTAAAAAAAAGGTTCTTGTGCTGAGATATTATAAATGTGCCCATGCCATAAACTGTGTAATGGCCGTGTCTGACCATAAAGAGCTCCTGCAGTTCATGGTCGGCACATACCACCTCTTAACCACCTCTTAACCAGGGACACTTATGAAAAGTGAGTATACACAGGGCACATCAGGGTTAACAGTTTGTGTCATATAACACATTTCCTTGCCCGTTTGTTTTATCACAGGAGATAAGGCTGCTTTACACAGCTTGTGAAAGCACCCGCCCCCGTCGTTTGTGCGTCACAGGCAAATCGCTGCCTTGGCGCACAATATCGCTAGCACCCGTCACACGGACTTACCTTCCTAGCGACGTCACTGTGGCCAGCGAACAGCCTCTTTTCTAAGGGGGCGGCTCGTGCGATGTCACAGCGACGTCACACGGCAGGCGTCCAATAGAAGCGGAGGGGCGGAGAGCAACTGCATGAAAGACACGCCCACCTTGTTGCCGGAGGACGCAGGTACGGTGTTGTTCGTCGTTCCTGGGGTGTCACACATAGCGATGTGTGCTGCCTCAGGAATGACCAACAACCTGCGTCCTGAACCAGCAACGACATTTAGGAAATGAACGATGTGTCAACGATCAACGATTAGGTAAGTAATTTTGATCGTTAGCAGTCGCTCTTACGTGTCACACGCAACGACGTCGCTAACGAGGCCAGATGTGCGTCACGAATTCCGTGACCCCAATGACATCTCCTTAGCGATGTTGTTGCATGTAAAGCCCCCTTTAGTGTTTAACCAGCATCATTAGTCCTGTGAGATCATCATAAATCAGATCAGTGACATATAAACTCAGCAGCCGCTGGACATCCTTGGTCACTGACTTGATTTATGATGAGCTCAGAGGGCTGGAGATGCAGCAGAAGCACTCACTCCTGTGATAAAACAGGTAACGGAAATATGTTATCTGAGAAAGTATTAGCTGCGAGCCTCTGCTGTGAAAAAAATTTGAGAGGAAAATGAGGGGAGCGTTTTAAAATCCGAATGTAGCTTACCGGGTGCTGCCGGCGCTGGTCAGTAAGGCGCTGTTGTGTGTATCGGGCATAGTCACTCTGCTCTGTTCTGCTCGGTGCGCGGTTGCTTTGTTCTGCTCGGCGCACGGCTGCTCTGTGTGGCGGGCGGTCATTCTGAAGATGTCGGCAGTCAGGGATTCAAATAATGGCGAAAAGGGTATCCTCAGCTCACCTGTTCCTCGGGCTGCCAGTCCCTGCGGGTGCCTGGGATCCACCGGTAAGTCCCATCCAGTAAATATATGAAGGCAAAAGGAGGAAAGGATCCAGCACAAAATACCTCTGAATAAAATGTCGAAGCTTTATTGGCAAATATTAAAAAGGTTCCATCCGTGTAAACAAAAGGAGGGAGTTATCCCATGGAAACTTTACGCGTTTCGGACTTCCATATTAAAAGCAAAGAGTCCTTAATCATAAGTAATCCATGTACACCACACAGCTACTAAAATAGACTAACTCATTACATGGACACAGAAGAAAAAGCTGGTCACCACTGATTGCAATCAGCCGGCGGTGGGTGTAAACCTTCACATAAAGTTGCAAAAGGTAAGCAGGCAGGACAATGCATGGTTAAAGAGAAAAAAAAAAAAAGGGATTATATATATACATATGCAGCAACAACAATGAAAAAAGGGGGGGTCAGTGATCCAACCGCTTTAAGTAACAGAATCATATAAACATACCAAAAAATATGTCAATATATATATAAGAGTAGACGACTTATGTTAAACCCCATCATCAGGTGGGCAAGAGTTCTGATGAGAATGCATGTGTATATCACAAAAGAGAAAATTCCCAACTATAAGCACAAGAACCCCAAAATGTTCACAATTTACATAAAATTGCATATATCAAAAAATATATCTATTTATTATCTTATTTTTATTCACTAATGCCCTTGTACTTTTATTATTTTATTACTTCATTTTCTCGTTCAATCAAAATCATCAATTTATATTTATCCATACATATCTATGTCCATATATGTGTAGTAGATTACATAATTGTCCCAAATAGGAAAAATATATATGTCAAAGTACAAATTAATCTCAAACCACATGCATTCCCATTTACATAACATGCCCCCTTGGAGTATTTGAGAAAAAAAAAAAAATTAATTTAGATGTAACATATATCAATTTAGTTCTATATACAAGGCCAAACCCCAATTTATGTACTCTCCCATAGAGGAAAAACTACCCCTGAAAGCAAGGAAAACACCAATTATCATCCGCTAATAAGGAATTTCTAGGAAAGCCTGAATCAAAAAATATATCGCAAATCCGAGCGGTAATTAAAACCGCCTGGGTATCTCGAATCTAGCCGCAAGATCCATTTGGCCTCAGCCAGCAACAGAGCCTGAAACCAGTCCCCCCCGCGGGGGGTCTAGGTACAGATTCCACCCCTGTAATCCTCAAAGACGAAAAGTCTGCAGAATGACATTCAATATAATGCCTAGTGAGACCAGATAATGAACGCTTGTTAACCAACGCCACATAATTTAAAGAATTACAATCTAGGGCTGCAGAAGGAATCCGAACATGCTCAGAGATCCTAACTCTCAAAGCTCTTGAGGTGCAACCTACATAATTCTTAACGCATAGTGTGCATGTGGCTACATAAACCACATGTGTCGAGGCACAATTAATGAAGGATCTTATGTTAAAAGAGTTTTCACCACCGATCAAAAGAGATTTGTTATTACCCATAAAGCGACAAAGATCGCATCGATTAGATCCACACTTATATGAGCCAGTAACACTCAACCAGGTCTTATTGGCTCTTTTAGAGGAAAATAAGCTAGGAGCCACTAAATTACCTATAGTCCCAGCCCTTCTGGCTACAATATTAACCCCTGAATGGAGAATCTTATTTAAAACCGCATCCTGCCGTAAAAGAGGAATAAAACGCTGAACAATCCGTTTTATTTGAAAAAAGTCGGTGCTAAAGGGGGTAGAAAAAGTAACCCGGTTCTTAGTAGTGGGCATGACTATATGATCCTTCAACAAATCAGATCTACATCTACCAGCCGCTATAGAGGTCGCTCTATTAAGAGTGCGGTTAGAATACCCTCTCTCACTAAGTCTATGTTGATATGTGCCGCCTCAGTATTATAGGATTCCTCTAATGTGCATGCACGTTTCGCTCTTAAAAACTCCCCCACTGGTAAATTAAGCAATGTGTGGGGCATATGACAACTGTCAGCGTGAAGAGAAGTGTTCCCACAAATAGGCTTTCTATAAAGGGAAGAATGTATAACTCCAGATACCGCATCGCCAGACAGCAGGATGTCCAAAAAGGGGGCCGATTTCATGTGTAAATTCATTACAAATCTCAAATTGAGAGAATTACCATTAAAATAGATATTAAGGGCCTCCATGGCCTGCTGGGGGGAATTGTGACCATTTACTCTACAAATAAGGACCTGGTCATCTATGTACCTTGCATACCAAAAAATCATATCCAAAAAGGGATTATTATCCACATACACATATTGTTCCTCCCAGTAAGCCATGTAGATATTGGCCAAAGCACATGAAAAACTCGCCCCCATAGGGCAACCAGCTGTCTGGAGAAAAAAGGATCCATTAAATTGAAAAAAAATTGTGGGTCAACAAAAAACCAGTGGCCATGAGAATAAATTCCTTTGTAACATCGTCCAATGGACTATATTTCTCCAAATGATAATACAGAGCTTGAAGTGCCTCCCTATGTGGTATACTGGGATATAATGAGTTAACATCACTCATTATCCAAAAAAAATCCTCAGACCATGGTATTTTATCCAAACACTGTAACAAGCTCTTGGTGTCCCTTATATAACCAGTAGTCCGTTTCATAAGAGGTTGTATATGATGGTCAAGCCAGTCACTCAAATTACCAGTAAGGGATCCTGTGCTGGCAACTATAGGCCTCAGTGGAGGAGGAAAAATACCTTTATGTATTTTTCATAGATAACAGGATGGCTGAGAGAGAACCGGGTTAAATGCTGCGCTAGAAAACCACAATTCCGATGGATAAAGTGAAATCCTTTCCTTTATTGGCACAAGTCTACGCGTTTCGAAGGCATACCGCCTTCTTCATCAGGACAAAACAGTACAAGAAAAGAACAGCATTTGATGCTGTTCTTTTCTTGTACTGTTTTGTCCTGATGAAGAAGGCGGTATGCCTTCGAAACGCGTAGACTTGTGCCAATAAAGGAAAGGATTTCACTTTATCCATCGGAATTGTGGTTTTCTAGCGCAGCATTTAACCCGGTTCTCTCTCAGCCATCCTGTTATCTACTATTTCTGCATCGGGGCTGCTGCTGACCACTGCTGCATAATCTGCCTATATGCTTGCATAGGAGTTGTGCCTGTCACAACTGAAACAGGTGAGTGCCTGTCTTTACATGTGTATTCCCTCATCCATCAGATAAGACCCTATTTCTGCGCTTGTTTCTTCCACAGTTTATTCTCCTTTATGTATTTTTGGAAGACCCTGGAATATAGGGCAAACCGGGGAATCCACAAGAAGATATTCAAAAACTTTTTTATTAAAAACCCCCCATTCTAGTCCCCGTGACAACAAGGTATGCATTTTCGTGGTAAAATCCGAAGTGGGGTCACATGAGAGCTGTCTATATGTAGAAGTATCACTTAGAATAGTGTTAATCACCCTCTCATACAATGTGCTATCCAGCACTACAACAGAGCCCCCCTTGTCCGCCTGGCGGATTATAATATGCCCATTATCCTTTAGATCCCTCAATGCGCCCCTCTCCAAAGGGGATAAATTATTCTGGATCTGGGTTTTGCTGGAAAGTAAACCTCTTACCTCGGACTCTATAAGATCCTGAAACGTATCCATAATAGGAACCCTAGAAGTAGCCGGATAAAAAGTCGGATTCTTGGTGGCAAAAGGGGGAGGGGGGGGAGTATTCAAACAGGTGTTACTCAAGTCATACAATTGTGTGGTCGCAATCTGTTCTTTCAAAGTCAAAAACAAAGGAACTTGAACTGAAACTGTATCAATTGGATTCTCTAAGTCCCTGTCACTTCTGTCATTAATGTCAATATTATCAGTGTAAAAATGCCTTTTGATGGTAAGATTCCTGACAAACTTGTTTACATCTCTTAAAGTCTGAAAAAGGTCTGCCCGATTGCTGGGGGCAAAATTAAGACCCTTCTGAAGAACCTCCGTTTGAATAGAACTTAAAACACATGCTGATAAATTCAGTACAGGGATATTCAAGGAATCATGACTCCCTAGTTCCTCCAATACCTGCGTTTGTTGGGCCGAAGATAATATCTCTTTCCCCCTCCGCTTATGTTTTCTCCCCCCTCGTCGTATCCTGTGTTTCCCCCCATTAAGTTTTTTGAGGGGCGTGAGGTATGGGAACCACGACCTGACTCATATGAACTAAAACTTCCATCTGCAGACTCATTGTCAGTGGACGAGAAATACACTGTTTTTGCACCCTGTGCCTGCTGGTTGCGTCTCTTTAAAATAGATTTTGTCTTGTTTGTCAAATGCCAGGTGTAAACCTGTTTAGATTCATAATCTCTCATCCCTGCGATATTTATTCTGCTTCAGGTCTATAATATCTGATTCCACCCTATCTATAGTATTTTTCAATCTTAAATTAAACTTATCAACAAGAAATGCATGTATGGTTTTGATCTGAGTGTCCAACTCCAATATACGTTTTTGTTCCTCCTTAATAATAAGATTCATCAAATCAGATGAACAGGTGGAGAGTGTCCTATTCCAGTCCTCCAGGAACTGGTCAGAGAAAATGTGAGTGGGAGACTTCTTAATTCTCAGGCCTCTGGGAACCATATGCATCTCTACATATTTACTCAAAGTCATTGAGTCCCACCAGGTTTTAAGGCGTTGAATGGATATTTTCTCTAGATCCCAAAAGGTATGCATTTCCTTACCCTGGGAATTGTCCTCCTCAGTATGGTGAGATGAGGGTTGGTTTGAAAACACATCGTCCAATCTTTTCTTCCGTGTCTCATTATCCAGAAAATTCAAGGTGTCCATTTTCATGCAAAAAGAGAGCTAGTGGTATAAGTCCTTATAATGTAACCCAAATGGAAATCCGTTAAAGGAACGAGGTATAAATCCGCAATCCAGGATCAAGATGCAAATATCTGTATCACATGCACAGCCACTCCAAGAGGTCACAGGGAGCACGAAGGAAGGGACAGGAAACCAATAGTAGAGAAAAGGGTATCCTCAGCTCACCTGTTCCTCGGGCTGCCAGTCCCTGCGGGTGCCTGGGATCCACCGGTAAGTCCCATCCGGTAAATATATGAAGGCAAAAGGAGGAAAGGATCCAGCACAAAATACCTCTGAATAAAATGTCGAAGCTTTATTGGCAAATATTAAAAAGGTTCCATCCGTGTAAACAAAAGGAGGGAGTTATCCCATGGAAACTTTACGCGTTTCGGACTTCCATATTAAAAGCAAAGAGTCCTTAATCATAAGTAATCCATGTATACCACTCAGCTACTAAAATAGACTAACTCATTACATGGACACAGAAGAAAAAGCTGGTCACCACTGATTGCAATCAGCCGGCGGTGGGTGTAAACCTTCACATAAAGTTGCAAAAGGTAAGCAGGCAGGACAATGCATGGTTACTTTTTCTACCCCCTTTAGCACCGACTTTTTTCAAATAAAACGGATTGTTCAGCGTTTTATTCCTCTTTTACGGCAGGATGCGGTTTTAGATAAGATTCTCCATTCAGGGGTTAATATTGTAGCCAGAAGAGCTGGGACTATAGGTAATTTAGTGGCTCCTAGCTTATTTTCCTCTAAAAGAGCCAATAAGACCTGGTTGAGTGTTACTGGCTCATATAAGTGTGGATCTAACCGCTGTGGTCTTTGTCGCTTTATGGGTAATAATAAATCTCTTTTGATCGGTGGTGAGAACTCTTTTAACATAAGATCCTTCATTAATTGTGCCTCACACATGTGGTTTATGTAGCCACATGCACACTATGCGTTAAGAATTATGTAGGTTGCACCTCAAGAGCTTTGAGAGCTAGGATCTCTGAGCATGTTCGGATTCCTTCTGCAGCCCTGGATCGTAATTCTTTAAATTATGTGGCGTTGGTTAAAAAGCGTTCATTATCTGGTCTCACTAGGCATTATATTGAATGTCATTCTGCAGACTTTTCGTCTTTGAGGATTACAGGGGTGGAATCTGTACCTAGACCCCCCCGTGGGGGGGACTGGTTTCAGGCTCTGTTGCTGGCTGAGGCCAAATGGATCTTGCGGCTGGATTCGAGATACCCAGGCGGTTTTAATTACCGCTCGGATTTGCGATATATTTTTTGATTCAGGCTTTTCTAGAAATTCCTTATTAGCGGATGATAATTGGCGTTTTCCTTGCTTTCAGGGGTAGTTTTTCCTCTATGGGAGAGTACATAAATTGGGGGTTGGCCTTGTATATAGAACTAAATTGATATATGCTACATCTGAATTTTTTTTTTTTCTCAAATACTCCAAGGGGGCATGTTATGTAAATGGGAATGCATGTGGTTTGAGATTAATTTGTACTTTGACATATATATTTTTCCTATTTGGGACAATTATGTAATCTACTACACATATATGGACATAGATATGTATGGATAAATATAAATTGATGATTTTGATTGAACGAGAAAATGAAGTAATAAAATAATAAAAGTACAAGGGCATTAGTGAATAAAAATAAGATAATAAATAGATATATTTTTTGATATATGCAATTTTATGTAAATTGTGAACATTTTGGGGTTCTTGTGCTTATAGTTGGGAATTTTCTCTTTTGTGATATACACATGCATTCTCATCAGAACTCTTGCCCACCTGATGATGGGGTTTAACATAAGTCGTCTACTCTTATATATATATTGACATATTTTTTGGTATGTTTATATGATTCTGTTACTTAAAGCGGTTGGATCACTGACCCCCCCTTTTTTCATTGTTGTTGCTGCATATGTATATATATAATCCCTTTTTTTTTTTTCTCTTTAACCATGCATTGTCTTGCCTGCTTACCTTTTGCAACTTTATGTGAAGGTTTACACCCACCGCCGGCTGATTGCAATCAGTGGTGACCAGCTTTTTCTTCTGTGTCCATGTAATGAGTTAGTCTATTTTAGTAGCTGAGTGGTATACATGGATTACTTATGATTAAGGACTCTTTGCTTTTAATATGGAAGTCCGAAACGCGTAAAGTTTCCATGGGATAACTCCCTCCTTTTGTTTACACGGATGGAACCTTTTTAATATTTGCCAATAAAGCTTCGACATTTTATTCAGAGGTATTTTGTGCTGGATCCTTTCCTCCTTTTGCCTTCATTCAAATAATGGCGCCTAGAGTCAGCGCTTGTGCAGATGGAGCTCTCAGCTCATCTGTGCATGCGCCGACTCCGACCGCTATTATTTGAAGCCCTCACCGTAGACCACATACATCTTCAGAATGGCCGTTGATTCACTGTCCCCCGCAAGAAAAGAGGCCGTAGTGAGTATCTGGGCCTCCCTCTGTACCATTGCCAGCATCACCATACTGCAGCACCGCCCCTGCCTCCTGTGACTCCCGCTCCGCTGCTTCCCCCCCTCCCTGGTAAGACACCACCAGATTATAAAAAACGGACCCCATATTTTTTTTTCCCCTTTTTTCTCCAAATTTGGGGTGCGTCTTATAATCCGGTGCCTCTTATAAAACAAAAAATACGGTATCTTAGCACAGGAACATTTTTTTTAACACATTCAATTATGGAACTTATTGTTATTCCAAGATCTATTAATAAAACAACACCTTTAACCAATTAGCTGTCAGGTGCCAGCATAGGAAATCCTGCTTTGTGTGGAGCATAGTGCAGGGTTTTGAGATCAAAGCAGCAACACCTGATCAGAGCAAGAAAGAATTACATTTTATAGGAACGGGTGAAACATTTTTTGACAATGGATTTCTGCTGGATAACGATGAGTGATCCTGAACAATATAGTTCGATGTTTGTACCCAACAAAAAAGTCAGTGTTCAAGTTTGGAGTTTAGGCGCTAACCACTTGAGCATCGCTTTGCTCGGGTACGCTCGGTGCTCAGCCCAGTGCGGGCCACTTTCAGTGTTTGAATGGCTCACACTAGAGATAACAACAGCTGATCGGATGTAGTGTGCTGTGCACCAAACATTAAAAAAAAGAAAAAAATCTGCCGTCCCCAGGAAATGTTCTATATATGGCTGGCTCTAAAGCGGGCTTTACACGCTACGACATCGCTCAAGTGATCTTGTTGGGGTCACGGAATTGGTGACGCACATCCGGCCGCATTAGCGATGCCGTTGCATGTGACACCTATGAGCGATTTTTCATCGTCGCAAAAACGTGAAAAATCACTCATCGGTGACATGGGGGTCCATTCTCAAATATCGTTACTGCAGCAGTAACAAAGTTGTTCCTCGTTCCTGTGGCAGCACACATCGCTCCGTGTGACACCGCAGGAACGAGGAACCTCACCTTACCTGCCTCCCGGCCACAATGCGGAAGGAAGGAGGTGGGCGGGATGTTACGTCCCGCTCATCTCCGCCCCTCCGCTTCTATTGGGCGGCGGTTCAGTGATGCTGCTGTGACATCGCTGTGACGCTGAACGAACCGCCGTCTTAGAAAGAAGGCGGTTCGCCGGTCACAGCGACGTCACAGGGAAGGTAAGTCCGTGTGACAGGTCCGGGTGATGTGCGACACGGGCAGCGATTGGCCCGTGTCGCACAACCGATGGGGGCGTGTACCCACGCTAGCGATATCGGTACCGATATCGCAGTGTGTAAAGCGGCCTTAAGTGGGTGGAGACCCGAACTTCCCAATCAGTGAGTTCCAATGGGGGTCAGGTCAACTTTGGGTCCCAAACTGAGCTTAATCTAAAGTTTGGCTGAACCCACTGCACTCGAATTTCCACGGGTCGGCTCTTCTCTACTGCTGGATCTGTTCTGAAGGATGATTACTGGATATGTGAACTTAGCTTTGTAACAAAAGATGTTCCAAAATTATTTAATATGATATGCAATCATTTACAAAAACAAATATGTCTGGGGTGCCAAGGGGGTCCTCATTAAGTTCTACTTATAAACATATCTGTTCTTAGAAAATGATTTATCTATCCCCAAGGGTGATTAAAATCTGGCCTTTTCAGCCCCCATCTGTTACTGACTAAATTGGGCGGCCAGGTGGCTGATTTTCCGTGAATATTTTCCAGTTCTAGGGTTCCCGGGACAATAGAAGACTTCTTTGTAACAGGACTATCTGTTTCTTGCATAAATTTGCATTATTTTAGAATTTGAGAACTAGTTAGACAAAGAAGCCAAGTGGAAATATACTTGCAAAAATCATCAGCCAATATCTTGACAGCTAGCACTATTAATTAGTGCCTCTTGGCGGCTCACTTTAGAATTCCCACAACAGAGTTTACTAAATGCGGAATTTCTGACACAAATGAATTGACATTAATTACAGTTGTATGTTAGGTGAGAAATAGGGACGTACAGCTCAGATCTCGGTGAACTGATTATTTCTGGGATTTATTAAATATAATTAATTGCTGATACAATGTTTTCTAAAGAGTTTAAAATATGGGAAATTCTTCAATTAGATTTATTAAGGTAGTATTTTTCACACTTATGTGGGGAAACCATGAAAATGAAACTTATCTTTCTGAACCTCTACTTCAATTTCTAAAGTACCTTAAAGAAGCCTAATATGGTATATACACTGTCTTCTCATTTCTTTGGCGCATAAATCACTTTTAGAATAGGCAGCAATGTGTGTATTTGAAGAATAATATGATTTCTGGCCATTATATCATCTGTATCCTGCATTTTTCATCAGTTTTCCCCTTTGCAGACTCTATCTCTAATTTTCAGTTGACTTTGAGCTGGTGGGTGGAGACTAGCTCCTATGATGTCTCTTATACACAATACATACAGGCAGGAGTGACTCCTTCTCTCATGTCTCTGTTTAGCACATGTTCAGGATCAGCAGCATGGAGGACATTATACAGTATCGTACAGCTTCACTGAGCAGTGTAGCTGAGAATTCAGCATTTGATGAGATTACCACTAGAAAGCAACAACACGGGTCTATGTGTGTTGGAAACTTTATCACTCAATCTGTTTCTAAGGCTATGTGCGCACGTTGCGTACAGTCACTGCAGAATTTTCTGCAGCGATCTGAAGAGCACATGTGCGCTTCAAATCGCTGCAGAAAATGTCTGTAGAAAAAAAAAAAAGCCGATTCCATGCTCTCTGCCTGCAGCTCCTGCCATAGACAGAGCAGGAGCTGCCGGCAAAGCGCAGGAAAGAAGTGACATGTCACTTCTTAGAACGCACGCTTCGGGCAGCAGCTGAAGCGCTGCGCTCTAAGATGCCACGTGCGCACGGCCCCTGCACAATCTCCATAGACTGTGCAGGGGACGCAGGACGCATGCAGTTACGCTGCGCTACAAAGCGCAGCGTAACTGCATGAATTACACACACGTGCGCACATAGCCTTACTCCTCCTCTGCTCCATCTCCATAGACTTCAATAGGCAGCAGTGATCTGATCTTACAGTGAGACGTCATCTCATCTCTAGCAGGATACAATTTCTTAGCGGTGTTAGCGCACTATGAGTATTCTTGTAAATGAATCTCTAATTGTAAAGGGTTACCTTAATTTTCAAATTATGACTCACTTTCAAACAAGAAAAACTGCTAAAAAGTGTGTGTCTCATAGCCTGGAGAGGGCTTCTTGTGATGGAGGAGAAGGCTAACATCGTGTCCTCCTCGATCACAGAGAGCTGCCCTCACTCCTCCTGCTTTGCATTGATCTATGTGATCAGTGGAAAGCGGTAGAGGAAGCTACTGGGACCTGAACGGAGGCATATTCTCAGCAGCTGATGGACCTTCTAACTATTTACCTCCATTTATTTTAGGACTTTTGAAGTCATGTGATCAGTCACACGACCTCAAAGGTCTTAAAGGGAACCTGTCAGGTCTCCTATGCAGCCAGAATCACGAGCAGTTCTGGGTGCATATTTCTAATTCATCCCTAACTGTCACAGCATATAATAGCATACATAAAGAGCATGCCCTGTGGACATGGGGTTTAGGCTCAGTGCACATGATCAGAAGTCCCGCCACTTCCGGTCATGTGCACTAAGAAGCCGGGTGTATGCGTTCCGGCTTCAGAGAGATCTAGGGAGCATAACCGTAAGTGTCGAGACTTCTGATCATGCGCACTGACCCTAAACCCGGCATTGGAGGCGGTGACAACGGATAGGTACGATGTCTATGCCGATGATGCTGGGCATTTAATAGCATGTTAGCATGCCCACAGGGGTGTGCTAATATCCGAAGAGGACAGACTGGTCAGGGAAAATATTATCCTTGCGACTAGACTCTGCGCTCATTTGCATCTCATAGCATATCTTTAGAAATACTTTTTCTAAAGATCTCTTTAAGTATGCTACTATAAGCTGGGACAGTTAGGGAGGAATTAAAACTATGCACCCAGAACTGCTCATGGTTCTGGGTGCATAAGGGACTTGACAGGTTCCCTTTAAAGTTAACTATGTAGAAAGACCTTTAGCGGCTCAGCTCGTTCAGATCCTGAGCAGCAACTGCAAAATGTGGTAATGTATAGTGTGTGTGTGAGAATGCAAGGTGTGGTAATGTGTGAGTGTGTGTATATACAGTTGAAACCAGATCTAAAAAGACACATCTGCATGTTTTTCTCACAGTCTGACATATCAGAATAAATCTTTCCCGTTTTAAGTGAATTAGGGACCAAAATTATTTATATTTGTCAAATGCCAGAATAATGAGAGAGAGAATGTGTTAAAGCATTTTTATTAAATACATTTCATGAGCGTGGCACCTTCAGATATCTGAAAATCCACAATTCTCTTCCTGAGATCTTGGCTGATTTCTTTTGACTTTCCCATGATGCTACCCAAAAAGCAGTGTGTGTCAGGTGTGCATTAAAATACATCCACAGGTGTCTCAGATGTTGCCAAGAAACCTATCAGAAGCTTCCAAAGAAATGACATCATCATATGGGCTGTCCCATATTGTTTAAAGACACAGTAGTCTTAAGGGCACTTTACACGCAGCGATATCGCTATCGATATCGCTAGCGAGCGTACCTGCCCCCATCGGTTCTGCGTCACGGGCAAATCGCTGCCCGTGGCGCACAACAACGCTTACACCCGTCACACATACTTACCTTCCCTGCGACGTCGCTGTGGCCGGCGAACCGCCTCCTTTCTAAGGGGGCGGTTTGTTCGGCGTCACAGCGGCGTCACTAAGTGGCTGCCCAATATGAGCCAGCGACGGAGATGATCGGGACGAACATCCCGCCCACCTCCTTCCTTCCTCATTGCGGGCGGTCGCAGATACAGTGGTGTTCCTCATTACTGCGGTGTCACACATAGCGATGTGTGCTGCCACAGTAATGACGAACAACCTGCGTCCTGCAACAGCAACGATAATCGGGAAAGGAACGACGTGTCAACAATCAACGATTAGGTAAGTAATTTTGATCGTTAGCGGTCGTTTGTGCGTTTCACATGCAACGACGTCGCTAACGAAGATGTATGTGCGTCACAAATTCCGTGACCCCAACGACATTTCGTTAGCGATGTCGTTGCGTGTAAAGCGGCCTTTAGTGTATGTAAACTTCTGACTTTTCCAGAAATTAATAAAAATGCCTTAAAACATTCTCTATCAATATTCTTGTATTTGACAAAAATAAATAATTTTGGTTCCTAATTGACCTGAAACGGGAAAGGTTTATTCTGATTTCATGTCAGATAGTGAGAAAAATCTAATCTAAAAATGTATGTAAACTTCTGGTTTCACCTGTATGTATGTGTAAGTGTAACTGCAAGATGTGGTAATGTAAAGTGTGTGTATATGTACATGTAGCAGAGATGTATATGTGTCTATATGTGCATATAGCAGAGCTATATGCCTATATGTTCATGTAGCATAGCAGTGTATGTAGTTTGCTTATAAAAGCTTTGAGTGTCTATGTGCATCTAGTTTGCATTTAGCAGATCTGTATGTGTATCTGTGCATGTAGTTTGCATGTAGCAGAGGTGTAGGTGTCTATATGTGCATGTAGCAGAGCTGTATGTGTCTATATGTGCATGTAGTTTGCATGTAGCAGAGCTGTAGGTGTCTATATGTGCATGTAGGAGAGTTGTGTGTGTCTATGTGCATGTAGTTTGCAAGATGGGGTAATGTAAAGTGTGCATATCTATATGTAGCGGAGCTGTAAGTGTGTCTATATCTGCATGTAGGAGAGCTGTATGTGTGTCTATTGTATGTGTATCTGTATATGCATGTAGCAAAGCTGTATGTGTCTATATGTGTATGTAGCAGAACTATATGTCTATGTAGCAGATATGCACATGAAGTTTGCATGTAAGAGCTGTATTGGTCTAAATGAGCATGTAGTTTGCATGTACAGAGCTGTGTGTGTCTATATGTGCATGTAATTTGCAAGTAACAGAGCTATGTGTCTGCAGAACTGTGTGTTTATATGTGCATTTAGTTTGCATGTAGCAGAGCTGTGTGTGTCTATATGTGCATGTAATTTGCTTGTAGCAGAACTTTGTGTGTCTATATTTGTGTGTACTTTGCATGTAGCACTTGCTGTTTGTGTCTATATCTGCATGTAGTTTGTAAGTAGCATAACTGTGTAACTGTGTGTCTATATTTGCATGTAGTAGAGCTGTGTGTGTCTATATTTGCATGTAGTTTGCATGTAGCATTTGTGTGTGCATCTATATATGCATGTTGTTTGCATATAGCAGAGTTGTGTGTGTATAATACACAGTGCAAATAAACACTAACAATAGATGTATTACTTCCCTGGTACATGAAAATTAGTACTAATGACTAGTGATGGGCAGACTCGTAGTTAACCGAGATCGGAGGCCCCAGCCGGGTTTAAGAAAAAGCAAAACACTTCCGGACCGGAATTGATCCCAGATATCTGCCCGAACACCAGTCTCTATATAAGTCTATGGGGACCAAAATCCAGTCCTTTAAAATAGTGGTAGAAGGGATAGGGGTATTAGAGCAAGTGCGATGTACTTACCAGTCTCCAGCGTGGCTGTAACGCTACTTCCAGGGCCGCTCATTGTCCTTCATACATATGTACTCCTCCCCCTGCCCACCGGCAGTCCCGGCATGTCTGATTGGTTGCAGTCAGACGCGCCCACACCCTCTATGTACTCATAGTGCTAACTGACCCGCCTGGACCTGGTGTTGTGCGTCATTTATAGGCCATTATTCAGACACTGTGCGTCTCGTGTATCCGTGCGAGATGTACCTATATAGTGCTGTTTTGCCCGCCTGACCTGGGTTTCTGGCGTCATTTATAGGTCACAGTTCAGACACTGTGCATTTCACTCATTATATGATGGGCTCCCAGTGCAAGCCTTATTAGTGTGCATGTCTTATGCTAAGCAGCCACCCCTCCCCCCTAGTGTGGAGGTTGAGTGGCTGTGACATCAGCATCTTGCACCTCGGCTGCAGCCATCTTTATGAGGAAGGCTCACCACATTCTGTGTGTGCACATATCATTTGTCTTGGCTCCTTTTTGGTGTTTTTTTGATATAGTTCTTTGTGGTTTTTCTACATGAAAATTAGTACTAATGACTAGTGATGGGCAGACTCGTAGTTAACCGAGATCGGAGGCCCCAGCCGGGTTTAAGAAAAAGCAAAACACTTCCGGACCGGAATTGATCCCAGATATCTGCCCGAACACCAGTCTCCATATAAGTCTATGGGGACCAAAATCCAGTCCTTTAAAATAGTGGTAGAAGGGATAGGGGTATTAGAGCAAGTGCGATGTACTTACCAGTCTCCAGCGTGGCTGTAACGCTACTTCCAGGGCCGCTCATTGTCCTTCATACATATGTACTCCTCCCCCTGCCCACCGGCAGTCCCGGCATGTCTGATTGGTTGCAGTCAGACGTGCCCACACCCTCTTTGACAGCATCTCTGACTGCTTTCGATCACAGACGCTGTGTGCATACGTCTAGTGTAAAAATAAATAAAATTGGTGTAGCATCTTCCCATATTCTGATACCCAGCACAGATAAAGCATACGGCTATAGGCTGCAGCCCCCAGCTGTGTGCTTATCTTGGCTGTATATCAAAATAAGAGGGACCGCATGCGGCTTTTAAAAAAAAAAAAAAATATTTGAATAATCGGCGTGCGGTCCCACCAATTTTGATACCCAGCCATGATAAACCCGACAGCGGGAGCTGTTATTCTCAGGCTGGGGAGGACCCATGGTTATTGGGCCTCACAGCCTAAAAATATGTCACGTTTGTCTCCCTGCATGTAGAGACCAGTGTCAGCCTTTGGACTGGAGCATCTCATCTGGCTCTCTTAATTTAAATGTTTTTTGTTTCTCTTGGCACTGAAGTGGTTAAGGGTCAGTTTTTCTATTGCAGCCTTTCCAAGCAGTTCCTTGCTGAGTGATCAGCTGCTCTTACTAAGTAGTCATGCCCTTCAACTCTAAATAATAGTGTATCCCAGCAATCCCTGCTGAAGATACAAATTAATTTGTTCTCTGGCCACCTTTGAGGAAGGTTCTGCAGTTCAAGTTCCTGTGCTCAGGCTATATCCTTTTGGTTGTGTTTCCCCCCTGTTTGTCTTTACTTCCCTGCTGTGTTGTTAGTGCAGTAGTGAGGTCTAGTGAACCCTACCTGCCCCTCACTAGTCCGGCTTGCTATAGGGTCCCAGGTTCCTGTTTGGCAACAATTGCAGAGACTGTATAGGGACTGGTAAGGAGAGAAGGGACAGCCGCAGGTGAGGTTAGGAGGTGCCCACCTACCCCTCTTACTAGTTCCAGGGGCTCCTGCTGTTTTTGTGTTCCCGGCCTCCCCTTTTCTTGTGTTTTCTTGTTGTTGTGCATCAGACGCACGTAGGTCTGAATGCACCTCGCCACCCTTGCTACACCTGGAAAGCGTGACAAAATACCCTGCAGCCACCCAGGATTGTTGCATCCATTAGATTCAACAATCCCGTAATTTACCCGCCTCATCCCGATTGCCTGGTACTTTTGCAATCAGGGTAATAAGGGGTTAATGACAGCTCACAGCTGCTACTAAGCTCTATATTAGTAATGGGAGGCATCTATGAGACCCCCCATTACTAATCATTTATTTGAAATAAAATACTAAAAACCACAAGGTCCCACAACGATTTAAGCTCTGCTACATACATACTGAAGGCACAGCGCGCACAGAACATGTCCGCACTGACTTAGCCACAGCGATGAGCGGTGACGTCACTCAGTTTATCTGTGGTCACAGCTGAAGGTTTCCACAGTACCCCAGCTTTGACCAAAGGTAAACTGACCTCAAGTGACCTCATTAAACTCAATGAAGCTCACCTCAGGTGAGGTCACTGAGTTCACAGACTTGCACCTCCTGGCAGAAAACCAAACCGAAATGGCTTCAAAAGTTGTTTTGTTCATTTTTTTTTTACCAAGGGTTGCAGATTTGGTGATGAAATTTATACGCCATATTCCTGCACCAAATCTGCATCTCCTGGCAAAAAAAGTCTTTTGTACAGGTAACAGATTCAAACAGGTGCAGTTAATACAGCTAATGAGTGCAGAGTAGGAGGCTTCTTAAAAAAAAAACAAAATAAAAACAACAGGCCTGTGAGAGCCAGAATTCTTGCTGGTTGATAGGTGATCATACTTATTTCATGCCATAAAATGCAAATTAATTATTTAGAAATTATACAATGTGATTTTCTTGGGGATTCTCTCTGTCACAGTTGAAGCATATCTATGATAAATATTACAGACCTCTCTATTCTTTGCAGGTGGGAAAATCGGCAGTGCATCAAATACTTATTTTCCTCACTGTAAGGCTAGGGCCACACGGTGCACTACTGCGATGCTCGCATGAGACTCGGCTCGCTCTGGCAGCACAGCAGGAGCCGAGTGTCATATGAGTGTGCCTGCATCTGAGCTCCGATCATGTGAGCAGACCTCAGCTGCGGGGGGCGGGCCGGCTCTCAGAAGGGGACGGAGGGATTTCTCTCCCTCTCTCCTTCGTAGTCAGCTATAGCCATTCTCGCCCTGCACTGGCAGTACACTGGTGTACTGCGAGTGCAGTGCGATTTTTCTCTCGTCCCATTCACTTGAATGGGTGCGAGAGAAAGAGTCTCAGCTTACAATCGCAGCATGCTGCATTGTTTTCTCGGTCCGATTAGGGCTGAGAAAATAATCGCTCATGTATGCTGACACACAGGCTAGAATTGGTCCGAGGGGAATGCGATGTTTTATCGCACTCCACTCGCACCGATTTAATCGACGTGTGGCTTAGGCCTAATGCCTGCTTTACACGAGTCGACCGATCGTGCGATTTCACGATCGATTGTACCCGCCCCCGTCGTTTGTGCGTCACGGGCAAATCGCTGCCCGTGTCGCACAAAGTCATGAAACCCCTGTCACACGTACTTACCTGCTGAGTGACCTCACTGTGGACGGCGAACATCCACTTCCTGAAGGGGGAGGGACGTTAGGTGTCACAGCGACGTCAAACAGCCGCTGGCCAATAGAAGCGGAGGGGCAGAGATGAGCAGGACGTAAACATCCCGCCCACCTCCTTCCTTCCGCATAGCCGCCGGGAGCCGCAGGTAAACTGTGTTCATCATTCCCGGGGTGTCACACGGAGCAATATGTGCTACCCCAGGTACGATGAACAACCGGCGCCATTTTAATGAAACAATATTTTAAAACTGAGCGACGAGTACACGACTCACGATTTGTGAGCGATACTGCGTCGCTCGGAGGTATCACACGAGACGACGTTGTGAACGATGCCGGATGTGCGTCACGAAAACTGTGACCCCGATGATGCATCGCACGATAGCTCGTCTCATGTAAAGCCCACATAAGATTGTGGGTGTCACATAAAAAAATGTGGAAAATTTCACAGAGCATAAATACTTTTTCAAGGCACTGTACATAGTCTTTTTGAGCTTCTTGCTTCTTTTAACTTCTTCAGGCTTCAAAAAGAGAGAAGTGGTAAAAAAAAGTGACCTGACCATTCTTCAGGAGCCTTCCAGTTGGAAACCGGCCGCTCATTATTGTATTGATATTATTTAAAAACTGCTGCAAGAGACGCAAAAAAAAGGCAGGGAGGGGCCACACTGTGTCTCTACTATTCCTATAGTCCCTGATTTTTCAAATGATTTACGTACCGTATTTTTCTGATTATAAGATGCGCTTTTCCTCCCAAACATTTGGGAGGAAAGGGAGAGATGCGTCTTATAATCTGAATGTAGCTTACCAGGGTGGTGGAGAGGGGTTGCAAGGGGCTGGGGGAATTTTGCGGCAGCTGTGCAGGGACAGCGGTGGCTGGGCTGGTGCAAGATCTGTGGAGAACTGGTGCTGTGGCAGCTGTGCAGTGTCAGCAGCTGCTGTGCGGGGTCTCCGGCTGCTGCAGCGGCTGTGCGGGATCTCTCGCGTGGTCTCCGGCAGCTGGTGTTGGGGCTGCTGTGCGGGGTCTCTGGCTGCTGCAGCAGCTGTGCAGGTCTGCTCGTGGTCTCTGGCGGCTGGTGCTGGGGCTGCTGTGCGGGGTCTCTGGTGACTTTACTGGTGCTTTGGATTGGGCGGTGAGGACTTCAAATAATGGTGCCCGGAGTTGGTTTGTGTACAGTTGGAGCTCTCGGCTCAAGCTCTCATCTGTGCAGGCGCCACCTCTGGCTAATTGATCTCCCTCCAGCGAACATCAGGAAAATGGTGTCCGGAGGTAGTGCTTGCGCAGATGAGATCTTGGCTTGCCATTGAGCCTAGAGCTCAATCTGCGCTGACTCCGGAAGCCATTTCTTTGAAGCCCTCACCGTCCGCAGCAGCTGCCGCAGCCCAAGCCCCAGCACAGCTGCCCCAGCATGGCAGCACCAGCCTCCACTGGAGCCCGAGCCCCAGCCTCAGCCTCCGCAACAACACAGCCTTCTCCACCACTGCTACTGCCCCCTCCGGTAAGACACCACCGGAGTACAAGATGGACCCCGTATTTTTTTTCACCTTTTCTTGCTCTGAATTTGGGGTGCGTCTTATAAAACGAAAAAGAAAAAAAAAACATACTACCTAACTGCAATCAGGCAGACGCTGATTCATTCTTATGACTAAGGACTTTTTTTGTTTTTAATACCCTAGTCCAAAACACTTTAAGCTTTGCATGTTCTTTTCTGACCCTGCGTTTGGTGTGTTCATGTGTTTTTAACCATTTTTCAATAAAGAAGATATTTTACTATTTGTACTCGTGCCGGGTCCAACTTCCTCTGTCTTTCTTGGACTTCCCTTTGAGCTGATTCATCCCTCTGGTTTGGGAAGCACCAATCTATTGACAGGTTCCCTTTAATTTTTTTTATCGCACCTTAGTTAAAGCTATTCAGTTTGCCCCTAGGCAAGTTGGGTAATGTGATCCACAGTCTGACAGCTAGTCTAGTACATGGGCTAATGTTAGGCAGGAAGTCGGCCTCTGTTCTCCTTGATCCCATGTATGTATGCCCATGCATCTGAAGATATGGGAGAGGACTTATGAAACTTTCTAAGGCCCCCTTCACACGTCCGTGAAAATCATGCACGTGTTTCACGGACGTGTCAAAGGTGCGTTTTACCCTCCGTGAGCCGTGTTTCTGGCACTACGTGTGTTCTCCGTGTGTTATCTGTGATAACACACGGAGAATGGAACTTTCTGCTCACCTGTCCCTGGCGCTGCTGTCCGTGGTAATGATCTTCGGTCTCCGGTCCTGCCGACTCCCCGCTGCTGCTGCTTCCGGCCGCAGTGAAATGAATATGCAATGTGCATAATGAGCGGCAGTCGGCAGCAAGTGACAGCAGCGGCAGAGACAGCAGGGCTGGAGAAGGTGAGCAAAGGTTTCTTATTTTTTTTTCTGACACGTGAGTTTTCTCTGGCGCGTGTCACACGGGACCGCATCCACACGACATCCGTGTGGTCCGTATGCGGGCCGCGTGACACCCGTAATGCCGGAGAAAACGTGGACATGTCTACGCACACGTATGCTCCACATGGACACACGGTCCATGGCAAAACACGCACGTGTGCGCAGACCCATTGATTTTAATGGCTCTACGTGTGCCCGTGTCTCCGGTACGTGCAGGAACGGACCTAACACGTACCGGAGACACAAGTGTGTGAAGGGGGCCTAAAAGTAAGCAGTTTTTGCTGCCCATAGGAACAAATCAATGAGCAGCTTTCATTTTGAATTCTCATCTTGATAAATGAGAGCTGCTCTGTGATTGGTTGTTCTTTTCTGGAATTTGGAATTCCAATGTTGCTTTGGACAGATGATATAAAATGAAGAGAAAGAAGACTATATACGACCCCAAAATTTAAAGGAATCTACTGCTTTGTAAAGAGCAAGCATTCATAATGTGTTATCCATTAGTTTTATTGTGGTAATGTCTAGCAAGATCACTGATCAAAGCAGGGTGTAGTGTTCAATGTCATACATCAATGCTTCTCATTATCAGACATTCTAATCATCCTTAACATCATTACGGTATTACTAAGCAATCATCCTAAAATACAGCTAAGCAAATGTGCGATGACTATGCATAAGGATCAGAAATCACCCAATGCAGTGAGTGATGAGTTATACATGGATGACATTTATTAGTGAAGACTAATGAGTCACGGATCATGATAGATATCTTCCTTTATCAGAATCAAATAGGTTTCATACGTGAAGTGTGGCAGATGCCTACTGAGAATAACATATTGAGTGATGACTGATAGGGAAATGTGATAAAGAGTAAATAATAAATGACTAATAGCCGGAGTGAGCTATGAGGTGTTAGAAATGGAAAACAAAAAAGATTTATTGTTACGTCATGCTTTCCAGTTTCACAGTTAGCAACTCTATGTATTTCAATTTAGTCTCCAATGACAATGTGGACTTAAAGGTACAGATTTCTGGATGTATTACAGAGTATCCAGGCCTTAAAAACTTCTCAGTAGTTAAAAAATTTTTTTCATATGGAAAACATTTACCTATAGGATAGGTAAATAACAATGCCATTTATTTAAAGTGTCAGGAACAAGTCACCAGTAGCGCTGCTCAGATTCGCAAAAAAACAGGTCAGTATACTCACCCGAGGCTCTTGTCATGGCGGAAAACTCCTTCCGGGTCACGCTTCTCCCTTCCGGAGCCGATAACTCAATATCCACTGTTTTGCCCGCCCACTGGCGTGTGTAATTGGTTTCAGTTAGACGTGCCCCCACCCTGAGTGTCAGCGTGTCAGCTGACTGCAACCAATCACAAGCGGCAGGACGGCCGGTGGGCGGGGAAAGCAGTGCTAGTGTCTGCGGGTCAGTATGGTGAATGTGCATGTATATAGAAACACATGCACGCTCTTGTCTGTATCATTTGATAAAGATTAGAGATGAGCTGATCCGTTGAAGTTCGGCTCGGCGGGATCAGCCAGACTTTAAATTAAGTTCGGATTTGGACTCAAACTTGACTTGGAGCTCAATTGAAGTCACTGGGAAGTTCGAGTCAGCCAACCATAAACAGGTCCCTTCCGGGGGTAGGTGGTGTAGCGGGGTGGGGGTCCCCCAAGACTACAAAGACGCCGTGACTCAAATAGTCCGATCCAAACAGCTTTATTGTCCTTGCTGTACAGGTAAATTCATCCGGAACACAGCCGGGTTATGCACCGTCCATACGGGTCCCCGTCACACAGGCACCCCTTGCCGTAGGAGACGGTCTTACGGTGCCCCGTTCGGCTGTTCCAGGAGGGTCCACAAACTTATAAGCGCTCCACGCAGGCCTGGAGCTTTTCCAGGCTTCCGGCTCTGCAGCTTGCGGAGCAGACTCTATTACAAGTTCATAGTGGAAGTTAACCACTTTCCTTACTCTCTGGCACCCGGTAGCAGACACCTCTGCAGACCACTGGGTCTGGGTCTCCTCCAGGAGAGGCTCGGCCTTACAGCCCTGGTCTGGCTGCACTCACCTCAGTCTTAATAACGGAGTCCTGTGCTCAGGTTATTGTGTCCTCCTCCACACAGGTTGCTCCCTGCAGAGTTCTCGGCTCTGCTCTCACTCTCTCCCAGCACACACGCTGGAAGTCTAGAGCTAGTCTCTATCTAGACTGCCCTAGACACACTCAGAGCTCCCTGCTCTCACTTGTTTTCAGTCCACACACTGGACGTCTGGAGCTAGTCTCTATCTAGACTGCCCTAGACACACACCACCCAGGTTCTGAGACTGGATTGCTTTAACCCCTCGAGCCACACCCACAGGTGGAGGTCTGTGAATCTCAGCCCTACAGAGCACCTTGGGATTATTAAAGGGAACCTGACCCTTATGTGTAGCAAGAAGCCTTTGTGGACTACAAGTCCCATAGCAACCTTTCTCGTCTAGATATCGCAGATACCTTCTCCACTGTGACATATAGCGATCATTTTCGCTACGTCACAGTGGGCAGAGGTTTTTCCATATTTTTTGTGTTTGATACACATTACATCCGATCACGCTATTACCCTCAGTGTGAGCCAATCAAACACTACAAGCGGCTCGCACTGGGCCGAGCACCGAGCGTACCCCAGCACAGCGATGCTCTCACAAGTGAAGTTCATAAGTAAAGCACCCAAAATCCAAACCTGAACTCTGTTTTTTTTTGTTTTTTTTTTTACAAAAGGCAGTGTTTGACATAAACACCAAACCTCTGGTTCGCTTGTCTCTAGAAAGGAACCGTTGACGTTCGGGTTCAGTTGGACTTTAGATAAATATCTATTCGGGACCCAGACTTGACCTGAACTTGATCCTGTAGTCTGAACTGAGTAAAATGCCAGCAGAGTGTTGACACTTGTTCTAAATAATAAAAACTGATTACCGTTAATGTTGAAAAATTGCTTTACCGCGGCGGCGCAGCCCATCTTACGTGTTTTCATCCAATATTTCCTGGAGGATTACTTCACCGGCCACAGGCTTTATCTTCCTGCCTATATAAGAGTTGTGCATGTCACAACCCCTCCAGGTGAGGGTTATCCAAACACTTACCCTCTCCCTCCATCAAGTATCACACTATTGTGCTCGCTGTTCTCCATCTAGATATCTTCAATAAATGTAAAAAAGCATATTCAGTATAAACCTATCCGCACATTCAGTCTATCAAGCAAACAATCACTTTTTTTTTTAATTAACGAAAACTTGACAACGACGTTACTTTAACTCCTATATAAAAAGAATGCCATGCGTTTGGTATTGCCGTAATCATAGTGACCTGGAGAATTATGTTTCCAGGCCATTTTTACCACATAATGAACACTAAAAAACAAAATCCAAAAAATAATGGCAGAACTACATTTGTCTCTGACCACTTCAATGCAGTTATCATTTTTCTGGGTTTTGCAGGACATTAAATGTTAAAGTGAATGGTGATGTTAGGTTGACCAATAGGTCACAACTGTTGCCAACGATGACCAAATGCGGAGGGAGTCCTAGGCCCCCCCTCAGCTTCCCTCAACCTCAATGAGATACAGACGCTGATATCTACACATAAGGCAAAGGAGTGTGCGCTCCGAAGACTGCTAATTTATTTTCACATACAGGGTTTATCAACCTATTAGGGGCGTAGCTATGTCGTGTACAAAGGAATAACTTTCGTTTCTCGGTGAAGTATGAGGTTTCTTTCCCAGCAAAGTCTTATCTGTTATAGCAAGAAGAGAATGGCACTTCCTATATATGCGTCTCGGAGATATTGGGGTGCACTTCAGGTTCCAAAGCCAAACAGTGAGAAGTATACAAGGCACTCCCAAGATGATTTGAAGAAACGTTTTCGGTCCTATGTGGACCTTCCTCAGTAGCACATGTGTGAGGGAAAACGCTGTGTGGGCTGTCAGACGAGGAATCCACCGCTGTATGGGGGCTGTCATGGTTTTGTATGATCAAAATAGTACAATATTGGCTAAAATCAGTAGAAACTAAAATTAGCTGTGTAAGGGTGGATTTCTTATGTTTTTGGTTCCCAGGGCCTCGATTTCTATAAAACCAATCCTCACTAAAGGGCAACCATTTTTACATGGAACACTCGCCTCATCAGGACTAAAAGAGCTATTATTAATGTAAGCAGTTTGTATTATAAAATCTGGTGAGAGATCAGCCGATATGTGCCTCTAAGGCTACTTTCACACATCCGGATTTTTGCTCTGCGGCACAATATGGCGTTCTGCAGAAAAACCGCAACCGGCTTTTGTAACGCCGGTTGCGTTTTTTTTTGCATAGACTTACATTAGTGCCGTATTGTGCCGCATGGGCTTGCGTTCGGTCCGGTTTTTGCCACATGCGGCAGATTTAGCCGATGCCGCGGCCGGATCGAACGTTCCCTGCAACGTTTTTTGCTCCGGCAAAAAACACCGCATCGCGCCGCATCCGGCCGCTGCGGCGCATTTTTCAATGCATACCTATGGAGGCTGGATGCGGCGCGATGCGGAAAAAAACGCATCCGGTCGCTGCATGCGTTTTTTTCCGCTGCACATGCTCAGTAGCATGCCGCAACCGGAAAAAAACGGACGGGCCGCATGTAAAAACTTATGCAAAGGATGCGGTGTTTTCGCCGCATCCGTTGCATAGTTTTCACAGCCGGATTGAGCCGCAGTGCTCAAACCTGATGTGTGAAAGTAGCCTAACAGCCGCAGCTGTTAAAGGGAACCTGTCACCGGATGTTTATAATACTTACCTAACGGTCGGTGAGGAGCAGATTGGTCGGATGGACGTCTCTGGGCAGATCAAAGTGCGCCTGTGCAGGACCTCAATGTTGGCGAGTGTAGATGACGTAGAACGCGTCATCCACACTAGCTACAGAAGGAGGACACACATGGCTGAAAGAGGAGGCACGGAACTCTTAGAACGGAGATGTCCATCCGATCAGTCTGCTCCTCACCGACTGTTTGGTAAGTATTATGAAAATCTGTTGACAGGTTCCCTTTAACCAGTTAAATCCTACTGTCAATCTTAACATGCATCAGCAGGGAGTATGCCATTCCATCGGAGTTCCATCGGCGGCCCCGTGACGTGATTGTGGGGCGCTAATGAGTTAACATGATAACCAGGGGTCAGCTGATGACCTCTGTCTCTATCATGCCAAACTGTTTGTGATCGCCAACTGCAAGCCATCATTCATAGGAAGTCATCATTTCTGCTGTACAGTGCAAAGCTGATGCTCTGCTCTGTACATCACAAGCGATCAGAAGATTGCAGCCTCAAGTCCCCTAAGGGGACTAACAAATACAATGAAAAATTTTAAAAAAATACTTTATAAGTATGAAAAAAATAAAAAAAACACAAAAGTTCAAATCACCTCCCTTTTGCCCCATTGAAAATAAAACAATAGAAAAAAAACATATTTGGTATTGCTGCATTCAGAAATGTCCGATCTGTCAAAATATAAAAAAAAATTAATCTGATCAATACACAGCGTAATAGAAAGAAAAATGGCACAATTACATTTTATGACCCCACAACATAACAATAAAATGCAATAAGATGGACAAAACATCATATCTACCCAAAAATTGTATAATTAAAAACATCAGCTTCCGGCTAAAAAAAAATAAACCCAGATCACAAAAAATAAAAAATATTATGGGTCTTGGAAAATGGCAACAAAAGCAACATTTTTTATTTGTTTTAACAAACTTCAGAATTTTTTTTTCACCAACAACAACAACAACAAGTAAAGCTTTACAAGTTTGAGGGTCTACGTACTTGTACTGACCTGGGGAATCTTAATTCCAGGTCAGTTTTACCATATAGTAAGTATGGTAAATAAAAAAAAAAAATAAAAAAAATTGTAGATTTGCACTTTTTTTTTGCTAATTTACCACTCTTTAATATTTTCCCCTGTTTTCCATATGGTAATGGGTTCATTCAAAAGTACAACTCATCCTGCAAAAAACAAGCCTTCATACAGCTATATTGATGGAAAAATAAAAAGTTATGGCTCTTGGAAGAAAAGGAGGAAAAAACAAAAAACGGAAAATCGTCAGGTGGTGAAGGCGTGAAAGATCCTAAAATCCCTTCCTGCCCACTGACCATGGTTCTTTGGCAACTTGGGCTTGATATTTACATGTATGGCATCAGCTTTACATATAGGATACCGATCGTTAACAAGTCATGGCCTCTAAAAGCATCTCGTGCAGATTTCCAGCATAACAAGTGACGTGATTAATCCATAGCTGTCTATCTTCTCTAAACAGGACCCCAAGGACTTTTCACTGGTTTACTGTTAAATAGCTATTTAATTGCATAGGGATAGTATCTTATTGCATGCTCCTTTTCTCCAGAGCTTCACTCCTTACCAGTACGCAGTATGTAACTAGCAAGTTGAGCACATGAAGCTTTATATGATTTTAACATTGCTGTTATTATTGCCGATCACAGGTATCAGTTTGATTTAATCATTATTTATTTTCTATAGTTAGCTTGGATGGAAAAATCAGATAGTTATAAACTGAAGAGGTGGATAAAAAAGGTTCTTGTCCACCCTTTGCTTTCAAAACAGATTCAGTAAATTGTTCTAGGCACACAAACGTAAAGTCAGAAATTTTGTATTATATTCAGGTGTGTAACAAAATATACCAAATAAGTGATACAGGGGTATCAATATGTGCTGTACAAGCTCTTCAAAAGAAGCTCCAAAGACTAAAGGCCCCGTTACACGCAACAACGTATCTAACGATATATCGCCAGGGTCACAGATTCCGTGACGCACATCCGGCATCGTTAACGACGTTGTTGCGTGTGACAGCAAGGAACGAGCGTTAACGATGGAAAATACTCACCTTATCGTCCATCGTTGACACGTCGTTCCTTTTTAAAAAAATCGGTGATTGTTGAGCACGCAGGTTGTTCGTCGTTCCCGAGGCAGCACACATCGCTACGTGTGACACCTCAGGAACGACGAACTGCAGCTTACCTGCGGCCGCCGGCAATGAGGAAGGAAGGAGGTGGGCGGGATGTTACGTCCCGCTCATCTCCGCCCCTCCGCTTCAATTGGGCGGCCGCTTAGTGATGCCGCTGTGACGCCGTACGAACCGTCCCCTTAGAAAGGAGGCGGTTTGCTAGCAACAGCGACGTCGCTAGGCAGGTAAGTACGTGTGAGGGTTCCCAACGATTTTGTGCGCCACAGGCAGTGATTTGCCCGTGACGCACAAATGACGGGGGCGAGTGCTTTCACCAGCGATATCGCTAGCGATCTCGCTGCGTATAACACCCCCTTAAGCAACATTGCAGGCTTCAGACACAGTGGTCGGCCAAGGAAACAGTGGGACAGATGAAAGACAGATCATACTTGTTTCCCTTCAAAATCGGAAGATGTTGAGCCATGCCATCAACTCAGAACTGGCAACAGTTAGTGGAACACAAGTACATCCATCTAATGTTTAGAGAAGCCTGGCCAGAAGTGGTCTTCATGGAAGAATTGAGGTCAATTGCCATACCTTTAGAGGGCTTTAGAGCAGTACAATAAGAGTCTGAAGCACAGTGGAGATTCCTTACAAAATGGAGTTGTGGATTTGCCATGATTTATGGTATCCTCAATGCTGAGAAATACAGGCAGATACGGGACTCATCCATCACTAAAGACCATCAGAGAAGCGTCTGATGATTGCTCTCAATGAGAGAAACAAAATTATTATTTTGTAGTTGTGATACCTTTTAATGGCTAACTTAAATAAAATAAATTATGTTACAAAGCAAGCTTTCGAGACTTCTTAGGTCTCTTCATCAGGCATGGTATAAAGTATCTGAAGAAACACAAATATACAGCTCTGGCAAAAATTTAGAGACCACTGCAAAATTTTCAGTTTTTCTGATGTTTCTCTTTATAGGTATATTTTTGCGTAAAATGTAAATTATTCTTTTATTCTATAAACTACTGACAACATGTCTCCGAATTTCCAAGCAATACATTTTGTATTTATTTTCTGAAAATGAGAAATAGTCAAAATAACAAAAATTGCATTGCTTTCAGACCTCAAATAATGCAAAGAAAACAAGTTCATAATCATTTAGAAACAACAATACTAATAATGTTTTAACTCAGGAAGCGTTAATCCAGTGTGTCTTAATCCTAATGCTTGCGAGGGGGTAGTGATGGTGGTGGAGCGGCTCAGGAAGGTCACAGGAAGCAGGGTCAGCGATGCTGCTGACCCTCCTCAGATTCAACACCCCCTCCTGCAGTGACACCCTCAGTATCGCCGACCCTGCCTCCTATGACCCTGCTCCACCACTGCCACCCCGGTAAGCCATATCCGCATTGTAAGACGCACCCCCATTTTATCCCCGGTTTTGGGGGGAAAAAAGTGCATCTTACAATCCGATAAATACGGTATATGAAGTTTGTCAGTGCTGTATGTTGTGCTACATTTGGTTTATAGCTTAGGGTTCTATCAGGAAAAGGAGGAGGAAGTGGAAGATACACCCCCCTTTTCCACCTCACAGAGCACGTGACTCGTTCTCTAGCGCCCCTCTTATAGTCAGGCCAATTATGGAATTGCCCGATAATAAGCAAGGAGGCCGCTATTCTACTATGCCGATAATTGAAGGGTTCCCGGTGAGAGTAAGGTATATATTCCCCCGACTCCTGCGGCGGAATATATCTAATCCGCCCCTGATCTCACGGGTCGCCCCACAATGATCCTTGGCATAAACTCGCTGCCACCAATCGATTTACGATAACTATTATGCCGAGCACACAGGCGTGGAATTCAGGATCGAGATAACAGAACAGCCCAAGAATAAATTATATATGTTTTAATAGCCGTAAGGGCACACTAGAGACTACAATATATACAATATGTAATTTACAGAATATATATATATATATATATATATATATATGTCAGAATACATTTACAAATAAGATGCGGTCACAAACAGGCATACAGATGTATCAATTACCTTAGGGTTGAGGGTTTGGCCCATGCAGGGGGTTACTGTGTGGGGCCAGGGACGTTTCAGGTATCCTCCACTACATGAATGAAGCACGTGACCCCCAGAAGAAATACAAAAGCACGGACCTCTGCCCTTAGCTTTTATCTGTTCTGTCCTGGGCTCACATGGCCCCCCTTTAGACATCATCCTGGCTGGAAATTCCCTCCCTCTGCTGTTAGCTGAGAATAACCTAACATTATATTTCCCAGCATAACTCTACCCCAGAACTTCTCACCCGGAAAATATGACCCTCGTTTTGATGGTCGTGAATTGATCTCCGTTTTGATAGAAAATATGAGGGTTCTGCGGGCTTCCTGTGGACAGTTATTAATTATTGAAGGCTACGCACATCATACAGGTTTGGCGAAATATGTGTTATGTGCGTCTGGCCCTCAGGAATATGAAAATGTGCCTGTTTTGTCTGTGGGGGTGATGTACCCGCCCAATATCGAAACTCTACTGCCGGTTCCAAATGGTCTGGAGGAGGAGACCTTTGAAGTTAGGTTATAAACCTGGAGCTTCCCTCCCACCTCCTGTGTAGGACAATTCACTCCGCAGGGGGTGTACTGGATCAAGGGCTGTCCTAATTGGATTTTGTACCTTCAGTTTTACATTTGCTGGGTCTTCCTTTCCCTTACTGTTCTCAGGCCTAACTAGCTCATCTAATTTCCTCAAGTTAATTAGCATACTGATTGAAGCCTCCTTAGGCCTTAAGGCCCAGTCACACACAATGAGATACCATGGTCGTACCTTGACAAGATGGCGGCTATAGGAATATGGCTTAATAGATCAGAATGTATCCCTATTTCCTCACAGGTGCAGTTCAGGATACTCAGGGTCAGATGTCAATGAGTGGTTACGCCATCACATGATCTAAGGGTGCCAACCATCTCTGTCAGACAGGAACCAATCAGGGCCAGGTCTAGTGCAAGTACTATCCTGTTTTGGAACCTGTGGATTTCTGGTTTCACATCTCCCCTGGTTTGTCCATCCCCGTGAGAGTGTTAGGGTTCAGTCGTAAGACACAGGAGTGAGTGTTTCTGTTGCATCTCCAGCCCTCTGAGCTCATCATAAATCAAGTCCGTGACCTAGAATTTCCAGCGGGCCACTGAGCTTATATGAGGATTTATGATGATCTCACAGGACTGGTGACTCAGCAGAAACACTCCTGTGATAGAACAGGTAAGTAAATGTGTTCCATCACACAAACAGCTGTTAGCACCTGATGTGCCTTGTGTATACTCACTTATCATAAATGACTTATGTTTCCTTCCCTGGCCAGGAGGTGTTTTGTGCTGACCATGATCAGCAGCAGCTCTGCATGGTCACACATGGCCATTACACAGTATATAACAGGGGCACATTTATAATATCTCAGCACAAGAACCTTGATTAAACACATCTACATATGGAACTTATTATTATTACAAGATATATTAATTAAAATGTACTTTGTTCATGGAAAAAACTCTTTAAGCTGGCCTCACTTCCTGGCTTCGCTTCATCTAAGGGTGCCAAATTTGCTATTGATATTGAAGGGGTATTCCCATCTCCAAGATCCTTCTCTAGGTCTAGGGCAAGAACTAGCCTGTTTTGGAACCTGTGGATTTCTGGTTTTACATTTCCCCTGGTTTGTCCATCCGCATGAGTGTGTGAGGGTTCAGTCGTAACAGTATTATGGCATCCCAAGAGTTCAATTTTAGTCTCATCTAACCAGACTATATTCTTCTAGTATTTCACAACCTAGTATAAATGTTGTTTAGTAAGCTTCAAACACGCTTGAATATACTTTTTGTTCAGCAATGGAGTCTTGCATGGTAAGCGTGCATACAGTACATGGAGGTTGAGTGCATTACTTGTTTTATTTTAAGCAATTATACCTGCTGATTCCACGTCTTTATGTAGCTCTTCACAGATCGTCCTTGGCTCTTTGACAACTCTTCTGATAATTCTTTTCACTCCTCTTTCTGAAATCTTGTGCGGAGCACCAGGTCGTGGCCGGTTCATGGGGAAGTGAGGTTCTTCCACTTGACATTAAAATTCATGTCAATCATACCTTTAGAAATGTATTTAGTTAGAAAAGTGATGACATGTTCAATACTTATTTCACCTGATTCATATATATATATATATATATATATATATATATATATATATATATATATACATTTGTTAGCTTAAATGAATACACCCCATTTGAAATTGAGATTGTAATCAATATCTCAATGAAAATGGGTAATTTCAACATTTGGACAATAACAATTACATTTTTTTAACCAAAACGTGAAAGAAAGGTTAATAATATAATTTTCTTTTCAGGTTTACTCAAATTATTTGATGCAAAAATATACCCCACCTCAAAGACTGCTACATCTGTTATTTTCTATTACCTCCATGATTTTTAGGGACAATACCAAGTTCTCTAGGCATGTAATTAACACGTTGGTGACACATAATTATTATTATTAATAATACTAATATTTATTCACTAATATAGCGCCATTAATTCCACAGCGCTTTATATATATCAACAACACTGTCCCCATTGGGGCTCACAATATCTAAATTCCCTACCATTGTCATTAGAGTGTGAGAGGAAGCCAACAAAAACACGAGAACATACAAACTCCTTGCAGATATTGTCCTTGGGGGTTTTTGAATCCAGGACCCCAGCGCTGCAAGACTGCAATGTTAACCACTGAGCCACTGTTATAATATCTATCTTTTTCCATTGCTCCAGAACGATCTGTTTTAGAGCCTGGATGGTGGATGGAGCTTAATCATAAACTTATCTCTTCAGAATTCCTTATATGTGTTCAATTGGGTTTAGATTAGGAGAAATACTTCGCCATTGATTCACTTTCATCTTGTTCTTCAGAAATGCATCAGATGTGCACTCTTTCAATATACAGCAGTACATCTCTGAATTCATGATGCCAATGAAATGTAGCTGCACAATACCACCAGCACTCATACTTGCTCCACATAAGGACACCACCACCACCAATTTTCACTCTAGGCACCATGGATTTTTCAAAATTCATTTTTATGCATGCATGGTGCCTACAGTGAAACATGGCGCTTAGTAAACTGCACTTTTCCAACCTGACACTGATCCCAAACACATATCTGATACAGGCGTTAAGAGAAGTCGCTCTAAAGAATAGAAAAAGATAGATGTTGCAATATGTCACCGACGTGCTCATTCCAAGCCTAGAAGACTCGGTGCTGTCCTTAAAAATCAGTGGAGTAAGGCGGGCTTTGCACGCTGCGACATCGCAAGCCGATGCTTGCGATGCCAAGCGCGATAGTGCCCGCCCCCGTCGCAGGTGCGATATCTTGTGATTGCTGCCGTAGCGAATATTATCGCTACGGCAGCTTCACATGGACTCACCTGTCCTGCGACGTCGCTCTGGCCGGCGACCCGCCTCCTTCCTAAGGGGGCGGGTCGTCCAGCGTCATAGCGACGTCACACGGCAGGCGGCCAATAGCAGCGGAGGGGCGGAGATGAGCAGGATGTAAACATCCCGCCCACCTCCGTCCTTCCTCATTGCAGCCGGGACGCAGGTAGGAGATGTTCCTCGCTCCTGTGGCTTCACACACAGCGAGGAACAACATCTTACGTGTCGCTGCACCGGCATTATGGAAATGTTGGACCCTACACCGATGATACGATAACGACGCTTTTGCGCTCGTTAATCGTAATCAAAAAGGATTTGCACACTATGATATCGACTGCGACGCCGGATGTGCGTCACGTTCGATTTGACCCCATTGACATCGCACGTGCGATGTCGTAGTGTGCAAAGTAGCCCTAAAATTGAAGACTTTATAATGAATGGTATTTTGCTGACCTTATAGTTTTATATTGTGAATTATAAAAATGTTTTATGACACTCAGACTTTTCAAATCTTTGGAAATTGTTCAGTGAGATAGTGATGAAAATCCTACATTTCATCAGGGGATGTACTCATTTATGGTGAGGACTGTAGATACACAGATGCGGTAGGTAGATTGCAATGTAAGCCCATGAGTGATGGATGCCTGTGTATGCATCTGCCATAGCCCTCCATCAGATGTGCACCTCTCTGGGGAAACACAAGTTGTATAGCTTTTATTGATATCCATATCAATAGCACTTTAGGGGTCCTTTTTTATGAAAGAAGATCATGACAGAAGGTAAATGGGACATATACGTTGAAAAATACTAGAAACCTCAGTGTATTTAGTGCTTTTGTACTTATCACACTGATATTGTTTTTCAGTATTGCCTCCTCACACTTGTAGACATGGTTGGTTGGTGTGTTTTATTTATTTTACTTATTTAACGTTCTTCAGCGCGACCTCGAGCCATGGCGACTTGATGGATGAATGCTTTGTTAGGAATATCAGTCTTGTGCGAGCCTAGATAAGTCCATCAAGGTCTTCTCCACCATTATCTTGATAGTATCGAGTCATCAGATTGTTGGTTTTCCTCTTTGCCTTGTTCCTTTTATTTTTACATTCATGACGTCCTTCTCCAGTAATTGCTCTCTTCGTACGATGTTTCCGAACTGGGCAAATCTTAGCTTGGTGATCCTTGCTTCGACTGACATTTTTGGCTTGATTTGTTCCAAAATTGATTTGTTTCTTCTTCTTGCCATCCATGGTATTTCTATGTGTACATATTTTTCCATGAATCTGTGGTGCCCCTGACCTGGTCAGGCACCACTGAGTACTGCACCCATGCTGGGGACAGTACAATACAGGTAATCCAGAAGGCTGACAGGGGTGTGGAACACAGGCGCATAGTGATCAGGTCTCACACATGTACCTTTGAGAGGACCCCTGGGGATCCCAGGAGGGGGCAAAGCCTATACCTCCACTGGAATAGTGGCAGGGGGTCAAAAGCCTCCATCTCCTCTCAAGGGGTGTGGTGGAGAGTCTGGTTGCTAGGTGGCGTAGGCAGGCACAAAGGGAAAGGAAAAGGAGGAGTAGTCAGTCTAGAGTCTGCAGCAGAGTGTGGAGGAGTGAGCAGCAGGAAAGTGAAGCTCAGACAGGAACAGCAGTGAAGGTCCCAGATGTGAGCCAGTTAGAAGAGAACTCCAGAGGGCTCAGTGAGGAGCAGACCTGTGGGGTTGATGCTGTCTAACAGCGCCCGCGCAGTGGCTACTGACGGGGGAGAACGGTCAACTAGGAGTGCTACCTGAAAGCCAGCTTCAGCTAGAGAGAAAGCACGGAGTGGGAAGTAAGGAGACTGCTAGAGAGCACCAGGCCCAACCGGGCGGCAGATCCCGAAGCGAAGATAGATCCAGCTTTCTTCTGCTAAACCTGCCGGTGTGGGGCTCTCAAAGCCCACACCACAACACCACAAAAGCCGCAGCCACGTAACCGTAGTGAGGGCCCATAGGTCACAGGAGGCAAGCAGCTGGAGTGGCCTGGTCCGGGGAACAAGCAAACGGCAAACAAAAGGGGGAGAGAGGCTGCAGCATCTTCCCTGGGTGACCCCCATAGGGACTCAAAGTCGGGGTCACCCCAAACCACCAAGGGCTAAGGAAGGCGAGTCAGTAGTCACCCTCATAAAGTCAGCCTGAAGGATACCTGGTTCCCATCTGGTTCATCCCAGCTACGCCCGGGTTACTCACCCTGCCATCAAATGTGAGTAAAAACCCTAAAAGACATCCTGCCTGTGTGGTCATTCTGCGACTTGTGGTACTACAAACCTACACAGGGCCCTGGGGCTTGCCTCACTCTCAGGAGGCTACTACATCCGACTGCACCCACCATCAGCCTCAGGCGTCCCCTAACCTGCAGTGGCGGTCCCCACTGACCGCAATACTGAGAGTGGCGTCACGATCAAAACCGAAGATTCCCTACCTGTGACCAGCACCAGCTACGTGGAGTCCCTGAAGGTATGCACCGATACAACACCTGTGGGGCTTCACATCTGGCGTCACGAACAGGATAAGGACTAGACCTGTTAAGACAGGTGACCATGTGCCTAGGCGGTCCGCTTGAAAAATTGGAAGCGCCGCCATATTGCCACCATGAAAAGCGCGCTGAAAAACAACAGCAGCCCGCGCTGGAAGAAGTTACCGCCCACGAAGAGGTGTGGCTACCCAGAGATCCCCTGCAGAGTCCTGACCTCGCTGATGAAGAAAGCGGAAGCGTCCAGAGACGGCGGAGCAGAGAAGAAGCCAGTAGCGTGCTAGAGGAAATGGAGTCCAGACGTGGATACCCAGAGCCAGGCTCTGCTGCCTGGTGGTGCCGGGAGCTTGCCATCTTCTGCGACCAGCTGGAGGCCAGGATTGTGCGACAGCTCAGGGAAGAACGCACGGAGCTCCTGGAGATGGCTGCGGCGGTGCGGACCTACGAGGAGGGAGCCGCGCGACGCATGCCAGACCGAGCGGCGACGACGCAGACCCCGATGCTGCCACAGATGGGTGAGTCGAGTGATGCCCCGGCCAGCGCAAGTGCCCCGACCCCTGCTGCCACGCCCGCGGTCCCAGAAGAGGCGCCCGGCGCGGCACCACCGGACCAGGCCGCAGCCACGCTTGATGCGGCCCGCCAAATCCAGGCCGCCGCAGCGATGCCCCGCCTGTCCCGCAGGGCTCCGACCACCACGGCAGTGCTCATCCGTGCTGCCGGTGTGACGCTGACCCAGGCTGCCACCCTGCTGAACCCGGTCCGCCAAGACCCCAACGCAGCAGCGACGCTCGTCCGCGCCGCAAGTGATATGCTGAACCAGGCCGCAGCCCCGCCGGGTGCGGCCCGCCAAGCTCCGATCGCTGCAGCGACGTCCAGCCCAGCCTGCACAGAGCCCCCTGCAACAGCGACACTGATCCAGGCCGCCGCCATGCCAGGCGCGGCCCGCCAAGACCAGGCCGCCGCCATGCCAGGCGCGGCCCGCCAAGACCAGGCCGCCGCCATGCCAGGCGCGGCCCGCCAAGACCAGGCCGCCGCCATGCCAGGCGCGGCCCGCCAAGAAGGGAAGACTACCTCATCATTTTCCCCGGCCTGCAAGGCCAGAGCAGACATTGCTCCCCAGTCCACGGAGGTCCCTGATAGGAAGCCTATGCTGGGAGAGGACTCCACCTACTGGCAGCTGAGGGCTGACATGGAGGCCAAGTTTCCGAAGTGGTTGGTGGATCAGTACGTGCGCCCCCCGCGCACCCCCAAGGAGATTCAGGCAATCCCTGCAGCCGCGCCAAAGAGTCCCCCACCTGGGCCTGCCGAAGAGCATCCCTCCCCGGCGCTGCCACCGACGGAGTGCCAAGAAGAACTAAGGGGGAGAGGAGGCCAGGAAGCAGAAGGGCTGACTCCGGAGCCAACCGCAGCAGACCCATACCCAGAGCCAGAGATGCTGCCCTATTCTCGCTGGGATGAGGAAGACCTAACCCCATCTGCTGACGAAGATCAGCCCAAAGACCTCACCTGGGAGCCCACAGGCATGAACCCAGCCCGCAAGACACGGCGCAGCAGAGCAAAGTATCCTCCAACACCACAGTCTCCAGAGCAGAGAGAGGTCACAGCCAGAGACCTGGAGGAGAAAAGGTGCCTAAGAAGGTCTGAAGCCCAGGCCAGAGGACCCCTTTACAGAGGAGTAGTAGAGGACTTCAACTTGAAAAGCGGATACGGCTTTATTGTAGTAAGAGGAATAAAAGAGGGCATATTTGTGAATCGGAGAGATGTTCAAGCCCACCTGCCCAGAGGACATTCAGGCA
Organism: Anomaloglossus baeobatrachus; assembly: GCF_048569485.1. Taxonomy (NCBI): domain Eukaryota; kingdom Metazoa; phylum Chordata; class Amphibia; order Anura; family Aromobatidae; genus Anomaloglossus; species Anomaloglossus baeobatrachus. Next base: position 221,933,563 of record NC_134354.1, read on the forward strand.
GAAATTTGAAAATTGGAGATCTAGTACAGTTCACCATGCATGAAGGCGAAAGGGGATTGTATGCCCTGGACGTAGCGCTATGTCCCAGCAAACCTTACAGCCATCCCATGCTACAGGAAAGACAAGAAAGACAAGAAAGACAAGAAAGAAAAGACAGAGATAAAGAACCAGATGTAGAAACAGACGAAGACCAAGAAAGGAAAGACAAAGATCCTACAGATGAAACAACCACGGACGACGACGGAGAGCAAGAAAGTCACAGGTGCCGGTGCCCTACATGCCCACGCCCTGGTGAAATGGAGTAGAGTAGAGAGAAGTAAAGAAATACAGCAAGTTACCAGTTGAAGTTTTGACAAGTTTTGAAGTTTTGCAACGTTCTCAAGTTTAAGAAATGCGCCCACAAAAACTATTGTGAGAAATAAACCTTAAGGCTATGAACTGGCTATAGCCACAAACTCTCGCAGTGTAAATAGTTACACCAGAGGGCACCACCACCACCAGAGTCAGCCTGTTTAGGGGCTTGGCTCGTCTGCAACCAGGAGGAGCCCGTCCGTATATAGGGCCTTGGCTTACCTGCAACCAGAGAGCACGCCTGTTTATGGGGCCTTGGCTCACCACCACAAAGAGGGTACCTGGTCAGCACCAACTGTGGAGGCCGCCTCTGCATCCTGCCAGAAGAGGCTGAAGGCGCGGATCCACCAGGCCAGGTATACCCTGAAACCACCAGCCCATGTAAGCCGCCTCTACATCCTGCCAGAAGTGGCTGAAGTCGCGGCCAACGTGAAAGGGTTTTGGGTGGGTTAACGGACTTGTGGGTGGAGGGTGGTGATGTATGGTACCTGGTGCTTTTAAAAAATGTTTTACCATGTTTTACTGTTTTATGCATTTTAAAATGTTGTCTTGCAGCCCGAGGACGTGCTGGTGATAACTAAGGGGGAATGTGGCGCCCCTGACCTGGTCAGGCACCACTGAGTACTGCACCCATGCTGGGGACAGTACAATACAGGTAATCCAGAAGGCTGACAGGGGTGTGGAACACAGGCGCATAGTGATCAGGTCTCACACATGTACCTTTGAGAGGACCCCTGGGGATCCCAGGAGGGGGCAAAGCCTATACCTCCACTGGAATAGTGGCAGGGGGTCAAAAGCCTCCATCTCCTCTCAAGGGGTGTGGTGGAGAGTCTGGTTGCTAGGTGGCGTAGGCAGGCACAAAGGGAAAGGAAAAGGAGGAGTAGTCAGTCTAGAGTCTGCAGCAGAGTGTGGAGGAGTGAGCAGCAGGAAAGTGAAGCTCAGACAGGAACAGCAGTGAAGGTCCCAGATGTGAGCCAGTTAGAAGAGAACTCCAGAGGGCTCAGTGAGGAGCAGACCTGTGGGGTTGATGCTGTCTAACAGCGCCCGCGCAGTGGCTACTGACGGGGGAGAACGGTCAACTAGGAGTGCTACCTGAAAGCCAGCTTCAGCTAGAGAGAAAGCACGGAGTGGGAAGTAAGGAGACTGCTAGAGAGCACCAGGCCCAACCGGGCGGCAGATCCCGAAGCGAAGATAGATCCAGCTTTCTTCTGCTAAACCTGCCGGTGTGGGGCTCTCAAAGCCCACACCACAACACCACAAAAGCCGCAGCCACGTAACCGTAGTGAGGGCCCATAGGTCACAGGAGGCAAGCAGCTGGAGTGGCCTGGTCCGGGGAACAAGCAAACGGCAAACAAAAGGGGGAGAGAGGCTGCAGCATCTTCCCTGGGTGACCCCCATAGGGACTCAAAGTCGGGGTCACCCCAAACCACCAAGGGCTAAGGAAGGCGAGTCAGTAGTCACCCTCATAAAGTCAGCCTGAAGGATACCTGGTTCCCATCTGGTTCATCCCAGCTACGCCCGGGTTACTCACCCTGCCATCAAATGTGAGTAAAAACCCTAAAAGACATCCTGCCTGTGTGGTCATTCTGCGACTTGTGGTACTACAAACCTACACAGGGCCCTGGGGCTTGCCTCACTCTCAGGAGGCTACTACATCCGACTGCACCCACCATCAGCCTCAGGCGTCCCCTAACCTGCAGTGGCGGTCCCCACTGACCGCAATACTGAGAGTGGCGTCACGATCAAAACCGAAGATTCCCTACCTGTGACCAGCACCAGCTACGTGGAGTCCCTGAAGGTATGCACCGATACAACACCTGTGGGGCTTCACAAATCTTTTGTCAGAATTTATTTATTAGACAAAGGGGTTCATACCCCAAAACCAGTCTGTATTGAAAAGCTGTTCACGTAATTCAGAGTGTTGCTACTGCAAACCTGAATGAGATGAGCACCTCAGCTGCTAATTGTTGCCCATCATCCATCTTGATCATAAATACTGTTTTATGCTGGTCTCTGATTCATTTTACTCTTAATGATTCAGACATCCATATAGAATATGGGTAAAGGTTGTGTCGCGTGTCAGAGGTGGGATTTGTTTCTTTTTCTACTTGTTTGTCATTAACAGTCTAATTTGTGGCATACGAGAGGGTAAACAACGTTTTCCTCTTCCCAGTACCCTGGAGATCATAGTGCTAAAATAGCACAGCAGATATCCTCTAGGGACTGCAGCTTGTGCTCGACAGCCATCATTTTAGAGGTTCAGTGGTCACTGTTGTTTCAACAAACTTTGCATAAATTAATAGCACAAGTGAATCAAATAAACTTTATAGTATGTTTTCCACTTATGAGCCTTTTCTTCCTTTCTGCTCTGCCTCCAAAACTTGTTATCCATGCTGAAAGACTGCTAATATCCATCCTGCCCCAAACAAGACCTTCTGCTAGCTTACTGAGGGATCAGATTACAGCTGCCTATTCTAGTCTGGAGATCGGGGAGTACTGAGCAAGAACATAAAAATCATGGGGCCCCCTCCCCCAAAGAAAATGAATAAATATTAGGCTGGGTCACATAAGAGCATGTCTTACAATTTTACAGCCCTTACACAGTAATTTTCCTTCTATTGAAGTCCTTAGTTTCCCCTTTCATTGCACACATAAAGTATGATGCCAACAAAAATGCCCCGCAAACACTGTATGATACCCCCACAGTGAATTCCTCCACAGTACCCTTTACATGCACAGTATGATGACCCCATTATACCCCCCTCAACGACCATGACAAAGTATGGCGAGTAGCAATCAACAGGGAGACAGAAATTGGCGGTGATTCGGGCTCACAAGATGTGACAATGTCACGAGCCCCGGTACCACGAGCTTGATCACCACTAGAACTGCATCGGCGGCAGATGGGAGTATAGGCTTTTTATTTTACCTTGGGGAAATATGTGGAATCAAAAGGGGTTGTCCTAGTAGTGGACAACCCCTTTAAGCGTACTCATCGCACTTGGAAGACATTTGTGGCTTATACACCACACAGACTGGTTTGAGCAGATATAACCATAATGAGGAAAGTTTCAGCCAGACAAATTCATCGGCTTTAGAGAGCAGCTGCTAAAATACCGTTACAAACCAGCAAACCGGTATTTAAAGCTGCTGGATCTTCTGGAGTCCATGAACCTCACAGCGTAGGATCCTCCAGAGACTGCATTTGGGCATAAACCTACTGTTCGGACATCCCTAAACAGTGCAAACAAGCAGAAATGGTTGCAGGGGACCCAGATAGACTAATTTTAAAACAGTCTTTGCTGATAAGGTCCAGATGGAAATAGTGGTGGATGGCGACCTTGTCTCAACAAGGCTGCAACATTAGCAAGGACGTGGCTGGTCTTGCATTAGGTAGGAATCATGGAGAGAGCGCGGGTAGGCCCTTTCAGGGTCCCTAAATGTGTGAAAATGACCATGGCAAATTTTATAGAGGTTCTGACTAGCCCCTTTTTTTTCCATGGTACAAAAAAAAAACTGCCATCCATAGCAAAATCATCTTCATGCATGACATGTCACCATCTCATGCTGCAAAGAATACCTCAGTCATTGGCTAATATGGGCATAAAAGGAGAGAACCTCATGATGTGGCCACCAGCCTCCCCTAACCTCATCGCTATTGAGAACCTTTCGAGTATCTTCAAGCAGAAGATCTATGAGGGTGGGAGGCATTTCACATCAAAACAGCAGCTCTGGGGGGCTATTCTAACACCCTGCAAAGAAATTCAATGACCTTCTATCTACAATTTCCTAGTACCTCCCTCCTCAAGGGCCAAGTCGAAGTTCAAATTGAGAATATTAAAGGGAATCTGCCATTTTGAAAAGTGTGTTTGACCTCCATGCTGGATGTTGTAGAGCTGAGGAGCTGATAAGATTAATATACATTTTTGTGAGAATAGTTTCAGTAAAACTTGCAGTTTATTCATTGAAAGTCCTGTTATTTGTATGTGAGTCCAGTGGGCGGTCCTACTCAGTGATTGACAGTCTTCACTGTATGACTTCATGCAGAGATAACTGTCAGTCACTAGTAGGACCGACCCTGGACTCATGTATGCAAACAAGCAATTTCAATGAATAAAGTTAGTTATACTGAATCTATTCCCACAAACCTATATATCCAAAGTCATTACGTGGCCAGAATGCCACGTATTTTTGGTGTTGGTGAGCCCGCTAAAGGATTTTTCCCATGTGGGTCCTGCATTGCGTGTCGCAATATGGTTAGGGCAACGTCATTTGTGTCGGCAGATGGAAAATCCGAATTTCGGATACAACATCATATTACCTGCCGCACAGATAACGTTATATATTATGCCACATGTGGGTGTGGCAAAATATATATTGGTCTCACTACACGTGAATTAAGGTTCCGTACACGGGAACATGTGGGGGGAATTCTGGCGGCGGCAAACATCGACCTCGATGATCCCCAATTGAAAACTCTACTCAGACATCACAAATTAGAACATGGGTGTGACCCTAAAAACTTTAAAGTAAGGGGTATAGATGTCGTTCATTTGGGGACGAGAGGTGGGGACTACGGCAAAACCCTTTCCCAACGGGAGTGCACATGGATTGTGCGCCTTGGTACTATGGCTCCTATTGGCCTTAATGAACAAATGAGTTTTTCTTCATTTTTGTGATATGTACATCTGTATCTCTGGGGAGGGAGTACTTTCTGTTCTTTGATTTTAATTGATTTTAATTTTCTGTTCCCTTCTTCTTTCTATTTTAAGATGTGACCTGTGTGGTGGATTTCCATTTATTTTTACATCTTGGATATGTGTGTGGGTACTGATGAGCATCAACCCTGGAAGTTTACTATAGACTCTAATACCACCATGATGAAGTTCTCTGGACCATCTTAACATCAGTGTTTATTCTGCAATGTAGTATGTCGTATATGGGTGTGTATGTGCATGTATGTGTTCATGTATACATGTATATGCATGTATGTGTATGTGTGCATGTATGTATACATGCATGGATATGTGTATGTATATGTATATATATGAAAAACCCTTTGAAAGTCCCTGAATAAATTTGAGTATGTAATTGAGCACACTATGTAATAGCCATATATAATGGGGTCTATACTGACTTCTCCATTCAGTCATGAATTTGATTATTTTTTCATCCTTTCTTACATTAGCAAGATATCTTTGTTCATATTGTGCTCTGGTGTATGTGGGGGGTTTTCCCTTGTGGCCCCCCCATGCATCTAATATGTTCACATACTCCTCTATATCCATTTCTGAAAACTATGGGTTTATAGGTGTAAAATATTGTAATGGGTATCTATACATCTCGGTATATGTACATGTATATCTTTCTGACTTATTAAATCACTGTCCCAATCATTATATGCATTGTTTATACCCCTTGGAGATGGATTATATATGAATTTCTATCCAATATGAGTGGTGAATTGATGTTCTGAACACCTTTTCTATATCTGCCCATAAGCTTACCCACATCCAATATGGCCGCGCGTGGTCACGCATGCCCAGTGCTGCCCGCGATCTCGCGCGCACTGAGGAGCTCCGTTCCGACGAGAAGTGTAATCCCCCTTGTGGATGTCACCTCCGCCGGGGAGACCCGGAAGTGACGCGCGGGCCGCGGACACTGCCACTGCGCATGCGGCGCTTAAACGGCGGTAATTCCGAACATCATTTCTGTGACTATATAAAGTGAGGCTCACCATACAGGATCACACGGCCCCCCGAGGAAGCATTGCGAAACGCGTCGGGGCTTCCCTCTCTCCCCACAGGACTCTCAATCCAGCAACTGCACCTGCACTTTATTTATGGGTAAGCGTTGTCCCTTGTGATTCATAGGGCTGGAAAAAATTCTCCCTTCCATATAGGCCCTCTTTGGGCTTTCCTATTGGATATCTCTGTGTATGTTTTTGGCCAACCATCAAATACATGGGGACATGCTATATACCCTTATATTGTTATATGCTGCTGAGGTCCCAAGCAGGGAATACTTTGATTCTCAATCTCCTTTCACTTTATGTGTGTTTTACCATTGTCTTATGAAATATGATAGTGCTTCTTGTTGTAATTTTTCTCAATAAATAATTTGCATTACTATAGTTGCACCCTCTATTTATTTATTTATTATGTGTGGCCATAAAAAACTCAGCTCCTCTCCTTTTTCATATAACTCTATTCTGAGTGGCCCTTTACATATCATTGAATATCCATTTTTGATCCTTTTTTTCTCCCTAATAAGCCTATATATCAGTCTGCTCAGCGTCTGCTGTCCACAGATGGGATATACAGCATGCACAATGTGACAAGTGCTAGCATCAAACCCAACCATTAAATCATGAGAGTAAAGTAAGTTGGCGAGGAAGTGTTCACAGAAGCAACTACCATGTTTCCCCAAAAGTGAGACACAGGCTTATATTCTTCTCTGCTTTGAAAAATGATAAAGATATTCTTATTAAATATTAGTTCCCGAGGATCGCAGCACAATCCACGGTATCTCTCCTGAGCTGAGAGTGACAGCTGCATAGACATACACGCTGTCACTCTGAGAACAGGAGTGCTGACTAATGAATTGAATGAATATTCACCCTCTTCCCCACCTAGAATCCCATCCACTGCTCTCAGTCCTGCATGGAACAAACACTATGCCTGCTCTACTGTACTGTTGTACAAGGATCGCATCGCAGTCGGTGGCTCTCCTGAGCTGAGAGTGACAGCTGCATAGACATACACGGTGTCTCTCTCAGATTAGGAGTGCCCACTAATTAAGTGAATGCATATTCACTCTCTTCTCCACCTAAAATCTCGCCCACCTCTCTGAGTCCTGCATGGCACCAACACTCTATGCCTGCTGTACTGTGCTGTTGTACAAAGATCGCATTGCAATCCTCGGTGGCTCTCCTGAGCTGAAAGTGACAGCTTCATAGACATACACACTGTCACTCTCAGCTGAGGAGAGTCACGGATGATTGAAGTGTGATTCCCAGGCTTGCGGTAATGGTAATACAGCAGGCAGAGTTCAGGTGCAGTGCAGGACTATGGGAGAGGAGGGTGAATATTCATCCTCTTAATTAGCCATGTGTTTACACACCGCAGTTATTGACAGCACTCCTGATCAAGAGTGACAGAGTGTATATCTATGCATAAGTTAAACTTAGCTCAGGAAAGGCACCAATGAGTGCAATTAAATCCTTGGCTTGCAGTACTGGTAATACAGCAGGCAGACTGCGGGTGCAGTGGACGACTCAGAGAAGTAGGCAGGATTACCAGAGAGGATGGTGAATATTTATTCTCTTAATTAGCTGGGGCTTTGATCAACACAAGGGGACACTAAGGCGGGCTTTACACGCTGCGACATCGCTAGCAATTGCTAGCGATGTCGAGCGTGATAGCATCCACCCCCGTCGTACATGCGATATCTGGTGCTTGCTGCCGTAGCGAACATTATCGCTACGGCAGCGTCACACACACATACCTGGTCGGCGACGTCACTGTGACCACCGAACAATCCCTCCTTCAAGGGGGAGGTGCGTTCGGCGTCACAGCGACGTCACTAAGCGGCCGACCAATAGAAGCGGAGGGGCGGAAACTTCCCGCCCACCTCCTTCCTTCCGCATAGTCGGTGGACACAGGTAAGGAGATGTTTGTCATTCCTGCGGTTTCACACACAGCGATGTGAGGAGCTGCAGGAACGACAAACAACATCGTATCTGCAGCAGTAATGACATTATGGAAATGAACGACGTGACACAGATCAGCGATTTTTTACGCTTTTGCGCTCGTTCATCGTCGCACCTAGGATTTACACGTTGCGATGTCGCTACCGGCGCCGGATGTGCGTCACTAACGACGTGACCCCCAATGATATATTGTTAGCGATGTCGCAATGTGTAAAGCCCGCCTAAAAGTTATGTATACTGAAATAGGGCTGCATAAGTCCTATTTCAGGATTCTGCTTTAGTCCAAAACTAGAGCTTATTTTTGGAGTAGGGCTTATGTTTCAAGCCTTCTCCAAAAAGGCTTATAAATCCTGCTAGGGCTTATTTTCCGGGTAGGGTTTATTTTCGGCTAAACACTGTGTAAGGGGTGCTTCACACACAGCGAGCTCGCTGCCGAGATCGCTGCTGAGTCACGCTTTTTGTGACGCAGCAGTGACCTCATTAGCGATCTCGCTGTGTGTGACACTGAGCAGCGATCTGGCCCCTGCTGCGAGATCGCTGCTCGTTACACACAGCCCTGGTTCGTTTTCTTCAAAGGCGCTCTCCCGCTGTGACACACAGATCGCTGTGTGTGACAGCGAGAGAGCGACGAAATAAAGCGAGCAGGGAGCAGGAGCCGGCGTCTGGCAGCTGCGGTAAGCTGTAACCAAGATAAACATCGGGTAACCAAGGTGGTTACCCGATATTTACCTTAGTTACCAGCCTCCGCAGCTCTCACGCTGCCTGTGCTGCCGGCTCCGGCTCTCTGCACATGTAGCTGCTGTACACATCGGGTTAATTAACCCGATGTGTACTGTAGCTAGGAGAGCAAGGAGCCAGCGCTAAGCAGTGTGCGCGGCTCCCTGCTCTCTGCACATGTAGCTGCATTACACATCGGGTTAATTAACCCGATGTGTACTGTAGCTAGGAGAGCAAGGAGCCAGCGCTAAGCTAAGCGGTGTGCGCTGGTAACTAATGTAACTAATGTATGGTTACCCGATGTTTACCTTAGTTACCAGTGTCCGCAGCTTCCAGACGCCGGCTCCGTGCAAGCGCAGCGTCGCTTGCACGTCACTGCTGGCTGGGGGCTGGTCACTGGTCGCTGGTGAGATCTGCCTGTTTGACAGCTCACCAGCGACCATGTAGCGATGCAGAAGCGATCCTGACCAGGTCAGATCGCTGGTCGGATCGCTGCTGCATCGCTAAAGTGTGAAGATACCCTTAGGCCTCACTCTCACTTGCGTTTAAAACGGAGGCATGCAATTGGATAAAAAAAATCCACCACTCTCACCAATGTTATTCAGTGGGGCAGTGTTCATTTGACAGCTGTAGTCAGGCTGCTGCGTATGACCTCGTAAAATTGCCAAGATGCACCAAAGCAAGTCAATAGGTGCGAGAAAATAAATTGTACAATTTTTTATCACACCCATAGACTTGCATTGGCGAAGCCTCGGCCGTTTTATGCGGTCATACACAGCATGGATTGTTGATTACGGTACATCTTCTGGGGTCTAGGAGGAGGAGGAATAAGCCACTACTGTTTTATAGAAGTGGATCTTGCAGTAGGGAAAGTTTGTGACCTTCTGTTATTCCCTTTTGAATCCACTCCTGGCTTTGCCCATACTTTTGGCCACTTGTGGTCACTATTTTCCATCAGTGTTTGTTAGCCAGGTATTATCAGATCCTCAGTAGCCATATGTGACTAATCTAGGGCACTTCAGAAGAGCAGAAGTTGGTTGGTATTTGTAGCCAGCATGCGGAGTGCAAGTCCATGTAGAGAAAAGAGAATGGAAATGTTGACATCTCCTCTGTGTTTTGGAGACGCTCCTGTTGATGGCGTGCGAATACTGATGCAGCATACTGACCAGAATAGAGCAGAGTTCAAGTGGTCTTAGTGATGAAATCATGAATCCAGCCACTAGATGGCAGTACTACCTCACATTACTACGTGTGCGTTTCCTACTGCAGCTATTACATAACATAATACAGATCTATACGGGATATACGCATCAGACATGGTGTCTGGCTCTCACAGGCAGGTACCGCTGACCTATCAGCTTACATATCATCATTTTCTATCTCTATAATGTAATTTATACCCCGATATGGCTACTGATCAGTAATGTGTTTTTAGTCATACATCATTTATTTTGTCAAATACATTATATTTTTGCAATAATTAAGGGTTTTGTTGAATGAAATCTTAATTACAAATTAGATATATTATTACCGTGTGATTAAAAGGGTTTTCCTGGTACAACTTAAAATAACTTATCCTGGCTGTATTAAAAATGATAAAATTCAATGGAACTCCCCCTCCCCCAGGCCACTGCTGCTCCAGCACTTGTATTCAGACTGTATTCAGACATGCCTAAGCCACCGGTGTACTGCGAGTGCAGTGCGATTTTTCTCTCGCCCCATAGACTTGAATGGGTGCGAGAGAAACTAGGATCACATTATAGTCGCAGCATGCAGCGACTGTTTTCTTGGTCCGAAGAGCCCATATAGTGACCTTTTCAGACGTTGGAAATATTTAGGTGATAAAAATAACATTTTTCATTCCTGTCATGCCAGTTTGCATTAATTCCTGAAAAGCACATGAAGGGTTAATAAACTGCCAGACAGCTGTTCTTATTATTTTCAGGAGTGATATTTTTGTAACTGTGTCACTTTGGAGAGTTTTCCAATATATACGTCTCCCATAGTCACTTCAAAGCTGAATAGGTCCCTAAAAAAATAAGTTTGCCTGAAAAAAATAATAATTGCTGCTACATTTTTAAAGGTTGAAACATCCTAAAACCATAAAAGAACAATTTACTAATGGTGCTTATGTATAGCAGACATGAGGCAGATGTTATTTCTTAACCTTTTGTGCAGTGTGACTATCTGGATTAGGCTATGCGAGGCTCGCATCAGTATCACCCGGCACGGCCGCACACTCTGCTGACAGGAGCGGTTGATCTACATGTATTTCCATGCAGCTGCACACTCGTGTCCGGAGAGCCTCAGGCCGTGCCGGGTGATACTCATGCGAGACTCATGCGATTCATACACAAGTGGAACCGTACAATAAAAGGGATAATCATTCAAAGTTTGAACATTGCAAAATGTTTGAAATTTGTCAAATTTCTGATATTTTTAGAATTAAACGCATAACATATTGATGTATATTTACCATTACATAAAGTATAATGTGTCATGAATATCACATTAAATCACAGGTTTATCGTTTATATATGTTAATATATAATATATGTTGAAGTATTCTAGAGTTCTTGCCATACTCATAAAAAGTGACACATTCAGATTTGAAAAATTAGGCCCAGTCACTAAGTTGCGATCTTTAACCCCTTGAGGACGAAGCCAATTTTGTCTGTCAGTTGTGTAGTGTCACCTATCATCAAACCCTGGGGTTAGTAATGTTACTAACCCAGTAATAAAGACACACAAAAAAATAATTTATTACACTAAACACTCCCCAAAACTATCCCTTGTTTACCATTAATGGCCATAACCTGGTGGCAAGTCTGAAGCTTGGTAAGCTCGCATACATACCATGTCTGGCCCATGTGCTCAACTTAGTGGTTTAGCGGTTTCTGAAAACCTACCCAGATTTGGCTGAGCTAGTGGTTAAGGTACTCCGCATATGCACCCATTTCTCAAGTCAGCTCACCAACTGCTGTGCGACATGACCATATGCTGTAACTCCACATGACACATGTTGGCAAATATTTGTGAGCCTCATAGTGCAGTAGTTGAATATCAGCTACAACATGCCCCTCGGTATTCTGGTCAACACCGAACCGACGAGTATGTCTGACAACTGTGAGGTTCTACAAAACTTTGAGGAATCAACCAAGATGGTGAGTGGCGATGACGCCATAATCAGAGTAACCATCCCGCTTCTGCATCTACTCAAACGTTAGCATCACACAATTAAAGAGGAAGCTTTGCATGTTGACCAGGTAGAGGAAGAATGTACACAGGGTGATACTACCTATCTAAACCTCATCTAATCTTGTCAGCGTGAATTGGGTCATAATGAGGAGGACGAGGATGAGGGGGAACAGTAGATGGTTGCCTAACCGCAGTAGCTTCATGCCATCTGTTCAACATGGACGGGCTGATGAGGAAGAGGGACATCTTGCCTGTTAAGAGTCTAACACACATGACTGACTTTATATCCTGCTGCCTCTCCCATGACCCTCTTGTTATACGCATTTTGACCTATATTGTGTAATGGTTATTCACCTTTCTAGATCAATGCTAGAAGGACAACATTTTATCTCACCTTCCTGCAGCAGAGATGTATAAAAAATGGTGCAATACCAGAAGCCCCTAGTTGAACAATTAGTACAAAAATTCCCATCTGACAATGCTGGTGGCAGAGCCCATAGTTCCTTGGGCAATCAAGGAGGATAGATGAGGGAAACACACCAGGTTCAACAGAGGCAGGTGAACACTATCTGGGACAGTTTCATAAAACTGTCTCGCCCAGTGATACCTAGGGTAGTTTGACTTTGACAAGGAGGAAACGTTTTGGAAGATGGTGTAGGAGTACCTAGCCGACCATACCATCACCCTCCCTGATTCCTGTGTGTTGTACAATTATTGGGTAGACAAGCTGGACACATGGCATAAACGGCCCGCTACACCTTCGAGGTGTTGGCCTTCCCTGCAGCTAGCGTTTTATCAGAGCAGGTTTTTAGTGTCACCAGTGGCATAATAAATAACTGAAAGGCGCATCTGCCTGTCAACTGAAAATGCTGACAGGCTGACTCTTACCAAAATGGATTGGCCCAGACAACTCACCCCCACCAGATGAAAGCAGTGGAACATAAACCAATTGTGAATTCCCATGCACACCATCCCACCCAAAAAAGGGTATATGGTTCATAGTTTCTTCTTTTGCTTGTCCTCCTCCTCCTCCATCATATCAACAGGGTCATCAGGCAGCCCTAGCTCCAAATTTTTAGAGAGTCATGCTGCTCACGCTCAAAATTTCAGAGTCATCATGCTATCATCACTCTGTATTTTTCCAGGGTGTATATGATGCCCTCCTTCATAACTTTTCAGGATGTATATCAGGCCTACCTCGACATCCATCTTATATATATATAGATGTATACCACTTAGGGGTAAAGGTTTTTCAGTTCTTGCACTTATTACATTGGCTTTACCAGTCTAGGGGTCCCACTTCTTAAAAATGGGAAAAAAATGTTTATGAGGCCCTCCTCTAAGTGTTTTTCAGGGCGTATTGCAGTCCCTCCTTATAATTTTTGCTAGCCTTTGCACTTAGTGCATAGGCTTTATGAGTCTAGGAGTCCTAATATCTAACAATTTGAACATAATGTGTATGAGGCCCTCTTTTATGTCTAATAAAAGGTGTATTGGAGTGCCTTTTCCTTGTTATTTTTGGTAGTTCTTGCATTGTCCTCATAGGTTTTATGAATTTCAGAGTCCTTCCTTCATAAATTAAACAGGATGTGTCTGGCCATATCACATACATCACATGTTCAGATAGAGTAGTAAAATGTTACAATTATGTTTACTGGTGACTACCGGCAGGTGTAGTTTTATTTCCCCCTCTACTATGACATCTACTGTAGATGGGGAAATACGGTGAGAGATGGCCTGGCTATTAAGGGGTGGAGGTGGCAGGGGTTTTTTTGTCTTAAATTTTGCCTTATATACAAGTCATTATACAAGAAAGAATGTTTCCTAACATTTTTTTCTTGTAAAATGCATTTTATCTTTGGTTTTGCATGTTTTATTGTCAGTCCATAAAAGTGAAGTATTAGTCTAACAACATTGCTCCCAGCAGCGACCTGGGAGTCAGAGATGCATCCAGGCATCTTCCCTATGCTGGTCCTTTTCGATTTGAGCACTGTTTCCATCCATTTCAGCGATTTTCCTGCCCCCGTAGCCCCCCTGTTAGCGTCTTCCAGAAAAATGCTTGCGTTTCCCATTGGCTTCCATTATACTCAGTATTCGAGTCGAGCCAGTCTGACCTGCTTGATTCATGTACCGAGTACTCGAGCATTTTAGTCCTCGCTCGTCACTATTTAGAATGATTTTTAAAAGACTGTAGTCCAGTGTTTTGTTAAAGTATGGATTCATTTAAACTCATAGTTGTGGGCACAAAGTATAACATACCGTTACCCTGTTTGATGTTTTTTTTAAAGACTGCTTTTAATCTCTTCTCCATTAGAACACATCTATGAGGAATAAAGATAAGATGGTTACAATAAAAGCAGCCAAACCACAGTGAAGAAAAAGCTGAGAATAAAATATTTATAAATGAGAATATCTATCTATACATTATTAATCTATGCATTTGCTGTCTTACACAAGAGGGAAGATGCAATAGCAGGTACTAATATAAGAGTTAATTTATAAGCACTGTTTTTTATGGATTTTTTGGCATAGGTTTTTACAGAATTCTGACTAAGTTCTCTGTTATGCTTGTGGATGTGGGCCCACTGTGCCACATACTGAGCTTACCTTGGAAGGCCGTGACTGAGTGCCTACCAGGTTTGCACCAGAGCCTTTGATGGTGAGGAGGGGCTGGGCTGCCGGTAGACACCAGATACCACTCCAGGGTACTGCCAGGTACTGCAGCAGCTGACCCACGGGTCAGGAATGCAGATACGGAGGGCAGGCAGGTCAGAGCGGGTAATGGAGGCTGACTAGACAGAATATGTTCAAAAGACAGGTTGGATGGGCATGTACAGAAGGTAGGCAAGACAGGTTCAAATATAGGAACACACCGGATAGTCACAAGAAGCCGGGTAGTGGTACTAGAGACAGACTGGTTAGAATCGGGTACTTGGATAGGCAGGACGGGTTCAGGAACTGGAAACAGTCAGTACAGAATAGGGCAGACAGCAGATTGCTGTAGTGAGGGAACCAAGCTCATCAGAAACCTAACTGCTCAGGACCCTCTCTAAAGGGGAAAGTACCTTAGATATCCAGTGCTATCAAGCCGTAAGCTGAGGAAAACTTTATGAATGCGCGCATAGCCCCTATAAGAGGCGTGGAGCTCGCACATTTGCGCCTTAAGGCCATTGCCGGGAGTCCTGCCCAACGAGCTTTGGAGCATGAGGACCGCAGAAGGAGCAGGTGAGTGAGTAGGCCGCCTGCAGAGGTGAGTATGTTGGTGTCCGTGCCACGGAGAGGAGACAGAACAGTGCAGGGACGTTGGCGTTACAGCCTCATTCGGACATCAGATTTTCTTGCATATTGCACAGATAACATATATACCTTTTATAATCTATTGGGCTGTTCAAATGTCCTTTTTTTGCTGGCAAGACATGTTGGTTATTGATCGTATTCACGGCTACATACTGTGCCTTCAAGTCTATAGGTCTGAGAAAATCACAGTCAGCACATGGATGGCAGTGCGCAGTCCATGTGCCGTCTGTGATTAACATTGTAATGTATAGGTGAAGGTTACAATTTATTTCTTTTTTCATACAGGAAAATCTCTGATGAAAGAGTGATCGTAGCAACGGACACTGACTAAACAGTAATGAAAATTGGATAAAAAATCAGGGAGCAGCATTCGTAGGAACTATCATTCTGTCTAATCAGGCTGGCAAACACCTAATGAGTGACCAACAAGCTTGCTTAAAAATCAACGTTCCTGGTAGTACATCACCCCGTGTAAACTGGAGATGTGGTGCCGCTACCATCATATTAATATCCATGCTGTGTACATAGAACACTCATTGGTCTTTCTAAGCAACTTGTATATAGCTGATCAGCGGTCATTTAAAGGGGTTATTCAGGACTTTGGATTATTTTTGACTCATGGGACCAAAAAGTTACCTACAGGTAGTTTCTAACTACCTTCCTGTGCTGCCCCATGTCAATTTCCCTCACCTTAAGCTGCGATTCTCTGACTTCATTTGACCTCATATCAACAGAGCAGCTCTTTCGCCGCCACTCTGCTCTGTTGACAGGGCGTCACTGCTGATGTCATGCTGATTGACAGCCGGCTCACTTGCAGTTAGGCAGCAGAGAGCTGGCTGTCAATCAATATGGCATCAGCAGTGGCACCCAGTCGACAAAGCAGAGTGGCAGAGAAGGAACTACCCTGTCGATGTAACAGATGTAATGAAGCAGAATCGCCAACAGAAACGATCTGTAAGCGCTTTGAGACTGAACAGATCGTCACAGGCAGGTAGTTAGCAACTAACTTCCGGTAAGTTCTTACCCCCCATACCCAAAATAAAATCCAAAGTCCCAGATATCTCCTTTAACACCGTGGATCGTGCCATGTAAACCCAGCATAAGAATCATTGTATAGTATTATTCAGAACAGGTAAATTCAACCAATCAATAATAAATTATATTTGATTACCACGGGAGTCGTTACAAAGAAGTCTGATTACAAAAAGCACATAATGATACTGTATTACTTTGTATGCAGCTGCTAATTGGTCACTATATGGCGGTAATATTTGAGCACTGTATAGCTTGGAGTGGTACAAGTACAGACAATGAATATATCCCCCCGGACAATGCATGGGGCTGCTATTTGGAAGCCTAAAGCGGGCTTTACACGCTGCGACATCGCTAATGCGGAGTCGTTGGGGTCACGGATTTTGTGACGCACATCCGGCCGCATTAGCGATGCCGTTGCGTGTGACACCGATAAGCGATTTTGCATCGTTGCAAAACAGTGCAAAATCGCTAATCGGCGACACGGGGTCCATTCTCAATTATCGTTACTTCAGCAGTAACGAGGTTGTTCGTCGTTCCTGCGGCAGCACACATCGCTGCGTGTGACGCCGCAGGAGCGAGGAAGCTCTCCCTACTTGCCTCCCGGCCGCTATGCGGAAGGAAGGAGGTGGGCGGGATGTTACGTCCCGCTCATCTCCGCCCCTCCGCTGCGATTGGGCGGCGGTTTAGTGACGTTTCAGTGACGTCGCTGTGACGCCGCACGGACCGCCCCCTTAGAAAGGAGGCGGTTCGCCCGTCACAGCGACGTCGCCGGACAGGTAAGTATGTGTGACGGCTCTGGGCGATGTTGTGCGGCACGGGCAGCGATATGCCCGTGTCGCGCAACAGATGGGGGCGGGTACCCACACTAGCGATATCGGGACCGATATCGCAGTGTGTAAAGTAGCCTTAAGGGTATGTGCGCACGTTGCTTTTTACCTGCTTTTTACCTGCTTTTTTGCTGCTTTTTCTTCTGCGCTGTTTAATGCCAAAATGGATGTGTTCTTCTATTCAAGCAAAGTCTATGGGAATTTGGGTTTCTTGTTCACACTATTGTTGTTCAAAATGCTGCCTTTTTGTGGCAGAACTTTGGTCAAAAACTCAGCTTTGCAGTGCAAAACCCAAATGGCAAAAACAATTGACATGTTGCTTCTTTGAAAAGCTGAGTTTTTGACCAAAGTTCTGCCACAAAAAGGCAGCATTTTGAACAACATAGTGTGAACAAGAAACCCAAATTCCCATAGACTTTGCTTGAATAGAAGAACACATCCATTTTGGCATTAAACAGCGCAGAAGAAAAAGCAGCAAAAAAGCAGGTAAAAAGCAGGTAAAAAGCAACGTGCGCACATACCCTAATTGTATGGCTCCTATAAGTAAGAACTCTTTGCTATGAGTAGTTCTGCTATGGTGTGTGGCTTTGCCTTATGAATTCCTAGTTGGGAGCCCCAAAATGTCAATTTTTCTGAGATTCCAACTTACATGATGATGCATTCTGAGAATACAAGGTGAGAGAATATTAAGATATATAGTGGTTATACAATTGTATGTTTAATTAAGAGATTGCTTAAATCCTGTTTCCTCATATGTAGACATAAGAAGAGAAAATGAACGGACGCCTTAAGGCCCCGTCACACTAAGCAACATCGCTAGCAACATCGCTGCTAACGAACAACTTTTGTGACGTAGCAGCGATGTTGCTAGTGATGTCGCTGTGTGTGACATCCAGCAACAACCTGGCCCCTGCTGTGAGGTCGTTGGTTGTTGCTGAATGTCCTGGGCCATTTTTTAGTTGTTGCTGTCCTGCTGTGAAGCGCACATCGCTGTGTGTGACAGCGAGACAGCAACAACTAAATGTGCAGGCAGCAGGAGCCGGCTTCTGCGGAGGCTGGTAACCACAGTAAACATCGGGTAACCAAGAAGCCCTGTCCTTGGTTACCCGATATTTACCTTTGTTACCAGCCTCCGCCGCTCTCACTGTCAGTGCCGGCTCCTGCTCTGTGCACATGTAGCTGCAGGACACATCGGGTTAATTAACCCGATGTGTGCTGTAGCTAGGAGAGCAGGGAGCCAGCGCTAAGCGGTGTGTGCTGCTCCCTGCTCTGTGCACATTTAGCTGCAGCACACATCGGGTAATTAACCCGATGTGTGCTGTAACTAGGAGAGCAGGGAGCCAGCGCTCAGTGTGCGCTGCTCCCTGCTCTCTGCACGTGTAGCTGCGTGCGCTGGTAACTAAGGTAAATATCGGGTTGGTTACCCAATATTTACCTTAGTTACCAAGCGCAGCATCTTCCACGCGGCGCTGCTGGCTGAGGGCTGGTCACTGGTTGCTGGTGAGCTCACCAGCAACTTGTGTAACGACGCTCCAGCGATCCCTGCCAGGTCAGGTTGCTGGTGGGATCGCTGGAGCGTCACAGTGTGAAATCTCACCAGCAACCTCCTAGCAACTTAAAAGCGATCCCTATCGTTGTTGGGATCGCTGGTAAGTTGTTTAGTGTGACTGGACCTTTAGTCATTGTGTAGGCCCTTGGAGTTTATATTAATAATAGATTTTGGTTATAATAACTACCTGCAGTCTGCATTTTAGCAATATTACCAATACAATGTGCTCATTCAGTACTTATTCTTGGAACCCTGAATGGTAAATCAATATTCATAACATTGTCATAGAGGTGAAGGAAAGAATAAATCAAGAACACAAACAGTAAGGTTTGATTTATGGTAAGACTTGTGTCACATCACTATTTGCTCACTAGTCTTCCATGATGAGTACTAACGTTGGATGCATAGTCTATATAGTCGTATTATCCCTGTCACATGGCTGTTCTGAGGTTTGGGGGCATATCAGATCATTCACCACTACAACTTTGTATTCATTATTGAATTCTCAGAATAAAGTCTTAAAGGCACTTTACACTCTGCGATATCGGTACCGATATCGCTAGCGAGCGTACCCGCCCCTGTCGGTTGTGCGTCACGGGCAAATTGCTGCCCGTGGCGCACAACATCGCTTACACCCGTCACACGGACTTACCTTCCCTGCGATGTCGCTCTGACCGGCGAACCGCCTCCTTTCTAAGGGGGCAGTTCGTTCGGCGTCACATCGACGTCACAGGGCAGCCGTACAATAGCAGAGGAGGGGCGGAGATGAGCGGCCGGAACATGCCGCCCACCTCCTTCCTTCCTCATTGCCAGTGGACGCAGGTAAGGAGATGTTCGTCGCTCCTGCGGTGTCACACATAGCGATGTGTGATGCCGCAGAGACGACGAACAACCAGCAGCATGCACCACCAAAGATATTTGGTAAATGAGCGACGTTTCAACGATCCACGGTCTTTGACGTTTTTGCGATCATTGAACGTCGCTCCTTGGTGTCACACGCTGCGATGTCGCTAACGGCGCCGGATATGCGTCACTAACAATGTGACCCCAACGATATATCGTTAGCGATGTCGCAGCGTGTAAATGGCCGTTAAAGGGAATCTCTCAACAGGTGTTTGCTACCTCATCTGAGAGAAGCATGATTTAGAAAAAGAGACCCTGAATTCAAAGATGTATCACTTAGTTTACTAGGTGCAGTGGTTCTGACATAATCTGAGTTTTTAGATGTAGCCATGCAGCAGAGCTGAGAAAGCTGCCCCCGCCCACACCAGGCTCTGTATGTACAATGTCTATGGACAGTGAACTTCCAATCATAGTAGAGGGTGTGCTGGACTAGCTGACCTCTAGCTGAACTTAATAATCTTCTGATGCTAAAACAAACATTGTAGATGAACAACAGCACACAGTGTGATAATCGATGCATCACTGAAATCTATGTGTTATTCCCTGTAGCATGGTGACTTCAGATTACGTAGCAAGAACCTGCTGACAGATTTCCTTCACAACGATGATGTATAATACATCATCGGCCGTGTCTTTGCCTTGCTTTCAGTGTGAGCCCGCATCTTTCCAAGCACTTGATAGCTGTTTTAATCAGCCATCAAGTGCTAACTGCTGCAGGGGGATCCAAGATCCTCCCTCAGCTATTAACCAGTTTACAGCCGCTGTCAATTACTGACAACGGCATTTAACACGTCCGATCCCCATGGGGCCTCGATGGACTGTCATGACAGCCGGGGTTAGCTGATAACCCCTGTGCCTGTCATCATTCGTGGCCAGCCTTCATAGGAGATTGTGATTTCTGCTATACAGAGCGGTGTTGATGCATTACTCATTATAGTACAAGCTATCAGACAATCGCAGCTTCAAGTTCACTAAGTGGACTATTAAATACAGTAAAAAGTTTAAAAATGTTTTAAAAAATATAAAGAAAAATAAAAAAACTCACAAAAGTTCAAATCATCCCTCTTTTGCCCCATTAAAGTAATACAATTTAAAAAACTAAAAATACACATATTTGGTATTGCTGCTTTCAGAAATCTATGAAAATATAAAATAAATTAATCTGAGCAGTAAACGGCATAGCAAGAAAAAAAAATGTAAACTCCAGAATTACGTTTTTTTGGTCACTGCTAGAGCTAATCGGACTGGCAAAAAAAAACGGAATCGGAGGATCACTGCTCAATTAAAAAAAAAATCCGAATTATATGATTATTGATTATATGTTTTTGTTATTAAAATCTAATAAAAAGAAGGTTAAAAAAAAATCAGATCCGTTCCAAAATCCGGTGCCCATATAAGTTAATAGGACCAGAATCTGGAAATTAAAAATGTTGGTTGAAGTGATAGGGGGTAGGAGCGCGCGCGGTATACTCACCTAGGCTGTGTCATGGCAGCAAACTCCTTCTGGGTTACGCTTTTCCCTTCCGGAGCCGACAATTCAATATTCACTGTTTTGCCTGCCCACCGGCGCGTGTAATTGGATGCAGTTAGATGCGCCCCTCACCCTGAGTGTCAGCATGTCAGCTGACTGCAACCAATCACAGGCGGCAGGATGGCCGGTGGGCGGGGAAAGCAGTGCAAGTGTCTGCGGGTCAGTGTGGTGAGTGTGCATGTAGACAGAAACACATACACGCTCTTGTCAGAAGAGTGTGCGGCTGTGCTGCGATGTCAGACTCTTACAAGTCTGTCATGACATTACCCGGAACGGCCTGCCGCTCTCTGAACATGAGCGTGCATGTACCTAGAAACACATGCACACTCCTGTCAGAAGAGTATGCGGCTGTGCCGATGACGCGATATCAGACTCGTACAAGTCTGGCAAGACATCACCCGGCACGGCCTGCCGTTCTCTGAACATGAGCGTGCTTGTACCTAGAAAAACATGCACGCTCCTGTCAGAAGAGTGTGCGGCTGTGCCGGTGATGCGATATCAGACTCGTGCAAGTCTGGCATGACATCACCCGGCACAGCCTGCCGTTCTCTGAACATGAGTGTGCATGTACCCAGATACACATGCACTCTTCTGTCAGAAGAGTGTGTGGCTGTGCCAGTGATGTGATGTCAGACTCGTACAAGTCTGGCATGGCGTCACCCGGCACGGCCTGACGCTCTCTGAACATGACACTCGCAAGTGTGACTTCGGCCTATGACAAACCGCATGTGGCTTTTTTAAATTTAAATAAATAATTAAAAAAAAATGACTTGCAGTCCCCCCTAATTTTGATACCCAGCCATGATAAAGCTAGCTGGGAGATGGTATTCTCAGCCCGCAGCCTCCTGCTATTGCCGCATCCATTTGGATGTGACAATCCCGGTGCTTTACCAGCTATTCCCGAATTGACCTTGAGCGGTGGCAATCGGGGTATAGCAGGGGTTAATAACAGTGCACAGCTGCTACTAAACCCTAGGTTAGTGATGGCACAGGCGTCTATGAGATACTTGCATCACTAATTTGTACATGAAAGTAAATAAGCACAAACACAGAGAAAAAATCCTTTATTTGGAAACAAAATACAAAAACACACCCTCCTTTACCACTTTATTAACCCCCAACACCCCACAGGTCTGGCGTAATCCACACCAGGTCCCACGATGCTGCATCTAGCTCTGCTACATCTCACAGCCAGCGGCCATAGAGCACGACCGCCGGCTGTGAGTGTAGCCTATGACTGAGCCGCGGTGAGCGATGACTGCAGGCAGACACGCTGTCACAGGCTGGGGGCGCATCTGACAGCAATAAATCACAGATGACAGGACAGCCGGTAGGCGGGAAAAGCACGTAAAGTTGCGCAGTACAGGAAGTGAATGCGCCACCCAGAAGCAGTTTGCCGCCATGACACCAAGTCTCGTAATTATGAAACTCACTTAATTCTTGTTTTCTTTATTTTTCAATTAATTTCCCCAGTGCCGGATCCTGATCGTGCACCCGAAATCCCGGGTCCGGCACCCAAGCATCTTTGAAACCGTGTGGATCCGCTCAGCTCTAGTCACTGCAACATTACAATAAAAGGCGATCAAAATGTAGAATCAACTCCAAAATAGTATCAGTAGAAACATCATATCAGGGCGCAGAAAATAAGCCATCACTGAGCCCCAAATAACGATCAGTAAGAACTCTACGGGTTTTGGAAAATGGCGATAAAAACGTAATTTTTATTTTTTGACAAATTTCTGAATTTTTATCACCAATTAATTAAAAAAAACTATATATATATATATATATATATATATATATATTTAATATCTACAAACTCGCACTGACCTTGGGAATCAATTGCCAGGTCTGTTTTACCATATAGTGAACATGGTAAATAAAAAAAAAAAAGAAAAACATTGTGGAATTGCACTTTTGTTTTTTATAACTTCACCACAGTTGGAATTTTTTCAGATTTTAAAGTACAATATGGGGCAGAATGAATGGTGTCATTTAAAAGTACAACTCGTCCTGCAGAAAACAAGCCTTCATATGGCTATATTAATGGAAAAATAAAAATGATACGGATCTTTTAAGAAGGGTGGAAAAAAACGTAACATCACCCGGGGATGATGGGGTTAAGGCTTTTTTTATAGGGATAAAGGCAATTCTGCATCCCAGGTAGTAAGGGGCGCTTTCAAGAACTATTTGAGAAGTTTATTTACAGACATTCAGGTTTTAGGAAAAGGGTAATGTCAACAGGGATGAGGTTTGAATAATTCATCTTTTAAGGCCAATATTTAACTTTTTATTTTTTTATAATTCTATATATTTTTTATTTTAGACTTTGATTGTAGAATCAGTCACATTGACAATAGCCACATGGGCAATGGAAACATTCGTCTTGCGATGTTTATTGCCTTCGCTCAGCACCTTGTGATCTGTGTAAATATCATGTAACGCAGGGGTGGGGAAACTTTTTACTGCCAGGGCGCCATTTGAAATTTTCTACCAAACTTCGGGGGCCGCACAAAATTATCAACTTGAAAAGAACCCCACTATAATTGGTCAAACAATTAACTCACCCCTACTGTGATGGCCGGACCTGTTTCTCTTTGGTGCGGCTGTGATGTTTGGTGATATTGATCATGTTGCTTCTTACAACTGCTTTTCCAGGTTTGTCTCGGTCTGGGGAGACTGGGGACATACACATCACAAGGAGTCGCTGAGACATACACATAACAGGAGACGCTGGGGCATATACATCACAGGAGACGCTAGGGCATATACATCACAGGAAACACTGGGGGTACACATCACAGAAGGGGCTGGGGCATATACATCACAGGAGAGGCTGGGGCATATACATCCCAGGAGAGGCTGGGGCATATACATCCCAGGAGAGGCTGGGGCATATACATCCCAGGAGAGGCTGGGGCATATACATCCCAGGAGAGACTGGGGCATACACATCCTAGGAAACACTGGGACATACACATCACAGGAGGCATTGGGGCACATAAATTACAGGAGATACTGTGGCATACACATCACAAAAGAGGCTAGGGCATATACATCACAAAAGAGGCTAGGGCATATACATCACAGGAGGGGCTGGGACATATACATCACAGGAGGGGCTGGGGCATATATATCACAAGAGAGGCTGGGGCATATACATCACAGGAGAGGCTGGGGCATATACATCACAGGAGGGGTTGGGGCATATACATCACAGGAGGAGCTGGGGCACAGATAGCACTGGGAGACCATGAACAGCACTGGCGGTGGCACGGACAGCATTGGCGGCGGCACAGACATCACTATGTGGCGGCACTGACAAGACTAGATGGCAGAATGCAGAGCACTAGGGGGCGGCATGGACAGCTCTAGGGGACAGCACTAGGAGTCAGTACGGAGAGCTCTAGGAGGCAGCATGGAGAGCACTAGGAGGCAGCACAGACAGGACTGGGGGAGCATAGACATCACCAGGAGGGCACGGACAGCACCGGGGGAGGCACATAAAACAGTGGGGGGAACGGACAACAGTGGCGAGCACAGAGCACTGGGGGTACACAGTACTGGCGGGTGGCACACAGCACTGGGAGTCCAGAGCACTGGAGAGCACAAACAGCATAAGGGGGGCACGGATAGCCGTGGGAGTTACACAGCACTTGGGAGCACACAGCACTGGGGGGTACACTCAGTACTAGGGGCTCCACTTAGTAGTAGGGATACACACGATACTAAGAGGGTACAAACAGTACTAAGAGGGTACACACAGTACTAGGGAGGAGAAGGAGTCACACAGCAAAGATTCGGGAGGCATGTACAGCAGGGAGGCGGATAAATCTGCTGCATCTCTTCTTCTGTGACTAGAGCTAAGCATGCTGCTTACCCTGCCCACAAGGTAATCCCTGAGCATGTTAGCACAGGCCAGGGTTGAGCCTAGAATGTACAGGCTGAAGTCAGTTCCTGGAAGGAGCCCATACATTCTTGCATCTTCAGTAGTGCGCTTCCTCACATCACGCAGTGGGATGTAAAGGGCCAACAGCAAGCAAAAGCGCGGCTGCTGCCCAAGCATTCCGGTTCCCGGGAATGTGCCAAGGGGCCGCAGAAAAATTCCCCACCCCTAATGTAAAGGGAGAGGGAAGAGATATTCAGTGACAACACTATTGTGAATGGTGACACTCGTATTATTTAGACCACTTTCTCACAATCAGGATCAGGAGAGTTTGTGACGTTGCAGAATTTCTGCAGCATTTCCGCACCTTAGTTTACTTGCTTTTTTTTCATTGCATTTTTTTATGCTTCGTTTTCATTGCGTTTTTGACTCTGGTGTGTCATCCTTTAAATAAAACTGTTTTTGAAACTAACTAGTATTGACATCATTAAGTGTGGATTACATGACTTTTTGGTGTGTTTCCACCATGTAAATGCAGAAAAAAAACACATCTGTGTCTTCTATCTGCATCTAATGGAAGTCTATGGGGAAAATCCACACCAAAAACTAAAAGAGAAATTGACATGCTGCAGATTGGAAAAATGCTCTTCTGGTGAGTATACCCAGTGTTAAAAAGAAGTGCAGTGGGCAGGAGATTTCTATTAATCCGATCCACTTTGCTTGTACTGTAAAATGCTGCGTTTTGGACTCTGAAAATATGCGTCAAAAACGTGAATAATACTGATTGTGTGAACGTACCCTTTTATATATATATATATATATATATATATATATATATATACTAGCTGTAGTACCCGGGCATTGCCTGGGATAGTAACTGTCTCTCAGACTCTCTCTCCCAGTCTCTGTGTGTCTGTCTCTGTGTGTCTGTCTCTGCCTGTCTGTGTGTCTGTCTCTGTCCATGTGTGTCTCTGTCTCTATCCATGTCTGTCTGTCTGTGTCTCTCTCTCTGTCTGTGTATATCTCTCTGTCTCTGTATCAGTCTCTCTGTCTCTATCTCTGTGCCTGTCTCTCTCTTTGTCTGTCTTACTCTCTCTCTCCCTATCTGTCTTGTTCCAGGTCTGTCTCTTTGCCCGTCTGTCTCTTTGCCCATCTGTCTCTGTCTCTTTTCCTTTCTCTTTCCTTGTCTCTGTCTCTTTCCCTGTTTTTGTCTCTTTACTTGTTTTTGTCTCTTTTCCTGTCTCTCTTTCCCTGTCTGTCTCTTTCCTTGTCTCTCTCTTTCCCTGTCTCTGTCTCTCTGTCTGTCTCTTTCCCTGTCTGTCTCTCTCTCTGTGTCTTTTTGGCTGTCTGTCTCTCTTTCCCTGTCTGTCTCTCTCTGTCTCTTTCCCTGGCTGTCTCTGTCTGTCTGTCTCTTTCGCTGTCTGCCTCTTACTCTGTCTGTGCCTATGTCTTTCTGTCTCTTCCTGTCTCTCTCTATCCGTCTCCCCACCAACATCTTATTACCTCACATATAAGCTTCTTATACTAACAATTTATTTTGTTCCTATATCAACCAATTACAGCTTCTATTAATAACCTATAGCTCGCAGCTCCATTGACTTTAATAGAGGCAGGTTTTTTGGAAAGCAACTGTAAAGCGCGAGGTTACAGTTTCCCATCAAAACATAGTCTATGATGTTCCCTGAGTCACATGGGTTGTCTATGCAAAATTTCATAATTATAAATGTGACGGTGAGGATTCCTTTAGCGGATATACACATACATACACACATACATACACTCAGCTTTATATATTAGATTATATATATATATATATATATATATGTATATATATATATATATATATATATATATATATATATATATATGTGTGTGTGTGTGTGTGTTATCTCATTGTGATCCTGTATTGATCCTGAAAGTGCTGAAGAGTTATGAGGACAGGCTTAGTGGCTGTGAAAATATTGCAAGACTTCAGGATTCAGGATTTATTTTTTTTTATAGGGAGTGTGTGATGAGTCCAAACTAAACACAGCATTTTGTACAGGACATCCAGAATTATGTTACAATTAATTTTTGCATTTTCCCAAAATCCTCCTTTAGTCAGATATGCTAACAAGGTGCTTAGTGCATCCTTGGTGTGACGGAGTAGACCAGTGGACCCACTTGTTATACATGCTCACAGGAGCCATTGCTGTTAATCAACTAGTTGGAAGATGCACCCAGGCACTCGAGTGCGTCATTAGCATATTTGAATAGTAGGATTTTGGGCAAATGCAGCAACAGACTTTAGAAACTATGATTACAGTTTTTATTAGGTCTATGTCCCCCGCAAAGGGCTGTGGGTGGCTTGGACACTGTCACGGTCGGACTTGGACATGGACTGACGTGGAAGTGAGACAGACAACTAATAGGAGTTACACCACAACAAACAAGGGGAACACCGAGGACACTTAAACAATGGTGGGCCCTGGTGCTAGAGGGACACCTCCTGCACTCGCCTGTAGCTGCACCCTGCTCTCCTAGCCAGTCCTTATACATGTTCTTCACCTGTCACCAAGCAGGATACCTAAAGCCCTGAGAGACCCTGTAGTAAACCCTGGCTAGTGAGCTGACAGGTAAGGATCACTAATCCCATCGCTGCACTAATACAACATGAAGCGGAATACTGCAGCCTACACTACTTCACTGCAACAAGGGCTCCAACAGCTCCATCCACCTTCAGGCCAAGCTTCCTATTGGATTCAGAATAACTGTCCCCCTCTACTGGGAGATGTGGCCATATATAGGGGAAGGGAGTGATCACTAACCGGTAACACCTGAGGCCAGGAGTCAGAAGCTGCTGCTAAGCAAAAACATTAACCCTTTCTGCACCAAAAGAAAGAAACATACTTTTAATGTGGAGTCCCATATGGCAGAGCCTGTCACAAGTCTTTAGTAACAGAGCGACGGCCATGACAAACACTTGATTTTGCAAACTTCCTGTCGTGTAGATAGTAATATGGGAAATTAAAAATACACTCAAAGAAATTGATTTATTATACAAACTTGATTAAAATAATAGCTCATTTTACACATTCCATTACACATCAAACCCTGAGGGTAGTATTGACTTAATAAACGTTGGAGGCAAAACTCTTGACAAAACCCCTCACATGAGGAGGGAGGTGAGAATTTTTTTATAGTAAGCTATAGAAGTGAACCCATTTGGGGAAAATCATATTACTCATTTTCTTAATCTCGTTAATTTAACCTGGAAAGGCATAAATATATATTTTTTTCATAATTGTGTTTGGAGGAATTAAATGAGGCCCTATGTTCTTTCCCTGAGGACAAGTCTGATGATCACGGCTTCTGGGGTAGAGTATACAAAAATATGTAAAAACATTTCCTTTCTTTGTTGGAGACATTTGGTAATGGAGACAAATACTTACGTACTTCTAGGAATAAGGTACTTATTTCACTACTGCTTATACAGAGTAGGAATCTAGAAGAACTGCACTCTTTTATGCCAGTTTCCTTATGGAATACAGATTTCAAACTTTTTGGCCAAAGTATTGATATGGACCGGTCAGCCATCATGCCAGAGGGTTCCACAAAATATATTGTACAATACCTATATGGTAGATTTGAGACCACAGAGGAAAATCCTTTTATATCAATTGCTTGATTATTTCTTTTTATCGGTTACTTTAATGAAAATAGGCTTTTGTGAAGGCTTATTAAATGGGTTAATCTCATGTATTCCAACCTCTCTGCTTAAGTTGTTGTTTCCGGTTCCTGTACACAGCCATGTACAATTTATACAAACATGCTAGTCCTTTGCTCAATATTGATAGAACTCTTGGCCTAGCGTATTAGTCCCTCCATATTCAGTTCAGTACATTACCTCTTGGTAACTTGGTGACTCCAGTATGGGTTTTAGTTTGATGAACCTGTGAACTCCTTGATCACCAATTACGTTGGTCACGAAGTTGACTATGAGCTCTGTCAGGAGAGGTTGTGCAGCCATCAAAGCAGAAAGGCTTGATCTCCTCAGCTTTAGGAACCTTCTTCAGGATTTTGTGGAATCATCCATGCACACAAGTATATATATATTTATTTATATATATATATATATATATATATATATATATATATATATATATATATATATATATAGTGCCTACAAGTAGTATTCAACCCCCTGCAGATTTAGCAGGTTTGATAAGATGCAAATAAGTTAGAGCCTGCAAACTTCAAACAAGAGCAGGATTTCTTAACAGATGCATAAATCTTACAAACCAACAAGTTATGTTGCTCAGTTAAATTTTAATAAATTTTCAACATAAAAGTGTGGGTCAATTATTATTCAACCCCTAGGTTTAATATTTTGTGGAATAACCCTTGTTTGCAATTACAGCTAACAATCGTCTTTTATAAGACCTGATCAGGCCGGCACAGGTCTCTGGAGTTATCTTGGCCCACTCCTCCATGCAGATCTTCTCCAAGTTATCTAGGTTCTTTGGCTGTCTCATGTGGACTTTAATCTTGAGCTCCTTCCACAAGTTTTCAATTGGGTTAAGGTCAGGAGACTGACTAGGCCACTGCAACACCTTGATTTTTTCCCTCTTGAACCAGGCCTTGGTTTTCTTGGCTGTGTGCTTTGGGTCGTTGTCTTGTTGGAAGATAAAATGACGACCCATCTTAAGATCCTTGATGGAGGAGCGGAGGTTCTTGGCCAAAATCTCCAGGTAGACCGTGCTATCCATCTTCCCATGGATGCGGACCAGATGGCCAGGCCCCTTGGCTGAGAAACAGCCCCACAGCATGATGCTGCCACCACCATGCTTGACTGTAGGGATGGTATTCTTGGGGTCGTATGCAGTGCCATCCAGTCTCCAAACGTCACGTGTGTGGTTGGCACCAAAGATCTCGATCTTGGTCTCATCAGACCAGAGAACCTTGAACCAGTCTGTCTCAGAGTCCTCCAAGTGATCATGAGCAAACTGTAGACGAGCCTTGACATGACGCTTTGAAAGTAAAGGTACCTTACGGGCTCATCTGGAACGGAGGCCATTGCGGTGGAGTACGTTACTTATGGCATTGACTGAAACCAATGTCCCCACTGCTATGAGATCTTCCCGGAGCTCCTTCCTTGTTGTCCTTGGGTTAGCCTTGACTCTTTGGACAAGCCTGGCCTCGGCACGGGTGGAAACTTTCAAAGGCTGTCCAGGCCGTGGAAGGCTAACAGTAGTTCCATAAGCCTTCCACTTCCGGATGATGCTCCCAACAGTGGAGACAGGTAGGCCCAACTCCTTGGAAAGGGTTTTGTACCCCTTGCCAGCCTTGTGACCCTCCACGATCTTGTCTCTGATGGCCTTGGAATGCTCCTTTGTCTTTCCCATGTTGACCAAGTATGAGTGCTGTTCACAAGTTTGGGGAGGGTCTTAATTAGTCAGAAAAGGCTGGAAAAAGAGATAATTAATCCAAACATGTGAAGCTCATTGTTCTTTGTGCCTGAAATACTTCTTAATACTTTAGGGGAACCAAACAGAATTCTGGTGGTTTGAGGGGTTGAATAATAAATGACCCTCTGAAAAAACTTTTCACCATTTTTGCTGCAGTGCATTTCACAGTTCCAGGCTGATCTACAGTCCAAATGTCACAATGCCAAGTTAATTCCGAATGTGTAAACCTGCTAAATCTGCAGGGGGTTGAATACTACTTGTAGGCACTATATATATATATATATATATATATATATATATACATAGTTATATTTGGTATCACCGCATCCATAACAACCCAATCTATAAGGCTGTGTGCCCATGATCATGGTTCACAGCGCTTTAGACACAGCATGTTATCACTGAGTCCAAAACCTGCGTTGTACTTTGCAAGCACATAAATCCCATGTCCACAGAGCTTGTTTTACACATAGTGTAAACTGACATGCAGTTTGGCTTACCAAACCGATAGATGCTGCAAAAATAACACAATTCACACAGAAATTAGTTGTATGTGAACTTTTCCTAAATCTGCCTTTTTGCATAGGATAAGGGGATGTACCTGCATGTTAAGCAGAGTTGGACGCTGTTTCTAGAAGAAGCTACATTACCTTCCATATTGGTAGTCCCCAACTTTCCCCATATGCTGGTGAAATGTTTGAAGATCACATAAGAGGAGATTTCAAGACATGCCTACAAAGCAATGTTGATACACAGTGCTATGCTCTTATGTCTATAAACTAAGGGAGCAGTCATGTTAAAGAGGTTGCCAACTACTTTTACATTGATGGCATATCCTTAGAATAGGTCATTATTGTCTGATCGGCCGGGGTCCCACAGCCCTGCCAATCAGTTGTTCTCGGTGTCGGTGGCAGCAGGAGGCGGTCGGAAATGCTCAGTTCCGGAGCTGCCCCGTCTTCTGATATTGGCCGTAACTGGGTATTGCACATCAATCTCCAATTGATTTGAATGGGAGGTGAATGTGCAGTACCTGGATATCAATCGCAGCACTTAGGGGATTGGTAGAGGGATCACCCTCCCTTTCACCTCCAATTGGTGCCCCCGCAATGTAATTGCGAGGGTCCCATAGTTCCCATGATGACCCAAGGTCATCATGACAACCTCCGAGTCACCAGACTACGGGAAGCCTCAGGGATCATGTCTGCAGCATGATCACCAAAGCTTCTGACAATGGAGCTCTGATAGCTGCACTGTATTGCAATGATCAAGCATTTCAATGCAGTGCAGCTGCTGTCAGAGCAGCAAAAGGTATAGGGACTAAGTAAAAAAGTACAAAAAAGTAAAGATATTTTTTTTTTTTAAAAAAAATCAGAAAATAAAGTCCCAAAAATATTCCAATAAATAGTTATATTTGGTATCACCGCATCCATAACTACCCGATCTATAAGGCTGTGTGTCCATGATCATGGTTCACAACGCTTTAGACACAGCATGTTATCACTGAGTCCAAAACGTTGCGTTGTACTTTACAAGCACAGAAATCCCATGTCCACACTGCTTGTTTTACACATAGTGTAAACTGACATGCAGTTCGGCTTACCAAGCCGCAGCATTTCAATTTACTGCTGCAGAGCCACGAATGTTCTCCACAGGGTGAATAGAGAGAAAGACCGCAACTGTCCGAAACCTGATCGTCTGCACAGGCAGCTGCGGTCTCTTGCAGACAACTCTCACGGCCCTGCAGGAGAGGACATGCGTGTCCAGGACACAGCATGTCCGGATCGTGAGCACATAGCTTAAAACTGTCAAACTAGTTAACCCCTTCAGTGAACACCAGAAAAAAATAAAAAACTGTCTTTTCATTTTACAGTTGACAAAGAAAAGTGGAATAAAACGCGATCAAAAAGTCATATATAAATAAAAATGATACTTCTGAAAATGTCATTTTGTCCCACAAAAACAAGCCACCATACAGCTCCATCAGGGAAAAAAAAATAAAAATCTGTAGCTCTAAGGATACAGAAATGCAAAAAAGGTTTTCCTATAAAATAGTTTTTATGATGTAAAAGCAGCAAAACATGAAAAAACTATATAAATGTGATATCTCTGTAATCGTACTGACCCAAAGCATAAAGCTGTATTGTCACTGTTACGGCATGGTGAACAGCGTAAAAAAATAATAATAATTCTTGAATTGCTGTTTTTTCTTAATTCTGCCTCACAAAATGTGAAATAAAAAGTGTTCAAAAAACATAGCGCGGCCCAACATGGTACCAATGAAAACTCCAAGTCATCCCACAAAAACAAGCCCTCACATGACTCTGCAGAAATATACAGAAACTATAGCCTTCAAAATTAAATGATGCAAACAACCTTTATTTTGTAAAAAAGCCTTTTTAGCGTGTTAGTAGCCAAATAAAAAAAAAAACAATGTAAACCTGGTATCGCTGTAATCGTACTGACCTGAGGAATAAAGCCGCCTAATCACTTATACTGCAAGATGAATGGCCTAAAAAATTAATAAAGCCAATTCATCAACTACTGTTGATTTGTTCATTCTTCTTCCCAAATATCGCAGTACAGCGCAGCTCATATTTATCCTGCGCTCTATGCCGATCACTTACACCACGGATTACATGTAAATCTCTGAAAAATGTGATTTGGGCAAAATTCCCAATGGAAAATTCACTATAATGAGGCAGAGGGGGTCACTTTGAACTCACATTTGAACTGTGGCCTGGCAGAGTCCATATTTTTACGCCTCTTTTTAGGTGTAAACAAAAGTGCGGTCATCAACACCTTTTGTTCATTTTTTAAAAGATTGACACAGCTAAACAGTCCAAAGTAACTCTACTGCCTCAGTATAGTGAATGGATTTGTCAAGGCTTTTGCCTGAATCACGTATTTTGGAGATGTAGATGGAAACTGTAATGTATGTGCTCAGCATAGAGTACAGGATAAATGGGAACTGATCCAAAATGTTCCGTACCAAAATTGCAACCAAATGCCGTTCAACTCAACCCATAAAAACACAAGTTCCCACTCAGGTCCGTCATCTGTTAACAAATATATATGGGGCTTCCACGTTACTGGTAGCACAAAAACTTTGGAAAAACACATTTGTCAAAAAACAAATCCAGCAAAATCTGTGCTTCCAAATGCCCCCTTCCCTTCTGGGCGCCACAATGTGCCTAAACCCACAGTTAGTGTCCACATGTTTGGCATTGTTGTAGTTAGCAGAGCTTGCTTAATTTTGAGGTGGAGATTTCCAGAAGCACGAACTTGGAATAATGTATGGGCACTACAATGTACTGGGCACGACAAGGGCTTATTTGCAATTTTTTCTTCTGCAACATTCACTGTGTTTGATACCATGGGTGTTACTTAGAGACTAAATCATCACTACACCCATAGATAAATTCCCAGAGGGGTTTAATTTCCAAAATGTGGTCACTTGAGGGGATTTCTTCTGTTCTGGCACTTGGGGGCTCACCAAATGGAGTCTGCAAACTACTCTAGGAAAATCTGTGCTCCAAAAATCAAATGGCACTCTTTCCCTCTTGAGCCCTACGTTCTGGAGAAATTGTGTAACAATTGGAATTGAAATTGTGTATGGCAGCCTTTTTCTAGACAAAAATGACATTTTCAGTGATACAATTTTTATTTACATTTGACTTTTTGATCACATTTTATTCCACTTTTTTCAGCGGTATGATGAAAAAGCAAAGTTTTTTGCCACGGTTTTTTATGGTGTTCACTGAAGGGCTTAAATAGTGTTACAGCTTTATAGATCGGGTTGCTTTTTACATGGTGACACCAAATGTGTGTACTTTTTCTGTTTATTTTGTTTGGGTTTTTTTTACATAAATATACGTATTTATTGGTATCATACTTTTTCATTTTTTTATTCCTTATTTTGTGATTATGTTAAAATATTTTTACAATTTCTTTTAACTTTTTTACTTAGTCCCTCCATGGGACATTAACTTTTATTACTATGACCTATACTATATTACTATAATGCATTATACTTGACAGTATTACACTGACAAAACAGCTTTTAGACTTTGTTCCTGGCATGGTCTAATAGGCCACCTTTCCTAGAAAACCCGGAGGTCATTATTGGACCCGGTTGCCATGGCTACCATCAGCAACCTGCAATTACGTTGTGAGGGTGCCAATTGGATGGGAGAGGTAGCCCCTTACCTCTTATAGTCTCCCAAATACTGCAGTCACTATTGATTGTGGTAATCAGGTACCGTAACAGCCAGAGAGGTATAGGCACTGCCCTTGGCTGTGAGAGCCAGAGCTCTGCTATCACTTATGCCGAGCTCCCGGCATTGATCGTGTAAGCACAACTCCTGTACCCGCACAATATCGTATCTCTACATCATTGGTAGAGAACCCGTTCCCGATCAGATGCGTAGGTACATCAAATGTCTTCAAGTGGTTAAACATGAACGGTAAAGAAAGCACACATGCAACTTGTACCCAAAAAACGCCGCAAAAATGGGCATTTTGAACGTACCATTTTTACTGCAAGAGCAGGTTTTAGATGCAGAAAAAAAACACAACGTGTGAACATAGTCTAAGAATGAAAATATAAACTACTGGGTAAATGAAGTGTCTGAATACACATGGCTGGGCCGAGGTAAAGGGTGACAAGCCCTATAACCCGCATTTATTGCCATATGTTTTGTTTGGAAAGTAAGAAAGACACAATGTCACATATTGTAATTTTCTATTTGCTATTTTCCAGGTCGCAGTGTGTTTTTGATGAAATAGCTTGTTAATGAGGTTTTAAGTGAAGACTTAACAGCCGGACATTTGTTCTAAAGGTGACCTGGGAAAAAACGTCTGCAGGTTTTTCTAAAATGAAAGCGTTTAGCAGTCAAAGCAGCTTGATAAATGGGCTCACGCTCACTTAAATGCCTGGGAGATTTGTAAAAGAAGAAATAATGTATCTGTAGAATCTTGTCATGGGCTTTTGATTACAGCAACGCATTTTAGCACAATTTAGCATTGTAGATCTGATTTGAAGCCATGAGACTATGCTTTTCTATGTGAGTGGTGCAGTATGGGGACAGGTCTGCACTTCCGTTAGTCAACATGACACAAAAATAGTGTGCTGTTTGACTAATGGCAGCCGTGAGAGGGTACACCATAGAAATCGCCCCACCTACGCCTTCCCTTTAAGTAGTGCGTGACATAAGCCAACCAATCATTAATGGTGACAGGAAGAGGTTGAGATGAGCACTGAATACATTGGAATCTGGACTAGTGTTGAGCGGACCCGAACTGTAAAAATCCGGATCCGCTTTCAGCGTCCGATCCGGGTCTGACCCGGACCCGGGATTCCGGCTGCACGATCCGGATTCGGGTTTTTTTTTTCTCTTTCTCTCTCTCTCTCTCGGATTTTTCACTATCCACTCAACTCTACTCTGGACTCAACGTATATGCCCGATCTATGCTGACAAGCTCCTAATGGCACAACATTGTATGTGGCACACTATTTGGTATAGAATATCGGACCTGCCCCCATACCGTGCTGCCCTTACATAGCCCTGTGATCAGTATATTTCCTGAATAAAAAACTGAAAACTTAATAAGTTATATAAATGCTTATTTTTAATGCCCAACTTCATTTCAGCCAGTAGATAATAGTGTAATAAATAGTGTGGGAAGGTCCTTAATAACTAAAGGCTCCTATGCAATGTCGGGCAAACCTGCCAATATCGATGTGACTCTATCATGTCTCAGTTTTTAAATGTATTTTCTTAGCAGTAATGACTATCCAAATTTCTATATTCAATGTTTGCATGACCTATAATCTCAGAGTGCAGTTCTATATTTGTTAGAGTATATTTCATGTTCAGTTTGCACCTGTTCACATTTCTCTGTTAGGAAGTGCCGTCAAGTTTCTCTTTTTAGATTACAGGGTCATGCCTTTTTACTTAGCACTCGTTTTCACCAGCTTAAGGCAATTTTTAATATTCTATGAGCAGGTTCCTGCCCGCCAATAAAATTGTACACTGTTCAGCCCAGGTAAAGGCATTTAGATAGTGACCTAGCAAAGAGAGATACGCCTTGACGTTGGCTGTTGGGATCACATAAAACAGGCCTTATGCTTGCCGTGTGTGCGTGTGGAATGTCCGTGTATGTGTACATGTAATATCCGTGTGGTGTCCGTATGTGTTCATCTGTGTGTGTTGTAAAATGTCGTTGTCACATACCCGCTGACAGCCGACACAGACAGAGACAAGCGATGAGAATGAACTCGGGTGAACCTCACCCGACTTCATTATCATACCACGGCTCTGTCTGTGTGTGGCGTCCTGATTAGTGGACATCCGTGATGGAATCACCGGTGACTGCTAATCCCCTAAGTAACTGAAGTTAGCGGACACATTATCACTGCCGTCACTCAGGTTAACCGCGGCTAGCTGGAGTCACCCACCCGACACCACAACTCACCTATGACTTCTTCGCTGATCGCGCAGCCCACTTCAGTCACTTGGGCGACTCGCTGTCACAGGTGGAGGATCCAGTGGTGGCCGCGAGTAACCTGACTGACGTCATTGGTGATCGCGCAGCTCACTTCAGTTGCTGCTTGGAGGTGATAGAGAGCGGTCATTGTGTGTGGCCACTCCTGTCACCTTCATGTAGCAGAGCTGAGAGTGTGGGACATCCATGGATTGCGGCGGACCTGGATGGGTTTTTTGGTTTTATTAAATTGATGAACGAGGGTGTTTATTTGTTTTAATTATTCTAAATAAAGGATTTTTTGAATGTGTGTGTTTATTTAATTTTATTAACAGTTTAAACATGGAAATTATCTTGTGGAAACGACTGCCACGTTTAACCTAGGATTTAGTGGCAGCTATGGGCTGCTGCCAGTAACTCCTTATTACCCCAATTGCCACCGCAGCAGGGCAATTCGAGAAGAGTCGGGTGGAGTCCCGGAACTGTCGCATCTAATGGATGCGGCTTTTTCGGGCGGCTGCTGGCTGATATTGTTAGGGTGGTGGGCTCCCCATAACGTGGGGATCACCATCCTGAGAATACCAGCCTTCAGCCATGTGACTTTACCATGGCTGGTATCAAAATTGGGGGGGACCGCACGGCGTTTTTTTTTATTATTTATTTATTTTACGGCACAATATAGACACGCCCACTGGCTGCTGTGATTGGTTGCAGTGAGACAGCTGTCACTCAGCGTGGGGGCGTGTCTGACTGCAACCAATCATAGGCGCCGGTGGGCGGGGGAAGCAGGGAATAATAGATTGAATAATGAGCGGCCGGCATTTTCAAAATAGTTAAAGCCGCTGTATCTTTTGCACATCTGTTCTTCGCCGCGCTGGTGATCGGTA
This sequence comes from Anomaloglossus baeobatrachus, assembly GCF_048569485.1. Classification (NCBI taxonomy): domain Eukaryota; kingdom Metazoa; phylum Chordata; class Amphibia; order Anura; family Aromobatidae; genus Anomaloglossus; species Anomaloglossus baeobatrachus. The sequence continues at coordinate 221,971,385 of NC_134354.1, forward strand.
AGTATGAGACAGGGGGAGATACAGACCGACCGACAAAGGGATATTGACTGACAACCACAGAAGAAAAGGGAGATTGACTGACAGCCACATAAAAAAATAGATTGACCGACATCACTCACTAAAAATCGCACACGGACGGTACGTGTGCCTATGGGGAGATAAGGTATGCACACCAGTGACTATGTAAGGGGAATACATGAAATAGCAGAAACTGCTGTGTGAATACTGACTTGAAAAATCCAATACTTTGGCGTTGTGTTGGGGCTCTATTGCATTGATCAATTCAGTAGCTAAATTTCTCTTGATTCATATGTTCATGGCAGTAATGCAGATTCCATTTTTCACATTTTCACTCTTACATATAGCTATTGGATTTTTCAAGTCAGTATTCACACAGCAGTTTCTGCTATTTCATGTATTCCCCTTACATAGTCACTGGTGTGCATACCTTATCTCCCCATAGTGATGCTTTTTTAGGTTTTTGCACCCAGTTCAGACTTAGAATGGTGTTCCAAACGTTATTCCTTCTATGCTACGTGTGCCGTCCGTGCAGGCACGCACCCATGGACTTTAGCGGGTCCGTGCCTGCGTGATGCCGGCGAAAAACGGACATGTCGAGTGTGTTGGAAAACGCACACACGTACAAACGACACGGACACATGTTCCGTGTGTTTTTACGTGTGTGTGCCTGCTACCATAGGGTAGCATTGGTCTCTGTGCCGTCTGTACGTGCAAAAACGTACCAAACACGAACCGGCGGCACGGATGTGAGTCGGAGGCCATAGACAGCACAGGAGCACTCGGCCAGCTGAACTCTCCTTTGTATCGAAAAGTCATGTGAGATAGCCGCCGGCTGAAGGATTGGCCAAACCATCTTTCAGCCAACCGCTATAAAATGTATATGGTGATTATTTAGCTAAAAAAAAAAGATAGATTAGCAAGACAAGGAGAGTAGGGCTAATACAGGGCAAAAAGAAATGAGACAAGTCCTTACCATCCAGTTCTGTAGAATATTAGTTACATGTTCTCCAGCAACTTGAATTCGGAAACAGCCCCTCTTCATGCTACTCGTGCATGTCTTAGGTCACTCCTTCTAGGCAACAGGATGCATGTGAAGACATCTCTAGAGAAGCTAAACAGACGGTGCCGGGGAAAGGGGGAAACAAGGCTTTCTGGCTTGGCCACTGGTCTACTGCAGAGAATGATTGCTTATCCCAGATAAAGGAAATGCCTGAATACAACACTGTTGAAATTTATTTCTTATAAGGAATGTAGACTTTCGAATCCTTAGATCATGTTAATATAGACCATGTTTTTTTTTCTCGTTGCAGTGACAGAAGATTTCCAAAGGCCTGCATCATGTCTTGCAAGATTGTTTGCCTTAGTCATTTTCTAGAAACTGGAAAATGTAGAAAACATTGTAACTCCTTGAAGAAATACAAGTCGCTGAATAAGCCTCAAATGACAATGAATCTACACAGAATTAAATGACAAAAAATGTGAAAGACTCTCTAGGAAGAGACGCTGCAGTATGTCGACCAACAGAAGACTTGGTCTCTTAGTAATATTTTCTTTCTATTTTTATACAATGAGTTGTTAGTTTTCTGTTCTACACAAGTGCATTATGTTGAAGAAATTTAGTTGAAATCGGTAAAACATCCGGATTCAGTGCAATATGTCTTAGAAAGAGAAGACAAACCCTAGATGCAAAAAGCTGTTTCTTTTTCTTGATCATTGCCATTTACTGAAAAGTAGAATACTGTATCCAGTCTTAGAGTGCTGCTAATTGGTGTTGTGAACAGATGGTAAAATATCAACTGTGTGATCTCTTAACTACCTGTGAAATATATATATATATATATATATATATATATTGCTCAAAAAAATATAGGGAACACTAAAATACCATTGTGCTGTTTAAAGGCCCCGTCACACGCTACAATATATCTAACGATATGTCAGCGGGGTCACGGAATTTGTGACGCACATCCGGCATCGTTAGAGATGTCGTAGCGTGTGACACCTCCGAACGACTGTTAACGAGCAAAAATACTCACCTTATCATTGCTCGTTGACACGTCGTTCATTTTCATAATGTCGTTCTTCCTTCTGTGCGCTGGTTGTTCATCGTTCCCGAGGCAGCACACATCGCTATGTGTGACACCCCGGAAACGACGAACACAGCTTACCTGTGTCCCGCTGGCAATACGGAAGGAAGGAGGTGGGCGGGATGTTAGGTCCCGCTCATCTCCGCCTCTTCGCTTCTTTTGGGTGGCCGCTGTGTGACGTCGCTGTGACGCCGAACGTCCCTTCTTCTTCAAGAAGAGGATGTTCGCCGCCCACAGCGATGTCGTTAGGGAGGTAAGTACACGTGACAGGGGGTTAACGACTTTGTGCGCCACGGGCAACTAATTGCCCGTGACGCACAAACGATGGGGGTGGGTGCAATCGCATGCTATATCGGCGCGTGTGACGCCCCCTTTAGTGTACCCTTTATTTTTTTGAGCAGTATATATATATATATGTATAAGCTTCTCAACATTAAAATTGAAACACTAAGAAGGGAAAGTCATGGAATTATGGACATCACAGGATCGATAGATATGCTAATTATATGCAAATGATGAAAAAATGAAAGACAAATTTTCAAAACATCTCAATTTTTGCAAAAGTGAGTAGGAGTGCTATGCTCATACTCGAGGCCCTCAAGACAAAACATCAAAGTGTCGCAGGGGCCATTTTTCAACACAACAATGCAAGACCGAATGCAAGGTTGCCAACTTTTCCTATTTTTTCAGAACAGATTATCAAAAAAATCAGACAATAATATTTACGGACACATTGGAAACCATAATAAATTATTCGGAATATAAATGATAAATGTCTAAAGCCTATAATTCTGAGTAAAAGACATCAGTTTCATTCGCTATAAACTCTAAAATGATGATAATTACTGTCAAAATAATTCATAGAAGCTTCTTCAGCTTCCAAAAAGTCACAGATGCCTAAAATGTTTTTACGGACAGGGCAAAAAAGTGCCCTATTTTTACAAATTTTCCTTGAATTTCTGGATGGTTGGCAACCCTAGCCGCACAGCCTGAGTGATCTAAACATGCTACTATGGCCTACAGCATTACTGGACCTGTCTCTCATCAAACACGTGAAATATCATTGGTTGGCAAACACAAAGAGCTGCCAGCAGTGGATCTTGATGATTTTCATGCCAAATGCTTTCAGCATGGCAGAACATTCGTCAGACAACCATTATTAACTTTATTGGTAGCAACTAAGGTGTGTGGATACATGTTTTTCTGTGTGCTACGTTCATACTTGATACGGAATAAATCAAGATGTTTTGAACATTTTCATTATTAACATATCTATCGATCCTGTGATTTTCGTAACTCCAAGGCTTTTCCTTCTTGGTGTTGCAATTTCAATGTTGAGGAGTGTATATAAATTTATATTGTGATCTGTACATTATAAATGTATGTACCAAAGCTCTAAGTGTAAGTCCAGTCTGTCTGACAATGTGATTACCAGTGTGTAACTGTTATACTGTGCCGTGGAAGATTGTTTCCCCCAAATACTTGTATGTATGTCATTTACGCTTTGTCCTTAGGCTCTACCCTATTAGTAAAAAATTTCCCATGCCACTCGTTCTTCTCATGCGACAGGTCTATAACTATAAGTCGGGTCTTAATGACCCCTCTTGTCAACTATATCGGTCTTTCAAAATAGATACTAAAGGGGTCTTCCAGGATTAAAATATGAGCCTTGTACAGAAATAGCGCCACTTGTCCTTAGGCTGTCTGTTATTGAGATCAGTCCTATTTAAATAAGCAGTATGGCACTATCTCTTAAATCCAGTCCCATTTTATAATTATGGATTACCAAGTAAAATTACACCTACTTAGTTATGGTCTTCACTTTTTGGATTATAGGTACTTGCTGATTCTAAAGTGACCGCTCAGACTGGATCACAGACGTAGCATAAATGCCATTCTTCCCTTAGGTTGGCTGCTTTATTCAGTGTGTGTGTTCCACATAAGCTGGAAGTTGGGTTACTCTTTCTTATGTGTAGAGTTTCACAAGGGCAGTAATCAATGAGCCATTGTGGTATTTCCTAATATCTGTGTACCGATATGTGCTGTCCTGTATGTAGCTACGATTTCATGCTCGATGTAATCCTCTGGTACATTGATTGCGGAGTACTTACAGTTCGAAAGCTGAACCTTTTTTTCAGCAAATCTCAAATTGTTCCAGCCTTTGGAAGAGGGAACTTGATAAATGTGGAATGTAACATACAATTCGCATAATTCTTTGATAAATATGCCCATGTTGGTTCCAGCAAAAGTTCAGTAAACTATGTCGAAATTTTACATATCTACTGTGACCTCTTCAGGAAAATGTATCTCGCAGGATTGCGGTCTCCAGGGTCAGGCAACCTGATGACATCAAGAACATTTCAGTGCATTGAATTCACTTTCACACTGTACTTAACTAGAAGACAAGGCAATTTCACAATACAAAGGAAATCCTAGGCCACTAACTAGACAGCTATTATAGCTATTAGGTGAAGGCCTACTACCCACACTTCTATCTCTACCAGTCTCATTACTCCCATAGTCTAGCATCATTGGTTCTTCCCCAGGCTGGGAGCCCTGTGTGAACAGCTCATCCCTATCTGTCTGTCTATGTATCTATCTATCTATCTATCCATCCCATAGAGATTTATTTATCCATTCATGGTCACCTATCTTTGTAATAAACCCACAATTAGAGTGAAAAAAGCAATAAAAAGTCCTATCTTCTGTACCATATTTCACCTGTTTCAGGGTAATCATTATCTCTGTATGTTTTGAGTGCTGCTATATACTGCTTTCTTATTACAGAAATTGGTTATTCTATTGAACATTTTCATGGTGGCATTTAATCAAGTTGCCAAATAATAATGGAAGACATAAAATTTGCAATCAATCAAAAAAAGAGTTTAACCATGGCAGCCATGAGAACACAGATTTCCATGCTATTGCTCACATAGAACTAATCCCCGCCAAAGTAAAGCATACCGCACCCGTGCTCTGAAATCTGCACCGGTTCTTTTTAAACTTGGCAACCAATATGCCATATGAGAACATGACCTTAGTACAAGTGATGAACGCACTGCTTAAAAACCTATTGCAGTCACAGTACAATCGATATTCAATTTAATTGTTAACTGGTTGGAAAATGGATCACATTATTTGGAATTTTCTTGGTCCAAGATGGACCACACATTTTTTTGCCCCCGGAGGTTCTTTTTCCTATTCTCATATAATAATGCATCTTTCAGTTCAATAAATGCTATCAGTTGCACCGAGCTGTATTATTGCTCACATCATGAGTGAGTAAGACCGTCGGCCGAATTGCGTTAGAATGTTATTATGACGGACTTTGCTATATTAATATGAAGTTTTTAATTATTCAATAAATATGAAGTCTTAAAGAACATGGGATTCTGCTGTGATGTGAGCCCATACTGTACAATACCTCTAGGCGTATAATTCCTAAGGATATGTTCACACGCGGCATTTTTTACCACAAAGATGTGGCAAAAAAACGCACCGTTTCAAAAACGCATAAAAACGCAATGTGTTTTTGATGCATTTTTACTGCGTTTTTAATTCGTTTTGCTCAGTGCGTTTTTTTAAGTCAAATCTATAGACTAGAAGGGCTCAAAAATGCTGGAAAAACACAAAAAGAATTGACATGATGCATCTTCAAAAATGCAGCCAAGATGCAGCCAACAAAAGATGCCCAGTGTGAACCGCAAAATCGAAATCTCATAGACTTTGCTGGAAGAAGGAAATGCATGCATTTTGGGGCATTTTTATGACCTCAAAAATACAGTAAAAGATGCCCTGTGTGAACTAAGCCTTATAGTAACAAATGCCTTAATGCCAACGTAATAACAACAACAACAAAAAAAAATATATAGATATATATATATATATATATATATATATATATATATATATATATATAAAATACACATGCACCATCTGGTAACTATGGCGTCAAATATTGACTAAAAGAAGAGTCATCTACATGGAAAGAGAACAAACTTAGCAATTACATTGCATTTCTTAGGGCCTGTTCACACTGCTGTCACATGCTCCGGTCAAGGACTCCATCAAGTTCTTTTGACTTTGATAGCGAGAATAATATAGCAATCTGCCTCTGTTCTTGTCAAAATAACAAAAACCACAGCAAAACTATGAGAGAATTCACTGAAATGGTGACTATTGGAATCCAAGAATACAGATCCGTCACTATGTTGTAGATGCTGTTATAACTGATGGCTACTTGTGAAGATAGCTTTCCCACATACTTATGCTAAAGGCCGCTTTACACGCTGCGATATTGTTACCAATATCGCTAGCGTGCGTACCCGCCCCCATCGGTTGTGCGACACGGGCAAATTGCTGCCCGTGGCGCACAACATCGCTCAGACCCGTCACACTACTTACCTGCCTAGCGACGTCGCTGTGCCGTCGAACCGCCTCCTTTCTAAGTGGAGGTGCGGAGATGAGTGGGACATAACATCCTGCCCACCTCATTCTTTCCGCATTGCGGGCGGCTGCAGGTAGGTGAGGTTCCTCGTTCCTGCGGTGTCACACGTAGCAATGTGTGCTGCCGCAGGAACGACGAACATCGTACCTGCAGCAGCAACGATAACTGGGAATATGGGGGCATGTCACCGATGAGCGATATTGCACATTTTTGCACGATTCAAAATCGCTCATAGGTGTCACACGCAACGACATCGCTAAAGCGGCCGGATGTGCATCACAAATTCCGTGACCCCAACGAGATCGCTTGAGCGATGTCGTAGCGTGTAAAGCGGCCTTAAGATACAGGGTGTATTAAACACCAGGATTGTATTCATAGTCTTGGTTGTGCTTGGAAATATTTATGTTAACAGACACAACCCCAAGGGTGTGTTCACACAAAAACTCTTGTAGGGATGAACAGGGGCATTGCTATGTAAAATCGACTTGCTGGTCATATTTTCTGCTTTTTCAGAGTTTTTTAGGCGCTTCAGGTTTCCAAAGAAACCAAGTGGTTAAAAGGTGTGACTCAACAATTCTTCAGGCGGCTTTCGATCTGAAGACACTGTATACTTTACAATACAAGTCAATGGGAAGGCTCAAAAGTCAGTGTTCTTTTAACAGAAAACGCTAGCAGTTTCTTCATTGATGAATCCCAGAAAAAAGCGGTAAAAAATGCGCTTTAAAAACACTCAACAGAACTGTCAAATATGTAGAAAAAGCGCTCCTGAAACTACAAAACATAAACCTCTAAAAAAAACCCTAAAAAACAAAAGACGCATCAGGTGTACAAAACACCAGAATAAGGAAGGAAAGTTTTCTGGAGATTTCCGCTGGAAAAAGGAGATCTTTAGGTCAATTGGAAAAGATAACATACAATCATTTATATCAGCTTGATTTAACCCATTCAGTCAGTCAGTAGAATGTATCTCATCACAGTTTGACAGTACTCTTTCAAAGCGTCAAGTGTTCAGGGATATACGGTATATGCTCTATGGCTATGGCAAGAGAAATGGGTAAAGCCAGTTGTCAAGTTCTTTGTACAATTTTCTGAGGAATAACTGCTAATTTGTGTTGCAGATTTGTTGACAATTTTCCCCATTAAGTTTAAAGGAAATTTCAGACTCGAGAGCAAAATCCAATTGTGCTGATTTTGATACCCAAGTTAAAAAAAACAAAAACTTTTGACTCCCAAGTTTAATTGAGAGAAAAAACTATGCTCACATTCCCACAAATGCAGCCCCACATGCTGCCGAGATAAAGTCCAGAAAAATGTCTGCCCCATGATTAGCTCGGAGAACCTCCAGAGACAATGAAATGTGTATGAGAGGCTGATAACAATAGAGTTTTCTAGACTTTGCCTTTCTAAGCTTTAATTTAGGATGAGTGGCCTATTCAATGCTATATTAATAGTTATAGTAAAATTATACAAACTGATTTGATAATTAGGTGACGTATCCTAAAAGTCAAGAACATATCTCCACTCTGGTTTCAAATTTGTGATTTAGAATAAAAGCTATAACTTGTTACCAAAATATAATTATTAATGTTCGTCTTCACACAGAAAATGTTGGAAGATAGTAGTGTAAAATGTTCTATGTGTGACAAATATTGTAAACTCTTCATCATATCAAAATAAAGAGTCCCCTGAATGTTTGTTTCTAACTGTTGCATTATTTATAGCTTCGAAGCTGATATATGCCATGTCATTGCATAAATCCTTTTTCTCAATGGAACACATTTGTCCGTGTGTCCCACAGTTGGTCTATGTATCAGTTACAAGAAATCCGGAGATCTTGATCAGTGCCCAGATGAATCTTTGAGTGTAAAAACAATCTGAGAACATCAGCTTAAGGGTACATTCACACGACTGTCCCATTTTTGCGGTCCGTAAAAAGCGGTCCTGTTTTTCCTCATATGCATCCTTGTGACAACCGCATCCATTCTGTTAAGTATGCAGTCCGTTTTTCATCCGTGTGCCTTCCGATTTTTTTTTGCGGACCACGAAAGGCAGGTTACATACAGTCAAAATATAGAAAGATACATAGATAGAGAAAAGGATAGATATAATGTCCCACTCCCCTGCATTTTGTAATGTTGCACCCTTTATTGCCTTTCATGTGACACTAAAGGGTGTTTAGCCTTGTCTTTAGCCACAAATTCATTATTTACCCCAAAAAAACGATGTGGGGTCCCCCCTATTATTTGTAGCCAGCTAAGGTGAAGCAGACAGCTGCAGACCGCAGCTGGCAGCTTCACTTTGGCTGGTAATCTAAAACAGAGGGCACCCCAATAATTTAAAACAAAAACGTGGAGTTCCCTTAAATTGGATCACGAGCCAAGGTAAAGTGGACAGCTGTGGTCTGGTATTCTCAGACTAGGGAGGTCCACGGTTATTGGATCCTCCTTAGCCAAAAAATAGCAGGCTGCAGCCACCCCAGAGGTGGAACATCCATTAAATGCACCAATCTTCTTGCTTCGTCGCGGCTTATCCCGTTGACCTGGTGCGGTGGCATACGGGGTAATATATGGTGTTGTAATGTTACCTGGCATCAAGCGCTGGCATTTGTGATGTCACGGCAGCTTTCGGATAACCAACATCACTAACCCAGTCAGTAATAAAAAAAATACAACAAAAATGTTTTTATTTGAAAAAATACTCCCCAGCACATTCCCTCTTTCACCAATTTATTGAAAAGAAAAAACAAATTTGGGTCCAGTGTAATCCAAGAAGGGGGTCCCACGACAATTCATACTCACTGTCCCAGTCAATGAAGAACAGAATGTTTCCCATTTGCTGGGAGAGCAGTGCAGTAACATGAGCTAACATCAATAGATCAGGCCAGGTCACCGCAGGGGATAATGAGCATTAACGTCATGAGGTTAGCTCAGTTCATTACCTGCGGTGATGAACTCTGCTGAAATGCTGATATCAGTGCTTGTCACTGAGTTCCATGGCCGCCGTGTTCTCACACGAAGTATCACGGGAGCTCATGATGTCACCGCTAGTCACAGTCTCGGGCCGCTCGTGAGACATGAGGTGACATTGCAGCAGGAAGGGAACTCAAGACGAGTGCTGACGTTACAAGTTCAGCGGAGATCATCACAGCAGGTAATGAACTTTACTAACCTCTTGACAACAGCACTGGTCATCCCCACAGCTGCTGGCACTGCTGTGTGAGCCGCTGTGGGGCTGGCCAGGGCAGTGGGACATAGACTGCAGGGGCACCAATAGACGGAAGCCACACGAAAGTGCTTCCGTGTGACTTCTGGGGATTTTGCGGACCCATTGACTTGTATTGTGTCATAATCCACATTTTATAACCTACAAAAAGAATACTGAAGCACATATTTAAAAGCAATAATTTTTATTATTGAATTTTTTTTTTTAAATGATTACAGAAAAGAAGCAAGGGGGGAATAAAGGGCAAAGAAAATTAAACAGTGAATATATTATGATAGCCCTGGAATGGTCACCCAATGACTGTAAAGGTAGATGGTACAAATATTCAGTGTATAGACTACCAATGGGAATCACTGTGTCTGTGGAGTAATGTGGAGTGAGTCAGGTTATATTAGTAAATGCAGTCTATAAGCATATATGAAATACAAATGTTTGACAATTATGATGAAAATTGCTAATAAATATATATATAAAACCTGAATCGGCCCACATAAATATCTCCACAAGTATACAGTCCTCACCATATAGGATCCAATAATAGTTAGACAGATATCAAATAAATAGGGGTGAATATGCCTAGCATGAAAATTCATTGAGATTACATTATACAGTAGACATTGAATATTGGTACAAATATAGAACAAAATAAATATTTGACTAAATATAAAGTGCTCAGTGCCCTGTATTAAACAACAAAGTATTCAATTGTGAATTACATAGATCGTATCGGCTTATAACTCATAGAATATGCTGGCTGCACTCCTATAGAATGGACTAAATAGCAAAAAGGACCATTGGAATATAGATCACACCTAAAATGTTAAGGGTCTATGCATTATTTAAGAGGTCTCTGTATACTCGGCATGTGTTCAAAAAGAGAACAATATACAACAACTGTTAATTCAAATGTGCACAGCCAAGTTAGCCTCTGGCTAAATGTAAAGTGCAAGGCGCACTACACGTAGCAATGGAGCATTCAAATATGGACTGCATGTGCACACATCGTCTTGACTATGGATGAGCAGTCATGCTGGTTTAGAAGGAAATATGTACACAAAGCACACCAAATATTAAGGTGTGCACTAATGTATCATTGTAAATGAGTAACGATGGATATGCTCAGCATGAATGCTCATCAACAGAACAGTATACAGCAACTATTAATTTGGGTGTGCACAACCAGATCAACATCCGGCTAAATATAAAGTGCGCATTGCACTACCCATAATAATGAAACATTCAGATATATGCTACATGTGCAAACATCATGTTGGCTATAGGTGAACAGATATGCTGATTATTAAACAGAGTATACATAGAGCACACCAGAGATATTAAGGTGTGTAATAATATACCATAAAACATACAGAGAAAGTTACTTACATATTGGGGACCACAGGGAGGCTTCCCAACGCGCGTTTCACCGTCTTTATCAAGGGAAACAAACTTTATTCCCCCCTTGTTTCTTTTCTGTAATCATTTTAAAAAAAAAAATGTCAATAATAAAAATTATTGCTTTTAAATATGTACTTCAGTATTTTTTTTGTAGGTTATATATGGTTATGTATACTGGAACCAATAATATGTTTTCCTGTTTATTGAGATGGTCCACATTTTGCGGAACAGAATAGGACATATTCTATAATAACTGAAGGAATATCCTACACAAAACACATTGAAAAGATGGTCTTGTCAGTAGGTCCGCAAAATAAAAAGCAACTGATCAGGACAAACGGAACGGTCGTCTGAATAAGCCCTTAAAGACAACTCTGGATAGTCTTGGTGATAGCCACTGCATCTACAAAGATCTCCATCTCTCTGTGATGGGATGTTAATCCATGGAACTAGTCTGATCGTCATATGTGGAATCAGGAATGATTTTTTCCCCTAATATGGGACAGTTAGCATCTGCCTCATGCGATTTTTGTCTTCCTTTGGATCAACATGTTAGGCTATACGTTGAACTCGATGATCTTATGCCTAACTTCAACTTTAAAAATTATGAATCCTACTCACTACTAGGAGTTTGAATAAGTTGTGGTACAGCCCCATGGGCCACAGCAGGAAGCTGATTACATTAGCACACATTATTTTTCTCCCTGGCTGGCCAGCAACACAATTTACAGCCATACCACCTTGTCCTTAATAATAATATTAATAATAATAATAATAATAATTTTTATTTATGTAGCGCCAACATATTCTGCAACACTTTACAATTCAGAGGGGACATGTACAGACAATATCAGACATTACACAATTCAACGAATACCAAGAGGAGTGAGGGCCCTGCTCGTAAGCTTACAGCCTAAGAGGAAATAGGGAGGCACAAAAGGATAATTGGGGGTGGGGGGACTTGTCCATGGTCCATCACTAGCACCGTTCACAGAGTGAATGGCAGATATCACTGAGCGGGTCCAAATATGGATATAACAATGGGCATGCTTTACTTGTTTTTGAATAGAGCTATTTGCAGATTTGTTACTGTAGTCACATACAGTACATATAGTTTTTTGGCTCCATTATCTACTAAAGGATTTGTACACTATTTTTTTGTAAAAACTTTGCTTTTATTACTACTTTTTAGTGGTCCTAACATTAAAAAAATCTGCTTACTCAAGTAGCGAACTTCATTATGATCAGTGATTGTCTACAACAGTAAGGTATGAGCTTGGAAAAACAGTCTCCTACTTCTTTTTTCCACTAGCCAGAATGTGACCATCGCTGTAGCAATCAGATAATGACCCAGAAAGAGGAAGCCAAGAGCAGCAGGGGTCAGGTAAGGAGGTATGTTTCAGATCTGTAGTATTTATTTTCACATTAGGACCATCATAAGTTCATAATTACACTAAAAATAAGTATAAGACACAAAAACATTGAACCAAGGCACATCTCGCATCAGAATCAACGCCACTCCATAGGGCACATGAACAAGGAAAAAAGAACTGGAGCTTACAAAGGCTGTTCGTATAAAATATCAAAAAGCTTTATTATAAATTTATTTATTTTAAAAATTGGTTTCAATCATTATAGAAAATATACATATATGGTGCTAATAGAGGACAAGGTGAATTACCACATATAAGTGGGGGAGCAAAGGTGATAGACACCCCAAGTAGGGGATAATTACTAGCAGGGACAAAGGGTCATGAGTAGTCATAAGTAGCTGGCTAATAAGTATGGCGCCTCTGTCCTGACAGGATACATAAATATGTATAGCCAAATCGGCATAAGTTCCTTTAGACAGGGCAGAGGTTCCAAAAATCAGACTAATCAGGGGAGAGAGGTCAAAAAATGACCAGCTAACAGATATGGCGCCTCTGTCCTTCCAAAGGCTCCTTTCACTGTTGTGGGACGCTCTGGTGATCACCCTCCTGACTATGTGTAAGTTATGGGTTTTTAGGGTCTTTTTCGTATGACTAGTCTGTTATTGGGTGGCCTCTGCCCTGTCTAATGGACCTACGCCGATTTGGCTATACATTTTCATGTGCCCTGTCAGGACAGAGGCGCCATATCTGTTAGCTGGTCATTTTTTGACCTCTCTCCCCTGATTAGTCTGATTTTTGGAACCTCTGCCCTGTCTAAAGGAACTTATGCCGATTTGGCTATACATATTTATGTATCCTGTCAGGACAGAGGCGCCATACTTATTAGCCAGCTACTTATGACTACTCATGACCCTTTGTCCCGGCTAGTAATTATCCCCTACTTGGGGTGTCTATCACCTTTGCTCCCCCACTTATATGTGGTAATTCACCTTGTCCTCTATTAGCACCATATATGTATATTTTCTATAATGATTGAAACCAATTTTTAAAATAAATAAATTTATAATAAAGCTTTTTGATATTTTATACGAACAGCCTTTGTAAGCTCCAGTTCTTTTTTCCTTGTTCACTAAAAATAAGTAGTGGATGAAAGCCCCTTTAACTATCTAATAGTTACTACTTGGACAACCCCTTCTGAAATGCTGTAGTGCCCTATGATAAATTAGAAAAACTTATATTCACCCCCTGCACCAGCATTGTTCCATTGTTAGGCCATGTAAGTGTAGCTTATCGGAAGCCTCGGATGGGCTGGAAGTCTCCTTCTTCTCTCAGATGATACTTGAAATTGGATGTAGAGTAGTGTGAGTTCTGTAGCCCATCAGTGACCACTGTTAGGCTACACAGTTTACATGGCAAACTAATGTCATGTGAGCACCGACAGACCTGGCACAGGCATTGCTGAAATGGTACTTGAAGTAAGTGTAAGGTATAGTGAAAGTAATGCATGATATGTAGACATATTAGGCTATAGGTTGTGCAGAAGTTGAAGTTGTACCTGGGTTCTGTATTTGGACGGGGTAACATGTCCCTCTTATATAGAGGAAGACACCAGTATTAATAATGGAGTGCGGTAGGTAAGGGAGATCTGTTATTGATTTTCACAGGGGCAAGAAGCTTTAAGTTCTTCACAGATATAAAATAAAATAATCCTATTAGAGGGATTTTGTCACTAGGTTTTTTTCCATCTAATCTGAGAGCTGCCTAATATAGAGACAGAGACCTTGATTCCAGTGATGTCATTTACTGAGCTACTTTCTTTAGCTTTGACAAAATCGCTGTTTTATCATCAGGAGATTGTCACCAGAGGACTAGTAAATCTGCTGCCCTGTAGGTCTTCGGAGGAGCATCCTCTCTGTGAGTGACAGCAGTCTGGTCATGCATACCCAGATCACACTTCACTCTCCTCTGAGCCTGCTTTACAGGGCGGTACTTTCATCTGAGTGCTGCAATGTGCAGATCACAGGGTGATATACTATCTAATGATCACAGCGCTTGTCACATGAAAGCACTGCACTGTAATGAAGGCTGAGAGAAGAGTGAAGTATGATCTGGGTGTGTGTGCCCAGAATGTTGTCACTCAGAGAGAGTTATCCCCACCCTCACCAATGACGTGCCCTGCTAAGTCCATCAGTTTCTGGTCTTCAGACCGAAATGATCAAAGCCAGAACATCAACTTGGGAATATAGGAGTCGCAGAGATATCAGCTTACAGGAGCAGGGTAGGTTTTCACAATATTTTTACAATTTTTAGAAACTTTTTTTTTTAACTTTTTTACTTAGTCCCTCTATAGGACGTTAACTTTCATCGCTGGTATAATATATTGCAATATACCAGTGTGGTGATGCATTACACCTGTCAGTGCTGCACTGACAGAAGTCTCTTAGACCATGCTCCTGGAATGGTCTAAAAAGCTTGCTGTAGCTAACTGTTCTGAAGGTTATCATAATGTCCTTGTGTTGCCATGGCAATGATCGGGCCTTTGCGATAACGTCGCAGGGGCGCTGATCAGACAGGAGAAAGAGCGCGCTCTCTCTCCCTGCTTCCTATATTCTGCAATTGATATCAAGAATATCGATATTGTGGCATTTAGGGAATTGAACGTCCCAAGATAGTGGACATCCAGGCCTTTTCTTAGCGTTATCAAGCTCACCAGTGCGCTCTTTTTTTAAATAATGTACCAAACTGTTGATTTGGCCAGTCCTAACATTTCTGCTCTCTCTGATGGATTTCTTCTTTTCTTTCAGCCTAATGATGGTCTATTTCTCTTCCATTGAGAGCTCCTCTGACCACATATTGTGGGTCCACAGCAACAGCTTCCAAATGCAAATGCCACACCTGGAATCAGCTCCAGACCTTTTCCTGTACTTAAGTTAGGATCTGAATACCTATTTAGAGGAATTATTACCAGATATAGAACAGTATGCAGCAATTGGTAATAAAATTAAAAATTCACTTTTAATTAAATATATTAAAATCGACTCAAGGTCTAATATTCACCCGTGCAAAAGTGCAATAACCACAAAAAATGGTCAAAAACAGACAAATTGGGTTTCAAACACAGGAAATATTCAGCGTATAGCAAATTTTCACCGGAAAAAATTATTAATCAAATATCATTTACTCCTATGGAACCTCACTAGTAATGCTTTTGTCCAAAGATAGTGTAATTTACACACAATGTCTGAATGTTAGTACCTCAAATTGCTGTTTAACATCTGACAGAAATAGGATGTCCTAGTTCAACCCATCCTCTTTGGCAGAAAGAAATATGGATGTTACCTTAAATGGGACATGAGGCACAAGATTATTTCAGCCCAAAGGTAATAAACCAATAACTTGCTCAATGCTCTCCTTTTCTTCCTAACACGTTTCCTCTCTAGCAATTCATCAGGGGAAATGTTTTGGAGGCTTATCAGAGGAGCATCTATATATATAATTGCCTTATTCTGTCTGTCTGTCTGTCTTGCTCCAAAATTGTGTCCTTACGGTGACACAAAGCTGATTGGCCGCTGGGCTTGCCATGGCCCCGCCCCCCCACACGGATTGGCCGCTCGCCCAGGCTCCGCCTGCACACGGATTGGCCGGCCGCTCGCCCAGACTCCGCCCCCCACATGGATTGGCCTCTCGCCCCGGAACCCTGCACGCATTGGCAACTCGGCCACGCCCCGCCCCCTCACGCAATGCAGGCTCACTCTGGCCCCGCCCCCGCACGCATTCCCCGAACCGACACGGAGCCACGACTCCCAGGTGAGTACTGTACCCCCGGGAGCCCACATCAGCGTACGCCGCCAACCCAGCCGACACATACCCTCGCATTGCTGGGGTTGCCGCCTTATGGTGGTGTGGGCTCCCGTGCGAGTGGGGGACGGGATACGCTGGTAACCATGGTAGCATAGTTACCAGCGCATCAAGGTCCTGCAGCGGCGGAACATACACACGCACACACATAACAACACACACACATCAGATCACACTCTCACACACACATCACATCGCATCCACACACTCACAACATCCTGGGATATCGCTTGCTTCTCGGCGGCGATACTGTGGTGTGACCTTCCAGGACCTGCCGGGGGATAACATGGCCAGAAGCATGTGGTATCTCCGGATGTTGTGAGTGTGAGCGCGTATGTGCGATATCGTCAGTGTGTGTGTGTGAGTGTATGCGATCGGATGTGTGGGAGTGTGTTCTGATGTGTGAGTGTGTGTGTGAGTGTATGCGATCGGATCTGTGAGTGTCGTCAGAGGAGCACGGCGTGCTGGGGGAGGCTGGGAGGAGAGAGGCTGATCCTGGGGAAGGCTGGGAGGGGGAGGCTGATGCTGGTGGAGGCTGGGAGGAGAGAGGCTGATGCTGGGGTAGGCTGATGCTGGGGTAGGCTGATGCTAGGGTAGGCTGATGCTGGGGTAGGCTGATGCTGGGGGAGGCTGGGAGGGTGTAGGCTGATGCTGGGGTAGGCTGATGCTGGGGTAGGCTGATGCTGGGGGAGGCTGGGAGGGTGTAGGCTGATGCTCGGGGAGGCTGAAAGGAGAGAGGCTGATGCTGGGGGAGGCTGGGAGGAGAGAGGCTGATGCTGGGGGAGGCTGGGAGGGGGAGGCTGATGATGGGGGAGGCTGGGAGGAGGGAGGCTGGGAGTAGAGAGGCTGATCCTGGGGAAGGCTGGGGGGGGAGGCTGATGCTGAGGGAGGCTGGGAGGAGAGAGGCTGATGCTGGAGGAG
Organism: Anomaloglossus baeobatrachus; assembly: GCF_048569485.1. NCBI lineage: Eukaryota > Metazoa > Chordata > Amphibia > Anura > Aromobatidae > Anomaloglossus > Anomaloglossus baeobatrachus. The sequence continues at coordinate 221,988,709 of NC_134354.1, forward strand.
GCTGGGAGGAGAGGCTGATGCTGGGGGAGGCTGGGAGGAGAGAGGCTGATGATGGGGGAGGCTGGGAGGAGAGAGGCTGATGCTGGGGGAGGCTGGGATGCGAGAGGCTGATGCTGGGGGAGGCTGGGAGGGGGAGGCTCATGCTGGGGGAGGCTGGGAGGGGGAGGCTGATGCTGGGGGAGGCTGGGAGGAGGGAGGCTGGGAGGGGGGAGGCTGAGAGAAGAGAGGCTGATGCTGGGGGAGGCTGAGGCTGGGAGGAGAGAGGCTGATGCTGGGGACAGAGAGGCTGATGCTGGGGACAGAAAGGCTGATGCTGGGAGGAGAGAGGCTGATGCTGGGAGGAGAGAGGCTGATGCTGGGAGGAGAGAGGCTGATGCTGGGAGGAGAGAGGCTGATGCTGGGGGCAGAGAGGCTGATGCTGGTGCAGCATGGGGGATGGAGCACGATGGGGGGTGCGCAGCATGGGGGATGGAGCACGATGGGGAGTGCGCAGCATGGGGGATGGAGCATGTTTGGGAGTGCGCAGCATGGCGGATGCAGCACGTTTGGGAGTGCGCAGCATGGCGGATAGACCACGTTTGGGAGTGCGCAGCATGGCGGATGGAGCACGTTTGGGAGTGCGCAGCATGGCGGATGGACCACGTTTGGGAGTGCACAGCATGGCGGATGGAGCACGTTTGGGAGTGCGCAGCATGGCGGATGGAGCACGTTTGGGAGTGCGCAGCATGGCGGATGGAGCACGTTTGGGAGTGCGCAGCATGGCGGATGGACCACGTTTGGGAGTGCGCAGCATGGCGGATGGAGCACGTTTGGGAGTGCGCAGCATGGCAGATGGAGCACGTTTGGGAGTGCGCAGCATGGCGGATGGAGCACGATGGGGAGTGCGCAGCATGGGGGATGGAGCACGATGGGAGGTGCACATCTCCCCCCAACACACACACACACACAACACACCACACACACACTGGGAACCACAAACACCGCCCTACACAGACACCCACACACACAGACAACGCTGCACACACACAACACCCAACATACAAACACGGCAGGAATACATAAATATACGCACATACCACGCAACACACACACATTGCACAAAGCATACCTCCCCCCAAAACACACCACACCCACACAAACCGCGCAACACACACACACACAACGCTACAGACACACAGCGCTCCACAAACAACGCAACACACGCAACACACATACAACACCGCTCTCACCCGCCGCCACACCCAGACAACACCCAGAACATGTACAGCGCTCTACACAAACACTTGGTAACTACAGACAACAACATCTATATATATATATATATATATATATAACAAAAGTCATACATTAACTACACAATACGTAAATTCTAGAATACCCGATGCGTAGAATCGGGCCACCTTCTAGTGGGACCTATATTTCCCTATGTGTGAGCTTCCATATCACACCGGGTTTGGGGACCATGCTTCTTGTGAAATCCACATCCATTGTGGATTTCACAAGAAGCGTCGTCCCCAAACCCGGTGTGATATGGAAGCTCACACATAGGGAAATATAGGTCCCATGCTCCTCTGATAAGCCTCCAAAACATTTCCCCTGATGAATCGCTAGAGAGGAAATGCGTTGGGAAGAAAAGGAGAGCATTGAGCAAGTTATTGGTTTATTACCTTTGGGCTGAAATAATCTTTGTGCCTCATGTCCCATTTAAGGTAACATCCATATTTCTTTCTGCCAGAGAGGATGGGTCGAACTATAACATCCTATTTCTGTCAGATGTTAAACAGCAATTTGAGGTACTAACATTCAGACATTGTGTGTAAATTACACTACTCTTTGGACAAAAGCATTACTAGTGAGGTTCCATAGGAGTAAATGATATCTGATTAATAATTTTTTCCGGTGAAATTTTGCTATACGCTGAATATTTCCTGGATTTGAAACCCAATTTGTCTGTCTTTGACCATTTTTTGTGGTTATTGTACTTTTGCACGGGTGAATATTAGACCTTGAGTCGATTTTAATATATTTAACTAAAAGTTAATTTTTAATTTTATTACCAATTGCTGCATAAGGATCTGAATACCGTCAAATTAAAGCTGAGTCAAAACTTTAAGCCCATATATATTATATAACTGTATCCTCAATATGTTTTGGTAAACAGCTAAACTGCCAAAACTTGTGTCACTGTCCAAATGCACACTGATACATATACACATTCATGCACATATACGTATACACACTACTAAACACACACTCATCTACTATATGATGGATCTGCTGTTTGGTTTTACAGATATTTTTATTTCCCACATCCCAGGAATACCGTGGATCAGCCAAGAGCAGAGCATGCGGTTTACTTCCTAACATGTTTTAACCTCCATAGTTTGCCATGCTATGACTCTTCTCCCACCCTCTCTGCTCTTGTAACCCTAACGGTTTTGGTTTTATCGTCCTGCTTCAGATGATTACTGCTGCTGCCATTTTGTACAATGAGTTGATTGCTGCTGAAAGGTGCTCTATGTGTTCAGTGGCTGAAGCAATAATCACCTGTTTTGGACTACTGTGTCTTCAGTGCCCACTTACTAATGGTGCCCAGAGCACATGCCCCACATGACACCCTCTCTCCCCCAAGTTATGCCCATGACTAGGCAGTAGTAACCCTCACTTCACTGGTGAACACAGACAGAAACAGAATGCAAGAACAGTATATGGGCCCTTTGCAGTCCAGTAGCTCATTATAATGCTCAAGTCAACCTGCCTTGGAAGTGGAAGTGGTCCGCCTTACTTCTTGGGCCCGTCTGCAGCTACACATGTAACACCTATGGAATGTCTGCCCCCTACCTTACTTTGTATATTCTACCCGAAGGCTGGATGATTTCCTCAGTACACACAACATTGTTGGTTATAAATGACTTAAGCCCACTTTACACGCTGCAATATATCTTACAATGTGTCGGCGGGGTCACATCGTTAGTGACGCACATCCGGCATCGTAAGGTACATTGCAGTGTGTGACAGCTACGTGCGATTGCGATTGAATGGTAAAACGTTCATCACACGCACGTCATTCATTCCTCATGAATTGAATGTCAGATTGTTCATCGTACCCGGGGTAGCACACATCGCAGTGTGTGACACCCCGGGAACGATGAACAGATCTTACCTGCGTCCTGCGGCTCCCGGCCGGTAATGCGGAAGGAAGCAGGTGGGCGGGATGTTTACGTCCCGCTCAGCTCCGCCCCTCCGCTTCTATTGGCCGGCTGCCGCGTGACATCGCTGCGACGCCGAACTTCCCTCCTACTCCAGGAAGTGGACGTTCGCCGCCCACATCGAGGTCGTATGGACGGGTAAGTACGTGTGACGGGGGTTAATCATTTGTGCGGCACATTCAACAAAATTGAACGTGCCGCATATACGATGGGGGCGGTTACGATCGCATACGATATCGTATGCAGAATCATAACATGTAAACCAGGCTTAAGTGACCAAATGTAGAATTGGTGGAGGAAGGTTGAACTAGACGGACCTAGGTCTTTTTTCAACCTAAGTAACTATGTAACTATGCTTAAAGGGTCCCTGTGAAATTTACTATTTTTTTTCTAAAATATATTTCTAGGTTTAATGTTCCTTTAAGTGTTTAACAATTAATGAAATTTAGAATTTTGCAGTCGAACCTCATCTGCTAAATGTGTAAAGCTAATAGGGTGATTTTATTGCATTTCCAATAATGTGCTCGTGTGTTCATGCTGTATGCTATCCACCTGCTAGTTTTATGGCTGCTTTACAATTAAAGGTAACATTAATTGCCTTGAAAATCGAAAAAAGCCGGAAATAGACACATGGTCTCGGAGAAGAAAAGGACAATTTTCCTACTAAATGAGATTTTGGTACAAAGCAGTGTTGCATGATACTTCTGTAAGCCATAAACTATTAGTTTTAGTTCCCATAGGGCCTGAAGCTATTGAGAAGATTGATGGAAAGACACATCACAGTGTGGGGACATGACTAAACATGCAAATGCTTAGATAGTTACTTTACATCTAAACTAAAAAAAATCCCATATTTTATCTACCGTGTTTTTCCAAAAAAGACAGGTTTTTATAATATATTTGTTTCCAAAAGGCTAGGGATTATTATTGGGGAAGGGCTTATTTTTTTCCATGAACAACAATCACAAATTTATACTTCAATTTATCTTGAAGGTGTATGGCCAGCTTCAGCTTGACGTAGTACTGTATGACTAGCTTTAGGGTTAGTAACCATAACCCTAATTTACATTCACAATTGCTGGTGCAGTGTCAGTGTCTCTTATGGTAAAACATACTGGCACTCTCAAAACACTTTGTGTGGCAGTGCCATTCTTCTTCTCTATGCTGCTGGGAGGGGGCAGAAGGTGGGAGTCTGGGGCGGGACTCGGAAATAGTGGTTGTAATGTTACACGTGGCTGCTTCTGTGGGAGTAAGCAGAGCCGGCCTGAAGGTGGGATCCAAGAATTGGCACTCGGAAGGCAGGAGGTGGGACCCTGGAGCAGCAGCCAAGCCCACACCATAGCACAGTAGTGGCCGGGAAGCAGGATCCAGGAGGCAGCATTCGGGAGGTGAGACTCAGGAACAGCAACCACGCAAACATCATAGCAATAGCACAGTAGTGGCCAGGAGGCGGGATGCAGGAGGTAGCATTCGGGAGTAGAGACTCAGGAACAGCAACCAAGCAAACATCATAGCACAGTAGCGGCCAGGAGGCGGGAACCAAGTGACAACACTCAGGAGGCGGGTCTCTGGAGTGGGTGAGCAGATTTTACCCTACCTGTGAGAGGAAGCAGCAGGACAATTTTGGAGCTACATTATGCCTATTCCAGTGCCTCCAGTGTTAGGTTATGTCTTCATGGTGTTAGTGACGACCTACCATCACGTGACATAATCTAGCTCTGGAGGCGCTGACTAACTAGAGCTTATTTTTGGATAGGGCTTATATTTAAAGCCTACTCCAAAAATCCCTTAAAATCAAGCTAGGGTTATTTTTGAGGGAGGGCTTATATTTGGAAAAATGTTTTTCTTCAGTTGTAGGAATTAGTTTCTAGTGGCGTTTGAGCAGTAAGTATAAAGCATCTGTAGCGCCCCTGAAGCCATCAGGGTGCTACAAGGTTTTGCATCCCCACAAGGATGCAGGGCCTACCCCCTAGGGCCCCGCAAGACCAGTGCCGGTAACACACAAAAACTTCAGGTAATCCCAGTTTTCCCCAACAATCCCCCATACAATAGATGGCCCCCTAGAGGTGGAGCCAGTCCAGTCAACTAGTTGACCAGGTTGGAGGGGCAAACGGTGGACAGTCAGAGTGAGTTTGAGTACAGAGTAGAGAGGAGAAGGTGGACGTAAGGAGACATACTGACACGGGGTTAACAGTAACCTGGTACCCAGGAGAGTAGTTGCCGGTGGAGTACTCCAGGAACTACGCACCGACGGGGTACAGACCCTAGGACAGGAAAGAGCTGACAGCAGCCCAGGCGATGACGTCATCGGGAGCCGCAGAGGAGGCCGCCACCAGTGCTGACGACTGTCCACAAGTACTGTACCCAGTCGCTGTCGGGGACCCGGCAGTGAGCTACCCTTAACCAGGTAACGGGAAGTCAGCAGCTGTCACCTGGGAGCGGGCACGAATTGAGGAGGACACTCGTGGGGGCTGCCAGGCTATTATCACTCAGCTGGCTTGGGAGCGGGAGCAGCGAGAGGCCAGGCAGGCACAGACAGAGGCCAGAGACCTCCAGCGAAACAACGCCTGCGGCTTGCCACCTACTGTGCCCGGGGCCTGTTCTACCAGGGCGTGGTGGAACGCTTCAGTGTAAAAAGGGGATGGAGCTTCATCGCAGAGCCCGGCTTGAAGGAGCGAGTCATCATCTCCCACCAGGATGTGAGACCCCCATCTTCCCAGAGGACACCCCAATCGGGATTTGCATGTGGTTGACAAAGTGGCCTACACCTGGCACTATGGAGAGCGGGGATGGTATGCCCTTGATGTGGAGGTCCTTGCTGAAAAGCCAGCCCCCACTCCCACTTCAGCACCAGCCCCCCAGCTGCCACCAGGAGGCAGTGCAGGTGCATGAGACCAGTGCACTCAAACTCTAAGTACTGATCCCAGGAGGCCAAGTGAACCAGATGGCCCCTTTCCCACAGCCTGGTAACTACCTCCTGCAAAAAGTTACCAGTTTGTTTGTTTGACTGTTCCACTTAACGTGTGCTGAAAAAGTTACCAGTTAATGTTTTAATAAAAATGAACCCCAGGCTGCAGGACTGGTTGCAGCCAAAAACTCTTAACCTGTAAAAAGTTGCACCAGTTGTGCACCACCAGAGTACACCCAACCAGTGGATCCTGGTTAAGCACCGCGACCAAGCAGAGGCCGGGTACAGGAAAGGTCCAGGATAGAGATGGTCCGAACCTGGTCAACAACGGAACCGGTGACCTGCCTCCTTAAGGGGTCCTGGGACCAGGATCTTTGGGTGGTGATCTTTGGTGGGTGCACGGAGGGGTACTCCAGTTGAAACATTTAAGTGATGAACCTCCCCTGCGTGGGAAGACCTGTTATGTTTTTACATGTTGATAATAAAAGTGTAACCAGTTTCACTTGCAGCCCGAGGATATGCTGAAATAACCAAGGGGGAATGTAGCGCCCCTGTAGCCATCAGGGTGCTACAAGGTTCTGCATTTCTACAAGGATGCAGGGCCTAACCCCTAGGGCCCTGGAAGACCAGTGCTGGTAACAAACAAAAACTCCAGGTAATCCCAGTTTTTCCCAACAATCCCCCATACAATGGTGCAAAGCTAGGGTCGGACCAATGGATGGCCGCCTAGAGGTGGAGCCAGTCCAGTACACTAGTTGACCAGGTGGGAGGGGCAAATGGTGGACAGTCAGAGTGAGTTTGAGTAGAGAGGAGAGGAGTGAAGGTGGACGTGAGGAGACGTACTGACACGGGGTTAACAAGTAACCTGGTACCCAGAAGAGTAGTTGCCGGTAGAGTACTCCCAGAACTACGCACCGATGGGGTACAGGACGATAGGACAGGAAAGAGCTCCAAGCCGACCTGTTAACACCTGCATAGCGAGGGGACCATCAAGGACCTCGCTGACCCTAAAAATCTGAAGACTCAGTAGCAAAGGGAGAACCGGGGATAGGACCAGAGACTCCAACCCCACAGGGTTCATGCTACCGTCAGGTGGACAGAAGTGGACAAACTACCGGACGGCGACCCCCAGTTGCTCTACACCACGAGGACCTATTTACCAGAGACAGGTGCAGGGGAAGAAGGTACCAGATTACTACACTGACACTGGGACGAAGGGGACCTGGAGGTGAAACCAGCCAGCCTCGGGTAACCAGTTACCACCAACAAGTAGTGAGTAAAGACCAGTTTCACTAAACTTCTGTGTGGACTACCTTCTTCCGACGCCCGTCACATCACCCATCCTCTGGGGCCCGGCCCTGCATGCGGAGGGCCTACCATCCAGGCTGCAATTAACACCAGACCCAGTAGTGACATTCTGCAGCGGCGGCTCCATCTATATAGCCGGAATACCGCAAGTGGCGTCACGTATGAACATTAATCTAATCCCCTGTAAATACACCCCCATTACAGAAAGGGCCCAGGGCATAGAACCGGGCAACGGCCACCACAGTGACATTCCCAAGATACACACTGCTCGGGACCAAGTACCCCATATCCCTGGGTGCGACACATCCCCCTGAGGCCATACTCCTTATTTATTCTGGAAAACTTTATTCTGATTGTCCAAGATTTGCTGCTGCTCATTCTTTATACTGTACCACCCAGCTTTCCTATTTAGTTGCCATGCAGTTGAAAGGGCTATAAAGTGGTCAATTTTAGCTGAAGTAATGGTTCCACACATCATTCCAAAAATGTGCTGGACGCTGGATAGCCATCATTTCAGGACTACGTTACAGTAGAGACAATATTTCTTATCTATGGCAAACTGCAAGTAGCCTTGTGGAAATCTAGTATCATAATCATTTCATGAACTAAATTATGACATCATCATCTTGATGACATCATCAAACAAGAGCATGGCTCCATCTTAATGACAATGCATTAGTATTCATTAGTGGTTTTTGCACATACAGAGATATTGATTTCAATCCAGCATGCTTTCCACTTTATGCTAGTACTTCTCTGCATTTTAACAATAATTATTTTTCTTAAATAATAATCATGGTACAATAAATTACTGATATTTTAATCATCTATCATTTGGTATGCATCAATTTGTGGATAGGTGTCCCCTCATGGGATTTCTCTAGATATTCCACTCCTCCATGACGACATCATGGAGCTGGTGGATGTTAGAGACCTTGCACTCCTCCACCTTCTGCTTGTGAATGCCCCAAAGATGCTCAATAGGGTTTAGGTCTGGAGACATGCTTGGCCAGTCCAGCACCTTTACCCTCTGTTTTTTTTAGCAAGTCGGTGGTAGCCTTGTAGGTGTGTTTGGGGTCGTTATCATGTTGGAATATTGCCCTGCGACCCAGTTTCCAAAGGGAGGGGATCATGCTTTGCTTCAATATGTCACAGTATATGTTAGCATTATTGTAACCTCAAGGAATTGTAGCTCCCTACAGCCGGCAGCACTCATGCAGCCTTAAACCGTGACACTCCCACCCCTTCACTGTAGGCAAGATACACTTGTCATAAATCCACTGATATCCTCCAAAAAGAATATATACAATGCCAATACTCCTCATAAAATTTATTACACTTTATTGAATCTTAGATAAAAAAACATACATAGACAAAAAGGCACAACAGGGTAGAGAAAATTGCAAATGTAACTCCCGCGTATTGGGGGAGGGTGGGTGGAGACTTACAAGTCCCTCATAGGACATAAAGAGTGAATATTCAGAGTCCTATCGGTCTGTATGCTAGTAACAGTACAGCTATGAGCAATGTGCCAAGTACAATTAGATAGACCAATTCTTTAGATGATCACACAAAAGTGACCAGGGAAGGAAGGGCTCCGATGAAGTGACAAGGAATTATTAAGTACAACCCCTAAGTTCAGAGTATATACTTCCTATTTGAATAAGTACAATAAATAGATACATTATTTGCACCATGTGGATATAATAATGGTGATGATCTTATCTTATCTTGATCCCTAAATGGATCTATAGAGTTTACACACATATGTGCTCTTACCGCTGAGCTATCCATGCTGTGCGCGGCTGGAGTCTGACAGGAGGATTCCTCACTCTTCAATACGGCCGTCGGGTGTGGGGCGCTCGGTGACGGTGGCATCGCGTTGCCATGGTTACGGAGTCTGGGCGTACCCCGACCCTGGCCAGAACTGCAGTGAGGTCATTTCCCGTATATCCCCCAGTCATGACGGTGCCCGCGCCGATACAAACATGGATTAAAGCCTGCAATCATGCACCACATGGACACATTTAAAAATGGATATATAAGGAGCCACAGCCTTGTATGGTATGTACCTGCCTCCTGATGAAGCCCAGGTGAAACGCGTTGAGGCGCGGTGGGAGGGAGACGCAACTACTTGGTTCAGGTCTGTGTGCCATTTGATTGACTGTATTATGTGACTGTGCCTATGATTATTACTCTGTGAACCCTTGCTGATTCCTTGCATAGCTAATAGCTGCTGATATTAACTAGTGGACACGCACTGCTTGCCCTGTCAGTCCTAAGAGCATGATTCACGCTGTTTCCCTGATACAGGAAGACATGTTGTAATTGGCCGATAATGGATGTGTGCAGTGGGGTCTGACAGGTTCACTTAATATGTTCCATGGGTATACCTTGTATCCATGGGGAACAGGGATTATGTCAATCACCTTGTATAGTCCCGACAGTTCCAACAGCATGATACACAATGTATCCCTGGTGTTAGGAGACATGCTGTAACCGCCGATGGTGGATGTGTGCAGGGGGATCAGACAGGCTGGTTTTATGCGATCTATGGCTATGCACGGTATCTATGATGGCCACAAACTATATTTATCCTCTTGAGACAACTTCGGATGGTCCCCTGTGAGCATTGGAAGGAGAGCTCAGTGGTTATTATATCCACATGGTGCAAATAATGTATCTATTTATCATACTTATTCAAATAGGAAGTATATACTCTGAACTTAGGGGTTGTACGTAATAATTCCTTGTTACTTCATCGGAGCCCTTCCTTCCCTGGTCACTTTTGTGTGATCATCTAAAGAATTGGTCTATCTAATTGTACTTGGCACGTTGCTCATAGCTGTACTGTTACTAGCATACAGACCGATAGGACTCTGAATATTCACTCTTTATGTCCTATGAGGGACTTGTAAGTCTCCACCCACCCTCCCCCAATACGTGGGAGTTACATTTGCAATTTTCTCTACCCTGTTGTGCCTTTTTGTCTATGTATGTTTTTTATCTAAGATTCAATAAAGTGTAATATATTTTATGAGGAGTATTGGCATTGTGTATATTATTTTTGGAGGATATAAGTGGATTTATTGCTAGATAGGATGCTATCCTGATCACAGTAGTACAAGATGTGGAATGTTTGGCTATACAAGATACACTTGTCTTTGTACACCTCACCTGATTGCTGCCACACACGCTTTACACCATCTGAACCAAATAAGTTTATCCCGGTCTCATTATACCACAGGACATGGCTCCAGGATCCATGTCCTTAGTCTGCTTGTCTTCAGCAAACTGTTTGCAGGCTTTCTTGTGCATCATCTTTAGGCGACGCTTCCCTCGGCATGACTGCCATGCAGACCAATTTGATGCAGTGTGTGGCATATGGTCTGAGCACTGGTAGGCTAACTCCCACCCCCCTTTAACCTCTGTGGCAATGCTGGCAGCACTCATACTTCTGTTTTGAAAAGACAACTTCAGGATATGATGCTGAGCTTGCGCACTCAACTTTTGTGGTCAACTATGGCGACGCCTGTTCTGATTGGAACCTGTCTTGATAAACCACTGTATGGTCCTGGCCACTGAACTGCAGCTCAGTTTCAGGGTGATGGCAATTTTCTTATAAGCCTAGACCATCTTTATGTAGAACAATTATTTTTTCCAGATCCTCAGAGAATTCTTTGCCAAGAGGTGCCATATTGAACTTTCAGTGACCAGTATGAGAGTGTGTGATAACACCAAATTTTACACACTTGATCCCCATTCACAATAGTAATCAGTAAGCTTTGACAAAGGATGCAGAGGTGTCTGAAACGTGCAGCTCAATGCCACCCATGATCACTGATTACATCTGAACTGCACTTCTCTTGTATTTGGATTTTAATTTTGCATTAAAAGTTTGACATTTTTATTTACAATTTGGAGCTTTTTGGATTGTTTTTGCTGGCTCAGAGTGTCTTTCCTTGCTCCATTTGCAATATACCTCTTCAGGTGAGCTGGCTTTTTCTATCTTTGCATATACACTGCCCAGTTTACATTGTACCAAAATCTTATATCTTCATTGTTTTCCTTTGGAGAGCTACAATAATATATTTTCAAAAATGTGAGCGGTGTGCTCACTTTTGTGATATACCGCATATATATATATATATATATATATATATATATATATATATATATATATATATATACACACACAGTTGAGCCCAGAAGTTTACATCCACTATCTAAAAAGATACCTTTGCATGTTTTTCTCACTATCTGTCATGAAATCAGAATAGACCTTTCCTGTTTTAGGTCAATTAGGAACCAAATTTATTTTTTATTTGCCAAATGCCAGAATAATGAGAGAGAGAGAGAATGTTTTAAGGCATTTTCATTACTTTCTGCAAAGTCAAAAGTTTACATATACTAAGAGTACTATGCCTTTAACACTAGAACTACTGAGGTAGTCATTTTGACTACTTTGCACTATGTATTTCTATATAGGTGTCACGAGTCCAGTAGTTCTAGTGTTAAACAATATTAGACAGCTCAATCGAGTTTTGAACAGTGGCTAGACACTTACTAATGACTATTAAAAAATATCAATATGGAGTCCAAAATGGTACCAGCACTGCGAGACGTGTCTGAGTGAGCTTCAGCCTTGGTTCGGAAGATCTGCCCGGATCTGTGTCATCCCCGGCGGTAGAACCCCTAGAAGATCTGCGCACATTAGGGACTCAGCTCCGGTGAAACCATGGACTGGAATTTGAGCAAGGCTCAGTAGAGCTCTTCACGGAGCATTTGCTGGGTCTACCATGTTGGACCACATCCTAAGGCCGGGCACAGCTACCGCCCTGCTCGCCGCGGACAGCTGCCACACCCCAGTCTCCGGTGGGAAGTCTGTGCACCCATGGCCAGGTCCCAACACCATCGTGAGCACAGCCGTCGGACCTGCACCTACCTTTGCCTATGATCTGGGATCCGGGTGGTGAGGAGAGGACACAGCCACCATCCTGGGCCGGGAGTTCCATGTGGCCCGTGTGTGATGCTGGAAGCAGGCGATGAGTCAGTGTCGGGCTGCCACACACACCCGACTGAAGCACCTTTTTCTTCCTGCAAGCAGTGAAGTTGCTGGTTTTAGTAACACCGGGGAGTTTGAGGCATTGTACCATGGTCTGTTCCCTTTTAAAAGAACAGTAACACATAACGCAATTGGTTACATTGTGATAAGCAGGCTCTCACCTTCTGGCAGTCCAAGCAATCCATTGCAGAACCCCTGTGGGGTCTTATCTGACTTTGTCAAGAAATAATAAGGGGAGAAGGATTTAACCCACATTTGACTCTTTCATAACATACTACTAGGGCCCAAAAGCAGTCCTAGGTGCAATATGACCAGCTGAACATGTCGACCCAGAAAGGGTACGCAATAACCTAACATTCCCACAGGCGGCACACAGCAGCAAATATCCATGGAGCCCTCCTCCACAGTTAATATGCTAAAGAGAAACCCCCTACATCCACCATGACTTGGCCTATTACAGACCTCCTTCACACGCCACAAACAAGTGGTCCTCCGGCAGCGGACTCCGCTAACACTTCAACCTCTGCTACCCCTCAAGTTTCTAATATGAGTAACTCTGATCCTACGACAGCTTCTCAGGAATCTATGATTAACACTACCTTACTTCTTAAGAGTCTCCAGGACACTTTCAGAGCAGAGCTAAAAACAGCTATGGATTCTCTCACAAAACATCCAGAAAGTTGCTCAATGTACCTTTGACATAGAAAATAAAATGGAAGATGTGGTTGGGGCTTTAGAGGAGGACCAGGGGAAGCTTAAAGACCATGCAGAGCAACTGAACCTCCTAGAACGTAAATATGAAGATATAGAAAATATATCCCGGAGAGGCAACATTTGCATCAAAGACCTCCCAGACTCCTACATCTCACTAAGAGACACAGCCACATCTCTATTCATGGCCCTCTTGCCTGACGTGGACCCCAAATCACTATACATCACAAGGATACACAGGGCCCCTGGGGCGACCTCATCTATATGGAAATCCCAGGGGTGTTGTTTTAAAACTACATTATAAAGATACCAGGGATCTTATCTTGGCGGCAACAAGAGACTCCTTGTTACGGTTGCTGCGAGCACTGGAGACTATGTCCAGATTTCTTGCTACTGCACATGTGCGAGCGCTGGAGACTAAGTCCAGATTTCTTGCTACTGCACATGTGCGAGCGCTGGAGACTAAGTCCAGATTTCTTGCTACTGCACATGTGCGAGCGCTGGAGACTAAGTCCAGATTTCTTGCTACTGCACATGTGCGAGCGCCGGAGACTAAGTCCAATCTTGGAGCCATTGCACATGTGCGGGTGACATCATCGCTGACACGAGGTCACATGTCTCTGACACCTTCTATGCCGATTGGTCGCTGGTCATGTGCTTGTGACGTCTTGCTCGGTGATAGGCCAGCATGACGTCACTCCTGTCGTTCTGGAAGCGGATTGGCTCTGGTGTCCTCCATCTTGGATGAGGCACAGAGTCTATATAAGACCCTGACACACGCCGCATGGTGCTCAGTCCTCTTGGTTCATGCATATGAGTAGACGCTCTGTGCGCGTTCCTCTAGGCATTCCTCTGTCTATGCTAGGTGAGCGCTACCGGCAGGGTAGCGTTCTTATACCTTACAGCTTCGGCTGCTGTCCGTATCCTTACCTCTTAGGGGAGCGGACATAGGCAGGTGCCTGAGGCACATGGTCTGGCTGGGCCTTGTGATTGTACTCGTAGGTGGACGTTGCCGCTAGGGTAACGTTCCTTATACTGCGTCTGGCAGTTGTTCGTATCCTCGCACACTAGGGGAGCGAACAGAGGTAGGAGCTTTGTGCGGCTTACGCTGCTGTTCGTCTCTTTTGCACCACTAGAAGAGCGGACCTAGGCAGGTGCCATATCTAGTGGTTCGTGTCCTCGCACACTAGTGGAGCGAACGCAGGTAGGAGCTTTGTGCGGCTTACGCTGCTGTTCGTCTCTTTTGCACCACTAGAAGAGCGGACCTAGGTAGGTGCCATTTCGCACACATTGCCTTTGTCTCTGTGATTATTAACAGAGATCATTCCACACACCCTCCAAGTAAGGGAGGAATTGCTTTACTTTCTTATTATATCTTTCTGTGAGTTAACAGAGGTATTGCACTCTGCCATAGTCTGCAGCAAAGTCTTTGCACGGTGGACCCTGACTGTCTGATACTCCTTTCGGTTATTATCAGACAGCCCCCCGTAACACTCCTCTTCACTTCCGGGACTTCCTAACTCAGTTAATTTAAATGCTGACCTCTCCCCTGCCACTCTATACAGACGGTGATTCTTGTGCCCCATCACAACAGCCCTCGAAGCAGCAAATGTGAAATATCGGTGGTGGGGGTTTCCTTTCACCATCCTACTGTCTCATCATAATGTGCATTACTACACTGTGTGCAAAATTATTAGGCAAATGAGTATTTTGATTACATGATACTTTTTGTACATGTTGTCCTACTCCAAGCTGTATAGGCTTGAGAGCCAACTACAAGTAAATCAGGTGATGTGCATCTCTGTAATGAGGAGGGGTGTGATGTAATTACATCAACACCCTATATAAGGTGTGCTTAATTATTAGGCAACTTCCTTTCCTTTGGCAAAATGGGTCAGAAGAGAGATTTGACAAGCTCTGAAAAGTCTAAAATTGTGAGATGTCTTGCAGAGGGATGCAGCAGTCTTGAAATTGCCAAACTTTTGAAGCATGATCACCGAACAATTAAGCGTTTCATGGCAAATAGCCAACAGGGTTGCAAGAAGCGTGTTGGGCAAAAAAGGCGCAAAATAACTGCCCATGAATTGAGGAAGCTGCCAAAATGCCATTTGCCACCAGTTTGGCCATATTTCAGAGCTGCAACGTTACTGTAGTATTAAAAAGCACAAGGTGTGCCATACTCAGAGACATGGCCAAGGTAAGGAAGGCTGAAAAACTACCACCTTTGAACAAGAAACATAACATAAAACGTCAAGACTGGGCCAAGAAATATCTTAAGACTGATTTTTCAAAGGTTTTATGGACTGATAAAATGAGAGTGACTCTTGATGGGCCAGATAGATGGGCCAGAGGCTGGAGCAGTAAAGGGCAGAAAGCTCCACTCCGACTCAGACGCCAGCAAGGTGGAGGTGGGGTACTGGTATGGGCTGGTATAATCAAAGATGAACTTGTGGGACGTTTTCGGGTTGAGGATGGAGTGAAGCTCAACTCCCAGACCTACTGCCAGTTTCTGGAAGACAACTTCAAGCAGTGGTACAGGAAGAAGTCGTTCAAGAAAAACATGATTTTCATGCAGGATAATGCTCCATCACATGCTTCCAACTACTCCACAGCGTGGCTGGCCAGTAAAGGTCTAAAAGATGAAAAAATAATGACATGGCTCCCTTGTTCACCTGCTCTGAACCCCATAGAGAACCTGTGATCCCTCATAAAATGTGAGATCTACAGGGAGGGAAAACAGTATACCTCTCGGAGCAGTGTCTGTGAGGCTTTGGTGGCTGCTGCACGCAATGTTGATCGTAAACAGATCAAGCAACTGACAAAATCTATGGATGGTAGGCTGTTGAGTGTCATCATAAAGAAAGGTGGCTAATTGGTCACTAATTTTTTGGGGTTTTATTTTTTCATGTCAGAAATGTTTATTTCTAAATCTTGTGCAGTTATATTGGTTTACCTGGTGAAAATAAACAAGTGAATTGGGAATATATTTGGTTTTTATTAATTTGCCTAATAAGTCTGCACAGTAATAGTTACCTGCACAAACAGATATCCTCCTAAGTTAGCCAAATCTAAAAAAAAAACCACTCCAACTTCCAAAAATATTAAGCTTTGATATTTATAAGTATTTTGGGTTGATTGAGAACATAGTTGTTGATCAATAATAAAAAAAAATCACCTAAAATACAACTTGCCTAATAATTCCGCGCACAATGTATGTTCACATCCTGGGGGATGGCCAAAAAATGCTTGAAAAGACAGGAATCCCACCTACAGATATGCCTCCTTTGCAACAAAGGCCACCAAGACCTACCCGGGAGTGGACAGGGGTTATGAGGAAAATGCAAAAGATGGCCCCGAGATTCAATGAAGAGCTTGTGATTGACATGACTGCTTCATGGATATTTGATAAGCATACTGACATTCAACATTAAGTTCTTGCCACACTTCTCACTGCTGCATACGGGAATACCATATAACCAATGACAATATATTTTTACTCTTTTTCTGTTTATATTTTCTCTTTTTTCTTTCTTTTTTCACTCTTTAATTGTATGTGCAACATTTATTTACAGCAATATATGTTAATTTATAGATATAAATCTCTTGTACAAAAATATGACATCATGGAAGCAGATACTGTATGTTTGCCCGCCGATTTTTTGAATTGTCTCTAGGCGGTCCTTCTTATATGCTATATGTATATATAGCTGTCAACCTCTGGATGTTCATATATTGTTGATTTTTCGTTTTTGGTCCTGAAGACGGGGACTTAATCAAAATGTTTACTCCTTTTTGGCGATAGAGCAGCATTAACCCCGCTTCTCTTCTCCAGCACTGAAGATCTCTCTCCACGTGGGGCTGCGGCAGCCGCCATTATCTTAATGCCTGCATAGGGGTTGTGAAAGGTCAATGTAATCTCCTGCACACTAGACTTTTAATATCTGGAAAGACACTATTTTGCGCTCTTTGTCCTCAGCTTTTTCATTTAACCCAAAAACGACGGCAAAGAGAAACTATAAATACAGTTTTTGCAATAATTGACAGATCCGGTGTGACCACATCTAATCCAGACAGGATTTACTCTGCGTTTCATGAATTTTATCACCATTTATACACCAGTCCAATGCCTCCCCCGCCAGATCTTTTAAACTTTTTTCTACAGAATTCACATATTCCTAAACTTGCGGCCACATGTTCCCAACAACTTCACATGAACATTACAGAGGAAGAGATTGCCACCATCATTAAAAATCTTAAGATCGGAAAGGCATCTGGACCAGATCGCCATACGGCAGTCTACTACAAGAAATTTCAAGAAATCCTAATACCTTACATAAAAGCTTATTGTAATCACCTACTTATGGGTCAACAGATGCCACCAGAAGTTTACACTGCTCATATCACCGTCATCCTCAAACCCAAAAAAGATCCACTAACGCCGATCTTTCTCTTAAACATTGATCTCAAAATCTTTATGTTCATATTGGCACAACGCATCAATAAGCTACTTCCCTCATTAATACGCCCAGACCAAGAGCACTTGATATAGAAAAGGCCTTCAACTCCCTTTCTTGGCCATTCCTCTTTCAAATACTAAATAAATTTGGCTTTAGTCACAGCTTAATTAAAACCCTACAACTCCTATATGATTCCCCTAAGGCCTACTTACAGTAAAACTACCTGTGACTATACCAACCTCATTGAAATACATAGAGGAACAAGGCAGGGATGCCAACTGTCCCTGGCCCTCTTTGCCCTAGCAATGGAGACGCTAGCTGATGCAATTAGGAACCACCTTGACATTAAAGGATTTGACACGCCCTCAGAAACCTACAAAGCCAGTCTTCTTGCAGACAACTTAGGCTATGTGCGCACGTGTGCGTATTACATGCAGTTATGCTGCGATCTGCAGTGCAGCGTAACTGCATGCATCCTGCGTCCCCTGCACAGTCTATGGAGATTGTGCAGGAGCCGTGCGCACGTGGCATATTAGAACGCAGCGATTCAGCTGCTGCCCGAATCGCTGCGTTCTAAGAAGTGACATGTCACTTCTTCCGTGCGGTTTGCATGCTGTCTATAGGGAGAGGCAGCATGCAGACCGCACGTTCTCTGCCGGCACCATGCGCTTCAGAACGGAGCTTTTCAGCTGCGCTCTGAAGCGCACCTTTTAGGTGTGGTGCAGAGCGCACACGTGCGCACATAGCCTTAGGCGGGCTTTGCACACTACGACATCGCAGGTGCGATGTCGGTGGGGTCAAATTGAAAGTGACGCACATCCGGCATCGCAGGCGACATCGTAGTGTGTAAAGCCTAGATGATACGATTAACGAGCGCAAAAGCGTCGTAATCGTATCATCGGTATAGCGTCGGTGTAATCCATAATTACGCTGACGCGACGGTCCGATGTTGTTCCTCGTTCCTGCGGCAGCACACATCGCTGTGTGTGAAGCCGCAGGAGCGAGGAACATCTCCTACCGGATCACCGCGGCTTCCGTAGGATATGTGGAAGGAAGGAGGTGGGCGGGATGTTTACATCCCGCTCATCTCCGCTCCTCCGCTCCTATTGGCCGCCTGCCGTGTGACGTCGCAGTGACGCCGTACGACCCGCCCCCTTAATAAGGAGGCGGGTCACCAGCCAGAGCGACGTCCCAGGACAGGTGAGTCCATGTGAAGCTGCCGTAGCGATAATGTTCGCTACGGCAGCTATCACAAGGATATTGCAGCTGCGACGGGGGCGGGGACTATCGCGCTTGGCATCGCAGCATCGCCTTGCGATGTCACAGCGTGCAAAGTACCCCTTAGTTCTCTCAAGATCCCAACCAATAACTTCTTTATCAAACTTATTTGAGCTGCTTTATAAATTCAAAGTGATTTCTGGTTTTATGGTAAATGTAGACAAGTCGGATGCCCTGTATCTAAGTAGTCCGTTCAAGACCAGAATAACATCACCGCACAATATGGTTTTACCAGGAAAGACAATTATATCAACATACCTAAGTATTAATTTAACCACACATAAATCTTCACTTTTTAAGTGGAACTATACCCCTCCTATTAATGGTCTAGTGGGAAATTTGGTTCAATGGTCTTGGCTAGGAAGGATTCACTCAATTAAAATGGTGTCTCTGCCAAGGTTCCTCTATTTATTTAGATTACTCCCGATCAAGATTCCAACAAAAACTTTTTCAGCAATTCATAAGTTGATCCCAAGTTTTATCTGGAGATGCAGGTGACCTAGAATAAAGATGCACGATGATTCACCACAAAAGAGTAAGGGCTTTTTTCTCCCAAATTTGCATTATATTATTAAGTGACTTAACTGGCTCAATTGGCCACTATATTTCCCGCAAACAGTGGTTCTACATTCTTTATGTGGAGTCATCCATTACAACATCATACTTACTTTCAGGGTTGCTTTAGTCCACAGATCCAATCCCCGGAAATGTGACACAGAGGGCCCCCTTTTCTATCCACTCTTGATACCTCTGGAGGAGACATATCCTGCTACAATTTACAGTCCCACCCATCCCCTTTAAACCCTTAACAACCGTGGGCAGTAATATTATGTCCCTACGGTCATAGAGTTAATCCCCACCTGCTTCTGCGAGTTGCAGGCAGGGGTCCACACACATGTCAGCTGATTTGTACAGCTGACATGTGTGCTTTGCAGGTACGAGTGGAATCGCTATCCAACCATACCTGTTAACCCCTTAAATGGCGCTGTCGAGATGTGACAGCACTATTTTAAAGGCGATTGTGGTCTTACTCATAGGCCACCACTGGAAGTCACGTGACGTAATCACGAGAATCCAATGGTTGTCGTGGTAGCACAGGGTCATGTGATGACTCCTTTAAAAACGCCGTTTTCTAGTACACTATATGGTAAAAATCATGGTTTCATTTAAAAGTACAGCTTGTTCTGCAAAAAACGAGCCCTTACATAATCAGATTGACTGAAAAATAAAAAGTTGCGGCACTTGGAAGAAGGAAGGCAAAAAAAAATGGAAAGCGCAAAATCGGCTGGTTGTGAAGGGGTTAATATCCGTATTAAACAATCCCATGTTTCCACCAATTTATTCAGAAATACAATCCACCCTCCTAGAGAGGCAATGCTTATAAATCAAGTCCTCCATTTTGCAAACGCCTTATCAATAAGCAATCATTAACCTCCACCAAACTTTTTTCAAAACTATTTGTTACAAGACCCCTTGGGTAGAAGCCTAACTTCTAGATTATACTCTACGTTTAATGCACCCCAAGGAAATACAAAGACCAATTTCATGGCACAATTAGAACAAGACCTGAACCACATAATGACATTAGAAAGATGGAAACGTTACTGCACCACACTGACAAAAGGGAGTAACCAAGCCTCATTGACAGAAACGTCTATTAAGATTTTACACAGAGCGTACTACGTCCCTGCTAAATTGCAGATATTATACCCTACTGTTTGTGACGAATGTTTCTGACGAAGTAACATGATAGGCGACATGAAGCATATATGGTGGTCCTGCCATTTGGTCCGAACATTCTGGAAACAAGTTGTGCATCTGATAAAAAACATTATCAGACGCTCTGTCCAATTAGGGACAACAGTCCTCCTGCTAGGTGACAAACCCGGAAGAGTCCCTATTAAATCCTTTTGCCTATTATGTTTTATCACCAGGGCCACGGAAATACACATTGCTACAAAATGGAAATCTCCCATGCTAGTGATACAAATGGTTAGGGACAGAATTAACAAGATTATGCTGTTCAAATGTATAGAAGCAACAAGATTGGACAGACTAGAGTCCTTTCTTGACATCTGGTCACCTTGGATAGACCTACACCGGGACCCATCCAACAACCTCACTCAAGCCTTCCACTTATCTGCTTGACATAACTTGTGACGAAGTATTCTGCTCCCAATGACACTCTTAAAGTGATAGACAAGAGAGTACTAAACGTATGTAATTTAGCGTGTAACATTCCTATCTCTCCGTTTCCATCATTCTTCTTCTCTTCCATTATTCTTCTCTCCTTCTGCCCTTTTTAACCTTCCCCGTGTATATATCCTATTCACCTCAACTATCCCTCCTTTCATCCTCTTCTCCTCTCTTCCCACTTGTTACTATTCTCTTTTCTTTCTTTCCCTCTATACTCTGAAAAGTAGTTATCACCTTGAAATTTGTACTTTTCAATGATATTGTACCCTCTGTACTCTTTCCTATGTGTTATCCCCCATGTTAAGAGGTATATATTAATAATTTTGCTCTTCTGTATTTTGTTTATATAAAACAATAAAACATGTTTGAAATAAAAAAAATAGCAATATAACTAAAGAATTAAAGATAAATAGAAAGATAAAAAAAAAATAATATTTTTATTGAACCTTAAACACATAAAAAATGGGACACAGCACAAATAAGGAATCAGAAAAGAGACAGGAAGGATCACCTGGGAAGAGATAGAAGATAATCATTACATCCCAAGAATGTATGCCCCATTAATAGCAAAATGATTCCACGTAAAGCTAGATGGCATGTAGAATCAAAGGAAAGAGGGACCACTGTGTTCCCCGGAAATTAGACTGGGTCCTATATTATTTTTTGCTCTGAAAAGTGGGCTAGGGCTTATTTTCAGGGGATGTCTTATTTTTTTCTATGAGCAACAATCCACAATTATTCTTGAACAAATAATAAAAACAACATTTATTCAAATATAGTCATATCGCATTCTGGAATATCCACATAACTCTCCAAACCCTGTGTGTAACAAGTGTGTATCTGTCTAGCTAGCTATCTCTTATCCATCCCTAAACACACACACTGCACCTATATACCAGCCTGTGTCCTCTTCAGTTTTAGATTCCTGCAATGATATTTGGTCATATGATGTGATGTCACAAAGGTCCTGAATCAGTTTTATCATCTGGGGGTCCTGTGAAATTTCCCATTTTGCTCTCCCATCCCCATAATGCCAATCCAATCCTTTATATCAGCATGTGTCTTGTTCAGGTCTTTTAGACTTTTGTAATTAAGAGACATTTGGTCACATGACTGGGAAGTAATCACAGGTCCTTACACAATCTGAACCTCGGAATACAACTGTTGGGGTCCCTACGAGAGTGGAGCCCTGAGAAATTGCAAAGTTTAACTCCTCCCAACTTTGGCCCTGACTGTAACTAGGTCTTATTTTTGGAGTAGGGCTTATATTTCAAGCATACTCCACAAATCCTGTAAAATCATGTTAGATCTTATTTTTGGGGTAGGTCTTATTTTTGGGGAAACACAGTGTGATTGTGGAATATGGAGTGTTGTGTATAATTTTTTGTAGGTTCATATTTTAGGCGTGGTGCTCTGTCCATTCTATGTATTATTTGTTCTGTCTGCAGGGTTATAACCCCCTGCAGTACTTCTGTCCCTAAGTCTGGGGGAGGGGGGCCTGGGATCCACCTAAACTCTCTGCTTACCTGGGGGATTATTTCATTCTGGCTGAGAAAGACAAGAGAGAAGGAATAAGATTGATCCTCTGAGGGAGAAGCTGACACCCCAGAGAGACTGTGAGAAACCCCGATTTCCCTAGAAAAGGACTGCTGGAGGATTGTGACTGATCCCCGGGACATTTATCCGATTACTGGGCTACTTTACCCTTTGTGTAGTGGATTATTTAATGGACCTTCTGACTTGCTTGGAATAAATGTTTTTTGAATTGTTCAATCATCTCTTTCTCTGTTGTTTGTGTGATATGGGAAAAGACCCCCGTGACACAAAGTACAATTGTTGGAAGTATAGCATGGGACAGATCAACACACTAGAGGTGATGCAAGAACTAGATACTCCTCCCAAGGAAGCAGCTGCTGCAGGGGCTGATGAGAATTATAGAATAAAGCACATCTCTCCGTTCTTGCTATGTTTATGGGTATGCATAATCACAATGTCTGTAAATGTAAAGGAGCAAAGCTGACACACATACCCCAGAAAACAGCAATGATTGTATTCTTCAACTTTTTTACAAGGAGCATGTAGTAGTTTGTTATTGAGCAGACTTCATAATGACTAATGCTTATTGAACTATTGAACCATTCCCGAGCTTCTAGTCAAGTGACTGTAACAGATTACATGTCTTAGCTTATTTACAGTAAATCGTAAGTCAGTCTACGGAATTCTACAGATGATATCGTTCTTGATATATGGAATAACTTAATGTGTCATTTTGTGTCTGTTTTAGCAATTTATGGCTGCAATAGACTGACTGGCTTCTGTATTTATATTAAAGGGACTAATAATTATGGAATTGATTTTGTAATATTTACATAATTTTTTATTCTGATTTGATTTTTTGTTATCATTGTAGATTTTTTGCTATATTTTACATATATGAGTATCTAAGCAGCCATCTCGACTGTTATGCTGCTAACAGCATTCATAAATATGTTTTCTAGCACCTACATGTACCATTGACAACAATGGCCTGGACATGTTTATTAACGTCTATGGGAGAGTGTCTAGGTGTGATCTGTGAAATAGTAACACCGTTGCAATATAAGGGATGCACTAGCTCCTCATATCACTACTTATTAGAAAGTAAAAGTATTTATCTAGGGTGTGAAATCTGTGCTGATGTTATACCTAAGGAAAATGGAATAAAATTAGAAATCACAAATTACTTTATTTTCTTCCAAAATATCAAAAATTGTTAAGCAAGAAGCAGTACCATAGGGTGAATCCTCTTAATATACAGAAATCAGGGCAGACTGCATCCCTTCTGAAATCCAAGAATCTAACCTGTAATGGGAAATGTCCTAGTTCAGAAGTCCTTAAACTGCAGAGACTCAGAATCCCATGATTTGTAAGAGATTTTGATGGTTTCTGTTATCCTACTTCTAATGGTGAGCTTTAAAAAGAACCTGTTGTGACACCCTAGGACTGTGGGGTACACGGTCCTTGGCGTGTGTGACACTCAGGGGAGTCGTGGTCGTGGCCGATCTCCGGTTCCTTGACCCCGGGGATCGGTCCAAAATAAAAAGGGGTTTAAATAAAAGAAAATAAAATAAAAGTTTTTGTCGACTACGCCACCCTGCGGTGTGTGGCCAGGTTATTAGGACCGCCGCTGCAGGGTTCTGCTGGGGTTTATGGAGTTGTGCAGCTTAGGTGTTTTGGGCCCTCCGCAAGCAGGGCTGGACCCCAGCAGTGGATGATAGGGATTGTAGTGAGAAACAGTCAGTGTGAGTTGACAGGGTGATCAAGAACACAGTCCACACCAGTATTGCAGTTTCCACTTGACTTTACTTTGCTGTGGTGAAACCTGAACCTGCGGGTGCCGGTCCCAGGTGTTCCCACTCCCCTTGTTCTCCGTGTCAGCTGTGACCTGGGTTGGCTGTTCTCCATGCACACTTGTTGATGGGCTCCCATGCCCTAAGCTACTTGGAAACCCCTCCTTTAATGCTTGTGCCCCAGATTTTTTGGGTTGGCGATGGACCCTGGAGATCTTTTCTCCCGGCAGAGTTAACAGCTGACCATAAAGTGTCACACTGTCCTAGGGTCTGCTCCCCGCCTTGTGCTGAGTACTGTGAGCCTTGGTTCCAGATTTCCACAGGCCTACTGTGGTACCTGGAGTCTGACGCTTCCACAGGTAACCCACGGTGCCTGGATTCCTGGTTCTGTACTCCACAGTCACTCACTCCTTTTACAGCACTTCGGTGGTTCTTCAGGTCAGTTTCTGTGCTTTCCACTACTTCACTACTTCCGACTACTACTCCTCTCCTTCTCTCTCCTTCACACCTCCTAACAGACTCTCTATTTTTCTCAGACTACACACCACTTCCTCCCACCTTTTCCAACTGACCACTGGCCCCTCTCCCTCTCTGGTTCTCTCCGTCAGGTTGGGTGGCTACCGTCCAATCAGTGCCCCCCCTTTTACCTGTTTCTAGGTAGTCTCCCAATTTGGTGTTGAGGTTGTGTGTGGCCTGAAGGTGCTTGTGTGTTTGCTGGTACGGGTATTCCGGGGTTTGGGTTTCCACGGGTTACATTTGTGGCACCTGGTACCTCAGGGGTACACTGTCACTAGATTTGGCAACTATAAGCTAAGAACCCAACCATAGGCTCTTATATACAGCATTCTAAAATGCTGTATACAAGAGCCCAGGCCGCACTGTATAATGTAAAAAACACTTTTATAATACTCACCTTGGGGCGGTCTGGTCTGATGGGTGTCGCTGCTCTCCGGTCCGGTGCCTCCTCCATCTTCTGCAATCTCCATCCTTCTGCCCAGCCCTGTGCATAACGCATCCGGCATCATTCACAGTGAGGCCTCTATTGTACTCCTGCAGGCAGATCAAAGTACTGTAGTGAACATGCGGTCTATGACCTTTTCTTGCGCCTGCATATTAAAGTACTTTTCTCTGCCTTCAGCAGGGCAGATCAAAGTGAATATGCACAAGAGCGCAATGGAGACCTCCCTGACAATGGCGCCGGACGTGTCATGCACAAGGCTGGGCAGGAGGATGGAGATTGCAGAAAATGGAGGAGTCGCCGGACATGAGAACATTGACAGCCATTGGACAGATCCGTCCCCTTGGTGAGTATTATAAAAGTGTTTTTTTATGTTATACAGCGTGGCCTGGGCTTTTATATACAGTATTCTGGAATGCTGTATATAAGAGCTCAGTGGTGGTGGCCACAGCTTATAGGGGCCAAATCCGGTGACAGGTTCCCTTTAAGACACTTATTTCCGTGTAAAGAGGATGAGAATATCTAATTTCTAGACAGATCTTAAAAGAGTTCACTAGGTGTTGAGAAGAAAAATGTAAAAAAATTCCATTATTAATAAATCCTAAATACCTTTAATTAACAAATCACACTTGTTTTAATCACCAAAATACTCACTATTTTGTTACACTGACCAAAACCTCTCCAAGTTTATTAATAGGTCAGATGCTTGTGGGCATGTAACATGGGAACCGCTGCACTCTGTGTATGAAGATTTGCTCTCATCTTATCTGATATTAAAGATATCAGGTCTCGGTGCTGAGCGGAGATGAGTGAATCTTTATACACATGGGTGAGGGGAGAGAGAAAGCGAGAACCCCTCTGACCATTAGAGCTTGCACTTTATAGGTGAAAGAGAAAAACAACCGCTGATCATAAGAGCTTACAGCATGGCAGAGGTGGTATCCCACTGACCATAACAGATCACACTCTATAGGAGAAAGAGATTTAACCAGAGACTCTGGAGATTTGAAAATGACTCAGCAGAACAAACTGTGCTCCACTGGGAACCACTGATCTGTGATGATCCAGGTACTGACCACCACGGTACAAGTAGTTTTCAAATGTTTGAATTTTATTGAAACCATGACTTTCAGGAAGTTTAAGCCCAATCCTACACGAATCGATCTGCTCTGGTGCTGAGGAAAGAAGAAGCTGCTCACACTGTTGGTTGTGACGTAAAGATAACCTTTACCATGTCTTGTCAAGTTATCTCCAGGTTACAGCAGTGTAACTTTCTACCGCATATACTCACATGGACATTAATGGAGGCCAAGTCAAAATCTTGAACTCTGTTATTCTCCTTTAAAACATTTCTGAATATTATTTGCAGTATGGTAGTATTCATTATACCACTAAAAGAGGCTACTGAATACCATTTCTATGACGGGGTGTACATGGCGTGTAACAATGTAAGAGTTGTAACTTCCAAATGCATGCCAGGACCTGTTGTGTTCACAGCAGAAAGCTCTGGCCATCCACATGATCTAAAAGTAAACCTGATTAATCAGAATAGGTCGTTGTTTTCCAATGTTCCATTCTTGTGCATATATGTCCATTGTCTGCAGTGCCAGTGGCGAATAAGTGTTAGCAAGGAAACTCTGACCCATTAATGACTGCAGCAAACTGAAATGTGTTCTGGTAGCACACGGGCTAGCTTTCACTTCCCACATGCATCAATGAGTTTTGGGTGCTCATGTCCCTGTTGCAATATGTTTTTTTGGATCACTTATGGTAGGTACTAAATGGTGAACACCATGAACACCCCATAAGTCCTGCCATTTTGTAAATGCTCAGATACAGTTGTCTAGTTATTACAATTTGGGCTTTGCCGAAGTCTTTCACAACTGTACACATATCCATTTTCCCACACATTAACTTCTGGAACTGTCTGTTTACTTAATACTCTAAGGGGGGCTTTACATGTTGCGACATCGGTTCCGAAATATCGTCGTGGTCACTTCGTTCGTGAAGCGGATCCGGTGCCGGTAACGACATCCCAACGTGTAAATCCAAGATCCATCGATAAATGATCGCAAAAGCGCCGAAAATCGGTGATCTGTGTAGCGTCGTTCATTTTCATAATGTCGGGTCGGCAGCACACATCGCTGTGTGTAAACCCGCAGGATCGACAAACATCTCCTTACCTGCTTCCCGACAGCAATGCGGAAGGGAGAAGGTGGGTGGGATGTTATGTCCCGCTCATCTCCGCCCCTCCACTTCTACTGGCCGGCCGATTAGGGACGTTGTGGTGACGTCGTTGTGACACCGAACACACCTCCCCCTTGAAGGAGGGATAGTTTGCCAGTCACAGCGACGTCGCCGAGCAGGTGTGTGCGTGTGAAGCTGCCGTAGAGATAATGTTCACTATGGCTGCAATCACCACATATCGCATGTGCGACAGGGGCGGGTACTATCGCGCTCGGCATCGCTAGCCGATGCTAGCGATGTCGCAACATGTAAAGTACCCTTTACTCTTGATACAGTTCCTTGAAAAGGTATTCATATTCCATGAAATTTTCCACTTTTTTTCACTTTACACTCACAAACGTAAATGTATTTATTTGGGATTTTATGTTATACTAGCTGTACTGCCCGGCTTCGCCCGGGTTAATAACTGCTGTTAACAAAATAGACTGTATTAACAAAAATTTATTCTGCACACAAAAACCACAAAACAAAAAGATATAAATGTAATTATAATGTCTGTCTCCCCCTCTGTATATATCTCTCTGTCTCTCTCTCTCTATCTCTTTGTCTGTCTGTCTCTTTCCCTGTCTGTCTCAATCTCTTTCCCTGTTTGTCTATCTCTGTCACTTTCCCTGTCTGTCACTTTTCCTGTCTGTCTCATTCCCTGTCTGTCTCTTTCCCTCTCTTTCCCTCTCTTTCCCTGTCTGTCTCCTTCCCTGTCTGTCTCTTTCCCTCTTTCCCTCTGTCTCTTTCCCTGTCTGTCTCTTTCCCTTTCCCTCTGTCTCTTTCCCTGTGTCTGTCTCTTTACCTGTCTTTGTCTGTCTCTTACCCTGTCTGTCTCTTTCCCTCTCTTTCCCTGTCTGTTTGTTTCCGTGTGTCTGTCTCTTTGTCTGTCTCTTTACCTGTCTGTGTGTCTCTTAACCTGTCTCTCTCTTTCCCTCTCTTTCCCTGTCTCTCTTTCCCTGTCAGTCTGTCTCTTTGTCTGTGTCTGTCTCTTTGTGTCTGTCTCTTACCCTGTCTATGTCTGTTTCTTACCCTGTCTGTGTCTGCCTCTTTCCCTGTCTGTGTCTGTCTCTTTCCCTGGCTGCATTGTGACACGCCAACATTCCATATAAGGGCGTGGCTGCGCATTCTTCTGAAGTTCTGTCTGCACTGTGGCTCCCAGCTCCATTCGCTTTAATGGAGGCGAATAACTGTAAAGCATGGGGTTAAAATTTCCCCTCAAAACATAGCCTATGACGCTCTTGGGGTCCAGACGTGTGAGTGTGCAAAATTTTGTGGCTGTAGCTGCGACGGTGCAGATGCCAATCCCGGACATACACACACACACACATTCAGCTTTATATATTAGATACCAACACATGAATTTCAGTTGTCTATTAGTTTCTCATTACACATCAAAAGTATAAATTTAAGTCTACTGGACTACAGGCTTGAGCTATCTAGACCTGTTCACATGCCTCTGTACAGTCAGTCTTCCAAAATACGCTGATCTCTAATTTCTCCCACATTAAATCCTAACGCAGCTCTCCCAGATGAGGCTGCAGACTCAGAGAATTCAGGGATGAAGTCTTCCAGAACTCAAACACTTTGGCTCACTAACTGGCTGCCTTATTTTACAGCTCCTAGTAGAACTCACAGAGCCTTCAGCTGTCTTTACCTGTGGCTACTTTCTTGAAGGAGAAATAATTCCCTTCTATAGCTCACTGTCTGCTCCCCGGTACCATTTCGGAGGGTTGATAGAACGTCTTGCCTATGGGTCTACAAATTGCAAGCTAAGTGTCCTACCGTGTTACTTTTCTGCAGGTTCCTTGTTACTCTGGCCTCTAAAACATCATATATCTTGTAATAAATAATCCCATTGGGCTCCTTCCTACATACAGTCCTACAATTAATAAGCCACTCTGAGTTGTAGACTTGCAACACCTAACTGATGGACTTATATATTGTGGTGTTCGTGGACATTCACTTACACTTGACTAAGGGGTACTTTGCATGCTGCGACATCGCAAGCCGATGCTGCGATGTCGAGCGCGATAGTCTCCGCCCCCGTCGCAGCAGCGATATCTTGTGATTGCTGGCGTAGCGAACATTATCGCTACGCCAGCTTCACATGCACTCACCTGTCCTGCGACGTTGCTCTGGCCAGCGATCCGCCTCCTTCCTAAGGGGGCGGGTCGTGCGGCGTCACAGCGACGTCACACGGCAGGTGGCCAATAGCAGCGGAGGGGCAGAGATGAGCAGGATGTTAACATCCCGCCCACCTGCGTCCTTCCGCATTGCAGCCGGGACGCAGGTAGGAGATGTTCCTCGCTCCTGAAGCATCACACACAGCGATGTGTGCTGCCGCAGGAACGAGGATTATGGTACATCGTACCAATCGCTGCACCGGCGTTATGGAAATGTCGGACCCTACACCGATGATACGATAATAACGCTTTTGCGCTCATTAACCGTATCAAAAAGGATTTGCACACTACGATATCGACTGCGACGCCGGATGTGCGGCACTTTCAATTTGACCCCACTGACATCGCACCTGCGATGTCGTAGTGTGCGAAGCCCGCCTAAAGGCCCTGTCACACACAGAGCTAAATCTGCGGCAGATCTGTGGTTGCAGTGAAATTGTGGACAATCAGTGCCAGGTTTGTGGCTGTGTACAAATGGAATAATATGTCCATGATTTCACTGCAACCACAGATCTGCCAAAGATTTATCTCTGTGTGTGACGGGGCCTTTACACACTGATCTGGTCACGATATGGGAAAGCTATCTCATATCAAACAAGAAAACAAAAGTGAGGCAGCTAACACCCAAGATGGAGCTGCTTTTGAATAAATATTGTGTTTGACATAAAAAATGTAATAAAACAATTTTAGGAAATTACCATATTGTTTGCAGAAAACAAGTGCTTAAAAATTGTGCACCTTATAGTGCAGAGGCAGATGATCAAGGAGAACACTAACAGAGTTCCCTTTATGATCAAGGAGAGAACTATGCAGCTGCACAGTTCTCTATCTTCGAACAATGTTGTGTGATTTTCTAATAATGAGACCTTGATTTGGACTTCAAAAGAAACATGAGATGAGTTATTCCAGCATTGGTAGTGTTCTACAACAAGAAGTAACTATAAGGATGGGTTACACATGGAATATATGCATCAAGGTATGGCCATATAGGCCTATCGCAAAATGCAGTCAATTGACCCAACTTTGTGACTGGGGGCAAAGCTTCATACTGAGTTTTCATCGGCACTAGAAAATAATATAAAGGGGAATTTTATAAATTGCAATGGACAAAAGTTTTACATTTAAGTACAAGTTTTATAAATGAGGCATAGAGTATATGAAGGCTCTTCATAATAAATGTGTTATTCAGTTTGGACAATTGGGAGACACCTAATATTAATTCCTACTGTAAAAATGGGTTTTCTAATTCAAAGAACCCATTAAGCAAGGGTCCCATGTAAGGTTCAGTGCGTTCAGTGCGTACAGCATAGAACAATATCGCCGGTACGCGTCACACATACTTACCTTCCTAACGACGTCGCTGTGGCCGCCGAACAACCTCTTTCTTTTTCGGCATCACAGCGACGTCACTCAGCGGGCCACCAATAGAAGTGGAGGGGCGGAGAGCAGCCACATTCACGTCACTCCCACCTCATTGACGGAGGACGCAGGTACGCTGTTGTTCGCCGTTCCTGGGGTGTCACACATAGCGATGTGGGCTGCCTCAAGAACGACGAACAACCTGCGTCATGAAAGAGCAACGATATTTCGAAAATGAACGACGTGTCAACGATCAACGATTAGGTGAGTATTTCTGATCGTTAGCGGTCGCTCGTAGGTGTCACATGCAACAACGTCGCTAATGAGGCCGGATGTGCATCACGAATTCCGTGACCCCAGAGATATCTCGTTAGTGATGTCGCTGTGTGTAAAGTGGCCTTAAGGCATTACAAAGTGTATACACAACCTATCTTAAAATGCTTACACAACATTGGTGTATGAGCCACATGTCCAGCTACAGGTGGCACGATGGCTCAGTGCTTAGCACTGCAGCCTTGCAGTGCTGGGGTCCTGGGTTCGAATCCCACCAAGGACAACATCTGCAGGGAGTTTATATATTCTCCCCGTGTTTGCGTGGGTTTCCTCCCACATTCAAAAAACATACACATAGGGAATTTAGATTGTGAGCCCCAATGGGGTCCGTGTTCCTGGTGTATGTAAAGCGCTGAAGAATATGTTAGCGCTATATAAAAATAAAGATATATTATTATTTTATTTTTTCTCTTGATTTTACGTCATGACTCTCAAAGGCTAAAATGATGCAAAGCCTGATGGCAATGGAGGATGGAATCTTGGTTTATCATCTTCAGAGAGGAGTCCCACTTTTGTTTATGATGCAATGATAGTCAGAGATTGGTCTGGAGACCACGTGGGTAACACCATGAAGAAGTCTTCCCTTTATAAGGGGATATCCCACCTACTCCCAGGATTATGATGTGGGGTGGTATAATGTTCAGTAGCCAGACATATCAAGTCTTCATTCCAGGTGTATTGTCTGCTCGGTGTTACATTGATTTGGTTCAGAAGCTAGCCCAAAGTATCTGCAAGTGTCCCAGGAGGCCTTTTTTCAACTACTTTGAGCATCCTGTGTTGACTTAACGTGCTACCATTGTCTGCAGCGTCATTGCTAGACAATTGCAAAAAGCAGGGGATATTGCTGATTCGCATGTCCAAGTGTACCCAGCATGGCAGAACACTCCTAAGTAGAGATGAGCCACCCCCCGAGCGTTCGAGTTCGGTTCATCGAACGGTCGGGCAAGTTCGTTGAACGTTTGACGACCCAATTCGAAGCCCATTGAAAACAATGGAAGGCAAACACAAACACATACAAACACATAGAAAACACCTAGGGTGTCCAAAAGGTTATTATTATTTTTATTATTATTATTAATTAACAGGTGACAAACAACTCACAAGACACCACAAACACATGGGAAAGTGACAAGGTCATATACTCATGCGAAAACAAAAGAGCTGGACGAGTAAAAAGAGGAGGAGACACAGATATAGGAGTATCTGCATGTGAACATCGATGCCATTACTGTGACACTTGAGCCTCGCTGATTTGGGGCTTCCAATTTGGATAAACTGCCTGAGCTCGCCACTTATGCCTTGGGGATCTTGTCGTGTCCCGTAGCCAGTGTTCTCTCGGAAGGTGTCTTCAGTTCTGCTGGGTGTGTGCTGACAGATAAGCGCATGCGTCTGTCCAGTGACAATGTGGACAGACTAACGTTCATCAAGATGAAGAAGTCATGGATCAGAGAAGACTTTTCTACCCCTGTGTCATCCTTGGGAGACGAAAGGCTGGTGGATTTTTGATAGTGCTTCATGCAAATCAACTCTTTAAGTTTGCAACTGTGGGACAACTGATGCCAGTGAAGTGGTGTGTGCGGCCCAATTTTTGGAAAAGAGGGAGATTGTGGTTGGAGTCCCCTTTTTTTAAAAAAATGAACCAATATGAAGAAGTCAAGGATCAGAGAGGACTTTTCTACCCCTGTGTCATCCTGGGGAGACGAAAGGCTGGTGGATTTTTGATAGTGCTTCATGCAAATCGACATGCGAAGTTTGCAACTGGGGGACTACTAATGCCAGTGAAGTGGTGTGTGCGGCCCAATTTTTGGAAAAGAGGGAGACTGTGGTTGGAGTCCCCTTTTTTTAAAAAAATGAACCAAGATGAAGAAGTCATGGATCAGAGAGGACTTTTCTACCCCTGTGTCATCCTTGGGAGATGAAAGACTGGTGGCTTTTTAATAGTGCTTTATGCAAATCAACATGCGAAGTTTGCAACTGTGGGACAACTGACGCCAGTGAAGTGGTGTGTGTGGCCCAATTTTTGGAAAAGAGGGAGACTGTGGTTGGAGTCCCCTTGCTGTGTTTTACATGATTTTAGAAGGGCATGACATGCCTAAGAGGTTGACTTTCAGCATTTGCAAGCTGTTGGCTACAGAAATGCTGCCTTTCCACCCTATTGACACTGAGAATTTTTGAAACCTTATGCCCATCACATTGCCCCAAGAGCAGATGCCCAGTCGCCACTCCTTCTCCAAGAAAGGCGTGCCTGCGCTACACCAGCATGTCGCACACAACATCACCGCTTCCTTGAGAAACTCTGTGTGTGACAGGGTGCATTTCACCACATATACTTGGACCAGTAAGCATTACATGTCGCTGACTGGGCACTGGGTAACTATGGTGAGAGACGGAGAAGGGTCTGCCGTACAAGTCTTTCCGTCCCCACGAGTTGTGTGTCAATCCTTCCTCTGTATGTAGACGTTCCTCCACTGCTTCTGCCTCCTCAACCTCGTCTAGGTCCTCAAATCTCCACTCAAAACCTGTCTGGTAAGGCCACCTGCGTTGTAACTGTGCACAAGGAATCCCACACACCTCCTTACTATGCTGGCAGCAGAGCTCAATGCCATCAGGCGGTCAAATCTTTACTTTGAAATGTATGGGAAATGTGAGTCACACCGCAGAGGAGTTGTGGACGGTTAGATCTGGAGACCGAGTTTCATCAATGGTTGTCTCCACTCAACCAGCAGCCAGGGAAGGCCGTGTGGGACAATGGTGCAAACCTAGGTGCAGCCCTTCGCCGTGACAATGTTACACATGTGCCTTGTATGGCTCAGGGGTTCAACCTGGTTGTCCGGCAATTTTTAAACCACTATCCAGGCCTAGATGGCCTTCTGCAGAGCGCACGGTGTAACGCCTGCCTGGATCCACAAACTCAGACGGGCTGTAAAGGATAGGCTAGAGGGAAGCCACTCAACAAGCTGCAGCCCTAGAACCCTGAAACCCTTTAACCCCTATACTGAGATTTGGAATTACACAGGGCCCAAGGTGATCAATACCTGTGGAAGGCTGCAGTCCGAGAGAGTAGTAGTCAGGCAGGGTCAAACCATGAAATGAGGAACATGAACAGAATTGGACGGCCAGGACTTAATCAGAAAACAAGCAGAGGTCAAATACGGATCGGGCAACGAGGTACATAAACAGCAGGCAGGAGATGTAGTCAGGAAACAAGCGGTAGTCAGCACACAAAATCACAAAACAGAACTGGGCGTAACAGGAACCAGAAGTTCAGAACTATGTGTGGCAGTGGTCAGCAGACAGGAGGGGCCTAAAAAAGGGTGTGGTGTCTTCCCATTGGTTGTAGCTGAATGATGGTACTTCAGCTGTGAGACAACCTCCACCTACAGTCAGCCAGTGGTACTCGCCCAAGGTAACCCAGCCCAATGGCTGAGCGGAACCTGCGGCCACCGGCGCCGCTGGCATCGACTCCTCTCCCATCACCAGCACTATCTACGAAGGTTACCTGGCGATCGGAGTACAAGTTGCTGGAGCGGACTCCGGTGGTGACGTAACAGCCGTGTGCGACAATGATGCAAACCTAGGTGCGGCCCTTCGCCAGGGCAATGTGACACACGTGCCTTGTATGGCTCATGTGTTGAACCTAGTTGTCCAGCAATTTTTAAACCACTATCCTGGCCTACATGGCCTTCTGCAGAGGGTACGCTCGCTATGTGCTCACTTCCACCGTTCACACCCCGCAGCTGAACAACTTGCATCGCTCCAGAAGTCTTTCGGTCTGCCTGTTCACCGCCTGAAATGCGATGTGCCGACACGCAGGAATTTGAATCTGCACATGTTGCAGCATCTGTGGCAGCAACAGCGAGCCCTGCTGCAATACATTATGACAATGCAATACGTTAGCCTGGGCTAACGAAGTCCAGAGGTGGGGAAGATCACGCTGCTGGAGTGGGCTCAGATCAAGTATCTATGCACCCTTCTTAACAGTTTACAAATGGCGACGAAGATGTTTAGCGCTGACGATGCCATTATCATTATGACAATTCCGGTCATCTACATGCTGGAGCACACTCTAAACATTATTCAGAGTCAGGTGGTGGGACAAGAGGAAGGGGAGGAAGTACAGGAGGAGTCATATGCAGAAGGGATAACAAGATCTACAAGGTCCACACGTTCAGCAGCACCAAGGCGGCAGGCATGGGACGGTGGGGGAGAGGGATTAACAAGGGCGCATAGTATCAGCCGAACTATTGAGAAGGTGCAGGAGCCAAGAAAGAAATGGAGGATGAACTGGCGATGGGCATGGAAGACTCAGTAGATGAGGGAGAGCTTGATCACATTTCTGTTGTGCGAGGTTGGGGGGAGAGGGCAGAGGAAGGAAGCATGATTCTCACCTCTCCACCACCAACACAGCAAGGACTTGGTCCTCCTGGATGCTCAAGACACATGAGCGCCTTCTTGCTGCACTACCTACAACATGACCCTCGGATTGTCCAAATTCGAAGTAATGCTGACTACTGGGTTGCCACACTTAGGTCCCCGGTACAAGACAAAATTTGGCAAAATAAGTCCTGCCATAGAAAGGGACGCACGTATGCATGAGTATAAGCAGAAGCTGGTACGCAATCTTAGATCTGCATTTCCGCTAAACACCAGTGCTGCACAGAGTGAATCTCAACGCTTTTTCATGGCTAGAAGGAAATGGTCTTTTACTTGTCCACATCTGAGGGACCGAGGGCTGTCTGTTGTGCTCAGACGGCGTTGAATAGGGTGTCCCTGCAGAGTTGCAAATTTGGTTATATACAAAATGAGTGGAAAAAGGCCAGATGCTGGTGGAAAGGGGAACAGGTGTGTTAGAAAGGGGAAAAAAGTTTGTGTCCATGGGTTTGGTGGTTAAGCAACAGTAACATCTGCTGAAGAAACACCATCTGTTATGGGGGACTGGCAGATTTGGATAAGGTGGTATATATCCCAATCTCCAGTCGGGGTCCACCATGCTCCTAGATGGAAAAGGAGATGCTGGCAACCCGAAGGTTAGGCAGAGGATACAGAGCTGGGTGGCTCTGAAACAAATAGTAGCCTGAACCGAGTTAGATGACATACGGATCTGGAGACTGTGAACCCTGTTAGCGTCACAGGGTCCACACACCCAGCCCAGGAACTCCCTGTTAATAACACAGGGGCCATTGGGTACGCTGTCCGTGTGCGCGTAGGGTGCACACCTGTGGACAGCAGGTGCAGTAGCAGCCCAGTTAATGCCACTGTACTGCACTAGCAGGACTGGTAGGACAGGAGCTGGTCGTAACCATTCTGCGTTACCAAGTATGGTGGCATCCTGCACCGATGCCCTATCCCTGCCTACCTCTGGCCTAAAGCCACAATGGGTTCAACACATGTAGGTGTGCTCTGTCTGAGCATAATAGAAGACTGTGCACCTCCTTGTTGTCTCCAGCCCCTTTTCTAACCTGGGTCCGCCCCAACCCAGGGTGGACCACAATGCACCTCCATGAGCCAAAAGCAGAGTGCCACGTCATCAGTGACATAACCAGCGGCCTATCCGGAACCTCCACTTTAATGATGACCTCATGGCAGCCACACTCCAAACACCTCACCAGTCATCGTCTACGAACAATGATGAGGTGCCAAATCATAGGGGCGGGCCTCTGCGAGCCAGTCCACAATGGACACATCATCAGGACACCTGATGCCCTCTGGACTATCATGGACTGCCACCTCACGGACATGTCCAGTGAGTTCCTTAATGGACCTAGCCTCTGATGCACTAAGTGCCTGAGCATGCTCATTAGCCTGAAAAAAAGTCTCAGGCCTGCGACACACATCCGTGCCGCCGGTACGTGTTTGGTACATTTTTGCACGTACTGGCGGCACGGAGACACGGAGACCAATGCTACTCTATGGTAGCAGGCACACACACGTAAAAAAATACGGAACGTGTGTCCGTGTCGTTTGTATGTGTGTCCGTTTTCGAACATGCTCGACATGTCCGTTTTTCGCCGCCATCATGCAGGCACGGACCCGCTAAAGTCAATGGGTCGTGCCTGCACGGTCAGCACACGTAGCATGTTTGTGTGCTACACGTACCGTCCGTATGCGTTTTTTAATGAGCGATGTTGGTCAATCTACTTTTTATATGGTTGTCAGTCAATTTACCTTTTTTTCTGTGGTTGTCAGTCAATATCCCTTTATATATATAACCAGCGCGGCGAAGAACAGCTGGGCAAAAGATACAGCGCCTTTAATTATTTTGAAAATGTCGGCCGCTCATTATTCAATCTACTATTCCCTGCTTCCCCTGCCCACCGGCGCCTATGATTGGTTGCAGTCAGACACGCCCCCACGCTGAAAACCAATCGCAGCAGCTGGTGGGCGTGTCTATATTGTGCCGTAAAATAAAGAAATAAATAATTTAAAAAACCGCATGCGGTCCTCCCCAATTTTGATACCAGCCATGATAAAGTCACACGGCTGAAGGCTGGTATTCTCAGGATGGTGAGCCCCTTGTTATGGGGAGCCCACCACCCTAACAATATCAGCCAGCAGCCGCCCGGAAAAGCCGCATCCATTAGATGCGACATTTCCGGGACTCTACCCGACTCTTCCTGAATTGCCCTGGTGCAGTACTAATCGGGGTAATAAGGAGTTAATGGCAGCAGCCCATAGCTGCCACTAAGTCCTAGGTTAAACATGTCAGTCGTCTCCCCAAGATAACTTCCATGTTCAACCTGTTATTAAAATTAAATAAACACACACATTCAAAAAATCCTTTATTTAGAATAATTAAAACAAACAAACACCCTCGTTCACCAATTTAATCAAACCAAAAAACCCATCCAGGTCCGCCGTAATCCATGGATGTCCCACGACGCTCTGAGCTCTGCTACATGAAGGTGACAGGAGCGGCCACACACAATGACCGCTCTCTATCACCTCCAAGGAGCAACTGAAGTGAGCCGCACGACCACCGATGACGTCAGTCAGGTTACTCGCGGCCACCACTGGATCCTCCACCTGTGACAGCAAGTCGCCCAAGTGACTGAAGTGAGCTGCGCGATCAGCGAAGAAGTCACAGGTGAGTTGTGGTGTCGGGTGGAGGACTCCACCTAGCCGCGGGTAACCTGAGTGACAGCAGCGCTAATGTCGCCGCTAACTTCAGTTACTCAGGGGATTATCGGATACCGGTGATGCCATCACGGATGTCCACTAATCAGGACGCCACACACAGACAGAGCCGTGGTATGACAATGAAGTTGGGTGAGGTTCACCCAAGTTCATTCTCATCGCTCGTCTCTGTCTGTGTTGGCTGTCAGTGGGTATGTAGCAACGACATTTTACAACACACACAGATCAACACATACGGACACCACACGGACATTACACGTACGCATACATGGACATTCCACACGCTCACACGGCAAGCATACGCCATCACACGGATGTCACACGTACCAGAGAAACGCCCATAAAAAACGGAACACGGACCCGAAAAAAAGGAACGTGAGACACGTATGTTTTTTATGTGGAAGTGTGTTTTAGGCCTCAGAAAACAGACTATCAGCTTCTGCATGCTCTGTAGGCCCAACACAGGAGTTAGACACGGCACAGAGTCCAAGTACCTGTGCAAAGAGGCTTTTCTCACTAAGTGTGGGAGCATGCTCAGTAGCACTAACTGAGGACTTAGCCTCAGGAATGGCACAGTCATGCTGAGCATGCTCACTAGGCGAAACATTGTACTTAGGCTGTGTCTGGGGTAAATCGGCACATGCATTCGTACTAGCCATCTCTCCACACTTAGACGTGGAGGAGGAAACAGCCAGCTGGATGACCCGAGGCACGGCCAAAAATGGCAGCTGACGGCGCAACTGGAACTGCAGCAGGCTGCTTGCGTCTACTGCGACACCGATTCGTAACACTAACTACCAGCCAAAATAAGAGGTGTACTTCTTCCCGTGGATAATCTGATATGATCCCTTTTTTCAAGGACACGACCATCGCTACCAAATGTAGATGAGGCACCAAAAGAGCAGGTGCTTCAATGGATCTCAAGTGCTCCATCAAATGGCCTCTTCTCCACCTCAACTTTAATATCCCAAATACTCCATTCTTTTGTGGTGTCAACCCAAACGCACTTGCTTTCTAACAGCTCTCAAGTTTCCACCAGCCCTGCTGACTATGGGGTAACAGGATGGTTGAGTCTGCAGAGCTGTTCAGTCACACTATAGCCTGGGAATCAGAGGTCTGCTCTAAAGCTGCAGTGAGTCCAGACAAGGAAATGATCTGCACTGATGCCCAGAAGCTTTGTGAGTCGGATCCAGGCCCTGATGAAGAAGGTGCTGAGCATAATGTACACCCTCATTCCCAAACTGTAAATCCTCCTGGTGGAGACAATGGGGAACATGCTGATGAGACTCAGATACCTGATTGGAACGACAACTTTACTATTCGGTCAGGGGTTGAGGTTGGCTCAGAGGAGTCAGGACGAGGGCAGTGAAAACACACAGGGTGATGATGAGGTTGGAGACCCCACTTACTGTCAAACCAAAGTCAGCTAGTCTATGAGGTCAGCAGAGGAGGTGGAGGAGGATGCTACTGACGACGAGGTTACGTTGCGTCATCCTGGACAGGGACAAAGTACTGGAAGTACGTCAACAACTGAATCCTCAGCCACAACTCTGCCTCTGAGCAGAAGTCGTGGTGGCTCTGCAGGTTGCATGGGCTGTAAGCCTTGCCTAGCCTGGGGCTTTTTTTACATCGCAAAAGATCACCCAAGTCATGTCATCTGTAAGATTTGTCACCAACCTCTAAGTAGAGGCCAAAAACTCACTACTTTGAGTACTTCGTCCATGAAGTGTCACATGGATATGAAGTGATAGCGTGAAGGTGTATTGATGAGCTTTATCCATTGTGAATGCAACATGCTTATTTGCCATTCATTGCATGCATTGTTGCAGACTATCCACAAGGGGCTGCTGTTTTTTTGCATCTATCTTTGACTATTTGGTCACTATAGCAGTAGCAAAACGGTCTTCGGCTGTGGACTTGGAGAGCGGAGGAGGTGCTGTCTGTGAAGTGAAGGAAAAGCTAAAGGTGTACGTTACAGCAAGGAGCCACCGCGGAAACACTTCGATGAATTGTGAGGGGACTCGTGTTGGAGTTTGATGAGGAGGACCGTAATGCTTGTGAGGAGCATCCTGTGCCGGAGACCGACATTCTTCCGGTGCATTCTATACTGTTTACCGGGAGAGGATCATAAACTCTGTATTTATGGCAACTGGACACCACAGTACCCGGGTACGGTAGACTGGGACCAGACAGTAATGCGTGCACACAACACTTTGTTTTCTTAGCAAAACATATCTGTTCTGCTTAGGCCGACTATATAGACAATAAGACTTGCTGCCTCTGCTCTGTCAATTTGTCAGTTACAGTTAAAATCATAGAGGGACAGCGACACATGTTTGCATTGACTGTTGCTTTACAAGATTTCCAGGACTGTGTTCCTGAGCTGTGTGGTTTGCCTTCACGCTGTTATCATCTGCATTATCTATGAGGCTTCAGCTAACAAGGGTATTCAGGGGTGGTAATGGGTTTTGTCTATGTTTAGGTAGATAAGTTGTAAGCTCTTGTAATGCCCCACTGGTAAGTCGTGTTCGCGCACACACACACACACACACACACACACTTGCTACGCAGAGGGATTACCAGGTAGTAGGCAACTGTTTAGACAGTCCCTTGGTTAGGCAAAAGTTGGTGATCAGGGGGTAAAAATCGCCATTGGGAGTGTCGCAGCATAGGGGTGTAGGCTTTTGGAATTGTGAATAGATTGTTCTATTCTTTCAGTTTTATGCATGGTTCTTAATGTTTGTTTTGGGAAAGTTAAACAATCATTTATCAACCCAACTGCCTAGAGTCCTTTTCCTCTTGCGTGGTTTTTCTGTATACTGGGGAGCCCACCCTGCACACGACTTAAAAGGAAGCATAAGTCTCTGTGGAAAGGTCACTATGCTATAATGCAGGCTAGCGTGGCGGTGCAACCACCGTCTGCCCCATCAATGGCATTTGCGTGATCTTCATCCTCTGTGGCTGTGGGGACAGCAGTCACACATTATTTTTGACGCAGACCTTACACCCCTTTACCCACAACAGCCAGTGTGATTGTCATGTCGTCAGTTGTTTTGGAAGTGGAAACAGCTGCTGGTGTTGAGCTCTCTCAGACATCGAGAGAACCACCTGTGGATGAAGGCAACATTATATCCACACCTGCACCTTCCTCACAGATTGGCTGGACTACCTGCAGTTAAAAATCGCGCAGCAGAAATGAAGAGGAGTGTAAAATGTACATGTGGTGTGCCTTGCTTAACAGCAAAGAAACCCTAAGGTAGTATCCCAGACAATTTTAGTATGCCCCTGAAAGTGTCAGCACTTTTGGAAATTAAAATTGCGTAGCAAAAATGGAGAGGAGTGTAGAATGCACATGTGGTGTACCTTGCTTGAAAGCAAAGGAACCCTAACATAGTATGCCAGACAATGAAAACATGGTCCTAAAAATGGCATCACTGTTTGCAATTAAAATTGCGTAGCAAAAATGGAGAGGAGTGTAGAATGCACATGTGGTGTACCTTGCGTGACAGCAAAGAAACCCTAAGGTAGTATCCCAGACAATTTTAGTATGCCCCTGAAAGTGTCAGCATTGTTTGCAATTAAAATTACGTAGCAGAAATGGAGAGGAGTGTAGAATGCACATGTGGTGTACCTTGCTTGACAGCAAAGAAACCCTATCGTAGTATACCAGACAATGAAAATATGGCCCTAAAAATGTCAGCACTGTTTACAATTAAAATTTCGTAGCAGAAATGGAGAGGAGTGTAGAATGCGCATGTGGTGTACCTTGCTTGACAGCAAAGAAACCCAAAGGTAGTATCCCGGACAATTTTACTATGCCCCTGAAAGTGTCAGCAGTTTTGGAAATTAAAATTGTGTAGCAAAAATGGAGAGGAGTGTAAAATGCACATGTGGTGAACCTTGCTTGACAGCAAAGAAACCCTAAGGTAGTATCCCAGACAATTTTAGTATGCCCCTAAAAGTGTCAGCACTGTTTGCAATTAAATTGCGTAGCAAAAATGGACAGGTATGTAGAATGCACAGGTGCTGTAGCTAGCTGGTCAGCAAAGGAACACTAAAGCCTGCTTTACACGTTGCAATTTCGCATACGATATCGTATGCGATTTGCAACGCCCCCATCGTATGTGTGGCATGTTCAATTTGTTGAACGTGCCACACAAACAATTAACCCCCGTCACATGTACTTACCCGTCCATACGACCTGGCTGTGGGTGGCAAACGTCCACTTCCTGGAGTGGGAGGGACGTTCGGCGTCACATCGACGTCACGCGGCAGCCGGCCAATAGAAGTGGAGGGGCGGAGATGAGCGGGACGTAAACATCACGCCCACCTCCTTCCTTCCGCATTACCGGCCGGGAGCCGCAGGTAACATCTGTTCAATGTTCCCGGGGTGTCACACACTGCGATGTGTGCTGCATCGGGAACATTGAACAACCTCACGTTCAATTCATGAGGAATGGACGACGTGCATGCGATGAACGGATTTTCGTTCAATCGCAATCGCACGTACCTGTCACACACTACAATGTACCTTACGATGCCGGATGTGCGTCACTTACGACGTGACCCCGCCGACACATTGTAAGATACATTGCAGCGTGTAAAGCGGGTTTTAGTTAGTATCCCAGACAATTTTAGTATGCCTCTAAAAGTGTCAGCACTGTTTGCAATTAAAATTGCGTAGCAAAAATGGACAGGTGTGTAGAATGCACAGTTTCTGTAGCTAGCTGATCAGCAAAGGAAACCTCACTTTCTATCACTGCCAATGAAACAATGCCCCAAGGAATTGCCTGAGCTGATGTAGCCAGACGCTGTTATATAAACTCCTGCACAGCATTGGCACAGACCTGCCTAGCAACAATGGCTATGAACGGCTGTAATGCAGCCCTGAAAAGGGCTGAAAATACAAGTACTCCCTAATCCCTAAAGCGTTCTGTAGATTGCACTGTATGTCTATAGCGCACACAGCAGCAGTGGGAGCGGTGACTGTCACCCACCCGCAGCAGACAGATAATGGTTGCGACGGGGAAAATAGCCGGGTCTTATAAGGCAAGGACATGTGACATGCACAGCCTATGACACATGCCCTTGCTTGTCTGGAAATAATCCACTTTGCTGTGTGTGTGTCTGTGATTGACTGACAGCCTGGCCCGCCCCACTACACGCACAGTTAGG
The DNA here is from genome assembly GCF_048569485.1 of Anomaloglossus baeobatrachus. Taxonomy (NCBI): domain Eukaryota; kingdom Metazoa; phylum Chordata; class Amphibia; order Anura; family Aromobatidae; genus Anomaloglossus; species Anomaloglossus baeobatrachus. Next base: position 222,032,544 of record NC_134354.1, read on the forward strand.
GAAAAAAAAAATTCTTTCAGCACTCGCAGTAGCACTGATCTAAACCCTGTCCCACCCGCACACTATACGCTGAATTTTGATAATATCATGATTCACAGTGACTCACACTATTACAGTGAAAAGCCAGCTAGTAACTAGCTACGCTTTTTGTTGATCGAACCGTTCTCGAACGTAACTTGAACTGCCGAACTTTAAGCAAATCGTTCGAGTTCATCGAACGTCTCGAACACCCCCCAAAATCACTCGAACATGAGATTGGCGAACCGTTCGACTCGAACATCGCTCAACTCTACTCCTAAGACAACCATTAATATCTTCACTGATAGCATGCTACTTTACATTTGGCGCTCATATTGGATATTGAATAAATCAAGATGTCTTGAAAATTTTGTTTCCAATTTTTCATCATTTGGATATCACGAACCTAAGAAGCTTTCTAAATTGAGGAACCAAGGGGTAAGTGATATATACATACATTCAGTACAGTTACAATAGTATACTGATATGTTAATATTTCTATTTAGCATTGTATTTATAGCATAGTCCATTTTTTGGTGAAACTTATCTCTGCAGCAAAAGGAAGTTTACAGAATCGATACAGAGTACATGTAATTCAGCTAATAAATGGCATTGGGAAGAAGCAAATCTAACTGCTTACAAAATCGATAGTTCCTTTCCAGAATATTTAAGAGGCTTAAGTATGGATGGCTGTTCTCTGCTTAGGATACTTGTGATCGGCCATCTTCTGTCTATTTAGGTAAAGCAGATGGACATACTATATAGAGCATGCTATCAAACAGAAATGAGTTTGATGCCACAACCCTCTTGTGTAAACAGGTTACACACAACTACCTTTTTCTTTGGCTAAAAATAATGATTATATACTGTATAAGGGTTTACGTTCAGAGATGTTAAAGATAATCTGTCTCCAGGTTTCTGCTACCCCATTTGATAGAAGCATGGTGTAGGGGCATGGATCCTGATTCCAGCGATGTATCATTTATTGGGCTTCTTGCTGTAGTTTTGATAAAATCCCTGTTTTATAGGCCTTATATCTACCAGTTAACTGAATTCTGACCTCTGTATAACTCGCCCACATTACTGATTGACAGATTTCTGTGTACTCTGTGCAAAGGCAGAATACTGCCAATCAATTTCAAGCGGTGGGGCTTACACAAAGCTCAAGGACATGAGGCACTACACAACAGCAGATTTTTAGTCCTATTGTGATAGTCTCCTGCTGATAAAACACTGATTTTATAAAAATCCACAGCAAGCAGCCCAGTAATCAGGGTTTATTCCCCTACATTATACTGCTCTCAGATTAGGTGACAAAAAACCTGAAATCAGATTCCCTTTAACTCCTTCACGACCTTGGACATCCTAGGTCGTGCCAGAGCGATGCTGCTCTAATCAGCAGAAATGAAGAGGTGATCGGACTGTGCAATGATAAAGTCCCCTAGGGGAAATAGTAAAATCTATTAAAAATATAAAATAAATAAAAAAAATATGAAAAAATTAAAACAAAATGCCAAAAGTTCAAATCACCCCCTTTCGCCCCATTGAAAATAAAACAATAAAAAAAAAAAAAATCAAAAATATACACATATTTGGTATCGCTGTTTTCAGAAATGCACAATTTAGCAAAATATAAACTCAATTAATTTCATTGGTACACGGCGTGGCGAGAAAAAAATTCCAAACACCAAAATTACATTTTTTGGTCACTGCAGCATTGCATTAAAATGCAATAACAGGCGACCAAAACATCGTATCTATGCAAAAATTATATAATTAAAAATGTTAGCTCAAGACAAAAAATAATCCATCACTGAGCCCCAGATCCCAAAAAATGAGAATGCTATAGGTCTCAGAAAATGGCGACAAAAGTGCTACTCTTTTTTTTGGACAAACTTCTGAATTTTTTTAACCCCTTAGATAAAAGTAAAAGTATACATGTTAGGTATCTATAAACTCATATCGAAGTGAGGCATCATACTGACATGTGTGTTTTACCACATAATGAATAGGGTGAAAAAAAGATTCCAAAAACAATTCTGCAATTGCACTTTTTTTGCAATTTCACCGCACTGTTTTCTAGTACACTATATGGTAAAACTAATGATTTCTTTCAAAAGTATAACTCGTCCTACAAAAAAAATAGCCTCCATATGGTAAGATTGATGGAAAAATAAAAACGTTATAGCTCTTGGAAGCAGGGGAGGAAAAAACAAGAAATGAAAAATTGCCAGGGGGAGGGGGGTAAGGGGTTAAAAAGTGCAACAATGAGTAGAGTTGTGTAGCGCCCCTGAAGCCATCAGGGAGCTACAAGGTACTGCATCCCCACTAGGATGCAGGGCCTACCCCCTAGGGACCCAGAAGACCAGTGCTGGTAACAACCAAACAATCCAGATAATCCCTGTTTTTCCCCAATTTTCCCCCATAGAATGGTACCAGGCTAGGGTTGGACCAATGAATTGCCGCCTAGAGGTGTAGCCAATCCAGTCCACTAGATGACCAGGTGGGAGGGGCAGACAGTGGACAGTCAGACAGTAATCGGCAGACGTCGGTGACAGAGTGAGGAAGCGAGCGCACTGACAGGAGTGTAACAGTGACCTGAGGGCCCAGGCGGTTGGTTGCTGGTGGAGTATGATGGAGTACTCCTGGAACCATGCACCAACGGGGTACAGAATCCTAATTCAGGCAAACGCTCCAGGCAGACCTGATAAAATCTGCACAGTGAGGGGACCATCAAGGACCTCACTAGCCTTGAAGTTCAAGACACAATAGCAACGGGAGAATCGGGGACCAGGACCAGAGACTCCGACCCCACAGGGTTCACGGTACCATCATACAGACTACCGTTAAGAGACTACCAGGAGGGGACCCCGAGCCGCTCCAAGCCACGGGGACCCACCAACCAAAGAGAGGTGCAGGGGAAAGAAGCTACCAGGTCACTAAACCGGCACTGGAACTAAGGGGACCTCTGGTTGAGACCAACCGGCCTCGGGTGACCAGTTTCCAGCTTACTGTGAGTAAAGGAACCAGTTACACTGCAACCCCTTGTGTGGTCTACCTTCTTTCAACACCTATCTACATCACCTACCCTCTGGGTCCTGCTTGTGGAGGGCCTAACGTCTAGGCTACCACTAACACTCGCCCCAGTAGTGAGAACTGTGCAAAGGCGAATCCATCTACATAGCCGCAACCCGCAGGTGGCATCACGTGATAAACTCTTATTTAATTCCCTTGTAAATATACCCCTTTTTCAAAAAGCACCCAGGGCACGGAACCGGGCAATGGCCACTAAAGTGACATTTCTTAGTAATACACCGCCCGGGACCGAGTACCCCATAACCCTGGGCGACGCAGTTGCATTTACACTGAAATATCTGTGTTGTAATTGGGCCCTGCGCCTATCATGATTTTATGCCATTACCCTTATATATCCCATGAATTCCAGGGATTATCCCTTTAATAATAAGTAACAGGTCAGCAATATATGGGCTTTATACTAACAGTTACTAGTTTGGCCATTGCGCATGGAGATCTACAATATTTCCATTATTACAGTATCGCTGTGTTTGAAACATTTAGAAATCAATTCTTCTAGACATGAGTCTTTCATGTTCTTCATATAAATGCCCATAGCCTTGTTTTAAGGTAATGACATTTGCTGGCAAAGATTCCATGTACCATAGCTTAAGGAGATTAGACGAGCCGACAAGCATTTCAAGAAATTCATTAAAATTGAATTCAGTGTTTTTGATCTCTCTGGCGTGGTGCAGAAGTGTGTGATTTAATGGTTTATTTCCTTTTCTTTCTTTTCTTCCCCCCACTATTTTGCACATCTAATAAAACTTAGGATTTTTTGGAAAGCTATGTTAATTAAATTGTAGAGAATATAGATTTATACGATATGACATAGAATAAAAGAAAACAAATTTGGAGTATGAAAAAAGTATTGTATAATCTGGTCGTGTTAACATATCAAATTACATTCTTTTAGATATGTGTAATTGACTATTCAGCTTTTTCTTGCTAGAATTTAAAGTGTAATTTTCGTAAAAACAAAATCCAAAAATTCCGGCTTAAAGAGTTTGTTCACTACTTTTACATTGATGACCTATCCTTTGGATAGGTAATCAATGTTTGATCGGCCTGGGTCCGACACGCTGGGGTCCCCGCCAATCAGCTGTCCATGGTCCAGATGGTGGCAGCAGGCAACTGGAAATGCTCAGCTCCAGCGTTGCTCCGTCTTGTGATAGCGGCCACAGCAGATACAGCACATTCGCCTCCCATTCTAATTAATAGGAGGCAGATGTGCAGTTCTCGACCGCGGCCGCTATCAAAAGACGAGCTGAGCATTTCCGGTCGCCTGCTGCCGCCGCTGGGGCCGAGAACAACTGATCGGCAGGGGTGTGGCATGTCGGACCCCAGCCAATCAAACATTCATGACCTATCCTAAGGATAAGCCATCAATGTAAAAGTAGTGGACAACCCCTTTAAGTGACACCAATATACAACATAATTTCTCTAAACACTTTACTTATCTGAATGTCTTGCTCTTAGATTCCACAGGCTTACATTTTAAAAGCTACTTCCGATGTAGCAGGCCAAATTAACCACTTCACAGATTAAGCCCAGGTATAGTTTTGCCAAGGCCAGAGTATACCCAGGGATTAGCTGACCTAGGCCAAAGTCTACCCTAGGGTGTAAAATTGACTAGACCAAACTATACTCCTCCAGGGCAGAATATACCCATCTAACATGGAAACTGGGTATAGTCTGGCCCAGGCCACAGCATACCCCGGGGGTTAAACTCTATACCCAATAGTGTAAATTAGTACAGTGCTTACACTGAACTGACAGTAGATGGTGCTGTCCTATTAGTGCATAGTTAATGTTATGTATTGTGGCTTGTTATGTATGAGGGGCTGCTGATAAGTCTTTGGCTTTACCCATACAGAAATGAGCTAGGATGATGAAACTTTACACTTATTCCACATAGTCTCCACTGATGTTAACACATTTCTTACATCGGTATTCCAAGTTCTGTAAGCCTAGTAAAAAGAAGGATTTCGGTTGCGCCTCAAACTAGGCATCATAGCAGCCATGGCATCAGAAATGGTGTGAAAGTTTGTACTCTTGAGGTGTTTCTTCAGGTTTGGAAACAGATAATATAGAGTTGGTAAATAATGTGGGTGGTCAACTAGCTGGAAGCCCAGCTCTGCCAGTTTTGCCGTGCTTGCTTGTGCAGTGTGAGCAGAGGTGTTGTCTTGCAGCAACAAAATTCCTTGCCGCACCTTTTGGCCTTCAGAGCTGCCTTCAATTCGTCCAAAAGTTCAATATAATACCTTGCATTGATGGTGTAATCCCTTTGAAGGTAGTCCACTACCAGCATGCCCTCCTTATCCCAGAACACAGATTCCATCACCTTAAAGGGAACCTGTTACCACTTTTTTGGACTATAAGCTGCGACCACCACCACCAGGCTCTTATATACAGCATTCTAGCATGCTGTATATAAGAGCCCAGGCCGCTGTGACAACATAAAAAACACTTTATAATACTTACCTATCGGTCGCTCTGCAGAGGAATAGGGCCTAATGGGGGTCTCCGCTGTCCAGTGTGGGCACATCCTCTTTCGGCCATCTTCGTCCTCTTTCTGAAGCCTGTGTGCATGACGCGGCTACGTCATACAGACTCGCTGGTCCTGCGCAGGCACACTACAATACTTTGATCTGCCCTTCTCAGGGCAGATCAAAGTGCGCCTGCTCAGGACTGGAATGCCGGCGAGTGTGTATGACGTCGGACCCATCATGCACCACGGCCAGAGAAGAAGGAGGACGAAGATAGCCGAAAGAGGCGGCTCTGGCACCGGTCAACGGAGACGCCCATTAGCCCCTAATCTACTGCAGTGCGACCGTTAGGTAAGTATTATGAAGTGTTTTTTATGTTGTCACAGTGGCCTGGGCTCTTCTATACAGCATGTTAGAAAGCTGTATATAAGAGCCTGGTGGTGGTGGCCTCAGCTTAAAATCCAAAAAAGTGGTGACAGGTTCTCTTTAATGGTGGATTTTTGCACCCTGAACTTTGGACGAGGAGAATCACTGTGCCTCCAATCTTTTGACGGCTCATTGTTTTCAGGGTCACACAAATAAATCTGGGTCTCATCCATAGAGACCAGTCGATCCACGAAGTTCTTATCAGTCCGGAAACGCTGACAAATGGACCAGGAAGTTTCACTCGCATGTTTCTCTGATCTGTTGTCAAACATTTGGGGATCCACTTTGCAGATATCTTCCTCATGTCCAAATGTTCATGGATAATGACACAAACACATTCACGGGAAAATTCCCATGATGTCTGCTATTGCTTTAGCTAAAATTCATTGATTCTCCAGTATGATGTTGTGCACAGCATCGATGATCTCCGGAACCACAACCAGTCTCGGTCGTCCAGAACGTTCCTCATCATTGGTGATGAAGTGGTCCGTTTTAAATTTGGCAATACAGTTCTTAACTGTTGCATAAGGGCATTGATCCCCCAATGTCTGCAACATATCACCATGAATATCCTTCGTGGACTTTCCTTGCAGAAACAAGAATTTTATCACTCCTCTGCTCTCAATTGCTGTGAATATCAGATTAGACGCCACCATTTTGTTTTCCCGCGTGCATAGAACACTGTTGCCATAAGCAACAAGCACAACATTTTGAAAACATATATTAGACACATAAACTTTCATGTGATGTAACAATTGTTACCATATAAATAGAAAAAGATCACAAAGCCAAAGACTTATCAGCAGCCCCTTGTAGGTTTTTCTCTGCTCTCTATGACACCAAACGTTTTCCAATTTTAACAACATGAGTCCATCTTTTTAGAGTTTTAAGATTTAAGTCAGTTTTTCACTTAAAGTACCAGACAAAGCTAAATCCCCAATAAAATATTGAAAAATTAAGTAATTCTTGTGTATATCACTCAGTACTACTGATGGGGATATACTATGCTTGGGGGGTATATTTTGGCCTAGGCCAACTTATACCCTGTAGTATAATCTAGCCTAGGCCACTTGAAGCCCTGGTATAGTCTGGACTGTGGGTATACTCTGCCCTGTTACACTGGGTCACACAGAGCACAGTGTTATCCAGAGAGGCTGAAGAGTGGTGACGTCACTCCAAAGAGGACCGGAACTCCAGAGGTAGTCTTGTTGGGGTATCAGAAACTTTATCTATATGGTCTGACCCCTTGTTGGTTTGGAGAACGTTACAAGGTCCCAATTGTGTTCTACTGTGGACTCGCTCCTATCCAACAATCAATATCAGCAGAAGTTGAGGGGTATTTGAGTGTCTTTTTATCCTGTCCACTACATTAAGCATACCCTACCTATCTGTCCTTTAATATCATAACTGTCGGAAGGGCCGTATAGGGCTTCTTTAGGGACAGCCGCCGTTGAGTGGGGGCGCCATACTCGTGTCAGGCCTAGGGTGCCGACCTCCGCGGTAGGTAGAGGACAGGAGGGAGGGGAAATTTTTAGGGTGAACACTATACCCTCCTCCCTTTTTCTTCTATTTTTGTATATATATTTTTGTGATTTACATTGGGTGATTTTTTAACGTAAATTGAATAAAGGCTGATTTTTAAAGGGTATATTTTTGGTTACCGGAACTGCACAAGATACAAGCTTTGAATATTTCCCAGGGGGCATTGCTCTAGAATCACTGCGTTGAGAAACACGTGATGGTGTCTCCGCAGTGGTGGATGTTGATCTCCCTAAGGTCAACCATCCTTGATCACATAGTCTTTTACTAGGCAATGCTCCCACTAGCCAGATTCCTACTCCACACTGATGAGGGGCAAATACCCCGAAACGGCTGTCTTTGGATGGATACCATGTTTGGCATAGGTGGTCTCCTTGACTGGAGACTGCCCTTCCCGTGGTTGTTCCTTCCCGGTGAAAGACCTGGCTAGTTTCCTGCCAGCGTTGAGAAACATGTGATGGTGTCTCCGCAGGCCTTCTTGCTTTGAATATTTCCCAGGGGGCATTGCTCTAGAATCACTGTGTTGAGAAACACGTGATGGTGTCTCCGCAGTGGTGGATGTTGATCTCCCTAAGGTCAACCATCCTTGCTCACATAGTCTTTTACTAGGCAATGCTCCCACTAGCCAGATTCCTACTCCACACTGATGAGGGGCAAATACTCCAAAACGGCTGTCTGTGGATGGATACCATGTTTGGCATAGGTGGTCTCCTTGACTGGAGATTGCCCTTCCCGTGGTTGTTCCTTCCCGGTGAAAGACCTGGCTAGTTTCCTGCCAGCGTTGAGAAACATGTGATGGTGTCTCCGCAGGCCTTCTTGCTTTGAATATTTCCCAGGGGGCATTGCTCTACAATCACTGCGTTGAGAAACACGTGATGGTGTCTCCGCAGTGGTGGATGTTGATCTCCCTAAGGTCAACCATCCTTGCTCACATAGTCTTTTACTAGGCAATGCTCCCACTAGCCAGATTCCTACTCCACACTGATGAGGGGCAAATACCCCGAAACGGCTGTCTGTGGATGGATACCATGTTTGGCATAGGTGGTCTCCTTGACTGGAGACTGCCCTTCCCGTGGTTGTTCCTTCGCGGTGAAAGACCTGGCTAGTTTCCTGTCAGCGTTGAGAAACATGTGATGGTGTCTCCGCAGGCCTTCTTGCTTTCAAGATACAAGAAAAGGCAGAAAAAGGCAGTAGATTAGTTTATTAAAACCCTGACACTACAGTATATACACATGCTGTATACACATTTTTATTAGAGTTAAAAAAAAATTGCAGAGGTTTTGATCAAAAGTCTATACGATCCCTCTTTTGCCACAAAAGTAGATGTCATTGGGCAGAGGCACCATAGACATAATACTACTGATGCATTCCTCCATATTAAATATAAACCCCAAATCTACAGGCACTTTCCCATTTGTTTTCCAAAAAAAGGTGTTTTAAGGATTTACCTTTACATCACACAAGCATAAGTAGAAAGGAAAGAGCTTGTGTCTGTTTTATAACATACAGTATGTATATATATATATATATATATATATATACATATATATATATATATATATATATATATATATATATATATATATATATACAGTTAGGTCCAGAAATATTTGGACAGTGACACAATTTTCGCGAGTTGGGTTCTGCATGCCACCACATTGGATTTGAAATGAAACCTCTACAACAGAATTCAAGTGCAGAGTGTAACGTTTAATTTGAAAGGTTTGAACAAAAATATCTGATAGAAATTGTAGGAATTGTACACATTTCTTTACAAACACTCCACATTTTAGGAGGTCAAAAGTAATTGGACAAATAAACCAAACCCCAAAAAAAAATGTTAGTTTCAATATTTTGTTGCAAATCCTTTGGAGGCAATCACTGCCTTAAGTCTGGAACCCATGGACATCACCAAACGCTGGGTTTCCTCCTTCTTAATGCTTTGCCAGGCCTTTACAGCCGCAGCCTTCAGGTCTTGCTTGTTTGTGGGTCTTTCCGTCTTAAGTCTGGATTTGAGCAAGTGAAATGCATGCTCAATTGGGTTAAGATCTGGTGATTGACTTGGCCCATGCAGAATGTTCCACTTTTTTGCACTCATGAACTCCTGGGTAGCTTTGTCTGTATGCTTGGGGTCATTGTCCATCTGTACTATGAAGTGCCGTCCGATCAACTTTGCGGCATTTGGCTGAATCTGGGCTGAAAGTATATCACGGTACACTTCAGAATTCATCCGGCTACTCTTGTCTGCTGTTATGTCATCAATAAACACAAGTGACCCAGTGCCATTGAAAGCCATGCATGCCCATGCCATCACGTTGCCTCCACCATGTTTTACAGAGGATGTGGTGTGCCTTGGATCATGTGCCGTTCCCTTTCTTCTCCAAACTTTTTTCTTCCCATCATTCTGGTACAGGTTGATCTTGGTCTCATCTGTCCATAGAATACTTTTCCAGAACTGAGCTGGCTTCATGAGGTGTTTTTCAGCAAATTTAACTCTGGCCTGTCTATTTTTGGAATTGATGAATGGTTTGCATCTAGATGTGAACCCTTTGTATTTACTTTCATGCAGTCTTCTCTTTACTGTTGACTTAGAGACAGATACACCTACTTCACTGAGAGTGTTCTGGACTTCAGTTGATGTTGTGAACGGGTTCTTCTTCACCAAAGAAAGTATGCGGCGATCATCCACCACTGTTGTCATCCGTGGACGCCCAGGCCTTTTTGAGTTCCCAAGCTCACCAGTCAATTCCTTTTTTCTCAGAATGTACCCGACTGTTGATTTTGCTACTCCAAGCATGTCTGCTATCTCTCTGATGGATTTTTTCTTTTCTTCAGCCTCAGGATGTTCTGCTTCACCTCAATTGAGAGTTCCTTAGACCGCATGTTGTCTGGTCACAGCAACTGCTTCCAAATGCAAAACCACACACCTGTAATCAACCCCAGACCTTTTAACTACTTCATTGATTACAGGTTAACGAGGGAGACACCTTCAGAGTTAATTGCAGTCCTTAGAGTCCCTTGTCCAATTACTTTTGGTCCCTTGGAAAAGAGGAGGCTATGCATTACAGAGCTATGATTCCTAAACCCTTTCTCCGATTTGGATGTGAAAACTCTCATATTGCAGCTGGGAGTGTGCACTTTCAGCCCATATTATATATATAATTGTATTTCTGAACATGTTTTTGTAAACAGCTAAAATAACAAAACTTGTGTCACTGTCCAAATATTTCTGGACCTAACTGTATATATATATATATATATATATATAAAATTAACCCATTACTTGCCAAATTAGAAATTTTCATTTTTTTATTACATCCCAGATTTTTAATGAAAGAAAAGTAAAAATTAAAACATGAAAATGAAATTTAAGCAAAATTAATGAATGTAATGTATAAATTAAATACATTAATTAATGATTAATTAATTTAATTTAATGAATTTTAAGCAAAAGATTAGGCATCCCAAAAAAGGACATTGGTAGATAATAGGTTAATATTAATTATTATTAATATTTAACATTGTGCACAAGTCTTCCCAAACATCAGATTAATTTCCTTGCTATATTATAGTCACTAAACCTGTTTCTCAGATACATGCTCTAACTGTGTTTCATGGGTAGAACATGTCCATGTTTTGATTTGACTAGAAAACACATACAGCTGCACACTAAAATGCTAAAAATGAGTAATGAAACTCTGGTATTGCATTACTGCTATAGGAAAATTTGAAAAGAGAGATATTTAGCTTATGTATTTGCCAATGCATGTGAGAAACCTGATTCAAATCAATAGGCTCGTGAAAAAAACAAGAACAGCACATGGATGCCATCCATGTATCATAAAAGTGTTGTTCATTATTTGCTGTAGGAGAAGCTTTAATTTTTTTTTATATGAGAAAAATGGATAGTTTCACTGATAGTAAAAGCTCACAAAGGGACCAAAAATGGAAAAAACGTATCCAGCACACTGATGAAAAACAGTCTGAATGAAGCTTTGTTGTTATGCAGTGACTACCGGGTTTCCGCCAGGAATAAGGTAATCCCCAGTGAGTAGCGCCACAAACAGAGTACACCGGGAACATGATGCAACTCGTGGGCCCTGACACTAGGGAGAGGGGAGCAAGGTCACCTACACTCACCTGACGCTGATGCCTGCCTTCACTGATGTTCCTATACGTGCCTAGGCCCTGACTTGCCCTGAACTCACCTTGGCTTGTGAGAAGGCCAGTGAGCGCACTAGTCACACCACTGCAATAATACAACACAGGGGTAGGGAGACAGACAGGGGAAAATAGACACAAAAAGGAAAACACTCCAAGCAACTCTGATGCAGCTAACACCACAGCTGCAATTGTCACGAAATTCAGCTTCTTCCAGAGACTGGTTCCTCACAAAGTGGTCAACATCAGAATGATGAGATTCTATAACTGCCATCAGATGTTAAAACACTTGACTAATGCAGAATGGAGGAGTCACAAAGAGCTGAACCTGAGATTTAGGCTTCAAAGGATAGCCAAATAGGAAAGAGTGCCCAACAGCACAAAAAGTAAGGAAATACATTTAAACACAAACTTCAGACCTGAGCATAAGAAGACGCTTTGACCTTCCGGTCACAGAATCACCAGAGGTCTCCCCAGAGAGAGACACACCTATGACATTTGTACTGCATTTTTATGAAGACAGGTAAAGAAACTAATATTCTTAGTTCTGGTTATTCACAGTATGACCCAAATTATCAAACAAGTTGTAAAATGTAATAACTGACAATTCTAATTATTCGCATAATACAACGGGGAACACAGTTTTGGTTGAGTTAGATCTGACATTTATTTTTGACTAACCTTTGACTTGATAATCTAAAAGTGACTCCAGTTTTTCTCTAACACAACTTTTTAAGCTACAAGATACATTGCCTTTGTCTCCAAACCTATACAAAATGTACATACAATTGGAAATAATACAAAACATATCCTGAATATAATGTTTATTTTAAGCTATTGTGTTCATATAAAGGATATATTGTTACTGTAAGTCAATTTGTGTGCAAGTAGTAAAGTGAGGTAGCACTTAAAGTAAAAATGTACGCCAATAGCTTTTCCTGGAGTGTTAAATCTGGACAATCTCACTTGATGCTCCATCAATAGTGTGCCATCAAATGTATCTACCCGAGGATACTCTATTTTATATTTTCTTGTGGTATCCTCAGCTTTTTACTATACAAACATAATTGTCACTGAGATTATCCCTCGGCTCTCGCCAAACCATAGGTATACCAAATGCCATCTTATCGCAGGTTCCTTTCATCCACATCTATCAACTCACGACACACTTGCACACCTTGTGAGGGTACCAAAACTTATCTTGATCACCAAGGTTTACTTTCAATTAAGCAAAATAGGTTGGCTTGACAAATGTCTCGATGTTCGTCCTTTGACATTAAATGGTGAAACTGCCACAGATATAAGAAAAGGAATTTGGGAACTTACAAGAATTAGCAGAGACAGACATGATCTGAGAGAAAGGAGATAGGTGTGTAAATAAGAAATACATTCTACTAACCCATTGTATACAAACTTTAAGAATACATTTCACCATATACAACCCCTCACCACACAGTCTCATGTGTAACTAAATTGCCCAGACACATAGCCGCCTGTTGTCGGTCTCCACCCCACTCAAGGTTGGTCTGCTCTCTGCCAGTAGGAGAGCACTAGTGCCACTTTCAATCCTGTCTAGAGTAATCACATTAAGATGAGCTGTAGAGGAAAATCCTGACAAGAGAGAAGAACACTAACTGAAAATTTGAAATCAGCATGCCTATTATAGTCTAAATCAGCAAAGAAACCAAACTCAAGAAAATGATGTTCAAAATTGTTCCCTATAATTATTAACCTATGATGAAATACTTGAATATAAGGTAAGAAGCTGTCCCACCTCGTCACGGTGTACCCATCTGGAACAGTCCCTAACCTACTAAAGTTAAAACCATTATACATACCTGACTTGTGTCTATCAAAACTCCAATGTGAATGGTAACAAGTGGTCAGCTGGGTCCCAGATTAAATACACAGCAAAGTGGGAAGCAGTTAGTTGTTCATCCTCAGTATAAGGAGGGCTGCACCTCCAACTTGCAATAAAGCAAGATAGCAGACAAAACACACCAAAAAACTGAGCTGTAACGAATGTTCAATAAACATGCAACATTACAAGCATGTTCATTGCAGCCTCAAGACTAGAAAAAAACCAAGGAGAAAAATTGTATGAAAAATACCCTGACTGTAAATAAATAAATTGCAAGTGCTTAATAACAGGGTACTTAGTATATACATTTTTGCAAAAAGGTAAGAAGCTGTCCCACCTCATCACGGTGTACCCATCTGGGACAGTCCCTAACCAACTAAAGTTAAAACCAATATACATACCTGACTTGTGTCTATCAAAACTCCAATGTGAATGGTAACAAGTGGTCAGCTGGGTCCCAGATGGTCCCGATGTTCGTCCTTAGAGCACTAGTGCCACTTTCAATCCTGTCTAGAGTAATCACATTAAGATAAGCTGTAGAGGAAAATCCTGACAAGAGAGAAGAAAACTTACTGAAAATTTGAAATCAGCATGCCTATTATAGTCTAAATCAGCAGAGAAACCAAACTCAAGAAAATTATGTTCAAAATTGTTCCCTATAATTATTAACCTATGATTAAATACTTGAATATGCGGACTGCATACAACATTCACTTTACAGTAGGCCACTGTAGGAAGGGCTTGATCTACTGCTGTCCTACCTCCTTAGTGCTGTCAACTGCAAAGCAGATAGAGAAGAAGTTACAATAACTTTAAGATTTTACCAAACAGAGAATTGATAATAATCTGTCTCAGTGTTAGGGCATTATATATAGAACTCCTTAAAGTTAAAGTCCATCAGGTTTTTTTGCATAATATTTGTGAATTCATCAGCTATATTTTAGCAGTTTTATTTCATCCACGATCAGTTGCATCTATACATTTTGACCCATTCATTATGGATAGCTGTGTAATATGAAATATGAGATTACTTTACCACCAATCAAATCTCTCCTGATTGATCTGAAGCCCCTCCCAATCCAGCTCCACAATCAATGTTCCTCTGTATATTCTCTATGCAGATAAAGATATAATTTCTGTCTTAAAATAGCGGTTGTCCTAGGACAATAGTAAGCGCTTAACCCAATGATTACTTATAGTTCTGCAGCTGGTTACACAGGCAAACACCCCAAAAGTTGCCCAGATTGAATTTATAGGAAATACATTAGAGGTTTTACCATACTGGAAAAATCTCACGAACCAGCGCTGAAATATAAGACAACAATAATAATAATAAGATTATTATTTTAATGCAAAAACCTAATACATACTGATAACAAAAAATAAAAAATGATAAATGATGATAATAATCCCTCAGTGCAATATAGGACTACACTATCGTGAGGCCCCGGCCGGTGGCTGTCACGATATATAGCAAAAAATGTCCTATAAGGACTTGATCTGATAAAATACTCAAGATTAAATTACCACATATATAATTTATAAAAGGATTATAAGAGCTGAGAAACCGGTAGATGGATAGCCGGTAGGTGGAAAGCAATCCTAATATGTCAAGATGCCTGCATCAAGGCAAGGACAATGTTCTGTGTTTAGTTGAATTCCCACACGCTGCACACTGCACTCACGATCCCTGATTTAGAGCTGAGTAAACCACGCTTCTAGTATGGAATAGCGGTAAATGTGCCAGCGCACTGGGGGCCCGTTACAGCTCCCCAGTGCGTGTTACCTGACGCTGATACCGATCAGGAGGGTGCCGTGGTATGTGGTCTTTGCGTGGGACAAAGTCTTCCTCCTAGCTGATGATAGCAGCTGATGCCGGGTCCCGAGACACAATGCCAGATGGAAGGCTGCTAGGTTTACACAGAGTTGAACTGTCCAGGACTGAAGACTTGGCTGGAAGCTTGTTTTGGGCGTTCGCCCGCCGAGAAGGTAGATCTCGTGGTGGATAGAAAGAAGAGACAGTTACGTCCGCTTCATAGTCAAGAACTGAGCAAGATCCGACGCGCGTTTCGGGGGCGTTACCGGTCCCCTTCCTCAAGGATAGCCCAGTTATTCCTTTAGGAGCTACTTATAGTTACAAGGTTAACTGCTAAAGCGCAGAAACCAAGGCAGGAATAAAAATAAATATATATGTAAATAAAACAACATACAGAATTCATATATATGTAAATAAAACAGCATACAAAATTCATATAAAATTCATATAAAAAACATAGTTAAAAACTTGCAACATATATTAGTGCAGAGATTTTTTAGGGAATTGACTTCAAGAGAATCTCTCAGTAAAATATACTTATATAAAATGTACTCATATAAAATGTAATATATAAAATATATAAAATATATATAAAATTTTTTTGGTGGCTCAGTGTGCTCCCTATATATAACAGAGAAGCTTTTTCTATTGATGTTCCTCACTTTATGTAATTAAATCATGGCTAATGTTTCTCATATTTCTATTGTGTCTCATGTTTATATATACGCACATACATAAAAAACCTGAAATAGCACTTTGGACTCTTCTAGGGATGAACTACCTCCCCACTATCCTCCAACTAATTTTAATTTGTGGTTATTAATTTATTTTTATGTTTTTTTATATATTTTTTTTTTTTAAAAAATGTTCTGTTTTCCATTTTTTACTGTTTACCTTTTGTTTTTTAGTTTTTATTAGATGTATAACTTTTTTCCATCCATAGAATCATAAACTTAGTCGAAGGCGAAGAGTTCAATATCATTGTTGAGTCCACTAGGTCTCAAAGTATTTAACTCAAAAATCCAGTGGCTCTCAGCCCTCGACATTTTTCTGATAAAATCCCCCCCCCTCCAATCTCTCAGTACCCTTTGTATGCCCCAAACTTGGGAACCCTTAAAAGAACCCCCATGTTTCAGCAGATAGTGTTTTGATAATGGGTGTTTGGTACATTTATTTTTTATATTTCTAATATGTTCCCCCACTCTTCTACATAGGGGTCTAATTGTTCTGCCTACATATCTTTTCTGGCAGGGGCATTGGATACAATAAATAACACCTTTGGTATGGCAAGTAATCAAATCTCTGATGGGGATTTCTTCTTGTCCCTTCAGAAAAAATTTTCGTGTAATATTTTGGGTATTCTTGCATATAATACATTTCTTACAAGGATAGTAACCTTTCAAGTTACAAATACCTTCTAAATTGGGGGGTTTTTTCTTTTGTACAGTAGGAGCCACCAAATTACCCAGGTTATTAGCCTTTCTGTAGACGAACTTCGGAAAGGGGGGCAACAGGTCCCCAATAATTTTATCTTCCTTAAGGAGGTTCCAATACTTTCTTACAATATTTTTTAAGGACTTTGTTTGTGCTGTATATTGTAGTATGATCGGTACATTTAATTCATTTGTTTCTTCGTGAGGCATACAGACCATAGGTTTATTCTGGAGAAGGGTTTTTCTCTCAATTAATTTAGTTTGTTGGTATATATCCTCTAAAAATTTCCCCTCATACCCCTTTTCCACAAATTTGTTAGTTAGTAAAGTAGCTTCCAATTCAAAGTCCTTCATTTGACTACAGTTCCTATGAGCCCTGATAAACTGGCTTTTCGGAACATTAAGAAGCCAGCTGGGTAAATGGCAGCTGGTTAGTGAAATGTAGCTATTAGTATCTGTTAGTTTATGGTACGTTTTAGTTTCAACTTCATTATTTTCAATAAAAATATTCAAATCCAAAAAATTTATCATCTCAGTACTAAAGGTATAACTAAATTTTAAATGAAATTCATTAGTATTCAAACCCTCCAGAAACTCAACCAGTGATTTTTCATCTAATGTATTTCCTATAATTTCTGTCTTATATAAGAGGCAGTCTTATATAATACAATGATATACAATATACAATATATACAATATACCGTATACAATGATTACCTGTAGTTTTACAACTTCCCTGACTCAGGCTGTCAATATCAATATGGGATGTGTGCAGAGACTGCTATGAATTCCTGCTTCATTTTGTCTCCCCTGCCTCCTGCTTGTAATAGCTGCAAATGAGAAACCTATTATATGCAAGAGGCAGGAAGACAGGCTGAAGGTGAAACATATAGAATATACAGTACTATGCTGTGTAAGTCTGACTACTGCATTTCTTTGTCACTGATCTATTTCATTACCCACTGATGGGACTATAAGCAGAGCAAGTGAGACTCTACCATTTCTGTAAAGCCATACAAAATTTAAGCGGGCTTTACACGCTACGATATATCTAACGAGATGTCGGCGGGGTCACGTCGTAAGTGACGCACATCCGGCATTGTTAGTGATATCGTAGCGTGTGGCAGCTATGAACGAGCAGAAATACTCACCTTCTCGTTCATCGTTGACACGTCGCTCATTTTCTATAAATCGAACGTCCGGTTGTTCATCGTTCCCGAGGCAGCACACATCACTCTGTGTGACACCCCAGGAACGATGAACTGCAGCTTACCTGCGTCCCGCCGGCAATGCTAAAGGAAGGAGGTGGGCGGGATGTTTACGCCCGGCTCATCTCCGCCCCTCCGCTTCTATTGGTCGGCCACTGTGTGACGTCGCTGTGACGCCGAACGTCCCTCGCCCTTCAGGAAGTGGAAGTTCGCCGCCCACTGCAAGGTCATTCGGGAGGTAAGTACGTGTGATGGGGGTTAAAACATTGTGCGACACTGGCAACAAATTGCCCGTGCCGCACAAACGATGGGGGCGGGTGCGATTGCAAATGCGATCGCACGATTAATTGTAACGTGTAAAGCAGCCTTAAGTCTTTGCTAGGTGATCTGTATCAGGGAAAAAGGAATACTCCTTGCTTGACAGTCAAGAAAAAGCAAGCAAACCTGATATGATCAACATACAGGAATCTCTTCATTAATTCCTTATTAATAAGCTAAGCTGAACTATATAGATTAAAAACATGCCTATGTATAGTTATAGTAATGTTGAATTTCACATCTAAAATTCCAATTTTGCACACATTTATTGATAAAGTGCTCGTATTTTTTGTTAATAAAGTTTATTCCATTTTTCTGGTACCTGCAGGGTTAATGACAATACACAGCGTTATATTAAGAACAGCACACTGGTAATACAGTATGACTATTTGGAAGTGGATTGATTGCTATATAGAGATTTTGTGAGATTTAGAACAGTTAATCTTTGCTGCTAGGAAATCGATTTTACTGCAAAGTTCAGATTCTGGAGTTTGTACTTTACAATATGATGATAAAATAGTCTACCTGCAGCTGCCCTGGTGAAATAGTCACTGTTGCTAGGACCGGTTGAGCAGCCAGTAGAAAATGTAACACCACCATACTTGTCCTACTGCAGTAATTAGGGCGGCACAATTGTTATTTAGTTAACAAGAAAGGCCTTAGAAAATCACTGTACACAGCAACCACTATTGAACTAAGGAGGAATTTATAGAAATCCAGGCACATTAGGCAAGTACATCGTTTTATACAACACTATATACAGTTATGTTACTGCCTAAAGGATTTTATTATTTAAGGGGGATTCTCCAGGTATTAAATAGCTTTGGTGAGTTGGACAATATGAAAATAAACAAGTTTGCAATTGATTTGCTTTTTCTATTTGATGCCATTCTCCTGGAGTGAGAGCTTTTATCTTTCACAGTGTACAGCTGGTTTAAATTGAGCAGTGCCTGCCCAGAACCTGGCAAAAAATGCACAATACTTACAATCCAGGAGAGGCGTTAACACCTAACAAAACCAGCGACCTTTCTTAACTTTTTAAAAATGATCTTCCACTTCTATTAATATGTAGAAATGTCAACCTGTGAGAGTTCATCAAGGTTAAGGTATGCTCACAATAGAGTATAATACGGAGGAGTGCAGGGTATTAAAGTCTTGCATTGACCTCTGACAAATGTTAGTCAATGAACAGAGCAGATCTGTGATTTTATTTCATGCTAAATCACCATGAGAAAATAATCCCAGCATGCTGCGTTTGGCAGCACATATCAGATCATGCGCACCCATACAAGTCTTTGGCTGCATGAGAAAAATCTGACTGCACTGAGTGCTACATACGCAGAGACAGGCAATGGAGAAGATGGAGAAATTAATATCTCCATCTTCTCTGCTCCTGTTATCTGATTCTCGTTTGCGAGAGAATCGGAGCACAGTGAATGGCATTCTGCTCACACTCACAGCAGAGTTTAAGCTGAGTGTCATTAACATATCACCTCCTATGCACTCATATAAGATGCTATACGATAGTGTGATCCCGGCCTAATACACCCCCAAAAAATAGGAGTGTTTTGTTTTTTTAAAGAGTGTTGATTTACACTCTATATTCTCATTTTATTGTTTACAAGCATAGACATCCATCATGTCAAAGCCACAATAACACTCTTAACCAGAACTCGTCACTTCACTGCTTTATTAGGAAGTGATACTATATGATGGCTGGCATAGTCATTAATATGGGATGTCCAATGGTTAGCACAGCCCAGCTGTTTCTCCTCTGATTCTCTCGTGATAACAAATGTACCACAATTACCGTACTTCATGCAAGACATTTTTGGGCATTGTAGTTCTTCAACTAAGGGCATACTGGATTGCCAAAGTCCTATACAGTATATATAAAAACAAGGCGGTGGCAACTAGGTTCCTCCCTGCGCTAACTATTATTGTTCCACTATGTCACAGCCTGAGCCCTCAATGTGTACTGTGGGGTCTGTCTTTCTCTAGTTACCACCTCGACCAGTAAAAAGCAAACATAGTTGTGCTTTTTTCCCTGCAGTATGAGCATCCACATTGAGCTGTGTTATTATTTTTTTACCTATGATTCCCACTCCTTCTTCTTAGAGTGTTGCTATATTTCCCTGAGTGAGTAGGGCTAAAAAGAAGGATGATTGCTTTATAGCATTTGCCTATAACAGCAGCAACCAGAGTTAGGGGTACTTTGCACGCTGCGACATCGCAAGCCAATGCTGCGATGCCGAGCGCGATAGTCCCTGCCCCCGTCGCAGCTGCGATATCCTTGTGATAGCTGCCGTAGCGAACATTATCGCTACGGCAGCTTCACATGGACTCACCTGTCCTGGGACGTCGCTCTGGCCGGCGACCCGCCTCCTTATTAAGGGGGCGGGTCGTACGGCGTCACCGCGACGTCACACGGCAGGCGGCGAATAGGAGCGGAGGAGCGGAGATGAGCGGGATGTAAATTTCCCACCCACCTTCTCCCTTCCGCATATCCTACGGAAGCCGCGGTGATGCCGGTAGATGTTCCTCGCTCCTGCGGCTTCACACACAGCGGTGTGCTGCTGCTGGAGCGAGGAACAACATCGGACCATCGCGTCAGCGTAATTATGGATTACGCCGATGCTACACCGATGATACGATTACGACGCTTTTGCGCTCGTTAATCGTATCATCTAAGCTTTACACACTACGATGTCGCCTGCGATGCCGGATGTGCATCACTTTCAATTTGACCCCACCGACATCGCACCTGCGATATCGTAGTGTGCTAAGTACCCCTTAGATCTGATAACTGCTGTTTAACCATTTAAATGTCGTTGCCACTTACAGCAGCATTAAATTGGCCCAATTGAGTTCAGTTTGTGCTATGCACTCATTACCACACTGAGATTCAATGGAGTCTAAAGCTGTCCATAGCTTAGCTTCAAAATGCTCCTGTGGTCTAGCATATTGTCTTTGCCTGCTATATAATATTTCTCATTATACCACTCCAAAAGTTTAGACACACCTTCTCATTCAAAGAATTTTCTTTATTTTCATGACTCTGAAAATTGTAGATTCACATTGAAGGCATCAGAACTATGAATTAACACATGTGGAATGAAATACTTAAAAAAAAGTGTGAAACAACTGAAAATATGTCTTATATTCTAGTTTCTTCAAAATAGCCACCTTTTGCTTTCATTACTACTTTGCACACTCTTGGCATTCTCTTGATGAGCTTCAAGAGGTAATCACCAGAAATGGTCTTCCAACAGTCTTGAAGGAATTCTCAGAGATGCTTAGCACTTGTTGGCCCTTTTGCCTTCACTCTGCGGTCCAGCTCACCCCAAACCATCTCGATTGGGTTCAGATCTGGTGACTGTGGAGGCCAGGTCATCTGGCGAAGCACCCTATCACTCTCCTTCCTAATTAAATAGCCCTTACACAGCCTGGAGGTGTGTTTGGGGTCATTGTCCTGTTGAAAAATAAATGATGGTCCAACTAAACGCAAACCAGATTGAATAGCATGCCGCTGCAAGATGCTGGTTCAGTATGCCTTCAATTTTGCAAAAATCCCCAACAGTGTCACCAGCAAAGCACCCCCACACCATCACACCTCCTCTATGCTTCACGGTGGGAACCAGGCATGTAGAGTCCATGCATTCACCCTTTCTGCGTCGCACAAAGACACGGTGGTTGGATGGAAAGATCTCAAATTTGGCTTCAGACCAAAGCACAGATTTCCACTGGTCTAATGTCCATTCCTTTTGTTCTTTAGCCCAAACAAGTCTCTTCTGCTTGTTGCCTGTCCTTAGCAGTGGTTTCCAAGCAGCTATTTTACCAGGAAGGCCTGCTGCACAAAGTCTCCTCTTAACAGTTGTTCTAGAGATGTGTCTGCTGCTAGAACTCTGTGTGGCATTGACCTGGTCTCTAATCTGTGCTGATGTTAACCTGCGAATTCTGAGGCTGGTTACTCGGATAAACTTATCCTCAGTAGCAGAGGTGACTCTCGGTCTTCCTTTCTTGGGGCGGTCCTCATGTGAGCCAGTTTCATTGTAGTGTTTGTTGGTTTTTGCCACTGCGCTTGGGGATACTTTCAAAGTTTTCCCAATTTTTTATGACTGACTGCCCTTCATTTCAGCTCCCAGCTGTTGGCTTTATCATGGCTGGGTATCAAAATTTGAGGAGACCTCTAATTTTCATACACAGCCAAGATAAGCACATGGCTAGGTGCTGCAGCCTGTAGCCATATGCTTTATCTGTGCTGGGTATCATAATGTGTCGCCCAGAGAAAGTTGTACTCGGTCCCGGGCAGTACCGATAATGGGGAATGTTACTTTGGTGGCCGTTGCCTGGTCTCGTGCCCTGGGCCCCTTTTGTAATGGGAGTATTTACAGGGGACATAAGAGTTTTGTCATGTGACGCCACCTGTGGGTTGCGCTTAAGGATAGGGAACCGCCGCTTCTAAATGTGGGTTCTCCCAGAGCTGGTGGTGTTTGCAGCAATGATGTTGGGCCCTCTGCAGGTAGGGAGATGTAATGTGGGTAATAACGAAGACCACACCAGGTTGTCTTTAACAGTCTCTACGCACTTTGGGGTACAGTCTCCTTCTCCGTACGGCGGGCAGTGCGGACCCTGCAGGGAGGTAAGTGTTCTAACCCCAATTCTAGTTTACTGCTGATGCCCCCGGATAATTTGGTTCGATGAAGTCCGTGAAGGTGTCCTCACTGGGCAGGTATTTATCAAACCTTTTGAAACTGTCGCTTGACCAAGGGCCCTGTGCCCCGTTCGTGCTTCTGTGCCAGTGGTATCTCCGGTACCCGACCTGGCGACCTCTTTCCTGTGCCCTCGAGGTCACCATTACATGGACCCAGCTCAGGCACGTCCACACACCTCTCCTGTGTGCCACACTCTCCACTAACTGACTGACTGCTGACCTCTCCCACCAGGCTGGCTAAACCCTGGGACTCGTTCCCATGGCGACCATCCCCTTCCATGGTTTTAACCCTTTATGCCCAGTGTGGAGTGGAGAAGTAGGATTTTGGTTGTGCTTTGGTGGTATCAGCACTGGTACTCCAGGTCCCAGGGAAAATTATGGGTAATGGCAGAGGTGGATCCTTGCTGAGACCTCTTTTGCGAGCCGAGGCAAGATGGATCTTTATACTAAAATCCCTCACACCATCTGGATTTAATGAGGAACTGCTGTATACAGGCATTTTGGATTAGGACTTTGCAACTCTTGTAATACCTAAAATCTTTAGTATGGGGTGATCTGATATCATTGCATTTTCTTGCTCTATTCTTCACCCCTGACCAATTCTTTCCACATAGGGATTGATGGGAGAGGAATATGTATCGGATAAAGAGGAATATCTATGCAACAAGAAGATTCACCGAATCTGAAACATCGGAGGAACTCCTCTCTTACCATTTTACCATCTGCCAAAAGTACATAAAGATCCTGTTAACCCTCCAGGAAGACCAATAATATCTGGAATTGGCTCCTTGAATTTTTTGTTGAATGGTTTAGGGTTTATTTTAAGACATAATGTATTTGATTTTGAAGGGTCACTATACCTACAACGGCACGGGACCGCGATGGGGACTCGGGTCGCACCAAGTTTCGCAAATCTTTTTATGGGGCGATTTGAGTCCTCATCAATTTTAAGTAAGCTGGAAAATATAAAGAAAATAGTTTTTTATAGGCGTTTTATAGATGACCTGATAATTATCTGGAATGGTACAAAAGCAGAAGCAATAGAAATGATAAATACGTTGAATAAAAACGATTGGGGTATTTCATTTACTTCAGAAATAAATAATTAAAAAATAGTGTTTTTAGATTTGGAAATTAGCCATAAGGGGACTGGTATCATCACAAAAACGCATTTTAAGAAAGTTGATTCCAACGGATTTTTGGATTTCAGAAGTGCCCATTATAAAAAATGGAAAGAAAACATTCCATACAGTCAGTTCTTTCGCATCAGGAAAAACTGTACTGAAGATAAAGACTATGAAACCCAGGCTGATATTTTAAAGAAAAGATTTAAGGAAAAGAAATATCACAAAAAATTGGTTCATGCCGCATATGAAAAAACAGAGGAAAAAAACAGGAGGATTTTTTGGGTAAGAAAGAAGGGGAAAAAAATGAGGTGATGTGTAAAAAAACAAATGACAGAGAAGGAGGCAGGTGGAAATTTAATTTTATTACGACCTATAATAGAGGGAATAAGATGATACGTATGATTCTGAAAAAATATTGGTATATTCTAAAACGGGATCTGATTTTGGGAAAATATTTGCCTGAGGAACCAAATATAACATTTAGGAGGGGGAAAACAATAAAACGCTTAATAGCCCCAAGTAGATTAAGAGAAAATAAAAAAATAAAAAAAAAATCAGCAAGGATAGAAAAAAATGAAGATCAGGTGATTGGAGTTTTTAGATGTAGTTCTAGGAAATGTCATACGTGTGGAATTATAAACCATGGAGCAAAACAGATTACAAGTAAAAGTACAGGCGAATTAATTAAAATAAAACAAAATCTGAGTTGCGATAGCGATTATATTATTTATGTTATCGACTGTAGCTGTGGGCTACAGTATGTGGGACGCACGACACAGACGTTACGTGCTCGTATGAACGGGCACAGAAATAGAGCAAAAAATGGGTTTTTAAAACATAGTTTATCAAGACATATACTACTCAAGCATGAAAAGAATTTTAATATAAGGGTGACACCTCTAGAACAGATACCTATGGAAACGATCAATAGAAATTCTTTGCTCAATCGCAAAGAAACATATTGGATTTACCGCCTTCAAACATTGCATCCTAATGGCCTTAATGATATTGTGGAAAGAATATAGTATACATCCCTGTCTAAATATAATGAAAAAGAAAAAAAAAATATATATAATAAGATTTTAAATTTGTTTTTTTTTTTAAAGAATTTTTATCTAATTTTTTTTTTTTTGTTGTACTACTTTTTATTTGATAAATCTTATTGATAGTAATTTTATTGATAAATGCTTACAGTGTTTTTAGTTTTATGATTCTTTTTAGTGATTTGTTGTTTGTGGATTTGTTTTTAATGAACCACTAGAGTTGAAGTGAACTAAGAAACTGATTATACAGCTGTGGTTATATCCACACCCTTATTTGAATACCAGGTAAATTGTATTTATTTTTTTATCTATAAAGTAGAGTGAGATGCATTTTTATTTAGATACCTGAGGAAGGCGGTTGTTCCCGCCGAAACGCGTTGTATCCGTTTTTTATTTCCATATGTTTGAGTAATAAATTCCATTTGAGGACAAGAGTTTTTAAAATCATTACTACGGGGAGCGCGGCCACTACAGAATTGGTTTACTTCATTTTTAACTTTTTCACCTGTGGTAATCCGAGCCAGGACCATACACAGGATCAATTCAAGGCAAGCAGCAGACCCGGATAAGGAGACTTTGGAAAAGTCATATATGCCTGAAGTTTTGTGGCAAAAGGTGAGTGCATAAAACTTCAGTAAAAAAAAGGGCACCAGAGAGTCGCTTTGATAACGCGCTGAGATTGGCGCCGCATGTTTGTTTTTTATTATATACCCTGCAGGGAATCACCTTACTTCATAGTTTGACTGAGAGGAATCTTCCTCATCAGTGGAAAAACAAACAACCAACACCCAGGACCGGTGAAGGAGCGAGCAGCCAGTCTTAAAGATGGAATACTATACTAATAGGACAGTGAGGAGAAAGGAACTTTTAGCGTCGATTAAGAATGCAGCGGGCCAACGGAGATCAAATGGACTTATGGAACCCGTGATAGACCTTGAGATAAAAAAAACTATAACAGGTTTATTCTTCGAGTTTGAAAAACATATGAAATTGGAAATAAGGCATCAAATAGATGCTGATTTTTTACAAATTTGTACTGATCAGGGCATTGTGCCAAATGGCCTGAAAATACATTTTAATAGTACTTTTCCAGATGATAAGATATTCTCTGATAAATGGAATAATCTGCTGGATGACTGTTCATATAATTTGATGCGGCTGTTGATTGAGAAGCGCAATGGACTAGCGAGTACAGCGGCGCAACTCTGTGAAAAACAGCTAAAAGAACTAGAAAAATATAAATCACTTGATTTTTTTTAATCTCATTAATAATGATATTACTAGGAGATTAAAAACTTTTGAAAATGATATGGTGGACATAAAAATAAAAAAGTTTAGACGGGATACAGTTAAAATAAAACCACTAGAAAAAGAACTATTTCAAAAACCATTAGAGAAACCAAGTGGGGAAAATGAGAAAGCAAAAAATAAGAATAAGGAGCAGATAATATTAAAAAAACCTGAAAAATTAAACATCACTTCAAAACCCCCCAAAAACATAGAATTTACAGATAGATCTACTATAAAATATGGAAGTAATAAAGAAGGAGCTATATCAAAAACTAAAAACAAAATATTACCAAATACTTCCACCCCACAAGACCAGACAACAGGTAAGAAAACACAGAAAAAGGAGACTAAGGTATTGATAGAAAATCGTCCCCCTCTGGAACCAAATATTATTATAACAAAAAACATCCCGTTACAACCATCACAAGATTCAGTTTTTTCCCCATTGGAGATATCAGAACTTGTAGACGAACAAAATCAAACTGAAATAGATTTAAACATACTTGAATTTACAATACATGAAGAGACAGAACCATCATTAATATTCACCACAGTATTACAAGCACCTTCGCCATCACCTTCATCAATAACATCAAATATTTCTTTTTTAGAAATAGGTCCAACAAGACCAAGTACATCGGAGATAGTGATTTTACCCCCTGTAATCAGCTGCTCCCAGTTAGCTCAGAACCTGAGCCCAGTACAAAGGAATCCTATAACAAATTATTTTGTACCATTAGTAGACCAAAGAGCAAAAAAAAGAAAAATAGGGCAAGGGGATCGAGAGGAAAAGGGTACACAATAAAAAAGAAAGAAAGGAAAAATCGAAGTAATAAAAATAAAAATAAGGAAATTGAACTTGGAGAATCCGAAGGCATATCTATACCAACAATAAAAATATTTAATTTATCCTCATATATTTTATCTGAATCAGAAATAGAAATTTTAAGTAAAGGTTTAAATTTCTGGCCGACACAGGACGCAAATGCGTTTGATTTTTTTTTGGATCTAAACGCCTTTACACGAAAATTAACCCTCAAACGTCATTTTTTATTGGAAGAAAAAAAGATACCGAATATGAATAATATTAAATCAGTGAATGATATGGAATCTTCTGAAATGATTTATAATAATTATATACATAAAGAGGTACAGCCAAAATCGGGGTTTTACCCCACACAAAATAGAGGACATAATTTAGAGACTTTTTTTGCACTGGTTCAGGAAGAATTCAGACTTATGGAAGGAAACAAGGAAAATAAAGGTGATAAATTAATGAAGGATATAAGAAATAGTAATTGTAAGAAAATAAATAAAAATACACGTGTTTTTAATAAAGGAAGAAATTTGAACAATATTTCTAAGCAAGAGAAAGAGGCTCTGGAGGTTTTAAAAAATAACACAAATATTGTGATACGCCAAGCAGATAAAGGGGGCAGGGTGGTGGTCCAAAATAGAAAAGACTATATAGAAGAAGCGCAAATGTGGCGCCCCTGACCTGGTCAGGCACCACTGAGTACTGCACCCATGCTGGGGATAGTACAACACAGGTAATCCAGAGGGCTGACCGAGGTGTGACTACACAGGCGCATAGTGATCAGGTCTCACACATTTACCTTTGAGAGGACCCCTGGGGATCCCAGGAGGGGGCGAAGCCTCCATCTCCACTCGAGGGGTGTGGTGGAGAGCCTGGTTGCTAGGTGACGTAGGCAAGAACAGGAGAGGAGGAGCAGTGAGCCAGTTTAGTGTGGAGCTCAGGGAAAGTAGACGTGAGGAGCAGACCCTGGAGCTGTTGCAGTCTAACAGCGTCCGCGCAGTGACTACCGACGGGGGAGAACGGTCACCTGGTAGTGCTGCCCGAAATCCACACACGGCTAAAGAGAGAGCAACGGAGTGGAAAGTAAGGAGACTGTCAGGGAGTTACCAGGCCCAAACGGGTAGCAGGTCCCAGTGCAGGGATAGATTTACCTTTCCCTTGCCAAACCTGCATGAGGGGGCACTTTACACCCCCAAGACAACACCACAGAGTCCGCAGCCACGTAGCCACAGTGAGGGCCCATAGTTCACAGGAGGCAAGCAGCCGGAGTGACCTGGTCCAGGCTACAAGCAAACGGGCCAAAAAGAAGGGGAGAGAGGCACCAGCAACTTCCCTGGGCGACCCCAGCAGGGCTTCAAGCAGGGGTTACCCCAAAACACAAAGGGCTAAGGAAGGCGAGTTGGTAGCCACCCTCATCAGTCAGCCTGAAGGATACCTGGTTCCAGCCTGGTTCATCCCAGCTACGCCCGGGTTACTCACCCTGCCATCAACAGTGAGTAAAACCCCTGAAAGACGTTCTGCTTGTGTTGAGTTATTCTGCGCCTTGTGGTTCCACACACCTACACAGGGTCCTGGGGCTTGCCTCACTCTCAGGAGGCTATTACAACTGACTGCACCTACCATCAGCCCCAGGCACCCCTAACCTGCAGTGGCGGTCTCCACTGACCGCAATTCTGAGAGTGGCGTCACGACAATCAAAATAGAAGATTTCCTACCTGTGACAAGATCCAGCCGCGTGGAGTCCCTGAAGGTAATACACCGCTGCACCGACACCGAACCTCGGGGCCCCACACATCTGGCGTCACGAACAGGATAAGGACTAGACCTGTTCAGACAGGTGACCATGTGCCTGGGCGGTTCGCTTGGAAAATTGGAAGCGCCGCCATATTGCCACCATGAAAAGCGCGCTGAAAAACAACAGCAGCCCGTGCTGGGAGAAGTTACCGCCCACGAAGAGGTGTGGCTACCCAGAGATCCCCTGAAGAGTCCTGCGCTCGCAAGTGATGAGAGCGGAGGCGTTCAGAGACGTCGGGAAGGAAAGGGAGCCAGAAGCCTGCTGCTGGAAAAGGAAGAGCAGAAACTGATAAGCCTGCTGTTGGGAGAAGAGTTCAAAGCAGTGAAGGAACTGGCACTGAGGCTGCAAGGAAGAGTCGGAGGCCTGCTGCTGAGAAAAGATCTGCAGGGCAGCGACGACGCGGTGAAGATGGCGTCTGAAGATAGGAGCCCAGAGCCGGGTTCCGCTGCCTGGTGGTCCTGGGAGCTTGCCCAGTTCAGTGACCGACTGGAAGCGAGGATCGTGCAGCAGATCCGAGAGGGACGTGCGGAGCTGCAGGAAATCGCTGAAGCAGTTCAGGCCTATGAGAGGGGAACCGCACGACGAGTGCCAGACCGAGCGGCGACGACTCAGACCCCGATGATGGTACTGATGGGTGAGTCCTGTGTTGCCCCTGTTAGCGCGAGTGCCCCGACCCCTGCTGCCATGCCCGCGGTCCCAGGAGAGATGCCCGGCGCGGCGACGCTGAACCAGGCCGCAGCCACGCCAGGTGCGGCCCGCCAAGCCCAGGCCGCCGCAACGATGCCCAGCCCGACCCGCAAAGATCCGGCTGCCACCGCGACCCTCCTCCACGCCGCAGGTGTGACGCTGACCCAGGCCGCCGCCATGCTAGGCCCGGCCCGCCAAGACCCCACCGCAGCAGCGACGCTCGTCCGCGCCGCAAGTGAGGTGCTGAACCAGGCCGCAGCCACGCCAGGTGCGGCCCGCCAAGCCCAGATCGCTGCAGCGACGCCCAGTCCAGCCTGCACAGATCCCATCGCAGCTGCGACGCCAATTCAGGCCGCCGCCGCGATGCCTTGCCCGGCCCGCCAAGAACCGGCCACAGTAGCGATGCCCGCTAAGACTCCAGCTGCGACCCTGATTGAGACTGCGACAGCGACGCTGATCCAGGCCGCCGCCATGTCAGGCGCGGCCCGCCAAGACCAGGCCGCTGCCACGCCAGGCTCGGCCCGCCAAGACAAGACTGTACAACTATTTACCCCGGCCTGCAAGGCCAGAGCAGACACCGCTCCCCAGCCCAAGGAAGTCCCTGCTAGGAAGTCCCTGCTGGGGGAGGACCCCGAATACTGGAAGCTGAAGGCTGATCTAGAGGCCCACTTCCCAAAGGAGATGGTGGACCGGTATCTGCTCCCTCCGCATACTCACAGGAAGACTCCTGCAACATTCATGCCAAAGAGTCCCCCGCCCTGGCCTGCTGATGAAAATCCATCCCTAGCGCTGCCACAAGAGGAGTGCCCAGAAAAACTAAGGGGGAGGGGAGGCCAGGAAGCTGAGAAGCTGACCCCAGAGCCATCAACAGTGGATGCAGCACCAGTCCAAGAGCCAGAGATGCTGCCGTACTCCCGCTGGGATGAAGAGGGACCGACATCCTCCGCTGAGGAAGATCTGCCCAGATACATCACCTGGGAGCCTGCAAGCGGTGAGATAGCAGCCAGGCCGGACCCAGCCCGCAGGACACGGCGCCGCAGCAGGACAAGGGATCCACCTGCACAGCAGTCTCCCGAGAAGAAGGACGAGGTCACGGCCAGAGACTTAGAGGAGAAGCGGTCCTTGAGAAGAGCCAAATCACAGGTCAGAGGCCCACTTTGTCGAGGAGTTGTGGAAGACTTCAGCTTGAAGAGTGGATATGGCTTCATAGTTGCACCTGGCATGAAAGAAGGCATCTTCGTGAACAGAAGGGATGTTAGAGCACATTTACCTAGAGGGCATCCAGGAAGAAACCTACAGATAGGAGACTCAGTAGAGTTCACAAAACATCAAGGGGAAAGAGGATGGTATGCACTAGATGTCACACCATGTACCAGCAGTCCCTACAGCAAACCTGCTATCTCAACACTACAAGATAAAGAAACAGAAAAAGAAACAGACACAGAAGAAGAGGAAAGAAAAGACAAAGAACCCATTGATGAGACCACTACAGATGATGACAGAGATGGAGAAAGCAACAGGTGCCGTAGCCCTACAGGCCCAAGCCCTGGTAAGGAGGAAGAAGGAGCAAAGTTCATGTAAAGTAAAGTAAAGTACAGCAAGTTAAAGTACAGTTTTGCAACGTTTACAAGTTCAAGAAATGTGCCCACATGAACTAATGTGAGAAACCTCTTTTTGCACTTTGAAAAATGAACCTTAAGGCTATGAACTGGCTATAGCCACAAACTCTCGCAGTGTTTATAGTTACCCCAGAGGTACCACCACCAGAGCCAGCCTGTTTATGGGGCCCGGCTCGCCTGCAACCAGGGAGCACGCCTGTTTATGGGGCCTGGCTCTCCACCACAAAGAGGGTACCTGGTCAGCACCAACTGTGGAGGCCGCCTCTACATCCTGCCAGAAGAGGCTGAAGGCGCGGCTCCACCAGGCCAGGTATACCCTGAAACCGCCAGACCATGAAAGCCGCCTCTACATCCTGCCAGAAGTGGCTGAAGGCGCGGCCAACGGGAGAGGGTTTAGGGTGGGTTAACGGACTTGTGGGTGGAGGGTGGTGATGTATGGTACCTGATGGTTTTAAAACGTTTTACCATGTTTTACTGTTTTACGCATTTTAAAATGTTGTCTTGCAGCCCGAGGACGTGCTGGTGATAACTAAGGGGGAATGTGGCGCCCCTGACCTGGTCAGGCACCACTGAGTACTGCACCCATGCTGGGGACAGTACAACACAGGTAATCCAGAGGGCTGACCGAGGTGTGACTACACAGGCGCATAGTGATCAGGTCTCACACATTTACCTTTGAGAGGACCCCTGGGGATCCCAGGAGGGGGCAAAGCCTCCATCTCCACTCGAGGGGTGTGGTGGAGAGCCTGGTTGCTAGGTGACGTAGCCAAGAACAGGAGAGGAGGAGCAGTGAGCCAGTTTAGTGTGGAGCTCAGGGAAAGCAGACGTGAGGAGCAGACCCTGGAGCTGTTGCAGTCTAACAGCGTCCGCGCAGTGACTACCGACGGGGGAGAACGGTCACCTGGTAGTGCTGCCCGAAATCCACACACGGCTAAAGAGAGAGCAACGGAGTGGAAAGTAAGGAGACTGTCAGGGAGTTACCAGGCCCAAACGGGTAGCAGGTCCCAGTGCAGGGATAGATTTACCTTTCCCTTGCCAAACCTGCATGAGGGGGCACTTTACACCCCCAAGACAACACCACAGAGTCCGCAGCCACGTAGCCACAGTGAGGGCCCATAGTTCACAGGAGGCAAGCAGCCGGAGTGACCTGGTCCAGGCTACAAGCAAACGGGCCAAAAAGAAGGGGAGAGAGGCACCAGCAACTTCCCTGGGCGACCCCAGCAGGGCTTCAAGCAGGGGTTACCCCAAAACACAAAGGGCTAAGGAAGGCGAGTTGGTAGCCACCCTCATCAGTCAGCCTGAAGGATACCTGGTTCCAGCCTGGTTCATCCCAGCTACGCCCGGGTTACTCACCCTGCCATCAACAGTGAGTAAAACCCCTGAAAGACGTTCTGCTTGTGTTGAGTTATTCTGCGCCTTGTGGTTCCACACACCTACACAGGGTCCTGGGGCTTGCCTCACTCTCAGGAGGCTATTACAACTGACTGCACCTACCATCAGCCCCAGGCACCCCTAACCTGCAGTGGCGGTCTCCACTGACCGCAATTCTGAGAGTGGCGTCACGACAATCAAAATAGAAGATTTCCTACCTGTGACAAGATCCAGCCGCGTGGAGTCCCTGAAGGTAATGCACCGCTGCACCGACACCGAACCTCGGGGCCCCACACATAG
Organism: Anomaloglossus baeobatrachus; assembly: GCF_048569485.1. Classification (NCBI taxonomy): domain Eukaryota; kingdom Metazoa; phylum Chordata; class Amphibia; order Anura; family Aromobatidae; genus Anomaloglossus; species Anomaloglossus baeobatrachus. The sequence continues at coordinate 222,065,651 of NC_134354.1, forward strand.
GATCCTCTCAGATGCTAAATATTACTTAAGACTAGATAATGATCCAACACAAATATATATATAAAAGAATATAAATCACTTATCAATGAAGCTTTTATGGAAAATATTATAAATAAAAATGAAAAACATTTTTTGATGATTCCTACACCAACAATGGCATTGTTTTACCATCTGCCAAAAGTACATAAAGATCCTGTTAACCCTCCAGGAAGACCAATAATATCTGGAATTGGCTCCTTGACTACAAATTTATCTCACTATATAGACCTTTTTCTACAGGACATTGTTAAATCCTTACCATCATATCTAAAAGATTCCACACAATTAATCAATGATCTCAGAACTATCGAATGGCAAGAACATTTTTATTTTATTACCATGGATGTTAATGCATTATATTCCAATATAGATCATGATCGAGGGATTAATGCGGTAGATTATTATCTCACAAAGATGGGGCTTGCAATTAAACAAAAGAATTTTTTGTTGAATGGTTTAGGGTTTATTTTAAGACATAATGTATTTGATTTTGAAGGGTCACTATACCTACAACGGCACGGGACCGCGATGGGGACTCGGGTCGCACCAAGTTTCGCAAATCTTTTTATGGGGCGATTTGAGTCCTCATCAATTTTAAGTAAGCTGGAAAATATAAAGAAAATAGTTTTTTATAGGCGTTTTATAGATGACCTGATAATTATCTGGAATGGTACAAAAGCAGAAGCAATAGAAATGATAAATACGTTGAATAAAAACGATTGGGGTATTTCATTTACTTCAGAAATAAATAATTAAAAAATAGTGTTTTTAGATTTGGAAATTAGCCATAAGGGGACTGGTATCATCACAAAAACGCATTTTAAGAAAGTTGATTCCAACGGATTTTTGGATTTCAGAAGTGCCCATTATAAAAAATGGAAAGAAAACATTCCATACAGTCAGTTCTTTCGCATCAGGAAAAACTGTACTGAAGATAAAGACTATGAAACCCAGGCTGATATTTTAAAGAAAAGATTTAAGGAAAAGAAATATCCCAAAAAAATTGGTTCATGCCGCATATGAAAAAAACAGAGGAAAAAAACAGGAGGATTTTTTGGGTAAGAAAGAAGGGGAAAAAAATGAGGTGATGTGTAAAAAAACAAATGACAGAGAAGGAGGCAGGTGGAAATTTAATTTTATTACGACCTATAATAGAGGGAATAAGATGATACGTATGATTCTGAAAAAATATTGGTATATTCTAAAACGGGATCTGATTTTGGGAAAATATTTGCCTGAGGAACCAAATATAACATTTAGGAGGGGGAAAACAATAAAACGCTTAATAGCCCCAAGTAGATTAAGAGAAAATAAAAAAATAAAAAAAAAATCAGCAAGGATAGAAAAAAATGAAGATCAGGTGATTGGAGTTTTTAGATGTAGTTCTAGGAAATGTCATACGTGTGGAATTATAAACCATGGAGCAAAACAGATTACAAGTAAAAGTACAGGCGAATTAATTAAAATAAAACAAAATCTGAGTTGCGATAGCGATTATATTATTTATGTTATCGACTGTAGCTGTGGGCTACAGTATGTTGACGCACGACACAGACGTTACGTGCTCGTATGAACGGGCACAGAAATAGAGCAAAAAATGGGTTTTTAAAACATAGTTTATCAAGACATATACTACTCAAGCATGAAAAGAATTTTAATATAAGGGTGACACCTCTAGAACAGATACCTATGGAAACGATCAATAGAAATTCTTTGCTCAATCGCAAAGAAACATATTGGATTTACCGCCTTCAAACATTGCATCCTAATGGCCTTAATGATATTGTGGAAAGAATATAGTATACATCCCTGTCTAAATATAATGAAAAAGAAAAAAAAAAAAATATATAATAAGATTTTAAATTTGTTTTTTTTTTAAAGAATTTTTATCTAATTTTTTTTTTTTTGTTGTACTACTTTTTATTTGATAAATCTTATTGATAGTAATTTTATTGATAAATGCTTACAGTGTTTTTAGTTTTATGATTCTTTTTAGTGATTTGTTGTTTGTGGATTTGTTTTTAATGAACCACTAGAGTTGAAGTGAACTAAGAAACTGATTATACAGCTGTGGTTATATCCACACCCTTATTTGAATACCAGGTAAATTGTATTTATTTTTTTATCTATAAAGTAGAGTGAGATGCATTTTTATTTAGATACCTGAGGAAGGCGGTTGTTCCCGCCGAAACGCGTTGTATCCGTTTTTTATTTCCATATGTTTGAGTAATAAATTCCATTTGAGGACAAGAGTTTTTAAAATCATTACTACGGGGAGCGCGGCCACTACAGAATTGGTTTACTTCATTTTTAACTTTTTCACCTGTGGTAATCCGAGCCAGGACCATACACAGGATCAATTCAAGGCAAGCAGCAGACCCGGATAAGGAGACTTTGGAAAAGTCATATATGCCTGAAGTTTTGTGGCAAAAGGTGAGTGCATAAAACTTCAGTAAAAAAAAGGGCACCAGAGAGTCGCTTTGATAACGCGCTGAGATTGGCGCCGCATGTTTGTTTTTTATTATATACCCTGCAGGGAATCACCTTCTCTTACTATCTCGTCTTGGTTCGACAAGGATCATGATGGACACGTTGTGATGAACTTATGTATTAAGCATGTCTATGCCTCATTTTTAGGCTTAGGAACTTGAAGGCTTCTTGATGCGGCTCAATTCATTAAATTGCTGATACCGATGACAGGCCATAATGCTTTGTAATGGGAAGGTCCTTATATGAGTGTCGCGGGCGGAGGAGGGGACGCTGCGCTCACCCACTGCTCGGGTCCGGCTGCTGCTGCTCGGTGGTGGCTCCAGCGGTGGGCCGGATTCCGGGGACTCGAGCGGCGTTCCTCGCCCGTGAGTGAAAGGGGGTGGTTTGGGTTTAGGGATATTGTCCGTGACGCCACCCACGGTTTGTGGTGAGATTGGTGACACCACCGCTGCTCTGGACGGGGATCCCGGGAGCGATGACAGGGAGCAGCTTGGATGTTGGTTCTTGTCTCCGTGGGTAGGAGGGGGGTTGGTTGTCCCGGAGCCCGGTGAGGGAGGTAGGGATGGATGGCAGGCGGGTTACGGGGCCTGGTGAGTTGCAGGGTCACGGGGGCAGTGCTGTGCCGCACGGCACGGTGGTACTCACTCAGCCAATGACGAATGCAAAGTCTCCGGTAAAACAAACGGCTGGATGAACGGGTTCCACAGACGGCTGCGGTGTTTCTCCTCCCGGCAGGTTGATGGTGACTGCCTTTCCCTGCACCTGCATTGTGTTATGGTTCCAATGGCTTCCCACCGGTAACCCGCTCCCCAGCTTGGATGGATTCTGAAGGAGCCCCTTTTGCCCGCAGGCTCTGGCCCTGGGAACTGTAGCCTTGGTGGTGACTGTGTTTCCCTCTACGGTGTGAGCTGTTGCCTTCCATCGGGTCTTGACTGTTGGGAAACCCCGGAGGTTCCCTTCACTAACGGATTTGACCAGTTTTACGGCGACTCCTAGCCTGGTCGGGGTCCGTAAGCCCTGCCGGATGGTGCTGGCTTCTCTTTACTCTCCGATCCGGTACCGCCGGGCCATCGCCCGTCCACGGTCCTTACGTTTTGCTCCAATTAGCCTCTCCTGGAGACGGTCACCACCGTCTGCCAACCTTGCTGTACCGTCCGGGCCACACACCCGGACGCCGTCAGACTGTTCCTCTACCACTTTACTGCCTCACTCCAACTTCTCTCAAAACTAATCTCATCTCTTCCCGCCTCCAGGACTGTGAACTCCTCGGTGGGCGGGGCCAACTGCCTGGCCCACCCCCTGTTGTAGACATCAGCCCCTGGAGGAAGGCAACAAGGATTTTGTGTTTGACTTCGGTGTGCCTAACCAGGGTGTGGGGTGTGTTGGTGTAGTTCTGTGACGACCTGGCTTGTCCAGGGCGCCACATGAGCACTAAAACTTATATTTATAACTTTCAGGGATTATGCCCAGGGTTGTATACCCATTAGTGTGATTTTATATAACCCTATTGATATGGTAGTAACTGGTGATACATGTGATGTAGATTATAGCATTTGGATCCTTCTGTCCCACTGTATTCATATTTTTCTATGGTAGGGCCTAGGATAAATCCGCAAATTGTGGTACCAACTACATGAACCTCTCGGGACTGTCCTTAAGGTTACATACTCACCAGCCTGAATTGGTGTAATCCCATGTATGTGGCAGCATGAGACTAACAAATGATGTATATTGTGGCACCTTAATCCAATTGTGTGACCGGTTCTTTTACATGCCATTGGTTACCCCTAGTCTTGTGGGCCGTATATAAATCCGCAGTTGTGGTACTAATGATGGGGCTATTACTTCCTTTACTGATGAAACCACTACATTCGTGATCCTACGTGCATATAATAGCATGATGTGGTATTAACTAGCTCAAAGGATTAATCCACAGTCATGTGGTATTATGTGACCACCATGGGACATCATGATGGTTTAATCATGTTAGAGTGTTTGTATATATATATATGGGAGCATTATTAGGATTCACTACTATTAATACTATTGTCATCTGTGTATTTCATGTGGCCCCTAAATATCTTTTGAAATCCATAATTCTGGTGCACTCTCCTACGTATAAAAGCAAGTTTCTGCTAACTGAGCTGATAGTCTGTGTAACCCTATAGATGCTTAATATTCTCTGTACATCATATGTTTGACAAATCATCTGTTTACCTATTTGAGTCATGGGCATGCGTAGTGCTCACAACATAACGCTTATCCCTGAAGTTCTTAGCGTGACCTCATTTCTGGTCACAACGATAATCACACTCCTACACTACCCTTACTTTGAGCATATTTTCTCTATATATTCAGGACATGATGTGACTTCTGGTTTACGGAGCTCCGGATATCACATCACTTCCAGTCATGGCGGCACCCATACTCCGGCGTCAGAGCTTCTGACTTTGATCACTAATGGTATGCAAATTGTTTTATTGTTGAAATGATTAACAATTTGGGTCCCTATATATACCTCATGACATGAGGTTCAGGCCACACCCTCCCCTGACGAAGCTGTCCGCAGCGATACGCGTGGGGCCTTCCACGCTCCCTCTGGTACCACCATGACATCCTGTCTCTGCTCTGCACTTGGGCTGTATATTGCCATGGCTTAACCCTCTCCCCCCTCCTTTTTACTTATACAGGGCGTGAGACTGACTCATACGGTCTTTATAAGGTATTTTCCGGTCTGGTCCATCACTAGGACCTATACTGGTCTTCATTACGGCAGGGCTCTCATGTTTATATGGTCCTGGCATTAGAATCAGCACTGTTTTATTGCCAGTAACACTATACCAGCGGCACTGTGTTTGACACAAAATTGGAACATACCACTGACACATATTTATGTGGTCTTTTGTCTGATACTATTATCCGATTTTATCTGGTCAACTGCATCATGTACTTATCGTACTAGCTCCAGATTCTGGAAACATATTGCATACGAGCATCGAGGTATGTGTTGTACTTTCTGACCTCATATACAATTGTAATGACATGAGCCCTGGAAGGTCATACAAACCATATTGAGAACTTTAGGAGGTATAGAGAATCATTACTTATTATAATTTGACTTGTTTACATCATTTTGCATTTTTCTCTTATGTATAGTGATACCCTATCCATCCCTGTAGGGGGAACGTGTTTTGTACCTGTGTATTGTGGCGCCCCTGACCCGGTCAGGCACCACTGAGTACTGCACCCATGCTGGGACAGTACTTCCAGGTAATCCTAAGGGCCAGAACGAGGTGTGTATGCACAGACACATCAAGCAGTTCTCCCACACCAGTAGATTGGACCCTTGGGCAGTCTCCGGTGGGGGATGGCCTTCAAATCTTGTCAAGGGGTGAAGCAGAGGGGCTGGGAGCTAAAGTGCAGAGGTTGTCAGGAAGAGAGGAGAGCCACTCTGGTGGTGGTGAGCGGCGGTCGCGAGGTGATACGCGTGCGGCCACTAGTCAGACCCTGCATGAGGTAGTAACGGCTAGCGGGGGAGAACGGTCACCTGGTGAAGACAGAAGGGTGTTCCTGGTAACTAGGCACATACAGGGTACAGGTCCCTAGAGCAGACTCCAGTTTAACTACCTGCTAAACCTGCTGGTGAGGGGAACTACAAGTACCTCACCAACCTCACAGAGTCTGGGCCTCAACAGCAACGCAGGGACCCATAAGGGGACAGAGCCTGGAGCCATTTCACTTGGTCCACGCTGCCGGCAAACGGGCCGAACACAGGGGAGAAAAGGCAGTAGCGACTCCCTGGATAGACCCCCATCGTACTTCACGTCAGGGGGTTATCCGAACACAGAGTGCTAGGAAGGTGAGCTAACAGGTTACCCTCACACCTGCTCGAAGGAACCCTGGTCTTACCTGATTAATCACAGCAACGCCCGGGTCAGCTCACAACAACATCTGAAGTGAGTAAAAACCAGTTGAAAGACTTTTGGACTCAGCCTGTGTTATTCCGGGTCCCGCTATCCTACTCAGCCAAGCCCCTGGGGCCTGCCTCACTCACGGGAGGCTACATTATCTGTCTGCATACCCCATCAGCCCAATCGTAAAACCTGCAGTGGCGGTCATCCACATCCCTGACCGCAAGCCGTGAGTGGCGTCACGACATATATAAAAACTGACATTACCTGTCGCCATCTTGAATAAGCCCTGTGGCGTCCCCGAAAAGGATCAGCACCCCTGAGGCGTCACAGTATCTTTTGCACATTTTAATTGTTTTTAATGTCCACGTGTGTGTGTGTGTCTTTTGGACCTAATAAAAGTTGTTATTTATATGGACCACAGTTACTGTTCATTATTATAAAGTGGGTTGCGCGTCTATTATGCATGAGCTTTTCTCTTCTCCATTTCTGTGTGTCTCTGTGGCGCGGGGAAGCCCTGTGATGCCGCAGCTGCGTCCCCTCCAGTCCCCGTCCCTCTGTGTCTCTGTGGCATAGTTGGGTCACTGACCTGCGCTTTGGGGCCTCCTGTGGGTCGGGGCTTACTGTGCTCCATCGCGTCGGGTGTAGGGAGCTTCCATGGCGGTGTCCCTTGTACCTGTCCGACGGCTGCATCATGGCGTTGTCAGGGTTTCGGCAAGTGAGGGAGTCCTAATTGAGCGGTCGTCGCTGATTGGGTGTGGGTAGAGTAAGGTGTGGGTATGTGGGGGATGTGATGCAGGGCCACTGCTGATTGGGTGAGGTGGAGTGAGGGGTGTGTGTGTGTGTGGGGGTTTGGCCTGCTGGAGCTGTGTGGGCGTGGTTTAGGCAGTTTCAGCGTATGACGTCATTTCTTGGACAGACATGTGCCGCCCCCGTGCCGGCAGCCTGCCGCTGCTCGGGTCTGGGCCTTCCAGTGGGTGGCTCGAGGGTCTCCGGACCCGGGGGATCCCGTGGACACTCCGAATGAAAAGGGTTGGGGGAATGTTGGTTGTAGGACGTATATGTACGGGCGGGGCCGTATTAGGTTCATGACGTCACCCACGGTATGTGGTGAGTTTGGACTGCACTGCTGCAGTTACGGGGCACCTGGGGGAGATGTTGTGCAGCAAGTTGTTAACCCCTCTGTGGGCAGGGACGGTGGCCCCGGGCCCCGTTGGGTGCTTTGTTGGTGCAGGGAGATGGGCGGCCGCAGGGTACTGGTGTACTCACTATTGAAGGAAACACACGAGTCTCTGGTATACCAAGGTGATGATGGTCGGTGCCCGCAGCCGGCTGCGTTCTGGTCCCCCACCCGGCTGGTGGTCTCTGTCTTTCTCCTGCACCTTTGTGTAATGGTGGACTGCCTGTGCTAGCAACTTCAGGATTCTGCTCCCGGCTGGATGCGGCCTACGGAGCCCTTTCCCACAGACGCTGGCCCGTGGGCTCTCTGAGCCCTGTCAGTGGCCTTTTATCCCCCTCGTTAGGCTGTTGTCTTCTAATAGGGACTTTGGGTGGGACAGGACCTCTAGTCCTGGCCTCAATCGGTTAATTAGCTGGTTCCAGTCACTTCTGGTCCCAGCTTCAGGGTCAGAGTACCCCCCTCTGTGCTCCGGTTTCCGAGTCGGTTCCCCGGGTCGGTACCGGCGGGCCACTACCCTGTCCCGCTCCACCTCGGTTCCACCGAGCCGTCTTCCCGGCTCCTGCAGACGGAGAACGCCGTCTGCCTCCTAGCCAATGGTACGAGGGCTCCTACGCTGGCGCCGTTCAATTTGGGGTATTCGCCTCTGCTGGAGCTGGACACAGCTCCAGCCCACACTCCTCTCCAACTTGAACTCTAAGTGAATCGTTGAGAACTGTTTTCCCACCCCCGGGCTGTCTAGACTCCTTGGTGGGCGTCTTCCAACCGCCTGGTTCCTGAGGGGGGTGACTAGGGTTTTAAGGTTGGCTGATGTCACCAGTGAGGGAAAGGTGTAGTGCAGGGGCCTATCTGTGACTACCTGGCCCAGCCAGAGCGTCACACTCCCACTTGGTTAAACACAGACCGTCCGCGGGCTGTCCGACCACCACCGGTTTATTTTGTTTAACTGAAAAAGATAAAAGGGGGTAAAAACATTTACAAACATAATAACATATTTACATTCATGGAGATTTTAGTTTCTTCCCTTGACGGGAGGCATTTTACTTTAACGTTGCATAACATTTTTATTAACCGGGACAGGACCATGTCCTTTTCACCTTAACCCACCCAAACAAACCTAGCCCTGGTGCCACCGCTAAGCACTGGTGCGCACCCCTTTTCCCCAGTCCAAGAAATGGGTTCGGGTCCAGGGGGTGCCCACATGGGTCGGGTAATAAGTTCCTTACCCGGCAGTCTCTCTCAAAAGCCCCACATCCAGGGGACCCCTGACTCGGAGGGTAGTCACCGGTCGCCATGGTGACAAGACCTCGGCCTACTCTGCCGCAGGCCCTTCCTCCAACCAGCCTCTCCAGAGACTGCGGCATGATGAAAAGGGTGGTCTGGGGCTATTTACAAGACCCAATAGTTTTTGGGTTGGCCTGCAAGTTCTCAGCCATGTCTTTTTTTTAGAAATGTAGTGAAACAAATGGGAACATCAACAGGGTCCCAACGGTGACTTTGCAGAAAGGTAGCCGAGAACCACTATCTCTTTAACATTCTGAATCAAACTCAGGACTGGAGTATGGTGGAGAGGGACGGATGTGTAGCTAGGCGCCCATGGTCACCCTTATTCTTACATCCAGGGCAAACCACCCCCTCTCGCCGCAGTGCCATGTGTAGGTCATCAGCTCCCCGGGCTCCAGGTCCCGGTTGGGATGGCCGACGGGCAGGTGCGGGTATACATCCCTCCGGGACACAAATATTTCAACCTCCATGCCCGGCTCAAAGATGAAACCCCATCCGCTCCGGGGGTCAAAGTGCCGGACTTGGCCCTCATGTGTCCGGCCCCTCACCCGGTAGGTGGCTTTCCTAAGATTGTCCTTCTCCTGGATGGTTCGGGATAGGACTTCTGCTTTTCTTTTCTCATGGGCCGCAATTTCTCAGCCCAGCTGGTGCTGCTGCCGCTCCCAATATGGAGCGTCTGCGGCCTGCTCCAGAGTGACCTGCGCGGGGGCCGAGCCCAGCCGGAGCACGTCTGTGCTGGCTACGACCGACACTTTCAGCAGTAGAGGGCCCCGCTGTGACGTAGCTTGTATGGCTGCCCCGCAGGCACATTTCCGCTGCACCTTAGCCGAGGCCGGGAGTCTGGGAGCGCCAGCGCTTCCTGTCGGGGACCGCCTCTGCCGTGGCCGGGCGGACTGCCGGGGCCTTTGTCGTCTCAGGCGCGGCCTCCTCCGGGATCGGTGGCGGGTCCAGAGCAAGACGGGGCACCTTCCGGATGCTGGTGGTATGTGGAACCGGGGTCGGTGCCAGGGCAGTGATGGGTTGACTGCTGGCAGCTTCTTCGGGCTAGTCCTCACGGGCCGGTGGGACGGACTAAGCTGCCAGTGTTGGTGGCAGCGGACCGAGCGGGGCGTCAGCAGCAACCGGTACGGGCGGCGAGGGAGGCAGTATGGAAGGCAGGGGCAGACCGGGTCCCTCTGCCTGATCGGCCGGTCCCTGGGGAACATATGGGCGTGGGTCGCTTACCCGCTCCTTTAAGGTTGCCTCCACTTCATGTGGCCGCACAGCCGCAGCCAGCTCCTCCATCTCGGCCGTCCACCGCGCTAGCATAAAGCGCGCCTGCGCCTGGATCCGGCGACACATCCGTGCGGTCTGGGCTTCTACACGTTCTGCTGTTCCGGATATGAGCTCCTGCACTCCGGGCTTGTTGGACGGGTCGGCCATGTTGCTCTCCCGTTGTCCAGGAACCGTCAGAAAGAACTGTGGAAAAAAGCGCACATAGGGTCTTATCCGATGATAAATGGAGATATAACAAACAAGACAGGTACTCACCTGCTATGGTTGTGACAGGCACAACTCCTGGGAAAGCCAAAACATTTGAATGTAAAGAAAGCGGTCAGCTGCAGCCCCGATAAAGCCGTGGAGAGAAAACAATTGAGATAAAGAATCGGGTTTGATGCTGCGCTAAAAACCACAATATCCAAGGTTGTAAAAAAACAACATAGAGGCTGTTCTTTTATTTTTCCTTGTCCTGATGAAGAAGGCGGACATGCCTTTGAAACGCGTAGACCTTTGGAAATAAAGAAACCCGATTCTTTATCTCAATTGGGGTCCAGGAACCAGAAGGGTGGCAGGGTCCTGGAGTCCCTACCCTTTATCTGCTCGGTCACATGTCGCAGAATCTTCCCACGTCCCCCCTTGGCATTTTCCTGGCACTTCTCTTTCAGGCCGGTAAGTTTCGTTTTGCGACTTCCGTCCGTGCTTTCCGGCCGTGTTCCCAGGGAGCGGGGCTTCGGCTTTCGCGCCCTTTTCTCGGGGAAGGAGACTCTGGGCGGGAATCTTCGTGCCAAAAGATGGCGGCAAGATGGCGGTTTCTAGAAATTTTGCAACGGATCACCGCTGACTTCAATACAAGGCGCACTTCCACAAGGTAAGTGGATGGGTAAGTATCCTGTTTGTGACGCCAAGTTTCGGGGTGTGCCGCCCCCGTGCCGGCAGCCTGCCGCTGCTCGGGTCCGGGCCTTCCGGTGGGTGGCTCGAGGGTCTCCGGACCCGGGAGCTCCCACGGACTCTCCGAATTAAAAGGGTTGGGGGGATGTTGGATGTAGGACTTATATGTACGGGCGGGGCCGTACTAGGTTCGTGACGCCACCCATGGTATGTGGTGAGTTTGGACATCACCTCTGCAGTTACAGGGCACCCGGGGGAGATGTTCTGCAGCAAGTTGTTAACCCCTCCGTGGGCAAGGATGGTGGCCCCAGGCCCCGTTGAGTGCTTTGTTGGTGCAGGGAGATGGGCGGCCGCAGGGTACTTACTATTGAAGGAAACACATGAGTCTCTGGTAAACCAAGGTGATGGTGGACTGTGCCCGCAGCCGGCTGCGTTCTGGTCCCCCACCCGGCTGGTGGTCTCTGTCTTTCTCCTGCACCTTTGTGTAATGGTGGACTGCCTGTGCTTGCAACTTCAGGAGTCCGCTCCTGGCTGGATGCAGCCCAAGGAGCCCTTTCCCACAGACGCTGGCTCGTGGGCTCTCTGAGCCCTGGCGGTGGCCTTTTATCCCCCTCGTTGGGCTGTTGTCTTCTAATAGGGACTTTGGGTGGGACAGGACCTCTAGTCCTGGCCTCAATCGGTTAATTAGCTGGTTCCAGTTACTTCTGGTCCCGGCTTCAGGGTCCGAGTACCCCCCTCTGTGCTCCGGTTTCCGAGTCGGTTCCCCGGGTCGGTACCGGTGGGCCTCTTCCCTGTCCCGGTCCACCTCGGTTCCACCGAGCCGTCTTCCCGGCTCCTGCAGATGGAGACCACCGTCTGCCTCCTAGCCAATGGAACCAGGGCTCCTACCCTGGCGCCGTTCAATTTGGGGTATTCGCCTCTGCTGGAGCTGGACACAGCTCCAGCCCACACTCCTCTCCAACTTGAACTCTAAGTGAATCTCAACTGAACTGCTTTCCCACCCCCGGGCTGTCTAGACTCCTTGGTGAGCGTCTTCCAACCGCCTGGTTCCTCCCCCTGGTTTGTCCATCCAGCCCTGAGGGGGGTGACTAGGGATTTAAGGTTGGCTGATGTCACCAGTGAGGGAAAGGTGTAGTGCAGGGGCCTATCTGTGACTACCTGGTCCGGCCAGGGCGTCACAGACAGACAGAGAGACAGAATAGGGCGGTTATATTTTTATATATACATATATATATATATATATATATATATATATATATATATATATATATATATATTAGTATAATGGTTGCATTGACACTCGTTCTAATGGTTGTATTGACACTCATTCTAATGGTTGTATTGACACTCATTCTAATGGTTGTATTGACACTCGTTCTTTGTTAAAAATTATCCCTTTGTTAAAGAAGTCTGAAGCAAGTGCATTGAGACGCCCGCAATGCACTACTAGCCTGATTTGCATATGGTTTCTACATTAGTTTCTCATGATTGCACAGTGGCTCTACAGAAAAGGTATTCTATATCCCCAAACATGCTGATAGGTTCCCTTTAAGGGGAATCTGTCACCAGGTTTTTCCCCCCCTAATCTGAGAGCAGCATTATGTAGGGGCAGAGATCCTGATTCCAGCGGTGTTTCACTTACTGGGCAGCTTAGTGTAGTTTTGATAAAATCACTGTTTAATCAGCAATATATTATCATTAGAGGACTACTTGGCCTGCTGCCAGGTAGTCCGCATATTCATGAGCTCTGTATAACTGCTAGATTTCCAGTGTAGAAAACATTGATTTTATCAAAATGATAGCAAACAGCTCAGTAAGTGACACATTGCTGGAATCAGGGTCTCTCTCTCTCTACATTATGCTGCTCTCAGATGGGGGAGCAAAAACCTTGTGACAGATTCCCTTTAAGTTGTCAAAATCTCAACCATATGCAATCATCAACACTTGATATACGGTAGGTTTCATATTAATCGAATGTATCCAGAGAAAAGAGGTTCTGTAACAACTGTAGACCTGTATTATAAAGAACAATGTTCTCTTACTATAAATCCCATATATTGGAATTGGACGGCTGCGTTCTATAGCGTTTGCATTGCTGCCACTGTACATTCTATACCTGCAGCTTTCCAGCCGAGGTTCCGGATACCAGTGACCTTGACAACACTTACAATGCCTCAAAGATCTTTCTATCCTGAGCATTCAGTGCGATTCTCTTTCAGCCTCACGTTTTTGGGCATGTGTCATTTTAAGCTTTAGCAACACATGACAGCCATACATTAAAGATATTTTATCTAGCACGCTGTGCCCATGTTGCCTGGCAACCTCAATATCATCCTGTCTCACTTGTTACCAGATGCTGACACAGCAAAATGGAACGTACACTGAGATCAGGACATATTTGTAAAATGATTTCCAAAGGAACATCTTATGAGATGAAAATCAGGGGCACAGCCATAGGGGATGTAATGGTAGCCATCACAAATGAGCCCTCTATGCCACACTGTAAGGCCTCCTTCACATGTACGTGTGGCTTTCATTTTTTCATGAATACCACATGTGATCTTCTCATGTCCGTATTCTGACATGTGCAGTATGTACATGTGAAGCACACTGATACATGCACAGATAACAAGGGCTAACACAAAGTCTATGGGTCTGTGAAAAACAGAACGTATGGATGGCATCCGTGTGCCATCCGTGTACTGCACGTGTTTAACATTGAGAGTATATGAGAAGCTTTGTAATATCTTTATTTCTATAGCCATACTGGGAAAACACAAATGACACACGATGGCACACTGTCTGAAAACATTGATAACACTGGTACCATTTTTCATATACATGCTTTATATGTAAGTGTGAAGGGGGCCTAAAGGGTGCTTTACACGCTACGAGATCGCTAGCTATAGCTAGCGATGTCGTGCACGATAGCACCCCCCCGTCGTTCGTGTTGACATTTGGTGTTTGCTGCCGTAGCGAACATTATCGCTACAGCAGCGTCACACACACATACCTTGTCAGCGACGTCGCTGTGAACGCCAAACAATCCCTCCCTCAAGGGGGAGGTGCGTTCGGCGTCATAGCGACGTCACTGCGGCGTCACTAAGTGGCCAGCCAATAGAAGCGGAGGGGCGGAGATGAGCGGGAAGTAACATCCCGCCCACCTCCTTTCCGCATTGCCGGTGGACGCAAGTAAGGAGATGTTCGTCATTCCTGCAGTGTCACACATAGCGATGTGTAGTGCCGCAAGACCGACGAACAACACCGTATCGATAGCAGCAACAATATTAAAGAAATGAGCGACGTGTCATCGAGCAACGATTTTTCACGTTTTTGTGCTCGTTGATCATCGCTCATTTGTGTTACATGCTGTGATGTCGGTAACGGTGCCGGATGTGCGTCACTAACAACGTGACCCCGACGATATATCGTTATCGGTATCACAGCGTGTAAATCCCCCTTAAGACACGACCTCTGGATGTGGGATGGACCCTCATTCATTAGCACATGACGTAAACACACAGTAACTGTATGTTCCAAATAAAATACACAAATAGTGATAGGCGAACCTGGACTATAAAATTCCGGATCTGCGCGGTTTCAAAAGTATCCGGGTGCCGGACTCGGACCTGGAGGTCCCAGGCAACTACGATAATGACCCAGATCCAACAATTCGGGAAATAAAAAAAATAAGAGTAAAATAAAAATAAAGCAAGCGCACTATACTTACAGTGCCTTGTGAAAGTATTTGGCCCCCTTGAATTTTTCAACCTTTTCCAACATTTCAGGCTTCAAATATAAAGATAAAAATTTTAATGTTATTGTGAAGAATCAACAACAAGTGAGACACAATTGTAAAGTTGAATGAAATTTATTGCTTATTTTAAACTTTTATAAAAAATAATAAACTGAAAAGTGGGGCGTCCAATATTATTTGGCCCCTTTAAGTTAATACTTTGTAGCGCCACCTTTTGCTGCGATTACAGCTGCAAGTCGCTTGGGGTATGTCTCTATAAGTTTTGAACATTGAGAGGCTGAAATTCTTGCCCATTCTTCCTTTACAAACACCTCGAGCTGAGTGAGGTTGGATGGAGAGCGTTTGTGAACAGCAATTTTTAACTCTATCCACAGATTCTCAATTGGAATTAGGTCTGGACTTTGACTTGGTCATTCTAACACCTGGATAGATTTATTTGTGAACCGTTCCATTGTAGATTTTGCTTTATGTTTTGCATCATTGTCTTGTTGGAAGACATATCTCCGTCCCAGTCTCAGGTCTTTTGCAGGCTCCAACTGGTTTTCTTCAACAATGGTCCTGTATTTGGCTCCATCCATCTTCCCATCAATTTAAACCATCTTCCCTGTCCCCGCTGAAGAAAATCAGGCCCAAACCATGATGCTGCCACCACCATGTTTGACAGTGGGGATGGTGTGTTCAGGGTGATGAGCTGTGTTGCTTTTACGCCATACATATCGTTTGGCATTGTGCCCAAAAAGTTCGATTTTGTTTCATTTGACCAGAGCACCTTTTTCCACATGTTTGGTGTGTCTCCCACGTGGCTTGTGGCAAACTTTTAAATGGCACTTTTTATGGATATCTTTGAGAAATGGCTTTTTTTCTTGCCACTCTTCCATAAAGGCCAGATTTGTGCAGTGTATGACTGAATGTTGTCCTATGGACAGACTCTCCCACCTCAGCT
This sequence comes from Anomaloglossus baeobatrachus, assembly GCF_048569485.1. Lineage (NCBI taxonomy): Eukaryota > Metazoa > Chordata > Amphibia > Anura > Aromobatidae > Anomaloglossus > Anomaloglossus baeobatrachus. The sequence goes on from NC_134354.1 coordinate 222,081,400, forward strand.
GTAGATCTCTGCAGTTCATCCAGAGTGATCATGGGCCTCTTAGTTGCATCTCTGATCAGTTTTTTACTTGTTTGAGATGAATTGTTTGAGGGACGGCCGGGTCTTGGTAGATTTGCAGTGGTATGATACTCCTTCCATTTCAATATGATCGCTTGCACAGTGCTCCTTGGGATGTTTAAAGTTGTGAAATATTTTTGTAACCAAACCTAGCTTTAAACTTCTCCACAACAGTATCACGGACCTGCCTGTTGTGTTCCTTGGTCTTCAGTATGCTATTTGCACTTTAAACAGAACACTGAGACTATCACAGAGCAGGTGCATTTATATGGAGACTAGATTACACACATGTGGCTTATATTTATCATCATCAGTCATTTAGGACAACATTGGATTATTCAGAGATCCTCAATGAACTTCTGGAGTGAGTTTACTGCACTGAAAGTAAAGGGGACGAATAATATTGCACGCTCCACTTTTCAGTTTATTCTTTTTTACAAAAGTTTAAAATAAGCAATACATTTCATTCAACTTCACAATCGTGTCCCACTTGTTGTTGATTCTTCATCATAACATTAAAATTTTTATCTTTATGTCTGAAGCCTGAAATGTGGGAAAAGGTTGAAAAATTCAAAGGGGCCTAATACTTTTGCAAGGCACTGTACCATGTCTCCAGCATGGCTGTAACTACTTCCTGGTCATCTACTCTTCTTCTTGGGCTGCTCATTAGCCTCATACATAATCTTTGCTTCCTCCGCCCACTAGCATTCCCCACATCTGTGATTGGTTGCAGTCAGACAGCGCCTCCAGCCTGTGTGAGAAAGTGTCTGACTGCTTGCAATCACAGACCCTGTCTTGAGTCACTGTAGTTTGGAGTAAAAATAAATAAATAAATAAATAAATTGGCATAGCGTCCCCTCATATTATGATACCCAGCACAGATAAAGCATAAGGCTACAGGTTGCATTCCCCAGGCATGTGATTATCTTGGCTGTGTATCAAAATAAGAGGAACCTCATGTGGCTTTCTTAAAAAAAAAATGTTTAAATAAATGATTTTAAAATGGCATGCGGTTCTTTCCCCCAATTTTGATACACACCCTATGATAGAGGTGACAGCTGGGAGTTTATTGCCCGCCAGCCTAAAAATAGCAGCCTGCAGCCACCCAGGATTGTTGCATCCATTAGGTGTGACAATCCCAGAACTTTATCTGGCTCTTCCTGAGTGCTCTGGTGTGGTGGTAATCAGGGTAATAATGGGTTAATAACAACCCACAGCTGCCAGTAAGCATTAGATTAGTAATGGGAGGGGTCTATGAGAGCCCTCATTACAACCTGTAAGTGAATAGAAATAAACACAAACACCGAAAAAATCCTTCATTTGAAATAAAATGCAAAAAAACCTCACTCTCTTTCACCAATTTATTAACCCCCCAAAACACCCAGGTCCAATGTAATCCATCCACACAAAGTCCCACTATGATTCCAGCTCTGCTACATCTGAAGTGACAGGGGGAGGTCATAGAACATGACCAACCGCTGTGGGTTTCAGGCAGAGAATGAGCTGCAGTCATGATTTTTGGCATCACTCAGGTTATTTGTGGTCACAAAAAAACAAAGTTGAAAATAATATGAACATATACTCTGCTGTAACTAAAATACATTGCATAATGCATATAAATAAACATAGAATACTTAGTAAACACTATTTTTGATTAAAAAAGCGTAAAGCCATCCCACCACAACAAGGTGTACCCAATCGGAACAATACCTACAGTCTCTAATATTAAAACCTCACCATGTGGCAACAGACATCAATCTGTAATCTCTGCCCTTGACCACAAACTCTGGATGAATGTCACGGACAGACTAGATCTAGCCACTAAGTCGGCAGGATCTCAAGAACCCTTAAACCCTTTAACCCCTGTACAGGGATTTGGAATTACACAAGGTCCAGGAGATCACTGCCTATGGAAGGCGGCAATCCAGAAAAGAGTGGTCGTCAGGCAGGGTCCAAACCAGGAGCCACAAAAAAGGACAAAATCGGCAGGCAGGAGCGTAGTCAGGGAATTAAGCACATGTCAAAACCGGAGATTGCAGCGAGATAAAAATAGTGCAGGCAGGAGAGTAGTCAGAGAGTAGGTAGGGGTCAAACATGGGGATCAATAGTTACAACAGAACAGATACTAGCAGGGAAACAATGAGGAGGAATAAGAAGGGTGTGGTGTCTTCCCATTGTCTGTAGCTGAACTACACATGCCACCTACAGTCAGCCAGTGGTACTGCAGCAAGTTCCAGGGAAACCCAGCTTAGTGGATGAGCGGAGTTTGTGCCCACCAGAGCCACAGGCACAGACTCCTCGCCTATCACTAGCACAGTCCATGGTGGAAATGGTGACCTCGCCTGGTGACCAAAGCAGAAGTCACAGGAGCGGATTCTGGTGAGAACGTGACACAATCTGAATTAGGGCAGAGAGTGGCTAGGTCCCAACTGGACACACAGCCATGAGTAGCACTAGATGAAATGACCAGCTCACTAAAAAGGGTGTCACATCCTATTTGTACAAGAAACTACAAAAACAAAATCGTCTGGTCACAGTGGATGAGACCTGGGTTTCTTTTTATGACCCTGAAAACAAGGAGCAGTCAAAAGATAGGAGGCACAGTGGTTCTCCTTGTCCAAAGAAGTGTAGGGTGCAAAAGTCAGCTACTAAGGTGATGGCGTCTGTGTTCTGGGATAAGGAGGGCTTGCTGCTAGTGGACTACCTTTAAAAAGGTTCCACCATCAATGCAAGGTATTACATTGAAATTTTGGAGCAATTGAAGGCAATTCTGAGGGCCAAAAGCACGGCAAGCTGTCCAAAGGAATCTTGTTCCTGCAAGACAACACCTCCGCTCACACTGCACAAGTGACCATGGCAAAACTGGCAGAGCTGGGCTTCCAGCTGGTTGACCACCCACCTTATTCACCAGATCTAGCTCCCTCCGACTATCATCTATTTCCAAACCTGAAGAAACACCTCAAAGATACCAAATTTCACCTCATTTCTGATGCCATGGCTGCTACGGATGCCTGGTTTGAGGCACAACCGAAACCCTTCTTTTTGCTAGGCTTAGATAACTTGGAATACTGATGTAAGAAGTGTGTTGACATCAGTGGAGAGTACGCGGAATTAATGTAAAGTTTCATCATGTTATCTCGTTACTTTCTGGGTAAAGCTAAATACTTATCAGCAGCCCCTCGTACAGCTGTGTACTCCTGGACAACTAGCGGGAAGCTGCTCAGTAGCTGACTACATTTACACAACAGTTAAGTTTAACCTGGTACCATGACGGTTAAGGGGCATGGCCATTAAAATCCTGCACTAGTAGAAGTCACCCAGTACCTTTGACGGTTAAGCGGCCTGACTACCTCCAGCACCTAGCATGTGCGGCAACTCTGTTTGAGGATCGTCTCTAGTTACAATGCTGTCCACACTTGAGGTTCACATTATCTTGCCTTCTGTCTCCATTTGCTACAACCATCTACTGTATGCGATCTTTACAACTGACCGAATACATGACTGTCATTAACCCCTTCAGCCCCGGGGCACTTTCCGTTTTTGCGTTTTTGTTTTTTGCTCCCCTTCTTCCGAGAGCCGTAACTTTTTTATTTTTCCGTCAATCTTGCCATATGAGGGCTTGTTTTTTGCGGGACAAGTTGTACTTTTAAATGAAACCATACGTTTTACCATATGGTGTACTGGAAAGCAGCAAAAACATCCCAAGTGTGGAAAAATTGCAAAAAAGTGTGATGGCACAATAGTTTTTGGGATGTTTTATTCACGGTGTTCACTATATGGTAAAACTGATGTGTGGGTATGATACCTGAGGTCGGTGCGAGTTTGTAGACACCAAACATGTATAGGTTTACTTGTATCTAAGGGGTTAAAAAAAATTCACAAGTTTGTCCAATAAAAGTGGCGCACGTTTTGCGCCATTTTCCGAAACACGTAGCGTTCTTATTTTTTGGGATCTATGGCTCAGTGATGGCTTATTTTTTGCGTCTCGAGCTGATGTTTCTAATGGTAGCATTTTTGCGCAGATGCTACGTTTTGATCGCCTGTTATTGCATTTTGCGTAAAACTTGCGGCGACCAAAAAACGTAATTTTGGCGTTTGGAATTTTTTTGCCACTACGCCGTTTACCAATCAGATTAATTGATTTTATATTTTGATAGATCGGGCATTTCTGAACGCGGCGATACCAAATATGTGTATATTTATTTATTTTTTAACCCTTTAATTTTCAATGGGGGGAAAGGGGGGTGATTTGAACTTTTAGGTTTTTTGTTTTTTTTTAAATTTTTTAAAACTTTTTTTTTACTTTTTTTATTTTATTTTACTAGTCCCCCTAGGGGGCTATAGCGATCAGCAATCCGATTGCTGATCGCTATCTGCTGATCACAGCTATACCGCTGTAAACAGCAGAAATAGTCACTTTCTTTCTTCCTCTGCTCTGTGCCGAGGAAGAATGAAAGTGAAACTTTGTAGCACCAGGAGTCATCACATGACCCTGTGCTACGATGGCAACCACCGAACGTCACGTGATCACTCACGTGACGTCCGGAGGGGGCGGCGGTAAGTAAAAAAGATGGCCGCGCGCATATAGATCTCGCTGCCAGACTTTGGCAGCAAGATCTAAGGGGTTAATGTTCCGGATGGAATGCGATTCCACTCGGAACATGTAGGCACACATGTCAGCTGTTGACAGCTGATATGTGTGCCGATCCACGCCGCCTGCCCGCGGCAGGGGGCGGGGCTTACCGGGACACGATCCATGACGGAAAGATCCGTCCATGGTCGTAAAGGGGTTAAGCCTTCACTGACCCTTCCCAGGGTTGGCTAGTCTCAACACTAAACTCTTTTTGGTACTGTAGCCCAGCAAGTTGCTTACTAAACATTCAAATATAAGTTCTATACATTATATAACACAACATCAACATTACATACAGTTGAAACCAGAAGCTTACATACACTATCTAAAAAGACACATATATATATATATATATATATATATATATATATATATATATATATATATATATATATTATGCATGTTTTTCTCACTATCAGACGTGAAATCAAAATAAACCTTTCCTCTTTTAGGTAATTTCGGATTACTAAAATTATATTTACCAAATATCAGAATAATGAGAGAGAGAATGTTTTAAGGCATTTTTATTACTCTCTGCAAAGTCAAATGTTTACATACATTTGCTACACAAAGAAGCAGTCTGTTTCAGGTGTGCATTAAGATACATCCACACTTGGATTCCACAGATGTGTCTCCAATTAACTCAATGTTTCCAATAAACCTATCAGAAGCTTCCAAATACATGACATCATAATATGGGCTGTCCCATATTTTTTAAAGGCATAGTACTCTTATGGATGGAATTTATAGAACTCTCCTGCCTACTTTGCTTCTTTTCTCTGCAGCGTAAACTGACATGCGGTACAGCTTCCCTAGCTGCAGCATGTCAATTTATGCTCGCAGAGATGCGAGTGTCCTCAGCTGAGAAAACAGTGAAAGTCCACAGCAACCCAAACCCTGATCGTCGCCACGGGAAGCCTCGATTTCCTGTGGAGAACACTTGCATCTCCGCAGGAGAAGACATGCTGCGTCCAAGACACAGTGTGTGTGGATCACGGGCACACACTCTAGATCTCTGAAAAATGTGATTCAAAAAAAATTCCCAAGGGAAAATTCACTGTAATCAGGCAAAGGGAGTCACTTTGACCACACGTCTGGCCTGTGGTCCGGCGGTCTCTGTTACACATTGTGGCTCTCTTGTTGCAAGGAATGAGGTGGTCCCCCATTCCTTGTCTGCCACGAGCCCGTCTGCTCAGCAGCGCCAAAGGTCTGGAAGACTGCGCAGTCTGCAGGAGTTGCCGCCTCAGAGACACAGCAGAAGGGTGACACCTAGTGGTTCTCCCTTTGCAAGGAATGGAGCAGTCTCCCATCCCTTGCCTGCCACAAGCTCTCCTGGTCAGCATCACAGAGGCTCTGGGAGGTTGCGCAGTGTGCAAAGAATAGATGCTCAGGGAAGCAGCAAGACTTCCCATGTCTCTGCACATTGTGAAACCGAGGATCCCGCCTTTATGACCCAGAGGCAGGAGGATGAGCATGTGCTCCACGTGACGTCTTCTGATTCGCTCACTGATATCACACGGCCCCATGACGAGGTTGGTGATGTGCTGAATCCTGAATGGCTGGGCCAGGACGTCACGAACCCTGATTGGGTCACGCCCGTCTTGCGCCCGCCCTTGGGTGGAGCTACACCTCCTTAAAAGCTCCCCCTGCCATCATGGCGGTGCGCGACCGTCCTTCTATGTTTGGATGTCTGGCAGCGTGCTGCCATGCCACTGCTCAGGCACTATTGTCTTTTGTGGGCTTTGCCCTTGCTGCTCAGGCAGCACCTAGTTTGCAGGTCTTGCCCCTGCCTTGCTGCTCTGGCAGTATCCCGTTTAGCAGGCTGTGTTCCTGTCCCAGGTGAGCTCCTCGAGTCTCTGTCGGACTCACTTGGTTTCTGAAGCACACGTGCGTGGGCACCTCTGTGCTACCCCCGTGCCATATTCCTGTGACTCCCGCTGGCACACGTGTGTAGGCACCTCTGTGCGTCCCCGTGCAACAGGTACACCGTACGGGAAGCCCCGAGCCATACAACCCTCACGGGTTAGGGCGGACCGGTGTACATAGATCGTCTGTGATGATCACTAGCAGCAACCCGCTCACTCTTTCCTGACCATAGCAGCGGTCCCTTACACCGCACAGTGGACCTTGACCGGCGGAAGCTGTCCATTTCCCATCTTGGCACGCTTCCCCGGGTCCCCCTCGTAACAGGTCTCCATCTTTTTACTCCTCATTTAGGCATGCACAAAAGTGTGGTCATCAACAGTTTTGTTCACCCTTGAAAAGGTGTACCACTGAACAGAGGTCAAACAGAGTCCAGATTAACTCTGCTGTCTGATTAGTGATAGGATTTGTTGCGCGTTTCACCTGAGTCACATATCTCAGAGATGTAGTTGGAAATCCCAATGTAAGTGCTCAGCAAATAGCATTCAACTAAACCCCAGAAAACACAAGTCCCCACTCGGTTAATGGAAATTTAGGGGGCTTCCACATTACTGGTAGCACAGAGGCTCTGGAAAAATGCTATGGCTCCATCCTCAAGAAATAAATCCAGAAAAATCAGCGCTCCCAAATCCTAATACCCACCTCTCTTCTGAGCCCCACAATGTGCCTAAGGCCCCCTTCACACATGCGTGTAAATCACGTACGTGTTGTGCGTTCCGTATTTCATGTCCGTGTTGCGTTTTTAACGTCCGTTTTCTGGCTCCGTGTGTGATGCGTGTGTCAGCCGTATGTCCGTATGAGATGTGCATGTGTCCATGTTTGTAGTACGTATTCCATCCGTATGCCTTCCGTTTTGCTAGTACGTGTAGCTGGAAAAAAATCATTTAATGAATGGGATAATATGTTGCTTGTGTGTTCAATTCAGTCACCCTCACTGTGTCCTGAAAGATAAATTAGATTTCCTTGGGTCCTTTTCTAATCACATGCACCTGTTCCAAAATGATACAATCATTGCCATATTTACAAAAAAATGGACACGTACCATACGGAGATGCATCCGTGTCACGTACGTGTGCTCACGGACCCATTGAGTTTAATGGGTGCGTGTTCCGTGAGAAAAACAGACATGCTTCCGTATTTAACGCACCAAAAAAATATCACGCACACGGACACACGCTCCGTATGGAAAAACGAAAGTGTAACTCAGTACATTGATTAACATTGGAGTACGTGTGCCCGTGTCTCCGGTACGTGCAGGAATGGACCTAACACGTACCGGAGGCACGTGCGTGTGAAGGGGGCCTAAACCAGTTAACATCTACATTTATGGCATCGAGAGCCCGCCTAAATGTTCGGGGTGCAGGTTTCCAGAAGCATGAGCCTGGCACAATGTACGGGCACTACAATTTCCTGGGCACGACAAGGGCTTATTTGCATTTTTTTTTTTTTTAAACTTCTTTTTTTTGAAGGTTAAGTATGGCATTACATCAGAAATCAAATTAGCAATTTGTACAGTCAGGATATGGGTAAACATTGGTTAATATCTAGAGTGATAATACATCAATAATCCAGTCAACATCCTGTACTCTTAGGATGGCATTGAAACAGTAGATACTTCAGATGTGTCTGCTCACAAGTTATATCGAACATAGGGTAAAGAACCCATATTGACAAGGCATATGCAAATTTGGTGTAGGGGGCCACGTCACACTGCTGATACATAACCTTATGATCTATAGATTTCCCCTTCCGTATCACTGGTATGATAGTAAATTATTACTGCGACAGCAGTGTCTGCAGGTTATTAGCCAGGGAACCGGGTGAGCCCCCAGTCAAGGGCGAACCCAACCATCTGCCCCATATTTTATCAAATCTCATCGAACATCTCATCTTAAATACAAATTGTTCTAGCGGGATTATAGCATTTACCAGTGCAATCCAAGAGGCCCTAGATGGGGGATAAGTACTCATCCAATTTAGTATGATGTCCTTCCGGGCCAAAAACAGGACCTTTTTTAATAATAGATTCTCATCTTGGGACCAAGAGTGTACATCTACCACACCAAATAGGCACAGAATTGGGCTCATAGGGACCGGTTTTTCAAGTATGGAGGAAAGAGCCGCTATAACCTCACCCCAAAAAGAGTGAATGACCCGGCATTCCCATATCATGTGCCAGAAATCTGCACCGTCTCTCCCACACCTCGGACAACCCTCCCCCACCGAATTGTTCATCTTTTTCAGTCTCTGGGGAGTGATATAACTCTGGTGTATTATGTAAAATTGGATCAGTCTGTTATTAAATGCAGGAGAGACCAAAGTGTGGGATTCGATGATGTCGTCCCAAACTACTTCATCTATTTCAGGAATCCTGGATCTCCACTTATCCCGGACAGAAAGTGGGTTATTCATGGCTTTGGCCCGAATGAGAGAGGAGTATAGTTTAGAGATAAGACCGCCAGGGCCTTGTGATCTAATAATTCCAATAATTGGGAAGGACGAGAATCTAACCCCATGACCAGAAAACTGAGCCCGAAAGGCGTGCCTGATCTGGAGGTACTGAAACCCATGGGATTCCGGCAATTCGAATTCCGATCGCAGTTGTGCAAAAGGGCGGAGTTCACCATCACGGACAATTGAGCTCAGGGAGACTATTCCACGATTCCTCCATTCACCAAAGCACCGCAACCCACAAAAGTGCGGAAGGTCCAGGTTACCCCATAAGAGGGTCTCAATCGGTACATCATGGAATCCGAATATGGCTTTAGCCTCTTTCCAAATCCTGGTCCCCAGTTTGTGTATTGGGAGGATACGGCCCTCAGGGGCTCTCTTGTGATCTGTCAATGGGGGCCATAGGAGATCCACACCCGTGAATTCTGCCAAAAATCCCTCCGGAGAGCAAATCACCCCAGGTAGTGTCCATTGACCCAGATATTTCAGTTGTCCGGCCAGGTAGTATACATAAAGATCAGGAAGGGCCATACCCCCCAGGTCTTTGGGCCTCTGTAATTTGGCCAATTGGACTTTCGATCTGGAAGCGCCCCAGACAAAGGTAATGATTAAGGAGTCCAGGGTCCGAAAGAAGCGGGGGATCTGCACAAATACATGCTGGGTAATGTAGAGACACTTTGGTTGTACTATCATTTTGAGAAGGTTAATCCTTCCCGCCACTGAAAGCGGGAGCTGGCTCCATCTATTAAATTTCTCCCCGAGGTGTGATAAAAGAGGAGCGATATTTCTTGCTATCATCTCCGAAGGGCTTTTTGTCAGTATAATCCCCAGGTATTTAAAGTGATCAACCACCGGAATCCTACATATGTAAGTGTTCGCCGTTTCCTCTCTGTCCCGGGACAAAAAGAGGAGGTATGACTTTGACTAGTTTATTGCCAGGCCCGAGAACTCCCCGAATCGGTCAATAAGCTCCACAGCCCTGGGAATGGAGGAATCCGGGTCAGATGCAAACAATAACAAGTCGTCTGCATACGGAGACAGGCGTTCATCTCCCTTACGGTGCTTCACTCCATGGTAAATTGGGTCCGCCCGAATGCGCACCGCCAACGGTTCCATGGCCAGGGCAAACAGGAGTGGGGATAGGGGGCATCCCTGTCTGGTTCCCCTTCCCAGGGAGAAAGTTTCTGACACCCCGCCACCCACCTGGATGTTAGCAGACGGTGCTTTATATATAATCTCAATCCATCTGATGAATTCGTTGACGAAACCAAATGCTCGCAGCACCTCCAGCAGGTATGGCCATTCTATAGAATCAAAGGCCTTGGCCGCATCTAATGAGACCAGAGCCCAATCCTCCTCTAACTTGGTACCCATCTGTAAGATCACCTGCGCCCTCCTCAGGTTATCCGAGGTACTCCTACCCGGAATGAATCCCGACTGGTCTTCATGTATTATGGAGGAGATCACTTTGTTAAGTCTAGTTGCCAATATTTTGGTAAGAATTTTATAGTCAGAGTTCAACAAAGAGATCGGTCTGTATGAGCCGCAATCCAATGGGTCCTTGTCTGGTTTCAGTAGCAGAACGATGGTTGCCTCATAATATGAGTCAGGCAGCCGTCCCTTGCGGAACGAAGCCTCAACCGTTTCCAGGAGGGCTGGAGCAATCCCCCCCCCCTGATATTTGCTAAATATTTCAATCGGGAGTCCGTCAGGACCAGACGCCCTACCTTTATTAAGTGCCCCCATCGCTTCCACCATCTCCTCCATACTAATGGGCTCATCCAAGGCCGATCTCTGAGCCGAAGTCAATCTGGGAAACTCCAGACCTCGCAGGTAATCAGCAATCTCCTCCCTCGACATGGTCAGTCTGGACTCATATAGGTTCCTATAAAATTCCAAGAACACTTCCAGAATGTCATTGACAGAAGTGACTGGTTCGCCACTAGGGGCTCTAATCTTGAGGACCGCAGGTGAGCTATTGGACTGGTGCACCAAGAACGCTAGTAGGCCACTAGATTGGTTCCCTTGCTCGAAATACCTCTGGTTCGTGAAGAAGACATGTCTCTTGGCCTTATCCTGTAAATATAAAAGATATTTCCTCCCAGCTTGTAACCATTGAGTTCTGTTTTCCTCAGACGGGTCCGAAGTAAATCTATGTTCTAATGTTCTATTTTGAGTGGCCAATTCCTCCTCCTATTTGGCCGCCTGTTTCTTGATATATGAGATGGAGGAGTGACAGCATCCCCATCAAATACACTTTAAGTGCGTCCCAATAGACCGAGTGATTTTTCTCTATGGAATTCGTCTCAGTGTATGCCATAATTTGGTCAGGAATCCTATCATTGGTTCCGAAAAGTGTAAGCCACCAAGGGTTAATTTTCCGTGACAATCTGTGTGATTTACATCCCTCCCATTTAATGCCGACAAATACCGGGGAGTGGTCTGATACTGATCTGGGCAAGTGGCATACCATTTGTATATGAGCACTGACTCTCTCATTCCCACAGATGTAGTCAATCCTAGAAAAAGAATTTTTCCCCGGAGTATAACATGTGTTTTCTCTCAATACTGGATTATAGAACCGCCACATGTCACACCATCCCACCTCCTGTAGGAATGCACTCAGTCTGGTTTGTATTGTATGAGAGATCGAGATCTGTCGGGAGCTGAATCTCTCCAATCCTGGGTTATTGATCAAGTTAAAGTCCCCCATGCAGAGCACCAGAGCTTGTGGGAATTGCGAGGCAAACTTAGCCGCCTCATACAGTATCGAGATTCCCATCGCAGGGGGGATGTATATGGCTAGGATCACTATCATTACCCCATCAATGTGAGCTTGGATAAATACATATCTTCCATCATTATCCTTTATGATCCTACCCGGGTCCCAGCGCAATGTTTTCTGGATTAGCACTGATACTCCCCTAGAATATGAGGAATGAACAGAATGGGCTGACCATTGAACCCAAGGCTTCTGTAGCACTCTAGTGGTCTCTAATAATAAGTGGGTCTCTTGTAAACATACGATCTGAGCTTTGGATCTTTTGATATGTGCAAATACTGCTGCCCTTTTCCTGACTGTGCCCAGTCCCCTAACATTCCATTACATTAAGTTTAAAGCCATTGAAAGATATCACCTACTAGACTAAGTGAAGTATGTCAAGAACTTAACCTACAGTAGAACTTGGGTGAATGTACCCTTGAATGCAAACAATCGGCTGCACTTACTCAGCCGACAAGAACTGGTCCAATAGTGTGACCAGGAGAGATTTTCCCTAGCAACGACTAGGGTGAACCAACGTGGCTAGATAATGTACTTGGTACCGGGGTGTCCTCAAACAAGGACTGGAGCGGCTCCTGCAGTCCAGCAGCTTAAATTTATCAATTACCTTGCTACACAACCTATAACATGCATAAATAAGGGAAAGAATAGGGGGATATGGAGATAGGAGGATGAGGGGGGAGAGAAAGAGAGAGAGAGCAAGAGAGAAAAAAAAAATATAAAAAGGGGGGGAGAAGGGGGGGAGGGAAAGATATGGAGGGGGGGAAGGGGGAGAAGTGTGAAGGAGAGGTATGGAGGGGGGAGGGAGCATGGGGGAAGCGGGGGGGTTGAGGGAGGGGGGAGTTGGGGGTTGAAAACAAGGGAAGAAGGACTGTGGGGGAGAGAGATTGAGGGGACAGGAGGGGGAGAGGGGTTGGTGTGAGAGGAGGAGAAGAGGGGGAAAGTAAGGGGGGGCAGGGGTAAGGGGGTTGAGCAGGAGAGGGGAGGGGGGAGAATGAGGATGTGGAGGAAACTAAAGGGATAATTGCAAGTAGCCTTAGGTTATGAGATACTATGATACGTGGTAGCCTAAGGAACTACATAAAGCTCTACAATAAAAAAAACAACATTGTGTACTTAGGTGTGTTGCAGAATAGTGCGATCCCAAAATGGAATCCCATACCGGACCGAGAAATACAGGATAACATGAGTCCGCTTGAAGGTGCTTTTGGTGACGCAGCAACGGTCCGGCCCAGATCCCGTCAGACCTCACCTCAGTCCGGGTCCCACAAGCGACGCAACTGCGACCGAAGTGGCGGTAATCCGGGACTCTAGGACTCAAACTGACCTCAGCAATGATCGCAGGCCATGTCATATCTGAGAACGCAGCCCCGACCTGCCTCCAGTCATCCAGACGCGGGGGGGAGGCCAAACAACTGGCTCAGTGGAGGACCCATATTGGTCACATCTGGGGACCCACAGGCGTCCGGAGGATCGCAATTGCAACAGCGCGTCTTAACATAATCACCAGCTTATCAGCAATCTGGAGCCAGGAGATCGGGGAGTGGGCGCAACAGTGATTCCGAACCCCCCTCCACTCACAATACAGGAGAAAAGAAGGCAAAATTATTTCGCGCCTGCAATAACGAGGGACGCAGGATTCCATCAATGGAAGATCAAAAATCGATCGCAACAGCGATTTTGGACACAACGCCCCAGAAACTGGAATTGCATTTCCGTCCTCACTCCAGAAGAGAAAAGGAGAGGTGGGTTGAAACCGCGATGTAGACACAACGACGATCACCAGGGTGTCGCCCAAATCAGCAGTGCATCAGCGTTTCCTTTTCAGCGAGTTGATCCAATCTTCCGCTTCCGCAGGAGAGGTGAAGAACAGGGAACACTCTTGATGAACCACTCTAAGACGAGCTGGGAAGATCATGGAGTAGGCAATCTGGTGTTCTCTAAGGCGTCTTTTCAATTGGATGAAGGATGCTCTTGTTTTCTGAAGAGACGCAGAGAAGTCAGGGAAGATCAATATGGAGGCGTTATTATGTGAGATCGGGCCCTTGCGTCTCGCCGCACTTAGGATCGCATCTCTACCCCTGCTGCTCAATAGCCGGGCCAAGAGGGGTCTGGGCTGCGCTCCCGGGGGAGGAGGCCTAGCCAGCACCTGATGGGCTCTTTCTATGGCGAAAGCCGCAGACAGCGTCGCATCAGGGAAGGTTTCGGAGAGCCATGTTTCCATAAACTTATATGGATCGCTCCCTTCTGTTCTCTCCGGCATCCCTAGGATTCTTAAATTATTGCAACGCAGACGATTCTCTAGGTCATCAGCCCTCTGCGCCCAGTTGTTTGCCGCACCTTCCAAGGAGGCTAGTCTGCCCAGCATCGCTCTTGCGTCATCTTCTAGCGTGGAGATCCTCTGCTCTGTCTCCTTTATCCGCTCTCTTAGGTTTTGCAAATCCAGCCTGAGGAGACCCACATCAATCTTAACCTCCTTGATTTTGCCCGTCAGCGACACTTTCAAATCCTGGATCGCTGCAAGTAATTGCGTAGCGACTTGCTGTAAGGTCATCTCCTGCGATCCCTTAGATCCGGCCTCCATGTCCTCCTCCTCCTCCACCTCGCTGGCTTCCCGCTCTGCCTGTTTGCCGGCGCCATCTTGCTGGAGGTCACGGGCAAATTTCTTCAGCTTCTCGGCGCCGCAGCGCTACGACCTCTGCTCATGTTACCGATCAGGATAATCACCGCACCGCAGGTAATCCGAAGGTGTATTTAGGCACCAATTTCGGCAGAATTAATATGGTAAATCAGCGTTGGATAGCGGAGCCGCTCTCAAGTGCGACCGCTCATGCTGCCCGCTGGCCACGCCCCCCCAGCTTATTTGCAATTTTTAATTCTGCAACATTCACTGTACTGTATTTGACAAAATGGGTGTTTTCCAGAGACTAAGGGGTACTTTGCACATTGCGACATCGCTACTGCGAAATCGTCGGGGTCAAATCGAAAGTGACGCACATCCGACGCGGGTAACGACGTTGCAACGTGTAAAGCCTAGAAGCACCGATACAGTGCTGGCCAAAAGTATTGGCACCCCTGCAATTCTGTCAGATAATACTCAGTTTCTTCCTGACAATGATTGCAATCACAAATTCTTTGGTATTATTATCTTCATTTATTTTGCTTGCAATGAAAAAACACAAAAGAGAATGAAACAAAAATCAAATCATTGATCATTTCACACAAAACTCCAAAAATGAGCCAGACAAAAGTATTGGTACCCTTAGCCTAATACTTGGTTGCACAACCTTTAGCCAAAATCACTGCGAACAACCGCTTCCGGTAACCATCAATGAGTTTCTTACAATGCTCTGCTGGAATTTTAGACCATTCTTCTTTGGCAAACTGCTCCAGGTCCCTGAGATTTGAAGGGTGCCTTCTCCAAACTGCCATTTTGAGATCTCTCTACAGGTGTTCTATGGGATTCAGGTCTGGACTCATTGCTGGCCACTTTAATAGTCTCCAGTGCTTTCTTTCAATCCATTTTCTAGTGCTTTTTGAAGTGTATTTTGGGTCATTGTCCTGCTGAAAGACCCATGACCTCTGAGGGAGACCCAGCTTTCTCACACTGGGCCCTACATTATGCTGCAAAAGTTGTTAGTAGTCTTCAGACTTCATAATGCCATTCACACGGTCAAGCAGTCCAGTGCCAGAGGCAGCAAATCAACCCCAAAACATCAGGGAACCTTCACCATGTTTGACTGTAGTGACCGTGTTCTTTTCTTTGAATGCCTCTTGTTTTTTCCTGTAAACTCTATGTTGATGGCTTTTCCCAAAAAGCTCTACTTTTGTCTCATCTGACCAGAGAACATTCTTCCAAAACGTTTTAGGCTTTCTAAGGTAAGTTTTGGCAAACTCCAGACTGGCTTTTTTATGTCTCGGGGTAAGAAGTGGGGTCTTCCTGGGTATCCTATCATACAGTCCCTTTTCTTTCAGACGCTGACGGATAGTACGGGTTGACACTGTTGTACCCTCGGATGCAGGGCAGCTTTAACTTGTTTGGATGTTAGTTGAGGTTCTTTATCCACCGTCCGCACAATCTTGCGTTGAAATCTCTCATCAATTTTTCTTTTCCTTCCACATCTAGGGAGGTTAGCCACAGTGCCATGGGCTTTAGACTTCTTGATGACACTGCACACCGTAGACACAGGAACTTTCAGGGCTTTGGAGATGGACTTGTAGCCTTGAGATTGCTCATGCTTCCTCACAATTTGGATTCTCAAGTCCTCAGACAGTTCTTTGGTCTTCTTTCTTTTCTCCATGCTCAATGTGGTACACACAAGGACACAGGACAGAGGTTGAGTCAACTTTAATCCATGTCAACTGGCTGCAAGTGTGATTTAGTTATTGCCAACACCTGTTAGGTGCCACAGGTAAGTTACAGCTGCTGTTATTTACACAAATTAGAGAAGCATCACATGATTTTTCAAACAGTGCCAATACTTTTGTCCACCCCCTTTTTTATGTTTGGTGTGGAATTATATCCAATTTGGATTTATGACAATTCTTTTTATTTTTTTTCATTGAAGACAAATTAAATGAAGATAATAATACCAAAGAATTTGTGATTGCCATCATTTTCAGGAAGAAACTGAGTATTATCTGACAGAATTGCAGGGGTGCCAATACTTTTGGCCAGCACTGTAAATGATCACAAAAGCATCGAAAATCGGTGATCTGTGTAGTGTCGGTCATTTCCATAATTTCGCTGCAGCGACAGGTACGATGTTGTTCCTCGTTCCTGCGGCAGCACACATCGGTATGTATGAAGCCGCAGGAGCGAGGAACATCTCCTTACCTGCGTCCCGCCTGCAATGCGGAAGGAAGGAGGTGGGCAGGATGTTTACGTTCTGCTCATCTCCGCCCCTCCGCTTTTATTGTCCGCCTGCCATGTGACGTCGCTGTGATGCCGCACGACCCGACTTAGGAAGGAGGCGGGTTGCCGGCCAGAGCGACGTCGCAGAGCAGGTAAGTGCGTGTGAAGCTGCCATAGCGATAATGTTCGCTACGGCAGCTATCACAAGAGATTGCATCTGCGACGGTGGCGGGTACTATCGTGCTCGGTATCGCAAGCATCCGCTAGCGATGTCGCAGCGTGCAAAGTACCCCTAAATCATCATTACACTTATAGATGAATTCCCAGAGGGGTGTAATTTCCAGAATTTGGTCATGTGAGGGGATTTCTTCTGTTATGGCACTTAAGGGCTCTGCAAATGGAGTTCCAAACTATTCTAGGAAAATCTGTGCTCCAAAAATCAAATGGCGTTCCTTGCCCTCCGAGGCCTGTGGTGCAGCCAAACAGTACTGTACAGTCACATGTAAGATATTGCCATGTTCAGGATAAATTGTATAGCAAATTATGGGGCTTTTTTTTACCGATTCCCCTTATACAAATTGGAAATCTGTGTTTAAAACAACATTTTAAGGGGTAAAAATACAATTATTTTTTGTTCACTGCCCAACATTATAAAATTTTGTGACCCACCTGTACTGTTCACTGCAACCCTGGATGAATTAATTGGTAGATGTAATTTGTAAAATGGGGTCACTTGGGGGAGTTTCTGTTGTTCTGTAATTTCACGGGCTCTGCAAATGTGACATGGCACCCGCAAACCATTCCAATTAAATCTGCATTCCAATATGGCGCTGCTTCCATGCTTTACTTTTTACTGTGCCTTAAAAGTGGTTTTCGACCACATATGGGGTATTGTCATACTGAGAAGACATTGCATACTAAATTATTTGGTGCATTATCTCCTGTTACCCTAGTGAATTTGGAAAATTTGGGATTAAAGCAACATTTTGTAGGTTAAAAATGTATTTTATAATTTTCATTGCTCAACGTTCTAAAGTTCTGTGAAGCACTTTAGGGTTCCAGGTGCTCACCAAACATCTAGATAAATTACTTGAGGGGTCCAGTTTCCAAAATGGGGTCATTTGTTGAGGAGCTCCATTGTTTAGGCTCCTCAATGGCGTTGCCAATGTGACATGACACATTAAGCCATTCCAACTAAATCTGATCTCAGATAAGATGCTCCTTCCCTAATTCACTTTGCACTGTGCCTCAAAAGTAGTTTTTGACCACATATGAGGTACTGGTCTACTCAGGAGAAATTGCACAGCAAATTGAATAGTACATTAACTCCTGTAACCCTTTGGAAAATGAAAACTTTGATGTTAAAACATTTTTGTGGCAAAAAATGATTTTTTTAATTTTCACAGCTCAACACTATCACATTCCATGAAGAGCCTAAGGGTTTTTTGCTCACTAACCAGCTAGATAAATTCCTTCAGGGGTCTAGCTTCCAAAATGGGGTCACTTGTGGAGCAGCTCCACTGCTTAAGCACAGCAGAGGCTCTTCAAATGTGACATGGCATCCGCTAATGATTCTAGCCAATTTTGCAGTCAAATGGTGCTCCTTCCCTTCAGCGTACTCAAGGGAAATTGCACAACAAATTGTATGGTGCATTTTTTCCTGTTACCATTGTGATAAAATGCTATCTGGTTGAAGTAACACTTTTGTGTTAAAAATGTATTTTTTTATTTTCATGTTTCAAATTCTGTGAAGCACCTGGGGGTTTAAGGTGCTCACCAATAATGTAGATAAATCCCTTGAGGGGTTTAGTTTCCAATATCAGATCACTTGTAGGGGAGCTTCACTGTTTAGGTACCTCAGAGACTCTCCAAATGCAACATGGTGTCTGCTAACGATTGCAACTATTTTAGCAATCAAAAAGTGAAATGGCACTCCTTCCCTTCCGAGCCCTGCCGTGTGCGTTATAAAATTCTGTGAAGTCCCTGGGGTTCAAGTTGCTCACCAACCATCTATATAAATTTCTTGAGTGGTATAGTTTCCAAAATGGGGTCACTTGTAGGGGAGCTCCAATGTTTAGGCACCTCAGGGGCTCTCCAAATGCGACATGGCGTAAACTAATGATTCCAGCTAATTTTGCATCCAAAAATTCAAATGGCGCTCCTTCCCTTCCGAGCCCTGCTGTGCGCCCAAACAGTAAATTTCTACAACATATGAGGTATTGATGTACTCAGGAGAAATAGCACAATAAATTGTGTGTTTCATTTTTTCCTGTTACTCTTGGGGAAAAAAAGCTATCTGATTCAAGTAACAATTTTGTAGTGAACTTTTTTTTTGTTTATTTTGATGACTCAACATTATAAAATTCTGTGAAGCATCTGGGGCTTCAAGGTGCTCACCAAACATCTAGATAAAGTGCGCTACTTCCCTTCTGAGTCCTGCTGTGCCCTCAAACAGTTGATTTCCACTACATGGGAGGTATTAGTGTACTCAGGACCAATTACTCAACAAACTCTAGGGTGTATTTTCTTTTGTTACCCGTGTGAAAATGAAAAATTTCATGGCTAAATTAACATTTTTGTGGGATAGAAACATTTTTATTTTTTCCTTCCATATTGCTTCAAATGTGATGTTGTCCCTAAAAAAATGGTTTTGTAAATTTTGCTGGAAAATTGAGAAATTGCTGATAAACTTTGAACCCTTCTAACTTCCTAATTTTTTTTGTTATGTTTCAGAAATTGCGCTGATGTAAATTAGACATGTAGGAAATGTTATTCATTAACTATTTTGTATGACATAACGCTCGGATTTAAAGGCATAAAAATTAAACTTTTGAAAATTGTGAAATTTTCCCAAAATTTCTGATATTTTTGCCAATAAACACAAAAAAATCTGCCTAATTTTATCACTATCATGCAGTACAATATGTCACGAAAAACATTCTCAGAATCATTGGGATCCGTTGAGGCATTCCACGGTTCTAACACCATAAAAGACACTGGTCAGAATTTTAACATTTGGCCTGGGCATTAAGGACAAAATTGGTTAAATCAAAATAGGCATATACAGTCATGGCCAAAAGTTTTGAGAATGACACCAAAATTATATTTTCACATGATCTGTTGCCCTCTGGTTTTTAACCCCATTACGACCGCGTTACGTTTTAAAACGGCAGCAAAAAAGGGTACTTATTCCTTTCTGCCGTTTTAAAACGGCGGTCGGAAAAAAGGGTCTAGCGCCCCCCAGAGTCAGAAAATTTCCGGGGTCTCAGCTGCCGGGGGTAGCTGAGACCCTGGAGATCATGATTCGGGCCGGTTTTTCCGGTCCCCAGTCACGTGATGACCGGTATACACCGTATACCGATCATCAAGTTATAGTAAATGACCGCTCCGGTAAAAAATGATTTATCTCCCATCTGGCATGATCAAACATGCCAGATGGGAGATAAATCTTTTTCCCGGTTCCCTCCGGTCCCCTCGGTATCCCCAAAGTGCCCCCCCCCGACCCCCAACCCCCTCCCGAAAATCCAAGATGGCCGCGCGCATCGGAGAGCACAGCAGCGCGCCGGCCGCATTTACAGTGTTCCTATGGTTTCTGTCGTATGTGCCATAACACATACGACAGAAACCTGCTCCCTAGGCCCTGCCGGGATCCCCCCTACCCCCCCCCCTGGTGTTCCCCGGTGTCATACATACCGGAGCGCTGATCCCCCGCGGCCCCCTCCTCCGGCTCCTTCTCTGCAGCAGACTCCGGTCACATGTGCCGAGCAGCTGACAGCTTCCTGTGTTCAGAGACGCTGCTGCTGCTCGGCACTGTGCAGCTGTGACCCAGGGAGGGTGGGTGCAGATTCTTTGCACCCACTCTCCTCAAATGGAGGGTCTGCCCTCCTAGAAAATGGGGGATACGTTCCCTGAACGTGTCCCCCATATTCTAGAAGGTCCAGAGGTGACGTGGGACGTCCAAATGGATTATAGTGGATTTTTTTTTTCTTTTCAATAAATTGGTCAATCAGGGAATGTTTTGGGGAGTGTTTTTTCAAATAAATTTTTTTTGTTGTCAATTTTTTTTCTTATAACTGTCAATTAGTTATGTCAGGTATCTGATAGACGCCGTGGCATAACTAATTGCTGGGCTTGATGCCAGGTGACATTACACACCTGGTATCAACCCCATTCATTACCCCGTTAGCCAACGCACCAGGGCGCGGGATGAGCTGGGGCGAAGCGCCAGAATTGGCGCATCTAATGGATGCGCCACTTCTGGGGCGGCTGCGGCCTGCTATTTTTAGGCTGGGAAGAGTCCAATAACCATGGCTCTTCCCATCCTGAAAATACCAGACCCCAGCTGTCAGCTTCACCTTGGCTGGTGATTAATTTGGGGGGACCCCACGTTTGTTTTTTTTTTTTAATTATTTATTTATAAATAATTAAAAAAAAAAAACAGCTTGGGGAGCCCTCCAAATTGATCACCAGACAAGATGAAGCTGTCAGCTGTGGTTTGCAGGCTACAGCTGTCTGCTTTACCCTAGCTGGCTATCAAAAATAGGGGGGACCCCACGTCATTTATTTTAATTCTTTTTTTTTTTTTTGGGCTAAATACAAGGCTAGGCATCCTTTAGTGTCACATGAAAGGCACTAAAGGGCGCTAGCTTAGAATATGCAGGGGGGTGGGACGTTATATATGTTTGACATCTATCCATTCATCCATTGTAGCATTTTACACTGTGTGCCCACAATCAGGGTTTGCAACGTTTTGGGCGCAGAGTGTTTTCCCTGCGTCCATAACGCTGCGTTGTGCAGTAGAAGCACAGTGGCAGGATTTTTAGAAATCCCGTGCCCACTGTGTTTCTTTTCTCCGCAGCATAAATCGACCTGTGGCGCAGCTTCCCGAGCCTCAGCATGTCAATTTATGCTGCGGAGATGTGTTCTTTGCAGGTAGAATAGAACTAAAGTCCACAGCAGCCTGAACCCAAATCGTGGGCATGGGCAGCTGCGTTCTCCCGTGGACAACACTCACATTTCTGCAGGAGGCTGACACTGGGTACTAGACGCCGTGTCGCTGGATCATGGCCACATAGCCTAAAGGCTACTTTACACGCTGCGATATCGGTCCCGATATCGCTAGCGTGGGTACCCGCCCCCATCTGTTGTGCGACACGGGCAAATCGCTGCCCGTGCCGCACAACATCGCGCAGACGCATCACACATACTTACCTGCCCGGCGACGTCGCTGTGACCGGCGAACCGCCTCCTTTCTAAGGGGGCGGTCCGTGTGGCGTCACAGTGACGTCACTGAGCGGCCGCCCAATAGAAGCGGAGGGGCGGAGATGAGTGGCCGGAACATCCCGCCCACCTCCTTCCTTCCTCATAGCGGCCGGGAGGCAGGTAAGGAGAGCTTCCTCGTTCCTGCGGCGTCACACATAGCAATGTGTGCTGCCGCAGGAGCGACGAACTACATCGTTACTGCTGCAGTAACGATAATCGAGAATGGATGAGCGATTTTGCACGTTTTTGCAACGATGCAAAATCGCTCATCGGTGTCACACGCAGCAACATCGCTAATGCGGCCGGATGTGCGTCACCAATTCCGTGACCCTAACGACTCCGCATTAGCGATGTCGCAGCGTGTAAAGCCCCCTTAACAGTGAGAAATTTGTTGCTACAGCAACATTTTTGTGAAGTACCTGTGGATTCAAAATGTTTACTATACTCCTGAATAAAATACTTGAGGGGTCCAGTTTCCAAAATGAGGTCACTTGTGGGGGGTTTCTGATGTATAGGTACCCAAGGGGCCCTGCTAATGTGACATGGTGCGCGAAATTTACTTCAACTTTTCCAAAATTCAAATGGTGCTCCTTCCATTCCAAGCCCTCCCATTTATCCAAACAAAGGTTTTTGGCCACATGTGGGGTATCCCTGCGCTCACAAGAAATTAGATAACAACCTGTGGGGTACACGTTTTGTTGTTGCCTCTTGAAAAAGTGAAAAATGTGTCGCTAAATCAACATTTTTGTGAAAAAAATGAAAATTTCAATATGGCAACCTAAGCTTATCAAATTCTGTGAAGTATTCGTGGATTCAAAATGCTCAATATACACCTAGATAAAAGCCTTGAGGGGTCTTATTTCCAGAATGGGGTCACTTGTGGGGGACCTCCACTGCTTAGGCACCTCAGGGGCTCTCCTAATGCAACCTGGCGTCCGCTATTGATTCCAGCCAATTTTGCAGTCAAATTGCACTCCTTCTCTTCTGAGCCTGCCGTGTGCCCAAACAGTTGATTTACACCACATACAAGATATCAACAAACTCAGGAGAAATTGCGCAATAAATTTCATGGTGATTTTTTTCCTGTTACCCTTGTGAAAAAAAAAGCTACCTGGTTGAAGTAACAATTTTGTGGTAAAATTTTATTTTTTTATTTTCATGGCTCAACGTTATAAACTTCTGTAAAGCACCTGGAGGTTCAGGGTACTCACCAAACATCAAGATAAATTCCTTGAGGGGCCTAGTTTCCAATATGGGGTCACTTGTGGTGTTTTTTTGCTGTTTACGTACCTTAGGGGTCCTCCAAATGCGACATGGTGCCCGCAATCTTTTTCAGCCAAATTTCCTTTCCAAAATTCAAATATTGCTCCTTCCGTTCCAAGCCCTCCCATTTCTCCAAACAAAGGTTTCAGACCACAAGTGAGGTATCACCGCGCTCATAAAAAAGTGGGTAACAAACATTGGGGTCAAATTTTTGGAATTACCTCTTGAAAAAGTGAAAAAATTGATGCTAAAGCAACATTTTTGAGAAAAAAAGGAAAATTTTCAATGTGACAACGTAACGTTATCAAAATCTGTGAAATACTTGTGGATCCAAAATGCTCACTATACCCCTAGATAGAAGCCTTAAGGGGTCTAGTTTCCAAAATGGGGTCACTTGAGGGGGGTTCCTGCTGTTTAGGTACCTTAGCGGACATGTAAATGCAACATGGTGCCCGCAATCTATTTCAGCCAAATTTGCTTTCCAAAATTCAAATATTGCTCCTTCTGTTCCGAGCCCTCCCATTTGTCCAAACAAAGGTTTCTGACCACATGTGGGGTATTGGTGCGTTCATAAGAAAGTGGGTAACAAGTTTTGGGGTTCATTTTGTTGTGTTATTTCTTCTAAAAGTGAATAAATTTGGGGTAGAGCAACATTTTAGGTAAAATTTTATTTTTTGCTTTTTTTCATTCCACTTTTCTTTAGTTCCTGTGAAGCACCTGAAGGGTTAATAAACTTCTTTGATGTGACTTTGAGCACCTTGAGGGGTGCTGTTTTGAGAATGGTGTCACTTTTAGGTATTTTCTGTCACTTAGGCCTCTCAAAGTCACTTCAAATGTGATGTGGTCCCTAAAAAAATGGTTTTGTGAATTTTGTTGAAAAAATGGGAAATTGCAGATGAACTTTGACCCCTTCTAACTTCCTAACCCCAAAACATTTTGTTTCAGAAATTGCGCTAATGTAAAGTAGACAAGTGGGAAATGTTATTTATTAACTGTTTTGTGTGACATAACTCTCTGGGTTAAGGGCATAAAAATTAAAAGTTTGAAAATTGCAAAAATTTTCAAAATTTTCATCAAATTTCCGATTTTTTCACAAATAAAAGCAAAAAATATTGTTCTAAATTTATAACTATCATGAAGTACAATATGTCACGAAAAAACAATGTCAGAATCACCGGGATCCGTTGAAGCGTTCCAGAGTTATGACCTCATAAAGTGACACTGGTCAGAATTGCAAAAAATGGCCTGGGCATTAAGTACAAAACTGGCTTCGTCCTTAAGGGGTTAATTGTGTTTGTCTGATGTTTACATCACATACAGAAATATAATTGCAATCATATTATGAGTACCAAAAGGTTATATTGACAGTTAGAATGAGTTAATGCAGCAAGTCAATATTTGCAGTGTAGACCCTTCTTCTTCAGGACCTCTGCAATTCTACCTGGCATGCTCTCAATCAACTTCTGGACCAAATCCTGACTGATAGCTGTCTATTCTTGCATAAGCAAGAATTTGTTGGTTTTTGTTTGTCCACCCGTCTCTTGATGATTGCCTACAAGTTCTCAATGGGATTAAGATCTGGGGAGTTTCCAGGCCATGGACCCAAAATCTCTATGTTTTGTTCCATGAGCCATTTAGTGATCACCTTTGCTTTATGGCAAGGTGCTCCATCATGCTGGAAAAGGCATTGTTGGGCGCCAAACTGCTCTTCGACAGTTGGGAGAAGTTGCTCTTGGAGGACATTTTGGTACCATTCTTTATTCATGGCTGTGTTTTTAGGCAAGAGTGTGAGTGAGCCGATTCCCTTGGCTGAGAAGCAACCCCACACATGAATTTTTTCAGGATGCTTAACAGTTGGCATGAGACAAGACTGGTGGTAGCGCTCACCTCTTCTTCTCCTAATAAGCTGTTTTGCAGATGTCCCAAACAATCGAAAAGGGGATTCATCTGAGAAAATGACTTTACCCCAGTCCTCAGCAGTCCACTCCCTGTACCTTTTGCAGAATATCAGTCGGTCCCTGATGTTTTTTCTGGAGAGAAGTGGCTTCTTTGCTGCCCTCCTTGAAACCAGGTCTTGCTCAAGCAGTCTCCACCTTACAGTGCGTGCAGAAGCACTCACACCAGCCTGCTGCCATTGCTGAGCTAGCTCGGCACTGCTGGTAGTCCGATCCCGCAGCTGAAACAGTTTGCTGGTCTTTCTTGGGCGCCCTGGAGCCTTTTTGGCAACAATGGAAGCTCTCGCCTTGAAGTTCTTGATGATGCGATAGATTGTTGACTGAGGTGCAATCTTTGTAGCTGCGATACTCTTCTCTGTTAGGCCATGTTTGTGCAGAGAAATGATGGCTGCACGTGTTTCTTTAGAGATAACCATGGTTAACTGAAGAGAAACAATGATACCAAACACCAGCCTCCTTTTAAAGTGTCCAGTGGTGTCATTCTTACTTAATTATGACTGATTGATCGCCAGCCCTGTCCTCATCAACACCCACACCTGTGTTAATATAACAATCACTAAAACAGTGTTAGCTGCTCCTTTTAAGGCAGGAATGCAATGTGGTTGAAATGTGTTTTGGGGGTTGAAGTTCATTTTCTTTGCCAGTATTGACTTTGCAAGTAATTGCTGTTAAGCTGATCACTCTTTATGACATTCTGGAGTATATGCAAATTGCCATTAGAAAAACTTAAGCAGTAGACTTTGCAAAAATTAATATTTGTAGCATTTTCAAAACTTTTGGCCATGACTATACTGTAAAGTTTAACTTAATATTTTATTAAAAATCAACTTTTATTTGATATGTAAATAAGGACACTTTGATGCAGACTTGTCATGGGTTATTCTTTGGTGCTCCATCATGGCCTCCTATTAGCATAATAAAGCCAGCACTGTATAGTGATTAACATGTAATATTAGTACATGTATCTGTGGTTGTGCACTAATACTTAATGGTGGAGTGACCACAATGTCAGTGAGAGTGTACACTCAATGTAGCTGCAGACATGCTTTGATGATTGAAGTTAACATTATTTTATATGCAAATAAGGTAACGTTTAATAAAATATTATGTTTAATTATACGTGTCTAGTGTGATTCAAATTGGGGCTATGTCCTGTATACAGTGTGTCCACCCATATCCTGTCCACCGCCATTAACTTGAGAACAGCGGCAGCTATAGGCATAGAAGTGGTGTCTAGGTATAGTAAAGTTGCCATGTGCTGCAATTAAACCACCTATAGCGCCACCTGGTGGAAAACAACGGAGTTAGCATTTTTATCTCGAAAATGGAACGAGATAGAGAAAAAAAGTGAATTACAAAGTTGTAGGGCATCATCAATTCAATACTAATCGACACCTTGCATACAGAAATACTATGATATGAAACCCATGACCCCCCCCCAGAATATTGAATGTTGGTCACGTATATGGCGCTCATTTAACATTGATGGTCAAAGTGGCCACCATCAGCTGCAATGCACATCTGGACTCTGGACAGCATACTGTATCTTGCTGCACATTGTGCAATATGGTAGGTGACACGTTTGCACAAGTATCTGTGATACGTCGTTGTAGGTCCTGCAATGTCAGTGGAGTGGTCGCATACACCTGCTGTTTGATGTGACCTCACAGGAAGAAGTCCAATGGGGTCAAGTGAACATGGAGACCACTCCACGCAGCCACCATACACAATGACTTGTAGGAAGGTTTCCATGAGCTATCATAAAACAGAGGCGGATGGCACTCCCCAAGTATGGTGAATAAAAAAGTTGTTTATTCGACCATCAGGTCAGGGGGAAAGGCGTGAGGGAGGTAGGAACACACAATCCGTCGGACGACGGCCGTTTCGCGTCTTTACAATTGATGCTTCCACGCGTCCATACAAAATTACGTGAGTGCACTCCTCTTAAGCACATTCAGGACACACCTGGTGTGCAACATCAATTAGTGAATTAAAAACAAGTGTTTAAAAACAAACATACAGAATGCAATCCATGCAGCCACCATACCCAATAACTTGTAGGAAGTTCTCCATGAGGTATCGCTTCACGTCTTCAGCCTTGTGAGTTTTACCTGTTCTAATCATAGCATTTCTGTATGCAAGGTGTCGATTCATATTGAATTGTTGATGCCCTACAACTTTGTATTTCACTTTCTTCTCTACCTCGTTCCGTTTTCGAGATAAAAATGCTAATTCCGCTGTTTTCCACCAGGTGGTGCTATAGGTGGTTTCATTGCATAGCGCATGGCTACTTTACTATACCTAGACACCACTTCTATACCTATAGCTGCCGCAGTTCTCAAGTTAATGGTGGTGGGCAGGATATGGGTAGACACACTGTACTGTGTTTAGGCAGTTTAATTATAATTTTGGAGGTGATAAACTGCCTAGGAAAGACAATTATAAAAACTATATGCTATGTCATGTGATTGGAATAACAAATGCCATCTTTTTTATTTATCAGAATCTTGAAGAATCAAGAGGTCTCAAAATTAAATTCAGGAGAGCCACAAGCAAAAAGCATAATACTAGTAGTATGGAGAGTGTAATGAAAGATAGATATATAGATAAATGAATAGTCAAACACATATTTAATGACCTACCCTGCTACATATTCTAAGCTTGCACCCTTTAGTGCCTTTCATGTGGCACTAAGACGTGTTTAGCCTTGTATTTAGCCAAACAAATAAATAAATCATTAAAAAATCGCCATGGGGTTCCCTCTATTTTAATATCCAACTAGGTATAGCAGACAGCTGCAGCCCGAAGACCGCAGCTGGCAGCTTTACCTTGGCTGGTGATCCAATTTGACGGAAGCCCACACTGTTTTAATTATTTATAAATTAGATGCACCAATCCTGGCGCTGCACCCCGGCCCATCTTATTGCCTTGGTGCGGTGGCAAATGGAGTAATAATAAGGAGCTAATACTAGCTGTTTAATGTCAGCTGGCATCAAGCCCTGGGCTTAGTTGAAGTGTCTATTGGATGCCCAACATTACTAACCCAGTCAGTAATAAAAGAAATAAAGACAAAAGAATTATAATTTGAAATCATACTCCCCAACACATTCCCTCTTTCACCAATTTATTGAAAAAAAATCAAAAGAAAAAAAAAATCCCAATCCGATCTGCTGTATTCCATTTTGGAGGTCCCAGGACGACTCAGTCTTCTAGCATATGGAGGGCACGCTCAGGGAACGCATCCCCCATGTCCTGGAAGTGCAGATGCTCTACTGAGGAGTGTGCCTGCAGTGACTTCAGTGAGATTACTGCAGGCACAATCTCCGGGTCAGCAGTTTTACCATTCGCACATTCGCACAAGAGCTGGCTGAAAGCTGGCTTTCTGCCTATAGGCATGCCATTTTTACAGAAGAAAAGGAAAAGGATGGGCCGTGGAAAGGCTCTTATGAAGGTACCGGGGGAAGGTGGGGACTGGAGGAAGAGAGGGTGTGACATGGGGAGACCTGGAGAATCCTGGGGAGGACTTTTCTCTCCCATCTGAGATGTCAGAAGGGAGAGAAATCAGAGGAGGATGATTGCGGCTGGTGCACAATTCATTCGCCTGCTCTTTTACAAGATCAAAAGGAGGAGGAGGAGGGCCAGGGGGAGTTTTTGGGCACACTGATGGACCGGGGAGGACATTTCTCTTCCATCTGACATGTTTGATCATGTTAGATGGGGTAGAAATAATTTTTAACCAGCGTTATAATTTACTTTTACATGATCGCTCTTATACGGTGTATAACGGCGATCATGGGACTGGGGACCGGACTAATCGGCTTGGGTCATGATCACCGGGATCTCAGCTACCCTCAGTAGCTGAAACCCTGGAGATTTTCCAATGATGGGTGCGCTATAGACTTTTTTTTCTTAC
The DNA here is from genome assembly GCF_048569485.1 of Anomaloglossus baeobatrachus. Lineage (NCBI taxonomy): Eukaryota > Metazoa > Chordata > Amphibia > Anura > Aromobatidae > Anomaloglossus > Anomaloglossus baeobatrachus. The sequence goes on from NC_134354.1 coordinate 222,110,494, forward strand.
CACCATTTTAAAATGGCAGTAAGGAAAAAGTACTTTTAATTGCTGCAGTTTTAAAATGTATTGCGATAGTTAAGGGGTTTAATAGGAGCTAGGTCCCCTATATAAATGTTCAGGCAGTTTAATTGCCATTTAAAGGTGACGGGCTCTCTTTTATAGCTCCTTAAAGGTGTTGTCCAAGATTTATATATTTACTTAAGTGCAAAGAATCATTTTAAATAAAAAAAAAAAACAACAATAATTACTCACTTGTTTGTTTTTGTACAGTGATCATGTGATCATTTACCCTCATATGGCTGCCATAGAGAGTTACTGGCTATTAAAGTAATGAGAATGTGTATGGCATGAGATTGTACTGCACAAAAACCTTTTCTTTAATTTGGTAATGATCTCTGATCTCACGAAAAAATTCAATACAATATTGTGACATGCTAGCAACGCCAACGACAGGTGACAGTTCACTTCACAGTAATTTGGTGTCCACACACATACACTAAAGGTCGCTTTACACGCTGCGATATCGGTAACGATATCGCTAGCGTGGGTACCCGCCCCCATCTGTTGTGCGACACGGGCAAATCGCTGCCCGTGCCGCACAACATCCCCCAGACCCGTCACACTACTTACCTGCCCAGCGACGTCGCTGTGACCGGCGAACCGCCTCCTTTCTAAGGGGGCGGTTCGTTCAGCGTCACAGTGACGTCACAGCTGCGTCACTGAACCACCGCCCAATAGAAGCGGAGGGGCGGAGATGAGCGGGATGTAACATTCCGCCCACCTCCTTCCTTCCGCATAGCGGCCGGGAGGCAGGTAAGGTGAGGTTCCTCGTTCCTGCGGTGTCACACGTACCGATGTGTGCTGCCGCAGGAACGAGGAACAACTTTGTTACTGCTGCAGTAACGATTTTTGAGAATGGACCCCCATGTCACCGATGAGCGATTTTGCACGTTTTTGCGATGATGCAAAATCGCTCATAGGTGTCACACGCCACGGCATCGCTAATGCGTCAGGATGTGCGTCACCAATTCTGTGACCCCAATGAATTTGCATTAGCGATGTCGCAGCGTGTAAAGCCCCCTTTATAGTATAAACATCCTATGAATGAGTATCACAAATCATATTGTTTTCATGATAAACTGGGGAAGTATCTTACAAGGTAAACTTTTTTTTTTTTACTAAAAAATCACATCAAACATTTTAGATTTCTGGATACTGTGAATTCCATTGCTGATAAAAGGACTATTAAATAATTTTATGTTTCATATATTTTTACAGCTTAATTAGATTAAGTCTTAAAATATGCATGCATGTACATTAGAGCCTAAAGTGGAAGCAGTGAAAATGAATTTCCATTTATTAGATGATAACAGTTTTATTACCATGTCTCTTATTTTTTTTAAAAAGAAAAGTCAAGCAATATAAAGGCTACATACAGTATGATAATGAAATAACATGCTAGTTTGTATATTCTTTAATGACCTATGCTGTACATTTTGTACATAGATTACTACCGGGGCTCGGTGCTGGCAGGCTGGGGACCCGTTGGGAGCGAAGGGGCACAATGTACTCACACAGTCCAGAAATGCTGACACTGACACCAGGTAAACCAAAGTCTTGAACGCCCTGCAGTCTTAGTCCGAACACGTTGGGTCCGTGCCCTTTTGGCGTTGCTGGTTGGTCTGAAGCCTTGTCCCTTGGCACCGTGTTTACACTTGGTGGATCCCTTTTACCTAGAACTTCTCGGGTCCCGCTCACCTGCGTGGCTAGCAGAGTGAGCTTGCTCTCAGGGTTCACACTTGGGATTTTCTGGACGGTTTTGGAAGTCATATCCCTATCGTTGCGCTAGTACCCCGATTTTGGAGCGGGTGGAGAGCGGTTCGTGAAGATTCCGTTCCCGTCGGGTGAATTACTGGGCTTCATGAAGCTACTTCCCAGCCTAGGGTCCGCGTACCCCATTGTGTCCTGGCCCCTTCCCGGTTGTAGCACAAGGCCGCCGGTCTGCCCTCCGTGGCAGTACAGTTCCCCCTGTCACTACCCCCTACGACTGGGGTTCCAGCTCCTTCCAGGCGAGACCAACGTCTGGCATCTGGGACTGTTAAAGGAGCCCAGCTCCGCAGCGTGACCTTTCCTGTCACCGCTCACTGGCACTTCACTCCAACTACTCCTCTCTCTTCTCCTGACACTTCTGGCCCTCCTTCTACCAACCCTACATCTGGGCGGCCCTATTCCCCTCAGGCTACCCAATGGGTGTTTGGTGGGTGTGGTGCAGAGTGTTCCTCAGGATTTGTGTATACCTGTTCTTAGCAACACCAAAGGGACAAGACCCATAACCAAGGAGGAGCGGGTACTATGCAGAAGGGCAGATTGCACGGCACCCTTGTGACGACCTGATAGGCCATGACACATCCTACGTCATCCACACTCCCCGGCATTAAGGTCCTGCGCAGGTGCACTTTGATATGCCCTGAGCAGGGCAGATCAAAGTATTGTAGTGCGCCTGGGCGGTATCAGCAAGTTTGTATGACGTAGGACGCGTCATGCACACAGGCATCAGAAGGAGAACGAAGATGGCCGAAAGAGGAGGCACCGGCACTGAAGAATGGAGACGCCCATATGACCCAACTACACCGCAGCGACCGTTTAGGTAAGTATTATAAAGTGTTTTTTATGTTCTACACAGCGGCCTGGACTCTTATATACAGCATGTTAAAACGCTGTATATAAGAGCTCACTGGTGGTGGCCACAGCTTATAGGCCCCAAATCTGGTGACAGGTTCCCTTTAACCATTCCAGTTATTGATTTAACAAAAAAACGCATGGCAAAACACGCACCAAAAACACATGCACTTTTCTGCTACAAGGTGAGTTTTTTTGGTGCAGAAAATGTCTGCACCTAATCTGCAACGTGCGCACATACCCCACCAGAAAAGAGTGGAAATGCCATAAATTGGTATCAGTAAAAAACATCAGCTCAGGTAACAAAAAAGCCCTCACTTAGCCCTATATTCGAAAAAATTCCAGTACAATATGGGGCAGAATGAATGGTGTCATTCAAAAGTAGAACTTGTCCTGAAAAAATCATGCATTTATATGGGTATATTGACTTAAAAATAAAGAAGGTATGACTGTTGGAAGAAAAAAAGGAAAAAACGAAAACAAAAATGGAAAATTGCCGGGTGGTGACGGAGCTAAGTTTGCTTCAGATGGGAAGACTGCTCACGTCAGAATGTCTGAAATGTCATACTGAAGACTTCAGGGATATGATATGGGCTTGCTCTACCATTGCATCCTTCTGTCAAGACGTAATCTCCTTACTATCCTCCTTAATCTCTATTCCCATCCTGCTTGACCCCATTCATTTACTTATTTGGGTTTTTTCCAGAAGGATCCTGGAATCATCACATGAGAATTTTTCTTAAGGCCCCGTTACATGCAACGACGTATCTAACGATATATCGCCGGGGTCACGGATTCTGTGACGCACATCCGGCATCGTTAGCGACGTCGTTGCGTGTGACACCAACAAGCGGCCGTTAATGATGGAAAATACTCACCAAATCGTCCATCGTTGACACGTCGTTCATTTTCAAAAAAACGTTGATTGTTGAGGACGCAGGTTGTTCATCGTTCCCGAGGCAGCACACATTGCTATGTGTGACACCTCGGGAACGACGAACTACAGCTTACATGCGGCCGCCGGCAATGAGGAGGGAAGGAGGTGGGCGGGATGTTACGGCCGCTCATCTCCGCCCCTCCACTTCTATTGGGCGGCCACTTAGTGATGCCGCTGTGACGCCGCACAAACCGGTTCGCCGGCCACAGCGACGTCGCTAGGCAGGTAAGTCCGTGTGACGGCTCCTTACGATATTGTGCGCCACGGGCAGCGATTTGCCCGTGACGCACAAACGACGGTGGCGGGTACGCTCGCTAGCGATATCACTGTGTGTAAAGCCCCCTTTAAGGAAACCCTATTCCTTACTAGGAAATTGCTAGCATTAGGATGAATGTACAGTTCTCTCCTGACTGTGCACTCCTGGATTGTGTTAGTAAATACAATAATTCCACATGATAGAACTGTATATCAAAATAGGGCTTGTCCACAGAAATTCTCTAAAATTTGGGACTTTTGCAGTTTTTCGTACCTGACAATCACCTCAAGCAAATACTAAAGGGCACGTTACACGCTATGATATATCTTACGATATGTCGTCGGGGTCACGTTGTTAGTGACGCACATCCGGCATCGTTTGACATATCGTAGCGTGTGACAGCTACGAGTGAGTGTGATCGTGCTAAAATACTCACCTTATCGTTGATCTTTGATACGTCTCTCATTTTCTAAAAATCGAACGTCCTTCTGCGCGCCAGTTGTTCATTGTTCCCGAGGCAGCACACATCGCTCTGTGTGACACCCCGAGAACGATGAACTGCAGCTTACATGCGTCCTGCCGGCAATGCGGAAGGAAGGGGTGTGCGGGATGTTTACGTCCCGCTCATCTCCGCCCCTCCGCTTTAATTGGCCGACCGCTGTGTGACGTCGCTGTTACGCTGAACGTCCCTCCCCCTTCAGGAAGTGGATGTTCGCCGCCTACAGCGAGGTCGTTTTGGAAGGTAAGTACGTGTGACGGGGGTTACGACTTTGTGCGACACAGGCAAGAAGTTGCCCGTGCCGCACAAATGATGGGGGCAGATGCGATCGCACGAGAAATTGCAGCGTGTAAAGCAGGCTTTACACTCCTACCATATTATTATATTTTAACTGCATGTAACTTGTTCAGCAACAATTTTCAATAAAACAAATAAAAAAAAAGACTCTGACGCTGTCCAATCAGTGCTGACAATATTAGACTGTGTGGAAAAAGACCTCATAATAGCAACCCTCCACCCTTCTATTGGAGCGTCATGTATAGTCAACATACCTGGTGCACTCAGCCTCCATCTTCTTCCTCTATTGAGGCTGGCATTTTGGTCCTCCAATATAGCTGCTACAATGGCATGGGGAGCACAGATTTAAGTCTCAACTATGCCCCATCTGTTTTTTGTGTGCTATAGGACATGGTTCAAACTTAAAGCACCAATCTTTCTTTTTGTCGTCACTGCAGTGTTGCTTTTAATCCAAAGTTCCTGCCCTCAGTCCTATACTCACCTTCTGCCATCTTCACCTTTTATTGGCGCTGCTCTAATCGGGCTCCAGTATTGTTACATGGAGCATTCTGGATGCTACAATTCAGTGCAAGTCTATGAGAGCCTCGAGCTGGTGTCATGACTTGATTTGGGGATTCAGTCCGGTGACCTATTGCTCTGTGGTGGGTTCCACTGTCTACTGAGCAATGGTTCTTTTTTGGGGGTGCTAATGCTGGTGGATGCTATTACTGTTATTTTTCCTTTTTGGGGTTTATCCTGGTTAGGTGTTTTCCATTGTCCCTTATTAGTTTTTCCTATCACAGTTCGGGTAGGTACACTTTATGTATATATTAGTGTGATGACTATTTTAAAAATTTTGGAAAAGGAAAATGAAACCCCTTACATTTGAGGAACAATTGCATTCAAATGACATTAGTAACATCAAATTTGTAAAATATTCAAAAAAGTTCCCCTTCTTTTTCATTTCAAAATTTTCAAAAAAACGATTTTTTTAAATCCAAGTATTCCATATGTTGAAAAGCTCCAATCTCACGCGGATGCCAACAAACTGCCAAATTCTTGGAAACTTCAGTTTTCTGTTCAACAGCGAGAAACGGCGACTGGATCGAATAAAAAATATGATAATGGATATAGAATTGCTCTGGAGGGAAACTCTAGATTTCCCACTTTTATCCAGTTCACTCATCAGAAAGAAACTCAATCGTCCGACTGAGCTAAATGAGAAAAACAAAAAGAAACCTGATAAATTCACTGCAACACTTTCTCAGTTATTTGATGTCACCAACGTTAATGGAGAATGGAAAAACTCGGAGGATAAAGAGCTCTACCTGAGGCAAGTTGAGAGTGGAGGCTAGGTTGGTTATTCGACGCTCAAACAAGCTCCTTTGGAATCAATTCATCCAAGAAAACGAATCCGACTATCAATATTTCAAGCTCAAGCCAGCACTTCGGAATCGCAACCCACAGATGATACTTTCTCTGAATCTTTACCCGAGACTCCAAAGCCAACCTCTTCTTCCGCGTCATCTTCTCCTAAACGCGCACCGAAATACAAAAGAGCAAGCACTACAACAGCGAGTTTACTGGTACTGAAAAACAACATCTCTGCACATAAAGCAAATAAAGTGCTTGCAACCATTGCTGAACAAGGTCATGATGTACCGGTTCCAAGTCAGTCGGGTGTCTGGAGACGAATAATCTCAGAAGGACAGAAAATGAAAAACAAAATTTTTGAAAAACTTCAAAGTAAAGATCCCTATTGTCTCCACTTTGGTGGTAAAAGAATCCAAGGGGAAGAGTATCAAGTAGTTCTGCTGAAAAATACCACAACCGAAATCAAACTCGGTATTCTGAAATATGAGAATGGTTCTGCCACGGCTATTCACAAGGAACTACATCAGCTAATTGATGAATACGACGCTTGGGAAAATATTCGAATGATAATCTGCGACACGGCAGCAGTAAATACTGGTCGTTTGAATGGGATTGTAACGCTGATACAGGATGATGTCTTGAGAAAGGGCTTTCAGAAGCCACAATACATTGGCTGTCAACACCATGTACTCGACCTCCTACTGAAGCACGTTATGAATTTCCTTATTCCAGAGTCAACGAAGAAACCAGAACTCAATTATTTCTTCATCGACAAATTAACAGAAAACTATGCCTCACTTCAGATTGATTACCACCAAGTTGCAACAGATAATGTCAACACAGGCGAGAATCCTGGATGGCGAGATGATTTCAAGTTCTTCTATGAACTATGTCAGGCATATCGTCATTACAAAACAACATCACGTTGGCCTCAAATCAGTTGGAAGAAACGCCCCAAACCTGCACATGGCAAGATGGAACTCGCGAGCTGTATATGCTGTTATAGCATTTTTTCTGATACCAGAGTGCCGCTGCGTCCTCGGTATAGCATGCAGCTTCATCTGCTATGAATGGGTAAATGCCTGGTTCCAGTCGCAACACTACAACGAAGCGTCCTTCAATGAACTGTTAAGGCCCAGTCACACTAAACAACTTACCAGCGATCCCAACAACGATACAACCTGATAGGGATCACTGGTGAGTTGCTAGTAGGTCGCTGGTTAGATGTCACACTAAGCGACGCTCCAGCGATCCCACCAACAACCTGACCTGGCAGGGATCGCTGTAGCGTCGCTACACGGGTTGCTGGTGAGCTGTCACACAGGCAGATCTCACCAGCAACCAGTGACCAGCCCCCAGCCAGCTGCGCCGCGTGGAAGAGATGCTGCGCTTGGTAACTAAGGTAAATATCGGGTAACCAACCCGATATTTACCTTGGTTAGCAGTGCACACCGCTTAGCGCTGGCTCCCTGCACACGTAGCCACAGTACACATCAGGTTAATTACCCGATGTGTACTCTGCTACGTCTGCAGGCAGCAGGAGCCGGCTTCTGCGGATGCTGGTAACCACGGTAAACATCGGGTAACCAAGAAGCCCTTACCTTGGTTACCCGATATTTACCTTCGTTACCAGCGTCCGCCGCTCTCAGCTGTCAGTTCCGGCTCCTGCTGCCTGCACATTTAGTTGTTGCTCTGTCGCTGTCACACACAGCGATGTGTGCTTCACAGCGGGAGAGCAACAACTAAAAAATGGCCCAGGACATTCAGCAACAACCAACGACATCACAGCAGGGGCCAGGTTGTTGCTGGATGTCACACACAGCAACATCGCTAGCAACATCGCTGCTACGTCACAAAAGTTGTTCCTTAGCAGCGATGTTGCTAGCGATGTTGCTTAGTGTGACGTGGCCTTTAACCTCACTCACCAAGACAAAGTGCAAGAAGTCAATTAAGTGTTTGAAGGCGCACTAGTTGGTCGAGGAGTCAATAATTGACATTCCCAGATCTAACCAAAATGCTGACCATGCTGTAAAACTGATGGAGGAACTACATGCGAAATCGAAAAAAATTGAATTTTTGAATCTAAAATTCATAGGAAAAAAAATTTTTTAAACACTTCTTTTGTACATATTGTACTTATAATTAACTGTTTTATACCGTATTTGTTAAAAAACGAATAATAAAAGTTGCTTGGTTATTACTATTATCATTTCAATAATGCAAAATTGCATGTCCTTTTTTTGGGGGAAAAAATAATTTTTGCCTTATTTCATTTGAATGAAAGGGGGAACTTTTTTTAAAAAACAAAAAAAAACAATACTTATTCTTAAATTACCCATAAAAGTTCCTGGATTGCGCATGGTTTCATAAAATAAAAATTTTGTCATTACACTAGTATATATATATATATATATATATATATATATATATATATATATATATATATATATATATATATAAATAAAGGCAACACTAAAATACCATTTTGTTGTTTAAGTGCTCCCTTTATTTTTTTAAGCAGTGTACATACGTATATACTGTATATAAATATGTATATATTCTCAAATCACCACACTGCCTTACTGCCTATATCTCTATGTGAACTAGTTTCTAGGAGTTCCAGCTAAGGGATTTACTTTTGAGTTAATACCTGTGGAGTGTATGGCGCCCCTGAGGCTTCAGTCGCCACAGGGTACTGCACCTGACTTAAGGTGCAGTGCTTAACCTGGGTCCAGAGGAGGTCGGTGCGGGTGTCACTTACACAACTCATACACACAAACAAGTTGCTCTTCCTTTACCGTAGACCGGGCTAGGTTTGGGTCAAAAGGGGTGACCAGCGTGGTTGGGTCTTTAGGACACCACCACACCTGGGATCCCCAATCCACTAGTGGCGGGAACCTGGGACAAGAGAAGCAGCTACCTGGTGAAGTTAGGAGCCAACACAACAGTTAGAGAGTTCTACAGCATGAAAGGACGAGAGCAGTCGGGTTTCACCAGTGGCTCTGGTGGGACACAGGAGGTAATCTAGTCGCCGAGGAGAGGGCTTGATTGCTCCCTCGGGACCAGCGCTGTCAGGATGCAGAATCCTAGGGTGGATTATAATCCAGCTTGTCCACCGAAATCTGCAGGCTTGGTGGATTGCATGTCCTTCCGGCCCACACAGTTCACGAAGCAGAGTGCCAGATAGGATCCAGGGTCGTGTTCCACAGCAGGCCCCACATCGGATCCGCGGCACCTGCATACGGGCAGGGAGTAAACACACTTTTCAAGAACCAGGGGTCCCCAAGAGCTTCAAGCCATAGGGATTCACATCAAGCGCAGGAGGAAGGTCCCACCATCCAATTAACCGGCTCTGACCTCTAAAGGATCCGGGTTCGACGGGGCCTATCACAGCTAGTGACCGGTACTTCCCAGGTAAGTGGCATAAACTGTGAGTAAAACACTTGGAACCCACAGAGACTGTGTCTGACTGTCATTCCCGGCGCCACCGCCCTGCACCTCGGTGCCCGCCATTACTACTCCCCTCATCATCCTCCCTGGGGCCCGCTCCACCTGTGGGGAGCAGAAACACCTCAGCTGCTACTACCATCCACCCCAGAGGACAGTGACAGCAGCGGCGGCTAATTGTCTGGCCACATACCGCAGATGGCGTCATGAAATCAACCTCCACAATCATCCTTCACCATCCCTCTCCCTCTTTGTACACCTCGGGGTCACGAAACTGGGCAGGGCCACCCGTGACATCCCCTGATCCTCACTGGTCAGGTGATGAATATATTCCCCCGACCCCCTGGGATGCTACAAGTGCTTTCTGGGAGCTGGTTATGTTTTCCTTCTCAGTTCTTCCTCCTTTCTCCTTATTTGAATATTTTAGTTTATCTCGCTCTGGTTTTGTTTGTTCCTGTACACCTTCCTCTCTTCTTGTAAGCAGTATGTTGCAGACTCCTCTCTAGACCTTCAGGAGGCATGAAAAATGATGGCCTTCCCGGGAGTCATGTCCGAGTTGGTGCTTTTAGTTGTGTGGCTAGGGTCCTTTAGTCAGTACAGGGACCAATTGGGTGTGTCTACACCTTCTCCTTTTTCACTGCCTGTGTGTGTTGTATGTTCATAAAATCTGGCTCTCATAGACTTCTATTGAGAGCTTGTGAAGTAACTTCTGACTGCCAGCCAGTCAGAGGTTATGGTCACAATATGGCGTCATGGCACCGTAGGACCACCAATGAATGGTAAATATGCCAGAAGGTGATTAGGACCTTCAGACTAATGTTTTAATAATGCTCTCCATGCCACTGTGGTGGCCATCGTGGAATCAGGAAGCAGAAAAACTGATATCAGTGAAGGAGGCAGAGGGAGCCAGCTGGAGGGCGCCAGGTACATCACAAATGCATAGTCAATTTTAATTTCCATGGTGGAATGTCACTATGGTAAAGCAAATTGTAATTGTCAGTTGGGATTTATGTATAACTAGCTGTAGTACCTGGCGTTGCCTGGGATTGTAACTGTCTCTCTGTCTCTCTCCCAGTCTCTGTCTGTCTGTCTGTCTCTCTATCTCTCTGTCTGTCTGGCTCTATCTGTCTGTCTGTCTCTCTCTGTCTGTCTGTCTCTTTCCCTGTCTGTCTCTGTATTTTTTTGTCTGTCTGTCTATCTATCTGTCTCTGTTTGTTTCTCTGTCTGTCTCTTTCCCTGTCTGTCTCTGTCTGTCTGTGTTGCTGTCTGTCTGTCTCTATCTCTCCTTGTGTATATGTGTCTGTCTGTCTCTTTACCTGTCTGTCTCTGTCTGTGCCTATGTCTGTCTGTCTCTGTCTGTGCTTATGTCTGTCTATGCCCATGTCTGTCTGTGCCTATGTCTTTCTGTTCCTATGTCTGTCTCTCCACCAACATCATATTACCTCACACATAAGCTTCTTATACTAAGAATGTCCTTTGTTCCTATAGAAACCAATCACAGCTCCTATTAATGACTTGTAGTTCCCAGCTCCATTGACTTTAATGGAGGTAGGTTTTTTGGAGAGCAACTGTAAAGCGCAGGGTTAAAATTTCCCGTCAAAACATAGTCTATGACGTTCCCTGAGTCACATGGACGGACATACACACATACATACATACAAACATACACTCAGCTGTATATTTTAGATTTTCCAAGAGGATCCACAGACAGAGAAACAATTCACTGTAGCATCCAAAGTGAAAGTGTTGCAACATTGTTATTTCAAAAGAACGCACATATTTGGATTTAAAGGTATAATGTATAATAAAAGTAATGAGAAAAAAATAATGTTTTGCTTCATAAATAACTAATTGAGAATCTAGATTTTTTTTCTTTCTTAATGTTTCATTTGCACACTTTGTACAGTGAAATAGGAGACATGGCTTTAAGCCCTGGAGGAAATAAGCTGTAATTGCTAACAGTTGAGAAGAAAGATTTACTGAGTACTGAACTAATACATTAGCATTACAATACTCCTGTCAACAGGATACCAGGAAAGTAAGTGTTCGGCTTCACATTCTGCCCCATTGATTTTTAATGATGAGTCTCCCATAAGGTTTATTGTAAAGTGGAATGTAATAGTAGCATTCTAATGATTATCCTGCTTTTAAAGCATTTTAGAAGTTCCATCAGTAAGATCTCAAATGTTTCCTTACATCTTACCTCAAATCAGCTACTTAGATGAATGATGTTTGCTCCAGAGAAACAGTGCACTGAGGCACTCATCGAACTGTGCACCTTTCTACAGTGCTCTGCTGTCACCAGCAGTCTTATAGACAATGAATGGAGTAGTGAAAATGCCTTTTTTTTGGCATCTCTCCAGTCTCGCGGTGCCATCGTGTTGACGTAACTTCTAACTGTCCGGTAGTCAAAAGTTACGTCACAAACGCTCAATACAACTCTATGAGAGCTAGAACAAGACCAGAACGAGGCTATCATAGACTTGTAGTGAGTTATCATATTTGACTCGCTCCATGAAACACTAGAGCTGCCAGCAGGTCACAAATAGCCAGGGACCAACAGGAGTGACGCTGGAAAGATTTAAAGACAGCGGCAGGTGGGTATAAAACCAGTGACAGGAGACTTATATTTAAAGCATCACTCCAAAATGTACCCTGTTGGGATGATTCTAAACTCTAGTATTAAAAACTTATTAATATATTTAATGTCTGTGGTACATGGTCCATGTGTGACTGTCATGACTGAACCCTTCCACTCACACAAGAAAAAACAGACCAGGGGAGATGTACCGTATTTTTCGGACTATAAGACGCATTTCTTTCCCCCCCAAAGTGGAGAAAGTGGGGGGTGCGTCTTATAATCTGAATGTAGGGCATGGCTGCAGGGAATGAGGGTGCTGCGGTGGAGCGGGTCATCGGCAACACGAGCAGGCTGTAGCGGTGCCTTCCGTGACCACGTGGGCCCGCTCATTTCATATGAATGCATCCTCCCGCCCATCATCTCTCAGTGCTGAAGCCGGCGCTGATAGGTGGGCGGGATGATGGGCGGGGATGTGTGCATAATAAACAGCCAGCCCGCGTGATCACCCCTGGCAACTACAGCCTGGAGTGATCATGTGTGGCTGCATTCACTGCCCCCCCGCGCATCATCATCAGCACGGGGCACAGTGAATAAGTATGGTATACTCATCCGTCACCGTTGAATGCAACATCGCGATGTCCTCCTGTCTGCCGGCCGCTGTTGTGTATAGTGAGCGGTGATCATAGCGATAACGTCATCGCTGTGTACACGGCTCTACACACATTAGCGGGCCGGCAAACAGGAGGTCATCATGATGCTGCAGGGATTGGTGACCGGCTCCACACAGGTCAGAGGCACTGCTGCTGGCACAGGCAGGAAGACGAGCAATGCTGCAGGGAGTGAAGAAAGGTGAGTATAAATGTTTATTTTTTTTTTTGTGTGCCACAGGATGCAGGCCATATACCAGGATGAATGTATATAGCAGGATAAGGGTATATTGCAGGATAGGGGCATATTATGAGCAGGATGAGGGTATATACCAGGATGGTGCTATTTAGCAGGATGGGGGTATATACCAGGATGGTGGTATATAGCAGGATGTGGGTATATACCAGGATGGATGGCAGTATATAGCCGGATGGGGGTATATAGCAGGATGAGGGCATATACCAGGATGGAAGTACATAGCAGGATGGAGGTATATAGCAGGATGGCAGTATATAGCAGGGTGGGGGTATATAGCAGGGTGAGGTCATATACCAGGATGGCAGTATATAGCAGGATGGGGGTATATAGCAGGATGAGGGCATATACCAGGATGGCGCTATGTAGCAGGATGGGGGCTATACCAGGATGAGGAACATATATACAAGGATGGGGATCATATACAAGGTAGTAGGATCATTACCAAGATGGGGTACCTTAGTAGAGAATTTGGGGACATTACGCTTATAATGATGTCAGCAGCAGATCCTCGCCATATAACAGTGTGTGTCATTACCACATTTTTTGCTTAAAATTTTATTTTTATATTTTCCTCTTCTAAAATTAAGGTGTGTCTTATGGTTCGGTGCGTATTATAGTCCGAAAAATACGGTAACCACAGGTCCCTATACAGATTAGGAGTACCCTAAACCTGCCCCTGTTTTGTTCCTGCCAGATCACCCTAAAGTTACTCAATGGTGCCCCACTCATCATCGAATGACCCTGAGTGTCCTTAAGTGCACCTTAAACTATAAACCAAGTGTAACACAAAAGACCAAAAGTCATAAAAGAAGTGAAAAAAGTTGAGACACAGGGCTAAATACATGTTCACATAGTCATACCAGGAAGACAGATGAAGCTGAAAGAAACCCAAAAAGACTTTGAAATCATTGGAACCGCTCCAAATCCCAACTGAAAAAGAATTGGAGAATGCTGGAAAGGGAAACTCACAAACTGTAGGGAAAAGCAAAAGTAAATGCTCAGAAGGATTTTCCTAGACTGAGGAGCTGGCACTACACACATCCATCAACCCAAAATATATATGGGCAGCACGGTGGCTCAGTAGTTAGCACTGCAGTCTTACAGCACTGGGGTCCTGAGCTCAAATCCCACCAAGAGCAACATGTACAAGAAGTTTGTATGTTCTCCCTGTCTTTGTGTGGGTTTCCTCCCAAAGACATAATAATAGGGGCTTTATCTATTGAGCCTCAATGGGGACAGTATTGCTGATGTGTGTAAAGTGCTATGGCGCTGTATAAGTGAATAATATTATTATTATTATAATATTATAGTCAGCACTGAAGGCAACTTCATGGCAAGTTTAAATAGCCCCTCCTAATATGTGATAGGGCAAACAAAAGGAAGTGAACATACATGAATGGAAATAAAACAGAAAGGCAAGGCAAAGGAAATTAAGACAAGAGAACCAATAGCAGTTTGCCCAAGACAAGTTAGGCTGTGGTCCAAGAGAGAGGGAAACCAACCCCACAACCAAAGGTCACAGGATCAAGCCCTTGCATTGAGCCATGACAATGTCACTACTCACAACCATTTTGAGGTTGTCTGTTTAGGATCATTATCCATTTGTAGAAGCCATCCTCTTTCAACTTCAGCTTTTTTTTACAGATGGTGCTAGGTTTGCATAAAGAATTTGTTGAAATTTCATTGAATCCATTCTTCCCTCTACCTGTGAAATGTTCCCTGAGCTATTGACTGCAAGAAAGCCCCAAAGCATGATTGATCCACCCCCATGCTTAATAGTTGACAATATGTTTTTTTTCCTGAAATTCTCTACCCTTTTTCTCCACACATTGTGGCCAAAGAGTTCTATTTTAACCTCATCAGTCCAGAGGACTTGTTTCCAATAATGCATCAGTCTTATTTAGATGTTCTTATGCATACTTATTTCTCTGAATTTTATGATGAGAATGCAGGAGAGGTTTTCTTCTGATGACTTCTCCATGAAGGCTATATTTGTGCAGGTGTCTCTGAACAATAGAATAATGTACCACAACTGCTAAATCTTCCTGAAGGTCTTTTGCAGTCAAATGGGGGTTCTGATTTGCCTCTCTAGCAATCCTATGAGTAGCTCTCACAGAAATTTTGCTTGGTCTTCCAGACCTTATCACTATGGCAAGTGGCTCAGTGATTAGCACTGCAGTTTTGCAGCGCTGGGGTCCTGGGTTCAATTCCCTCCAAGGACAACATTTGAAAGGAGTTTGTATGTTCTCCCTGTGTTTGCATGTGATTTTTTGTAATTCCCTTTTTTTCTCTATCTCGTTCCGTTTTTGAGCTAAAAATGCTAACTCCGTTGTTTTCCACCAGGTGGCGCTATAGGTGGTTTCATTGCGTAGCGCATGGCTACATTACTATACCTAGACACCACTTCTATGCCTATAGCTGCTGCCGTTCTCAAGTTAATGGCGGTGGACAGGATTTGGGTGGACACACTGTATAAGAGAATAAATATTATTATTATTACCGCCATGTCATGCTTGGACTGGCATGTGTCTGAATTCACAGCGTAACAGTTGCGCTCAGACCTATGGGTGTCTGGTGCACTACACAACACATAATGTACAAAGGGGACACCGGGGACCCTTGAACAATGGTGGGTCCTGGTACTAGAGAGGGGGGAGATGGGACACCACCTGCATTAAGCTGAAGCAGTACCCTGAGCTCCCTAGCTAGTAATATGCAGATTATTTCATCCCGTCGCACAGCAGGATACCTAATGCCCTCACTAGCTGTGTACTCACTAGAGAGATGGCTGACGAGAAACACTAGTTTCACATGAAAGTAAGTAAGACAGATGGGGGGAAAAAGGATACCAACACAAACTCCGAGACTGCAGACGGATGAGCAACAGTCAAAACTCCAGCAGCTAATATCACCCAGGCAGCCTGAACAGAACTGAATTCTACCACCAGCAAAAGCTGATGGGTATTGCAACTAAGGTGATGGGCATGGTCACAGAGTGGCTGCACCTGAAATGGACCGCTAGAAAGCTTCTGGTAACAAAACTAACATTAGCCCTTAATGCACCAAAGGAAAGGAAAACATGTTTAATATTAAGACTCTCAGAACACTGAGAGACTGGGCCTAAACCTGTCATAAGTCTCTTGATGCTGAGAGACCACCGTGACACTCCACTGTTCCTGTTATCTGCCACTTCTTAATTACATTTCAAACTGAGTAATGGGCAACTTGAAAATGCTTTGCTATCATCTTTTAGCCTTCTCCTGCTTTGTGAGCCTCCGCCATTTTCACACCACTAGGCAGCTGCTTAGGAGAACCCATGGCTGCTGTTTTTTGACACAAGGTTATAGCTGGGTTTTTATAAAGCTGTGAAATTTGCATCACCTGGACTTTCCTAAAGATGATAGTGAACAAGCCATAACTCTAACAGGCTACTTAAGGTCTGAAACTTGGTCAAAGTTATCCGAGCACAAATATCTCCAAAGGTGTCCAATCTTTTGCTTTGGCCTATTTTACTGTTTCTAATTTTTTAAATGTAGCACAATAAAAGTAATTTTGACCTGGTGTTCCCAAACGTTTGCATGCCACTGTATATATATATATATATAGATATATATATATATGTATGTGTGTATAAACAGTATATACCGTATATCCACAGTGGGTGAAATAATGTGTCTCTGTGTGTCTCTGTCTCTGTGTGTGTCTGTCTCTATATTTCTCTGTCTCTGTGTGTCTCTGTGTGTCTGCCTCTTTGTGTGTCTGTCTCTGTGTGTCTCTGTATCTGTGTGTGTCTGTCTCTGTGTTTTTCAGTCTCTGTGTGTCTCTGTCTCTGTGTGTCTCTGTCTCTACCGATATCATATTACCTCACACATAAGCTTCTTATATTAAGCATGTCCTTCGTTGCCTACAGCAATCAATCAGAACTCCTATTAATGACCTGTAGCTCCAAGCTCCATTGACTTTCTTGTAAGCAGGTTTTTTGGCAAATAACTGTAAAGTGCAACATTAAATGTTTCCCTCAAAACATAGTCTATGACGTTCCCTGATTCAAATGAGGTGTCTGTCCAAAATGTCATGATTGTAAATGTGGCGGTGCGGATTCCTTTACTTTACTTATACTCGGCTGCTAGATAGAGGGACACAGGAACGTTTTTTATTTAAACAGTCCAAGTAGTTTATTAATAGAAACATTAACCATCTTCCATGAACAAAACATGAGCTTTACTTTGGCTTTACAGAAATGTGTATCATATACAGTCCATTTCATCTGCAGGTACACCCGCACAGCTTCAGATACAATCACTCACAGCAATATCTCAGTGGAGGTATCACACTGTCCACTCACTGACCTCTATCAGTACACAACCCCTTTTTGTGAGGTTACTAGAGATGAGCGAGTACCGTAATATTCGTAATCACTATACTCGTAACGAGTACTTTGTAATATTCGTGTATTCGTTCTGAATAGTGAGTACTATGCAAGTCAATGGGAAATGCGAGTAATTTTCTCCTGGACCCAAGAAAGAGGTGTGGGGCCTAAAAAAAAGACTGAAATGGATAGTAAAGTGATGAAACTGAATGGGGCCTGGAGAAAATACCTTCATGCATTTGTGACGCCCTGGACCCCCAGGGGTCACAGTACACTAACATCACACACACACCCCCTCCCCTGGGTAGGTGACACCAGTCAATCAAATCCTTGTTGCCACCCTCCCGGCTTGATGTCCACACCAGGTGGAGCGGAGCCAGGTGGTTGACTTCACCCACCGAGGAGTTCACAGGCCTGGAGGCGGGAAAAGACGGTAGATTGTGGTAGACAGTGGAAGTGAGAGGAGTGAAAAACTGTTGGTGTCTGGGTTGGAGCCCAGGCACGTTCAGCAAGATCGGCAGATGGTGGTGGCCGTCTGCAGGAGTTGGTGTAGGTCAGCGGAACCGTAGGACCGGGGTCGGGCGGTGGCCCGCCGGTACCGAACCGGGGAGCAGGTTGAAGCCAAGCACCAAGGCAGGGTACTCAGACCCCGGAGCGGTTCTCTCCTGATGCTGCTCCTGGTCCTCAGCGGCACCACAGGAGCCCCTCCAAGGACCCTCCTCGCAAGAAGAACCCATCTGAAGGCTGCAGGAGAAGGTGAGGGAGGAATCCTGCCCTGCGGTTAGGACCTGCGGCGGTAGGCGGTTCCTCCAGGGGTCAGGTGACCGGCTCAGCTTCCTCTACTGCTCAGAGCTGCAACAAAATGGCGGCAGTCCTCCCTGGTGATGCTCCTGTCTGGGAGACTGCTAGACAGCGTGGAGATGCAAGTTCTGCAGGGCCTCTGGGGCCTGAAGTCGGGAGGACGTCTCTTCAAGGAACATCGTCTGTGGTGCCCGGGATGGATTCATCTTCCAGGAGGACAGTGTGTGCTGGGTCGGAGGATCCTGTCAGGATAGGGTCATCGCAGCTGCGGAGATCATCACCAGAGAGGAGGTCGCAGTCCAGGTTCGGGTCACCGTCAGCGCAGAGGAGAGGGTCGCCGTCAGGGAGGTCAGCGACGGGGAAAAATTCGCCTGCACGACAGGGGCCTGCGTCTTCTCGGTTGAGGTCGCGTTCCAGGAGGAGGTCACCTTCACGGTCACGGTTGGCATCTGAGGCAAGTCATCCAGCATCTCAATATCCGGTTCGCTCCCTGGTTATCTGACCAGGTTCGAGCATGGCGGGCTCCCAGGCTCTCCCTGGTCGAGCTTCCGAAGACACTTTTGTGCTGGGCCATTCCGGAGGGGATTGTGATCTGGAGTCAGGATTTTCGGCTGGTGGGTCTCATGTACCGAAGCAGCTTGGTGAGTATGCTTCTATGTTTTGTACGTCCTCACCTAGTTTAGTTTCTCCGGGGGTGAGTGGTGGTCAGGCGCAGGGTGTCATGGGGGGTCTGGGGGTCACGGGGCCGAGCGCGGCGGGGTTTGATGTCAGTGGCCTGAGCAATGTGCTGAGGGGTGTGCGTGATTTGTTGGAGCGGTTGGATATGGCGAGTCGGGGGGTGGTCTGGTCCCCCGTCCCAGCGTGGGTATCGGGTTCTGGGGTGGCAGCGCCGGCCATTGTTGTGGTACCGACGGAGAGCGAGGCGGTTGCTGGGGATGGCGTGGCGGCTCCCGGGCAAAAGGAGAAAGATAAGGAAGGGGATAGGATTATTTTGGATGATAGGGCCAGAGGGGAGGTGTATGTTTGCTTTGAGGGCCTCTGGGGGCCATTTAAAGAAGGAGGTAAAGGAGAAGATTTGGAAGGATGAGTACATGGAGATTTTTTCGCTCCTTCCTTTGGAGAAGTTTAATTTAGATAAGAAAAAGAAGGATGATAGCAAGAAGGATGAGGAAGAAAAGCAGAGGTGGCGGCTGATCCCTCAGACGTTTGCTAACTGGTTGCAGGCTTTTGCGATCCTAGCTAGCGTTATTGGCGAGAAGGCGCTGGATAATTGTTCTGGGCTATTCTGCTATATGGATTCTATAACGGAAGCTCATAGGATTTATGGCGGGCAGACTTGGTTGCGGTACGGTGAACAATTTAGGCAGCGGAAAGCCATGCGACCCAGTATTAGATGGGATCAGAAGGATATTGGGTCATGGTTGAAGTCATGGCACCGGCTCGTTATGGTCAGCCCTTTCACGAAGGGGACAAGTCGGCCAGTCAACATACTGTTGGGGGAGCAGGGACCTAGGCAGGGGGTGTTGGAGCAAATTCACGGGTGTGCTGGCAGCTTAACCACAGCCAGTGCAAGTTTGGAAGCTCCTGCAAGTTAAAGCATCAGTGTTCCGGTTGTGGAGGTTCCTCCCACGGAGCGGCTCGTTGCTTTAAGAAGGGAAGGCCCAAGGCATGGGGAGATCCTGGAAAAGGGGGGGAGCCCAGTTTGGCTTCACGAGATGGCCCCTTATCTAAATAGATACCCTAAGCGGGACAAGGCAGTGTTATTGGAGGACAGTCTTCGTGTTGGTTTTAGGATTTCCCCCCTCCTCATGTTGTTCCGTTTCAGTTAAAGAATTTGTTGTCAGCGCGGCGACACCCGGAGGTTGTGACTAAAAAGTTCCTTGGTGAGGTTGCTTGTAGTCGGATGGCGGGTCTGTTTGCATCCCCCCCATTCCGAATTTGGTTCTATCGCCGCTAGGGGTCGTCCGAAAGAAGGAGCCAAACAAATTTCGGCTCATTCAGCATTTGTTGTTCCCCAAGGGTTTGTCGGTAAATAATGGTATTGACCCGGAGCTCTGCTTTGTGGTATAAGCCTCGTTTGATGCAGCCATCAGATGGGTTTGGAGATGTGGTAGGGGAGCATTGCTAGCAAAAACGGACATCAAATCAGCTTTCGGTTTGCTGCTGGTGCATCCTGAGAGCATGCATCTGTTGGGTTGTTTTTGGGACGGTTCCTATTTTGTTGATCATTGTTTGCCAATGGGGTTTTCCATTTACTGTGCTTATTTTGAAGCGTTCAGTTCTTTCTTAGAATGGGCAGGGTGCGATGTGGCTCAGCTCTCGCCGGTGATTCACTGTCTCGACGATTTTTTGTTCATTGGTCCTGCCGAGTCGGCAGTTTGTCAGACGTTGTTGAGGACTATGGAATGGTTGTCTGGCCGGTTCGGGGTCCCCTTGGCTCAGGATAAGACGGAAGGCCCGTGTACTTGTTTGAATTTTTTGGGCATCACTATTAATACTGAAATGATGGAGTGCAGGCTGCCAGAGGAAAAAATCTCGGCTTTGCGCGCGGAGGTGAGTTTGGCTGTTCGCCTTAAAAAAATTCAGTTGAGGGACCTTCAGTCTTTGTTGGGTAAGCTGAATTTTGCTTGTTGTATCATGCCCATAGGCCTGGTTTTTTCACGTAGGTTGGCGTCGGCGACAGCCGGGGCGCGTTCCCCAAGGCATTACATAAGGCTGACCCAGGATCTTAGGGAGGATTTGGCAGTCAGGGGAAGTTTTTTTTAGAGAAGTACAATAGCCGGTGGCTAATGATTGCGGAAGTTGTAGATTATTTTGATTGTGAGCTGTTCACTGACGCAGCAGGTGGTACAGGCTTTGGAGCTTACTTCGGAGGTAGATGGTGTGTGGGAGAGTGGCCAAAGGCGTGGCATGCGGAATTTGACATTGTTGGAGCTTTTGCCAATTGTGGTGGTGGTGTCCGTTTGGGGAGAGCATTTTAGCAACAGAAAAATCCGCTTTCACTGTGACAGCATGTCGGTTGTCATGGCAATTAACAACTTGTCTGGTGCGTCTCCTCTGGTTGTCCGCCTGTTGCGGTATTTTGTGTTGCAGTGCCATTGCCTTGATGCGTGGGTTGTTGCTGTGCATGTACCGGTGGTTGAGAACTCCATTGCTGATTCCCTTTCTCGCTTCCAGTGGGATCGCTTTTGGAGCCTGGCGCTGGAAGCGGAGTCCGCCGTCATCATCTGGCCGGCGGAGCTCTTGGAGTTGTTGTTCAAGAGGCGAGCTTGTTGATCACAGCGTCATTGGCTCCTGATACGTGGGCGGCATATGAAGCAGCTTGGAGGGAATGGATGAATTGGAGGCAGGAATTTGGGACAGGGTAGTCTGAGGAGGTGTCAGTGTTCCGGGATTTCCAGTTTGCTTCTGAAGGATCTTGCCCTTTGTTAACATGGAGTTTTCTGTTCTGTTGCCCTACTTCCTGTTCATCTGTTTAAAAGCCCACCCCTAAGCTTAGTCTAGTTGCTTGAGTATACTGCTTCCTGTCTACTCCTGCCCTGCTGCTCTCATTTCCTGGTTGCTATTTTAGATCCTGGTGAATCACCTGACACCGGCCCTGTACTCCACCTGGTCTCATCGAGCTGTGCCTTCACTGGTCCCGGACTCTGTCTGCTATCTCTGGTTGGCGTTTGTGCCCGGTCCCTTCAGGTACATATCTGTGACGCCCTGGGCAAGCCAGGGGTCACAGGTCGCAACACTACCACACCCTACACCCCAGTTAGGAACACCTAGGCTACCAAAAATCCTTGTTGCCTTCCTCCAGGGGCTGATGTTCACACCAGGGGGTGGGCCAGGCGGTTGGCTCCGCCCACCGAGGAGTTCACAGCCCTGGAGGCGGGAAAACCAGGCAGTTTAGCTCAGGCAGAGCTTGAGTGAGGAACAGAGTGGAGTTAGTGGAGTGAAGTAGAAGGAAGTAGTAGTGGAGCTAAAGAGAAAAGCTGAAGTGACAGAAAAGTGACAGTAGTAAAGCCTGAAGGTGGTCCGGGTGTGTGCCCCGGACACTGACAGCAAGGTCAGCAGACGGCGGTGATAGTCTGCAGTGGGACTGCTCGGAGGTTGCTGGAAGGACCGCGGACGGGTGGTGACCCGGCGGTCTGGAGCAGTATACGAAGAACAGTCAGCACCAGGGCAGGGGCCTTTCGAATCCCGGCAAGGCTAGGAGTCGCCATAATTTGCCAAATCCGTCAGTGAAGGGGACGTCTGTCTCCTAACAACCAAGTCCCGATTGAAGGCAACAGTCCAACAGTAACAGAGAGACACCGCCACCGCCAGGGCACCAGTTTCTCAGGGCCAGCGCCTGCGGGCAAAGTAGGGCTCCTCCAGCCCATATCCAAGCCGGGGAGCGGGTTACCGGTGGGAACCCATCGCAACCATCATCATCTTAGGTGCAGGAAAAAGGGACCGTCACCGTCACCTACTGGGGAAAGCAGGTGCAGACGTCCGTGGGAACAGTCTTTCCAGCCGTGTGTTTTACCGAGAACTGTGTCATCGTCTCAGGCTGAGTGAGTACCACAGTGCCGCAAGGCACAGAGCTGCCCCCGCGTCCCTGCACCCCACCGAGCCCTGCATCACCCACCTCATCCCTGGGCCCCAGGACAACCAACCCCCTACCCACGGAGGGGAGGATTAACATCTGGCTGCTCCATACCACCACTCCCGGGATCCCCATACAGAGCAGCGGTGGTGTCAACAAATCACCACAACCGTGGGTGGCGTCACGGACAATAAACAATCCCAAATCCCAATCCCCTTTCACTCACGGGCGAGGAGCGCCGCTCGAGTCCCCGGGATCCGGCCTATCGCTCGTGCCACCGAGCAGCGGCAGCAGCAGGCCGCAGCAGCCGGACCCACGCAGTGGGAGGGCACGGCGTCCCCTCCTCCGCCCGCGACATATCCACCCTAGGACCCGTGTTCCACATCCAGTACGGACATTTTTGGACTATAACCTGTTGCCCTTCTGTGTCCCCGCTGCCGCGCATTTAGGCCTTCTGGGTTGATCGCCAGACAGCCCCTGTATAGGGTTTCGCTCCTGGTGGCCTCCCTGGGGGAGTCCGGTGCGCGGTCCCAGGATTTCCCCTTTGCTCCGAACCTGGCAGGTATTTACTGTGTTTATGTTCTTTCCTGTGTACATATTGTTGGTTGCATATTATAAAACTTCTTTGCACCAAGACCCGTCTCTGGTTGTCATTGCCCTAATGCAATCGAAATCCTCAGTTCATACAATAGTATTACAGGAGGATTTTGTAGGTGCCTTGCTTTGTCGGTTGTGTAGGATAGCTTTGGATCAGCGGTCTTTTTCCAGGGTTAATCGGTTTATGGTGGGGGTTGCGTTTGGTTGTAAATTGCCGGGGGTTGTTGATATAACAAAGAATTTTCTGGTCCGGCAAGCTGTGAAGGGCTTGAGGGAGGGGCTTCATGGACTGGACAGTCAGAGGCCGGTGTCATTCCAGCTGCTGGAAGAGCTGGGTGCTCAGCTGGAGCGTGTGTGTGTTTCATATTTTGAAGTGGTTTTGTGTCAGTTGGCATTTTCATTGGCTTTCTTCGGAGCCATGAGGATAGGCGAGTTGGTGTCCCCGGCGTCTTCCCCGTAGGGGGGTGTTTTGGGAGAGGATACAGTTGATTTGGGGGACTCTATGGAATTTTGGATCCGGCGGTCTAAGACGGATCAATTTGGTTGTGGGAGAAGGGTCACTTTATGGGCTTTGGCGGGGTCCTTGATGTGCCCAGTGGCTTGTTTTCAACGGTATTTAGAATTGGGGGCTGACCGCCCGGGCCCGTTGTTGAAGCATCAGGATGGATAATTTTTGTCCAGGTATCAGTTTGTGGCGGTTTTTCGGAGATGTCTGGAGAGGTTAGGGTTGGAGGCAGACAGGTTTTCGGCCCACTCGTTTTGCATTGGTGCGGCGACTGAGGCTGACAGGTGGGGGCTCCCAGTGGAGACAGTGAAGAGGATAAGCAGGTGGGAGTCGAGGAGGTTCAGGCTGTATGTCCGCCCCCATTTGTTGTAGAAGTTGGTGCGCTTTTTGGCCTGGTGGTGTAAAAAAATCCCAAAACAAATAAAAAACACCGCACTCGGTAATGTTGTTTTAAAGTTTAATGGTAGTTACTGGTGTGTGTCAGATTTCCGGTTGTTATACCCCCCTTTTTTTGTTTTTGTTTCCTTCTATAGGTGGTACGCCCCTGGTGTGGATATTCGGCCATTAATTTGTTTATTGGGGGGCACTGAGAGCTGATGTGCGGCGCAATGGTCGGCAGTTGGGGTGGTCCAGAGACGAGGTAATCGTTAGTTGGATCGGGGTGCGGGGTATGCGCTGGCGGCAGAGGATTTTCACCGGTTCGCCCGGTTAGATCGCCCTCCTGATGTGCTGGTGTTGCACGTCGGGGGAAATGATTTAAGGGCCCGCCCCTGTCGGGAGTTGATACGGGATATCTGGTACGACCTGCTCCGCCTTTGGTCAATCTGTCCTACCCTCGGGGTGGTTTGGTCGGATATTGTTCCCAGAAAGGTGTGGCAGGGGGCTCGGTCCCTGAAAAGGATTGACAAGACCAGGATAAAGCTCAACAGGGTGGTCGGGAATTTTGTGTGTAGGAATGGAGGAGTTGTAGTTCGGCACAGGGACTTGGAGTCAGGGGAGGGGAATTTTTGGCGATCGGATGGTGTGCACCTGACTGCCGTAGGTCTTGATCTGTGGGCCTTGAGTATTCAAGAAGGAGTGGAGCGGGCACTGGTTTTGGTGGGGTGACTAGCATTATGAGGGGTCAGGTAATGCTTGTGGCGGTGGCGAGGGGGGTTCTTGGAGTCGGTGGAAATGTCGGGGTGGGGGGTGGTACATCGGATAGATGGGGGACAACCCCTTTTGTTTTGGTATGGTAATTGCCTGGCTTACTTAGCGGTGGGGTCTCCTGAGAGTCGGTTAGGGACACTATTTTCCGGCAAAAGGTGGTGCTTGTGGTCGCGGCTGGGGGCAAATATGCCGTATGGTTTGGTAACAATACTTGGTGTCGAGAAATGGGGGGAGAGCCAGCACTGCTTATGGGTGGCATGCAGCAATGAAAAAGTAAAAAGTGTAATATTCACAAATTCATTCCTACTGTAACAATTCAATGAGATTTTTTGCAAATAATTGATCAATGATTTGAGCCCCCCTGCCCCGTCACGGCAAATCTCTATAAGGGGGGTCCCTACACTATAGTTATAATATACAAACGTACCATAAGGTCTCGTATAATGCGCAGGACCATATAGGAACATCACCTACCTGAGAAGTGTCAGAACCGCTCCCATGCTGCAAGGGCTGACAACTGCGAGTAGATGGGCAGTCCAGGTGCCAGCGTGTGCGGCAGAACCACACACACCAGCACAATGTCAGAACTAGCCCCCACAGTGTCAGACCAGCAGACATGGATGAAGGGCGGAACAGCCCCAGGCAGGTGGTGCTTAAGTAATAATGCCTATGGAACAGGAGGCGGTGGCTGTATGTGAACAGGCACCAACATAAATTTTGATGGCAACAGAAGGAATTTGCAAACCACACTGGGCGTGCACGGCACGGTGGCAGTCAACCACCTGACCAGTAAACGAGAAATGGGGGGGAGAGCCAGCACTGCTTATGGGTGGCATGCAGCAATGAAAAAGTAAAAAGTGTAATATTCACAAATTCATTCCTACTGTAACAATTCAATGAGATTTTTTGCAAATAATTGATCAATGATTTGAGCCTCCCTGCCCCGTCACGGCAAATCTCTATAAGGGGGGTCCCTACACTATAGTTATAATATACAAACGTACCATAAGGTCTCGTATAATGCGCAGGACCATATAGGAACATCACCTACCTGAGAAGTGTCAGAACCGCTCCCATGCTGCAAGGGCTGACAACTGCGAGTAGTTGGGCAGTCCAGGTGCCAGCGTGTGCGGCAGAACCACACACACCAGCACAATGTCAGAACTAGCCCCCACAGTGTTAGACCAGCAGACATGGATGAAGGGCGGAACAGCCCCAGGCAGGTGGTGCTTAAATAATAATGCCTATGGAACAAGAGGCGGTTGCTGTATGTGAACAGGCACCAACATAAGCGGTTCTGACACTTCTCAGGTAGGTGATGTTCCTATATGGTCCTGCGCATTATACGAGACCTTATGGTACGTTTGTATATTATAACTGTAGTGTAGGGACCCCCCTTATAGAGATTTGCCGTGACGGGGCAGGGGGGCTCAAATCATTGATCAAATATTTGCCAAAAATCTCATTGAATTGTTTCAGTAGGAATGAATTTGTGAATATTACATTTTCATTGCTGCATGCCACTCATAAGCAGTGCTGGCTCTCCCCCCCATTTCTCGAATACTTGGTGTCCGCCAGGATTTTGGGGCTCCAAGAACTGCCCTTGTATTGGTATAAATGGTTATTTATGGTTATTTATTTGTTATCATGTTTGTTAATAAACCGGGCCAATTTGGCCAATTTATCCAAATAATGGTGTTGCGTGTTTATTAGTGGGTGGGATAAAGGGTTTTTTTGTTTGGGATTCTGTTGAGCTGATGGGGGGAAGCCTCTGCAGTAGGGCAGTCAAGGCTGAACGGAGCCAGGGCAAAGCCGTGGGTGTAGTGACCCATGACCCATGACCCATGACTCATCTTTGCAGGGGGAACCAAGGGGTTAATTGTATTTCTGGGAAAAAGAGCGGGCTTTCTGTGGGGTCAGGAGTTTAAGGGGTGGATTTATAGGGCCAGGGGAGGGAATAGGGGGGGACTGTATATAATATATATATATATATATATAATGTCCAGGGAGAGAGAGGGGGGCACCACTTCAACGCGAGATACCTATAGAGAAAGGTCCCGCCCTCCCGCCCTATGTTTAATCTTTGTCATGGGAAAATGGAGGAGTTGAGGTTAATTTCACTTCATATAGTGTGTTCGGGTCATTTCGGGGAGCGGTGGTGAGGGGGGTTCTTGGAGTCGGTGGAAATGTCGGGGTGGGGGGTGGTACATCGGATAGATGGAGGACCACCCCCTTTGTTTATTCTGGTATGATAATTGCCTTGCATACTTGGGGGGCTCTCCAGGGGTGGGGGTCTCCAGAGAGTCGTATGGGACACGGTTTTCCGGCAAAAGGTGGTGCCCCCGAGCTTGTGGTCGTGGCTGGGGGCAAATATGCCTTATGGTTTGGTAACAATACTTGGTGTCCGCCAGGACTTTGGGGCCGATTTTGCCAATCTAACCAAATAATGGTGTCGCGTGTTTATTAGTGGGTGGGATAAAGGGTTTTTTTTGTTTGGGATTCTGTTGAGCTGATGGGGGGGGAAACCTCTGCAGTAGGGCAGTCATGGTTAAGAAGCCCAGCATTTTTATTGACTACAAATCTGGCGGCAAAATGGCTGGGCTGGACATCCGAATATAATGAGGCAAATACACTATTACTTGCAGTATAAGGCCGGGGCCACACGGGGGACCAATGCGATCTTCGCATGACACTCAGCTCACTCTGGCAGCACAGTGGGAGCCGAGTGTCATGTGTCACTGCGACTGAGGTCTGATCATGCGATCAGACATCAGCTGCGGGGGGCGGGCCGGCACTCAGGAGGGGAAGGCCGGTGCTAAGAAGGGGCGGGCCGGCGCTGTGGAGGGGAGGGAGGGATTTATCTCCTTCTCTCCTCCGTAGTCAGCTATTGCCATTCTTGCCCTGCACTCGCGGTACACCGGTGTACTGCGAGGGCAGTGAGATTTTTCTCTCACCCCACAGACTTGAATGGGTGTGAGAGAAACCAGGAACACATTACAGTCACAGCATGCTGCAATTGTTTTCTCGGTCCGATTAGGGCTGAGAAAATAATTGCTTATGGGTGCTGACACATAGACCAATATTGGTCCGAGTGGAATGCGATGTTTTGTCGCATTCCACTCGCTCCGATTTTCATGCAGTGTGTCTTAGGCCTAACGAATAGCCCAAGTACTGTACTATTCTGCGAATAGCAAATTGTAACAAATACACCTGCTCATCACTAGAGGATACCTTTCTAAAGCTTGAGCAAGGCTGCACTCACTAGTAAACTGTCTCACTAGAATTACTGATTAGGGTCTGTGTCTTGCTCTGACACACTGACTCCTGACAGTCCAGATCCTCAGAAGATCTGCCTCTCTTACAGAACCACCGCAGGCTCCATGCACACCTGGCATACTTGTAGCGCCCAGAGAAGGGGGTACTCGGTCTCGGGTGGTAACAGATGGGGATGTCACCGCCGCTGCTCAATATGGGTACTCTCAGAGATGGTGGTAGTGGAAGCTGTGATGGTAGGCCCTCTGCAGGTATGGCTGTGCCTGGGATCAGATCCATCATTCCCTTTACAGCGGCTGGGATGGTCATCAGCATCGGCGGCAACTTTCTCTGCGGCTCCCGATTCCAACGGGGCCTGGATTGTTGACCCTGAATCAGGAACTGATGCTTGCTCCTTATCCAGCGGGGAAGGTGATGCGACCACTTCTGGTCTCACTTGCTCTGGCGGTGATGCTGCCGGTCACGGAGGAATTCTGCGGTCTGGGACGGTGCAGCCTGGTCAGGCGGCGCTCAACTCTCTCGAGCCCGCATGGCTGACACTACCCTCATCATCTTCGCCTCCCATTCTGTGATTCGCCGCAGGTTCTTCATCCTAATGGTCCAGTACAGCCGTTGGACCTCCGCCTCCAGCCTCTCTGCCGTCCAGGGCACGTCTCCTCGGCCGGGTCGTCAGTGTTCATGAGCTGGAGGGGCAGACATCTTGCCGGTCACAGACTTGCTAACCCTTGTCGTCTCCCCACGCCTCTGTCTTGCCAGTCCCCCTTGGTCATTTCTCACCATTCTCGTGGGGACTGGGGCACACTGGGAGCTTCCGGGTCCGGTTACTGCCGACTTCCGCCCACGCTCTCAGGGCTCATAGGTGGGGCTTACATTGGCGCGCTTTTGCAGTTTCGCGCTCTTTGCAGGCACAGTGATGGCGCAGTAGCTTTTTCAGCATTCAATATGGCGACAGTCTTTAGACAAACAGTCCATATTATACAGTTCTTAAGGCACACGTCACCCGTGTTAACGGGCCTTGTCCGTATCCTGTTCGTGATGCCAGAAAAAAGGGTTGTAGCGCCTAGAGAAGGGGGTCCCGGCCGGTAACAGATGGGGATGTCACTCTGGTGTCCGTTGCCCAGTCCTGAGCTCTGGGCCCCTTTTGTTAATGGGGGATATTTACAGGGGAGATAAGAGTTTTTGTCATGTGACGCCACCTGCGGGTTGCGGTTAAGGATGGGGAACCGCCGCTGCTCAATGTGGGTACTCTCAGAGATGGTGGTAGTGGAAGCTGTGATGGTAGGCCCTCCGCAGATAGGGCTGTGCCTGAGGGATGTAGTGGGGCAATAATGGAGACCACACCAGGTTGTCTTTAACAGTCTCTACTCACTGTGTACCCAGGGATTGCTGGTTCAGGTCCCAGGAGGACCGGTGCCAATGTAGTGACCCAGGTTGCTCTGTCCCCGACACTCTCTGTAGATTGAGTCCCCTGTAGCATGGAGCATTTGGGGACCCCAACTGTACCTTTTGGGGTAGAGTCTCCTTCTCTGTACGGCAGGCAGTGTGGACCCTGAGGGGAGGTAAGTATTCCGAACCCTGATCCTACTTTACTGCTGATGCTCCCGGATTATTTGGTTCGATGAAGTCCATGAAGGTGTTCTCACCGTGCAGGTATTTATCAAACCGTTTGAAACTTGACATTTGACCTAGAGCCCTGTGCCCTGTTCGTGCTTCGGTCCCAGCGATATCTTGGTACCCATCCTGGCGACCTCTCTCCTGTGCCCCAGGGTTACCGTTACACGGACCCAGCTCAGGCACCTCCGCACACCTCTCCTGTGTGCTGCCTTCCTCTAACTGACTACTGATCCCTCCCACCAGGCAGGCTAAACCCAGGGACTCGTTTCCATGGCGACCATCCCCTTATGTGGTTAACCCTCTATGCCCAGTGTGGAGAGGAGAATGTGGGGGTGGATTTAGCTGTAGGTAAAGACCAGGTTCAAATCAGGGAGACTCGGTGCTGCAAGAGGCAATCGCCAGGGATATAAATACTGATAGTCTCTGATGAGGCAAGAGCAGCTGGGACCACAGATGCAGAAAGCTTGTCCAATATGGTTGCAGTAGTGGCAATAACAGCAGGATTGGCCAATATAGTATGATACAGCAGCAGCAGGCCGGATTACATTAAAGACAGGTATAAATAACACAGAAGCAGCAGCACAGAGGTAAGGAACCTGAACAACTAGCAACGTGTCTCCTTTATTAGTTTAGACCACATTGCCCAGGTACCTCCCATAAGGGGAGGGTGACTTAAATACCTGATGCCTCTCAGACATAGGCTGAGAGACACTTAAGGTTAGGGTACCCTGTTGTAGCGCCCCACGGGGCCTCAGGGGTTACTCGTCACCAGGCCAGTGGTTATTGTGGGGTTGCTGTGACTGGCCTGACCCGGCTCCATGGCCCCGTCGACTACCTGTAGAAACAAACAGGTGTCCGGTGTAAAATGGGATGGAAGGAGGGTGAAGGGTCCCTGGGATACGTGTCACTGGTTGCAGCGGTGACTGAGGTCTCGGCCTCCTCCACCGCAAACTCTTCCTGCGACTTTTCCTCTTTCAGGAGCGGTGTTGGATGGGAATGGAGGATGCTTTGCAGCGCCACCCATGGTGCCCGGCCAGGAATCAGCCGCCACTGCAAGATGTTGCTCTCCTCCGGGGCTGATGTTAACACAGCCCAGATAGTCCAGCTCCCCACAGGTGGAGGGTGCCCCAGGGAGGATGAGGGCGATGGGGACGGCTGATGGCACCAAAGCGCGGGGCGGCGGCGCCGGCAATGACAAGGACAACAATGGGGCTGTGGTTCAAAGTTCCTTTTACTCACAGTTCTTAAAGCTCCCCGGAAGTGCCGCTTTCCACCGCCATGGATGGACTCCAGCCGCTCCCAGGTGAATTGGAGGCAATTACCGGTGTCTGTGGAAATGTGTGAGACCTTCCTCCTTGCGCTTGGTTGTGGATCCCCGTGGCTTGAAGCAACTTGGAAACCCCGGTGTGCATGTTAAGTGTCCCATCCCATGTGCAGGTGATGCGGGTCCTTGCCGTGGGACCTGGCTGTAAACCCAACCCCGGATCCTATATGTCACTGTGCTCCGGGAAAGTGGGTGGTAGGCGATGGTACATGGAATCCCCATCCCCTGCAGATTTGTTAGAGTCCATGAAGGTTTCCCCAACCGAGGGCTCTGCACCCCGACTGCGCTGGCACTGTGGCAACGGTTAGGCTCGACCTCAGCTACCATTTCTCCTCTGTCTCACCATCTCTACCGGTCGTCTCTCGCCCTATTCCAGACTAATTCCTGCAGACTGCAGATAGTGTTGTGGCCCTTGGTCCTGGGACAAATTCCACCAGTCTCTTGTGCCCAGGACCAGCCTTGCTCTTTTTCCTCTCTTAAGGCTGTCTGCTCTCTCTTGCTCCCAGACTGAACTGACTAGAAACGGTTTGTGTTTGCTCACTTCCTCTGGCAGCCCCCACCCTTGGGATGACTCTTAGTGGCTGTTGCCCTGGTAACCTGGAATTCCCCAGACTATCTGGCTTACTGTGTAAGTGGTGACTCATAGCTAGATGTTTTGTCTAAGTGAAAAAAACACCAGTGGTTAACTCCTTCATCACCCGAGTCAAAGCTTTGCACCTTAAATGAAATGCATTGCCCTGTGGCTACTGAAGCTTCAGGGGCGCCACACTGTACCTTTTAGAAAAGGTACACATGCCTTGGACTGTTAAACAGGAGAATAATTATGTGAAGCAGTGCCCCGGATTCTTTTCTTATTAACCTGAAGTACACATGCCTTAAGAGTTCTCCCAGGAGGCCTGTGCAATGTGCGCAAACTCTGGGAGTTGGCAGCAGGGACTGAGGACGGAGTTGCTGGGAGGGTGAGTGTGCTAGCATCCCCTCTGGGAAAGAGGGGCAGGACAGTGCAGGGATGCTGGTATGGGCGTTACAATAAAGTCTAGATCTCTACAAAGAACATCTAACTTAATGCAACTTGCAAGCATTACTCCAAGATACATTGGCCCATTATAATGGTCAGCTTAAAATTACCTCCTGTCTCGCCACAAGTAAGCTTTGATCTTTTTGTGATACTAATGAAGAAAAATAATTTTATTCAGCAGCTGGAACCATTTTATTTTCCTTGTTTTTCTAAAATTACCTCCTACCTGGAAGATTTCCAAAAGTTTTGTGGTTTCATTTCTTATTTCTCTCTTTTGTGGTTTCACTTTTTCTTTTTTCATTATCTGCTGGTCCTTAACAAATTTTCCTCTGTAATTAAATCTTCTTATGTGTCCGCTCAAGTTCCTGTTATGGAATGAGTAGAGCTGGTCGAACTCACAAAAAAACGGGACAGGCGGGTCCGTGCTAAATTGAAAAAAACCTGATCTGCTCCGGAATCCGGTACCCAGATAAGTCTATGGGGACCAGAATCCGCAGATTAAAAACGTTGGTGGCAGGTATAGGGAGGTAGGAGCGTGCGCGGTGTAGTCAATGAGGCTGTGTCATGGCGGCACACCCCTTCCGGGTCACGCTGTCCCTTCCAGAGCCGACAACTGAATATTCACTGCTTAACCCGCCGACCGGCGCGTGTAATTGGTTGCAGTTAGACACACTCCCACTCTGAGTGGCAGCGTGTCAAGTGACTGCAACCAATTGCAAGCGCCAGGATGGCCGGTGGGTGGGGAAAGCAGTGCAAGTGTCTGCGAGTCAGTATGGTGGTATAAAAACAAATTAATAAATAAAACAATTGGCTCAGGATCCCCCATATTCTGATACCAGCACAGATAAAGCCCATAGCTGCAGCCCCCAACTGTCGGGCTTTATCTGTGCTGTGTATCAAAATAAGCCCAGAGTCACACGTGCGAGGGACTCGCATCACATCACCCGGTAGCTGCACACTCTCCTGACAGGAGCATGCAGGTACATAGAAACACATTCTGCCGACCTGCTCCTGTCAGGAGACTGTGTGGCTGTTACGGGTGATGCAATGCAAGACTCATGCGAGTCTGGCATGACATCACCCGGCAGCCACACACTCTCCTGACAGAAGCGTGCAGGTACATAGAAACACATGCTGCCGACCCGCTTCTGTCAGGAGAGTGTGCAGCTGTGCTGGGTGATGTGATGCGATGCTTTACCGACTCTTCTCATTGCCCTGATGTGGTGGCCTTCCGGGTAATAGCAGGGGTTAATAACAATGCACAGCGGCTACTAAACCCTAGGGTTGTGATGGTACAGGCATCTATGAGATACCTGTATCACAACCTGTAAATGAAAGTAAATAAGTACAAACACATAGAAAAAATCCTGTGTTTCAAATAAAATACAAAAACACACCCTCTTTCACCACTTTATTAACTATATATATATATATATATATATATATATATATATATATATATATATACAGTCCAGACCAAAAGTTTGGACACACCTTCTCATTCAAAGAGTTTTCTTTTTTTTTGACTCTGAAAATTGTAGATTCACATTGAAGGCATCAAAACTATGAATTAACACATGTGGCATGACATGCTTAACAAAAAAGTGTGGAAAAAACTGAAAGTATGTGTTATATTCTAAGTTCTTCAAAGTATCCACCTTTTGCTTTGATTACTGCTGTTCATACTCTTGGCATTCTCTTGATGAGCTTCAAGAGGTAGTGACCAGAAATGGTCTTCCAACAGTTTTGAAGGAGTTCCAGGAGATGCTTAGCACTTGTTGGCCCTTTTGCCTTCACTCTGCGGTCCAGCTAACCCCAGGCCATCTCGATTGGGTTCAAGTGTGGTGACTGTGGAAGCCAGGTCATCTGGTGTAGCACCCCATCACTCTCCTTCTTAGTCATATAGCCCTTACGCAGCCTTAAGGTGTGTTTGGGTACATTGTCCTGTTGAAAAATAAATGATGGTCCAACTAAACGCAAACCTGATGGAATAGCATGCCGCTGCAAGATGCTGTGGTAGCCATGCTGGTTCAGTATGCCTTCAATTTTGAATAAATCCCCAACAGTGTTACCAGCAAAGCACCCCTGCACCATCACACCTCCTCCTCCATGCGTCACGTTGGAAACCAGGCATGTAGAGTCCATCTGTTCACCTTTTCTGCGTCGCGCAAAGACACGGTGGTTGGATTCAAAGATCTCAAATTTGGACTCATCAGACCAAAGCACAGATTTCCAGTGGTATAATGTCCATTCCTTGTGTTCTTTAGCCTAAACAAGTCTCTTCTGTTTGTTGCCTGTCCTTAGCAGTGGTTTCCTAGCAGCTATTTTACCATGAAGGCCTGCTGCACAAAGTCTTCTCTTAGCAGTTGTTCTAGAGATGTGTCTGCTGCTAGAACTCTGTGTGGCATTGACCTGGTCTCTAATCTGAGCTGCTGTTAATCTGCGATTTCTGAGGCTGGTGACCCGGATAAACTTATCCTTCGCAGCAGAGGTGACTCTTGGTCTTCCTTTCCTGGGGCAGTCCTCATGTGAGCCAGTTTCTTTGTAGCGTTTGATGGTTTTTGCCACTGCACTTGGGGACACTTTCAAAGTTTTCCCAATTTTTCGGACTGACTGACCTTCATTTCTTAAAGTAATGATGGCTACTCGTTTTTATTTACTTAGCTGCATTTAAACTGCCGTACATATGGAAATCTAACTTATTTTATTTGGTGCTGTCCTAAATTAGTCCCATGCTGAACAGATATCGTTTGCATGAATAAAATGTTTACAATCAACCTATGCAATAATTTTCTCACAGAACAAAAGGAAGTCCAAGGAGGGGTGGCTATCCAAAAAGTAAATGTTCAATGAGTCTTGCAACATGGCCAATAATTTCCAAGCCAGTAACTCATCTTTAGGTATTTGCCCCTCATCAATGGAAAGGAGAGGCTGGTGGCTGACTGCATTCAATGCTCCTATAGGCAAAGGGAGTAGGTACTGATTCTCTGTAAATATGGAGTCTTAAGATATTCCCTCAACTTTCATTTTTCATTTTACAAAGTCATCTTTGTTTTCTGTTCAGAGTTACCATAGGAAAGCCTACAGATGCCACACAGAGATTTTCACAAACTTCACCGACGTATGGTTCTGTTCAGACTACAGATCTGTGATCTACTCAGGTAGACTCGGGCGTCAACCTGCTGAGTGCTAATTTGGAGTTAATCTCTGCTAGTCTGCTTATTAGTCTCCTTTGATCACTTGCTGTGGGGAGCCATTCACATTTGCTCTGCTCCCCTCCTATATATTTTGGCTGGATCTTTCCACCTAAGCCAGCTATAGCTTATCTTAGTTTGGTCTAGGGAGATGTGGTAATCTAGACTATCTGGTATTATACTTGTTCCTGTGTTTGGTTGTGGAGTTTACCCTTGTTGCCATTTTGTTGCTACCCTCCTGCTCTTTCTCCTGAATCTCTCTTTGTATATTTCTGTGAGTGTGCAGTATGTCAGAGTTTTGGTTTTCCCTTGTTTGTCCTTACCTGTTGACCATGTCACTCCTGTCCCATCTCTACCTGGTGGAAGGAGGTATTTGAGTAGTACTTCTCAATAGTAGAGAAAGACATGGGACTCTGGTGTCTTCACTGTTAAGAGTAATCCGGTGGTAAAGGATAGGTTAAGGTCCCATAGCATAAGGGACAGCATAGGAGCCCCCTGTCCTTCGCTATCCTAAAGCATCATTGTGACAACAAACTGGCAAAATATTTAACACATATTGAAG
The DNA here is from genome assembly GCF_048569485.1 of Anomaloglossus baeobatrachus. NCBI lineage: Eukaryota > Metazoa > Chordata > Amphibia > Anura > Aromobatidae > Anomaloglossus > Anomaloglossus baeobatrachus. The sequence goes on from NC_134354.1 coordinate 222,146,425, forward strand.
GAATAGACAAATATCTCAACTCTGATTAATCTAAAGGCTCAAACTGGTCCATAAACTTACAAATAAACTTATAACTGTGTCCTGAAAGAAAGCCATTCAACACAAAAAAGCAAATACAATGTTAAAAGTTGTATTCGTAAAAATTAGAGGGTGGAAAAAGGAATCCCCGTCTGAGTCTGATTACCAAAACAGCTGAATACAAAAGTATGACTCCTCAGCATAGTAAATGATGTCTAACTGCAGTACCTGGTAGAGCCACATATATGGGTAAGTGTTATGATCTGGTCACCATGGATAATCACAAAATTACATCAGCAGAAAAACACAAGAGTAGTTGGAACCTGAGCTGACCGCAATCCCCTATCTCTCAGACTACACTAGAAGTAGCCGTGGAGCGTTCCTAAACACACCTAGACGCCTCATCACACCCAGAGAAACTTACTACACCTCACAGATAGAATGAGGAAGCCTATCTTGCCTCAAAGTAGTCCCCAAAGGAATAGCAAGCCCCCAACATATAAAGCCAATGGTGATGTAAGAAAACACAATTCACAGATAGGAAATATAGATTAGCAAAGGCGAGGCCTGACTTCCTAGATAGAACAGGGCAAGATAAATAACTGATTGCGGCCAGCAAAAAACCCTGCAAAAAATACCAATCTCCTGATAATAAAAAATACTGAGACCACACGGACTATCCCCCACTATATCAGGTACTCTTGTAAATAATGGGAGAAACAAAATAGAAAAAAAACACAAGAAATACAAAAGTGCAAATAATCAAATAAAACAGGGAGAATCTCCCTTTGCTTGCAGTGGGGCCTGCAGAGGGGGAACCCCCATGCTCATCAAAACAAAAAAGACAATTCTGCTCCTGCAAGAAAATAGACTTTAAGCAAAATAAAAATAAAAACAAACTGTCACGCATTAAGACCGCTACCCAGGGACAGAGGCTTCTCTGACCCTGTAAGCTAGAGAACCCTGACTTGCCCTCAAGCCACGGGTACACTTGGAGGTAGCGAGGCGTGACCCTACAACCTGTACTTGTCTCCTACACAGACCCAGGTCTAGAGACCCCCTACCTGTTCAACGGGACAACTCCAGGGAAGAGCATAAAAAAAATTTAAAAAAATAAAATAAAGAAAAATAACGTCGCTTCTGCAAACTTCACCTTGTTTGCAGAAGGCTACATGAACTAGGATAGAACACGACCAAACACACAGGCTGTCTTTATCAACTGTGGAGAGAAAATAACCAGCACTGTGTGAAGTATGCTGGAAACTTTAAAAGGTCCAGCCTAATAAATAACTTAGAGCACCTGAGGGAATGCCTCTTAGCAGACTTGCAAAATAAGCATTAACCCCTCAGGTGCTAAAAGGAAAAAACATCCAATTAAATGAGGACGAGTCTCGCTGGAAAGAAACCAGCGTGACAGTACCCCCCTAGAATGAGTTGTCACTGGACACTTAAGACCAGGCACAACCACCTGACCGACAAGGGGAGGACTAGAGAGGATCGGAAGAAAACGGAGACCCCGAAGAGACAAAAAACCTCTGGAGTCGGGAGACTGGAAAAAACGCACGGGAACCAAGCATCGGGGGCAACTCCAACCGGACTGTTGAGGGGCCTCAATATGGACCCAGAAACCCTGAGCCAACCTCCCCAACCTGACCACGCCACTGGATGGCGCTAGCGGGCAGCCACATGTCACCCACAACCAGGTCTGAACCTGTCCGTTTAATAGTACGGCCACGGTGTTTGCGACGGCACATGCGACCCACAGACATGTTACTCACAGGCATCCCCACAAACTCAGTACCTGAAAGTGCAGGAGCACCAGAGGAGACAGTTACACTCAGGCCACCCTCCTCCCTGGGACCTGAGGGAGACAAATCCACCGGAGACGCAAAGGAGCAAGTTGCATCGGGGACACTCGCCATAGGGACCTTACACTCAGGCAGGCAGACAGGAGCCTGAGGAGTGGGAAGCTTACCCCCCTGCGTCCCGGAGGGGAAGCAGCCAGGAGAGAGGGAAAGACGAAGGGCAAACACATTCAGACGCAATCCTTTGAACGACCAGGAGGGGGACACTGGGAAAACCGGCCTGGGAACCACACTTTCGGGGAAGTGGACCTTACCCCGAGAAGTGGGACCACCAACCCTACTCCGCCCCAGTGGGGAATGAACCAGGAGAGAGGGAAACATGGAGGACAAATGGATGCCCTGGTTGCTTCCACGGGTCTGGAATCACACATCAGACATATGGAAGCGCACATCAGTGTGAAACAGCCATCATCTGTTTGCAAACCTGCACTTTCCCCCTCCACCTGTGACTGCAGTCCCTACTCAGAGACATATTTTAAGAGATATGAAATAAATTTGGACTTTTTACTTTGAAGAGAGTGCTGCGATTTACCTTCTTATCTGGATCTACAATTTTTCCCTTGCCTGTGATTGAATCAGCTGAGCAACTCCTCACGATCCTCATTCTGGACTTCAGACTGCGGTGAGTCATTTGTCTATTCCTTCTGCATGGTAGTGCCGAGCTTGTGTTTATGCTTATTTTTAAGGCTTTATCTGTGCTGGTATCATAATATGGGGAGACCCTACTCCAATTTATTTATTTATTTTTACACCACTATAGATACACACACAGCATATGTGATTCCAAGCTGTAAGACATGCTGTCACACTGGGTGGGGGTGCAGTCTGACTGCAACCAATTACAGATGCCAGTGGGAGGGGGAAACAGTGCATATGCATGAGGGATAATAAGCTGCCCCGGAAGTAGTGTTGCAGCGGCACGGAGACTGGTAAGTTTAACGCGCCTGCTCTAATCCCCCTAGGCCTTTCTACCACCATTTTAAAGCACATGATTCAGATCACCATAGACTTATATGGAGATCGGCATCCAGGCAGATATCATTAATTCTGGGCCCAAACAGGGTTGGACCCGCTAACCCCGGATATCTGCAGGTTTGCCCATCACTAATCACTACTGTTAATGATGACAATGAAAATGGTGATGACAATACATAAAGATGTGTGTATGGCCTGCCTTACATCCATTTCACTTCCATTGGATAATTTATTCCTTTGCAAAGTGCAATCAGTCACCCAAATGTTAATAAAAAAAAAATATCCCAACTACTAATGTAAAGTTTTGATTTCAGTTCAGCATTATTTTACCTTAATAAATATGTCATGCTTAAAACACATATTCAATTTGTAATACAAGTTCAAGTCTTTTGCACAATAGCTTTAAGTCTGTCTATCAGAAAAAGAGTTAAGGAGTTAAAATGTAATCAATCACTCCAGCTCTTTTCTAGCTGGAAAAGCTCTAACATGATAAAAGGTGTCTGTACAAGATCAATATACGGCAGAGTGCCAAAATCAAAGAACTCCCAGACTGGACAAGTCTTCAACCCTGGGCTAGAAATGCTCCTGTCCCATTCATTTCTCTGTGGTGGAAGAGAAGTGACAACCTCTCTGGGTGCCACAAAAGGTCTGTCATGTTTTAGTCACTAAAACTATTGCCGAGGCAGAAGACCTATGCTGCACATTCGGTTATGTTCATGCTGCAGGACATACACTAACTTTTAGTGTACATTATCATACAGGCTAAATTCTTCTTCACTGGTCCCTAGTAGACCAGTTACTGTAAAGTAATATGGTTTAGAAAAATAAATAATTTTCACATACTTCAGGAGTTAACCTAATAGGAGTGTAGACAAGTTTTCAATACAGTGTCAGACATAGAAGAGGGCCCCTTTGCCGGGACAGTACAGTATATGGTCCCTTTGCAGATGAATAGCTCACCATAAAGCTGACCGGTGAGGCCCTTGCCTGGATCCATCCATTATGGGAGAGAAGTGATCCTGTTGTCTCAGACCTGCAAACCTTCCTGGAGGTGTTCCATAATGTAGTTGATGAGCTGGGTAAAAACTTCTCAGCAGCATCTTTGCTTCTCAGTCTAAAGCCTGCTTTACATGTTACGATTCTGCATACGATATCGTATGCGATCGTAACCACCCCCATCGTATGTGTGGCACGTTCAATTTTGTTGAATGTGCCACACAAACGATTAACCCCGCATCACACGTACTTACCCGTCCATACTAGAGATGAGCGAACCGGTCCTGGTTCGGCTCGAGGACGGTTCGCCGAACGGAGGCCCCGTTCGAGTTCGGTTCGTCGAACGTTCGACGAACCGAACTCGAACCGCATAGAAAACAATGGCAGGCAATCACAAACACATAAAAACACCTAGAAAACACCCTCAAAGGTGTCCAAAAGGTGACAAACAACTCACAACACAACACAAACACATGGGAAAGTGACAAGGACATGTACTCATGCGAAAACAAAAGAGCTGGACAAGGAAAAAGAGGAGGAGACACAGATATAGGCATGGCACGCCCTTCTAAAATCATGTAAAACACCGCAAGGTGACTCCAAGCGGAGTCTCCCTTTTTTCCAAAAATTGGGCCCCACACACACCCACCCCTTCAGTGGCAGCAGTTGTGCCCCAGTTGTACACTTCACAGTTAGATTTGCATCAAGCACATTCAAAAATACGCTCTTCTTAACCGTCCCCAGGATGACACCGGGGTAGGTAGCAAAGTCTTTCCTGATCCCAGCTCTGTTCATCTTGGCTCCTTTTAAAAAACACAGCAAGCAAGGGTTACTCCAAGCGGAGTCTCCCTTTTTTCCAAAAATTGGGCCCCACACACACCCACCCCTTCAGTGGCAGCAGTTGTGCCCCAGTTGTACACTTCACAGCTAGATTTGCATCAAGCACATTCAAAAATACACCATAATTAACCGTCCCCAGGATGACACCGGGGTAGGTAGCAAAGTCTTTGCTGAACCATGACTTGTTCATCTTGGCTCCTTTTAAAAACAATGTAAGCAAGGGTTACTCCAAGCGGAGTCTCCCTTTTTTCCAAAAATTGGGCCCCACACACACCCACCCCTTCAGTGGCAGCAGTTGTGCCCCAGTTGTACAATTCACAGCTAGATTTGCATCAAGCACATTCAAAAATACGCCATTCTTAACCGTCCCCAGGATGACACCGGGGTAGGTAGCAAAGTCTTTCCTGATCCCAGCTCTGTTCATCTTGGCTCCTTTTAAAAAACACAGCAAGCAAGGGTTACTCCAAGCGGAGTCTCCCTTTTTTCCAAAAATTGGGCCCCACACACACCCACCCCTTCAGTGGCAGCAGTTGTGCCCCAGTTGTACACTTCACAGCTAGATTTGCATCAAACACATTCAAAAATACGCCATAATTAACCGTCCCCAGGATGACACCGGGGTAGGTAAAAGTCTTTGCTGAACCATGACTTGTTCATCTTGGCTCCTTTTAAAAACAATGTAAGCAAGGGTTACTCCAAGCGGAGTCTCCCTTTTTTCCAAAAATTGGGCCCCACACACACCCACCCCTTCAGTGGCAGCAGTTGTGCCCTAGTTGCAAACAGGATGTTTTGATTTGCATCAAGCACATTCCAAATCCACAAGCATTTACTCTCCCCAGGATGACACAGGGGTAGTAAATTCCTTCTGGATCCATGACTTGTTCATTTTGATGAACGTCAGTCTGTCCACATTGTCACTGGACAGACGCGTGCGCTTATCTGTCAGCACACACCCAGCAGCACTGAAGACACGTTCAGAGACAACGCTGGCAGCTGGACACGACAAAATCTCCAAGGCGTAACTGGAGAGCTCTGGCTATTTTTCTAGATTTGAAGCCCAAAATGAGCAAGGCTCCATTTGCAAAGTCATGGCATCGATGTTCATTTGGAGATACTCCTGTATCATCCTCTCCAGCCGTTGACTATGTGTCAGACTTGTTGTCTCTGGTGGCCTTGCAAAGGAGGGTCTAAAAAAATTATGAAAAGATTCCATAAAATTGCTGTTACCAGCACCAGATACGGTCCTACTGGTACGGGTAGACTGTTGAAGATGACGAGACCGTCCCATGTTTGTCAAGTTACAACTGGGAGAATCACTCCCTGCACCTGCACGGTTGTTTGGTGGAAAAGCCGAGCTAAGATCGAGTAACAGCTTCTGCTGATACTCCTGCATACGTGCGTCCCTTTCTATGGCTGGAATTATGTCACAAAATTTGGACTTGTACCGGGGATCTAATAGTGTGGCAATCCAGTAGTCATCATCACTTCTAATTTTGACAATACGAGTGTAATAACCTGCAGGTAACGGGATACGCAAGGACTGCACGGAACCACGGGGGTTAATCAATGCAAATTTAATAATGTATTGCACAACACAGGTAGAGGAAAAGTGTGGGAAGGGGAGAAAAGCGGGAATGTGCACAGCAGTAGAGATAATGCAATATACATACAACTACTTTGAATAACTTGTCAAGGGTAGGAAGCCTCAGATTGTACTCCCAAAAGCAAAACACAGAAATCCTTATTAAACAAAAAAACGCAGAGTCCTTGTTACCTTACTCGTATAACACAGTGCAGAGTCTTTTCCTATCTGTCCCTAACTAAAAGTAGTGTGCACACTTAACTGCAGGTTTCAGCGTGGGGTACCTCGTCACCGTTGGGGCCCGTATTCCGCTGGCAGACACCTCTAAAGTTCAGTCTTTGTCCCGGGTCTGTAACTTGCACGTGCTGCCTGGCTCCTCGCTCCACATCCAGCCTCTTTGGATCTGTAATTTTGTAATTTGCACGTGCTGTCTGGCTCCTTGCTCCACATCCAGCCTCTTTGGATCTGTGTCTTGGGGGGGACACCACGCAACACTCTGAGGTACTTGGACCTCGGAAAAACAGGGCAGACTGAGGCCTTCTATCTTACAGCCCACTCCAGCACACTCCTCTCTGCCAAACAGCCACATGTAGACTCCTCCTCCTCCTGTTCCAGACTCAATCAAGTCACTTGAGCAGCAGGACTTTTTCCCGCTGTTCTCTGTTTTGACAGCAGGTGGCAGCATAACACAAGGAAGTCCACCAAACAGTCTTTTAACATATATATATATATATATATATATATATATATATATATATATATATATATATATATATAAATGTTAACAGGTCTTACACGAGGGTCATGTTGGAGGTAGTGCAACAAGAAGGCACTCATGTGTCTTGCGCAGCCATGCGGACCAAGTCCATGCTGTGTTTGTGGCATAGAGGTGCTAACCGTTCTTTCTTCCTCTGACATCTCCCCCCAACCTCTTTCAACAGAAATTTGACCAAGGTCTCCCTCATCCGCTGAGTCTTCCATGTCCATGGACAGTTCATCCTCCATTTCTTCATGTTGTCCTGCACCTTCCTCAACATTTAGCCTGCTACCATGCGCCCTTGTTGATCCCTGTCCCCCATGTTCCCATGCCTGCCGCGTTGGTGATGATGAACGTCTGGACCTTGGTGATGTTGTTGTCCCTTGCGCATATGAATCCTCCTGTAGTTCCTCCCCTTCCTGTTGTCCCACCCCCTGACTCCGAATAGTGTTTAGCGTGTGCTCCAGCATGTAAATGACTGGAATTGTCATGCTGATAATGGCATTGTCAGCGCTAAACATATTCGTCGCCATGTCGAAACTGTGCAGAAGGGTGCATAGGTCCTTGATCTGAGACCACTCCATCAGGGTGATCTGCCCCACCTCTGCATCTCGTTGGCCCAGGCTATACGTCATGACGTATTGCACCAGGGCTCGGCGGTGCTGCCACAGTCGCTGTAACATGTGGAGAGTTGAATTCCAGCGTGTCGCCACATCGCATTTCAGGCGATGAACCGGCAGGCCGAAAGACTTCTGGAGCGATGCAAGTCGCTCAGCTGCGGCGCTTGAACGGCGGAAGTGAGCAGACAGTTTTCGTGCCCTGTTCAGAAGGCCATCTAGGCCGGGATAGTGTGTTAAAAATTGCTGGACAACAAGGTTCAACACGTGAGCCATACAAGGCACGTGTGTCACCTTGCCCAGGCGAAGGGCCGCACCCAGGTTTGCAGCATTGTCGCACACGGCCTTACCAGGCTGCAGGTTGAGCGGAGACAACCATTTATTAAACTCGGACCGCAGAGCTGACCACAACTCCTCAGCTGTGTGACTCTTATTCCCAAGACATGTCAAGCTAAAGACCGCCTGATGCCGTTGCGATCTGCTGCCAGCATAGTAATGAGGCGTGCGTGATTCCTTCTGCGCAGTGAGAACGCTGGTGGCCTGACCAGGCAGGCTTGGGGCGGAGGTGGAGGACCCAGATGAGGTGGAGGAGGCAGAAGCATTGGCGGAACTTGGACAGACAGAGGATTGACACACAAGTCGTGGGGACGGCAAGACTTGTGCAGCAGACCCTTCACCATCTATCACCATAGTTACCCAGTGCCCAGTCAGCGACATGTAACGTCCCTGTCCATGCTTACTGGTCCAAGTATCGGTGGTGAAATGCACCCGTTCACACACAGAGTTTCTCAAGGAAGCGGTGATGTTGTGTGCGACATGCTGGTGTAGCGCGGGCACACCTTTCTTAGAGAAGTAGTGGCGACTAGGCATCTGGTACTGGGGCACAGCGACAGACATAAGGTCTCTAAAATCCTGTGTGTCCACCAGGCGGAAAGGCAGCATTTCGGTAGCCAAGAGCTTACAGAGGGATAGAGTCAACCTCTTAGCTTTGTCATGGGTCGCAGGAAGTGGCCTTTTATTTGACCACATCTGAGGGACAGAGATCTGGCTGCTGTGTGTAGACGGTGTTGAGTAGGGTCTCCCTGGAAAAATGCAGGTTTGTGAGGAAAGTGCAGGCGGAGAGATGATGTTGCCTTCATCCAACGTTGGTGCTATCGATGTCTGAGAGAGCTGTACACACGCACTTGTTTCCCCTTCCAAACCAACTGATGACCTACCAAGCAAAGTGCCTGTTGCGGTTACAGTGGTGGAAGTTGTGCGTGGAAAAACAGGTGTGACAGCTGTCCCCACAGTCCTAGAAGATGAAGAGCGCGCGGATGCACTGGAAGGGGCAGGCGGTGGATGGTTCGCTCCGCTAGGCCGCATTGCAGCAAGGTGAGCTTCCCACCGGGACATATGATATTTATTCATGTGACGATTCATGGAAGAAGTTGTCAAACTGCTGAGGTTTTGACCTCTACTAATAGAACCATGACAAATTTTACAGATCACATAATTTGGGCGATCTTTTGCTATGTCAAAAAAGGACCAGGCTAGGCAAGGCTTAGAGGGCATGCGACCTGTTGATCCACCCCGACTAGTTCTCAGAGGCAGAGTGGTGGATGAGGATGCAGTTGTAGACGTGCTACCAGTACTCCGACTCTGTCCAGGAAGGCGCAAGGTAACTTCGTCATCAGTTGCATCCTCCTCCACCACCTCTGTTGACCTCCTCGAGTGCCTGACTGTGGGTTGACAGTAGGTGGGATCTAGAACTTCATCATCAATTGTTGTGTTTGCACTCCCCTCCCCCTCAGACCGAGCCTCTTCTTGCCCTGACCGAATATTTAAGTTGTCATCCCAATCGGGTATCTGCGTCTCATCTTCATCAGTATGTTCCTCATTGTCAATAACCACAGGTGTTACAGTTTGTGACAAATGGTCAACATTATGCTCAGAAACTTGGTCCTCACGGCCTGAATCAGAGTCACAAAGGTTCTGGGCATCACTGCAGGCCATTTCATGTTCTGTACTCACTGTAGCTTGGGAGCAGACCTCTGATTCCCAGGCTATAGTGTGACTGAACAGCTCTGCAGACTCAGCCATCTCAGTTCCACCATACTGTGCAGGGCTGATGGAGACTTCAGAGCTGGGAGAAAGCAAGTTTGATTGGGATGACAACTCAGAGGACTGCTGTTTTTTGGATGCGGTACTTGAAGTGGCTGAGAGGGCACTTGTTGGACCACTTGAGATCCATTCAAGCATTTTCCTTTTTTGGCCATCATCTACCTTTGTTCCTGTTGTTCGTGTCCGTAAAAAAGGGAGCACATCGGATTGTCCACGGTAAGTAGTAGACATCTTACTTTTGCTGGTAGATGGTCTATCTTCAGCAGATGATAATGGAGCTTTGCCACCTTCCCCACGGACAAACCCTTTTTTTCCTTTTCCACCACGCCTCTTCCCCTTTCCACCAGCATCTGTCATTTTGCCACTCATGTTGATTGCGACAAGATTGTGCACTGAAAATGTGGTAGTAAAAATTGAGAGGTGGTGTAGATTGCAGTGGTGGTCTAGCTTTATTACTGGCAGAATAATAAAGAATAATTATCCCTGACAATGCAACTACGGCCCTTAAACTGGCAGCATAAATTGCTAGTATAATGGCTTAGTTATGAGTTGGAGTGTGCAATGCAGGCAGACGTGCTGCAAATATCTTTGCACTAGTGTGACTAGACAAAAGTCCAATAGCCACGTTTAGCATGCCACTAGGTACACTGAGTGTTTGCTAGTATAATGGCTTAGTTATAATGAGTTGGAGTGTGCAATGCAGGCAGACGTGCTGCAAATGTCTTTGCACTAGTGTGACTAGACAAAAGTCCAATAGCCACGTTTAGGATGCCACTAGGTACACTGAGTGTTTGCTAGTATAATGGCTTAGTTATAATGAGTTGGAGTGTGCAATGCAGGCAGACGTGCTGCAAATGTCTTTGCACTAGTGTGACTAGACAAAAGTCCAATAGCCACGTTTAGGATGCCACTAGGTACACTGAGTGTTTGCTAGTATAATGGCTTAGTTATAATGAGTTGGAGTGTGCAATGCAGGCAGACGTGCTGCAAATATCTTTGCACTAGTGTGACTAGACAAAAGTCCAATAGCCACGTTTAGGATGCCACTAGGTACACTGAGTGTTTGCTAGTATAATGGCTTAGTTATAATGAGTTGGAGTGTGCAATGCAGGCAGACGTGCTGCAAATATCTTTGCACTAGTGTGACTAGACAAAAGTCCAATAGCCACGTTTAGGATGCCACTAGATACACTGAGTGTTTGCTAGTATAATGGCTTAGTTATAATGAGTTGGAGTGTGCAATGCAGGCAGACGTGCTGCAAATGTCTTTGCACTAGTGTGACTAGACAAAAGTCCAATAGCCACGTTTAGGATGCCACTAGGTACACTGAGTGTTTGCTAGTATAATGGCTTAGTTATAATGAGTTGGAGTGTGCAATGCAGGCAGACGTGCTGCAAATATCTTTGCACTAGTGTGACTAGACAAAAGTCCAATAGCCACGTTTAGGATGCCACTAGGTACACTGAGTGTTTGCTAGTATAATGGCTTAGTTATAATGAGTTGGAGTGTGCAATGCAGGCAGACGTGCTGCAAATATCTGTGCACTACTGGGACTATACAAAAGTCCAATAGCCACGTTTAGGATGCCACTAGGTACACTGAGTGTTTGCTAGTATAATGGCTTAGTTATAATGAGTTGGAGTGTGCAATGCAGGCAGACGTGCTGCAAATATCTTTGCACTAGTGTGACTAGACAAAAGTCCAATAGCCACGTTTAGGATGCCACTAGGTACACTGAGTGTTTGCTAGTATAATGGCTTAGTTATAATGAGTTGGAGTGTGCAATGCAGGCAGACGTGCTGCAAATATCTTTGCACTAGTGTGACTAGACAAAAGTCCAATAGCCACGTTTAGGATGCCACTAGGTACACTGAGTGTTTGCTAGTATAATGGCTTAGTTATAATGAGTTGGAGTGTGCAATGCAGACAGACGTGCTGCAAATATCTTTGCACTAGTGTGACTAGACAAAAGTCCAATAGCCACGTTTAGGATGCCACTAGGTACACTGAGTGTTTGCTAGTATAATGGCTTAGTTATAATGAGTTGGAGTGTGCAATGCAGGCAGACGTGCTGCAAATATCTGTGCACTACTGGGACTATACAAAAGTCCAATAGCCACGTTTAGGATGCCACTAGGTACACTGAGTGTTTGCTAGTATAATGGCTTAGTTATAATGAGTTGGAGTGTGCAATGCAGGTAGAGGTGCTGCAAATGTCTTTGCACTAGTGTGACTAGACAAAAGTCCAATAGCCACGTTTAGGATGCCACTAGGTACACTGAGTGTTTGCTAGTATAATGGCTTAGTTATAATGAGTTGGAGTGTGCAATGCAGGCAGACGTGCTGCAAATATCTTTGCACTAGTGTGACTAGACAAAAGTCCAATAGCCACGTTTAGGATGCCACTAGGTACACTGAGTGTTTGCTAGTATAATGGCTTAGTTATAATGAGTTGGAGTGTGCAATGCAGGCAGATGTGCTGCAAATATCTTTGCACTAGTGGGACTAGACAAAAGTCCAATAGCCACGTTTAGGATGCCACTAGGTACACTGAGTGTTTGCTAGCATAATGGCTTAGTTATAATGAGTTGGAGTGTGCAGAGGACAGGAGGGTACAGTGCCAGGGTTGTGGGGCTCTGGGTAGAGGAAAGGAAGCCTGCCTTTCTATTCCCTCCTAATGGGGAAATGCAGCGACGAAATCCCTGACCTTAGCTACACAGACGCTGTCTCTGTTTTCAGGACCTGTCACCTACGGCTCTGACCCTGCCGGTACGAGCCCTTAAAAGGACTTATAGAAAGTGCTATCCCTAAGCTGTCCAGCGCTGTGTATGGAGCGCATACAGCTGTATCGGCGATAGGACAAAGGACGGAGCTGCGCCAGTGATGTCTGACACCAAGGACGCAGAAGGCAGATAATGGCGTGCTGGAGGAAAATGTCCGGTTTTATAATGCAGGGACATGTGACATGGACATCCTATCACACATGCCGTTGCTTCTCTGGCTAAAAGTTCACTTAGCTGTGTGTGTGTCTGGGATTGGCTGACATGCTGGCCCGCCCCACAAGACGCGCGCGCTTAGGGAAGGAAGACAAGGAAAAAAAAAAACAAAATGGCGATTATATAAACAGCAGTGATCTGAAGGCGCTGTTCCCGCACACTATACACTGAAATGTCATAATAGTGTGAGTCACAGAGTGACTTACACTATTACAGCGGAAAGCCAGCTAGGAATTAGCTGTTTTTTTGCTGTTAGAACCGTTCTCGAACGTATCTAGAACTATCGAGCTTTTGCAAAAAGCTCGAGTTCTAGTTCGATCTCGAACAGCCCCCAAAATCACTCGAGCCTAGAACTGGAGAACCTCGAACCTAGAACCGCGCTCAACTCTAGTCCATACGACCTCGATGTGGGCGGCAAACGTCCACTTCCTGGAGTGGGAGGGACAATCGTTGTCACATCGACGTCACGCGGCAGCCGGCCAATAGAAGCGGAGGGGTGGAGATGAGTGGGATGTAAATATCCCGCCCACCTCTTTCCTTCCGCATTTGCTGACCGGGAGCCGCAAGACGCAGGTAAGATCTGTTCATCATTCCCGGGGTGTCACACATGAACAACCTGACGTTCAATTCATGAAGAATGAACGACGTGCGTGCGATGAACGTTTTACCGTTCATTCGCAATCGCACGTAGCTGTTACACACTACAATGTACCTTACGATGCCGGATGTGCGTCACATACAACGTGACCCCGCCGACACATTGTAAGATATATTGTAGTGTGTAAAGCGGGCTTAAGTCAGGGAGCTTTCACCGTAGGCCAGTATGCCATTCATTTTTGCACCCTGTCCTCAGAACTTGGCTGGAATAATGATGCACTGATGGCTGCATTCTGGGAGGGTCTGTCCAGTGGAGTCAACGATGAACTAGCCAGTCAAGATGTTCCTTCTTCCCTGGATGACCTGCTATCACTGGCTATCCGCATTGATCTCAGGTTCCAAAATCCCATCGTGCAGCGGTCCGCTGTTCCTACTGCTTTCCCAGAGAGTGTGGAAGGGGATCGTGTGGATTTGGCAAAGCTTTGCCTGGAGGCTGTTGCACCAGAGGAGTGTGCTTCTACTGCGGAAGAAGTAAACACCATATCCGTTTCTGTATTGTGTAGCTGGGAAACATCCAAGTCTATGGTCCAATGGAAAAGCTACTCTAGGTGAGAGCAAGTCCTCTCCATTACGATCTCTCTCCATGTCTGTTTCACTGAGTCGGCCTCAGGGAACGTTGTGCAACAGGCCATACTGGATAGGTATCAGATTCCCATCCAGCTACTTCAAGGTTTTATAGCTGTGTTGTTCATGGATGGAAAACTTTGACAAAGACCATCCACTTCATTATCGAGCAAGTGGAGCTTCAGATGGGAATGCTTCACCCTGAGAAGATAGCCTTCTATGTGCTGCCAGGTCTGTCATTTCCACTACAACTGAGCCTGATGTGGATTTGCATGCACAAGCATGTCTTGGCCAAATTTACCATCTGTCCTTTGAGAAGACCCAAGCCATGTCCAAGTACATCAAGGAGAATCTGGCAAGTAGATTTACCCAGAAGTTCTCCTGAGAAGACGGACTTCTACGTGCTTCCAGGTCTGTCACATCAACTACAACTAGGTCTAACCGTGGCTTTGCATGCATGAGAATGTATTGGCCGAATCTACCCTCTGTCCCAGGTGGAGACCCAAGCCATGTCCAAGAACATTAAGGAGAATCTGGCAAGGGGATTTATCCAGAAGTTCTACTCAGTGGACAAGCCGGGTTCTTTGTAAAGAAAAAGGATTTTTCCTTACGGCCAAATATGGACTATAGAGGTCTCAACCTAATTACGGTCAAGAATAAATATCCTCTGCTGCTTATACTGGAGTTGTTCGATTGCCTACTAATCTTTTCCAAGCTCGACCTCTGAGGTGCATATAATTTTGTCCATATGTGGTCATGTGATGAATGGAAGACTGCCTTTAATAACTGTGAAGGCCACTATGAGAATCGACTAATGCCATTCGAGCTCAGCAATAGTCCTGTGGTCTTCCAGGAATTCAGGAACAATATAAAGTATTCTGGGACCTTCTCTATTCTCCTGTGATCGTGTATCTGGACATCATCCTGGTGTTCTCTCCTGACCTACCAAGACACAGGAAAAATGTTCGCCAAATCATGCAGAGGCTGAGGGAGAATCGACTGTAAGCCAAATTCGAGAAGTGCAACTTTGAACGGATTTCCCTTCCTTTCCTGGGCTACATTAGCTCCGCCATTGGTTTGAAGATGGTTCATGATAATGTGTTGGCGGTTCTGAAGTGGCCTCACCCTGATGGAGTGAAGGCAATTCATTGGTTTCCTGAGTTTCCCCAATTGCTACTGCAATTTCATTCTGCACTTCTGGTTGCGGATTGTCCCTATTACTACTCTGACCCGCAATGGAGCGAATGCTAAGATGCGGTCTCCTGAAGTGGAGAGTGTGTTTATCTCCTTCAAGCAGGCCTTCACATCTACTACAGCACTGCATGGACAGGAGATTAACAAGTAGTTCTTCTTAGAAGTGGATGCTTCTCCCTCTGAGGCCAGTGCAGTCCCCACTGGTCGACTGGGAATTTGCATCTTCTTTTCCAAGGGCTTCTCTGCTCCTAAGCACAACTAACCAATTGCCAACCGAGAATAGTTGGCGATCAAGATGATTCTAGTGGAGTAGTGATATCTACTAGAGGGTGAGATGCAGTCCATGGTCATCTACACTGACCACAAGAACATGGTCTACCTACAGATGGCTCAGAGACTGAAAGACTGAATCCGCTCAAAGCTCAATAGTAGCTGTTCTTCACCCGCTTTGACTTAGTTCTCCATGTCCGGCTGGCTGAAAAAAACATCAAAGGTGGATGCACTCTCTGGTCCTTTCTGTTGGTTGACCAGGAGGAAGAGCTTCAACACATCATTGAGCCCTCCAAGATGCTCACGGTAGTGCCAGTAAGCTTGTCCCGGGTACTATCTTAAAAGACATCACAGAAACAGTCAGGAAGTGTGACGCCCTGGCGCCGCCAGGTGGTCACACACAAAATAGGCCCCCGCACAACACCTTCCCTCACAGGGTTATACCAAGCTGACAAAACCCTAGTCGCCCGTCCCAGGGTAGGAAAGTCACACCAGTGGGCGGGACCAGGCAGAAGGAAAACGCCCATCTAGGGGTCTAGAGAACCCGGGGCGGGAAAAGAAGTAGTTCAATGGAGTAGTTGGGAGTTCTGAGGTCGAGGAGAGGAGAGGAGAAAGTGAAGTGGAGGTTCAAGTGGAAGCCAGAGAGGAAAGGCGTTGGGGTTGGAGCCCCAGCATGCTGGCTAGGTAGCAGACGGTGGTCCGTGTCTGTCAGGAGACGGGAAGACGGCTGCCGGAGATCCGAGGTGGACCGGGACAGGGTAGGAGCCCATCGGTACTGATACCGGGGAACCGACCCGGAAACCGTGCACAATGTACCCCCTGTACCTGGACCCTGAAACAAGGACCGGAACCACTGGCTTTGTTAATTAACCAGTTGAGGACAGGATTATAGGTCCTGTCCCACCCAAAGTCCCAGAAAAGCAGACCAACAGCCCACCGCGGGGGATAGGGCATCCGCCAGGGCCCCTTTAGATCCCACGCGTCAGCGTCTGCGGGCAAGGCTCCTACCCGTAGTTCTAGGAGTGGACTCCCGTGTTCCACGCCGGGAAGTCCAAGGAGAACTAAAGACAGTGCAGAGGAAAGTGACACAGACTATCACCCCGGGTGAGGGACCAGAATACACCCAGCCTCGGTGGCCGGCCACCGACACCTTGGTTTACCGCTGGACTTGTGTGATTCATTTGACTGTGAGTACACTAACATTCCCCAGTCCAGCCGGGCGCGCCGGCCCCTGCAGCCACCATCCTCAGCACAGAGACACTTGGCCCCGTGGCATCCATTCCTACCCACGGAGGGGTTAATATCCAGCTGATATCCCATCGCCCCTGGGTGCTCCCCAACAGCAGCAGTGGTGCTACATCTCACCATACACCGTGGGTGGCATCACGAAGTGATTACAGCAACCCTCGTACAAATACGTCCCCTTTCATTTGAAGTGTCCGCGCGACCCCTGGGTCTGAAGAATCCCTCGAGCCACACTGTGGATCCGGATCCGAGCAGCCCGGCTGCTGCTGATGCGGGGGCGGCACAGAAGCATATGCTGGGAGTCCCTCCTCTAAGCTGGCCGGTCATGCCGGACAAAAGAGGACAACTCTTCTCATCTGGAGACATTACTCGTGCCCAACTCTGCGCAAGGACGTTGTGGACTTTGTCTCAGCCTGTCCCTCATGTGCCCACAGTAAAACTCTCAGGAAGCTTGCTGCTGGGTGACTACTAACATTACCAGTGCCGACCATTTCTTGGCAAAACATATCAATGAACTTCATCATCGACCTGCTGATGTCCTTTAATTGCGCTCTCATCTGAGTAGTAGTAGATAGGTTCTCCAAATTGGCCCTCTTCACTCCTTTTGAGCAGTTTGTCCAGCATATCTAACATCTGCATGGTCTACCTCTCCACATTGTGTCCAATAGAGGTGTTCAGTTCACATCCCCATTCTGGAGGGCTACCTGTAAGCTGACGTATGTCACCTTGGACTTCTCGTCCTCCTACCATCCGCAGTTTAATAGTCAAATGGCGCAGGTCAACCAGATGTTGACAAATTTACTGCGTCACTTCATCCAAAAACACCACAGCCATTGGGTCAAACTTCTACCATGGGTTAAGTTCTCCTATAACGATCATGTGAGTGAATCCTCCGCTAACTTCTGATTCTTCATAGTATATGGACAACAGCCCAAAATCCCTTTCCCTGTGGCTATCAACTTCGGCAACCCTGCAGCCGATGCTTTCATCAAGAGTTTCTCTGAAATCTGGGCAGAAGCCAAGGCCTCTCTGAAGCGGTTCTTCATTCAGATGAAAAGGCATGCAAATAAGATATGTCTGGATCCTCTCTCATTCTGGACTGGAGACACGGTATCCTCCAGATAAATCCATCTCAAGATGTCTTCCTACAAGTTGGGCCCCAGTTTTATTGGTCCCTTTGATGTGCTCCAGCAGATCAATGACTTGTCCTATATGTTGAAGCTTCTGACCTCATTGCATATGCACAACTCCTTCCATGTGTCTCTTCTCAAGCCTATCATCCTGAGCCTCTAATCAGGAATCCTGTTATCCTGCCCTGTCTTCACCGGTCAGTGAAAAAGGTGAAAGGTAAAACCCTCTTTTTGGTTTATTAGAAGGGTTTTGGTCCTGAGGAGCAGTCATAGGAGCCCAAGTAGAATATTAATGAAATTTCTTTCAGGCCTAGAGAAGAGCGGGCATAAGGTGCGTACTGCCAAGCTGCTTCTGGATTTCCAACGCCGGCAAACTCACCCTCCCAGCTGCTCAGCGGTGACGTCAGCATCTGTCCTCCCTGCCTGCTCCCGGGGCCTGCGCATTCCGCACAGGTTTCCCAGGAGCGTGCTTTGGGCGCATGCGTATCTACTCTTAAAGGGCCAGTGCTCCCTAACACGGAAGTGCCTCTCAGTCTATGTCTGAAAGGCAACAGGTACTTAAGGCATCCTCCTAATATGGGAGGTGCCTGGGCAACATAGTCTATTCCCTGTATCCTATGTTTGTAAGCTTGCTAAACCATATCTGTGTTCTAGTACCTGCCTGAATCTGCCATATCTACTGCACCTCTCAGTACCAGACATGTTGTACTACCTGTGCCTGCTGTACCTGCCATACCTTTTGCACCTACTGTACTAACTGTATCTGCTACACCTGTTATATCCGCCGTACCCACTGCACCAACTTGAACCTGCAGTTCACTCTGCACCTACTTGTACCAGCCAGCCAGTCTGCACCTGCTTGCACCATCCATCCAGTCTGCACCTGTCTGTACCAGAAACTATTCTTGCTCCATGTGTACCCATAGCTGCTTCCCCGACCACTGGGGCTAGATGTCACAGTAACATGACTCACTGGAGTAGCACCTGGTAGCTACCTTACAGCACAGTCGCTTAGTTACCTCCAGGTTGAGACAGCACTTTGGCCCAATGAGTCCAGTCCCGCTTGCACCCGGGAGCATAACATTTTTACTTACTGGGTTAGTAATGTGGGTGTCTGATAGATGCCTCTCCATTACTAACCCCTGTGTTTGATGCCAGCTGACATGACACAGCTGACATCAACTCCCAAAAATATTACCCCAATTTCCACCGCACCAGGGCAATTGTGAAGGGCCAAGGCAAAGAGTCTGAATTGGAACATCTGATTGGATGGATGAATCACACTTTGGTCCCTGCACTTTTTGTGCTTTTTTTTTATTCTTCTTACAACATAGAATAAGGTAAAGTGTCTTTTAATTATATGGATGTATACTTCAAAACCACAGAAATCATCCTAAGTGACAAATACCATTCTCAACACAGTAGGGGTTTTGTTGCTGTTTTTGTATCAAAATTTAATGCGTAGACATATTGGAATCAAAAAGAATTTTTTACTTTACGATCAAAGAAAAACTGAGAAAAAGTGATGTATTGTGTTAAGCCTAATGTAGACCTAATACATGACTCAAGCATTCAATTTTTGGAGTTCTTTGAATCCCCATGTCACGTATCAACCATAAATTTCCTTCATAGGGACTTCTTTAGTTATAAATCAGTCCGAGTGTTGCTTTGTTGTTTTTTAATTGTGTTAACAAGTTTTATTATTGTTGTTTCTATTGTTATTAATCTTAAATATTGGAATATATCCACCGCGTACTACAATCTATTTTCCCATCTCATTTTTTTCATTATTTCCTTTAAAAATGACAGAATTCACTTTATAATGAGCTTTTCTCTGAAATCTTTCATACTTAAAGAGTATGGTAGTTTATCTCAGTGCAGAACACTGAGCCGGTATGGCAGCACACTGAGCTGATGGCTCATCGGGTGCATTAAGCAGATGCTAGTATTGGAGAATATTTTCATAGCTCGGTGCCCAATACAGCATGACACATTTTTTTTTCTAGCAAATCCATATAGGAATAAGACTTCTTTATGTTTGGATAAGAAATTGAGGCCATACGATGGCACTGCACAAGTATGTCCCCTTAGCAATGTAAGGGTGCTGCATATCGGCTTCAGAGGTAATACAATATGACTGTGCGCCAGGTATTAAAGTAGGTTTCAACCTAAATCCTATGTATACCAGATCTGTAATGTATTATGTGTAGTTGAACATGATGGAAAATATAAGAGGAATGTAAAGAAAGACCGGTTTTACAGCTCAAACAAGTAGCCGGTATTGTAGGGAATTGATATAAAAGCTCCATTCATTTAGGTAAACTGCTGTCAGGTGCTGAAGAGATACCATAGTGCAGTGAAGTCTTTATGTATGCACTGCATGCCTTACTGCAGAACCAATTGTAAGTTTCTGCTCCCCCCACCCATTAAGTAAAGGTTTACCACAAACTGGGAAAATGGATGCTTCAGAATTCGAATAAAAAAAGGGTAAATCAAACATGGCAATTACCTCATTGCATGCAGATTGTGACCTGTTCTTGTCTGTAAGAAAGAATTAGTAATTGCATGTATAATATGGGAGGCCAAGCGCCTGCAATGTGGTTCATTATCATCAACAGTGTGCATGCTGCTGTGATGAAACACCAATTAAGGCTATTTGCATAGGAGAAGCCAAATTATGGGTACATGGGCCATATTTGTAGCGATTCCATGCATAAAACCTTTAATCAGTGTCTTGCAGCAGAGATGTAACACCATGGAGGACAGTTCTCACTGATAAAGGCTTAATTCTTTGTTGTTTAATGGGAGGTGGAATGTAAGTACTGAAGACGTCTTAATATTCTTTTCAGGCTTTAGCAGGGATGTGGATTATTGCATGTTTATATTGTTATATGTACATGTTGTGATTTTATTTTGTAGTTATTTTATGTTGTGATTTAATGTTGTTAATTTTGTTATATGTTTATACTGTGATTTTATGTTGTTATTATATGTTGTTATTTTATATTATTATATGTTATTATATGTTGTGATTTTATGTTTGAATATTGTTATATGTATATGTTATTGTATGTTATTTTATGTTGTGATTTTATGTTGTGATTTTATGTTGTTATTATATGTTGTGATCTTATGTTGTGAATATTGTTATATGTATATGTTGTTATTTTATGTTGTTATATGTGGTTATTTTATGTTGTGATTTTATGTTGTTATTATATGTTATCATTTTATGTTGTGATTTTATGTTGTTATTATATGTTGTTGTGATTTTATGTTCTTTACTGTGTTTGTTTATTCACTCCTATTAGCCTTTTGTTATATCTGTTGTTACATTATCCCATAGAGAAGTGTTCTGCCTATATGGTGACATTTTAGATTGATGCTTTTCACATTGCATGGTGTTTTATCAAGCTGTTATTGAATCATAAGAACATGGCTCATTAATGGAATCTGTAGACTATACTTAATAGGGAATTCCAGCCTTCTGTGCAGGGGACTGTAAGGAATGTACTATCTCTGTGATGTTTAGGAAAGGGAGGTGATGGATTGGAAAATGGATAGCTGGTGCTCTCTCTTCTCCAATAGAAGATGGTCTATTATATTAAACAATCCGGTGACCTTAGACAACAATACTGGCATTTAAAGAAAATCTAGCGGCCAAGGTGGAAAGTGGAATTTATTAAGAAATCGTGTGGCGTCCCACCTGTCCCCAGACTAATTCTGTAATCCCTGTGCTGTGAAGACATAGCTGCTGTAGGTAGAACACTAGAGGGATTTACTTTAACCTCTTAAGTACTAAACCGGTGCATTGTGTAAAAGATCAATCTGGTGCAATCAATGCATTTCCTAGCATCCCCCAGCAGTGAAATGGTAGAAAGCAGGGGGGAAGAACTTGGGATCTCCCCATTACAACGTCAGCAATGAGACTCCTGTTGTGTTTAAAAAAAAAAAGGCTTCACCATGATCTATACATAGTGTATAATATATTATTAGTAATTTATGTGCATTTTACATGTGGTGCTATACCTAATGGCACACTTTACAGCAGGGTGTATCTTAAACACGCAGTATTAGATTTTCTAAGATTCATTTTACAAGAGATCAAATGTCAGCTTGCTGTCTGCTGTCAGTAAACCTATCCAACTGATTCAAGGCTCAATACCCTGGCAGCTCATTTGTTATGCAGAATACACTTGAATACACATTTCATTTGTCTTCTCTCTGAGCTGTGTGACCTGGGCAGGAGACAAAAAGCCTGCTTTATTGCCGAGGGGTGGGGATCCACCACATCCTGCGAGAAGAGTGGGCGAATATATGGCAGGCATTGCCCTGTATTAGGAGGACTTTCTCCCCTCCAAGTGTTAACCACAGACATTATTCTTCCAGTTCAGCTCCTGAATGACTTCCATGTCTAAAATGATGGACAGGCGGATATGTGTATATATATATATTGTTATTTTCTAATATTCTGTCTTTGAATTCTGGATATGGAAAAGTTAAATGAATAATGAAAAGTACATATTGTAGACGGACTCCCTGCTTCCAGACATTTGTCAGAAGGTCACATTTAGTTCTCAAGTTCACATGCAGTGGCATAGGGTCCTTCTACGCAGTTGGTGGCCCCATAATGTAGCAGTATATTTGTGTGTGAGGTCCACATATCTTCGTGTTGGATGCATCTGTTGACAGAGCTCGTTTTCTATGGTTTCCCATGTTTCATCTATTCTGCTCTCCCTGTAATGTGGGATGTGCTGTGAATTCTGCCTCTTGTTTTGTTGCAGTGCAGAATAGCGAAGCATCATAACGCAGGCTGACAAGGGGGAAGGCTGTGGAACTACTGCATCTGGAAACTGGGTCTCTGCAGATGTTTCATGATGCTTTACCTAGCTCCTGCTTTTTTATTCCTTACCACCAGGCAACGTCACACCTCTTGAGGACACCAGACCATTTTTTTTTCTTCTTCTTCTTTTTTTTTTTTGCTGAGCTTAGCATCTTCCATCTATCACATTATACATTTGAACAGAGGTTTTTCAAGAAAGGGAACCTACCAGACCAATCCTATCCTTTCACTTCAAGAAGAATGAGCTCCTCTTACCAAGGATTCCCCCATTTTAGCAACAGCTGATTTTATTTTTTTGGATTCTTAGGATCATTAAATGTATAGGATGCCAGAAAACCTGTTTTTCTTCATTGTATTCCCTGGAGGACGGATTCTACCAAGTCTGGTTACTAAGAAACCTGGAGGATTGTTTCTCAAGGTAATGTCTTGTTTCCTTGCTCTCATAAAGGAAGGCACTGCTTCTAATAAAAAATGACACTCGATTTTCATCTTCTTACATATATTATTATGCTGTCAGATTTTGGTATTTGTTTTGCTCTTTTTATGTCTTTTATGATATAAATTATGATATACTATACGTAACATATATTGTATGTGTGTGTATATATATATATATATATATATATATATGTATATATATATATATATATTTATATATATATATATATATATATATATATATATATATATATATTTATATATATAAAATTTCATATTATTTTCTATTATCCTGATTCACACTATGTCGTTTGCAGCATAGAAAAATTGCTTGATGATGACAGATGATGAGTTATTAATAATCTATTTATTGCTTTGCCATTATGTATTAGTGTGCACTATATGTCTTAATAGAGGAAATACATATATATTATTTCATTTTACAGTATATATATATATATATATATATATATATATATATATATATATTTATGTATATATATATATGCTGTAGCCATACATGAAGCTATATACACTGGCTTTGCAATGAATATTACTTAAGATGCTCCTGAGATGAATTGAGTGCAATTGAAGAACAATATTACCCTACTCTAAAATACTGCAATTTTGATGCTGTGATGTTGGAGGCATACCTTAAATCTATACAATGCTACTGGGATATGTACATTGATCTTTGGAGTGTTCTACATTCTCCTTCTTGATGGTTTATATTAAGTTTGTTGGAAAAAGATATGTAGCAGCCATTGTGGTGCAGAGATATGGAAATAGGTTACCATTGTCTTAACTACTATCTCCTCTTTCTTTTTAGGGGAGAGGTCCTATGCCTCTCATTTTCCGAAAGCCTTTCCTATCCTGAGTGCATATATCCACAGTGCTTCATTGTGGTCCCATTTCAACAGCCAACCACAAGAACTAGGTTGTGCACTAATTTGGACTAACTATGACAGTTGCCACTGGAGATCCCACAGATGAAGCATCCGCTTTGCCAGGTCACCCACAGGACAGTTATGACCCTGATCCTGATCATGAATGTTGTGAGAGAGTTGTTATTAACATTTCTGGCCTTCGCTTTGAAACTCAACTCAAAACGTTATCCCAATTTCCTGAAACATTGTTAGGGGATCCTAAAAAGAGGATGAGATACTTTGATCCTTTGAGGAATGAATATTTCTTTGATAGAAACAGACCAAGTTTTGATGCCATCCTGTATTATTACCAGTCCGGAGGCAGATTAAGGAGACCTGTGAATGTGCCCTTGGACATCTTCTCGGAGGAAATTCGGTTCTATGAACTTGGAGAAGAAGCTATGGAGATCTTTAGGGAGGATGAAGGATTTATTAAGGAAGAGGAACGCCCTTTGCCAGACAATGAGTTTCAGAAGCAAGTATGGCTTCTTTTTGAATATCCTGAAAGCTCTGGCCCCGCTAGGATTATTGCAATTATATCAGTTATGGTGATATTAATCTCAATTGTGAGTTTTTGCCTTGAAACTTTGCCTGTTTTTAGGGATGAGAATGACGACATGCATGGGAGTGCTGTAAACTACAACCCATATTCCAACAGCACAGGCCGATACCAACAATCAAATACCTTCACAGATCCATTCTTTATTGTTGAGACACTTTGCATCATATGGTTCTCATTCGAATTTTTGGTTCGTTTTTTTGCCTGTCCAAGCAAAGCTGGATTTTTTACCAATATCATGAACATCATTGACATAGTGGCTATCATTCCTTATTTTATAACGCTAGGGACAGAACTAGCAGAAAAAACTGAAGATGGGCAACAGGGTCAACAAGCAATGTCCTTAGCAATTCTTAGAGTAATAAGACTGGTAAGAGTATTTAGGATCTTCAAACTTTCCCGACATTCCAAGGGCCTTCAAATTTTGGGTCAAACACTAAAAGCAAGTATGAGGGAACTAGGTCTTCTAATATTTTTCCTTTTCATTGGTGTTATTCTTTTCTCCAGTGCTGTGTATTTTGCAGAGGCTGATGAGAGAGAATCTCAGTTTCCCAGCATCCCAGATGCCTTCTGGTGGGCTGTGGTTTCCATGACAACAGTAGGATATGGAGACATGGTCCCTACAACAATAGGTGGCAAAATAGTAGGCTCCCTCTGTGCAATTGCAGGCGTGTTAACCATTGCCTTACCGGTTCCTGTAATAGTGTCCAACTTCAATTACTTCTATCACAGAGAGACAGAGGGTGAGGAGCAAGCACAATATTTGCAAGTAACCAGCTGTCCAAAGATCCCTGATTCCCCTGACCTTCAAAAAAGCAGAAGTGCCTCCACGCTAAGTAAATCTGATTACATGGAGATCCAAGAAGGAGTTAATCACAGCAACGAAGATTTTAGGGAGAAGAATTTAAAAACTGCAAATTGCACCTTAGGAAATACAAACTATGTAAATATAACCAAAATGCTGACTGATGTTTGACAGGTCTGCTTCTTGCAAGTGTACGGAGCAGCTGCAGAATTTGTGTAATGCAATAATCTGCTAGGTAATACTTTTTCTAGATGTGTCAATTCTGCATGGAAAGCAATAGTTGTGTAAGTGATGTTTTATTGCATCTGCAACAAATACTAATTCACGGAAACATCTATTGTCAACACTGGTAGGCCAGACTAACCTGGTAGTATTCTTGACTAGGGAATATTTCAATTATGGTGTGGCCATCAGTAAGCTTCACTTTCTATACTATGGCCATCTCAGCCAGTATAGTGTGTAGAGCCGAGAGAACTCACCTGTACAACCTCTTGCAACACATGAAGAACACTTTTCGCAAGAGGTTCTGCAGCCAAATCTGACTTGACTGCACTGGAGACATTAATGGTATCACTTATTTATTGCATTGCTGAGGAGCTAAACTGCTCCTATTACACTTAAAAGATGGCGGTTTCCAAAGAAATGTACTTCACAAATGAATTCACGGATACTATATAACCATGGCGAGAAACTAGTAGTCCAACATTATCCACCTCTATTGGGTGCGCACCGCATATCCCGTAGAGACGTAAACTATAATTGCACTTAAATGACCAATGCACATATGTACAGCGCTACATTTCATGCTTTAATAATTAAATAGCTGATTAAATTTAAAAGAAGGCCTTCCATATTTTAATGAGGAACATATATATTTTTGTGTTAAGGTTCTATTATTTGTAAATCAAAGCTTCGATATTTGGATTTTATTTTTTAAAAAACTGTAGAAAAACAAACTAACGCTTTGCTGCACTGCAGTGTGTCTCTGCTGGGATGTATAACACAATGCTAACAGGATCTTAATGTGTACTATGATCTGCAGACCACTGAGGAAGAAATATGGCGCCATGGTCTACTGCTTCTTAGTTAGGAGAATGACCTCATTAGAGGGCAGTGGCTTGGATGGATGGATCAATATGGCGGAGAAGCCTTCTTGATACACGGGGTGTAAAGGTTAATGATGATCAGATTTGGTTGGGACTGCAATAAGACCATGGTTAGGGTAACCCATCTATAGAATTCCAACTATATGTAAATTAACTGCATGCAAATGTTAATAGTCGTTCTTTCCTGCGTCTAACAATCTCGTTAGATGGTAGTTCTCTATAAAGTGGAAAAGATCCGCTTGAATATGTTCCTACTTCATGCCTGCACATGGAGAACCCTGGTTTCACACTTTGCTACATATCAGGTATTATAGAGGTATACAGTACCTTGCAAGCAAAAGTGTAACAGGCCTCCACTGGTGTGAAGGTTTCAGGTGTCGTGTTAGAAAATTTAGTATTCTATCACACTACTATACTCTTGACTACATTCCATTTATAAATTAGTAACTGTGAAAAAAAGCGAATAATGCATGGATAATTATTGCATGCACACACTATCTATCTATATGCATATTATCTAAATATATATTCCAGCACACACGCAGACATACACGGTGGACATTCAGTACACACACATCTCCATCTTATCGTTTTATCACTGTTTCTACTTATTTAGTCTAGAACTACAATACATCCTTATAAAAACTTCCTTATAGGAATACAAAACTCAGATCAGGAAAAGGGACACACTGATTGTATATGTTCTCTAGAGGTTCAACGTATAACGTCAAATATGCTTGCACCAAGGATTGTACATACATTTCAGGGAAACTTTTGTTACACTTGAAAGTATATCTGTTGTATTGTTCTAGTAGTATGAAAACGGTAGGGTAACGGATACATGGAAAAACCATATCACAGTAAATAATATTACAGCAGCCAATAAAACATCATTTGATTGGCCATAGTCCCAAACGGCGTCCAAAGCTTTGCACAGTATATGTGATTGTGTGAGTGTGTACGCATGTGCATGGGGGAAATTGTTTACATAGGCGGAAGAAATGGGGATTTATGTTAACCCTTTAGTGACGGAGCTAATTTTCACCTTAATGACCAGACCAAATTTTGCAATTCTGACCAGTGTCACTTCATGAGGTTATAACTCTGGAACGCTTCAACGGATCCCGGTGATTCTGAGATTGTTTTTTCGTCACATATTGGACTTCATGTTAGTACCAAATTTAGGACAATATTTTTTGTGTTTATTTATGAAAAAAATTGAATATTGGCAAAAATTTTGAAAATTTAGCAATTTTCAACTTTTGAATTTTTATACCGTTAAACCAGAGATTTCTGTGACACAAAATAGTTAATAAATAACATTTCCCACATGTCTACTTTACATCAGCACAATTTTGGAAACAAAATTTTTTTTTGTTAGGAAGTTAGAGGGGTTCAAAGTTTATCAGCAATTTCTCATTTTTACATCAAAATTTACAAAACCAGTTTTTTAGGGACCACATCACATTTGAAGTGACTTCAATAGGCCTAGATGACAGAAAATACCCAAAAGTGACACCATTCTAAAAACTGCACCCCCCAAAGTACTCAAAACCACATTCAAGAAGTTTATTAACCCTTCAGGTGCTTCACATGAACAAAAGCAATGTGGAATGAAAAAAAGCAAAAATTAAATTTTACCTAAAAATGTTGCTCTAACCCAAATTTATTCACTTTTAGAAGAAATAACACAACAAAATGGACCTCAAAACTTGTTCCCCACTTTCTTATGAGCGCGCCGATACCCCACATGTGGTCAGAAACCTCTGTTTGGACAAATGGGAGGGCTCGGAACAGAAGGAGCAATATTTGAATTTTGGAAAGCAAATTTGGCTGAAATAGATTGTGGGCACCATGTTGCATTTACAGGTCCGCTAAGGTACCTAAACAGAAGAAATCCCTCACAAGTGACACCATTTTGGAAACTAGACCCCTCAAGGCTTCTATCTAGGGGTATAGTGAGCATTTTAGATCCACAGGCACTTCACAGATTTTGTTAACGTTACGTTGTCATATTGAAAATTTTAATAATTTTCTCAAAAATGTTGCTTTAGCATCAATTTTCTCACTTTTTCAAGAGGTAATTCCAAAAATTTGACCTCAAGGTTTGTTACCCACTTTTTTATGAGCGCGGTGATACCTCACATGTGGTCTGAAACCTTTGTTTGGACAAATGGGAGGGCTTGGAACGAAAGGAGCAATATTTGAATTTTAGAAAGGAAATTTGGCTGAAAAAGATTGCGGGCACCATGTCGCATTTGGAGGTCCCCTAAGGTACCTAAACAGCAGAAACCCCGCACAAGTGGCCCCATTTTGGAAACTAGGCCCCTCAAGGAATTTATCTAGATGTTTGGTGAGTACCCTGAACCCCCAGGTGCTTCACAGAATTTTATAACGTTGAGCCATGAAAAAAAAAAAATAAAATTTTACCACAAAATTGTTATTTCAACCAGGTAGCTTTTTTTTTTACAAGAGTAAAAGGAAAAAATTCAGCATAACATTTATTGTGCAATTTCTCCTGAGTTTGGCGATACCTTATATGTGGTGGAAATCAACTGTTTGGGCGCATGGCAGGGCTCGGAAGGGAAGGAGTGCCATTTGACTGCAAAATTGGCTGGAATCAATAGCGGACGCCAGGTTGCATTTGGAGAGCCCCTGAGGTGCCTAAACAGTGGCGGTCCCCCACAAGTGACTTCATTCTGGAAACAAGACACCTCAAGGCTTTTATCAAGGTGTATAGTGAGCAGTTTGAATCCACGAGTACTTCACAGAATTTGATAAGCTTAGGTTGCCATATTGAAAATTTTCATTTTTTTCACAAAACTGTTGCTTTAGCATCAAATTTCTCACTTTTTCAAGAGACAACAACAAACCGTGGACCCCACAGGTTGTTATCCAATGTCTTATGAGCACAGGGATACCCCACATGTGGCCAAAAACCTCTGTTTGGATAAATGGGAGGGCTTGGAATGGAGGGAGCACCATTTGAATTCTGGAAAAGTTGAAATAAATTGCGCGCACCATGTCACATTAGCAGGGCCCCTTGGGTACCTATACATCAGAAAACCCCCACAAGTGACCCCATTTTGGAAACTGGATTTTATTCAGGAGTATAGTAAGCATTTTGAATCCACAGGTACTTCACAAAAATGTTGCTGTAGCAACAAATGTCTCACTGTTAGGCTCTGTGGCCATGATCCAGCGACACGGCGTCTAGTACACAGTGTCAGCCTTCCTGCAGAGATGTGAGTGTTGTCCACGGGAGAACGCAGCTGTCCATGCCCACGATTTGGGTTCAGGCCGCTGTGGAGCTCTATGCTACCACTCTCGTCTCCGCAGCATAAATTGACATGCTGAGGCTCGGGAAGCTGCGCCACAGGTCGGTTTATGCTGCGGAGAAAAGAAGCACATTGGGCATGGGATTTCTAAAAATCCTTCCACTGTGCTTCTACTGCACAATGCAGCGCTATGGACGCAGGGAAAACACTCTGCGCCCAAAACGCTGCAAACCCTGATTGTGGGCATCCAGCCTAAAATGCTACAATGGATGAATGGATAGATGTCAAACAAATATAACGTCCCATTCCCCTGCATATTCTAAGCTGGCGCCCTTTAGTGCCTTTCATGTGGCACTAAAGGGTGCCTAGCCTTGTATTTAGCCCCCCAAAAAATTAATAATTAAAATAAATGACGTGGGGTCCCCCCTATTTTTGATAGCCAGCTAGGGTAAAGCAGACAGCTGTAGCCTGCAAACCACAGCTGACAGCTTCACCTTGTCTGGTGATCAATTTGGAGGGCTCCCCAGGCGTTTTTTTAAAAAAAAAAAAACGTGGGGTCCCCCCCAAATTAGATCACCAGCCAAGGTGAAGCGGACAGCTGGGGTCTGGTATTCTCAGGGTGGGAAGAGCCATGGTTATTGGACTCTTCCCAGCCTAAAAATAGCAGGCCACAGCCGCCCCAGAAGTGGCGCATCCATTAGATGCGCCAATCCTGGCGCTTCGCCCCAGCTCATCCCGCGCCCTGGTGCGGTGGCAGACGGGGTAATATATGGGGTTGATACCAGCTGTAATGTCACCTGGCATCAAGCCCTGGGGTTAGTGATGTCACGGCATCTGAACAGATACCCGACATCACTAACCCAGTCAGTAATAGAAAAAAAAAAGACAAAAAAAAAATTTATTTGAAAAAACACTCCCCGAAACATTCCTCTTTTACCAATTTATTGAAAATAAAGAAATTTCGGTCGCTGTAATCCATTTTGGAGGTCCCTCGGCGACTCTGGACCTTCTAGAATATGGGGGGCACGTTCAGGGAACGTATCCCCCATTTTCTGGAAGAGCAAGCTCTCCATGAGCAGTGTGGGTGCAGTAATCTGAGAATACTGCACTCACTCTGCCCCGGTCCAACCTAGGGCAGAGTGACCTGCAGTAAGCTCATTCCAGAATATGAGGGGCACGCTCACAGAACGTACCCCCCATTTTCTGGAACAGCAGTCTCTCCATGTGAGGACCACACTCCTCACATGGAGAGACTGCTGATTACTGCACTCACTCTGCCCCGGTCCAACCTAGGGCAGAGTGACCTGCAGTAAGCTCATTCCAGAATATGAGGGGCACGCTCACAGAACGTACCCCCCATTTTCTGGAACAGCAGCCTCTCCATGTGAGGAGTGTGACTGCAGATCACTGCACTCACCCTCCCCCGGTCCACAGTGGAGCCTGTGCATCAGCGACGTCAGCAGGATCCCTGCTTGCAGGGATCCAGCTGACAGCCGCTGTCTGCGCATGCGCCGCCAGCATTGAAGAAGGAGGCGGCGATCGCGGGCCCGGAGCGGCAGACCGGTAACGTATAACCGGGGGCTTGGGGGGGGGGGGGGTGACGGGGGGTGACCTAGTGGGACCTGGGGACACCTTTCTGCCGCATGTGACGTGTCACATGCGGCAGAAAGAGCAGAATGAAGGCGGCCGCGCGCTGTGCGCCGCCATCTTCCACGCTCCGGAGGGGGGAGGGGGGTGGTGGCTCTGGAGAACCGGAGGGGGCTCCGGTGACCAGAGGGCTCCGGTGGACCGGAGGAGGGGTCAGGGGGAGGACATTTCCCTCCGATCTGAAATGTTTGACCATTTCAGATCGGAGGGAAATGACTGCAGAGCCGGCGGCGGCTGCAGTTTTCTGTGCGCTTCGGCGCCATTTTGGATGTCCGGTGGGGGTAGGGGTGGGGGTGGGGGGACTCTCCGGTACCGGGGGCTTTGGGGGCACTAGGGGGTTAGATTTCTTTCTCATCTGACATGTTTGATCATGTCAGATGAAAAAGAAATCAGTTTTACCGGCCATTTCTTTTTTTTTCATGTGTTCGTCGGTATACGGTGTATACCGGCGATCACATGGTCGGGGTCCAAAAAAAACACCCCGATTCATAATCTGGGGGGTCTCAGCTACCCCCGGTAGCTGAAACCCCCGAGATTTTCGGTCGCTGGGGGGCGCTACAGGGTTTTTTCGGGCCGCCGCTTTAAAGCGGCGGAACAGAATAAGTACCCTGTTTTGCCGCCGCTTTAAGTCGTACGGCCGTCGTTATGAGGTTAAAAAAGGAAAATATATATATATATATATATACATACACGGTATATTTATATATATATATATATATGCATTTATAAATCTATATCTATCTAGTTATCTATCTGTGTGTATATATACACACAGATAGATAACTAGATAGATATAGATTTATATATATATATATATATATATATAAATATACCGTGTATATATATATATATATATATATGTATATTTATGTATATATATATATGTATGTATATATATATATATATATATGTGTATAGATATATAGATATATATATATACACACACACACACGTTATTTCGGTTTGTACCTGGAAAAGTACACAAATATGCATTCCTAACTTGCCACAGTCCTATGGGAATTATGCTATGTATATATTAGTAAATGGGTTATTTTAATGATATATTTTCCACTCAAAAAATTTATTAATTTACAAAGATTGAATATATTATATAATATACTGTAACTGTATATGTTTAATTAATATGCAGATATCTTTATATGCACAGGCTATCTATGGATGCAAATTTAGTCAAATATATATGACATAGCTAAATCTGTATATATATATATATATAAATATATATATATATATACACTTCTTGTATAAAGAAATACACCAAATCAATAATATCTGTGTGTGTGTGTGTGTGTGTATATATATATATATATATATATATATATATATATATATATATATATATATATACACACACACAGATATAATTGATTTGGTGTTTTTATTCTTACAAGAAATCAAACAAAAACATGTATGAATGCAGGCTTGGGCTGTTTCACACAGGCATAATTTGGATGCATTTATGGCTCAATTTTTTACATTTTATACACTAACGTATTGTAATAAGTAACAAGCCCTATAATGTTCTACAGTCAGTTCAGTTATAGTTAATCTGTCATCATGTTTTTGCTATGCTGAGAGCAGAATAATGCAGGGACAGTCACCCTGATGCCAGCGATGTGTCATTTACTCAGCTGCTTGCTGCAGTCTTGATAAAATTCCTATTTTATCTGCTGCAGATCTACCAATTCTCTGAATGCTGAGCTCTTTATAACCCCACCCACACTAATGATTGGCTGCTTCCTGTTTACACTGTGCATAGGAAGGAAGCTAATCAGTGGTGGAGGCGGAGTTACACCACAAAGCAGGAAGACTACATGGCACAAAACAACTAGCTCTCAAGTGATAATTTTCTGCTGATTAAACACTGCCTTTATTGAGACTACTACAAATAGCTTAGTAAGTGTGACACATCACTGGAATCAGGGTCTCTGTCCCTACATCATGCTGCTCTTAGATTACAAAACCCTGCTGACAGATTCCCCTTAAACAATGGGAGGTCTGGGTACTGTGAGCATAATATGGTCACAATAACCAATGTACATTAGAGTTATTTGAAACAAAACCTTTATTCAAAAGCACTAAAATGGTCTATGTGACTTTGAAAATGGTATTCTATGTGGCAGAATGGGATCAAAGTGGAAAAAAACCCTATAGACTACGGTAATACATAACTGATACAAAAATGAATCATTGCTTCTAGTGAACTAGCTGGTTAAGTTAAATTCAGGTAAGGCCAGAGTCACACTTGTGAGAGACTCGTGCAAGTCTTGCATCACATCACCCGACATGGCCTGCAGCTCTCCTGACAGGAGCATCTCAGCTACATAGAAATACATGCAGCTGACCACTCTCCTGTCAGGAGAGTGTGTGGCCATGCCGGGTGATGCAATGAGAGACTCGCGCGAGTCTCTCGCAAGTGTGACTCCAGCCTAAAGGTTCTACAAAGGCAAGACCTGCCAAATCTAAGGTTTCTAGGAAATGCTAAAGAAGAGGAGCATATATTGACAATGACATTCTCTACAATTTAACCCCTTCCTGGTTTCAGATAATGATGATCATGACGAAAAGACTGGGCTGACCAGGGGCCTTTTGACCTGAGTTAATTGTTTGACATCTGCCTTTAACCCTTGTCTGGTACCATAAAAAAGAATTACTAATTGGACCAAACTGCATGGGATCACATTGACCCCATAGTACCAGACAAGGGTTAAAGCAGGTAGCTCTGATCTGGAGAGCCGGTGGTTGAGCCAGGTCTTCCGATCCTAGTTCGGTCCTTGTATCACTTTCACAGATTTGTATAACCAGGGTAAAACAGAAACAGCAATAGAGTGCTTACAGTGGCCTTGTTAATGCTGACGCAGGGCTGTGGCAATGTCCCATTAGCATATGTGTAGGAAACATATTCTACAATACATCAAAGATGGTTTATATAACTGCGTGTTAGAAGAGCCATGTTCTGCCAGCTTACATGTGCCTATCCATCAGGGGTTACATATTGCTCTCATATTTTTTTTATTAATGAAAACATAAATACCTTAAATATCAGTTTGATACTTTTATATTACATTGTTAGCAAATAAATGTCATTCTTTGCATACTGATATACAATAATACTCTTTACAGCATTCCCAATCTCTGCTTACTGTCAATAAATAATAATCTTCATTGTTTACCCCTAGGGGATAAAAACCTGTCCTGATCATGTCATAGACACACACGTCTTCAGCTCCCATACCGGTGCTGTAACATTATTCAACTCTCGTGTGACCATCACGTGAGGACAGATTAGTATCCACCGGTAGTGCATAATGAAGGTTCTTATTAAATGATGGCAAGTAGAGCTCTTTACAATCATGAAGGCTTAAAGGGCATTTATCATCAGGTTTTTATCACCTAATCTGAGAGCAGCATAATGTAGGGGCAGAGATCCTAATTCTGGTGATGTGTCACTTACTAGGCTGCTTAGTGTAGTTTTGATAAAATCTCTGTTTTATTAAGATAACATTATCATTAGAGGTTCTGCTGCTTGGTAGTCAAGCATATTCATGAGATCTGTATAACCCCACCCGCCACCAATGATTGGGAGTTGTGTAAACTATATAAGGGCAGAGAGCTGTGAATCAGTGGTGTGGGCGGGGTTATACAAAGCTTTATAGTCATAGAACTGCTAGATCTGAAGCAGATAAAACATTGATTTTATCAAAATGGCAGCAAACAGCCCAGTAAGTGACACATCCCTGGAACCAAGGTCTCTGGCCCTACATTATACTGCTTTCAGATTGGGTAGCAAAAACCTGGTGAAAGATTCCCTTTAATGCAAATGGTCTATTGCAAAATGGGAATAATATTAATTATGCAATGAAAAATGTTTAAGTCCTGAAACTGTAACACTCCACTAAATTGATTGCTGAACGATCTAAGTTATATTAATTATGTTTTTGTGGCACTTAAATACAAAAGACAAGACTATTGTTACTTTCTGGCAGTCCCATAGAAATGATTGGTCATGGATGAGAGCTACAGTTCCATTCCCACAGGGGACTTTGTGGCCCCTGTTCTTGTCATTGGGGTGGGTCCAGCAATAGGGAGTGGTGGATTGGGATTGACACCCGGCTCCGGCTTCTTCAAACATACATAAATATATATTTATTTTATATATATATATATATATATATATATATATATATATATATATATATATATCGCCATACAGGCACTAATTAGATGAAGATCATGCATAATAATAATCTATGATTGGCACACTGTATTGGCATGCGCGCGTGTATACCCCCAAATACACTCATTTGCAGCCTCAGTTTATGAGAAAGTTGAACATTGAGTGAAATTAATCTGAACATGAATGATAAAGTTTTGACCTAAGTTCAGGAACAAAGTTATCTGTTGCCTATATCAATATGTAAAAAAGTAACTGTCCCAATGATAGAATTAAATGTTTGCATATACCCTTAAAAGCCTAGTAAAAGGGGTGCAACCAGAGGTTTTTGATGAATATATCTAAAACTGTGCCCACATACATTTCTAGGGACATCAACGTGTCTATAGGATCTCATTCAGGCGGCAGCATTTTGGTCATTACATTAATTAGTGGGAACACATGTTGTTTTCAGTTCTTAGCGTTCTACTCTTCCTCTCTCCATGCTCCACTACTGTTTCTGATTTACACAAAGCGATGCACACATTGATGCGTTTTCCCCTAAAGCACTGTAAATTATGGCATATAACTTGGATTTGTAGGGAGTGCTGCTGTAATGGAGAAATGCCAAGAAACCTCCATTCCTTTGCCTTTGGGATTATTGGTGCCTCCAGACTTAAACCCCCCACAATCTTGTTTGTATGGCATAGCCCTTGATAAGAATATCCCAGTAACGTAATATATTTGAGCTTTTACTGCTATCAATACATGCATCAGCTTTAAAATTGGCAGTTGTACGATATGCAAAATGGAAGGCAATTTAGGGGTAATTTTCAAGATTTTGGCAAACACTGCTTGTGAAAGTATCCTTACCCAGACATTGCTTTTGTAAAAATGGTGATTTTAACTTTGTATGATTGTTTAGACAATGTTTTTAGTACAAGTGTTTTACACCAGGCATAGCAAAACGTCTGTCTGACCACAATGTTTTTTAAGTAACAGTCCAAAGAAAGAAGTGGCACTCACCAACGTTTCAATGCTTTATTTTCTGGACATTCGACATATAAAACAGGAGGTGCAGATAAATGGTGACAACCTTTTTCCACTCTACACTTGTTCTGGCCGTCAGAGGCTAAAGAAGGCGCAATACAAGGAAAACTCTTGGCGCCATATTTCCTGCACGACTTGGTGCAGAAGAAACGCTGGTGAGAGCCTCTTTTTCCTTTGGAATGTTATAACCTGAGATTACTTTGAAGTATGAGCTACACCAGTATCAATGAAGCCTAGTCACATGCTGAACAGGGAGTAAACAGTGGAGTAGTGCCAGTCTTTATTTGTTGGAACTTTTTTTCTGAGTATTTTTTTTAATTAACCCTAATATTCCTACTACATAATTTTTTACATTCATGGTTGTTTACAATTTCCAGCTACTTTAATGTTTACTTGAGTTAAATGATGATGAGTAATTCCATAATATAATATAATTCTAGTTGAATGGAACAGTTCTAAATGAATCGCATTTGTTTACATTTTCCCAAAAGTCTTGAGAAAATAGGCAAAAACAAATTTTGGGCCACCATTTTGCGGGTTTCTGAAGGATGGGAAGGGATTAAAAAAATTAATAAACTGTTATACTCACCTCTCCTTGGCACAGTGCACATTATTGAGGCGTGTTGAGCTTCATTGAGGTGTGTCGCGCTTCATTGAGGTGTGTTGCGCTTCACTGAGGTGTGTCGCACTCCACATGACAACGTGAAACCTAGCCAGGAATGGTGGTATCCACCAGAAGGCTCGGACATGGAAGAAGAACCAATTGGAGGTCTTGGAAAGGAGTTTGAAACTGCAGGGGGTAATGGGAGAAATAAGGAGAGGTGAACATAAAAGTTTATTACTTTTTTAATCACTTCCTGGCAGATTCCATTTGCACTTAATTTATTCTATATGAACCATATCTCCGTACCTGAATCGAGCGACTCTACCCAAATCAAATTTCAGCAGATTAGCTTAACTCTTATGAAAAAACATTTTTTTTCCATAATATGATGAGGTATAATTATACAACTGTATAAAAGGGTTGAAAATCTTGAATTCTACCTGTATGCCATGTCGTACAGGATCTATAAACAGAATATGCCATGAACTGCATATGTATTCTGCTGAGAACATTGGGGAGGAACGTATAATAACCTCAAGGGTTTCGGATTTCTTTATCTCTTAAAGGTAGCAATTCTAATTAGCATTGTACTAGAGGAAGAGTTGGTGGGGTAAAACTGGAAAGTCTCTTTAATTAATGGTGCCTTTCAAAAATGCAACCATTCAATTTCATATCTGAGTAGTTTGCTGTAAATTTTGGACAAAGCAATTTTTGGGTTTTCAAAAATGACTAATGAGTAATTAGGCAAGTGTAGAAAGTTTAAAAATTACTAATGTTTTATTGTTGTCTGTATGCTGAATATACAACAGAACAATTCATATTCATGTTTTGGATCACAACCATGGCAATATATTGTACAGTTAAACATACAGCATAGCAAAAATGTCACTATATAACAAGTGTCAATTTTTTTTCACTTTTTCTGTGTGAACTATTTTTATGCTATTCTTCTAAATTCATTTGGTTAAGGTATTTATACATCAGGTATATTAGCTGTACATTGGGGCTGTGTTTAGAAATAATATAGGCATATTTGAGCCTAAATGAAAATATAAAAAGTAATGTGAAAAAAAATGTATTCTCCGAAAGAAGCAGAATTATATTGCCTGCTAAAAAAACCCTAATAAATAGAGATGATTGAATCATTTGAAAGTCGGAATCCCCAGTTTAGGCGAATTTTCTAAAAAACAAATTGTATTCGAGATGAATAAATTTGCTGTGAATTGCAAATATTCCTATTGCCTTGAAAAGACGTGTATAACACTGTGAGGTCTGATAGGATCTTTCTTTATCACAATCAGCGTTTTAGGAATCTCACCATAGAAATGAATTGTAATCCGGTAGTAATAATCAACAGCCCATTTAATAAATCTTGCTTTTTAAACTTAAAAAACAGTGTCCAAAAATTATCCCTAATTTGTAAACAGTGCACTGATTCAAATGTGTGATGTGCCATATATCCCATACCACCCTCCACATTCTTCCCAACTAATACGCTTGCCTGAAGCACAGGAGGCCAATTGTGGTCTGCCTTTGGTAGCACTACCACCCGGATGTCTGTTGCCAGTGGTTGTGGTGATACTTCTGCTGCTTCCGCATTCTTAGCTTTGCACACCCCATCTATTGTCACATTTCCTTTTACCAATTTGTACAGCACTATAATTAATGTTTGACAATCTTTTCAACTTTAATCATTCAACCCTTGCAGAAGAATGTTAGAAGGATGTATCAATAATACCAGGTAGGTAGGTATGTACACATACAGTAGGAAAGGCGTAGCATCAGAATGGACAAGTAAAACAGTGAGCGAAAACACATATGCACATAACGTTTTTTACAATTTGTTCTATTTTTGTTTAACAAAATTTAAACCCTTTCCCAAAAATGGTTCAAAAAAGACCATAAAACGAGAACATGCACTAGATTTGTGTGGCATGTACAGATGTAAAATTTGACTAATAAAACAGGTATGCAAAATGTCTGGATTTTAGGGAATTTTCTTTTGTATTTATACATAATGTTTTCCCCTCTTCACAAAAATGATTGAAAAAGAAATGCAAAAGAAATCAGTACAGTCGCTTGTGACAAAAAAGCCCTTCATCTGACACTGACTTCAGATTTTATTTTTTCTGTGAAAACTATTGTACTATCTTGCTTCTGTTTTATAGTGCACAAAGAAACAAAAAAGGGGAAATTGTAGTTGAAATCCAGCAGGACAGATGCCAGCTATATCATATCACTAATCAATCATTCAGAATCTGGCACTGCTGCTTTCACCTCTCTAATCTCATTCTCCTTCTATCAATTACATTACAAAATTATTCCCAAACTACGGTACTATTCTCCTCTTCAGTGCTGCAGTTGTACAATACATTACTGTCTGGAGCATTTGTTATTTGTTTTAGGGCTTTCACTCCTTATCTCTAATGCTGGGTTGTGGGCTCTGATGCATTCTCACATTTCTATAATCACCATAAAGTGGCCGCTGCATTCCCTGACAAGGCTTTTATACAGGCTATGATTGTCCCTCCTGATTGGGTGTTCTTACATATTTGATGTAATAGCTGCTAGGTATTATGGTAGAACCCACTTGGTCATATCTGAGGTCTCCAGCCTTCTGTGGCTTATGCAATATTCTACAATGTTAAAAGGCTGTAGGCACTTTTTTTTGTGATTCACATGAATTAATTCCAATATAGTTCGGATTCACTAAAACCTCTAAATTTCATAAAATTTTAATTCAATTGATGCCATCATCTCTATCAATAGCCTATGTATCATCATATCCAAACTTTAATCAGGGTCTTTTTGGAAAGCTGTGAAACAACCTATATGTGAAATGCTAAAGTGTTTGTCACCTAGTGTCTGTCTTCTACATAGAAGACAATAACAAACTGTGGAACTGAGTAACGATAGTTAATATTTCCTTCATTTTTTTATATCAAGTTAAATGTTAATTGTTTAGGCAATTTCTGACAAGAAAAAAAAAGGATCATCTTTTTCCCAGGAACAGCACTACTCTTGCCAATGACGGTGTCTAATGTTGCTTCACAAGCCAATTTAATAGAATTGGGATGAGCTGCAATACCAGACACAGTCCACTGAGAAGAGTGGCGCTCTTTCTGAAAATAATGTAAACTCTTATTTTTACGTCAAGACAACCCCTTTCCATAATTGTAATTCTAAATGAAGATCACTGCCCATGGCTCTTGCCTTGTTTCTTCCTAAATACAGCCCTATCTACAAGCAGAATACAAGTATGTGCTTAAATGAATTGTGTATCCTTTCCTTTTCTTCTTTATTACAATGTAAAGACTTTTTCTTGCTAGACATTCTAGAATAACAGGATGAAATGTAGATGTTTATATTTTATAGGCATATACCGCACATGTACAAGCACATACATACCGTACATACATGTTTTTAAACACAATGCTTTTATTCTTACATGCCCTATGTAAGATTTATTTACACCATATTGGTCCATTTTAAGTATAAATGATGTAATTAATAGATGACAATGATAATGTATTCTATTGATGCTTGTGTATAAAATGCTCAGTTTGATCAATGACCTGTGTTGTTTTGTAACATTCATTTAATGCTGCAACGTCGTCCTACCTTATGCGAAAATGTGTGGGTTTCAGCTTTTAACCAAAGAAAAACTGGTTAATAAAGGTTATATAGAAACATCCCAAAACTGAGGACTAACCACAGCTGGTAGTAATTCATTCAGCACATTCTCCATTGTTACAGGGCGGTTCATCCATTTCTGTGGTTGTGTCTAGTACTCAAGCTAATGTTTCTCGAAAAAGACTGAAAGGGGTTGTTCACGACTAGGACAGCCCCTTTGGATTCCAAATGTTTACCCCAGGTAAAATAATAAACACTATATCAACCTCCCGTACCGGCTCCCTTCCAGTGGTGTCTGAGATCCTGGTGCCGGGGCAGGGCTCACTTGTGGTTGTAATGTCAAGCAAGCCTCACGTCCAATTAGCGCCGGCTTCCTTATCCTCGCCTTTGGATCAAATGAGTTAATCAACAGGAAGTAAGTGCAGCGGCTGCCACTCACTTCCTGTTGATTGTTCGTTTGGTCCAAAAGCAGGAAGACAGAAGCAAGATCTCATTGGACTTGGAACTCGCGTGATGTGTCAACCCTACATGAGCTCCAGCACCGCAATCCCAGAGACTGGTGGAAGGTCATCAATACGGGAGGGGAGTATTGTCTTTATTGTTTTGCTTTGGTGAAACATGTGGAATCAAAAAGGATTGTACTAGTAGTCGACAACCCCTTGAACTTCTCTTCGAACTCCTGGAGAGTTTATTTAGTGTACTCTCCCACTTGTGTATAAAAATCAATCCCATTCTCACCCAAAAAAGTGGGATGAATGAAATCCATTTGATATTCCATGTGCTAGTGTTTTGTGAGGTTTTTTTCCTCACCTAGTGTGCCATGTGTATGACATGTGTTTTCTTTCTCAGCAACTATTATTCTGCAATCATTTCCAGGACCATTTGCAGTGTTCTATGCTAAAGAATGGTAATGTATCCATAAAAAACGGACATCACACAGATGCCACACGGACATGCATATGGCTTCCGATTTTTTCTCCCACCCATTCACGTGCATTGGCGAGTCGTACAATCACAGTATGCTGCATTTTGTTTCTTCAGTTTGATTTGAGCTGAGAAGAAAATCACAGATCAGCTCTGCTTCATGGACTAACACTGGTTCGAGTGCAATGCAATTTTATTTCTCTCATTGCACTCTACTGTATTTTGAAGTGTGGGAGTTGATTTAGAAGAAAGAAATAAAGTAATCTGCATAAAACCTTATTACATCCCAAACTCTATTAACCTGCAGACATGGGGTTAATCTGTAGGTTAATAGTATACTGATGCAGCATGACCGCCACAATGATAATGCGGGATACACTGGCTTAGGGTACGGTTCCACTTGTGCATAGCTTCCTATGCCAGAGCATTGGAAGCGATATGCTTATGACCCTCTGCTGCGGGTGTGAGTCTCAAGGGTCATGCGTCTGATATCTTGAAATCGGGTCACAGCTACAGAGAAGAGGGGGAGGGAGCACGTTCTCCCTCTCATCCATGGCATGTCTGTGCGTAAATCGCACTGCGGTCAGATGACATGTGAGTGCAGTGCGATGTTTCACAGGCTCCCATAGACTTGTATGGGGGTGCGTGATCTGAGAATTGCTGCCAAACGCAGAGTGCTGCGATTCATTTCTCAGGCCAATATGGCATGAGAAAGTAATCGCAGATTGAAACCGACCCATAGTTTTGCACTGGTGCGAGTGCAGTTCGATGTTTATCGGATTGCACTCATCCATGCAAAACGCAAATGGAACCGTACCCTTACAGTCATAGAGGCGTAGCTAGTATGTCTTCAGTTACCTCTCACTACATAGTAAGTAGTGGTCTTAAGCATGCCTCTGCACTGACTGATAGCTAGCTCAGCAGTACATCAATGCAGAGAAGGCTGGCTGTTAATGTATCAATGCACCAGGGTGTGGTGACCGAAGCAGGGCCGGCTGCAAATCTATGACTGAAAGCCAGAGACTGGCGGGAGGCATAAAGTTAATATCTTCCCAGTAGCTGTGCTTTCAGTACTGTGGCCGGACAAATTAAGAACGCTATTAACCTGCAAATTAACCTCATACCTGCAGGTTAATAATGTTTGGGGATGTGACAGGTTCCCTTTAAGTTATTAATTTGTCATATTTTTATTAACACTTAGGCCCACAATATTTCTGAAAACAAAGGTTTAGTGAAAGGGGAAGATATTTTATGGACAATGACATCAATAAAAGGGTATGTTTTAGTTCAACCAAACATATTTAACCCATTTTCCCCCGCAGCCAATTTGGGCTCTTATGACAATCCTCCATTACCATTATCAAATCTGACGTGGTGCATTATGTGGTAATAACTGTAAAGCTTCAACATTTCTCACGGAGTCTGATATGATCTGCACTTTGTTAGTGGTAAATTTAGGTCCATACATATTTAGCTTTTTTTATGCAAGCGTCTAAAATTGAACAAAAATTTTGAAAAATGTACATGCAGCGAAAGGATTTTTCTGTACTTATTTGTTTATACTTGTTTTTCAGTAAAATATGTTTTTTTTAATTGCAAAATTGTTTTCCGCAATTATTTTTTGTTTATCTTTACAATGTTCACCTTCCCCCCCCCACTCTTACTGCGGGACTTGAATATTTTTTACTATGATTCCTTATAATACTTCTGTACAGCAGTGCATGGAGCTGTCGGCTTCACAATGTTATGGCAGCTATGGGGACCCGCAATCACAGGATGTTAGTAAGGTTAAAGAGGGTTGGTCACCAGATCAAAAGCACACAGGTTTTGCTTTTATTTTATTCCTGCTGCTCCCCGGTCTAATTTGCGCTGTTTTTTCCTTAAACTGCTATTAATCTCTAGAGATATGGGCCATTTTACATAGTGGTAATTTTTATTTGTCCTTACCAAAGAGATGTTGCTCACATTGTAAAAATGTAGAAAAGCCTAAAGACATGCCCTCAAAAAATCCGGTGAGACATGTCCCCATGGGAAAGACCATAGAAATTACGGTAGCATTGAATAAATAGACTTAATTACAGTGCCTTGAAAAAGTGTTCATCCCCGGTGAACGTTTCCACATTTTTTCATGTTTCATCCAGAAATTGAAATTTATTTTATTGGGATTTTATTTTGAAAACAAACTGGAAGACCGAGGAGCACAATTAGGGTCTTATCGTGATAAGAAAACAGGGGTGAAATACTTAATAAAGGCTTACCCTGTAGGGTTGTGAAAGTCATAACCACTTGTATACTTATGAAAGCACGGCTGCTGCAGCCCCACGTGGATGCAAACTTTAGGAGGTAACAGAAGGGGTTAACGCCACACTGCCATGGAGAAAACATAGTCCAAGGATACCTAGATGGTGATTTTATTATACAATAAGTTTCAGAGATTCCATCTCCTTCATCAGGACTAATCACAGATGTGATTTGGTCCTGATGAAGGAGAGGGAATCTCCATAACTCATTTTATAATAAACCATCGGGGTATCTTTGGATTGTCTTTTCTCCATGGCAGTGCGGCGTTAACCCCTTCTGTTTCCTTCCCGTTCAAGCGTCCGACTGCTCGTTACAAGTACCAAGCACCCCAGCATGGTAGTGCTCGCTCATCACTAATTGCAACAAATTCAAAATGTTACTATACTATTAGCTACTTTACTTTTTCAAATACATAAAATGGGTATTATTAAAAAAATATATTAAAAGATAGAACACCGCGCATCCAAACGAACTACATGTACTGGTGTTGGAC
Organism: Anomaloglossus baeobatrachus; assembly: GCF_048569485.1. Taxonomy (NCBI): domain Eukaryota; kingdom Metazoa; phylum Chordata; class Amphibia; order Anura; family Aromobatidae; genus Anomaloglossus; species Anomaloglossus baeobatrachus. Next base: position 222,191,016 of record NC_134354.1, read on the forward strand.
CAAAAGTCCTTAGTAAAGGATGTTAAAAATGTTCACATTTTCAACATCCTTTACTAAGGATTTTTGGTCCAGCACCAGTACATGTAATTCCTTTGGATGCGCGGCGTTCTATTTTTTAATATCTTTTAATTAATTTATTGTGGTGTACACACAGAACCACTTGATGACCAGTAGCTCCAGCGATCTGTAGCGCCCGTGCTCATTCTATATTAAAAAAAAAAAATCTGTAACAAGTTTTCTGGAGAATGACTACATTACTCAGGGTTTAACCTTTCAATGCTGTTTAATCTCCTAATATACATTTATTTTGGTCTCCTCTCCTTTTTTGACACAGGCCTACAAATCTCACGTATTGATATAAATTTAAAAGAGAATCGCTGGTTACCTGCAGAAGCCACTAGAGGGAGCTTAGGAGCATAATGTTATGCACTAAACGCCAAGATGGCCAGCACTGTAGCCTTGCAGTGCTGGGGCCCTGGGTTTGAATCTGACCAGGGACAAAATCTGCGTGTGTGAGTTTAATTTTAAATTTTGATTGTGAATTTGAATGCTAATCTCTGTAAAAGCTGTAGAAGTTTAAGAAGGTGCTATATAAATAAATACATTGAATAAAGCAGTAAGCTCCTAGGCTTCCTCTTCTGGCTTCTCTATGTCCATATAGTGAAAATGACGCTTTGGATCAGGAAAACGGAGCTCTACAGTGCTGTAATGAGCTCAGAAAAATAGCCAGGAAAGAATTTTGGACCTTAAATCCCATTATGATAAAAGCTAAAAATTTGCCAAAAGGGTATGTGCATGTCTCGTCTTTTTCTTGGGGTCCGTTCAGTAACATGCCTAAAAAAGCCCTAAACAAATGGTAAAATGAATGAACTTATGCAATTCAATCTAAAAATGACTTGCTGTGCATAATTCAGTCTTGTAAGCATGATTTTAACGCTTCAAGAGTCCAAAGATGTGAAATGGTTAAAGACGTGACCTGACCATTGTCCACATGACTTCTGTTTGAAAGCTGCTGACTAGTTTCTATAATAGAAGGGCTCAGGAAAGACGGAAACGACACAAATAAAGATGCTTCAAGACAGAAGACGTCGGTGAGTCTATCATCGACTCCTCCTGAAGAACACTGCAAGTTAACACGTCTAGAAGCCATGTCTGCACGTGCCCTAAAGCACAGACTGTCCATGTGCGGAGGTCACCCATGGTCTCTGGCAGGCTTTGTGCCCCCTGAGCTACAAGCATCATTGTTACAGACAGGTGAGGACACTTCTGTGTTGACTATTATGGCTGTTGTTGCACGGTGGAATCACCAGGCCGGTCACCTCTACTGCCGAGGTCTGTTGCTAGGCAACCACCTGAGCTAATTCGTGTGCTGCCTAGTAAGCTCAGCACTTGCATAGATTATTCATTATTCATTCTGAAAGGACTTTCTAATGAACAATAACAAAGCTAAATTGTGAGTTTAGTTTCCAGGATTATTAGTAATATTGGATTTACAGTGTACAGCAACTTTAAAAGCTTTGTATTGCAATTTCTTGATTTCAGAGCTTCTTCTTTTATATGTGCTACCATATGTTACCTTATCATATTAACCTAAAAGGTAAATAGTATAAAAATGAAAATAAAAAAAGGAGTAATAAAAGGTCTGTTGAATGTGATAACTAGGTAGGTAATTTTTTCATAAAAATGTAATAAAGGAACAAGGCTATACGTTTCAACCGCGGCAGATGTCTTCCTCAGACCAGACATGTATGTTAACAGTACCACAAACAGGGTTCAAATGGACAAAATAAGAGGGAAAGCAGTCACACACTGACATCAAGGGTCAGTGCCCATAAACAAGATAAAGTATATAACACATGATACTGCAACATGGTGCAAGATAAAGTAGGAATATAATAATATACACATACTGTACATACAATGTTAAAGTGAGAGCACTAAAAGATGGTTACACACGGACATCATGTGGTCAGGAGGGGCATAACTACAATAGGTGCAGGGATTGCAGTCGCACCAATGCCCTGTAGCCTAGGGGGTCCCAAACGTACCACTGGCTATATAAAAAGACCAATGCTACTAAAGACTTGAAATAATTATGGGCCCCATTGGAGCTTTTGCATTGGGGCCTATGAGCTTCAACTTACACCACTGAAAGTGACACCAAGTGAAAAACACACAATGGATGACACCAAATAACATAATATTCAATATAATTCAGGAATAATGAGGTAAAACTTCAATGTTGAAAAGGAAAAAGATACAATAAAAACAAGAACGTGATGAGACTTTTAGTATCAATGTAGACGAGTATGGGGATGAGGACACCAAGCAAAAAATAAATAAATAAATAGGTAATTAAAATTAATATGCTAAGTTAAAATGCTGGGAGTTGTGTTGCTACATAGACAAAAAGCTACAAAAAGCTATAATGGAGACTGATTCACATAACTGTATAGTTTAAAAGTGATGTAATGCCCCTAATTTTTATACTATTTACCTATATCTCCCAACTGTTGAAGAACAGAAAGAGGGACAAATTATGCGGAGTGTGTAGAGTGTTGCGGTAAATTTTGACCACACCCCTAGCCACATCCACAGAAACACCCATTTGCCATTTATTTCTACCCTGGCAGGAGGAGATGTCAGAGGGGCGGTGGTCACCAGACACCTGAGACTGTAGGCATAGACCCAAATCCAGAACTTGCACTGTATTCAGATTCATTGGAGTGCGCTGCCCCGGCCCCAAAATCGCTCGGACCCGTCACACTACTTACCTGCCTAGCGACGTTGCAGTGACCGGCGAACCGCCTCCTTTCTAAGGGGGCAGTTCGTTCGCCGTCACAGAGATGTCACTAAGCGGTCGCCCAATAGAAGCGGAGGGGCGGAGATGAGCGGGACGTAACATCCCACCCACCTCCCTCCTTCCTCATTGCCGGCGGCCGCAGGTAAGGTGAGGTTCCTCGTTCTTGCGATGTCACACATAGCGATGTGTGCTTCCGCAGGAACGACAAACAACATCGTACCTGTAGCAGCAACGATATTTGGGAACTGGACAGCGTGTCAACGAGCAACGATAAGGTGAGTATTTTTGCTCGTTAGCGGTTGCTCGTACGTGTCACACGCAATGACATCGCTAACGAGGCTGGATGTGCGTCACGAATTCCGTGACCCTATTGACATTGCGTTAGCGATGTCGTTGCGTGTAAAGCGGCCTTTACTGTGGCAATGTCCTTATGTCGCCAACAACAGCAATGGTGCCATGGCAAGATCTTTAAATTAAGAAAAGGGGGCATACAATACAAGATGTAGGATGAGCAATATACACTGAGGACCTGACCCACAAAGGCCCGCCCCGATGCACACATCAATCAAAGTGCAGTGCATTTCTGGAATGTTAAAGATAGTTCAGCAACCAAGCATCCAATCTTTCAACAAAAAGTATGCTTGGATTCAGCATCTTAGTGCCAGTATGGCACTGCCTTTACTTTATATAGCAAAATCCTGGTGATTGGTTCCCTTTAACCTCTTCACCCCCAGACGATTTTAGTTTTGTTTTTTTTTTTTTGTTTCCCTTCATCCGAAAGCCGTAACTTTTATATTTTTCCTTCAATCTTGCCATATAAGGGCTTATTTTTTGCGGGACAAGTTGAACTTTTAAATGAAACAATACGTTTTACCATATAGTGTACTGGAAAACTGCAAAAAAATTCCAAGTGCTTAAAAATTGCAAAAAAAAGTGCAATTGCATGATTGTTTTTGGGATATGTTATGTGTGATGCGCCAGGTCGGTACCAATCATGTATAGGTTTACTTTTATCTAAGGGGTTAAACAAAAATCAGAACTTTGTCCACTTTTTTTGCCATTTTCTGCGACCCATAGTGTTCTCATTTTTGGGGATCTATGACTCAATGATGGCTTCTCTTTTGCATCTTCAGCTGACATTTTAAATGTTACTATTTTTGCGCACATGCTACATTTAGCGCAAAATTTGTGGTGACCAAAAACGTAATTTTGGCATTTGTATTTTTTTTGCCGCTACGCCATTTACCGATCAGAATAATTGATATTATATTTTCATAGATCAGGCATTTCTGAATGAAGCGATACCAAATGTGTGCATATTTTTTATTTTTCTAACCCTTTAATTTTCAATGGGCGAATAGGGGGTGTTTTGAGATTTTATTTATTTTTTTATTTTATAAAACTTATTTTTTTACTTTTTTTATTTTACTAATCACCCTAGGGGACTATAAGGATCAGCAGTCTGATCACTCATTCATTTCTGGTGATCACAGCTGCACAGCTGTGATCACCAAAATACTCACCTCTTGTTCGTTGCAGCACTCAGCTGGGTGAAACAGGACGTGATTCATGATAGCTACAGGAGTCATCACATGACCCTGTGCTACCATGACAACCATCAGCTCACAGTGATCACATCACAGCGCTGCGGATGGTGCCGGTTAAGTGAAGGTTTACGTCACATGATGTCACATTTTGATATTGCGATTTATGGTGTTAACAGGCATCAGTGGATCGCTGATCTACTTGTGCCTGCAAGGCACACATGTCAGCTTCTCAAATCAACTGACATGTGCGCGGATCGCTGGAAGCTGCCAGCAGCAGCAATCGTTGATTACACTATGACCGCTTAGGATGTACGGTAATGTTACTGCCCGCGGTCATTAAGGGGTTAAGTCATAACAATGTAGTTCTATCACTCTATACTAAAATTGTTTACAATGCATGTCTGCAGCAATAGCTGTGTTTTTCTAATACAGAGTTCCAAATCACTTAGAGAAATGTACTTTGCATCCTCTAGTTTAAGCAAGCATCTTTTCTATTTAGTCCAAGACTGATTCATTTTCCAAAACTAAAGACATCGGTGTAGTGGCTGTACAGAAATATGATCCTAGCTGCTCCATTCAGGATAGATTGCAGAGAAGAGAGTTTATTGAAAGGATGACTGATTAGGGGTGTTGTAGTAGGCCAGATGAGAATAAATCAGAGCAACAGGAAGAAAAAGATAAGAGAAGGTTGAATTTTAGAGATGTTTTTGACTTGCAAGTGATATGAGTGAGTGAGTGATTGTATATAGGGAGTGAAAGAAAGCTCTGAGTCAAATATAACTATAAGTCAGCGACTTAAGGGGGCTTTACACGCTGCGACATCGCTAACGATATATCGTCGGGGTCACACAAAAGTGAGAATCAGTTCAGGTACTCCGTGATCCCGGCTCAGAGGTGCCCGTCTGGTCAGATAAAGAATTTCATATGCATAGAAGAGATAAGAACGCACTCTCCAAAGTGTGCCAAATGATCTTCTTTATTAAATTAAAGGTGCATGGTAAAAAACAGGAGAGGAGCTAGGTGCAGGCCCCCTCCAGAACGGTTTGCCGTTTCGCGTCTAAATACGCCATGGACCTGTCGATTTATTTAAATGCGAAGTGGCCGTCGTCCTGGAGGGAGCCTGCACCTAGCTCCTCTCCTGCTTTTTACCATGCACCTTTAATAAAATACAGTGGACCTACACCAGCAGATGACATGGCTCACCAAATCATCACTGATTGTGGAAACTTCACACTAGGCTTCAAGCAGTTTGGATTGTGGCCTCCACTCTTCCTCCAGACTCTGGGACCTTGATTTCCAAATGAAGTGCAAAATTTACTTTCATCTTAAAACAACACCTTCGGACCACTGAGCAACAGTCCAGTTCTTTGTCTATTGGTCATGAGTGGCTTGACACAAGAAATGAGACAGTTGTAGCCCATGTCCTGGATACATCTGTGTGTGGCGGCTCTTGAAGCTCTGACTCCAGAAGCAGTCCACTCCTTGTGAATCTCGCCAAATTTTTTAATGGCCTTTTCTTAACAATCCTATCAAAGCTGCGGTTATCCCGGTTGCTTATGCACCTTTTCCGACCACACTTTTTCTTTTCATTCAACTTTCCATTAATATGCTTGGATTCAGCACTCTGTGAACAGCCAGCTTCTTTAGCAAGGACTTTTTGTTGCTTACCCTCCTTGTGCAGTGTGTCAATGACTGCCTTTTGGAAATCTGTCAAGTCAGCAGTCTTCCCTCTGATTGTGTAGCCTACTGAACCAGACTAAGGGGTTCTTTACATGGTGCGACATCGCTACCGATATATCGTTGGGGTCACGTCATTAGTGACGCACATCCGGCGCTGGTAGCGACATTGCAGCATGTAACACTAATGAGCGACGATCAACGATCGCAAAATCGTTCCAAAACGGTGATCGTTGACATGTCGTTCATTTCCTTAATATCACTGTAGCCACAAGCACAATGTTGTTCGTCGTTCCTGCGGCATCACACATTGCTACGTGTGACACCGCGGGAGCGACGAACATCTCCTTACCTGCGTCCACTGGCAATGCGGAAGGAAGGAGGTGGGAGGGATGTTACGTCCCGCTCATCTCCACCCCTCCGCTTCTATTGGCCGGCCGCTTAGTGATGTCGCAGTGACGTAGCTATGACGCCGAACACCTCTCCCCCTTGAGGGAGGGATTGTTCGGTGGTCACAGCGACGTCGCTGACCAGGTATGTGCATGTAACGCTGCCGTAGCGATAATGTTTGCTACGGCAGTGAGCACCAAATGTTGCACGAGCGACGGGTGCAGGATCTATCGCGCTCGACATCGCTAGTAATCGCTAGCGATGTCGCAGCATGTAAAGTACCCTTTAAGGCCATGTCTCACTAAGCGACATCGCTAGTGACATCGCTGCTGAGTCACGGTTTTGTGACGCAACAGCGATCTTGCTAGTGATGTTGCTGTGTGTGACATCAAGCAGCGACCTTGCCCCTGCTGTGAGGTCGCCGGTCGTTGCTTAATGTGCTGGACCAATTTCTTCAAAGGTGATGTCCTGCTGGGCAGGATGCATCGCTATGTTTGACACTGTGTGACAGGGTCCCAATGACAGCAGAGATCATTATACAGGTCGCTACTTCGACCTGTATCATTACTGAGTCGTTGGTAAGGTCTGACTGTGTGACATCTCACCAGCAACCTTCCAGCGACTTACCAGCGATCCTTTTCAGGTTGTATTGTTTTCGGGATCGCTGGTAAGTCGCTAAATTTGACGGGGGATTAAGGGACCATTTTAAATGCTTAGGAAGCCTTTACAGGTGTTTTGTGGAAATTATTATAATTTTATGTGAGAACTTTTGGGTTTTCATTGGCTGTAAGACATAATCAACAGCATTAACAGAAATAAACATTTGATATAGGTCACTCTATTTGTAATGACTCTATATAATGTATGCGTTTTCTTTTTATATTGAATTACTGATAAATTAACTTTTTGAGGATATTTTAATTTATTAAGATGCGCTGGTATGCTACTCCAGGAAAAATGACCCTGCTACACTTTCTGTGCACTGAGGACATTGCCTCATCATTCTACATAAAGGGTACTTTACATGCTGCGACATCGCTAGCGATCTCGTTAGCGATATGAAATTCTAGATCGCAAGTGCGATATTTCAAGATCGCACATAGGTCATTTTACGCATGTGCGACCTAGAATTTCACATCGCTAACAAGATCGCTAGCGATGTCGCAGCATGTAAAGTACCTTTTAACTCTTATTACTAAATATAGTGGGATTATCAATTTTCTCCTGTTTATTTAAATTTCGTATATGAACTGCTGAACTAGTGTCAATCACTGTATCCTCAGTGTATGGTTATAATATGATTTTTTTTAATTCAGTAACAGAATTGTCAGCTGCTGAGGTGCCCACTTTTTAATGCTCTCCCATCACTTTCTGTGATCTACCTTGTACTAAGTGCAACTACCCCTTCACACATCAGTTAAAAACACTGACGTTCTTCACTGACTTTCTTCACTGACGTGTAAAACATGCACATGTCCCTCCGTGTTCCATGATTCACGGCACACGTGGGTTGTCCATGTGCAATCCGTGATCCGTGATTGCAAATGGACATTACTCACCTGCCTTCGCTCCTGCTGTCCATGGTGCTGAACTCCTCGGCTCTGCAGCGTCCACCCACCGCTCTCTGCAGCTACTTCTGGGTCGGCTGTTTCTGCTTTCATGAATATTCATGAGCCGGGCAGGAGCTGCATAGAGCGGAGGCTGCACAGCGCGTCGCTGGAAAGGTGAGTTGAAAATGTTTATTATTTTATATGTCAGTGTTTTTCTGGTACGTGTTTCACGGATCACACACGGATCACACCATAATGTGGTCCGTGGGTCATCAGTGATACCAGAAAAAAACTGACTTGTCTCCATGCAGAATCACGGACACGTGTGTACGCTGCACGGAAACACGTTCAGTGAAAAATCACTGATGTGTGAGCAGACCCATTGATTATAATGAGTCTGCGTATGTCAGTGATTCTGGTACGTTTAAGGCTAGCGCCACACAGCCGTGCCTCCGGCACGTGTTTGTCATTTTTTACACGTACCGGCGGCACGGAGACACGTACAGCAATGCTACCCTATGGTAGCAGGCACACACACGTAAAACCACACGGAACGTGTGTCCGTGTGCGTTTGTACGTGTGTGCGTTTTTCAAAGCGCTGACATGTCCGTTTTTTCACCGGCAGCACGGGTGTCACACGGCCCGCACCCGTACCACACGGGTGTAGTGTGGATGCGGTCCCGTGTGACACGCGCCGGAGAAAACACACATGTCAGTGAAAAAAAACCAAAACATTAACTCACCTTCTCCAGCCCTCCTGTCTAGAGATGAGCGAACCGGTTCGGCTCGAGGCCGGTTCGCCGAACGGAGGTCCCGTTCGAGTTCGGCTCGTCGAACGTTCGACGAACCAAACTCGAACCGCATAGGAAACAATGGCAGGCAATCACAAACACAGAAAAACACCTAGAAAACACCCTCAAAGGTGTCCAAAAGGTGACAAACAACTCACAACACAACACAAACACATGGGAAAGTGACAAGGACATATACTTATGCAAAAACAAAAGAGCTGGACAAAGAAAAAGAGGAGGAGACACAGATATAGGCATGGCACGCCCTTATAAACTCATGTAAAACACCTCAAGGTGACTCCAAGCGGAGCCTCCCTTTTTTCCAAAAATTGTGCCCCACACACACCCACCCATTCAGTGGCAGCACTTGTGCCCCAGTTGTACACTTCACAGCTAGATTTGCATCAAGCACATTCAAAAATACGCCATAATTAACCGTCCCCAGGATGACACCGGGGTAGGTAGATAAAGTCTTTGCTGACCCATGACTTGTTCATCTTGGCTTCTTTTAAAAACAATGTAAGCAAGGGTTACTCCAAGCGGAGTCTCCCTTTTTTCCAAAAATTGGGCCCCACACACACCCACCCCTTAAGTGGCAGCAGTTGTGCCCCAGTTGTACACTTCACAGCTAGATTTGCATCAAGCACATTCAAAAATACGCCATAATTAACCGTCCCCAGGATGACACCGGGGTAGGTAGATAAAGTCTTTGCTGACCCATGACTTGTTCATCTTGGCTTCTTTTAAAAACAATGTAAGCAAGGGTTACTCCAAGCGGAGTCTCCCTTTTTTCCAAAAATTGGGCCCCACACACACCCACCCCTTAAGTGGCAGCAGTTGTGCCCCAGTTGTACACTTCACAGCTAGATTTGCATCAAGCACATTCAAAAATACGCCATAATTAACCGTCCCCAGGATGACACCGGAGTAGGTAGCAAAGTCTTTCCTGATCCCAGCTCTGTTCATCTTGGCTTCTTTTAAAAACACAGCAAGCAAGAGTTACTCCAAGCGGAGTCTCCCTTTTTTTCCAAAAATTGTGCCCCACACACACCCACCCATTCAGTGGCAGCACTTGTGCCCCAGTTGTACACTTCACAGCTAGATTTGCATCAAGCACATTCAAAAATACGCCATACTTAACCGTCCCCAGGATGACACCGGGGTAGGTAGCAAAGTCTTTCCTGATCCCAGCTCTGTTCATCTTGGCTTCTTTTAAAAACACAGCAAGCAAGGGTTACTCCAAGCGGAGTCTCCCTTTTTTTCCAAAAATTGTGCCCCACACACACCCACCCATTCAGTGTCAGCACTTGTGCCCCAGTTGTACACTTCACAGCTAGATTTGCATCAAGCACATTCAAAAATACGCCATACTTAACCGTCCCCAGGATGACACCGGGGTAGGTAGGAAAGTCTTTCCTGATCCCAGCTCTGTTCATCTTGGCTTCTTTTAAAAACAATGTAAGCAAGGGTTACTCCAAGCGGAGTCTCCCTTTTTTCCAAAAATTGGGCCCCACACACACCCACCCCTTAAGTGGCAGCAGTTGTGCCCCAGTTGTACACTTCACAGCTAGATTTGCATCAAGCACATTCAAAAATACGCCATAATTAACCGCCCCCAGGATGACACCGGAGTAGGTAGCAAAGTCTTTCCTGATCCCAGCTCTGTTCATCTTGGCTTCTTTTAAAAACACAGCAAGCAAGGGTTACTCCAAGCGGAGTCTCCCTTTTTTTCCAAAAATTGTGCCCCACACACACCCACCCATTCAGTGGCAGCACTTGTGCCCTAGTTGTACACTTCACAGCTAGATTTGCATCAAGCACATTCAAAAATACGCCATAATTAACCGTCCCCAGGATGACACCGGGGTAGGTAGCAAAGTCTTTCCTGATCCCAGCTCTGTTCATCTTGGCTTCTTTTAAAAACAATGTAAGCAAGGGTTACTCCAAGCAGAGTCTCCCTTTTTTCCAAAAATTGGGCCCCACACACACCCACCCCTTAAGTGGCAGCAGTTGTGCCCCAGTTGTACACTTCACAGCTAGATTTGCATCAAGCACATTCAAAAATACGCCATAATTAACCGTCCCCAGGATGACACCGGGGTAGGTAGCAAAGTCTTTCCTGATCCCAGCTCTGTTCATCTTGGCTTCTTTTAAAAACAATGTAAGCAAGGGTTACTCCAAGCGGAGTCTCCCTTTTATCCAAAAATTGGGCCCCACACACACCCACCCCTTAAGTGGCAGCAGTTGTGCCCCAGTTGTACACTTCACAGCTAGATTTGCATCAAGCACATTCAAAAATACGCCATAATTAACCGTCCCCAGGATGACACCAGGGTAGGTAGCAAAGTCTTTCCTGATCCCAGCTCTGTTCATCTTGGCTTCTTTTAAAAACAATGTAAGCAAGGGTTACTCCAAGCGGAGTCTCCCTTTTTTCCAAAAATTGGGCCCCACACACACCCACCCCTTAAGTGGCAGCAGTTGTGCCCCAGTTGTACACTTCACAGCTAGATTTGCATCAAGCACATTCAAAAATACGCCATAATTAACCGTCCCCAGGATGACACCGGAGTAGGTAGCAAAGTCTTTCCTGATCCCAGCTCTGTTCATCTTGGCTTCTTTTAAAAACACAGCAAGCAAGGGTTACTCCAAGCGGAGTCTCCCTTTTTTTTCCAAAAATTGTGCCCCACACACACCCACCCATTCAGTGGCAGCACTTGTGCCCCAGTTGTACACTTCACAGCTAGATTTGCATCAAGCACATTCAAAAATACGCCATAATTAACCGTCCCCAGGATGACACCGGGGTAGGTAGATAAAGTCTTTGCTGTCCCATGACTTGTTCATCTAGGCTTCTTTTAAAAACAATGTAAGCAAGGGTTACTCCAAGCGGAGTCTCCCTTTTTTCCAAAAATTGGGCCCCACACACACCCACCCATTCAGTGGCAGCACTTGTGCCCTAGTTGTACACTTCACAGCTAGATTTGCATCAAGCACATTCAAAAATACGCCATAATTAACCGTCCCCAGGATGACACCGGGGTAGGTAGCAAAGTCTTTCCTGATCCCAGCTCTGTTCATCTTGGCTTTTTTTAGAAACAATGTAAGCAAGGGTTACTCCAAGCGGAGTCTCCCTTTTTTCCAAAAATTGGGCCCCACACACACCCACCCATTCAGTGGCAGCACTTGTGCCCTAGTTGTACACTTCACAGCTAGATTTGCATCAAGCACATTCAAAAATACGCCATAATTAACCGTCCCCAGGATGACACCGGGGTAGGTAGATAAAGTCTTTGCTGACCCATGACTTGTTCATCTTGGCTTCTTTTAAAAACAATGTAAGCAAGGGTTACTCCAAGCGGAGTCTCCCTTTTTTCCAAAAATTGGGCCCCACACACACCCACCCCTTAAGTGGCAGCAGTTGTGCCCTAGTTGTACACTTCACAGCTAGATTTGCATCAAGCACATTCAAAAATACGCCATAATTAACCGTCCCCAGGATGATACCGGGGTAGGTAAATAAAGTCTTTGCTGACCCATGACTTGTTCATCTTGGCTTCTTTTAAAAACAATGTAAGCAAGGGTTACTCCAAGCGGAGTCTCCCTTTTTTTCCAAAAATTGTGCCCCACACACACCCACCCATTCAGTGGCAGCACTTGTGCCCTAGTTGTACACTTCACAGCTAGATTTGCATCAAGCACATTCAAAAATACGCCATAATTAACCGTCCCCAGGATGACACCGGAGTAGGTAGCAAAGTCTTTCCTGATCCCAGCTCTGTTCATCTTGGCTTCTTTTAAAAACAATGTAAGCAAGGGTTACTCCAAGCGGAGTCTCCCTTTTTTTCCAAAAATTGTGCCCCACACACACCCACCCATTCAGTGGCAGCACTTGTGCCCTAGTTGTACACTTCACAGCTAGATTTGCATCAAGCACATTCCAAATCTACAAGCATTTACTCTCCCCAGGATGACACAGGGGTTGTAAATTCCTTCTGGATCCATGACTTGTTCATTTTGATGAACGTCAGTCTGTCCACATTGTCACTGGACAGACGCGTGCGCTTATCTGTCAGCACACACCTAGCAGCACTGAAGACACGTTCAGAGACAACGCTGGCAGCTGGACACTACAAAATCTCCAAGGCGTAAGTTGATAGCTCTGGCCATTTTTCTAGGTTTGCAGCCCAAAAGGAGCAAGGCTCCAGTTGCACAGTCATGGCATCGATGTTCATTTGGAGATACTCCTGTATCATCCTCTCCAGCCGTTGACTATGTGTCAGACTTGTTGTCTCTGGTGGCCTTGCAAAGGAGGATCTAAAAAAATTATGAAAAGATTCCATAAAATTGCTGTTACCAGCACCAGATACGGTCCTACTGGTACGTGTAGACTGTTGAAGATGACGAGACCGTCCCATGTTTGTCAAGTTACAACTGGGAGATTCACTCCCTGCACCTGTACGGTTGTTTGGTGGAAAAGCGGATCTAAGATCGAGTAACAGCTTCTGCTGATACTCCTGCATACGTGCGTCCCTTTCTATGGCTGGAATTATGTCACAAAATTTGGACTTGTACCGGGGATCTAATAGTGTGGCAAGCCAGTAGTCATCATCACTTCTAATTTTGACAATACGAGGGTCATGTTGGAGGTAGTGCAACAAGAAGGCACTCATGTGTCTTGCGCAGCCATGCGGACCAAGTCCACGCTGTGTTTGTGGCATAGAGGTGCTAACCGTTCTTTCTTCCTCTGACATCTCCCCCCAACCTCTTTCAACTGAAATTTGACCAAGGTCTCCCTCATCTGCTGAGTCTTCCATGTCCATGGACAGTTCGTCCTCCATTTCTTCATGTCCTCCTGCACCTTCCTCAACATCTCGCCTGCTACCATGCGCCCTTGTTGATCCCTGTCCCCCATGCTCCCATGCCTGGCGCCTTGGTGATGATGAACGTCTGGACCTTGGTGATGTTGTTGTCCCTTGCGCATATGAATCCTCCTGTAGTTCATCCCCTTCCTGTTGTCCCACCCCCTGACTCCGAATAGTGTTTAGCGTGTGTTCCAGCATGTAAATGACTGGAATCGTCATGCTGATAATGGCATTGTCAGCGCTAAACATATTCATCGCCATGTCGAAACTGTGCAGAAGGGTGCATAGGTCCTTGATCTGAGACCACTCCATCAGGGTGATCTGCCCCACCTCTGCATCTCGTTGGCCCAGGCTATACGTCATGACGTATTGCACCAGGGCACGGCGGTGCTGCCACAGTCGCTGTAACATGTGGAGAGTTGAATTCCAGCGTGTCGGCACATCGCATTTCAGGCGATGAACCGGCAGGCCGAAAGACTTCTGGAGCGATGCAAGTCGCTCAGCTGCGGCGCTTGAACGGCGGAAGTGAGCAGACAGTTTTCGTGCCCTGTTCAGAAGGCCATCTAGGCCGGGATACTGTGTTAAAAATTGCTGCACGACAAGGTTCAACACGTGAGCCATACAAGGTACGTGTGTCACCTTGCCCAGGCGAGGGGCCGCACCCAGGTTTGCAGCATTGTCGCACACGGCCTTACCAGGCTGCAGGTTGAGTGGAGACAACCATTTATTAAACTCGGACCGCAGAGCTGACCACAACTCCTCAGCTGTGTGACTCTTATTCCCAAGACATGTCAAGCTAAAGACCGCCTGATGCCGTTGCGCTCTGCTGCCAGCATAGTAATGAGGGGTGCGTGATTCCTTCTGCGCACTGAGAACGCTGGTGGCCTGACCAGGCAGGCTTGGGGCGGAGGTGGAGGACCCAGATGAGGTGGAGGATGCAGAAGCAGTGGCGGAACTTGGACAGACAGAGGATTGACACACAAGTCGTGGGGACGGCAAAACTTGTGCAGCAGACCCTTCACCATCTATCACCATAGTTACCCAGTGCCCAGTCAGCGACATGTAACGTCCCTGTCCATGCTTACTGGTCCAAGTATCGGTGGTGAAATGCACCTGTTGACACACAGAGTTTCTCAATGAAGCGGTGATGTTGTGTGCGACATGCTGGTGTAGCGCGGGCACACCTTTCTTAGAGAAGTAGTGGCGACTAGGCATCTGGTACTGGGGCACAGCGACAGACATAAGGTCTCTAAAATCCTGTGTGTCCACTAGGCGGAAAGGCAGCATTTCGGTAGCCAACAGCTTACAGAGGGATAGAGTCAACCTCTTAGCTTTGTCATGGGTCGCAGGAAGTGGCCTTTTTTTTTGACCACATCTGAGGGACAGAGATCTGGCTGCTGTGTGTAGACGGTGTTGAGTAGGGTGTCCCTGGAAAATGCAGGTTTGTGAGGAAAGTGCAGGCGGAGACATGATGTTGCCTTCATCCAAAGTTGGTGCTATCGATGTCTGAGAGAGCTGTACACACTCACTTGTTTCCCCTTCCAAAACAACTGACGACCTACCAAGCAAACTGCCTGTTGCGGTTACAGTGGTGGAAGTTGTGGGTGGAAAAACAGGTGTGACAGCTGTCCCCACAGTCCTAGAAGATGACGAGCGCGCGGATGCACTGGAAGGGGCAGGCGGTGGATGGTTCCCTCCGCTAGGCCGCATTGCAGCACGGTGAGCTTCCCACCGGGCCATATGATATTTATTCATGTGACGATTCATGGAAGAAGTTGTCAAACTGCTGAGGTTTTGACCTCTACTAAGAGAACCATGACAAATTTTACAGATCACATAATTTGGGCGATCTTTTTCTATGTCAAAAAAGGACCAGGCTAGGCAAGGCTTAGAGGCCATGCGACCTGTTGATCCACCCCGAATAATGCTCAGAGGCAGAGTGGTGGCTGAGGATGCAGTTGTAGACGTGCTACCAGTACTCCGACTCTGTATAGGAAGGCGCAAGGTAACTTCGTCATCAGTTGCATCCTCCTCCACCACCTCTGTTGACCTCCTCGAGTGCCTGACTGTGGGTTGACAGTATGTGGGATCTAGAACTTCATCATCAATTGTTGTGTTTGCACTCCCCTCCCCCTCAGACCGAGCCTCTTCTTGCCCTGACCGAATATTTAAGTTGTCATCCCAATCGGGTATCTGCGTCTCATCTTCATCAGTATGTTCCTCATTGTCTATAACCACAGGTGTTACAGTTTGTGACAAAGGGTCAACATTATGCTCAGAAACTTGATCCTCACGGCCTGAATCAGAGTCACAAAGGTTCTGGGCATCACTGCAGACCATTTCCTGTTCTGTACTCACTGTAGCTTGGGAGCAGACCTCTGATTCCCAGGCTATAGTGTGACTGAACAGCTCTGCAGACTCAGCCATCTCAGTTCCACCATACTGTGCAGGGCTGATGGAGACTTCAGAGCTGGGAGAAAGCAAGTTTGATTGGGATGACAACTCAGAGGACTGGTGTTTTTTGGATGCGGTACTTGAAGAGGCTGAGAGGGCACTTGTTGGACCACTTGAGATCCATTCAAGCATTTTCCTTTTTTGGCCATCATCTACCTTTGTTCCTGTTGTTCGTGTCCGTAAAAAAGGGAGCACATCGGATTGTCCACGGTAAGTAGTAGACATCTTACTTTTGCTGGCAGATGGTCTATCTTCAGCAGATGATAATGGAGCTTTGCCACCTTCCCCACGGACAAAACCTTTTTTGCCTTTTCCACCACGCCTCTTCCCCTTTCCACCAGCATCTGTCATTTTGCCACTCATGTTGATTGCGACAAGATTGTGGACTGAAAATGTGGTAGTAAAAATTGAGAGGTGGTGTAGATTGCAGTGGTGGTCTAGCTTTATTAACAACAGAATAATAAAGAATAAATATCCCTGACAATGCAACTACGGCCCTTAAACTGGCAGCAAAAATTGCTAGTATAATGGCTTAGTTATAATGAGTTGGAGTGTGCAATGCAGGCAGACGTGCTCTGCAAATGTCTTTGCACTAGTGTGACTATAGCAAAGTCCAATAGCCACGTATAGGATGCCACTAGGTACACTGAGTGTTTGCTAGTATAATGGCTTAGTTATAATGAGTTGGAGTGTGCAATGCAGGCAGACGTGCTCTGCAAATGTCTTTGCACTAGTGTGACTATAGCAAAGTCCAATAGCCACGTATAGGATGCCACTAGGTACACTGAGTGTTTGCTAGTATAATGGCTTAGTTATAATGAGTTGGAGTGTGCAATGCAGGCAGACGTGCTCTGCAAATGTCTTTGCACTAGTGTGACTATAGCAAAGTCCAATAGCCACGTATAGGATGCCACTAGGTACACTGAGTGTTTGCTAGTATAATGGCTTAGTTATAATGAGTTGGAGTGTGCAATGCAGGCAGACGCGCTCTGCAAATGTCTTTGCACTAGTGGGACTATAGCAAAGTCCAATAGCCACAGATAGGATGCCACTGGGTACACTGAGTGTTTGCTAGTATAATGGCTTAGTTATAATGAGTTGGAGTGTGCAATGCAGGCAGACGCGCTCTGCAAATGTCTTTGCACTAGTGGGACTATAGCAAAGTCCAATAGCCACGTTTAGGATGCCACTAGGTACACTGAGTGTTTGCTAGTATAATGGCTTAGTTATAATGAGTTGGAGTGTGCAATGCAGGCAGACGCGCTCTGCAAATGTCTTTGCACTAGTGGGACTATAGCAAAGTCCAATAGCCACAGATAGGATGCCACTAGGTACACTGAGTGTTTGCTAGTATAATGGTTTAGTTATAATGAGTTGGAGTGTGCAATGCAGGCAGACGCGCTCTGCAAATGTCTTTGCACTAGTGTGACTATAGCAAAGTCCAATAGCCACAGATAAGATGCCACTAGGTACACTGAGTGTTTGCTAGTATAATGGCTTAGTTATAATGAGTTGGAGTGTGCAATGCAGGCAGACGCGCTCTGCAAATGTCTTTGCACTAGTGGGACTATAGCAAAGTCCAATAGCCACGTATAGGATGCCACTAGGTACACTGAGTGTTTGCTAGTATAATGGCTTAGTTATAATGAGTTGGAGTGTGCAATGCAGGCAGACGCGCTCTGCAAATGTCTTTGCA
The DNA here is from genome assembly GCF_048569485.1 of Anomaloglossus baeobatrachus. Lineage (NCBI taxonomy): Eukaryota > Metazoa > Chordata > Amphibia > Anura > Aromobatidae > Anomaloglossus > Anomaloglossus baeobatrachus. Next base: position 222,208,786 of record NC_134354.1, read on the forward strand.
CTAGTGGGACTCTAGCAAAGTCCAATAGCCACAGATAGGATGCCACTAGGTACACTGAGTGTTTGCTAGTATAATGGCTTAGTTATAATGAGTTGGAGTGTGCAATGCAGGCAGACGCGCTCTGCAAATGTCTTTGCACTAGTGGGACTATAGCAAAGTCCAATAGCCACGTATAGGATGCCACTAGGTACACTGAGTGTTTGCTAGTATAATGGCTTAGTTATAATGAGTTGGAGTGTGCAATGCAGGCAGACATGCTCTGCAAATGTCTTTGCACTAGTGTGACTATAGCAAAGTCCAATAGCCACGTATAGGATGCCACTAGGTACACTGAGTGTTTGCTAGTATAATGGCTTAGTTATAATGAGTTGGAGTGTGCAATGCAGGCAGACGCGCTCTGCAAATGTCTTTGCACTAGTGTGACTATAGCAAAGTCCAATAGCCACGTATAGGATGCCACTAGGTACACTGAGTGTTTGCTAGTATAATGGCTTAGTTATAATGAGTTGGAGTGTGCAATGCAGGCAGACATGCTCTGAAAATGTCTTTGCACTAGTGTGACTATAGCAAAGTCCAATAGCCACGTATAGGATGCCACTAGGTACACTGAGTGTTTGCTAGTATAATGGCTTAGTTATAATGAGTTGGAGTGTGCAATGCAGGCAGACGCGCTCTGCAAATGTCTTGGCACTAGTGGGACTATAGCAAAGTCCAATAGCCACGTATAGGATGCCACTAGGTACACTGAGTGTTTGCTAGTATAATGGCTTAGTTATAATGAGTTGGAGTGTGCAATGCAGGCAGACGTGCTCTGCAAATGTCTTTGCACTAGTGTGACTATAGCAAAGTCCAATAGCCACGTATAGGATGCCACTAGGTACACTGAGTGTTTGCTAGTATAATGGCTTAGTTATAATGAGTTGGAGTGTGCAATGCAGGCAGAGGCGCTCTGCAAATGTCTTTGCACTAGTGGGACTATAGCAAAGTCCAATAGCCACGTATAGGATGCCACTAGGTACACTGAGTGTTTGCTAGTATAATGGCTTAGTTATAATGAGTTTGAGTGTGCAATGCAGGCAGACGCGCTCTGCAAATGTCTTTGCACTAGTGTGACTATAGCAAAGTCCAATAGCCACGTATAGGATGCCACTAGGTACACTGAGTGTTTGCTAGTATAATGGCTTAGTTATAATGAGTTGGAGTGTGCAATGCAGGCAGACGCGCTCTGCAAATGTCTTTGCACTAGTGGGACTATAGCAAAGTCCAATAGCCACAGATAGGATGCCACTAGGTACACTGAGTGTTTGCTAGTATAATGGCTTAGTTATAATGAGTTGGAGTGTGCAATGCAGGCAGACGCGCTCTGCAAATGTCTTTGCACTAGTGGGACTATAGCAAAGTCCAATAGCCACAGATAGGATGCCACTAGGTACACTGAGTGTTTGCTAGTATAATGGCTTAGTTATAATGAGTTGGAGTGTGCAATGCAGGCAGACGCGCTCTGCAAATGTCTTTGCACTAGTGGGACTATAGCAAAGTCCAATAGCCACAGATAGGATGCCACTAGATACACTAAGTGTTTGCTAGTATAATGGCTTAGTTATAATGAGTTGGAGTGTGCAATGCAGGCAGACGCGCTCTGCAAATGTCTTTGCACTAGTGGGACTATAGCAAAGTCCAATAGCCACAGATAGGATGCCACTAGGTACACTGAGTGTTTGCTAGTATAATGGCTTAGTTATAATGAGTTGGAGTGTGCAATGCAGGCAGACGCGCTCTGCAAATGTCTTTGCACTAGTGGGACTATAGCAAAGTCCAATAGCCACAGATAGGATGCCACTAGATACACTAAGTGTTTGCTAGTATAATGGCTTAGTTATAATGAGTTGGAGTGTGCAATGCAGGCAGACGCGCTCTGCAAATGTCTTTGCACTAGTGGGACTATAGCAAAGTCCAATAGCCACAGATAGGATGCCACTAGGTACACTGAGTGTTTGTTAGTATATGTCACGCTCCCAGTGTCCCAGCACCACTCCTTACCCACTGATCCACTCCATGTGTCCACCAGTCATGGCCTTCGCTCCCGCTCCTGCTCCCCTGACTCCTGCTCCTGGTCTCAGGAGTCTGACTTTGAGTATTGGCCTCATGGTTCTGTATAGGACCAGGCCGCGCCCACTCTCCTGGTCTTATGGGCCCAGCACACCTGATGCAGGTAATGACATGGGGCTGTGCTGGGTATATAAGACTTGCCTTTCCATGTGGGCGGGGCCTGATCAACGTGTCCTGAAGCTTGTCTTCTGAGCTAGGTGCTCAGGTCCCCTTGTGCTGTGCCCTGTTACTGTTTTGTCTTTTGCTACCGGGTACCTGTGCCTGTTTCCAGTATTATCCTAAAGAACTCCGTGACCCTGGTTACACCCGTCCCGGCCACGCCAGTGCTCCAGCTGCCGTGTACCCTGCCCCCCAGTGGGGTACTCGGTCCAGTGGATCCACCTCCTGGGCCCATCAGTCCTCCCGGTCCTGACAGATTGATCAGGCCATGGATCCCGCTGGAGCGCAAACATCAGAGCTGGCTGAGCTGCGCCAAGAGCTGGCACAACAGCGTGAAACCCTGAGCCGGATGCTGAAATTCCTGGCGTCCGTGGACCACCGGTTATATACGCTACAGACAGCCGTCTCATCTGAGTCCACGCAGCAACCAGTCTCTACGTCTGAACCTGTTGTCTCTGCAGCCTCGCAACTTCGCCTCGCTGCTCCGCCTCGGTATGCCGGGGACCCCAAGAACTGCCGGGGGTTTTTGAACCAGTACTCGCTGCACTTCAAATTACTCCCGCACCTCTTCGCTTCCGACCAAGCCAAGATAGCCTTTGTGATGTCGCACCTGGAAGGCGAGGCGTTGGCCTGGATAAATCCGTTGTGGGAGAACGAGGATCCGGTGACGACCGACATCCGGGAATTCCTGCAGGCTTTCCGAAGTACCTTCGATGAACCGGGACGCAGTACCGCGGTTACCTCCTCGCTCCTCCGGCTACGCCAAGGGACCCTGACCGTCGGCCAATACGCCATTCAGTTCCGCACGCTTGCCTCCGAGCTAGGCTGGAACAATGAGGCCTTGACTGCCGCCTTCTGGGAGGGGCTCTCCGGTCGCATCAAGGACGAATTAGCCGGTCGTGATGTTCCCCGTACCTTGGATGCTTTGGTATCACTAGCCACCCGGATTGATGTCCGTTTTCAGGAACGAACCAAGGAGGTGTCCCGGGAAAAGCGACCAGTCCGTCACGCCTTTGTCCCGCAGAGGTCTACCGTTCCCCCGCCACTGCCGTTCTGCGACTCCACTCCTGAGCCAATGCAAATAGACCGGCTGAGCCAAGCCGAGCAACGTCGTGCAGAGCGACTCGCCCGGGGCCTGTGCTTCTATTGTGGAAGCGGTTCACATCTGCTCCGCTCTTGCCCTGAGAGGCCAGGAAGACCCCAAGTCCAAGGGATGGTGGGAACTGCCACCCTTGGTACCGGAATTCCGTCAGTCCCGGTTACACAGACTGTCCAGGTCACGACCGAGAAGACCCAGTTCACGGCAGAGGCTCACATTGATTCGGGAGCAGCGGGTAATTTCATCCAACAAGCTACCGTGGACCGTTATCGGATACCGGTCATCCCGCTTGCAAAACCCCTCTGGTTCGCCTCCGTGGACGGAAAACAATTATACGAACCTGTCCGGTACACCACCGAACCCGTGAGACTTTGTATTGGTACCCTGCACACTGAGACTATTGCGTTTTATGTCATCCCGAGAATGGCTCCTGAGCTCCTGCTGGGTCTGCCCTGGCTTAAACTCCATGATCCTGACATCAGTTGGCGCTCCGGCGCAATCTCTCGCTGGAGTCCCTCGTGCCATGATACCTGTCTTCAGCCCGTCCCTCAGCCCCTGGCACCTGATCCTATCATGTCACAAGAACAGGAGAAAATGACGCAGTCCAGCGTTGTACCACAGATCCTGGCACTTGTGCCTGTGGTGCCACCGGAACCGGAAGTGATGACGCACCCCAGCGTCATTCCACCGTCCCCGACGATTGAGACTCTGATGCCACCAGCTACCGGGGATGAGTCACCGTCCTGTGCCCGGTCCGAGTCGCCCGGGCTGGTTCTCCACGATGTCAGTACTGTTTCTGTCGGTCCTCCTCTTCCCGTTGCCCCCGCTGCCACTGCTGGTAGATCGGCTAAGCGCCGTGCGGCTAAGAAGGCGGTACAGGGTCAGAGGTCCTTCCCCGCCTTTGCGTTGGGCCCCGGCCCGGTGTCTCGATCCGGGGTGCCCCTGGGGTTCTGTGCTCGGAGGGGGAGGCTTAGAGGGGGGGGTACTGTCACGCTCCCAGTGTCCCAGCACCACTCCTTACCCACTGATCCACTCCATGTGTCCACCAGTCATGGCTGCCGCTCCCACTCCTGCTCCCCTGACTCCTGCTCCTGGTCTCAGGAGTCTGACTTTGAGTATTGGCCTCATGGTTCTGTATAGGACCAGGCCGCGCCCACTCTCCTGGTCTTATGGGCCCAGCACACCTGATGCAGGTAATGACATGGGGCTGTGCTGGGTATATAAGACTTGCCTTTCCATGTGGGCGGGGCCTGATCAACGTGTCCTGAAGCTTGTCTTCTGAGCTAGGTGCTCAGGTCCCCTTGTGCTGTGCCCTGTTACTGTTTTGTCTTTTGCTACCGGGTACCTGTGCCTGTTTCCAGTATTATCCTAAAGAACTCCGTGACCCTGGTTACACCCGTCCCGGCCACGCCAGTGCTCCAGCTGCCGTGTACCCTGCCCCCCAGTGGGGTACTCGGTCCAGTGGATCCACCTCCTGGGCCCATCAGTCCTCCCGGTCCTGACAGTATAATGGCTTAGTTATAATGAGTTGGAGTGTGCAACGCAGGCAGACGCGCTCTGCAAATGTCTTTGCACTAGTGGGACTATAGCAAAGTCCAATAGCCACAGATAGGATGCCACTAGGTACACTGAGTGTTTGCTAGTATAATGGCTTAGTTATAATGAGTTGGAGTGTGCAACGCAGGCAGATGCGCTCTGCAAATGTCTTTGCACTAGTGGGACTATAGCAAAGTCCAATAGCCACGTATAGGATGCCACTAGGTACACTGAGTGTTTGCTAGTATAATGGCTTATTTATCATGAGTTGGAGTGTGCAATGCAGGCAGACGCGCTCTGCAAATGTCTTTGCACTAGTGGGACTATAGCAAAGTCCAATAGCCACAGATAGGATGCCACTAGGTACACTGAGTGTTTGCTAGTATAATGGCTTAGTTATAATGAGTTGGAGTGTGCAATGCAGGCAGATGCGCTCTGCAAATGTCTTTGCACTAGTGGGACTATAGCAAAGTCCAATAGCCACAGATAGGATGCCACTAGGTACACTGAGTGTTTGCTAGTATAATGGCTTAGTTATAATGAGTTGGAGTGTGCAATGCAGGCAGACGCGCTCTGCAAATGTCTTTGCACTAGTGGGACTATAGCAAAGTCCAATAGCCACGTATAGGATGCCACTAGGTACACTGAGTGTTTGCTAGTATAATGGCTTAGTTATAATGAGTTGGAGTGTGCAATGCAGGCAGACGCGCTCTGCAAATGTCTTTGCACTAGTGGGACTCTAGCAAAGTCCAATACCAAAGATAGGATGTCACTAGGTACACTGAGTGTTTGCTAGTATAATGGCTTAGTTACAATGAGTTGGAGTGTGCAATGCAGGCAGACGCGCTCTGCAAATGTCTTTGCACTAGTGGGACTATAGCAAAGTCCAATAGCCACATATAGGATGCCACTAGGTACACTGAGTGTTTGCTAGTATAATGGCTTAGTTATAATGAGTTGGAGTGTGCAATGCAGGCAGACGTGCTCTGCAAATGTTTTTGCACTAGTGTGACTATAGCAAAGTCCAATAGCCACGTATAGGATGCCACTAGGTACACTGAGTGTTTGCTAGTATAATGGCTTAGTTATAATGAGTTGGAGTGTGCAATGCAGGCAGACATGCTCTGCAAATGTCTTTGCACTAGTGTGACTATAGCAAAGTCCAATAGCCACGTATAGGATGCCACTAGGTACACTGAGTGTTTGCTAGTATAATGGCTTAGTTATAATGAGTTGGAGTGTGCAATGCAGGCAGACGCGCTCTGCAAATGTCTTTGCACTAGTGGGACTATAGCAAAGTCCAATAGCCACGTATAGGATGCCACTAGGTACACTGAGTGTTTGCTAGTATAATGGCTTAGTTATAATGAGTTGGAGTGTGCAATGCAGGCAGACGTGCTCTGCAAATGTCTTTGCACTAGTGTGACTATAGCAAAGTCCAATAGCCACGTATAGGATGCCACTAGGTACACTGAGTGTTTGCTAGTATAATGGCTTAGTTATAATGAGTTGGAGTGTGCAATGCAGGCAGACATGCTCTTCAAATGTCTTTGCACTAGTGTGACTATAGCAAAGTCCAATAGCCACGTATAGGATGCCACTAGTTACACTGAGTGTTTGCTAGTATAATGGCTTAGTTATAATGTGTTGGAGTGTGCAATGCAGGCAGACGCGCTCTGCAAATGTCTTTGCACTAGTGGGACTATAGCAAAGTCCAATAGCCACGTATAGGATGCCACTAGGTACACTGAGTGTTTGCTAGTATAATGGCTTAGTTATAATGAGTTGGAGTGTGCAATGCAGGCAGAGGCGCTCTGCAAATGTCTTTGCACTAGTGGGACTATAGCAAAGTCCAATAGCCACGTATAGGATGCCACTAGGTACACTGAGTGTTTGCTAGTATAATGGCTTAGTTATAATGAGTTGGAGTGTGCAATGCAGGCAGACGCGCTCTGCAAATGTCTTTGCACTAGTGGGACTATAGCAAAGTCCAATAGCCACAGATAGGATGCCACTAGGTACACTGAGTGTTTGCTAGTATAATGGCTTAGTTATAATGAGTTGGAGTGTGCAATGCAGGCAGACGCGCTCTGCAAATGTCTTTGCACTAGTGGGACTATAGCAAAGTCCAATAGCCACGTTTAGGATGCCACTAGGTACACTGAGTGTTTGCTAGTATAATGGCTTAGTTATAATGAGTTGGAGTGTGCAGTGGACAGGAGGGTACAGTGGCAGGATTGTGGGGTCTGGGTAGAGGAATGGAAGCCTGCCTTTCTATTCCCTCCTAATAGGGAAATGCAGGGAGGAAATCCCTGACCTTGGCTACACAGACGCTGTCGCTGTTTTCAGGACCTGTCACCTTAACTCTGACCCTGCCGGTTTGAGCCCTTAAAAGGACTGCTAGAAAGTGCTATCCCTAAGCTGTCCAGCGCTGTGTATGGAGCGCATACAGCTGTATCGGCGATAGGACTCAGGAGGACGGAGCTGCGACAGTGATGTCTGACACCAAAGACGCAGAAGAGATAATGGCGTCCTGGAGGAAAATGTACGGTTTTATAATGCAGGGACATGTGACATGGACATCCTATCACACATGCCGTTGCTTCTCTGGCTAAAAGTCCACTTAGCTGTGTGTGTGTCTGGGATTGGCTGACATGCTGGCCCGCCCCACTACACGCGCGTGCTTAGGGAAGGAAGACAAGGAAAAAAAAAAAAAATGGCGATCGCCATTATAGAAACAGCAGTGATCTGAAGGCGCTGTTCACGCACACTATACACTGAAATGTCATAATAGTGTGATTCACAGAGTGACTTACACTATTACAGCAGAAACCAAGCTAGGATTTAGCTGGTTTTTTGCTGCTAGAACCGTTCTCGAACGTTTCTAGAACTATCGAGCTTTTGCAAAAAGCTCGAGTTCTAGTTCGATCTAGAACAGGCCCCAAAATCACTCGAGCCTAGAACTGGAGAACCTCGAACCACGAACCGCGCTCAACTCTACTCCTGTCTCTGCCGCTGCTGCCTCTTGCTGCCGACCACCGCTCATTATTCTCATTGAATATTCACTTCACTGCCTGGCAGCAGCAGCAGCGGGGAGACGGGAGGGCTGGAGACCGAGGATCAGCACCACGGACAGCAGCGCGGACAGCAGGAAGGACCAGGTGAGTATAATAATTACCGGTTCTACGTGTGCTATCGCGGATAGCACACGTAGAACACACGTGTCCCGCACGTACCAGAGACACGTACTTACGTGCACGCAACACGCAGGGAAAATACGTGTCTCTCGGCACGTGTGTGAATTTCACGTGAGTGTGGCAGAAGCCTAAAACAAAGCACATACGTACCAGAATCACTAGCGTGTGAAGGGGGCCTTAGGGAGAAGCCCAGGGTTCTTGGCTATATGGAGCCAAGAAATTTATGATGGTCCTGGTTGAACAGAAGCTCAACACTGCTGCCCTCCACAAAGAACTCAACTAGCAAGGAAACATAAAATGGGTCTTGCTAATTTCTTAAACTACTCTAGTACAATTAAGGCTCAGCAATGGCATTAATACAGTTTTATTGTAAGACCCTTTTATTTAATAAAGTATGAAAATTTAATTAATATTAATTACTGACCATTTTTTTAATTAATTTATTTTTTTTAAAACATCTTGACGGTGCACATTCTACTCTGCAATGATGTTCTAAAATGTCCCTGCCTAACAGAGCAGCTGTAGGTTATCATGCAGCTGTGAGATAAGGGAGCCCCTTGTGAGACACAAATGCTGAGATCCCCACAGAGAAGGCAGTGATAATTTGTTACCGTGTCTGCCTTCCTGATCACTGTACACATAGATATGAAAAATTACTGTGTATACAGAAATAGAAAGCTCTACAAGAACTTCCTCTTCCTGACCCAATGGTAATGTGATAACTGGTTGTATAAAGCAGCAGCTGACGGGTTCTAGGAGACCCAGTCAGTTCTGCTATATAGTCAGGAGGCTAAATTTCCACTGTAACTGAGACTAATATACCATCCCCAGTTGCAGGAGAAGACATATTTTAGAAAACTATTTAAATGCTATCCCCCACCCCAAGGTATTTTTATTATGATATGGGGGACACAATATGTGAAATAAATAAAATAAAGTAAAAAAAAATGCTGGCACTCTAATTATTTCAAGCCCCCCCCTGTCTAATAAAAAAATGTGTCCAATATAGAAAAATAATGATCATAGAATAGGGAACAATTGTGAAAATATATTTTAGTGTTTTTTTTGTGGTTATAACATTTAAAAAAAGCGGAAAAACAGACATGTATTTAATTTATTTTACCACCGATAACACCTGATGTCAGAAAAAAAGGAACAGAAAAAAAGTGTATGAAAATAATATCAATATTATAACAATATTCCAATGAAAATAAATTAAACCACATGTGCAAAAAAATGTACTTGGTCAGGAACAAGGTTAAATGCTCCAGTCCTGAACTGGTTAATAGGATTATGATGAATTGTTAATTTTTTAGTCCCAGGTGTAACAGGAACTGTATAAAATGTCTCAGAACAAAAAAAAATAAAGAGAAAGAAAAAATAAAGCTGCAAAAAGTAAAAGGCAGCAAAAAAAACCATGAACATGAATTCCTTCCAGAATTATAATACATCACTTCCAGCAATAAATGGAGCAAGATTCACGTAATCCTCAGATGAGATATGTGATACTTTGTTTTACTGGTGTTATTTCGTCAACAAGAATGAGGAACTTGGTTTTACCAGCTGTGGGATAGTGATTTATTGGTTTGACATTGCTTAAATGCTGACAAGGAGAATTCAAAGCTACAGACTCCTGTGCTTCCTTGGCACTATTATGTATCACAGGCTGACCGGGCCAAGACGCCCTTGTTAACCCCGTCTGCCTGTCATCTTGCATTTTTCAGTCTCATTAACGATTTTGCAACATGAAAATTCCTGATGTTTTTGAACAATACGGAATTCCTTTTGTGTTCGTCTCTGTTCACACAAGGCTTCTTTTATTACGTGAACCATGGTGAAGGTGACAGATCCATTTGGTAATAGATCTTGATATATCCCATTGATATATAATAGGCCTGTCAAGTAAGCGCTGCAGAATAAGCTTCTCTGGCTATAAGGGAGCAAAGTAACATCATATTTAATAATAATAATCATCAGGCGTCATACTAAGGTAGGTACTGTTCCACGCCGTTGACATATAATGTACTTTATTCCATCTTAGAATAACAGGAACTGCAAGAAAAAAAAGAATGAAAGTGCATGTGAGGTAATGTCTGTGAAGGATATAGGGTATACATTTCTCTACTGCCATTATATTCCATACCATCTTCATACAGACAGAATATACAGCCAATAAGTATAAGTATTAGCAGTAAATTCTTTTGCTTTATCTTTTTTTATGTTTTATTTTGCATTGGTCCTGCCATCCCCACAGGCACATGTCCTCGGAATTTTTTGGCTTGTGATCTTACAAGCGTCACAGAGGCTACTACCACCTAAATTCACAATCATTGCAATTACTTACTCCTTAAAGACACACGTATTTAAGCCTTAAGGCCTTGGTTCCATTTGTGTTTTGCAGGGACGAGTGCAATCCGATAAAATATCAGATTGCTCTCACTCTAGTGCAAAACTATGGGGCAGTGTCCATCTGTGATTCTTTTCTTATGCCATATCGGCCTGAGAAATTAATCACAGCACCCTGCGTTTGGCAGTGAGTCTCGGCTCACATGCACCCATACAAGTCTATGGGTGTGTGTGAAACATCACGCTGCACTCGCATGTCATCCGACCGCAGTGCGATGTACGCAGAGACATGCCGTGGAGGAGATGGGGAGAAGGTGCTCCCTCCCTCTTCTTCGCAACTGTGATTTGATCACAAGATCGCATCACAGTCACATGACCCTCGGCTCACACCCGCAGCAGAGGACCATTAGCATATCGCTTCCGATGCTATTCATTGGAACCTATGCGCAAGTGGAACTGTACCTTAAGAATGATAATTTTTTCGTTTTTTCCCCCCTTTGCATTCCTTAAATCATTATAAATGTTATAACTAACATTATCTATCCGTCAGCTTAGCTGTCTGAAATTGTTTCCTATGACACAAGTTGTGCTTTTCAATTCCACCATTTTCCATTTTGAGGTACATATAAAAAGTTAATTAACTTTTTTTTAACTCTTTCTTGAGATAACGAAAATAAAACAGCAATTCATCCATTGTATTTTTACATAGACATACATTTTGCACCGTTGAATATGCAGCATAAGAAGATTTTGTTCAGCGGGTTTATGTGAGTATTGTAATACCAAAATCATAGGCCCGAATACCTGTAAGGCTATGTGCGCACATTGCGTCCTGACCAGTGCAGAAATAAGTGCACCCTCTGGCAAACTTGACACTGCGTATTGACAAAAAGAATGCATCCAAAACGCATGTATTTTGGATACATTTTGCATGCATTTTACATGCATTTTGGATGCATTTTTGACAGTGCGTTCCCCCGGCAATTCAGCTCTGCTACATGCCCGCTAACGGCAGACACAGACAGAGCCGGGCGATCAGAATGAACTCGGATGAACTTCACCCGACTTCATTGTCATCCCGCCTCTCTGTCTCTGTGTGCTGTCATGAACTCAGATGAACCTCCGAGGTCAGTGCCAGGACACAGGAGTCCGCAGCAGTGACGTCAGAGCTTCACCCGATTTCACGGCTCACTCTTTTTGTGTCGCAGCCTGATTTGCGGTCACACGTGAAGGATTGGCCGCGAGTAACCTGAGTGATGTCATTGCTGATCGCGCGGCTCACTTCAGTTGTTGCGTGTAGCTGACAGAGAGCGGTCATGGTCTGTGGCCACTCACTGTCAGCTTCATGTAGCAGAGCTGAAAGTGTTGTGGGACCTCATGTGGATTACGTTGGACCTGGAGGGGTATTTGGTGAAAGAGTGTGTTTTTTGTCTTTTATACCAAATAAAGGATTTTTTGGATGTGTGTGTTTATTTTCTTTAATTTACAGGTTAATCATGGAAGGTATCTCGGGGAGACGCCTGCCATGATTAACCTAGGACTTAGTGGCAGCTATGTGCTGCTGCCATTAACTCCTTATTACCCCGTTTGCCACCGCAGTAGGGCAATTCGGGTTGAGCCGGGTAGAGTCCCGGGACTGTCATATCTAATGGATGCGGCAATTCCGGGCGGCTGCTGGCTGATATTTTTAGCTGGGGGGCTCCCCATAACGTGGAGCTTCCCATCCTGAGAATACCAGTCTTCAGCTGTGTGGCTTTACCCTGGCTGGTATCCAAATTGGGGGGGACCGCACGTTGCTTTTTTTTTAATTATTTTTTTTTTTTTACTGCACGTTATAGACACGCTTACTGGCGGCTGTGATTGGTTGCAGTGAGACAGCTGTCACTCAGTGTGGGGGCGTGTCTGACTGCAACCACTCATTGGCGCCGGTGGGCGGGGGAAGCAGGGAATACGAGGTAGAATAATGAGCGGCTGGCATTTTCAAAAGAGAAGCTGCCACAGTGTCAACTCCGTGCAGCGCCACGACGGTGATTGTGGATCGGTGAGTATGAGAGAGGGGGTGGGAGGGAGAGACCGACATCAACAGAGAGAGAGAGACACCGAAAGACCTGCGTTTATTATGTTAAATAAACATGCGGATCACAACAAAATTGCATTGCATTGCATTTTGGTAGCGTTTTTTTTAAAACTTATTGATTTTAATGGGTGTAGAACGCTGCCAAAACGGACAAAAGAATTGACATGCTGCTTTTTTAAACACAGAGGTTTTGTCAAATTTCTGACAATCAAAAAAAGCATTGTGCGCACGGATTTTGCATGATTCTCATAGACTTTGCTGGGGATGCAGAATGCATAACTTTTGACAATGTGACGCTGCAGCTTAAACCGCTGCAGAAACGCCAAAAAACCGCAACGTGCGCATGAGCCCTTAGGTCTCTCTCACAGCTCCATAGTTTATGTGGTGTCAGTTTTTGTACTGTTGATATTTCTTCTTGTTTGGTCCTGTAGAAGGGGACTTGAGCCCTGAAATGCGTTGACCTATGGAATAAAACATTTTTATTATCAAATCAACCATTTTTTTCCTCCTTCTTGGCGACAGCACGGTATTAAACCCCACTTCTCCTCTCCAGCACTGAAGATCCCTCCACGTGGGGCTGCGGCAGCCACCATTGACTTTATGCGTTCTTGATGTTTGTGACCCTCACAACCTTATAATGTAAATGTATACTGATACACACCGCTATTTTAATATCTGGTAAGACCCTATTTGCGCTCTTTGTCCTATGCGTTTAATCTATTTTTGATAACCAGTGCAGGTAAAAGAGACAGCTATGGGCTGCAACCCTCAGCTGTTTGCTTTACCTTGGCTGGCTATCAAAAACAGAGGCGATCACACATTGTTTTTTAATTATTTTTTTTAAATAATTAAAGAGAAATGATGTGGTGTTCCTCCTATGTTTGATAATCAGCCAAGGTAAAGTAGACAACTGGTGGCTAGTATTTCAGCGTGGGAAGGCCCATGGTTATTAGGCTCTTCCCAGCTTAAAAATAACAGCCTACAACTGCACCAAAAGTGGAGTATCTATTAGATGATCTGATTCTGGTGCTTTTCCCGACTTTTCTCGATTGTCTTGGTGCAGTGGCAATCTGGGTACTACTTGTGGTGTTGATGTCAGCTGAGAATTAACAGCTGACATCAAGCCCTGGGGTTAATAATGGTGAGGTGTTTATCAGACACCACCATTAGTAACCCAGCAAGCAACAATTAGCAACCTAGCAGAGTTAAAACATACTCACACACACAAACACACACACACACACACACACACACACACACACTGGTTGTTTATTTGAATAAAAACTCCCCCACATGCCCTCATTCACCAATTTATTACTTCAAAATAAATCATGGAAGTTCTGATGTAATCCAAAGAGTAATGTCCCATGATATCCATCAATTGCTATGGAGCTTTGTTCTGAGAACTGTCTCAGAACGACGCTCCATAGGTCACTGTCGGGTAGCAGAGAAATTCTGGACCTGATGTTAACTGAGTGACCTCTGGAGCCTTGTCGTGAGAATGTTTTAAAAACGAGGGTTCAGAGGTCACTGTTGGTCAGCAGTATATATGGAATTTCTTACAAGTGGGAGAAATTTCATATGAGACCAGGTGTAACCTCTGAAGCCTTGTTCTGAAAAAGTTCTCAGGACAAGGCTGCAGAGGTCACCTCTGTTCAGTAGCAGGCCCGAAATTTCTCACGCTCGAGACAAATTCCAGGCCTGCCACTGACCGGCAGTGATCTATGGAGCGCCATTCGGAGAAAGGTTTCAAAATGAAGTGCCATAGCAATCGATGGCCGCTATTGGACATTACACTTTGGATTTTGTTGGAATGTCCAGGATTTATTTTGAAGTAATAAATTGGTGAACGAGAGCATATAGGTGAGTCTTTATTTAAATAAACTTTTTTTCCTTGGCTAGTTATCAAAAAGAGGGCAGCGCTCACTACGTTTTTTTTAAATTATTTATTGACGTAATATAAAAAAGCCATGTGACCCTCTCTATGTTTGATAACTAGCAAAGGTAAAGAAAAAAGCTGAGCGTTGCAAGTGGTAGCTGTCTGTTTACCTGCCCTAGTTATCAAAAATAGGAAGGAGCCCACCCATTTTTATTTATTCCCTATCTATATGTTTGCAGGGCAATTGCTCCCATTTTGCTTCTTCATGCAGCACCCGAGGCCTTACTACAACCATTTCACAGCAAAGAAGTTTGGTTCCCCAATGACTCATATGCAGTTTGGCATATAAGCTCAAGTCCAGGTCCTGAACCAAACTGTTAACTAAAGCCCAGGTAAACCAGAAGTTCCACGGGTCCACTCATTGCTAGTTATGTGTTAAATTGGTCTTGTGTTCAGTGAGATATTAATTAAAATCTTACTTTTATATGAGGATGTACCCATTTATGCTGAGCACTCTCTTTCTCTCTCTCATATACAGTGGAACCACGGTTTACGAGTAACTTGGTGTGCGAGTATTTCGCTATACGAGCAAAGCTTGCTGTAAATTTGTAACTCGGTTTATGAGCAAGCTTTGCTGTACAAGCAAAATATCGCACACGCTTCCGGTTCCATATGCACAAACACATACAAACACACACATATTATGCTCACATATCCTCCGTTCCCTCACCGGCCTCATACTTAGTTCTTATAGTTCGCCAGTATGTGGATTCGGTGACCAGCACGACCAATACCGGAGCTGCTGCTGTGCTTCCTAATGGCAGCACGCTGACCAGTCAGAGCCACTGACATCACCGCCCTGGCCAATGAGAGGCAAGCGGCTCATGCCTCTGACATCAGCGTGCTGGCCAATCACAGAGGCAAGTGGCTCATGCCAATGACGACAGCCGCTGAAGGCTTGACAGCGGCAGCCCTTGCATTGTCCGCCATGGTTACCGGTGGACTGCAAGAACCAGCACGGCGAGGGAACGGAGGATATGTGAGCATAATGTGCTTGTGTGTGCACGCGCATGATTGTGCATTTGTGTGTGTGTGTGGAATGGCACAATAGGAGACCAGGATGGGATATCACCACAAGTCGTGGAACAAATTGTCTGCATTCCAATGATTTCCTAGGGGAAATCTTGCTTTGCTAGATGAGTAAATTGGTTTACGAGCACACTCCCAGAACGGATTTTTCTCATAAACCAAGGTTCCACTGTATATATATATATATATATATATATATATATATATATATATATATATACTAGATGGTGGCCCGATTCTAACGCATCGGGTATTCTAGAATTTATTGTGTAGTTAATGTATGATTTTTGATATATATATAGATGTTGTTGTGTGTAGTTGTCAAGTGTTTGTGTAGGGTGCTGTAAGTGTTCTGGGTGTTGTCTGGGTGTGGGTGTGTGTGAGAGCGGTGTTGTTTATGTGTTGCGTTGTGTGTGTTGCGTTGTTTGTGTAGCGCTGTATGTCTGCAGCGTTGTGTGTGTGTGGTGCTGTGTGTGTTGCGTGGTTTGTGTGTGTGTGTGTGTGTGTGTGGGTGCATGTGTGTGTTTTGGGGAGGTATGTTTTGTGCAGTGTGTGTGTGTGTTGCACGGTGTGTGCGTATATTTGTGTGTGCTGCAGTGTTTGTGTGTTGGGTGTTGTGTGTGTGCGGCGTTGTCTGTATGTGTGTGGGTGCCTGTGTAGGGCAGTGTTTGTGGTTCCCAGTTTGTGTGTGGTGTGTTGTGCAGTGTGTGTGTCGCGGTGTGTGTGTTTTGGGGGGAGGTCTGCACCCCCATCGTGCTCCATCCCCCATGCTGCGCACCCTCCTTTGTGCTCCATCCCCCAAGCTGTGCACCCCCATCGTGATTCATCTCCCATGCTGCGCTCCCCCCATCATGCTCCATCCCCCAAGCTGCACACCCCCATCGTGCTCCATCCCCCATGCTGCGCACCCCCCATAGTGCTCCATTCCCCATTCTGCGCACCCTAATGGTGCTCCATCCCCCATGCTGCGCACCCCCCATCGTGCTACATACCCCATGCTGCACACCCCCATTGTGCTCCATCCCCCATGCTGTGCACCCCCATTGTGCTCCATCCTGCACACCCCCATCATGCTCCATGCCCCATGCTGCACACCTCTATCGTGCTTCATCCCCCCATGCTGCGCACCCCCCATCGTGCTTCATCACCTCATGCTGCGCACCCCCCATCGTGCATCATCCCCTATGCTGCGCACCCCTCAGAGAGGAGTATAATAGGAGGACTATAATAGGAGGAGTATAATAGGAGTAGAAGTCCAGGGGGAGAGGAGTATAATAGGAGGAGTAGTCCTGGAGATGAGGAGTATAATAGCAGGAGTAGTCCTGGAGGTGAGGAGTATAAAAGGAGGAGTACTCCTGGAGGGGAGGAGTATAATAGGAGGAGTAGTCCTTGGGAGAGAGAACTATAATAGGAGGAGTAGTTCTGGGGGGAGAGGAGTATAATAGGAGGAGAAGTCCTGGGGAGAGAGGAGTATAATAGGAGGAGTAGTCCTGGGGAGAGAGGAGTATAATAGGAGGAGTAGTCCTGGGGGGAGAGGAGTATAATAGGAGGAGTAGTCCTGGGGGGAGAGGAGGATAATAGGGGGAGTAGTCCTGGGGGAGGGGAGGATAATAGTAGGAGTAGTCCTGGGGGAAGAGGAGTATAATAAGAGAAGTAGTCCTGGGGGAGAGGAGTATAATAGGAGGAGTAGTCCTGGGGAGAGGAGTATAATAGGAGGAGTAGTCCTGGGGGGAGAGAAGTATAATAGGAGGAGTAGTCATGGGGAGAGAGGAGTATAATAGGAGTAGTAGTCCTGGGGGGAGAGGAGTATAATAGGAGTAGTAGTCCTGGGGGGAGAGTAGTATAATAGGAGGAGTAGTCCTGGGGGGAGAGGAGTATAATAGGAGGAGTAGTCCTGGGGGAGAGGAGTATAATAGGAGGAGTAGTCCTGGGGTGTGAGGAGTATAATAGGAGGAGTAGTCCTGGGGGGTGAGGAGTATAATAAGAGGAGTAGTCCAGGGGGAGAGGAGTATAATAGGAGGAGTAGTCCTGGAGATGAGGAGTATAATAGCAGGAGTAGTCCTGGAGGTGAGGAGTATAAAAGGAGGAGTACTCCTGGAGGGGAGGAGTATAATAGGAGGAGTAGTCCTTGGGAGAGAGAACTATAATAGGAGGAGTAGTTCTGGGGGGAGAGGAGTATAATAGGAGGAGAAGTCCTGGGGAGAGAGGAGTATAATAGGAGGAGTAGTCCTGGGGAGAGAGGAGTATAATAGGAGGAGTAGTCCTGGGGGGAGAGGAGTATAATAGGAGGAGTAGTCCTGGGGGGAGAGGAGGATAATAGGGGGAGTAGTCCTGGGGGAGGGGAGGATAATAGGAGGAGTAGTCCTGGGGGGAGAGTAGTATAATAAGAGAAGTAGTCCTGGGGGAGAGGAGTATAATAGGAGGAGTAGTCCTGGGGGGAGAGGAGTATAATAGGAGGAGTAGTCCTGGGGGAGAGGAGTATAATAGGAGGAGTAGTCCTGGGGTGTGAGGAGTATAATAGGAGGAGTAGTCCTGGGGGGTGAGGAGTATAATAAGAGGAGTAGTCCTGGGGGAGAGGAGTATAATAAGAGGAGTAGTCCTGGGGGAAAGGAGTATACTAGGAGGAGTAGTCCCTGGGGGGAGAGGAGTATAAGAGGAGGAGTAGTTCTTGGGGGAAAGGAGTATAATAGGAGGAGTAGTCCTGGGGGGTGAGGAGTATAATAAGAGGAGTATTCCTGGGGGAGAGGAATATAATAAGAGGAGTAGTCCTGGGGGAAAGGAGTATAATAGGAGGAGTAGTCCTGGGGGGAGAGGAGTATAATAGGAGGAGGAGTCCTGGGGGAGAGGAGTATAATAGGAGGAGTAGTCCTGGGGTGTTTGGAGTATAATAGGAGGAGTAGTCCTGGGGAGTGAGGAGTATAATAGTAGGAGTAGTCCTGGGGGAGAGAGGAGTATAATAGGAGGAGTAGTCCTGGGGAAAGGAGTATAATAGGAGGAGTAGTCCCTGGGGGGAGAGGAGTATAAGAGGAGGAGTAGTTCTTGGGGGAAAGGAGTATAATAGGAGGAGCAGTCCAGGGGGGAGAGGAGTATAATAGGAGGAGTAGTCCTGGGGCGAGAGGAGTATAATAGGAGGAGTAGTCCTGGGGGAGGTGTCTAATAGGCGGAGTAGTCCTGGGGGGTAGGTGTATAGGTGCCCAATGTGTGCGGGGGGCGGGGCCGAGCAGCCAATGTGTGTGGGGGCGGGGCCGAGTGGCCAATGTGTGTGGGTGGTGGGGCCGAGCGGTCAATGTGTGCTGTTGGCAGGCCAAGCGGCCAATGTGTGCATGGGGCGGGGCTGAGCGGCCAATGTGTGCGGGGCCGAACCAAGCAGCCAATGCATGCGGGGGGCGGGGCCGGGCCGAGCCGAGCGGCCAATGCGACAATTGTCACTGTAATGATGTCATTTTGGAGCAAGACAGACAGACAGACAGACAGACAGACAATAAGGCAATTTCGTAACAAAATATTTGCTGTGTACCAGACAATGTATGGATTCTATCCAGTATTAGTCACTGAATATTCTTGAAAGTGTAGTTAAAGCAAACTTGTCACATTAATGCTGATGTGATATCTATGGATAGCTGGGTTTTGGCAGGAGCAGCTGAGCAGATTAGAGGTGTTTTCCAGGCATACGTTTTCATCCTCATTTACTCCAATTAGGTTAAAATGATCTACTCTTCTCTACTGCTGCACCAGTCTTCTTTGACAGCAGTGACATCATGACTCCAGCACACGTAACCGTTGTGGCCAATCACTTGTTTAAGCAGCTTGGGTCATCTATTTTCTAAAAGTCACTGCTAGTTGTGAAATAGGTTTGGCGACTATATGCTGCTGCCACCACCAGTGGGCTCTTATATACAGCATTCTAACATGCTGTACATAAGAGTCCAGGCCGCTTCGCAGAACATAAAAATCACTTCATAATACTCACCTAAGGGGCGATGGGGTGCAGACTGGTCAGATGAGTGTCTTTGTTCTCCAGTATCGGTGCCTCCTCTTTCGGCCATCTTTGTCCATCTTCTTCCAAAGCTAGTGTGGATGATACGTCCTACGTCATACACACTAGCCGACATTGAGGTGCCGCGCAGGTGCACTACAATACTTTTATCTGCCCACTGTACAATACTTTGAGGACAAAGTTGGCCAAAAGAGGAGGCGCCGGTACCGGAGAACGGAGACACCCATCCGACCAGTCTGCACTGCACCTTAGGTGAATATTATATAAAGTGATTCTTACGTTATACACAGCAGCCTGGGTTCTTATATACAGTATTCCAGAATGCTGTATATAAAAGCCCACTGGTGGTGGCCACAGCGTATCCCTTTACTACGCCACTTAGAGTCTTTTTAAAACAACTTATGTGGATAGAATGAGAGATGTCTATTCATTAGCTACTTGTTTAGTCTTGTAAAACATAGAAATGACATATCTACTGATGGTAATAGAGTAAACACAATAATCTCATGTTGGTATTCAGATTAAAGAAGCTCAAGAAATCAAGGTAGTAAAATATACTTTTTATTGAAAATATTTTTTAAAATGTATTTTAATTCCACAGTATAATACCCAAGGACATTGAAAAAAGGTCATACATGTGTTACTAGCATCAGCATGAGACAATATCCCATCACAATAATGAATCTCATATCAATTCACGGAATATATAAACAATTACGGTACACATCATAGCAATTATGAAATTCTAATATTAAACATATATTATATATCTCCTTAATATATTCTTTTTAAGATATATTTATGATGCCAATATTAACAATTATCACAATCGCTACCATAGAGGTATATCAATAGTGCACATTCTATCATTAAAGCAAATTGCTGAAAAATATTTAAAGTGCTATGTATTGTAAAGTAGTATGGGACTTGTAGCTCCTCAATTATATCTGCATAATAATTCCTGACTAGCGATTCCTCCACCCATTTGTTTTTGCATCATAACCAAATACAAAAATGTATTGATAATATATATTACATTAAGGCAGATCAATAATTAGGATATTCAAAGTGCTAAGTACTATGTGCTATGTGTTAGTATGGAACAGAAGGTTCCTCAGTTATATCTATTGCAAAGTGCTATGTACTATGTGCTAGTATGGGACTTGTAGTTCCTCAGTTACATCTATTGCACAGTAATCATGTGGCAAATAATTCCTTCACTTATTCACTATGTATAGCAATATTGCTGCATTAATGATAATAAATCCACATGTCTACTGTAATAGATAAACCATTGATGTACTACTTACTGGAGACCAAGTATCCATGTCCTTCAACCCCAATCCGTCGAAGGACGTGGATACTTGCTCCCGTGTAAGTAGTTCTGCCTTCTATGCCTCACATCACGTTTCACGGGCAGCCCGAGACTGTCACTAGTGGTCACGTCACGGGCTCCCGCGATACTGCTGAGAACGTGGCAGGCAATGGAAGGCAGTGACAGCGCTGACGTCAGGAGTGCAGGAGATCGTCACAGCAGGTAATGATCTCATCTAACCTCCTGACAGCAGCACTTGTCATCCCCTGCAGTGACCTGGGCTGACCTAATGATGTTAGCTCAGGTCACTGCACTACTCTACCAGCCAATGGGGAACATTCTCTTCTTCATTGACTGGGACAGTGACTATGGTATGGATTGTCGTGGGACCCCCTTATTGGATTACGCCGGACCCGGATTTGATTGTTCATTTCAATAAATTGGTGAAAGAGGAAATATTTTGGGGAGTGTTTTTTTCAAATAAAACTTTTTTTGTTGTCTATTTTTTTTTATTACTGACTGGGTTGGTGATGTCGGGTATCTGACATCACTAACCCCAGGGCCTGATGCCAGGTGACATTACACATCTGGCATCAACCCCATATTTTACCCCGTTTGCCACAGCACCAGGGCAATGGGATGAGTAGGGACAAAGCGCCAGGATTGGCACATCTAATGAATGCGCCACTTCTGGGGCGGCTGTAGCCTGCTATTTTTAGGCTGGGGAGTGTCCAATAACAGTGGACCTCCCTAGTCTCAGAATACCAGACCACAGCTGTCGGCTTTACCTTGGCTGGTGATCCAATTTGGGGGGGACCCCATGTTTTTTGCTTTAAATAATTTATTTAATTTAAAATAACAGCATGGGGTGCCCTCTGTTTTGGATTACCAGCCAAGGTGAAGCTGCCAACTGTGGTTTGCAGTCTGCAGCTGTCTACTTTACCCTAGCTGGCTACAAAAGATAGGGGAGACCCCACGTCATTTTTTTTGTAATTGTTTATTTAATTTTTGGCTAAATACAAGGCTAAGCACCCTTTAGTGCCACATGAAAGTCACTAAAGGGTGACAGCTTAGAATATGCAGGGAGGTGGGACATTATATATGTCTTTCTCATCTATCTATCTATCCATCTATCTATCTATCTATCTATCCATCTATCCATGTATCTATCCCTCTCTGCATTCATTCATTCATTCATCCCTCTATCTCTCTGTCTCTATATCTATCTATCCATCTCTATATCTACTCATCTATTTATCTTTCTTGCTTCTTCTGTTTTTTGTGGTCCGCAAAAAAATGGAAGTCACATGGATGACAGACGGATGACACACCAACCATATACGGAATGGAACAGATGTCACACGGATGCCACATGGATGCATCCATGAAAAAACAGACCGTTTTTTTTGCGGACCGCAAAAATGTAATGGTCATGTGAATGCAGCCTAAAAAGAATCTGTCAGCAGGTTTTTGCTATGTAAGCTGAGGACAGCATGCTGTAGGGGTTAAAAACAAAAAGCAATTGTGCTTCTCTTATCTGTGTGTGTGTGCTATTGTTTACTTAAACTAAGGGCTTATTACCCTATGATTAACATTGCAGGACTAGAAACACCCCCTGCTATGATTGACTCCTGGTAGGGACAGGACAGCTCTCCCAGCTCAGGTACATGCTTAGAACTTAAATCTTTGATTATGTAAAAACGGTTGCACCCAGGAATCTATGTGATACACTGTTGGATTCAGAATCTCCTTGCCTACATTATGTTTGGGACAGATGAGGTAGCAAAAACCTGCTGACAGATTCCCTTTAACAATGGCTTCAACAATCAAAGGACTTTCATATCCCTGTATGGCCTCTGCCACACATACGTGAAAATCACGCACGTGCCGTGAGACATGTATTTTCCCTGCGGGTTGTGTTTGGTAAGTGCGTGTCTCCAGTACGTGCGGATCACGTGTGTTCTACGTGTGCTATCCGTGATAACACACGGAGAACCGGTAGGCCTAGAGAAGGTGAGTAAAGATTTATTATTTTTTTCTCCGACACGTGAGTTTTCTCCGACGCGTGTCACACGGGACCACATCCACACTACATCCGTGTGGTACGGGTGCGGGCCATGTGACACCCGTGTTGCCGGAGAAAAACGGACATGTCAGCGTGAGAAACACACGGACACACGTAAGTACGGAACGGACACACGTTCCGTTCCAAAATACCATTAGGAATACATAGGTCTACGTGTGTACGTGTCTCCGGTACGTGAGAAAACTGTCAAACACGTACCAGAGGCACGAATGTGTGACAAAGGCCTAATAAAGACTTGGCCTTGGTCATTATAAGAAAACTATACAATGCCAGAACCAACAGCATCAAACAAGCATCATATCATTACTAGATAGGCCTGAAATTCATGTCAATAAAATGCAATAAAATGCAAGTTTTAAAAGAGAAAATAAAACAGTCATCCCTAATACTCCATGTATTATATTGAAGTGAAGCTAAAATTCCGTTTACATTTTTGAATTGAAAGAAAACGATATTAAAAGCCAGGTAACATACTTAGTACATTGAGAGTCTAAAATAGCTTTCCTAAAACTACAGAATGATGAATTAATTATAATGCTAATAATAGTGTATGAGTTTTTTTTATGCTAATGATAATAATGCAGTTCAAATTTAGCAGAATTAATTTGACAGACTACAATACTGTCTTGTAAGCTGTTTTTTTAGATACCATACTAGAGAGCTCACAATTGATCATAGTACCTACATAGTAAAACTCCAATTTTACCATATATTAAGTTTTGTGCTCCTATAAAACCCTTAAATGACCAGTGAGAGCTATATCCATTAATGGGATTCTATAGATACTACAGGAGTGTCTAACAACTATAAATACTAGTTTTAGGGATATTTATAAATCTGGAGGTGTAACTTTAAATGTAACGATGAATAGCAAAAGTTTGATGCCAGATTTGTTGTTTTTTTAACCATTCCACAAGAAAATAACAAAAATTAACAAAAAAAAAAAGTAATACGTCATCTATTCCCAATAGTTAGAATTTTTATTTGTCTTCCATCGTCCACCTAGAAATATTTAATAAAAATTAATTATAATCACATTAATATAAAGGAAGAAATATCTGCTTAGTAAACATAAATATTTTATTTCCTATCACCTTCCCAGCTTTTGAAAATACAGCAAAATAGTGTCTAGAAACGTGAATCCCAAAAGATTGGGTTTTGAGCTAATAAAAATTGATGGGTGAACCCAAACTATAAAGTTCGGGGTCCGCACCGGACACCTAGTGCCTGTGCATGGATCCCGAACACAGACATCTCTGGGAAGTCCGTGTTACTGTTCGGGTTTGTCTACCCGGATAATGATAGAAACTTAAAAAAAAACAAAAAACAGAAAAAGTAAGAAATTAAGGAATAAAGCAGGACTGATTGATTTACTGACCTTCTCCAAGGCTGTAACACTACTTCTGGGTCTTATCATTAGCTCTCATACATATTCACTGCTTCACCTTTCCTTGATCAGTCCCGGAGACTGTGATTGGTTGCATAAACACTGTCAAAGAATAAGCTAATCAAAACGTTGGTGTGTTCACCATGTCTGATGGAATAAATACGGACTAAACTTCATCCATTGGGATGCTGTCATCTTTGTTTACGGTATGTCTGCATCAAGCAATCCCTTGATTATGGACGTGCATTCCTGAAATGCAGATTGTGTTGTTATACACAGGCAGTCCCCCCCCACACACATTTTTTGACCAAGGTGCTGTGGACTTTGTTTTTTCTGTGTGATTGGTTGGAGTCAGTCAGCACCCCCACCCTGTGTGACAGCATCTGTGATTGGATGGAATCCACATGCTGTCTGCATCTCTATAGTGGTGTAAAAATAAATAAATAAATAAATTGGCATAGGGTCCTCCTTATATTGTGATATCCAGCGCAGACAAAGCATACAGTTCAGGCTGCAGCCTCCAGCCATGTGCTTATCCTGGCTGTGTATCAAAATAAGAGGAACCCTATGTGGCTTTTTTTTAATTATTTAAATTAAATAAATAATTTTAAAAAACAGCTGGCTATCCCCCATTTTTGAATAGATGTAGAAACTTGGCACTCATGATCAATGTGAATAGTGTTTTTTATTGTGAAGAACTTGTAGTACCAGCACAAGCACAGATGTTTTGGTCAAAAGACCTTCATCAGTGTTTGTGCATGACTATGATGCGGTTTCCACCACTGTCTATGTGGCACATACACACTGCGTCATACTCAGCTACACTGCTTGTCACATTACTATACATTATGAGGACCCTCTGCACGGACACTGATGAAGGTCTATTGACTGAAACGTCTGTGCTTGTGCTGGTCCTACAAGTTCTTCACAATAAAAAACACTATTCACATTGATCTTGAGTGCCAAGTTTCTACGTTTATTAAAAAATGGAGGGACAAGTGCCAAGTTTCTACATCTACTTAAGACAGTTTTGGATCAGTTTCATATATCTAATAACTGATGGACTCAGTAATATTTCTGGATTGAAATGAGGTTTATTGTACTAACAGAATATGTGCAATCCGCATTTAAACAAAATTTGACCGGTGCAAAAGTATGGGCACCCTTATCAATTTCTTGATTTGAACACTCCTAACTACTTTTTACTGACTTACTAAAGCATTAAATTGGGTTGTAACTTCATTGAGCTTTGAACTTCATAGGCAGGTGTATCCAATCATGAGAAAAGGTTTTTAAGGTGCCCACTTGCAAGTTGTTCTCCTATTTGAATCTCCTATGAAGAGTGGCATCATGGGCTCCTCAAAACAACTCTCAAATGATCTGAAAACAAAGATTATTCAACATAGTTGTTCAGGGGAAGGATACAAAAAGTTGTCTCAGAGATTTAAACTGTCAGTTTCCACTGTGAGGAACATAGTAAGGAAATGGAAGAACACAGGTACAGTTCTTGTTAAGCCCAGAAGTGGCAGGCCAAGAAAAATATCAGAAAGGCAGAGAAGAAGAATGGGGAGAACAGTCAAGGACAATCCACAGACCACCTCCAAAGACCTGCAGCATCATCTTGCTGCATATGGTGTCAATGTCCATCAGTCAAAAATACAGTGCACGTTGCACAAGGAGAAGCTGTATGGGAGAGTTATGCGAAAGAAGCCGTTTCTGCAAGCACGCCACAAACAGAGTCGCCTGAGGTATGCAAAAGTACATTTGGACAAGCCAGTTACATTTTGGAAGAAGATCCTGTGGACTGATGAAACAAAGATTGAGTTGTTTGGTCACACAATAAGGTGTTATGCATGGAGGCAAAAAAAGCATTCCAAGAAAAGCACTTGCTACCCACAGTAAAATTTGGTGGAAGTTCCATCATGCTTTGGGGCTATGTGGCCAATGCCGGCACCGGGAATCTTGTTAAAGTTGAGGGTCGCATGGATTCAACTCAGTATCAGCAGATTCTTGACAATAATGTGCAAGAATCAGTGACGAAGTTGAAGTTACGCAGGGGATGGATATTTCAGCAAGACAATGATCCAAAACACCGCTCCAAATCTACTCAGGCATTCATGCAGAGGAACAATTACAATGTTCTGGAATGGCCATCCCAGTCCCCAGACCTGAATATCATTGAATATCTGTGAGATGATTTGAAGCGTGCTGTCAATGCTCGGCGACCATCAAACTTAACTGAACTAGAATTGTTTTGTAAACAGGAATGGTCAAATATACCTTCATCCAGGATCCAGGAACTCATTAAAAGCTACAGGAAGTGACTAGAGGCTGTTATTTTTGCAAAAGGAGGATCTACAAAATATTAATGTCACTTTTATGTTGAGGTGCCCAAATTTTGTTTAAATGCGGATTGCACATTTTCTGTTAGTATAATAAACCTATTATTATTATTACTAGAAGGTGGCCCGATTCTACGCATCGGGTATTCTAGAATTTACGTATTGTGTAGTTAATGTATGATTTTTGTTATATATATATATATATATATATATATATAGATGTTGTTGTGTGCAGTTACCAAGTGTTTGTGTAGGCGCTGTACATGTTCTGGGTGTTGTCTGGGTGTGGCGGGGGGTGAGAGCGGTGTTGTATGTGTGTTGCGTGTGTTGCGTTGTTTGTGGAGCGCTGTGTGTCTGTAGCGTTGTGTGTGTATGTTGCGCGGTTTGTGTGTGTGAGGTGTGTTTTGGGGGGAGGTATGTTTTGTGCAATGTGTGTGTTGTGCGGTATGTGCGTATATTTGTGTGTGCCGCGGTGTTTGTGTGTTGGGTGTTGTGTGTGTGCAGCGTTGTCTGTGTGTGTGGGTGTCTGTGTAGGGCAGTTGTTTGTGGTTCCCAGTGTGTGTGTGGTGTGTTGTGCAGTGCGCGCGCGTGTGTGTGTGTTGGGGGGAGGTGTGCACTTCCCATCGTGCTCCATCCCCCATGCAGCGCACTCCCCATCGTGCTCCATCCGCCATGCTGCGCACTCCCCATCGTGCTCCATCCCCTATGCTGCGCACCCCCCATCGTGCTCCATCTCCCATGCTGCGCACTCCCAAACGTGCTCCATCCGCCATGCTGCGCACTCCCAAACGTGGTCCATCCACCATGCTGCGCACTCCCAAACGTGCTCCATCCACCATGCTGCACACTCCCAAATGTGCTCCATCCGCCATACTCCGCACTCCCCATCGTGCTCCATCCCCCATGCAGCGCACTCCCCATCGTGCTCCATCCCCTATGCTGCGCACCCCCCATCGTGCTCCATCTCCCATGCTGCGCACTCCCAAACGTGCTCCATCCGCCATGCTGCGCACTCCCAAACGTGCTTCATCCGCCATGCTGCGCACTCCCAAACGTGGTCCATCCGCCATGCTGCGCACTCCCAAACGTGCTCCATCCGCCATACTCCGCACTCCCCATCGTGCTGCATCCCCCATGCTGCGCACTCCCAAACGTGCTCCATTCACCATGCTGTACACTCCCAAACGTGCTCCATCCGCCATGCTGCGCACTCCCAAACGTGCTCCATCCACCATACTCCGCACTCCCCATCGTGCTCCATCCCCCATGCAGCGCACTCCCCATCGTGCTCCATCCCCTATGCTGCGCACCCCCCATCGTGCTCCATCTCCCATGCTGCGCACTCCCAAACGTGCTCCATCCGCCATGCTGCGCACTCCCAAACGT
Organism: Anomaloglossus baeobatrachus; assembly: GCF_048569485.1. Taxonomy (NCBI): domain Eukaryota; kingdom Metazoa; phylum Chordata; class Amphibia; order Anura; family Aromobatidae; genus Anomaloglossus; species Anomaloglossus baeobatrachus. The sequence goes on from NC_134354.1 coordinate 222,236,790, forward strand.
GCTCCATCCCCCATACAGCGCACTCCCCATCGTGCTCCATCCCCTATGCTTCGCACCCCCCATCGTGCTCCATCTCCCATGCTGCACACTCCCAAACGTGCTCCATCCGCCATGCTGCGCACTCCCAAACGTGCTTCATCCGCCATGCTGCGCACTCCCAAACGTGGTCCATCCGCCATGCTGCGCACTGCCAAACGTGCTCCATCCGCCATACTCCGCACTCCCCATCGTGCTGCATCCCCCATGCTGCGCACTCCCAAACGTGCTCCATCCGCCATGCTGCACACTCCCAAACGTGCTCCATCCTCTATGCTGCGCACTCCCAAACGTGCTCCATCCGCCATACTCCGCACTCCCCATCGTTCTCCATCCCCCATGCAGCGCACTCCCCATCGTGCTCCATCCCCTATGCTGCGCACCCCCCATCGTGCTCCATCTCCCATGCTGCGCACTCCCAAACGTGCTCCATCCGCCATGCTGCGCACTCCCAAACGTGCTCCATCCGCCATGCTGCGCACTCCCAAACGTGGTCCATCCGCCATGCTGCGCACTCCCAAACGTGCTCCATCCGCCATACTCCGCACTCCCCATCGTGCTGCATCCCCCATGCTGCGCACTCCCAAACTTGCTCCATCCGCCATGCTGCGCACTCCCAAACGTGCTCCATCCGCCATGCTGCGCACTCCCAAACGTGCTCCATCCGCCATGCTGCGCACTCCCAAACGTGGTCCATCCGCCATGCTGCGCACTCCCAAACGTGCTCCATCCGCCATGCTGCGCACTCCCAAACGTGCTCCATTCGCCATGCTGCACACTCCCAAACGTGCTCCATCCGCCATGCTGCGCACTCCCAAGCGTGGTCCATCCGCCATGCTGCGCACTCCCAAACGTGCTCCATCCGCCATCCTGCGCACTCCCAAACGTGCTCCATCCGCCATGCTGCACACTCCCAAACGTGCTGCATCCCCCATGCTGCGCACTCCCAAACGTGCTCCATCCGCCATGCTGCGCACTCCCAAACTTGCTCCATCCGCCATGCTGCGCACTCCCAAACGTGCTCCATTCACCATGCTGCGCACTCCCAAACGTGCTCCATCCGCCATGCTGCGCACTCCCAAACGTGGTCCATCCGCCATGCTGCGCACTCCCAAACGTTCTCCATCCGCCATGCTGCGCACTCCCGAACGTGCTCCATCCGCCATGCTGCGCACTCCCAAACGTGCTCCATCCGCCATGCTGCGCACTCCCAAACGTGCTCCATCCGCCATGCTGCGCACTCCCAAACGTGCTCCATCCCCCATGCTGTGCACCCCCCATCGTGCTCCATCCCCCATGCTGCACCAGCATCAGCCTCTCTGCCCGCAGCATCAGCCTCTCTGCCCGCAGCATCAGCCTCTCTCCTCCCAGCATCAGCCTCTCTACCCGCAGCATCAGCCTCTCTCATCCCAGCATCAGCCTCTCTCCTCCCAGCATCAGCCTCTCTGTCCTTAGCATCAGCCTCTCTGTCCCCAGCATCAGCCTCTCTGTCCCCAGCATCAGCCTCTCTCATCCCAGCATCAGCCTCTCTCCTCCCAGCATCAGCCTCTCTGTCCCCAGCATCAGCCTCTCTGTCCCCAGCATCAGCCTCTCTCATCCCAGCATCAGCCTCTCTCCTCCCAGCATCAGCCTTTCTCCTCCCAGCATCAGCCTCTCTCCTCCCAGCCTACCCCAGCCTCAGCCTCCCCCAGCATCAGCCTCTCTCCTCCCAGCATCAGCCTCTCTCCTCCCAGCATCAGCCTTTTCTGTCCCCAGCATCAGCCTCTCTCCTCCCAGCCTACCCTAGCCTCAGCCTCCCCCAGCATCAGCCTCCCCCAGCATCAGCCTCTCTCCTCCCAGCATCAGCCTCTCTCTTCCCAGCATCAGCCTCTCTCTTCCCAGCATCAGCCTCTCTCCTCCCAGCCTACCCCAGCCTCAGCCTCCCCCAGCATCAGCCTCTCTCCTCCCAGCATCAACCTCTCTCTTCCCAACATCAGCCTCTCTCCTCCCAGCCTACCCCAGCATCAGCCTCTCTCCTCCCAGCATTAGCCTTTTCGGTCCCGAGCATCAGCCTCTCTCCTCCCAGCCTACCCCAGCCTCAGCCTCCCTCAGCATCAGCCTCTCTTCTCTCAGCCTCCCCATCCCAGCCTTCCCCAGGATCAGCCTCTCTCCTCCCAGCCTCCTCCAGCATGCCGTGCTCCTCTGCCGACACTCACAGATCCGATCGCATTCACACACACACACACACCCCCGATCGCATACACTCACACACACCCCCGATCGCATACACTCACACACACCCCCGATCGCATACACTCACACACACCCCCGATCGCATACACTCACACACACCCCCGATCGCATACACTCATACACACCCGATCGCATACACTCATACACACCCGATCGCATACACTCACACACACCCGATCGCATACACTCACACACACCCGATCGCATACACTCATACACACCCGATCGCATACACTCACGCACACACACATTGACAATATTGCACATACGCGCACATACTCACAACATCCGGAGATACCACATGCTTCTGGCCATGTGATCCTCCGGCAGGTCCTGGAAGCTCACAGCACAGTATCGCGGCCGAGAAGCAAGCGATATCACGGGATGCTGTGAGTGTGTGGATGCAATGTGATGTGTTTGTGAGGTGTGTGTGAGAGTGAGTGTGATCTGATGTGTGTGTGTGTATGTGTGTGTGTGTTCTGTTATGTGTGTGCGTGTGTGTCTGTTCCGCCGCTGCAGGACCTTGATGCGCTGGTAACTATGCTACCATAGTTACCAGCGTATCTCGTCCCCCGCTCGCACGGGAGCCCACACCAGCATACGCCGGCCAGCCCCAGCAATGCGAGGGTATGTGTCGGCTGGTTTGGCGGCGTACGCTGATGTGGGCTCCCAGGGGTACAGTACTCACCTGGTAGTCGTGGCTCCGTGACCGTGTTGGTTCGGGGAATGCGTGGGGGGGCGGGGCCAGAGCTAGCGTGCATTGCATGAGGGGGGCGAGGCGTGGCCGAGTTGTCAATGCCTGCAGGGTGCCGGGGCGAGAGGCCAATCTGTGGGGGGGGGCGGAGCCTGGGCGAGCGGCCGGCCAATCCGTGTGGGGGCGCAGCCTGGGCGAGCGGCCAATCCATGTGGGGGGGCGGGGCCATGGCGAGCCCAGCGGCCAATCAGCTTTGTGTCACCGTAAGGACACAATTTTGGAGCAAGACAGACAGACAGACAGATAGACAGACAGACAGACTGAATAAGGCAATTATATATATAGATTATTATTAGTAGTAGTAGTATAATAACCCTTATTAGATATATGAAACTGAAATAGCTGTTGCAAAAGCCAAATTGTTATAAAGAAAAAAGGTTAACATTTATAGGGGTGCCCAAACTTTTTCATATGACTGTACTTGTGAACCACCCCAGAAGGGCCATGTGCATCAACTCACTAAGTACCCCCATTATTGATACCCAGCTATGATAAAGCCAACAGCTGGGGGCTAGTATTCTCAGGCTGGGGAGGCGCATAGTTATTGATCCCCCAGACCACAAATAGCCTGCAGCTGCCCCAAATTGTCACATCCATTAGATGTGACAATTTTAGTGCTTTACCTGGCTCATCACGATGGCCCTGCTGTGGTGACATTTGGGGTAATATAAGGGGTTAAAGACAGCTCACATCTGCCATTAAGCCATAGATTAGTAATGGGGAGGGTCTATGAGACTCCCATTACTAATTCTGTAAGTGAAAAGAAATAAACACGAACACCGAAAAAATCCTTTATTTGAAATAAAATACAAAAACACCCACCCTTTTTCTCCAATTTATTAAATCAAAACACTCAGGTCTGACATAATTGACACGAGGTCCCACAATGATCCAGGCTCTGCTATATACTGTAATCACCATTCACAGGCACATTAAAGAACATGACTGCCCACTTTAGCTTTAGGCAGACACTGACTGAGATGCAGCTGTGAGCGGTGACGTCACTGAGTTTACCTGTGATCACATTTGGAGGTTCCCATGGTAACCCACCTGTAAACACAGATAAACTCACCTCAGGTGAAACGCACTGAACTCAGTGACCTCACCTCCGGTGAACTCATTGATTTCATTGAGTTCAATGAGACCTGTATCTCCTGGCAAAAAATATGTTTTTTTTTGCCAAGAAATGCAGATTTGGTACCGGAATTTATACCAACTTTATGCACCAATTCTGCATTTCCTGGCAAAAAAACACATCAAGTGATGTGGTTTTTATGTGGTTTTGATGCATTGTTTTTGCAAGGAGATGCAGATTTGGTGCAAGAATATTGACTGGTCATTTCCATTTGACAATGAAGGCCACATAAATACCCCAAACAATGGCTAAATTGCTTTTTTTCCAGCCATCTTAACTCCCTTCCGGATCTGTACATTTTGCATTTTTGCTTTTTCCTCCCCTTATTTCCACAACCATAACTATTTTATTTTTTCCATCAACATAGCCATTTGAAGGATTTTTTTTGAATAACATCGTCTATGTTACCAGATAATGTATTGAAAAGCGGGAAATAAAATTCAAAGTGAGTTGAAACGGTAACAAAAAATCAAATAATGCCACATTTCTTTGTTTTATGTTAACTGCATTCACTCTGTTGTAATAATGACCTCGCAATATGATCTTGCAGGTCAGTATGCTTATGGCAATACCAAACTAATTAGTTCTTTGTTTTTTTTAACACTTAAGCGTTTTAACAAACAAAACAAAAAAAAACAACTCAGAACCTTGTAAGAAACTTGTGTCATTCTGGTCATTTTGTTTTGAGATCTGCCACTTATTTGTTTTGTTGTCTATAAAGCTGTATGATGCTTGCTATTTGCTCACTATATTACTATTTTTATTGATACCATTTTTGGATACATGTGACATTGATTATTTTTTAGTGTATTTTTTTGGAAGTGCCAACAAAAAATTGTATTTCTGGCATTTCAATTTTTTGGGCGTCCAATGTACTATTTAAATGTAATATCTTTATTTTGAATTAAGTAAATGTTGGTGATTAAAAAGTTTATACATGTTTAAAAACTTTATTTTTTAGTACCCCCTTGGGAACTTGCTTGAACTTACTATTGATGGGGATATACTGGGAGCTGTAGGTTCATGCGATACAAATGATCACTGTACTAAGTAAGTTGTGTTCTTGTAATCAAATACTTAAGGTGGTTATAGTGGTGACATCCATCTACTGATGATAGTTTTGGTGTAGTATTCATGTACTATTGATGTTTTTGATGTCATATTTATCTACTCATGATACTTTTGGTGTCATATTCAGGTACTAATCAGCATTCTGGTGATAAATACATCAAGAGAGTCACACTACATGCATATATCACCAGAGTTATCAGTAGTACATTAACACAGCACCAAAAGTACCATTACTACATGAATATATCACCAGAACCACCATCACTACATGCAAACATCACAAGAACCACCATTAGTACAGGAAGACATCACTACATGAATAACTCACCTGAACCACTTTCAGAACAGGGATACAGCACAAGAATCACCATCAGTTTTGTTGCAAACTGTATTTGTTGCATGATGAATGCAAACACCACCAGACACACCCTTTTACCTATAATGGGCTTGTTTAGTTTGGAATATTTGAAGCCAAACGGCCCTATTAAACTATAATCTCGAATGCCAGGTATGAATATTGCTATTTGTCCTTGGTATTGTGTAAACAATTGGCAAATAATTGGTGATACTATATCTAACTAGGAAATTACAGCCCCTATTAAGCCTTACCCCTAAAGTACACCACTTTTTTACCTTTGCTGCCTTTTTTAGTAAAAAAAAAAAATAACAGTTCTAGAGGAAGTGTGATTTTCACAGCTTGTTACATGACCCGTCTGGGGGGAGGAGGATTGTATTGTACTTTTACCTTACCTTCTTATCCCTAATCCTTTAATTGGGAGGTGGTGGGCATTGGCCTCATCTGCTAAGGCAGAAAAATACCTTGCCCTGGACTGGATAGGTGAGTTTTTGAGGCCTCTGGTGTAGATTAACAAGCTGTAGGTATGGAGTAGGTACAGCTGGGTTGAAAAATAGAGACATAGTAGCTTCACGTCAACTGTTGTAGAACTGAAACAACAAGATATGATGAGGCAAGGTTTCATAATCTGTCTTATTATGATATGGGAACTATGCTTAGTTATTTTGAAGTATAAATGTCTGCATTTTTCATGTGATCACACATGTACATTGTATTACAGTATTCACAGTTCTTATAATGAGCCAGTCCTTGGGTGAGCATTATATGATTAGGAATGGGATGCAACAAGCAGACATGTTTAATATTATGAGTATTTGACATAGAAATTATCTAGGATACTTTGTGAACAACCCCCCCAAAAAAAATGGCCGAAAAATTTAATGTGAGGTTAATAACAGAAAACTCAAGAACACCACCCAAAGAGGGTGGAGCAATACCCACAGCTAAAATAGTACTAATACAAAAATATAAGTTTTGTGCAAAATATAAAAAATGTTATTACATGCAAAAATATAGGAATACACAACAACATGTGAGAAATGGAGCATATGTTGATACAGAACCAAATATATACACTGGATAGCAATCAAACATATATCTGTTATCATAATAAAACTGGTATTGGCATAACAAGAAGCACCATGTGTGGCCCTTTATAAATAATAGCAGCTAACTAGGAGCAAAGTGCAATGTGCACAACAGTACCAATGAGCTGTATAAAAACAGTCCATAATGCAGTCATTGACTGATGTGCCAGATACTAATATGAAGAAGCAATCAGAAAATTAGTTTCAAAGTGTCCAGTTCTAATGAGGTAGGAGAATATATTCAGATATATTATATAGAATATACTCGTGTGCTTCAACCGATTTATAAAAGTAAACACATATAAATTACATAAGGCATAGGTACAGCTTACACATATGAGAAGCAGGCACAGAAATGTAAAGTTTAAACAGTAGTCTGTCTGGCCAGCATTAGCCCAGCAGTGAAGGTACTAATCACTATTGAGACACATAACAACATTAGTGTTAGTATAATACATTACCCCAGAACCGTATCACAGGTAACAGGCCCCCAGACGCGCGTTTTGCGTTACTTCATCAGAGAGGGTCATGGCCAAACTGCAGGAAATGAGGGTATTTAAATGATCAGATATCTAATATGGATGCAGGGTGAAAGCACGTGAGACTAGCACCCCGGTTCACGGAGGCTCAGTGTCAAATGAGATGTGTGCGGGAAGAAAGTGCATCAGAACACCATTTTCGGATTCTGAGTGCCCCATGTCAAATGCTGCGGGTGTCGGAAGAAGGCATGTCAGAGCAATGCTTCTAGGTCACGAGGGCTCAGAATCAAATGATACTGTGACATACACCCCGGACATCACTAGGAGGCGGTGGCAGTAGCGCTGCGTAATTGCGTTGACATAGAGACCTGATGCCGACCCGGTTAATATGCCCAAATCCACAGCACATATAAAGTCATAGAGACGGTATGACTAATTTGGGTGGTGTTCTTGGGTTTACTCTATGAACGAGATTCATCCAGACTGGCATTCTGTGCCAGTCTTGACAAAGTATACACCGTTAACAAACTTTCCAGTTTATTATTCTATAGACACAAAGATAAATCTGCAACTGTGGGTAATGTAATATTTGCATGTAGCTGATCAGTGAGGTCCCAGAGCCAATATTATGTCTAGACCTTGGCAGTCCAGTCCAACACTGCATATAAATATATTTGTAATGATTCTTATATTATGATGTTTTACAATGATATAGTAAAGCAACAAAGAACCCCTATCCTTGATGTTCAGCGTCTGCAACCTACATTTTGAGAAAATCCATTAATTTTTACTTTGATTGGGACATCAAGGCTTCATCCTAATCCCAGTTTTCTCTGCTGCTCATTGACTGCTTATGTATATACCCTTGTTACAAGCCCTTTACTAATACTCAAGGATTTAAATCTCCATTTCAGCACAGGTGTCTAATTCAGAAGAGCTTACCTGGTAATTATCTGTATGTGCTCATAGGACTAACTTTAAAGCCTGGTCTTTTTACAGCCAGCATACATCAGAGGTGAGAACCTATAATGAGGAGTGCAGAATCAGATGTTTCATAGGAAGAAAATATCCTGTCAGCAGATTTTGCAAATTAGACGGGAATGGGTATAAACAACTTGTTCTTATTCAATCGTTTGAGGTAAGCACGGGAGGTGACTTTAAACAAAACATCCAGACTTCTTTATTAAAGCTGCATAAAGCAAGCCACACTCATGAAAAATAAGAATCCTTTCTTGGCAGGAAAGCAGAATGCACAGTCCTAACAATGGAACTTCAGTATAAGGGGCACTTTGCACACTGCGACATCGCAGGTGCGATGTCGGTGGGGTCAAATTGAAAATGACGCACTTCCGGCATCGCATGCGACATTGCAGTGTGTAAAGGCTGGATGATACGATTAACGAGCGCAAAAGCGTCGTAATCGTATCATCGGTACAGCGTCGGCGTAATCCATAATTACGCTGACGCAATGGTCCGATGTTGTTCCTCGCTCCTGCGGCAGCACACATCGCTGTGTGTGAAGTCGCAGGAGCGAGGAACGTCTCCTACCGGCCTCACTGCGGCTTCCGTAGGATATGCGGAAGGAAGGAGGTGGGCAGGATGTTTACATCCTGCTCATCTCCGCCCCTCCGCTCTGATTGGCCGCCTGCCGTGTGACGTCGCAGTGACGCCGCACGACCCGCCCCCTTAACAAGGAGGCGGGTCGCCGGCCACAGGGACGTCGCACGGCAGGTGAGTGTGTGTGTGAAGCTGGCGTAGCGATAACTTTCGCTACGCCAGCTATCACCACATATCGCTGCTGCGACGGGGGCGGGCACTATCGCACTCGGCATCGCAGCATCGGCCTGCGATGTCGTAGTGTGCAAAGCCCGCCTAAGACCAGCATACAAGTTCAAGCATGGATACTTCCCGCAGGAGGACTACTTACCTCCACACACAGACAACTAAGATTCACTTCACACATCCGTCATTTTGCCACTTTGCCGGATCTGTCACACTCCATTACAGTGCAATACAGTACAATGGCATCGCGGCAAGCTCCGGTCACATTCTCCAGTCACATGACAGCATGTGACCGGAGCTTGCCGCTATGCCATTGTACTGTATTGCACTGTAGTGAAGTGTGGCGGATCTGGCAAAGCGGCAAAATGCCGGATGTGTGAAACTTGTCTAATGTATTTGTCGTGGGCGGAGGGGCCGCGCTCGCTACGCTCGGGTCCGGGGCTTCTGTTGCTCGGTGGCTCGAGCGGTGAGCCGGACCCGGGGACTCGAGCAGCGTTCCTCGCCCACGAGTGAAAAGGGGGTGGTTTGTTTAGGGAGATAGTTCGTGACGCCACCCACGGGTCGTGATGATAATGGGCAACACCGCTGCTGGTGACGGGGATCCCGGGAGCGATGGTAGGGAGCAGCTAGGATGTTGTCCCCTCCGTGGGTAGGGGTTGGTGATCCTGGGGCCCGGTGGTGTAACGGGGAGGCTGGATGGCTGGGGTGCAGGGTTGCAGGGGCAGCGCGGCGCGGTGCCGGATGGCACTGGTGTACTCACTCAGGCAGTCAATGACAGAGTCTCTGGTAAACCAAATGGCTGGATGGACGGGTCCCGCAGCCGGCTGCTGTGTTTTTCCCCTGACCCCGAGTTTGTATTGTGAGTCCTTTCCTGCACCTTCTTGTACGCTCCTCCTGTGCTTCCGTTTCCAGCTGGCTCCCCGGTTCGGTACCGGGCGGGCCACCACCCTGTCCCGGCTACCTACGATTCCACCAAGACTGTCTTCCTGGCTCCTGCAGACGGCCACTACCGTCTGCCCGACTGGCTACACGAGGGCCCCAGGCTCCAACCTAGTCCCCAGTCTGCGTCTGCCTCTCTGCACACCTCCTCTCCCTTTCTCGGCCTGGACTTGTCTGAACTTGTTTTCTGCCTCAGGCCAGCTAGACTTCTCGGTGGGCGTGCCTATCTACCTGACTCCGCCCACCTGGTGTCTGTCTGAACCAGAGGGAAGAAATCAGGTCTCACTGGGGATGACTGCTGTGAACTGCTGGGGGTGGGGGTGGGGGTGTGTGTTGTTACCTGTGACCCCTGGCTAGTCCAGGGCGTCACATATTCACCTGGACTTTCTTATATCCATCATACCACCATACCACAGGGGTGCAGATATGTGGGCAGCCAGTCCCTCCCATCTCTTCCACTGCTCATAAACCTAGCCGATGCCACACTCTTAACACTCTCAATATTAAAAGTACTGGATCTTGCTTCCGGGCTTACATTACAGAGTGATACATATCTTTCATCCATGACATGGCTAACAGCTATCTTTCATAGTCCCCATCTCTGCCTAAATTTGGGGGCTGAGTACCTTCCACCATCAGATAGTGAACTCTCCACAGAGCGTCAGCTTTGCCATGTAGTTTACTGGGCTTATGCTCTGCATTGAAGCTAAAATCCTATAGTGCTAGGAGCCCTCAAGTTACAGTTATCAAATACAAAAAAGTTCAGCTCACCCACTTCGGATCTCTTTGCTTTCACTCCGTGTCACACATTATCAGCCGGGCAGCCACAAACGTAGTGTAATAGTATCCAGCACAGGAAGGAAAGCACACTCCAGATAAGATCTCCATATAGTTTTATTCCATGTATACATGAAATATATGAGGTAGGTTACAGGCGGCCCCTAGACGGGGAAAAAAATGTGACTTGCGATGCGTTTCAACCGAATAACACGGTCTTAGTCATGTCAAGTTACAGTGGGGCAAGGTTTGATAATAACCTAAATTTCCTGCCCAATAAGTAGAATCTTAAAATGTTCAATGCCTTCTGGAGACCACTTTTCCATAGCAGACTTTGTATCCTTGAAGAGTTCAGTCAAGGGTGTGGCTATCATGGCAAAGTTAGGGATATACTGATCGTCGTATCCCACAATGCCCAGAAATGCTCTAAGTTGTTCCCTCGAGAGCGAATGTGGCCAATTCTGGATTGCATCAAACTTATTCACTTTGGGCTTAATTTCACACCTGCCTACAACATATCCTAGGTATTATGCGTCCTCCATGCCCATGACACATTTCTTCGGGTTTACGGAAAACCCTGCCTTCCTTAGAGCATCAAGTATTGCCTGGACCTTGCTCAGATGGCTTCCCCAATCCTGGCTGAAGATCACAAGGCTATTCAGGTAGGCCACTGCGTACTTCTTGTAGAGAGCTAGGATCCAGTCCATGGCCCTCTGAAAGGAGGCCGGAGCTTCTTGTAACCCAAATGGCATTCTTGTGTGTTGAAAACATCCAGCTGGCAATGAGAAGGCTGTGTTTTTCTTGGCATCTTTAGGCATTGGAATTTGCCAATATGTTTTAGTGAGGTCCAGAGTGGTAATGTACCGGGCTGGCCCTAGCCTTTCAATCAGTTTATCGGCATGGGGCATATAGTCACTGCAAAATTGCCATTTTTCATTTGGTTTTGGCACTAAGACGATGGACCCTGAACAGCTACTTTTAGACTCTTTAATAACTCCCAGGCTCAGCATCTGCTTCACCTCTTTTGAGATCACCTCTTGGCAGTCTTCGGGGATATGATACTGTGGCACCCCTGCGGCTTCAGGCGCCACAGGGTACGACACCTCACCCGAGGTGCAGTATTCGTCTCGGATATGGAGGAGGTTGTCTCCGGTAAATAACCAGCAACACACTCAACCAACACATAACACAGGAGCTCTTCCACTCTTGGACTGGGCTAGGGTAGGTGCTGGGGTGGCCATCACGAGGTATGGGACCTCTTGCCCACTAGTTCAGGAACCCGGGAGGCGGGGCACCAACAGGTGAGTTAAGAGCCATCACACACAGCAGTCAGTTAGCTACGGGCGCAGCAAGCGCCAGGTCGCAATCAGGAGGAGATAAGCAAAGACATGGACAGTTCGGGGCCCGTGGTCTGGAGCTCAAAGCTTGACCTGGGTTCTTAGGAAAGAAGGGGGATCCCAGGGTTCACGGAGAGTGCAGAAGGCCCAGGAGCTGGGGTGGAGGGAAACCGTCGAAAGGTGATGCACAGAAGGAAACACTGGCCTCGACCTCCAAAGTATCTGGGATCGGCTGAAGCCCATCACAGCACAGTCCGGTACTCCAACGGCAGTGTGCTTCCAGTGAGTAAATAAAGTGCTTAAACTGCACTCTCTGTGTCATCCCATTACTGTCGGCGCTCTCAACATCACACCCCTGTGCCATAGGTGACTACTACTCTTATCATCCTCTCTGGGGCCTAGCTCTACCTGTGGAGAGCTGCAACACCCAAGCTGCGTTAGTATCTGCCTCAGCAGAGAGAGACTTCCTGCAGCGGCAGCTAATAACTGGCCACACACCACAGGTGGCATCATGAACAAGTACCCCCATCGTCCCCATCCCCAGCTTTATTGACACCATCAGGGTCACGGAACCAGGCAAGGCCACCGCGGCAACCCAGGAGAAGAACCGCGGCCCAGTGACGGGTAACCTCAGACCCCGTGGCCGCATCAATACAGCTTCAAGTTCACCCAAACATGAGGCTTTGTGAGAACTTCATGATCTATGATCTGAGTACTACCCGGTAACTCTGATAACAGGTCTCTGTTCTGATGGAGCAATTCTCAACAATTCTGCTTCTGGGCACATGACAGTGTCTCTGCCACTGTCACAACTTCCACATGTGCTTCAAGCTTAGCCACCAGACAAGTAATTTCCACAGGCTCCTTATCTCACTTTGGGTTGATAACGTTTATGTGGTTACATCTAATAGGGCTTTCTATGCACTGGCTGGTGAACTTTACAGTTAACCTCGCCAAGCTATTCAACCACTTTGTTGGGTCCTGTGACACTGGAGCAAGGGACCACTTGGCATGCATCATAAGAGGAGGGATAAACCAGGGAAGATGTAAAGGAAGGCCCTGACGATAGGGAGAGGGGATAGGGATCACCACCTAAATCACCTGTGGCTGATCCCTGAGTTCTCTAACGTCCCAAGATCGGTCCTTCCCCCGTGTGCGATCACATGCTTAGGCTCTGTCTGAAAGGGGAATAACCCTGACTAGTGCACATGCCAGCAAGACACTAGTCTTACAACTAATATAAAGACAACATGAGGGAAGGGGGAAAATCAAGGGAGGCAGATTCAATAAAAAAAAATCCAATTCTTCACCAAAGAGGAACTCCACCTCATCTTCTGAGAAGATTATCACAGTTTTCTCCAGAGACAGTTCCTTCATAGGCCAGCAAAAAATGAACTCTTGCCAGCATAGGAGAGAGTAACATCAGTGCAGCTGATTTGAACAACTATTTACAGCAGGATAGGAAGGAACATTATCCCCCTTCATCACTGAATGGAATTAAATCATATCCTGCTCAGGATAAATGACAAATGGGCACTAAAGAGGATCAACTAAACCCCGTGACTTTTGATCCCGGATCGACACTGAGTTCACATCAGGCCATGATACACTCGTGACAGAGCTCTATGACTTGGCCAGAATTTTACTCTCCACAGTGAGTACCAGCACTAGTACCTGATCCCCAGGGCTGAACAGTCTCACTGTGATGATTGTCAAGAGGTGGTGCTGGACATTAATTGTATGTAGTAACTGTAGAGGCAGTCAGACAGGCCAAGATCATAAACCAGGAGGTCACGACAGTACATGGGGGCAGACAGAGACGAGGTCAAAGTACAAGCCGAAGGTCAGGGTTCCAGGAGAGTATGAACCAAAATACAAGAACCAGACGGGGACGTGATCAGGAGGAAGTTAGAGGTCACAAGATGGGAACTCACAACAGAAACAGGAGGAGACAGGCAGAGACAGGTCAACAACAGTCTGGAGTCGAGAAGACAAGGTCTGAACACTGAGCACCACGTTAGACAACAGCACAACTGAAAACCAGGAAATACGACTGGCGGCGTCCTGAACTAACATGCTCCCTAAAAAAGCAGAGCAATGACTGGGAACGAGAAGCATCTGCGTGAGTACCTCCCAGGAACAGAATGGAACCCAGTTGTTACGTCACCGACGGAGTCTGCTCCAGCGACTTCTGCTCCGATCGCCAGGCGACACCGTGTTCCTGCCGTTGATGGTGCTGGTGATGGGAGAGAAGTCGATGCCAGCGGCACCAGTGGGCGCAGGCTCCGATCATCCACTGGGCTGGGTTAGCTTGGGATCTGCAGTACCGCTGGCTGACTGTGGGTGGCATGTGTCTTCCAGCTGAAGTTGCCAGCGTTCAGCTACAGCCAATGGGAAGATACCACACCCTTCTTATTTCCCCTCCTGTCACATGATCACTGCCAGATATAGTTCTAATTTTCCTGGCTCCTGTTACGTCCTATTCTGTTGGTAATTCCTGTGTTGACTTCTGCGTGTTTTTGACTACCCTTCTGCCTACTGATTTTGTACCTTGCTGCCCGACCCGGATCTGACCTCTGCTGCGTTTGCTGACTACGTCACTGCCTGCCGATTCTGTCCCTGTTCTGCTATTCCTGGTTTGACCCTGCCTGACTACTACTCTCATCGGACTGCAGCCTTCCACAGGTAGTGATCTCCAGGGTCCTGTGTAATTCCAAATCCCTGTATAGGGGTTAAAGGTTTTCAGGGTTCTAGGGGGTGCTACTTGGTGAGTGGCTTCCCTCTAGCCTCCCCTTTACAGCCCATCTGAGTCTGTGGATCTAGGCAGGCGTTACATTATATATGGCCATCTAACCAGGAGAGAAAAAAAAAATGGATTCTCTCCATGCTGTGCTAAATCAGGTGCACACCCTTGTTGGGCTTGTACATGGACTGACACAGCAAGTGCAGGATCTCAGGTCTGCTCAGGTCCAAGCCCCCGCTGCAGTACCTACCTCAGCATGTCTAGAGTCCCGTCGACTGCAAGGGAGCAGATCACGTGGTGGAGTGCCTGGATCAGAGAGGCAATCACTTCCAAGGCAGCAGCACCACCTGAGCGGACCCCAGGATACCCGCTCAGGTGCCCAGGTACTTCCTGCAGACCCTATGAGGTTAATGTTACCTGTCTCATTGTCTCACCAGGGAAAATCTGTACGGCTGCAGGCCTTTGTTGATTGTGGCTCTGCTGCTAATTTTATAGACACTATTGTAGCAAAAGAGCTGGGTTTGACTTTGCTAAAGTTAAATGCACCTATTAGAATATCTGCTATTGATAGCACCCCTCTCACTCAGGGTGTGGTTACTTTTGTAACTCCAGAGATCTCCATGCTTGTTGGTGCTCTGCATGTAGAATCTGTGTCATTTTTTGTTCTTGAGAATCTGATGTCAGCAGTGGTATTGGGCATGCCATGGCTGCGTAAACATAACCTGGTCATAGACTGGCATCAGGGTGAGATTGTGCGCTGGAGCCCTGAGTGTCAGGAGACGTGCATGTCTTTATCTGTGAACCTGACTAGAGCTGAACCTATCTTCATACCTTATGCATTCAGGGAATTTGCTGATGTGTTTTCTGTATCTGAATCTGAAAAATTACCTCCGCACAGAGATTATGACTGCCCCATAGATTTGGTCCCCAATTCCCGACTCCCCAAGGGTAAAATGTATAATCTTTCTGGTCCGGAGCGTCAGGCCATGAAAGATTATATAGCAGACAGTCTGCAGAGAGGGTTCATCAGACCATCCAGGTCACCAGTCGGCGCTGGATTATTTTTTGTTGATAAGAAAGATGGTGGCCTCAGACCTTGTATTGACCACCGTGAACTGAATGCTATTACTGTAAAGAATCAGTACCCTCTGCCACTCATCCCCGATCTGTTTAACCAGCTCATAGGAGCCCGATGGTTCACCAACCTGGATCTCAGGGGTGCATATAACCTCATCTGTATCAGAGAAGGGGATGAGTGGAAAACAGCATTTAATACTCCAGAGGGACACTATGAGTACCTAGTAATGCCTTTTGAATTAAGTAATGCGCCGGCTGTGTTCCAGAACTTTGTTAATGACATTTTCAGAGATATTTGTGGTCAATATGTGGTGGTCTATCTGGATGATATCCTGATTTATTCTCTTGATGCTACGTCACATGTCCAACATGTATGCACTGTACTCCAGAGACTCAGGGAGAATTCCCTATTTGCTAAATATGAGAAATGTGTTTTTTTTGAGGCAGAGGTTAATTTCCTGGGTTATATATTGTCTGCAGAAGGCTTCCGCATGGATCCCTCTAAGCTTCAACCGATTAAGGAGTGGGTGCAACCCAAGTCTCTGAAAGCCTTGCAGCGTTTCCTTGGATTCGCTAATTATTATCGCAAATTCATTAGAGATTTTTCCAAAATTGCCAAACCCCTCACCGTTTTGACTAAAAAGGGGGCTGATGTGGTTAATTGGAAGCCAGAGGCGATCCATGTCTTCTCAAAATTAAAAGGATGTTTCTCCTCAGACCCGATTCTGGTTCAGCCTGACTTTATGCGTCCGTTTATTGTAGAAGTTGATGCATCCGAGGTTGGAGTGGGAGCGGTGCTATCACAAGGTACTCCGTCTCTCACTCAGCTTCGTCCTTGTGCCTTCTTCTCCCGCAAGTTTTCTCCCACAGAGAGAAATTATGACATTGGTAATCGTGAGCTGTTGGCAATTAAATGGGCCTTCGAGGAATGGCGCCACTTCCTCGAAGGCGCCAAACATAAGCTCACAGTCATCACAGACCATAAGAACCTCACTTATCTGGAATCTGCTAAGAGACTCAATCCTAGGCAAGCTAGGTGGGCATTGTTCTTCTCCAGATTTGATTTTGTGATAACATTCCGACCCGGTACCAAAAACACCAGAGCTGATGCACTTTCCCGTAGCTTCTGTTCCTCTCAGTCTTAAGACTCTGAACCAGTGCATATTTTAGCTAAAGGCATTATTATGTCATCGGTTTCCTTAGATTTGATAGAAGAGGTCCATAATACCCAAGACCAAGCTCCTGAAACCACCCCTGTCCATAAACTGTTTGTCGCCCCCTAACTGCGCCTACGGGTACTCCAGGAATCCCACAATTCTGTACTGGCAGATCACCCTGGTATCGGCAATACCCTCCGATTAGTAACCAGGAATTTTTGGTGGCCAACCGTAGCGAAAGATTGTAAGGAATATGTACTGGCTTGTGAAACTTGTGCTCGAGCCAAGACACCCCGTACCCACCCTGCCGGATTTCTCCAGTCCCTACCTACTCCAGTAAGCCCTTGGACACATCTCTCCATGGACTTCATCACTGACCTTCCACCCTCAGAAGGGAAGACTTGTATCTGGGTAGTAGTGGATAGATTCAGCAAACAGTGTCATTTTGTTCCTCTGTCCGGATTACCCAATTCTCAAACTCTTAGCAAGTTGTTTATTAGACATATTGTACGGTTACACGGGGTTCCGGAAAATATTGTTTCTGACCGAGGAACACAGTTCGTCTCGAAATTCTGGAGGGTGTTTTGTAAAAAGATCCATATAGAGCTATCTTTTTCATCTGCCTACCACCCAGAGACCAATGGTCAGACCGAATGTTCCAATCAAACCCTTGAACAATATCTCCGGTGTTATGTGTCTGACTGTCAGTCTGACTGGGTGGAATATCTGCCGCTAGCTGAGTTCGCTATCAATAATCAGTATCAGGAATCCATCAAGACTACCCCCTTTTTCTGCAATTTAGGGTTGCATCCACATTTTGGTTCTTTTTCTTCCGCTGTGGTGGATACTCCTGAGGCTGACTCAACTGTGGACAAATTAAAGGCTATCTGGTCTGAGGTGAAAGAGAACCTGAAGAAGGCAAAGGTTGGTCAAGCCTCCTCTGCTAATAAGAGACGTTCCAAGGGCCCTAGCCTTGGAGTTGGGGACAAGGTATGGTTATCCACACAGAATATTAAACTCAAGGTCCCTTCTGCTAAGCTGGGTCTGAGATTTATTGGACCTTATGAGATAATCGAGGTAATTAATCCCACAGCTTTCCGCCTGCAACTCCCCCCATCCTTCAAGATATCGAATGTGTTCCATAAGTCACTCCTCAAGTTATATCGCGTCCCCATTCACCCAGTCAGTGACCCTCCTCCTCCTGTTTTGCTGGAAGGTAACTTGGAGTATGAGATAGAGAGAATACTTGATTCCCGTATTGTCAGAGGGGCGGTACAGTATTTGGTGTATTGGAGGGGTTACGGCCCCGAGGAGAGGTCATGGGTCCCTGCAAGCGATGTTCATGCTAGGGGTCTGGTCCGACGGTTTCACCTCCAATTTCCTGGGAAGCCGGGTTTTGAGGGTCCGGAGACCCCTCGTGGAGGGGGGGGTACTGTTACGTCACCGCCGGAGTCTGCTCCAGCGACTTCTGCTCCGATCGCCGCGACGCCGTGTTCCTGCCGTGGATGGTGCTGGTGATGGGAGAGAAGTCGATGCCAGCGGCACCAGTGGGCGCAGGCTCCGATCATCCACTTGGCTGGGTTAGCTTGGGATCTGCAGTACTGCTGGCTGACTGTGGGTGGCATGTGTCTTCCAGCTGAAGTTGCCAGCGTTCAGCTACAGCCAATGGGAAGACACCACACCCTTCTTATTTCCCCTCCTGTCACATGATCACTGCCAGATATAGTTCTGATTTTCCTGGCTCCTGTTACGTCCTATTCTGTTGGTAATTCCTGTGTTGACTTCTGCGTGTTTTTGACTACCCTTCTGCCTACTGTTTTTGTACCTTGCTGCCCGACCCGGATCTGACCTCTGCTACGTTTGCTGACTACGTCACTGCCTGCCGATTCTGTCCCTGTTCTGCTATTCCTGGTTTGACCCTGCCTGACTACTACTCTCATCGGACTGCAGCCTTCCACAGGTAGTGATCTCCAGGGTCCTGTGTAATTCCAAATCTTTGTATAGGGGTTAAAGGGTTTCAGGGTTCTGGGGGTCCTACTTGGTGAGTGGCTTCCCTCTAGCCTCCCCTTTACAGCCCATCTGAGTCTGTGGATCCAGGCAGGCGTTACACCAGTGCTGAGAAACCATCAGCAGAAAATTCATCCTGCAAAACGCTCTGCACTATAAGCAACATATGCCAGTTTCGTAGGAGACCACAACAGAGCAATACAGAATGTTCTGCACATAGGAATCGTGACACTCACCCTTGCTGACCAATTGTATACCTTTGACGTTGCTTCTTGTGCTTGGAGGAGGTGTTCTTCCATGATGAGCATCACTTCAACAATCCTTTTCTTGCATTTGGGCCAAATACTTGATTATGTTCCTGTAGGATGTAACTTCTGCTTCCCAGGTCTCTTTTGCTATATCCAGGAGACCAGGGGGATGTTGGCCATACAACAGCTCAAATGTGGAAAACCTCATAGAAGCCTTTGGGACCTCACTGACTGAAAATAGGTACGGTAGAGGACAGTCCCAGTCTCGGTCATCCTTCTCTACAACTTTCTCTAGCATGCCATTCAAGGTTTTATGAAACTGTTCCATGAGATTGTTCGCTGCGGGTGATAGTTTGAGGTCCTGAGTTGAGTAACCTGCAGGGCTTTGCTCAATACCTTCATGACCTTCACCTTGAATGGGGTTCCTTAGTCCATCAGCATCTCTCTTGGCAGTCCGGTTCAGGAAAAGATCTGGACCAGTTCTCTAGCTATACTTTTAGCATAATCCATCAGCACTATGAAATGCTGATTCCTGCTGGCAGACTTAACCAAGGGTTCTACTAAGTCCATTGCTGTATGATCAAATTGGACCTCAATTATGGGTAATGGCACAAAGGGTCTATGGAAATGAGTGACCATGGCGGTTACCTGACAGGTAGGATAGGACCTGCAATAATTCACAATTTCTCGCTGGCAGTCAGGCCAGTAGAACCGCTGTGGGATCCATTCCTGTGTTTTATCTACCCCCAGATGACCACCTAAGAGATGAGTATGGGCTATTTCTAGAACCCTGTGTTAGGAGGGCATCAGTACCAATGACTGCGCTACTAACTCACCTCTCTGCTTGCTGACACAATTTAATAACTTCCTTTTTATTGTAAAATATGGGTACCTGGTGTCAGCCCCCAGCTCTTGAGCAACCCCATTTAAAAAGTTACAATATCAAACAACGCTGTAAGAACTAAGTCCCAAAGTTGGGAGGTTTCAAAGCTTCCCTTGGACTCCCCCAGTTCAGAAATGTTGGCCTCAGGGCAGTTGACCTCATCTTCAACGCCAACAAACTCACAAAAGGGAAACTTATGAGACTAAGGTTTCTGTAAAGATGCCCTGGTTGTTGTCTGAGCAAACCAGCAATTCCCTTTTCCCCCCACAAGTCCCAAAACAAGTCAAAGTCCCGCCCTATTATAACAGGGTGTAACAAGTCCTTGACTAAGCCATCCTCATGGGACTTAGTCACACAGTTTATTTCTATGTTGACCAAAGTCACAGGGTAATGTGATGCCCTGGCCTATCAGGTCGTCACAGGGTATTGTGCAATCTGCCCTTCAGCACGGTATCCACATCCTCCTTGGTTACGGGTCCCTGGCCTTTGGTGTTGCTAAGACCTAGCTAATCAAAATCCTAGGAACACTCTGCACCACACCCACCAGACACACCAATGGGTAGCCTGAAGGGAATACGGTTGCCTACTTAGGGGGTTGGTATGGGAGGGTCAGGAGTGTTAGGAGCAGGCAGTTGAGGAGTGACTTTCGTGAGGAGAGGTCACAAGTGGAGTGTTGGAGGTGAAAGAGAGAGTAGGTCAGGAGCTGGGCTCCTTGATACTACTAGATGGCAGACGTTGGTCTGGGCCTGGTAGGAGCTGGAACCCTGGTCGCAGGGGATCGTGACAAAGGGCACGGAACTGCCAAGGAGGGAAGTCGGCAGCCTTGTGCCATCTCCGGGCAGGGGCTAGGGCACAACGGGGTACGTGGACCCTAGGCCGGGAAGTAGCTTCAAGCGTCCTGGTAATTTACCAGAGGAGGACGGAGCCTTCAAGATTCATACTCCACCCGCTCCAAAATCGGGGTACTAGCACAACGAGGGGGATAAGACTTTCCCAATACATAGTCCAGAAAATCCCAAGCATGAACCCTGAGAGCAAGCTCACTCCGTTAGCCATACGGGTGAGTGGGACCTTACTAGTTCTATACTACAGGGGACAAACAGTAGAAAGGTGTCAAGAAAAAGGTCACAGGCTAACAAGTAACACCAATGGGCACGGGATCCAGGCGTGCTCCCTCCTTGCTGCAGCGGTGCTAAGAACTTTGGTTTACAAGTTGTCGGTGTCAGCGTTATTGGACTGAGTGAGTACTCAGTGACCCTTACCTCCCCAACGGTATCCCTTTGCCAACATCCCCGAGCCCCGGGGCATCCCCTCTACCCACGGAGGGGTTAAAACACCTGGCTGCCATCCCATTGCCACCAGGTGCTCCCAACGGCAGCGGGTGTACTCCACCTTACCACATACCGTGGGTGGCGTCACGGACATTAAACATACAATCCCCCCTGTAAAAAAAAAAACTTTTTGTTTTGAGTGGCCGCACAACACCTGGGTCCGGAGACCCCTCGAGCCACCTCGGATCCGGATCTGAGTGTACTGCCCCGCGCTCGGCTGCAGCCTAGCCACTCGGATCTGGGCTCGTTGGTGGGTGGCTCGAGTGCCTCCGAACCTGGGGTCACTTCGCTCTGAAAGGGTGCTGTGGCTACTTAGGGGGGGTGGTAGGTAGGTGTACGGCCGGAGGCGTGTTTAAGTTCGTGATGCCACCCACGGGATGTGGTGAAGGTGTAGACACCACCGCTGCAGTTACGGGGCACCTGGAGGAGATGCAGCAAAATGTTAACCCCTCCGTGGGCAGGGATGATGGCCCCGGGACCCGTTGGGGAGAAGTAGCTGGGCGGTGCAGAGCGGTGCACGGCCGGATGGCACTGTTGTACTCACTGTTATTGACACACATAAGTCTCTGGTAAACAAAGTTGATGGTGGTTGGTGCCCGCAGCCGGCTGCGTCTGGTCCCCCACCCGGTTCACTGGTCTTTGCCTTTCTCCTGCACCGTGTAGTGTATGTGTAGACTGCCTGCGCTTCAGCGACGGGAGTCCGCTCCCCGGCTGTGTATATGTCGGGAGAGCCCGTTTGCCCGCAGACGCTGGCCCGTGGGATCTCTCTGCCTGTGCGGTGGCTTTCTATCCCCCTCGGTGGGCTGTTGTCTTCAGTCGGGACTTGGGTGGGAAAGGACCTGTAGTCCAGACCGCAATCAGTGAATTAACTCAGTCCAGTGGATTCTGGACCTCATTTCAGGGTCTGAGTACCCCCCTGTGTGCTCCGGTTTCCAGTCGGTTCCCCGGGTCGGTACCGGCGGGCCACTACCCTGTCCCGGTCCACCACGGTTCCACCGAGCCATCTTCCCGGGTCCTGCAGGCTAGGCCACCATATGCTTCCTAGCCAAGGTGTGCGGGCTATGACCCTCACACCTGTCAGTCTGACACAGGCCTGTACCACAGGCCTGACCTCCTCCACTCCTCTCTGAACTCACTCCACTGACTGACTGAACAGAACTCACTTGACTGACTGTCTGTTTGTTTTCCTGCCTCAGGCCCTTTGAACTCCTCGGTGGGCATGCCAACCGCCTGGCTCCACCCCCCTGGTGTGTCCATTAAGCTCTGAGGGAAGTGACTAGGGTTTATGGTTTGGCTGATGTTACCTTATTGGGGACAGGTGTAATGCGGGGGTCTACCTGTGACTACCTGGCTAGTCCAGGGCGTCACATGAGCAGCAGTCCCGGCTGCTGACACGGGGGCGGTACAGTAGTCCTTAGCATCCCCTGGAGAGCCAGATCATAATAGGCCTTTTTCTGTTGCCCCATTAGATATGACATCAGCAGCTCTGCCCACTGCTCCGGAGGTAATTTCTCCTGTTCCGCCATCCTTTTGAAAACCATGAGGAATGCCTTAACATCATCACCCGGTATCATCTTTTGCAAGGCTCTCCTTAACGTCTTCCGTGAGGTGGAGCATTTCAGTCAAGAATGCCGTCTGCTGCATCAACAGTTTGTTGATTTCCTGCTGGGATTTCTGTTGCCATTGCTGTTGCTGCTACTGTTATTGTTGCTGCTGCTGTAAATGCGCCTGAGACAGCTGCTTGATTAGTTGCTTCATGTTGTCTGTTTTCAGTCAGTCCTACAGCCATTTTTGCCAAAGACATGCCATTTCTCTGTGGCAGTCACATGTACCCCTATGGATACAGCTCACTCAGCAGCACTTGATGCAAGCACAGGAGGCGACTTTGAGCAAAACGTCCAGGCTGCGTAAATAAAACTGCATAACCCCTTCACGATTGGTCAATTTGCGCTTTCCGTTTTTTTTCACCATTCTTCTTCCGAGAAACGTAATTTTTTAATTTTTCAGTCAATGTGGTCATGTGAGGGCTCATTTTTTGCGGAATGAGCTGTACTTTTAAAACAAATCATGAGTTTTACCATATAGTGTACCTGAATACGGCACAAAAATTCCAAATGTGGAAAAATTGCAAAAAAGTGCAAGAACACTATTGTTTTTGAGATATTTTATTCACTGTGTTCACTATATTGTAAAACAGATGTGTGGGTGTGATGCCTGAGTTCAGTGCGAGTTCGTAGATACCAAACATGAATAAGTTTACTTTAATATAGGTTAAAAAAATCAGAAGTTTGTCCGAAAAAAGTGGAGTATGTTTTACATCATATTCCGTGACCCGTAGCATTCTCATTTTTCGGGATCTATTGCTTAGTGATGGCTCATTTTTTGCGTCTCAGGCTGATGTTTTTAACAGTACCATTTTTGCGCAGATGCTACGTTTTGATCACTTATTATTGCATTAGGCGCAAAATTTGTGGCGACCAAAAAACATAATTTTGGTGTTTGAAATTTTTTGCCGCTACGCTGTTTACCGATCAGATTAATTGATTTTATGTTTTGATAGATCGGCATTTATGAATGCGGCGATACCAAATGTGTGTATATTTTTATTTTTTTAACCCTTTAATTTTCAATGGGGCAAAAGGGGGGGGATTTGAACTTTTATTTTTTTTTATTTTTTTTTACATTTTTAATTTTTTTTTTAATCTTTTTCTTTTTATTATACTAAGTTCCCTAGGGGACTATATGGATCAGCTGCTGATCATAGCTACACACCTGTGAACAGCAGATATGCTCATTTCGTGTCTCACCCAGCTCTCGGCTGTGTGAGGCAGGAAGTGAGTCATGTGAGCTACAGGTGTCATCACATGACTCTGTGCTACCATGGCAACCACCGGAAGTCACGTGATTACGTCACGTGACTTCCGGTATCGGCCGTGAGTAAATATTTACCGTTGTCGCCATTATAATGGCGCTGTCGCATATTGACATCGCCATTTAAGGGGTTAAAAGGCACAGGCAGATAACGTTTCCGCTCTTGCCTAGCAGGCACACATGTCAGCTGTAAAAATCATCTGATGTGTGCGCCGATCGCTGCAAGCTGCTTGCAGCAGACCATAGGCAGTAACACTATGACCGCTAGGACGTAAGATTACTTCCCGTTAAGGGGATAAAGCAAGCCCCATAGTAGGAAAATAAACAGCCTTTCTTGGCAGAAAAACAGGATATACTGTCCTAACAATGGCAGTTTAGCATACAAGTCCAGGCATGGAGACTTCACACAGGAGGACTTCTTACCTCTACACACAGACAATGAATTCACCTAAACTTTCTTATATCCAGCACACTATGCCCCGGGGTGGGGATATGTGAGCAGCCTGTCAAACCCATCTGTCTGACTGCTCATAAACCCAGTCCTTGCTATGCTCTATTAACACTCTCAATACTAAACTTACTGAGCTTGCTTCTGGGCATATATCACAGAGGATGACCACCTCTGTGATACATACAGTATGTAACAAAAGTGAATACGCCAATCACATTTTTGTAAACATTTTATTACGTCTTTTCATGGGACAACACTGAAGATATGACACTTTGATACAATGTAAAGTACTCAGTGTCCAGCTTGTATAACAGTGTAAATGTGGTGGGCCCTCTAAATATCTCAAATGGACAATATTGCCAGAACTGCAAAATTAAGTACACCCCTGAGTGAAAATGGCTAAATTATGCCCAATTAGCCATTTTTCCTTCACGGTGCCATGTGACTCATTAGTGTTACAAGTGTGACTCCTCACGGAGCTCAAGATAAGAGCTTTGCTCCGTACCTTGTATACCTTCTGCCTGGCCAGTGGTTTGCAGAAGTCGTGGCCTGACCCGGTTCTGTGGCCCCGTGGTGCACACTAAAAGGAGGTTAGCAAGGATTGTTCCTGGAGAAGCTGTCACTGGTTACGGTGGTGACTGCGGTCCTGGCTTCCTCCGCTGCAAACACTTCCTCTGATCTTTCCTCCTCCAGGAGTGGAACGGATGATATCGACTACGCTACCTGTGGAGTGCGGCCAGGGTTAAGGCCGCCGCTGCAGAGTACCTTGCCGGGGGAGATGTTGGGGTGCAGCTGGGATGATATCGCTCCCCACAGGCCAAGCGGCCCCTGGGAGGGAGAATGGGAGGACAGGGAATTGCCGGAGCGCAAGGCGATGACAAACAGAGTCAGAGTCACTGGGTGTGGGTTTCAGATCTTTTACTCACTGGTTTTTGTGTCGCACCCAGGATGCTGGTCCTTACTGTACTGAGCTCCAGTTGATTCCAGGCAGGGCAGAGGTTGAAGTTTGGTAGGGCAGTCTGTGGGCTCCCTCCTTTTGTGCTCTCGTGTGGCTGTCCTCTCCCATCCCAGGTCTCTGCCGGCTAATGGATTGGGAACCTCCTAACTGGCAGCATTCAGTACTCATCAGGATCCACTCTTTCAGCTTAGGGCCCTCAGCCATCCACCAGCCCAGTCCTAGGTGAGGGAAGGATGTATGCACCGGTCTGGACCTTGTTGTTTTGCTGCTCTGCCTCCTGAAGGGAGCTCTCACCGGGAGCTGCACATTGTGCATCCACTCTGTCTGCTCCCTCAAGTGTTCTGAAGAAAAAGTGAAACCAAATTTTCTGTTCTGTACTCACTCCCACACATGCCCCCAACTGAGGAATGTTCCAGCCTGCTGTTATGGTCACCGGAAATTCCCTTTGTCTCTGTGTGAGGCAACTACTGTCTGTGTTTGCAAGGCTGTGTGATGGAAAATGAAACTTACCACTCTAACCTCTTCCTGCCCAGGAGGAAGGACACTATAAAATATATAAAATACATAAAATACAATACCCTGTAGCGACCAGTCTCAGGGGCGCTACACAAGGTCTCAGTTCTGAATGGGGAGCAGGTGTGTTAAATTTGGTGTTATTGCTTACACACTCTCTCTCAAAATGGTCACTGGAAGGTCAACATGGCACCTCATGGCAAAGAACACTTTGAATAGCTGAAAAAAAAAGAATTGTTGCTCTACTGTAAGATGGCTTAAGCTATAAAAGTATAGCCAATACCCTGAAACTGATTTGCAGCACAATGGCTAAGACCATACAGCGGTTTAACAAAAAAGATTCCACTCAGAACAGGTCTCACCATGGTTGACCAAAGTAGTTAAGTCCATGTGCTCAGTGTCGTATCCAGAGGTTGTCTTTTAAAATAGATATACTTATGAGTGCTGCCAGCATTTTTGCAAAGATTAAAGGGGTGGGGCATCAGACTGTTAGTGCTCAGACCATATGCTGCACACTGCATCAAATTAGTCTGCATGGCTGTCATCTCAGAAGGAAGTCTCTCCTAAAGACGATGCACAAAAAAGCCTGAAAAAAGTTTGACAGTCAAAGGACATGGATAACTGTAACCATGTCTTCTGGTCTAATGAGACCAAGATAAACTAATTTGGTTCAGATGGTGTCAAGCGTGTGTAGTGCCAATCAGGTGAAGTCTAGAAAGACAAGTGTGTCATGCCTACAGTCACAGTCAAGTATGGTGGTGGGAGTGTCCATGGTTTGGGGCTGCATGAGTGCTACCAGCTGATGAGAGCTATGGCTCATTGAAGGAACCATGATTGCCAACATGTAGTGTGACATACTGAAGCAGAGCATGATCCATTCCTTTTGGAAACTGGGTTGATTCTTCTATTTGGTCCTAAAGAAGAGGCCTTGAGCCCTGAAACGCATAGACCTATGAAATAAAGTAAATTATTTAAATTCAACAATCTCTTCATTGAGCGGCAGCGCGGCATTAATTCCGTTTTTCTTCACCAGCACTGAATATAAACTGGGGATTAGGGGGCCTATTACTAAAGACTGGGCGTTAGGGGGGGCCTATTACTGTAGACCGGGATTAGGGGGCCATTACTATAGAAAGTTTTGTAGAGGTGTTATTATAATAGGCTGGGGTTTATGGGAACTATTATAATAGGTTAGGGCTTAAGGGGGCTATTACTGTAGTTTTTGGGTTAGGGAGGCTATTACTGTAGATTAGAGTTAGGTGGTCTATTATTGTTGTCTTAGGGTTAGGGGGCTATTAGTGTATATGGGGTTAGGGAGGCTATTACTGTAGATGGAGGTTAGGTAGCCTATTACTGTAGACAGGGGTTAGGGGGCCTATTACTGTAGATGGGGGTTAAGGGGGCTATTACGCTATACAAGGGCAAAGGGGACTATTATTGTAGGTGGGGCTAGGGGGCCTATTACTATAGATGGGGGTTGGGACCTATTACTGTAGATGGGAGTTAGGGTGCCTATTACTGTAGATGGGGGTTAGGGAGGCTTTTGCTGTAGATGAGAGTTAGCTGGGCTATTATTGTAGATGCGGGTTAGGGGACCTATTACTGTAGATGGGGTTAGGAGGGCTATTACTGCAGATGGGGGTTAGGGGCCTAGTACTGTAGGTGAGACAAAGGGGGGCTATTACCGTAGACAGGGGTTGGGGGCTATTACTGTAGATAGGGGTTTGTGCCTATTACTTTGGACAGGGCTTAGGGGGCTATTACTGTAGATGGAGATGGGGACCTATTAGTGTAGATGGGGTTTAGGAGGGCTATTACTGCAGTCGGGGGTAAGAGGGCTGATTACTATAGTTGAGGATTAGGGGGCGCTATTACTGTAGATGAAGTTAGGGGGACTATTAGTGTAGTTGGGGGTTGAAAGGCCTATTACAGTAGACAATGGTTATGTGGGCTATTACTGTAGATAAGGTTAAAGAGGACCATTACTGTAGATGGGGTTTGTGGGAAACTTTGACTGAGAGGATCTACTACTGTAGACTAAAGTTTAGGGGGATTATTGCTGTAGACTGGGATTTAGGGGGAGCTATTACAACTAATAACAATAATAATAATAATAATAATAAATCTATAGCACCAAGATATTCCACAGTGCTTTAGAATTCAGGAGGTTCATATACAAACAAATAACAGTTATAGAAAAATAGAAATACAATAATTGGAGTAAGGAAAAAAGACAACCCTGTTCGTGAGAGCTTACAATCTACAATGCGATGGGGGGGGAGGGGGTTCAAGGTACAAATGCTTATTTACGATGGCAGTCCAGCCATCTCAAGGAAATGGGGGGATAGATAATTGCTGCCTGGACCAGTTGGTCAGAACCTTGAGTTTCATTTGGGTGCCTTGGAGTTTGATGTGGGGTTATGTTCTGAGAAGGCGTGGAGGGACTATGTGAATTCAGTTCAGCTAGGGAATGTGATAGGCCACACTAAAAAGATGCATTTTTAGGGAGTGTCTGAAGCTGAGTAAGTTGTGATTTGTCCTAGCTTCTTGGGGTAGAGCGTTCCAGAGGATTGGTGCAGCTTGGGAGAAGTCTTGGATCCGGGAGTGGGAGGTTCGGATTAGTGGGGATGTTAGTCGAAAGTCTTTTGCAGAGCGTAGAGAACGGGTGGGGTGATAGACAGAGAGGAGGGTGGAGATGTGGGGGGGTGCCGCACTGTGAAGAGTTTTGTGGGTGAGAACAAGCAATTTGAATTGGATTCTGTGATATATGGGTAGCCAGTGCAATGACTGGCACAGAACGGAAGCATCCAAGTAGCGGTTAGCCAGGTAGGTGACCCTGGCTGCTGCATTAAGGATGGACTGTAGAGGAGAGAGTCTAGTTAGGGGGAGACCAATTAATAGAGAGTTACAGTAGTCGAGGCGGGAGTGGATCAGGGCCACGGTGAGGGTTTTTGTCGTTTCCATTGTGAGAGAGGGGCGGATTCTAGAGATGTTCTTGAGGTGCAAGCGACAGAATTGGGCAAGAGATTGTATATGGGAAGTGAAGGACAGATCGGTGTCAAGTACAACACCCAGACAGCGAGCCTGCTGGCTAGGAGTTATCATGGTGCCACAAACAGAGAGGGAGATGTTGGGTTTAGGGAGGTTAGAAAATGGAGGGAATAGAAGATGTTCAGTTTTGGAAAGGTTAAGTTTCAGATAGAGAGCAGACATGACATTGCAAACTGCAGTCAGGCAGTCACTGGTATTCTGTAGTACAGCAGGGGTGAGGTCATGGGAAGAAGTGTGTAATTGTGTGTCATCAGGGGAAGCCAAATCTACTGATGTCTTTCCAATTGGGGCAGTGTAGATTGAGAAAAGAAGAGGGCCAAGGACTGAACCTTGAGGGAACCCAACTGTGAGAGGAAGAGGAGAAAATGTGGAGCCAGCAAATGATATACTGAATGAGCGGCCAGAAAGATAGGAAGAAAACCAGGAGAACACAGTGTCCTTTAGGTTGATTGAATGGAGTATAGAGAGAAGGAGATGGTGGTAAACAGTAGAGATGAGCGAACCGGTCGCGGTTTGGCTCGAGCTTGGTTCGCCGAACAGAGGTCGCTTTCGAGTTCGGTTTGGTGAACCGATTCGGCGAACCACTCGAACCCCATAGGAAACAATGGGAGGCATTTACAAACACATAAAAACACCTAGAAAACACCCTAAAAGGTGTCCAAAAGGGGACAAACAACTCACAACACAACACAAACACATGGGAAAGTGACAAGGACATATACTCATGCGAAAACAAAAGAGCTAGACAAGGAAAAAGAGGACGAGACACAGATATATGAGTATATGCAAGGGAACATCGATGCCATTACTGTGCAACTTGAGCCCTGCTCATTTTAGGCTTCCAATCTGGATAAATTACCTGAGCTCACCACGTACGCCTTGGGGATCTTGTCGTCTCCCGCAGCCAGCATTCTCTCGGAACGTGCCCTCAGTGCTTCTGGGGGTGTGCTGACAGATAAGCACACGCGTCTGTCCACTGACAATGTGGACATACTAACGTTCACCAAAATGAGGAAGTCATGGGTCACAGAGGACTTTTCTTCCCCTGGGTCATCCAAGGGAGGTGAAAGGCACGTGTATTTTTGAGAGTGCTTCATGCAAAGCATCTTTTTCATTTTGAAAAGGGGGGTCAACTGATGCCAGTCAAGTGGGGTGTGTGTGGCCCAATTAGTGGAAACGAGGGAGACTGTGGTTGGAGTCTCCTCGCTGTGTTTCTAAAAGAACCAAGATGAACAAGTCATGGCTCTCAGAAGACTTTTCTTCCCCTGGGTCATCCAGGGGAGGCGAAAGGCATGCGTATTTTTGAGAGTGCTTCATGCAAAGCATCTTTTTCATTTTGAAAAGGGGGTCAACTGATGCCAGTCAAGTGGGGTGTGTGTGGCCCAATTAGTGGCAACGAGGGAGACTGTGGTTGGAGTCCCCTCGCTGTGTTTCTAAAAGAACCAAGATGAACAAGTCATGGCTCTCAGAGGACTTTTCTTCCCCTGGGTCATCCAGGGGAGGCGAAAGGCACGCGTATTTTTGAGAGTGCTTCATGCAAAGCATCTTTTTCATTTTGAAAAGGGGGATCAACTGAAGACAGTCAAGTGGGGTGTGTGTGGCCCAATTAGTGGAAACGAGGGAAACTGTGGTTGGAGTCCCCTTGCTGTGTTTCTAAAAGAACCAAGATGAACAAGTCATGGCTCTCAGAGGAATTTTCTTCCCCTGGGTCATCCAGGGGAGGCGAAAGGCATGCGTATTTTTGAGAGTGCTTCATGCAAAGCATCTTTTTCATTTTGAAAAGGGGGTCAACTGATGCCAGTCAAGTGGGGTGTGTGTGGCCCAATTAGTGGCAACGAGGGAGACTGTGGATGGAGTCCCCTCGCTGTGTTTCTAAAAGAACCAAGATGAACAAGTCATGGCTCTCAGAGGACTTTTCTTCCCCTGGGTCATCCAGGGGAGGCGAAAGGCACGCGTATTTTTGAGAGTGCTTCATGCAAAGCATCTTTTTCATTTTGAAAAGGGGGATCAACTGAAGACAGTCAAGTGGGGTGTGTGTGGCCCAATTAGTGGAAACGAGGGAAACTGTGGTTGGAGTCCCCTTGCTGTGTTTCTAAAAGAACCAAGATGAACAAGTCATGGCTCTCAGAGGACTTTTCTTCCCCTGGGTCATCCAGGGGAGGCGAAAGGCATGCGTATTTTTGAGAGTGCTTCATGCAAAGCATCTTTTTCATTTTGAAAAGGGGGGTCAACTGATGCCAGTCAAGTGGGGTGTGTGTGGCCCAATTAGTGGAAACGAGGGAGACTGTGGTTGGAGTCCCCTTGCTGTGTTTTACATGCTTTTCGAAGGGCATGACATGCCTAAGAGGTTGAGTTTCAGCATCTGCAACTTGTTGGCTACAGAAAGGCTGCCTTTACACCCTTTTGAGACCGAGGATTTTGGAGACCTTATGCCCATTGCAGTGCCCTAAGAGCCGATGGCCATTCGCCACTCCTTCTCCAAGAAAGGCGTGCCTGCGCTACCACAGCAGGTCGCACACAACATCACCGATTCCTTGAGAAACTCTGTGTGTGACAGGGTGCATTTCACCACAGATACTTGGACCAGTAAGCATGGACAGGGGAGTTACATGCTACTGACCGGGCACTGGGTAACTATGGTGAGAGATGGAGAAGGTTCTGCTGTACAAGTCTTTCCGCCCCCACGAGTTGTGTGTCAATCCTTCCTCTGTATGTACAAGTTCCTCCACTGCTTCTGCCTCCTGAACCTCGTGTGGGTCCTCCACCTCGGCCCAAACCCTGTGTGGTCAGGCCACCCTTCCTTGTAACTGCGACCAGGATAGGCTAGAGGGAAGCCACTCACCAAGCTGGACCCCCTGAACCCTGAAACCCTTTAACCCCTGTACAGTGATTTGGAATTGCACAGGGCCCAAGTTGATCAATACCTGTGGAAGGCTGCAGTTCCAGAGAATAGTAGTCAGGCAGGGTCAAAACATTAATTGAGGAAGAGGAACAGAATGGGACGGCCAGGACTTAATCAGAAAACAAGCAGAGGTGAAATGCGGATCGGCCAACGAGGTACATAAACAGCAAGCAGGAAAAGTAGTCAGGTAACAAGCACACAAGATCATAAAACTGAACTGGGGGTAACAGTAACAAGAGGTTCATAGCTTTGTCTGGCAGTGGTCTGCAGACAGGATGGGCCTAAAAAAGGTTTTGGTGTATTCCCATTGGTTGTAGCTGAATGATGGTACTTCATCTGTGAGACACCCACCACCTACATTCAGCCTGTGATTCTGCATCTGTCAAGGTAACGCAGCCCAGTGGGTGAGCATAACCTGCGTCCACCTGCGCCGCTGGCATCGACTCCTTTCCTATCATCAGCACTATGCACGAAAGGAACACATTGTCACCTGGCGACCGGAGTACAAATTGATTGAGCGGACTCCGGTGGTGACTTAACAGCCGTGTGCGGCAATGATGCAAACCTGGCTGCGGGCCTTCGTCAGGGCAATGTGACACATGTGCCTTGTATGGCTCACATGTTGAATCTGCTTCTCCAGCAATTTTTAAAACACCATCCCGGCTTACATGGCCTTGTGCAGTGGGCATGCTCGCTTTGTGCTCACTTCCATCGTTCGCACCCAGCAGCTCAACAACTTTCATTGCTCCAGAAGTCTTTTGGTCTGGCGGGTCAACGCCTGAAATGCGATGTGCCGACACACAGGAATTTGAATCTGCACATGTTGCAGCATCTGTGGCAGCACCGCAGAGCCCTGCTGAAATAAGTTATGACGTATACCCTGGGCTAACTTGATCCAGAGGTGGTGCAGCTCACGCTGCTGGAGTGGTGTCAGATCAAGGACCTATGCACCCTTCTACACAGTTTACAAATGTCGACGAAGATGGTTAGCACTGGCGATGCCATTCTCAGCGTGACAATTCTAGTCATCTACATGATGGAGCACACTGTAAGCATTATTCGGAGTCAGGTGTTGGGATAAGAGGAAGGGGAGGAAGTACAGGAGGAGTCATATGCGGAAGTGATAACAAGATCTACAAGGTCCAGACGGTCAGTGGCACCTAGGCGGCAGTCATGGGATGGTGGGGGAGAGGGATTAACAAGGGCGCATAGAATCAGCAAAACTGTTGAGGAAGGTACAGGAGCCCATGAATAAATGGAGGCCGAACTGGCGATGGGCATGGAAGACTCAGCAGATGAGTGAGAGCTTGCTCACATTTCGGTTGTGCGAGGTTGGGGGGAAAGGGTAGAGGAAGGAGGCACGATTTTAACCTCTCCGCAACCAACACAGCAAGGACTTGGTCCTCCTGGATGCACAAAACACATGAGCGCCTTCTTGCTGGACTTCCTACAACATGACCCTCGGATTGTACGAATTCGAAGTAATGCTGACTACTGGGTTGCCACACTGTTAGATCCCCGGTACAACGCAAAATTTTGCAAAATAATTCCAGCCATAGAAAGGGACGCACGTATGCAGGACTATCAGCAGAAGGTGGTACGCAATCTTAGATTTGCTTTTCCACTAAACACCTGTGCTGCACAGAGTGAATCTCAACGCTTTGTCATGGATAGGAGGAAATGGTCTTTTACTTGTCCAGATCTGAGGGACCGAGGGTTGGCTGCTGTGCTGAGACGGCATTGAGTACGGTGTCCCCGCAGAGTTGCACTTTTGGTCATATAGAAAATGAGTTGAAAAAGGACAGATGCTGGTGGAAAGGGGAACAGGTGTGTTGGAAAGGGGAAAAAAGTTTGTGTCCGTGGGTTTGGTGGTTAAGCAACAGTAACATTCGCTGAAGAAACAACATCTGTTATGGTGGGAATGGCAGATTTGGATAAGGTGGTATATACTATGTTACTGCTATATGAAAAAATTAAGAAGAAAAGAAAGAGAAAGGTATACATCCTCATCGCCAGCCAGTGTCCACCGTGCTCCCAGATGGAAAAGGAGAGGCTGGCAACTGGAATGTTAGGTGGAGGATACAGAGCTGAGTGGCTATGAAACTAATAGTAGCCTGAACCGAGTTAGACGCCACTCGGATCTGGAGAGTGGGAGCCCTGTTAGCGTCACAGGGTCCACACGCCCACCCAGCCCAGGAACTCCCTGTTAACAACACAATGGACATTGGGTACGCTGTCCGTGTGCGTAGGGGCCACACCTGTGGACAGTAGGCGCATCAGCAGCAGCAGGCCTGTTAATGCCACTGGGCTGCACTAGCAGGACTGGTATGACAGGAGCTGGTCTTAACCGTTCTGCGTTACCAAGTGTGGTGGCGGCCTGCATCGACGCCCTATCCCTGCCTACCTCTGGCCTAAAGCCGCAATGGTTTCAACACATGGAGGTGTGCTCTTTCGGAGCATAATAGAAGACTGCACACCTCCTTGTTGGCTCCGGCCCCTTTTATAACCTGGGTCCGCCCCAAACAAGGTTGGACCACAATGCACCTCCTGGAGACAAAAGCAGAGTGACACATCATGAGTGGCATAACTAGTGTCCTATTCGGAACCGCCCCTTCAATGATGACCTCATGGCTGCCACGACCCAAACACCTCACCAGTCATCGTCTGACCAACAATAATGAGGTGACAAGTCATAGGGGAGGGCCTCTGCAAGCCAGTTGGGAGTGGCCTGGCCACATCGTCAGGGCACCTGATGCCCTGTGGTCTATATGGGCCTCCCACCTCAGGGGCAGGGCGAAAATGTTCATTACCGGACCTAGCCTTTGATGCAGTAAGTGCCTGGGCATGCTCAGTAGCATGAAATACAGTCTCCGAAAAAAGACTATCCGCTTCAGCATGCTGTCTAGGCACAACACAGGACTTAGACCCGGCACGGAGTGCAAGTACCTGTGCAAAGAGGCTTTTCGCACTAAGTGTGAAGCACCACAGGTGTTGTGTCGGTGCGTTACCTTCAGGGACTCCACGTGGAGAAACAGTCTGGTCACAGGTAGGTTGCTTCTTTATATGTAGTTTCATGATGCCACTCTCGGTATTGCGGTCAGTGGGGACCGCCACTGCTGTCTAAGGGGACACCTGGGGCTGATGTTGGGTGCAGTTAGTTGTAGTGGCCTCCCGAGAGTGAGGCAAGCCCCAGGGCCCTGTGTAAGTGTGTGGAACTACAAATCGCAGAATGACTCAGGCACAGTCCAAGCGAGCATGCGCTGTAGCCCGAAATGAAGACTTAGCCTCAGGAATGGCACAGTCATGCTGAGCATACTCAGTAGGCGAAACAGTTAGGCTGCGGCTGGGGTAAATTGGGACACACGCATGCGCACTAGCCACCTCTCCACACTAAGACGTGGAGGACAAAGCAGCCAGCTGGACAACCTGAGGCACAGCCCTAAATGGCAGCTGACGCCTGGGTTCAACTGGAACCGCAGCAGGTTGCTTGCGTTTACGGCGGCACCAATTCGTAACAACAAATAACAGCCAAAATAACAGGTGTACTTCTTCCCGTGGATAATCAGATATGATCCTTTTTTCATGGACACGACCATCGCTAACAAATGTAGATGAGGCATCAAAACAGCAGCTGCATCAATGGATCTCAAGTGCGCCATAAAGTGGCCTCTCCTCCACCTCAAATTCAATATCACAAATACTCCATTCCACTGTGGTGTCAACCCAGTCACACTTGTTTCCTAACAGCTCTCACGTTTCTACCAGCCCTGCTGAGTATGGGGTAACAGAGATGGTTGAGTCTGCAGAGCTGTTCAGTCACACTATAGCCTGTGAATCAGAGGTCTGCTCCAAAACTGCAGTGAGTACAGACAAAGAAGTTATTATTATTATTATTATTATTTATTTATAGAGCACCATTGATTCCATGGTGCTGTACATGAGAAGGGGGTTACATACACAATACATATACAAGTAACAATTGACAGACTGGTACAGAGGGAAGAGGGCCCAGCCCTTGCGGGATTACATTGTAAAGTGTTTGGGGTGGAGACAGTTGGTGGGGTGTAGGTTGGGCGGCAGCTCTGCACGGTGGTGGGGTCATTGAAGGTTATAGTCATTTCTGAACAGATGAGTTTTCAGGTTCCGTTTGAAGCTTGCGGGTGTAGCAGATAATCTGACGTGTTGAGGCAGCGAGTTCCAGGAGACAGGGGAAATTATCTGCACAGATGGCCAGAAGCTTTGTGAGTCGGATCCAGGCCCCGATGAAGAAGGTGCTGAGCATAATGTACACCCTCATTTCCAAACCGTACATCATCCTGGTGGAGACAATGGGGAACATGATGAGGAGACTCAGATACCTGATTGTAACGACAACTTTGCTATTCGGTCAGGGCAGGAAGAGGTTGTCACGGAGAACTCAGGACGAGGGGAATGAAAACACACAGGGTGATGATGAGGTTGGAGACCCCACTTACTGTCAAACCAAAGTCAGCCAGTCGATGACGTCAGCAGAGGAGGTGGAGGAGGATGCTACTGACGACGAATTTATGTTGTGTCTTCCTGGACAGAGACAAAGTACTGGAAGCACATCAACAACTGAATCCTCGGCCACAACTCTGCCTCTGAGCATAAGTCATGTTGGCTATGCAGGTCGCATGGGCTGTAAGCCTTGCCTAGCCTGGGACTTTTTGGACATAGCAAAGTATCACCCAAGTCATGTAATCTTAACAATCTCTAAGTAGACAGCAAAAACTCACAACTTTGAGTACTTCCACCATGAAGTGTCACATGGATATGAATTGATAGCGTGAGGATGTATTGCTCAGCTTTAGCCACTGTCAATGCAACATGCTTATTTGCCGTTCATTGCATGCATTGTTGCAGACTACGCACAAGGGGCTGCTGATTTTTTGGATCTGCCTTTGTCTGTTTGGTCACTATAGCAATAGCAAAACGATCTTCGGGTGTGGACTTGGAGATGCTGTCTATGAACAGAAGGAAAAGCTAAAGGTGTGTGTTATAGCAAGAAGCCACCGAGGAAACACTTTGTTCAATTGTGAGGGGAATCGTGTTGGAGTTTGGTAAGGAGGACCATAACGCCAGTTAGCAGCATCCTGTGCCACAGACCAACATTCTTCCGGTGCTGTCTATACTGTTTACCGTGAGAGGAGCGTAAAGTCTGTATTTATGGTAACTGGACATCACAGTACCCGGGTAATTAGGCTGTGCCCAGACAGTAATGCGTGCATGCAACACTTTGTTTTATTAGCAAAACACATATCTGTTCTGGGTAGGCCAACTATATAGACAATGAGACTTGCTGCCTCTGCACTGTCAAATTGTCACGTACAGTTTAAATCATAGAGGGACAGCGACACATGTTTGCATTGACTGTTGCTTTTCAAGATTTCCATGACGGTGTTGCAGAGCTGTGTGATTTGCATTCACACTGTTATCATCTGCCTAATCTGTGAGGCTTCAGCTAACAAGGGTATTCAGGTGGGGTAATGTGTTTGGTCTATGTTTAGGTAGATAACTTTGAAGCTCTTGTGATGCGCCACTGGTAAGTCGTGTTCGCACACACACACACACACACACACACATGCACAAACACACAATTACTGCTACTACACAGAGGGATTAGCAGGTAGTAAGCAACTGAATAGATTGTTCTATTATTTCAATTTTATGCATGGTTCTTATTGTTTGTTTTGGGAAAGTTAAACAATCATTTATCAACCCAACTGCCTATAGTGCTTTTCCTGTTGGGTGGTTTTGCTGCATACTGGGGAGCCCACCAAGTACAAGACTTAAAATGAAGCATAAGTCGCAATGGGAATTTCACTGTGCTACAATGCGGCCTAGCGGGGCTGTGCAACCACCGCCTGCCCCATCAAGTGCATCTGCATGCTCTTCATCCTCTGTGACTGTGGGGACAGCAGTCACACATGCTTTTTCACACTGAACTTCCACACCGTTACCCGTAAGCGGGAGTGTGATTGGCAGGTCGTCACTTGTTTTGGAAGTGGAAACAGATGGTATTGTTGAGCTGTCAGACATCGAGAGAACCACCAGTGGATGAAGGCAACATTATATCCACGGCTGCACCTTCGTCAAAGATTGGCTGGACTACCTGCAGTTAATAATTGCGTTCCACAAATGGACAGGAGTGTAGAATGCCCATGTGTTGCACCTTGCTTGGCAGCAAAGGAACACTAACCTTGTATTTCAGACAATTAAATAGCAAATTAAATAGCGTGATAAAAGTGGGCAGGTGGGTACAGTGGCCGTGTTCTGTGGGTACCAGGACAGTAAAGGAAGCCTCACTTTCTATCCCTCCTAATGATGAAATGCAGCAAGGAATTCCCTGAGTTTGCTATAAAATTTACGTTGCAAAATGAGCTTGAGAGTGCAATGCAGAGGTGCTGGAAATTGCTTGGCACCAGTGGGACACTAATGGAGTACAACAGCCACTTTTTGGATGCCACTAAGTTTCAGCATTATTTGCTATTATAATAGCTTATTAAAAATGAGCAGGAGGGTGCAATGCAGAGGTGCTGGAAATTGCTTGGCACCAGTGGGACACTAATGGAGTACAACAGCCACTTTTTGGATGCCCCTAAGTTTCAGCATTTTTGCTATTATAATAGCTTATTAAAAATGAGCAGGAGGGTGCAATGCAGAGGTGCTGGAAATTGCTTGGCACCAGTGGGACACTAATGGAGTCCAACAGCCACTTTTTAGATGCCACTAAGTTTCCTCAGTGTTTGCTATTATAATAGCTTATGAAAAATGAGCAGGAGGGTGTAATGCAGAGGTGCTGGAATTTGCTTGGCACCAGTGGGACACAAATGGAGTACAACAGCCACTTTTTGGAGGCCACTAAGTTTCAGCATTTTTTGCTATTATAATAGCTTATTCAAAATGAGCAGGAGGGTGTAATTCAGAGGTGCTAGAAATTGCTTGGCATCAGTGGGAAACAAATGGAGTACAACAGCCACTTTTTGGATGCCACTAAGTTTACTCAGTGTTTGCTATTATAATAGCTTATTAAAAATTAGCAGGAGGGTGCAATGCAGAGGTGCTGGAAATTGCTTGGCACCAGTGGGACACTAATGGAGTACAACAGCCACTTTTTGGATGCCCCTAAGTTTCCTCAGTGTTTGCTATTATAATAGCTTAGTAAAAATGAGCTTGAGGGTGCAATGCAGAGGTGCTGGAAATTTATTGGCACCAGTGGGACACTAATGGAGTCCAACAGCCACTTTTTGGGTGCCACTAAGTTTCCTCAGTGTTTGCTATTATAATAGCTTAGCAAAAATGAGCTTGAGGGTGCAATGCAGAGGTGCTGGAAGTTGCTTGGCACCAGTGGGACACAAACGGAGTCCAACAGCCACTTTTAGGGTGCCACTAAGTTTCCTCAGTGTTTGCTATTATAATAGCTTAGTAAAAATGAGCTTAAGGGTGCAATGCAGAGGTGCTGGAAATTCCTTGGCACCAGTGGGACACTAATGGAGTCCAACAGCCACTTTTTGGATGCCACTAAGTTTCCTCAGTGTTTGCTATTATAATAGTCTAGTAAAAATAAGCAGGAGGGTGCAATGCAGAGGTGCTGGAAATTACTTGGCACCAGTGGGACACTAATGGAGTCCAACAGACACTTTTTGGATGCCACTAACTGGCAGCACGCTTCTCAATTAAAATGGCTTTGCAAAAATGTGCAGGAGGGGAGAAGGCAGAGGTGGTGGGACTTGCTTGGCACCCGTGGCACAATAATGGAGTACAGCAGCCACTCTTTGGATGGCACTAACTGGCAGCACTCTGCAATTAAAATGGCTTTGCAAAAAAGGGCAGGAGGGTACAGTGGCCGGGTTGTGGGTCAGTGTAGAGGAAAGGAAGCCTCACTTTCTATCCCTCCTAATGGTGAAATGCAGCAAGGAATTCCCTGAGCTTAGCTACTCAGACGCTGTTATCTGAAGCTGTAAAAAGCGTTTCCACGGACCTGACTGTCACCTATGGCTCTGAGCCAGCTGTAATTAGCCCTTAAAAGGGCTGAAATAAACTTCTGTCCCTAATGAGTAGAGCGCTGTGTGTATAGCACACACAGTAGGATCAGTGACAGGAGCTGCTTGAGCGGTGACTGACACCAAGACGCAGAAGGCAGATAGTGCTGGGGGAAAATGTCCGTTTTTATAATGCAAGGACATGTGACATAGACAGCCTGTGACACATGCCCTTTCTTCTCTGGCAAAAAGTCCACTTAGCTGTGTGTGTGTGTCTGGGATTGGCTGACATGCTGGTCCGCCCCACTACACGCGCGCTTAGGGAAGGAAGAAAAAAAAATATGTCGATCGCCATTATCCCAGCAGCAGTGATCTAAACGCGCGGCCCCCGCACACTATACGCTGAAATTTGATAATAGTGTGAATCACAGTGACTCATACTATTACAGTGTAACGCAGCTAGTAATTAGCTAGGCTTTTTGCTGATAGAACGGTTCTAACGAACTTTTAGCAAAAAGCTCGAGTTCTAGTTCGATCTAGAACACCCCCCAAAATCACTCGAACCGCGAACTGGAGAACCACGGACCGCGCTCAACTCTAGTCAACAGTGTCGAAGGCTGCAGAGAGGTCAAGCAGACTAAGCAGAGAGTGGTCACCATTACGTTTTGCTGTCAGTAGGTCATTGGTCATTTTGACGGTTTCTGTTGAGTGTAAAGGGCGGAAGCCAGACTGTAAAGGATCTAAAAGAGAGTCAGAGGAGAGGTAGCGGGTGAGGTGGGAATAGACCAGGTACTCCAAGAGTTTGGAAATAAAGGGGAGATTGGAGACTGGTCTGTAGTTGTTTGCGCAAGATTGGTCAAGAGAAGGGTTTTTTTTAATAATGGAGTAATGATAGAGTATTTAAGGGAGGAGGGGAAGATACTAGAAGAGAGAGAGAGATTGAAGTATTTGTATTTGTGTGGCACCCCTGAGGCTCTGGTTTCCACAGTGTGCTGCACCTCAATTAAGGTGAGGTATCTATCTCAGGTAAGGGGGGTTAATCACCAGTGTTCCACATTCACACACCTTACATACAGCTTAGGAGCCTTCACACAGGGTGGGATGGCTCAGGGTAGGCAGGGGAGCGGCCATGATGACACATGGGACTTCCCTGGTCACAGAAGCCAGTGACCTGTGGGGCGGGTTCCATTTGGGGTAGAAATAGGCATTCACTCAGAGAGATCCGTCGGGACCTTAGTTCTGGCAACGCATCTTTGGAAAACTTGGACTTTGTTAGGCACGGGGTTTGGAGCGGGAGCTCAGCCAGGGTACCTAACAGCTGGGGGGGGCATCCTAGAAACGGGACATTCTCTCTCCTTCCCTTTCTTCAAATACCGGTGTTGGCTCCTAACCTGCCTGGGATTGACCAGAACCCATAACGGCGGTGACCAGTGCGACCGGGCTGGCAGCTGAAGTTGTGAGTAAACGACACCTTGAACCTGCAGAGACTGTGTTGTCTCGTCCTTACCGGCGCCACTGCCTAGCACTTAGGCGCCAACAGGTATTAAAACCCTCTTCATCCACCCGGGACCCGCTCCGCCTGTGGGGAGCAACACCATCCCGGCTGCAATAACACCTGTCCCAGCGAGGAATTCTGCAGCGGCGGCTACTGCCTGGCCGCATACCACAGGTTGTGTCACGACAAACTTTCCCCAAACACCCTGCTTTACCCACCATTTACTGGATGCCTTAGGGCAATGGAACTGGGCAAGGCCACCCGTGACATCGCCTGACCTGATCCGAAATGGCCCGGCGATGAGTAGATTGACCACCTGCCCCATGGGGCACTACATTTGCATTTATGTGCATGTATGTGTGTATATGTCGCGGGCGGAGGAGAGGACGCTGCGCTCTCCCACTGCTCGGGTTCGGCTGCCGCTGCTGCTGCGGCTGCTGCTGCTCGGTGGTGGCTCGAGCGGTTGGCCGGATCCCGGGGACTCGAGCGGCGTTCCTCGCCCGTGAGTGAAAAGGGGGATTTTTGATTGTGGGGGTTTTTGATTATTGTCCGTGACGCCACCCACAGTTGTGGTGATTTTGGTGACACCACCGCTGCTCTGGACGGGGATCCCGGGAGCGGTGACAGGGAGCAGCTTTGTTGTTATTTCTCCCCTCCGTGGGTCGGGGGCTGGTTGTCCCGGGGCCCGGTGATGGGGGTAGGGATGGATGGCAGGTGGGTTACAGGGCCTGGTGAGGTGCAGGGTCGCAGGGGCAGCGCTGTGCCGCACGGCACGGTGGTACTCACTCAGCCAATGATGAAGACACAGTTCTCGGTAAAACACACGGCTGGATGGACGGGTCCCACTGACGGCTACGGTGGTTTCTGCTCCCGGCAGGTTGATGGTGACTGCCTTTCCCTGCACCTAGATACGGTAGATGGTTCCAATGGGTTCCCACCGGTAACCCGCTCCCTGGCTTGGATATAGGCCGGAGGAGCCCCTTTTGCCCGCAGGCGCTGGCCCTGAGAAACGGTTGCCTTGGCGGTGGTGTGTCTCCCTCACTTGGTTGGACTGTTGCCTTCTGTCGGGACTTGGCTGTTGGGAAACCCAGGAGGTTCCCTTCACTAACGAAATTGGCAAATTCACAGCGACTCCTAGCCTTGCCGGGGTCCGTAAGCCCCTGCCAGATGGTGCTGACTTCTCTTTGTGTACCGGTCCGGTACTGCCGGACCACCGCCCA
This sequence comes from Anomaloglossus baeobatrachus, assembly GCF_048569485.1. Classification (NCBI taxonomy): domain Eukaryota; kingdom Metazoa; phylum Chordata; class Amphibia; order Anura; family Aromobatidae; genus Anomaloglossus; species Anomaloglossus baeobatrachus. The sequence continues at coordinate 222,279,685 of NC_134354.1, forward strand.
TCCACGGTCCTTACGGTAGACTCTGATAGGCCACTCCTGCAGACGGTCACCACCGTCTGCTGACCTTGCTGATCTGTCCGGGCCACACACCCGGACCAACTTCAGGCTGCTCAACTACTACTTCCTTCTGCTCACTTTCACCTCCAACTCTGGTCTCTCTCCACTCCTCAACTCATCTGCCTGCTTTTCCCGCCTCCAGGACTGTGAACTCCTTGGTGGGCGGGGCCAACCGCCTGGCCCACCCCCCTGGTGTGAACATCAGCCCCTGGAGGAAGGCAACAGGGGTTTTGTGTTTTGACTTTGGTGTGCCTGCTGGGAGTGTGGGTTGTGTGGGTGTTGTTCTCTGTGGCCCCTGGCTTGTCCAGGGCGCCACATATACATAGGTGTGCATGTCAGTGCATTTGTGTATATCAGTGTGTGTCTCCATGCATGTGTACCTGTCTGCTTTTGTGTGCATACATCACTTCTTTTAACATCATTGCTATTCACCATGCTATGAGGTCAGCGCGCAACCTCTGAGGAGTGGGGTGGCCATTTGACCACGCTGGATGTGAAGCCGCAAAAGGATGCCAGGGAGCACAAGAAGGTGAGAAGAATCTATCACTGGTAATCAGTGTATTACATATACACACTATACACTATATACAGAGCTCCTATCTATAAAGTCACTGGTGATGACTCTATTACTTGTACACTATATACAGAATACCTGTCTATAACATCACCGGTGATCATTGTATTACTAGTACACTGACACTATATACAGAGCTCCTGTGTATAATGGCACTGATGGTAATATTAATGTTATTATTGGTTTTTATTCATAATGATAATTGTAGTATTATTCGGTCACTATGTTGTCAGGTCATAGAGTGTTGGTATTTGACCCTTGTACGTGGTTGTATTCAGTCACTATGTGATAATATGTGGTCTGGTCATGACGTAGTGATTTTTCTCTCTTGTATGTAGTATTTGGTCATTATGTGATCTGGTCATAATGTCGCAGTATTTCTTGCTTGTATTTGGTATTATTTGGTCACTGTGTGGTCTGGTCATGGAGTGGCGGTATTTCTCTCTTGTATGTGGCTGTATTCAGTCATTATGTAGTGGTAATATATTGTCTGGTCACAGTGTGGCGGTATTTGTCCCTTGTATGTGGTATTATTGGTCTTTTTTTTATAGGGGATTGTGTTGTGTCTGGAAGTCACTACTTCTCTTTGATATTATCACGCTCCCCGGTGCCCGTGCCACGCTCCCCGGTGCCCGTGCTACGCTCCCCGGTGCCCGCACCTCGCTCCCCGGTGCCTGTGTCCCGCTCCCCGGCTCCCGTGTCCCGCTCCCCGGTCCCCTGCTCCACAGCCTCCATGCTCCTTCACCTGCGTCCTCCAGGTGACCCGGTCCCCGCTCCCCGTGCCCGTCTGCGACGCTGAGCCAGCCCGGCACTCCTGCCTCCTGTGCACCACTTCCTGCTCTGGCTTCTGGCACCTGGGACTCACGCATGCGCGTTAGCGCGCGCGCGCGCGGTCATTGACCCTCTCTTAAAGAGCCAGCATTCTCCAACAGGATATTGAAGACTCAGGTACAGGGTATATAGGGGGTTCCTTTTAAAGTGGGCGGGGCCTGTTCTTCGTGTTTAGTAAGCTAGGAGTCAGGTCCCCCTGTGCCTTGTCCCGTACTTACCTATCTTTCTTGTAGAGCCGCTCCTGTCTCGCCAACCGGTCCTGACGGTTCCAGAACTCCGGACGGTGACTGCCTGCCATCTCTTCAGTCCCTACCGTCTCCGATCCCTGGATCTGTGTGGTGAACGACCTCCTCGCTCAGCTGGTTCCGGATTCTGCCTGACATCATCCCGGCCTCCAAACCTGAGCTTCGTCACCCGGACTACCTTCAGAGACTCTGTGGTCCCAGGGACTTCTTCACTCCGGTCCTCTGAATGGACTGTCCTGCTACCCGTAGTGCTCTGGCTACCGGGCACCTTGCCCTCGGTGGAGTGCTCAGTCCAGTGGATCCACCTCCTGGGCCTACCCGTCCCCCTGGTCCTTACAGTAAGAACAGGCCATGGATCCCGCCGAAGCACTAGCGTCCCAGCTGGCCGGATTGCAGCAGGAACTCGGACGACAATGCGAGACCCAATCCCGCATGCTAGCCTTCATGACCTCAGTGGACACTCGCCTGAATACGCTGCAAGCAACAGCCACGTCCCTGGCATCACAGTCCACGTCCACAGCTCCCGTCGGAGCTTCCTCGGAAGCCTTTAAACTCCGCTTGGACTCTCCGCCCCGGTATGCCGGAGATCCTAAGACCTGCGAAATTACCCGATGGGGTTCCTCTTGCCACGAGAACTGTCTGAGGTCCATACAGCCCATCCGACGACCTCCAGTTCCGGAGTCCCTACCAGGACTGCCTTCGGCCTATTGGTCCTTCGCGGACGTTTTTGATAAAAAAAGAGTCAGAGGTACTGCCGCCACATCGTCCTTACGACTGTGCCATCGACCTACTGCCGGGAACCACACCACCTCGAGGACGGATATATCTTTTGTCCCCTGCTGAAACGAGGGTCATGTCTGCCTACATCACTGAGAACCTGGCAAAGGGATTCATCTGGAGATCCTCCTCTCCTGCTGGAGCAGGCTTCTTCTTCGTCAAGAAGAAAGAGGGCGACCTGCGCCCCTGCATTGACTACCGGGGATTGAACCAAATCACCGTAAAGAATAAATACCCCCTGCCGCTCATCCCCGAATTGTTTGATCGGCTTAGAGGAGCTCGTGTGTTTTCTATATGTCTGTGTGGTGGTATATCTGGATGACATCCTGGTCTTCTCTCCGGACCTACAGACCCACAAAGAGAACATGCAGCTGGTACTACAAAGGCTTAGAGAGAATCGCCTGTACGCCAAGTACGAGAAGTGTGTCTTCGAACAGTCGTCTCTTCCCTTCCTTGGTTATGTATTCTCCGATACTGGCCTGCAGATGGACCCAGAGAAGGTGTCTGCCATCCTCAAGTGGCCCCCTCCTTCCGGACTGAAGGCGATTCAACGTTTCCTCGGCTTTGCAAACTATTACCGTCAATTCATCCCTCACTTCTCTGCCTTGACTGCGCCTCTCTCTGCCTTGACCAAGAAGGGGGTAATCCGAAGGACTGGTTACCAGCGGCCGACGCCGCGTTTGGCTCCCTGAAGTGGGCGTTTGCTTCCTCTCCTGTGCTCCACTGTCCTGAGTTAAACCGACAGTTCACCTTGGAGGTGGATGCCTCCTCCTCTGGGGCCGGGGCAGTGCTCATGCAGAAGTCCTCCACCTGGAAGATGGTCACTTGCGGATTCTTCTCCAAGAGCTTCTCGGCACCTGAACGCAACTACACCATCGGTGATAGAGAGCTATTACCAGTCAAGCTGGCTCTCGAAGAATGGCGCTACCTTCTGGAGGGAGCAGTGTACCCCGTGATCATTTACACTGACCACAAGAACCTGGAATACCTGCGGTCTGCTCAACGACTGAACCCACGACAAGCCAGGTGGTCCTTGTTCTTTGCCAGGTTCGATTTTCAACTCCATTTTCAGCCCGCGGATAAGAACGTGCGAGCAGATGCCTTGTCCAGGTCTTTCGTGCCCATGGAACAGGAGGAGGAGACATCCCAGCTCATCATCTGCCCAAGTAAAGTCATTCCGGTGGCTCCTGTCACCCTGGCTCAGATACCCCCTGGGAAGACCTATGTCTCTGAAACCGACAGACAAAAAGTCTTACACTGGGGCCATGCCTCGAAAATAGCCGGGCCATGCTGGTCAGAAGAGAACATGGAGTACGATTGTCCGGCACTATTGGTGGCCATCCCTTCGCACGGACGTCGCGTCTTTTGTCTCAGCCTGCTCCTCCTGTGCCCGGAACAAGACCCCCAAACACCTGCCATATGGTCGTCTTCTGCCACTGCCAATTCCCTCCGTTCCGTGGCAACACATTGCAATGGACTTTATTACAGACTTGCCCTTGTCCTCCGGACACACGGTCATATGGGTCGTGGTGGATCGTTTCTCCAAGATGGCTCATTTCGTCCCTATGGCTGGACTGCCCTCTGCCCAGGAGCTCGCTGACACCTACATACAGCACATCTTCCGGTTGCATGGCTTTCCCTCACACATTGTGTCCGACAGAGGAACTCAGTTCACCTCACGCTTCTGGAGGGCCCTCTGCAAACATCTGGGAGTGGCTCTGGACTTTTCTTCGGCCTACCACCCTCAGTCGAATGGCCAAGTGGAACGAGTCAATCAGATCCTGACCTCCTTCTTGCACCACTACGTTAACATCCATCACGATGATTGGTTCACACTCCTTCCTTGGGCTGAATTCTCCCATAACCATCACGTCAGTGAGTCCTCCTCCAGCTCTCCCTTCCATGTAGTTTACGGACTTCAGCCTTCCGTCCCATTACCTGTATCCTCTACCTCGGATGTCCCTGCTGCTGATACCGTAGTCCGTGACTTCTCAACAATTTGGAACTCTGTCAAGGCGTCCCTTGGATGCGCTTCCCTGCGGATGAAGAGACACGCGGACAAGTGGCGTCTGGATCCTCCGTGTTTCTCTCCAGGAGATCTGGTCTGGCTTGCTTCCAAATATGTCCGATTGAAGCTACCATCATACAAGCTGGGTCCTCACTACATCGGGCCGTTTAAAGTCATCGGCAAGATCAATGAGGTCTCCCACAAGTTGCAGCTCCCGGCCACGATGAGGATACCCATCTCCTTCCACGTCTCCCTGCTCAAGCCGGTTGTCCTTGGTCCCTTCTCTGCTGATGCCAGTTCTGCTCCTCCTCCTATTGCTGACGATGACATCTATGCGGTAAGGGATATCGTGGCCATGAAGACCGTGCGGGGCCGGCAGTTCTTCCTGGTGGACTGGGCAGGGTATGGTCCTGAGGATAGGTCCTGGGAACCCCGGGAGAATGTGGGTACTCCCCTGATATGTGCCTTCCTGTCCCAGTTGCGGGGAGGGGGTACTGTCACGCTCCCCGGTGCCCGTGCCACGATCCCCGGTGCCCGTGCCACGCTCCCCGGTGCCCGTGCCTCACTCCCCGGTGCCCGTGCCACGCTCGCCGGTGCCTGCGCCTCGCTCCCCGGTGCCAGTGTCCCTCTCCCCGGTCCCCTGCTCTACAGCCTCCATGCTCCTTCACCTGCGTCCTCCAGGCGACCCGGTCCCCGCTCCCGGCGCCCGTTTGCGATGCTGAGCCAGCCCGGCACTCCTGCCTCCTGTGCACCGCTTCCTGCTCTGGCTTCTGGCACCCGGGCCTCACGCATGCGCGTTAGGGCGCGCGCGCGGTCATTGACCCTCTCTTAAAGGGCCAGCGTTCTCCAACAGGATATTGAAGACTCAGGTACAGGGTATATAGGGGGTTCCTTTCCAAGTGGGCGGGGCCTGTTCTTCGTGTTTAGTAAGCTAGGAGTCAGGTCCCCCTGTGCCTTGTCCCGTACTTACCTATCTGTCTTGTAGAGCCGCTCCTGCCTCGCCAACCGGTCCTGATGGTTCCAGAACTCCGGACGGTGACTGCCTGCCATCTCTTCAGTCCCTACCGTCTCCGATCCCTGGATCCGTGTGGTGACCGACCTCCTCGCTCAGCTGGCTCCGGATTCTGCCTGACATCATCCCAGCCTCCGAACCTGAGCTTCGTCACCCGGACTACCTTCAGAGACTCTGTGGTCCCAGGGACTTCTTCACTCCACTCCTCTGAACGGACTGTCCTGCTACCCGTAGTGCTCCGGCTACCAGACACCTTGCCCTCGGTGGGGTGCTCAGTCCAGTGGATCCACCTCCTGGGCCTACCCGTCCCCCTGGTCCTTACAGATATCAATATGGAAGATGAAGAATCCTTATTTCCAATAGAGATTAAATACTTGAATTTTTAACCCCTTATTGTCTTGTGAATATTACACTGTAACAAATATGCACTTACAGAGGTTCTCCAATGAAAACAAGTAATCGCCTATTCTAAGGCCATGTGCACACAGTGCGTATCTGGTCAGTATTTTACTTCAGTATTTGTAGCCAAAACCAGGAGTGGTAAAATCAGAGGAAAAGTATAATAGAAACACGGGCTCCACTTCTGTATTTTTCACCCACTCACTTTTACCCACAACTTATTCACTAATTGCTGGGACGTGCACCGATCGGCAAAATGTGCAATTTTTATGTCCATTAAGCCAGCTTTACACCTTACAATTAGGTATGCTATCTCGTATGCGATGTGACACGCCCAGGTCGCATATGCGATTGAATGAGATTGCACGTAGGTCGTTCATTTGCTGTCACACGTGCGTTAGTAGCCTATGTTAAATTGATCAATTTTGTGTGCGATCCTTTAGATCATGTGCTCTGTGACGTATGCATTGGGCACCCTTTTTTTTTTTTATTTATTGACTTGCCAAGCGTGTGTAATGTGTAGGGATGCGTTTTTACTATGTCATCTGCCATTCAGCTCTGCTACATGGCCGCTGACAGCAGACACAGACAGCCATGTAGCAGAGCTGAATGGCAGATGACAGCAGACACAGACAGAGCCGCACTGTCAGAATGAACTCGGGTGAACTTCACCCGACTTCATGGTCATGCTGCGGCTCTGTCTGTGTCGCGTCCTGATTAGCGGTCACCAGTGAAGGACTCACCGGTGACCGCTAATCCCCTGAGTAACTTAATTGAGCAGCCCTCTCTCATATACTCACCGATCCCCGATCCCCGGCGCTGCACGGCATTCACACTGCTCCGGCGGCTTTTACTGTTTTGAAAAAGCCGGCCGCCCATTAAACAATCTCGTATTCCCTGCTTACCCCGCCCACCGGCACCTATGATTGGTTACAGTGAGACACGCCCCCACGCTGAGTGACAGGTGTCTCACTGCACCCAATCACAGCAGCCGGTGGGCGTGTCTATACTGTGTAGTGAAATAAATAAATAAATAATTAAAAAAAACGGCGTGCGGTCCCCCCCAATTTTAAAACCAGCCAGATAAAGCCATACGGCTGAAGGCTGGTATTCTCAAGATGGGGAGCTCCACGTTATGGGGAGCCCCCCAGCCTAACAATATCAGCCAACAGCCGCCCAGAATTGCCGCATACATTATATGCGACAGTTTTGGGACAGTACCCGGCTCTTCCCGATTTGCCCTGGTGCGTTGGCAAATCGGGGTAATAAGGAGTTATTGGCAGCCCATAGCTGCCAATAAGTCCTAGATTAATCATGTCAGGCGTCTATGAGACACCTTCCATGATTAATCTGTAAGTGACAGTAAAAAAACACACACAGCCGAAAAAATCCTTTATTAGAAATAAAAAACACAAACAAATTCCCTCATTACCAATTTATTAACCCCGACAAACCCTCCATGTCCGGCGTACTCCACAGTCCTCCAGCGTCGCGTCCAGCTCTGCTGCATGGAGGTGACAGGAGCAGCAGAAGACACCGCCGCTCCGGTCACCTCCACGCAGGTAATGAAGACAGCCGTGCGATCAGCTGATCTGTCACTGAGGTTACCCGCGGCCACCGCTGCATCCACCGCTGGATCCAGTGACAGCGGGTAACCTCAGTGACAGATCAGCTGATCGCGCGGCTGTCTTCATTACCTGCGTGGAGGTGACCGGAGCGGCGGTGTCTTCTGCTGCTCCTGTCACCTCCATGCAGCAGAGCTGGACGCGACGCTGGAGGACTGTGGAGTACGCCGGACATGGAGGGTTTGTCGGGGTTAATAAATTGGTAATGAGGGAATTTGTTTGTGTTTTTTATTTCTAATAAAGGATTTTTTTCGGGGGTGTGTGTTTTTTTACTGTCACTTACAGATTAATCATGGAAGGTGTCTCATAGACGCCTGACATGATTAATCTAGGACTTATTGGCAGCTATGGGCTGCCAATAACTCCTTATTACCCCGATTTGCCAACGCACCAGGGCAAATCGGGAAGAGCCGGGTACTGTCCCAGAACTGTCGCATATAATGTATGCGGCAATTCTGGGCGGCTGTTGGCTGATATTGTTAGGCTGGGGGGCTCCCCATAACGTGGAGCTCCCCATCCTGAGAATACCAGCCTTCAGCCGTATGGCTTTATCTGGCTGGTTTTAAAATTGGGGGGGACCGCACGCCGTTTTTTTAAATTATTTATTTATTTATTTCACTACACTGTATAGACACGCCCACCGGCTGCTGTGATTGGGTGCAGTGTGACACCTGTCACTCAGCGTGGGGGGCGTGTCTCACTGTAACCAATCATAGGCGCCGGTGGGCGGGGTAAGCAGGGAATACGAGATTGTTTAATGGGCGGCCGGCTTTTTCAAAACAGTAAAAGCCGCCGGAGCAGTGTGAACGCCGTGCAGCGCCGGGGATCGGGGATCGGTGAGTATATGAGAGAGGGGGTAAGAGGGATAGACTGACATAGACAGAGAGTGAGGGACAGAGATAGTGACGGACTGACAGAGATTAGTGCATGACAGACATTGTGAGGCGCTTCAGAACGCAGCTTTTCAGCTCCGCTCTGAAGCGGACCTTTTTTAAGCTGCGGTGCAGAGCGCACACCTGCGCACATAGCATCAGACACCGAAATCGTATGAGGGATGTCAGACGTTACAGTTGACTAGTTTCGTACTACCAAACGTCCAATGTATGAGGAATAAACGACGTGTATGCGATCACCGTATTTTCGTTCAATATCGATCGCATGTAGGTTTCACACGCAAACACGTCACGAACGATGCCGGATGTGCGTCACTTACAACTTGACCCCGACGACGGATTGAAGGATTTATTGAAGTGTGTAAAGCAGGCTTTAGAGTAGAGCTCGTGTACAACTCGTCCCCTGATCCATTCATTCCCTCAGTGGCTACGATTGTTGTACTTTGCTTTTTCTTTAAGCCCCTAAAAGGATGAATGGAACTGCGGCAACACATCCGACCTGTCACTGCATTTTATAATGGGGATAAAAGTGCCCTGTCAGTGATAAAAGTTCCACATTCTTCCGATCAGTGCGGTTTCCACTGGTTGGATTCAGCAGATCAATAAATTATCACCTACCTAACTTGTGGATCTTGTGGATCGGTGATGATTTGGTTTCACCAAATAGCCCATTTAATGCAAACTGCTGTAATTGTACATCAGTTATTGTGCGCACAGTAGATGCACTGGAGCCACCTGTATTTTACAGACAAAGCTCCACTATAATGGGGATAACAGCTAACAGGTATTTGCATATAGTTGTAGGGTGGGCAACTAGAGTCAATTACCCCTGTGAGCCCCAGTCCGACACTGGATTTAAGCAAATGATAGGTCTATTGTCTTATGAGACAAGGTGAGTGCATAGCATTCACATTGCACCAAGTGGTTTTATTTTACTGCACTTTGAGAGTCTTTTCCTCTATTTTACTTGGTGATTTCCAATATTCATTATAATGACAATGTTATTTTTAACCGCTTCATCCCCGTCGATTTTCCGTTTTTCTTTTTATCCTCCCCTTCTTCCAAGAGCCATAACTTTTTTATTTTTAAGTAAATATTGCCATATGAGGGCTTGTTTTTTTCAGGCAGGACGAGTTGTACTTTTGAATGAAACTATTAGTTTTACCATAGAATGTACTGAAAAATGGGAACACAATGTCAAGAAGTGCGATGAAATTCCAAAAAAAAGTGCAATTGCACGATTGTTTTTTGGGGTTTAAAATTTACCATATGCACTATATAGTAAAAGTGATCTGGCAATATGATTCCCCAGGTCAGTACGAGTTCGTAGATACCAAACATGTAAAATTTTACTTTTTTGTAATTGGTAAAAAAAAAAAATCAGAAGTTTGTCCAAAAAAAGAATAGCGCTTTTGTTGCCATTTTCCAATACCCGTAGTGTTCTCAGTTTTTGAGGATCTGGGGCTCAGTGAAAGCTATTTTTTTGCATTTTTAATTATCGTATTTTTCGCTTTATAAGACGCACTTTTGTTCCCCCAAATGTTGGGGGAAAGTAGGGGGTGCATCTTATAATCCGAATATACGGATTATATACTGCAGGGCCCAGGGGAGGTGGGGGCAGCTCTGGAGCGGTGCTGGAGGCTGAGGCAGACTGGTGGTGGCTGGTGAAGGCTGCAGGAGGCAGCAGGAGATCTCCTGCTCCCGCTCATATAATATGCACTGCCACTGTCCATCACCGTGGTGCTGAAACCGCACCGCGGTGATGGGCTGGGGGAGCGGCAAATATTATATGTGCCTGCACCCCCCCTTTGATGGCACATACCCCCCTGTGTTATATATGGCCCCCATGCTGCTGCCCATAGTAAAATAAAAAAGCTTTACTTACCTCCAGCGCTGATCTCCGGTGTCTCCCCGGTCTCCCTGCTGCCGCTGTGATCAGGCACGCAGAGATGATATAACTCTGCTGTGCCTATCACATGACCGTCACCGAGAACCAGGAAGTGCAGGAGCTCAGCAGCACGGAGGGAGACAAGAGGGAAGACAACGATGGAGAAGGTAAGTAAAGAGTATTTTATTTTACTATCAGCAGCAGCATGGGGGCCATATCAAATACAGGGAGATGTGTGTCATCTATAGGGGGCCATGGGCAGCACAGGAGGATGTGTGCCATCCATAGGGGGCCATGGGCAGAACAGGGGCATATGTGCCATCCATAGGGAGCCATGGGCAGCACAGGGGGATGTGTGCCATCCATATGGGGCTATGGGCAGCACAGAGTGACATATGCCATCCATAGGAGACCTGTGCCAGCTGTAGGAGACATCTGCCATCTATAAGAGACCTGTGCCAGCTGTAGGGGACGTGTGCCAGCAATAGGGGATGTGTGCCATCAATGGGGAGCATGTGGCATCACTGGGGGACATGTGCCAGCGCAAGGAGGCTTTATTCAATATAAGGGGGCCATATGCAGATTAAGGGGGCTAATTTTAGGATTGGGGGCTATGAGGGACATATACCCTATATGATTTGTTAGACAGACACTGGCATTATAAGACGGACCCCATTTAACATTAAAAAAAAACATTTTCTCTTTTCCTTCACCAAATTTGGGAGTGCGTCTTATAATCAGGTGCGTCTTATAAAGCGAAAAATCTGGTAGACCATTTTTGTATAGATGCAGCGTTGTGATCGCCTGTTATTGCATTTTAATGCAGTGTTGCGGCGACCAAAAAAAACGTAATTTTGTCGTTTGGAATTTTATTATCACTACACCGTGTACCCATCAGATTAATTGATTTTATAGTTTGATAAATTGGGCATTTCTCAATGCAGCAATTCCAATATGTGTATTTTTTATGTTATTGGTTTAAAATATTGAACATTTGTTTGATTTTTTAATATTTTTTAAAACTCTTTTTTTACTTTTTATACTGATTTTAGTACTCCCCCTAGGAGACTTTATGCCTGCACAGTCTGATTGTTTCTCCTGATCAGAGCACTCTGATCTTCAGAAATGCTGTGTTCCTGTGAGTGCCGGTGGTCTGCCGACAATCACAAGGAGTGAGTCATCACATCGACAGGGGTCATCATCTGATCCCATGCTGTCTTGGCAACACATTGACACCTCTTGATCGAGGTCCCTGCCGGAGTGCACTAGATAACGCTGTCAGAGCTTGATATCTGTGCCTGTTAGCAGCACATGTCTGCTGAATAGAACACCAGACATGTGAAGGGATTACCGCGGTCTCGCCACGAAAGCCCACGGTGATATACATCCTAGGTCGCGGAGGGATTAAGGGCACCATGTCAGGATGTGCTGCAGAAGGCCAAAGAAGAGGGAAGTCTGCAGAGACGAGCTGTGGATGTGAAGTCATTATGGAGTCAGGCACATGAGAAAACAGCGATCGGTGAGTGAATTATCACAGACATTACACTATGCTAACAGATTTAGGGGAAACAATTACCATATTGTTTCTTTAATGTTTGCAGAAAAATCTACTTTTATTTAATATGCAAATGAGGGCGCTTTGATGCAACGTTGGTGTGGTCTTTGCTTTGGTGCACAGTTATGCCCTCATATTTGTATTTTAAAGCCAGTCTTTTGTATTTATTGACAGCGCTCCATTGGTAAAAGTAGTTGCTGCCTAAAATCATCTTGCAAAAAAGCTCTTGTGCACTGACAATGGATGAGCACAGCCGCATACTCCAAGTGTCAGTGTGCACTCAATGTGGCTGTAGGCTCCTTATGACTCCTGGCACTTGTCTCATTTTGGCTGCCCTTTGAATGACCTGTAAAAAGGAGGGGTGTTAAATGAGCAGACATTTTTATGTATTTGTCAAACTTGTATGCCGCCCCTCTCCAAAGACTATAGGGTGCTTTACATGCTGCGACATTTCTAACGATATATCGTCAGGGTCACGTTGTTAGTGACACACATCCGGCGCCGTTAGCAACATTGCAGCATGTTACACCAAGGAGCGACGATCAACGATCGCAAAAACGTCAAAAATCGTTGATCGTTGTCACGTCGCTCCTTTCCTTAATATTGTTGCTGCTGCAGGTACGATGTTGTTCGTCGTTCCTGCGGCACCACACATCTCCTTACCTGCGTCCACCGGAAAATAAGGAAGGAAGGAGGTGGGCGGGATCTTTCGCCCGCTCATCTCTGCCCCTCCACTTCTATTGGATGGCTGCCGTGTGATGTCGCTGTGACGCCGCACGAACCGCCCCCTTAGGAAGGAGGCGATTTGCCGGCCAGAGCAACGTCGCAGGGAAGATAAGTCCGTGTGATGGGTATAAGCGATGTTGTGCGCCATGGGCAGCGATTTGCCTGTGTCACACAACCGACGGGGGCCGGTACGCTTGCTAGCGATATCGATACCAATATCGCAGCATATAAAGTACCCTTCAGAGTGGCTCACAACATAAAAATGCAAAATACAAAGTTTTAAACAAATAGAAACATTATACAAAAAATCAATTAACCTTATAAAACATTAAAAACTCAACAAACATATCCTAGTTACACCAATTTCTATAAATTATTAGCCGTAGTCAACACTAACGGTCCCAGGCCTGCCGATATAGGTACGTCTTAAGGTCTTTACGGAATGCCAGTAGGGTAGGGGCAATACAGAGCTCTAGGGGGAGATTGTTCCAAAGAGTTGGGACTGCTATGGAGAAGGCTCTAACCCTGGGAGTCAACAGTCAACAGTGGCTTATTGACGAGACTCAGAGGAGGCCTTCCCTATGGGTCCGGACTGGTCACTGGGACACATGAGGCAAGAGACAGTCTCGGAAGTATGCTGGTCCTATGTCATGTAGGGCTTTATAGGTAATCACCAACACCTTGAATTGTACTCGGAAACTAATCGATAGCCAGTGCAGCTCGCGAAGTGTTGGTAAAATTTGGGAATGTCTAGGAAGTCCCACGATGGCTCTTGTGGCTGCATTCTGGACTACTTGCAGTTTCCGAATGCTTTTCAAGGGTAGCCCCATGTAAGGAGTGTTGCAGTAATCAATCCTCAAAGTAATAAGGGCATGGGCAACTGTGCGCAGAGCCTCATGATCCAAATAAGGGCGCAACTGGTGCACCAGTCGAGCCTGGGCAATTGCCCCCCTCGCCACAGTCGATACATGGTGGTCTAATGTTAGCTGTGGATCGAGGATGACTCCCAAGTTGCGAACCTTCTTCGACGGGGTAATAAACTCCCCCCAGGCTAATGGCGGGACAGTTTGAATTGTCTCTAGGAGGAAATACCCAGAGCCACACTGTTTTGTTGGGATTCAGCTTGAGCCTATTATCACCCATCCAGATCCTCACAGCCTCCAGACACCGACACATCACCTCTGCTGCTTCATTGACTTGGCACAGGGTGGAAACATACAGCTGAATATCATCCGCGTACTGATGACAACGTACCCCGTGTCGTTGGATGATCTCACCCAGCGGTTTCATGTAAATGTTAAATAGCAGGGGGGAGAGGACCGACCCCTGAGGCACTCCACAAGGGAGATGCCTAGGAGACGACCTCTGACCCCCCATTAACACCAACTGCGACCAATCAGAGAGATAGGAGGAGAACCACCATAAAACAGTGCCTCCCAATCCCTCCAATTGGTGTAGAAGGATACCATTATCGATGGTATCAAAAGCTGCTGAGAGGTCAAGAAGCACCAGAATAGAGGATTCACCCCTATCCCAGGCCCATCAGAGATCATCCATCAATGCGATCAAAGCAGTTTCAGTAGAGTAGCCAGGCCTGAAACCACACTGTAAGGGGCCTAGATAATTGGTCTCATGCAAGGACCGCTGGAGTTGGAGTGCCACCACCTTCTCTACAACCTTCCGAAGAAAGGGAAGGTTGGAGACCGGGCAGTAGTTGTTTAAAACAGCTGGATCCAGGGAAGACCTCGTGAGGAGGGGGTGCACAATTGCCTCCATGTAAGGAGACGGAAAGGATCCCTCCTTCAAAGAAGCATTCACAATCTCCTGGATCCAGCTCCGTGTTACATGCCCCCACATCACTAGGATCTCTTCTCTTCACTGAAGCAATTTGGTTGCTACTCTTCTAGGGCATCAAGTGGCAGCCACAGGCACACCAGAATCCACTTGATATGCAAATATAAGAGCGTAAGGGTAAACCAAGACATAGGCCATGCCAAGGGTGGACTGAAGCTGCCTCATTTGCATATTAAAAAGTAGATTTTTCAGCAAATATTAAAGGGGTTGTCCAGTCTATAAGGACAAGTATGCAGTCACTCTCTGTGACTTCAGACTTGTGAGTCCTCCCAGGGCACTCACTGTGCCCTGCGAGGATTCGCAGGTGTCTGAACCAGGAATGGTGGTCAACTATGCGGGAATGGCGCAGACACTGGTGAATCCTTTCAGATCACAGTGAATGCATTGGGAGATTCACAAGTCTCCAATCAGAGTGACTGCAGACTTGCCAATATAATTGACCCCTTTAAGCTTAACTGTATATGATTTCAAGAGCTACATCCCCTATATTAATGTTTATACAATTTAATTGGCATTTGGGTGACAGACTCCCTTTAAGTAAGCTTAAAAATCATTCCACCCAATAAATTAACATTTTGCTTGTGTATCGGGTGATCGGACAGCCTGTTTAGTAAGACTAATAATCAGTTTCCGATTATTGGCAGCATTGTAAATGCACCTCAAACAGTAAGTAAACGTTTGGGAGATTTTTTTCACTTTATGCTGAATAATTCTGAGCATATTGGTGAGGAATCTGGTCCTGAGACCCTCAACCACAGCTAAAATGTCATGTTAGAAGAGTGCACACAGCACAAGAGCACATGCAGTAGAAAGTCATAGTCTTGTCTCCTAAGCTGTTCAGGACCCAGACCCACATTGGCAGAGGTGATAGTTACAACACTAAGGAAATCCTGAAAACATGACCCATTGGTGGCTCTTGAGGAATGGAGTTGGGAAACACAGTTCTTCAGCAGAATACCAGAAGGACACCTTCCCCTCTCCTCCAAATTAAAATGTGCCATTTACTGTATAATATTGAAAATGCCAGTCTATCTGTTACCACCACATCCCCTATGACTAAGCTATAGTATCTCAATAATGATATGCTTACTAGAATTATTTCCATGAAATACCATGACTTCAATTGGAAAAAACACAATTTTGTTTTGGATGCGATCTAAACCGAATACTGATACATTGTGATGCTCCTAGTGCAAGGCCTGAAAGGGTAATGTATAAAGCAGAGATAAGATAAATTTACAATGTTCATCCTATGTCCACTGATATGTATTAATGCTGATATTATATAATCTGATAACAGATTTAGTATTTGATCAGCTGCTGAAGATGCAAAATTCATCATATTAGAAAATATACAATGAAGGCTGGAATACTACGCCTCATTATGCATTAAAGCTACTTCAGTGTAGAACTTGCTGTATGAAATGTATATTTTTTGGTCTAGATATCTATCGTCTTCAATGTTGAAGG
Organism: Anomaloglossus baeobatrachus; assembly: GCF_048569485.1. NCBI lineage: Eukaryota > Metazoa > Chordata > Amphibia > Anura > Aromobatidae > Anomaloglossus > Anomaloglossus baeobatrachus. Next base: position 222,295,599 of record NC_134354.1, read on the forward strand.
CTGATACAAGCAGCCTAAAAAAATGACAGGTTCATGTTTGTGATGGGGAAAAAAATATTGTGTCAACGGATAGAACACAAAAGCTCTGAATAATTAACATCACAGAGTGAGATGTATTATTAATAACTTCGTTCCTCATGACCTGATAAAGATAAAAGTCACAAGCAAGATAAGCTGGAGAGTTACAGAAAGTTTTAGAACAATCATGCTACATTTTGGTCAGATCTTCCTGCTAAAGAAATAATCTGGAATGGAAGTAATCATCAATTTCATATTTAATAATGATGTTGTTATGATAATATAATGTATGTTTGTATAATATGTTTGTTTTACAGTTTTTTGGACATTATCAATATATAGTCAATAATGGATTAACCCTATAGGTCTCTTATTGATCAGAATTAAGGTGCCAAGGTTTGGCATTTTTCTGATTTACACAGATACAGCAGTGTACAAAGAAGTGTGACTATGCCTGGTTCTGCAGCTTAGCCCATTCAAATAAATGAGGCTGAAAGAGGGGTGAGCTGCAGTGCACAGCACAGACAGGGGGGATATATCACTGGTGCAACTTGTGTAGCCACAAGAGGTAAGGGGACCCATTTCCACCTCTAAAGCAGGCAGAATTTTATATTCAGGGATAGCGTTAGGCAGGGAGAGCAAACTGGGCAATTGCCCAAGGTCCCCAGTATCTGCATCAGGAGCTATGGCTCTTGGAAAAGGGGAGAATAAAGCAAAAATTAAAAAATGGAAAATCACACAGGGATAAAAGGGTTAAAATCCTTGTAATAGCCATATAATAGCACAAGAGCTCCTTGCAGGCTTCATTCTTCAAATGTTCATGATAGAATTATTTTATTAGTGTGTTAGTAAACCCATCAATAAAATGTAATTAGGATTAAAGTACCTCCTTAATTCCTAACTTTGAAGACAGTTATCAGGTAAGCAGAACTTACAAGGCATTAAAGGGTTATTCCCATCTCCAAGTTCCTATCCCAATATGTAGTGTGGAGGTCACCTGAGCTGTAGTTTGTTTCTTTAAACGTAATAAGAATATCTGTGTATGTAAATAATCAAAATATAGATGTAGTTGCATAATAATCTGTCTGTCTATGTAGCCATCGCATAGACCCATAATATAATTCTAAGCTGTATAGTCATGAAGGAGTTAACCAAAGATAATGAAGCCAGGATGTGAAGCTGCAAAGTCTTATCAGTAGAGTTCGTACAGAAAGAATGTACAAGAAACAAACAATGTGCTGGGAGAAAATAGGGAGTGAAATACTCCTTAAGGTCCAGTCACACTAAGCAACTTACCAGCGATCCCAACAACGATAGGGATCGCTGGTAAGTTGCTAGGAGGTTGCTGGTGAGCTGTCACACTGCGACGCTCCAGCGATCCCACCAGCAACCTGACCTGGCAGGGATCGCTGGAGCATGGCTACACGAGTTGCTGGTGAGCTCAACAGCAACCAGTGACCAGCCCCCAGTCTCCTAGTTACAGCACACATCAGGTTAATTAACCCGATGTGTGCTGCAGCTAAATGTGCACAGAGCAGGGAGCAGCGCACAATGCTTAGCGCTGGCTCCTTGCTCTCCTAGTTACAGCACACATCGGGTTAATTACCTGATGTGTGCTGCAGCTAAATGTGCACAGAGCAGGGAGCAGCGCACAATGCTTAGCGCTGGCTCCTTGCTCTCCTAGTTACAGCACACATGGGGTTAATTTCCTGATGTGTGCTGTAGCTACATGTGCACAGAGCAGGAGCCGGCACTGACAGTGAGAGCGGAGGAGGCTGGTATCAAAGGTAAATATCGGGTAACCAAGGACAGGGCTTCTTGGTTACCCGATGTTTACATTGGTTACCAGCCTCAGCAGAAGCTGGCTCCCTGCTCACTGCACATTAGTTGTTGCTGTCTCGCTGTCACACACAGCGATCTGTGCTTCACAGCGGGACAGCAACAACTAAAAAATGGCCCAGGACATTCAGCAACAACCAACGACCTCACAGCAGGGGCCAGGTTGTTGCTGGATGTCACACACAGCAACATCGCTAGCAACGTCACAAAAGTTGTTCGTTACCAGCGATGTTGCTAGCGATGTTGCTTAGTGTGACGGGGCCTTTACTCCCTTTTTCTAGCTTCAAGGTTAGAGATGTAAACTGTGTAATTGGGTTTCTTCCAATACATGAGCTCACTGGATGACGCTGGCTGAAAGAGAGAACATGTCTGTGTTCATTGTCTTATACATTGATATATCGGCACTGATATACAGCTAATACGGCACCGTCTCTGAATATCCCGAATGAAGACTCCAATAGCAGTCTTCACCCAAATTCCTCCCTTGACAGTAGTAGGTGTAATAATAATAATAATAATATTGGCAAATACCTCCAATTAGAAATGTAGTATAGTTCTCCTGATGTAGCCATGTCTCTTACTTCATGTGCAGGGTGTTGTAGGACCTTAGGTATCCATAGTTACGACCACCAGCAACTAACTGTCACTATATGAGTGGTCTTAACCTAAGGTCCTGCAATGCCTGAACATGATGGAAGTGACATAGTGAATCAGAAGAACTATACTACATTTATAATCTGAGTTATTTGCTATTATTATTATTATTACTATTATATCACCTACTAAATATTAAGACAGGATTTTGGAAATGGGAATACCCCTTTAAGTTCCACATTTCCACTGACCCCATAAGATCACAAGACAGGAAAATGTTGTCATAAGGATTTTTGAACACCAGGAATTTAACTTTTTTCTGTGTAAACATAGAATGAAGTATATACACAGTAGTAACTCTTTGTTAAAAATTACATTTAAATAGATGATCCTAAGAAAACGTTCTTCTTACCGACTCTTCGTTTGTAAAACCTATTTTATTAAACAAATATAGGTAATTCTTAGTGAATCCCTTGCCGACTAATGACGTACCTACAGTATATGTTATTGGTCGTGTCTGTTATCTTATGTGCACACATGTGCAGCTAACAGGCACGGGAGGATCAGCAATCCATCCACACCTGTTAACTAGTTAGATTGTGCCGCGGCACACGCTTTGTGAGTCCGTCTACAATGGACGTATATGTCCATGAGGGCGCAATATTTTCGTTTATATGAAAAAGAGGACAATGTGCAGAGAGTATTAAGAGAAGAATTTCCCCTGATGAGTATCTGAATAATACGAAACGCGTTGGGATTATGCGTTCTCTGCCCTAACAGTCATAAAGTAACGGGAAGGTATTATATTGTATTTATGAAGCCACCAGATGGTGACCTATAACCTTTACCGGTCGTTCTGATGCCCATTATCCTGTAAACGGTAAGATTCCTAGCTTTGTCTATAAGAGGGACCCATGCTATGTTGAAGGTGGGATCCCTGCTATAATACAGGTACTTACTGTGATCTGAAGTCCCACTATTTTGAAACCCGACCACCACACAAAAAAGGCGGATCCTTATGTGGGTGGATTGCTGGGACGGTTCTGTATTAGTGTGCCGGACACCTACCCCTAGCCCATTTGAGCTTGGTGGCTAGTTTGGGTGGGTGCCTTTGTTTTTATGACACGTTTTTATTTAATGACCTTTTTGGTCATTTCTTAATGAACACATTAAAAGTTATATTTTAGGTCTTGTTCTTTCAAGTAATTTGTCACCCTCTAGCTATTTCTGCAATCCCCATTAGGGTGTTATAACAAATATATTTCTGCTGAATATCTATAGAAAAGAGAAACAGCATCATCCAGTTTATCGATAGTAGTGCCTCTGCCAAGAATATTGCCAAAATGCATGCTGTGAGTGCCATGACAGTTGTAAGAATTCGAAATGAAGTCCGTCCATCCATTCAAAAGCCAAGACTTAAATGTCCAGGAAAAATATCAGAGTCAACAACTATACTCATCTCTAGGTCTATCAATTCTTGCAGTGGAGGTGGCTAGTATGCTTTGTACTAGTGAGATTGCAGATGTCCACGTAAGAAATGTGTGTAGCACATTCCACATGTCTGGAATGGTGGCCTGAAAAAAGTGAAGAAGCTTTGACTTCAATATCTTTATAAGAAGTATCAGCTCGAGTTTGCAAAAAAGTGGACAGTAGAAGACTGGAAACTGGTGATTTGGAGCAATGAGATGAAAGTCAATAGACTAGTCACTAGGCTCTTAAGGGACAAATGGATTTGGAAGAAACAAGGGTAAAAGGGGATAACTGATTGAGAAATTGAAGGAACTGTCAAGTTTGATGAAGGAAGCCTGATGTTATGGGATTGTTTCACAGCCAAAGGAGTTTGATACTTAACCAGGATCACTGATGGTCTCATTGCTGAGCTTTATGTGAGTATCTTACAAGACAAGTTACTTTGTACACTCAAATCCTATGGATATGAATAAGATGACATAGTGTTCCAGCAGGACTACGACCTGAACCATATGTTGAGATTGGCAAATAAATGGTAGAAGTAGTGGTGCTGGATTGGCCCCTACAGTCCACAGACCTCAACTCAATCGAACACTTTTGGGTACGGTTGAAGGAAAAGCTGTATACATACCCAAGTGTGTCAACTAGTTTTAACCAATATTGGTAATTAGATTTTGGTTGAGAAATGCTTCAATCTGATCGAGAGCATGCCAATAAGGATTCAGTTACTGTTGAAAGACAAAGGTGGATTTACAAAGTATTAACAAAAATTATGAAAAATAAAATGTTAAAATTTGTATTTTTAGCAGCACAGTTGTAACAATGTAGTGACATGACAAGAATCTGCATAACTAAATATAGTAAATAGTTGTACTATGTATGAGAGTTGTGGAGGACATGGTGGGTTGTGGTGAACATCATATTGTTTATGAAGGATTTGTAGTAGGCATCATACTATTTATGGCGTCTTGTGGTGGATATCATACTATTTATGGGAGGGATGTAGAGGTCATCAAACTGTGCATTGAAGGGTAGGAAATCATACTTGGAAGCTTGTAATAGACATCATGCTATCTATTGGGGGCTGCGGAAGTAATCATACTGTGCATTGGGGGATGTAGAGGCCATTATACTTTGTGTCTGTGGTTTGGAGGATCTGTGGTGACCATCATACTATGTGTACATGTTATACTAGGCATTATTACTGTGGTGGGGCAAAAAGGGAGCATTATTTCTTACTCTGCAGATGCAAGTTGAGACTGGATGACTTCATTATAGTGGTCTGGACCAGATGGAAAAGATGAAAAAAGTGAATTTCTCCAATCAGGAAGAACATCAAGTGTAAGTCCCTGGAAATATTGAGAAAACTGAGGTACTCTAATTTCAAAATATTCATTCTCTAGATGTAACTCCATTAACAACCAACATATATTTTTTTTATTTTAGAATTTTAGGGAAATTCTTCTACCTCTGCAATTTAGAAGGAGATTGCAGCTTTACGTGCCATAACGTTTGTCTTCAATTGTTATATGCAGATTGATAAAACAGAGTAAGATGGAGAGAATATAAGATTTTGCTTTTTCTTGACTTGACTTTAGAAATTAGTGTAATAGACTGTTTGAAACAGTGGACTATTCTTCCAGAAAAATCTCAGATAAACACAATAATCAACTGGGACAGATGAGCAATGGAGAGTAACTAACAAATCAGCTTATTTCACATTTTCCTTTAAAGAACAATATAACATATAGGCCACTTTAAACAAGAAGGTCTTAGCCTGCACAAATGTACACACAAGATGAAGAGGACACAGACAAGATCTTATGTTAACTTTACAGTAAAAAATATGAAATGAAAATAAAAATAAAAAAATGGACTGTGCTACATTACCAGACACCGCAACAACAATATGTATGGTTCCATAATGAAAAGTTATAACTATTAATGTTTCGGAAACTGGCACAGAACGTTTATTATAATGTTATATTCACACATGTTGGTTTTATTACGTTTTTCATTTTTGGGCAAACCAGACTTATTAATGGGGCAGCCTATTCAAGGCCACAACATTGAGACTATAATTGCCTGAAGAAGGCTTATGTCTGTCCTTCTTTGAGATGAAGTATGGAGATCAGTAGAAGAGTAGAGTGGGTTTAGAAGTGGAGCTATGGGGATTGGCTTTATTTTTTAACAAGTTTATGAAAAATAAAGTTTAAAACTGTTATTCCAGGTCTGTAAAAAAAGAATCAAAAGTTATATTTTCTGTTTAACTCTTTCTTAAATGATTTAGAGACCCAGACAATTTTGGACTTAGCTACATCCCTAAAATATAAATGCATCATTGTATTCCAGTGGTCATTAGATTTCCTTTCTTTGTTTTTTTCTTTCTCAGTGATTAATATGAAGAAAATTATTTTTATTGAAAAAGTATTGACTTCTCATGGGGTCAATTGTATATATACAGTATATATTTAGAATATCACACAGATTAAGGTATAGGTGAAAAAACAGACTCATTTCCATGACTGTTCTGAATCCGATTTTCAACTCTTTTTGATTCTTGGAATTTATTCAAATGCAAACAAAAACCCTAAAAAAAAATCTGATGGCTGATTCTCAAACTTCTCTCAGCAAACAGTTAGTGAAAAATTACACCAGTAATTTTTTTGGTAAGCAAAAAAATGTTTCTTTTACATCCATGCTTTGGATACAATTTGTATCCGTTCTTGGTGAATGTGTCAGTTTTTACCATCGGTTTTTCATCAGTGAGATGAAAAAATAATAATAAATTGCACAGCTTCTCTTACCCACTCCAATACTTTAAATAGGCAGCACATTGATAGCACACAGATGGCAATGTTTTTATTGATGAAGATGGTTTGGATCAAAAATGGAATGTCTCCATGATTTTGTTTTTGCAGACACACAGAAAACATAGATCCACAGATCATAATGGACACATGATCAATTCATGAAAAACATGGATAGAACATGTACATAAAATAGATATGTGAAAGAGAGGCCTTAGGGCGGCATCACATGCTACGATATATCAGGCGATATGTCGTTGGGGTCACGGATTCCGTGACGCACATCCGGCATCGTTAGAGATATCGTAGAATGTGACCGCTACGAACGTCTGTGAACGAGCAAAAATACTCACCTTATCGTTGCTCGTTGACACGTTGTTCAATTTCAAAATGTCGTTTCTCCTTCTGTGCTCCGGATGTTCATCGTTTCCGAGGCAGCAAACATCGCTCCTTGTGACACCCTGGGAACGACGAACACAGCTTTCCGGCATCCCGCCAGCAATGCGGAAGGAAGGAGGTGGGCAGGATGTTACGTCCTGCCCATCTCCGCCCCTCTGCTTCTATTGGTCGGCTGCTGTGTGACATCGCTGTGACGCCGAACGTCCATCCCCCTTCAGGAAGAGGATGTTCGCCGCCCACAGCGACGTTGTCCGGGAGGTAAGTACGTGTGACGGGGGTTACCGACTTTGTGCGCCATGGGCAACTAATTGCCCGTGATGCACAAATGACGGGAGCGGGTACGATCGCTTGTGCGATCGCACGATAGATCGTACCATGTGACGCCGGCCTTACAGAGACCCCATCCTAACGTAGTAGTAAATTTATAAACCAGTTGTTAATTAGCACGATTTATAGAATTTTCTTCATTGATTAAGTGATTGTAATAATCAAAGATTCTTTGGAATGCAAATATTTTTCTCAAAAATTTGAAAAAAATACATTTGTATTTAAACTCAGTACAGTTGTTGTAATGGGAAAAACAATTTGTAAACAGAGACAAGATTATCGCTGACTAGTATCTGTAGTCACCTATATCATGAATAAGTTATGGTCTCCATCAGTGACCTAGTTTTAGATTTTGCACATAATAGTTACAGCTGTATGCTGTGATAAGTGGCTCTCTAATGTAATGCTCAGGGCACGTTATCTGACTAACATTCATCATGAACGTGCTACTTAATGATGGATTACTACAGCACGGCAACCGTTATTCTGATTAGTAGATGAGACACAGATTAATCTTTAGACCAGCAACAAAAGTTATAATCTCTTGATCGAATATTATTTTTATTTATTTAGTTTTATTCTGTGTATATTTTTGTTTTATTGTGCAAAGGTTGCCCTTTAGGAAATCATATGGTGTAAACTAAGATCTACATCTACATCTGAGACATGAAGAATGTCAACTTGCAGTGTGGCTTATAGGTGACAAAAGGGCAACATGCAGTCCCAGTGGGACAACGGAAGACTCTTCAGTGGGCCTGGGGACCTTAGTGAGTCCCCAAGCAGGACATAGAGGGGGATCGCTGGTAGCAGTGCTGCTTCAACCGAATCTGCATTCTTGGATGCACATTCAGATGAAATGTATGCTTCCTGCATAGTAATAGTTAAAATGGCCACCGACTTATCAGAGGCCTGCAGTTGACATCAGTGTACCTGTCAGGGGTAATAAATGGCAGTGGCATCATATGCTACCTATAGCAGGTGTGCTGATCAGCTGCTGGCCTCTGATAGGCCAGCAAGTTTTTTAATGATCGCACCTGATATGAAGCAGCAAGAGGACGCCACAGGAGTGAGATAATGTAAGAAGAATCTTTATTTTTTGTCTGTTACAGAAGAGTGGCAGGATGAAGGTAATAGTGGCCTAGGATGAGGGAAAATAGGGCACAGGAAAGATGTCATAGGGACACAGGACAGGGAACACAAGGGCTTAGGGCGGGGGACATAGGGGCCCAGGATAGGGAGAGATAGCGGCGCAGAATGGAAGACATAAGGACCCAGGATGTGGGACATAGGGGCACATGATGGATGAACATAAGTGCACAGAATGGAGGATACAGGAGCTCAAGATAGAGGACATAGGAGTTTAGGAAGGGGGACCTAGGGCCCAGGACAGTCATAGCCAGTTTAAGACCAAGTGGGGCCCTAGGCATAAGTTAATTGTAGAGTCCCAACTACTAAAATATTGCACCATGACACAAAAACATGTAAGTTCCATTTTCAAGAGCAGATTTCATACCTTTAAAGGAACCATGATCTAATATATTAAAATAATTCAACACTTGTGTATCAGCCTCCTCACATAGGTTGACAAAGAACGATGTGGTTAGAATGATCACTAAAAGTGTCATGTTATCACTCAGCAACACATGTTCTGTTTACACTCGACAATGTGCTGAAAAAAATAATAGTCCTCAGTCTTAATGAACAGGTCCCACTAGTGTAAGATATACCTAATTCATTAAAAGACACACACCAATTAATGAATTAGGAATCCCTTAAGTGACAAATGCCTTCCGCAGAAATGTACATATTCAGTCATGTATATATACACATCACATAGACACACACATATATATAAAAATATATATATATATATATATATATATATACACTGTATATATATATATATATATATATATATATATATATATATATACATTAATATATATATACACACACACACATAGTGCATACACACATGTGTTTACACATGCACACAGCACACATACACAAGTATACAAGTATATACACAGAGCATTAGAGCATATACAGTTATGCTCAAAAGTTTACATACCCGGCAGATTTTTTGCTTTCTTGGCCTTTTTTCAGTATGAATGATAACACAAAATCTTTTTTTTCCATTCATGGTTAGTGGTTGGGTGAAGCCATTTATTATCAAACTACTGTGTTTTCTCTCTTTAAATCATAATGACAACCAAAAACATCCAAATGACCCTGATCAAAATTTCACATACCCTGGTGATTTTGGCCTGATAACATGAACAAAAGTTAATACAAATGGGATTGAATGGCTAATAAAATTAACATCCTCACCTGTGACCTGTGTGTGTGCATAAAAGCTGAGTGAGTTTCTGGGATCCAAACAGACTCTTGCATCTTTTATCTAGCCATTGACATTTCTGGACTGTGAGTCATGGGGAAAGCAAATGGATCTATGGGAAAAAATAGTTGAACTGTATAAAACAGGAAAGGGATACAAAAAGATATCCAAGGAATTGATATTGCCAGTCAGCAGTGTTCAAAACTGTGATTAACAAATGGAAAATGAAAATTAAAACCAAACCACAATAAGGTAGACAAACAAAAATTTTGGCCACATCTGCCAGGAAAATTGTTCGGGATGCAAAGAAAATACATTAAAAAATTAAAAAAAAAACTAAAAATTGAAAAAAAGGTTGGGAGCACCACTATAGCCATCAGAATGCCATTTAAAAAGTTTGAACTGCTGCCCTTAAGGATGTTTTCTGGGCCATGCAGCAACTTTCTCAATTTTGCCAGTGCTTATACAATGCCAATTCCTAACAGTGTGTAATATACTATATATACAGTTAGGTCCAGAAATATTTGGACAGTGACACAATTTTCGCGAGTTGGGCTCTGCATGCCACCACATTGGATTAGAAATGAAACCTCTACAACAGAATTCAAGTGCAGATTGTAACGTTTAATTTGAAGGTTTGAACAAAAATATCTGATAGAAATTGTAGGAATTGTACACATTTCTTTACAAACACTCCACATTTTAGGAGGTCAAAAGTAATTGGACAAATAAACCAAACCCAAAAAAAAATTTTTAGTTTCAATATTTTGTTGCGAATCCTTTGGAGGCAATCACTGCCTTAAGTCTGGAACCCATGGACATCACCAAACGCTGGGTTTCCTCCTTCTTAATGCTTTGCCAGGCCTTTACAGCCGCAGCCTTCAGGTCTTGCTTGTTTGTGGGTCTTTCCGTCTTAAGTCTGGATTTGAGCAAGTGAAATGCATGCTCAATTGGGTTAAGATCTGGTGATTGACTTGGCCATTGCAGAATGTTCCACTTTTTTGCACTCATGAACTCCTGGGTAGCTTTGGATGTATGCTTGGGGTCATTGTCCATCTGTACTATGAAGCGCCGTCCAATCAACTTTGCGGCATTTGGCTGAATCTGGGCTAAAAGTATATCCCGGTACACTTCAGAATTCATCCGGCTACTCTTGTCTGCTGTTATGTCATCAATAAACACAAGTGACCCAGTGCCATTGAAAGCCATGCATGCCCATGCCATCACGTTGCCTCTCCATGTTTTACAGAGGATGTGGTGTGCCTTGGATCATGTGCCGTTCCCTTTCTTCTCCAAACTTTTTTCTTCCCATCATTCTGGTACAGGTTGATCTTGGTCTCATCTGTCCATAGAATACTTATCCAGAACTGAGCTGGCTTCATGAGGTGTTTTTCAGCAAATTTAACTCTGGCCTGTCTATTTTTGGAATTGATGAATGGTTTGCATCTAGATGTGAACCCTTTCTATTTACTTTCATGGAGTCTTCTCTTTACTGTTGACTTAGAGACAGATACACCTACTTCACTGAGAGTGTTCTGGACTTCAGTTGATGTTATGAACGGGTTCTTCTTCACCAAAGAAAGTATGCGGCGATCATCCACCACTGTTGTCATCCGTGGACGCCCAGGCCTTTTTGAGTTCCCAAGCTCACCAGTCAATTCCTTTTTTCTCAGAATGTACCTGATTGTTGATTTTGCTACTCCAAGCATGTCTGCTATCTCTCTGATGGATTTTTTCTTTTTTTTCAGCCTCAGGATGTTCTGCTTCACCTCAATTGAGAGTTCCTTAGACCGCATGTTGTCTGGTCACAGCAACAGCTTTCAAATGCAAAACCACACACCTGTAATCAACCCCAGACCTTTTAACTACTTCATTGATTACAGGTTAACGAGGGAGACACATTCAGAGTTAATTGCAGCCCTTAGAGTCCCTTGTCCAATTACTTTTGGCCCTTGAAAAAGAGGAGGCTATGCATTACAGAGCTATGATTCCTAAACCTTTTCTCCGATTTGGATGTGAAAACTCTCATATTGCAGCTGGGAGTGTGCACTTTCAGCCCATATTATATATATAATTGTATTTCTGAACATGTTTTTGTAAACAGCTAAAATAACAAAACTTGTGTCACTGTCCAAATATTTCTGGACCAAACTGTATATATATATATATATATATATATATATACAACTAGTATTTCGCTATATGATTTTCATACTTGGGGTAATTTGTTGATTAGCTTCTATTTCATTCTCCTTCAACGTTACAATGTATCAAGTATGAACAGTCATGTGATGATTGCTAAAAACAGTATGTAAAGCAGAATACTAACAATGTGCATATTGCACATTGTTAGGAGTGGTCATTTTCCCAATAAAACTGAAATGGAACACATATTATAGCATACTTACCTCGAGGATTTGCCACAATAATCAATAGTGCCTGCCGCTGCTGCTATTGTCTTGGCAACACCAGCAGAGATTCCAGATGTAAAAAAATTACCTGAAATACCATGAATAAACTTGAGATAAATGTGTAAATCTAACCAAAACACTTAAATCTATAAATGCAAATTGTAAATGCTTCTACTTTATTTCTCCAACAAATCATAGTAGAAGACATATTAGCTATCCTCTTTATGGTGCCAAATATGTAATGAACATTAGATATTCTATTGAAGAATAATTAACATTGATTTTTACAACTCATTTTATATATATATATATATATATATGTATATATATATATATACAGCATATATGATTATATAGCGCCCCTGAGGTATCAGGTGCCACAAGGTGTAGCCATGGAAACCCAAACCCCGGAATATCCGTGCCAGTCAACACACCAGCACCCTCGAGCCACATACACAAACACAATCCTAATTCCAGACTAGGAGACTGCCTAGCAACAGGTAAAAAGGCTGGCCATTGATTGGATAGTCAACACCCCATCTGTAGGGAGAGACCCAGCAAGGAGAGGGGCCAGTGGTCAGTTGGGAAGTGTTTAGTCAGTGGAGTGTGAAATAGAGAGTCGGAGAAAGTGAAGGAGAGAGGAGTGAAAGAGTGAAGTAAAGAAAGGAAAAGTGTAAAGACCTGAAGTAACAACGGAATGCTGTAAAGGAGTAAGGGACTGTGGAGTAAGGAACCAGGACTCCAGGAACCGTGGGTTACCTGTGGAAGTGTAATTGTGATGCCCTGGACTAGCCAGGTAGTCACAGATAGGACCCGCATAACACCCGTTCCCCTAAAAAGGTAACAGCAGCCAACCACATTAAAACCTAGTCACCTCCCTCACAGCTTAATGGTCACACCAGGGGATGGAGCCAGGTGGTTGGCCACGCCCACCGAGGAGTCCAGAGGGCCTGAGACAGGAAACACGAGTTCAGTTGTTGTCAGTTGACAGTTAACAGTGGAGTTGAGAGGAGTACAGTGCAGCGGAAACTGACAGGTGCCAGGGTCGTAGCCCTGGTACCTTGACTAGGAGGCAGGAGGTGGCCTGGCCTACAGGAGTTGGGAAGATGGCAAGGTGGAACCGTAAAGGGACCGGGACAGGGTAGTGGCCCGCCGGTACCAAACCGGGGAACCGACTGGAAACCGGAGCACCAGGAGGGTACTCAGACCCAGAACGAGGCCCAGAAGCCACTGGACCACGTCGAATTTACTGATTGAGGTCTGGACCTTAGGTCCTTTCCCATCCCAAGTCCCGAAAGAAAGCAACAGCCCACTGAGGGGGATAGAAAGCCACCGCACAGGCAGAGAGATTCCACGGGCCAGCGCCTGCGGGCAAACGGACTCCACCGACACATACACAGCCGGGGAGCAGACTCCCGCTGCTGAGGCACAGGCAGTCAACACGAACATAACAAGGTGCAGGAGAAAGGCCAAGACCACTAACCCGGGTGGGTGACAAGACGCAGCCGGCTGCGGACACCGACCACCATCAACTTTGTTTACCAGAAACTTGCGTGTGTCTATAATTGTGAGTACAACAGTGCCATCTGGCCACGCACCGCCCTGCACCGCCTTATTGCCACTCTCCCCAAATGGGTCCCGGAGCCATCATCCCTGCCCACGGAGGGGTTAACATCTTGCTGCATAACCATCTCCCCCGGGTGCCCCGTAACTGCAGCGGTGGTGTCTACACCTTCACCACATCCCGTGGGTGGCGTCACGAACTCAAACACAGCTCCGGCCGTACACCTACCTACCACCTCCTATGTAGCGCCAGCATCCTTTCAGAGTGAAGTGACCCCAGGTCCAAAGGCGCTCGAGCCACCCACCAACGTGCCCGGATCCGAGCGGCTTGGCTGCGGCCGAGCATAGGGCGGTACACATCGACTCTTCTGGCGTCACGAACAGGATTGAATCCATTCACTTACCTAGTGAAGTGCGCCTGGAAATTGAAGTCAGCGGTGATCCGTTGCGAAATTTCGAGAATCCGCCATCTTGCTGCCATCTTTTGGCGCGAAGATTCCCGCCAGAGTCTTCTTCCCCGTAGAAATGATGTGAAAGCGTAAGCCCCACCCCCAGAGAACGCGGCCTTGCAGAGAAAGTGAGCGGTCGCAGAGTGAAGTTGTCCGGTTGCAAAAGGGAAGGCCGTGAAAAGACCAAGAGGGGGCGGGTGAAGCTGCCATGCCATGTGACCAAGCTGATAAAGGGCAGGGACTCCAGGACTCTGCCACCCTTTCTGTCCCACAGCCTCCGGAGAGGCAGGCTGGAGGAAGGGCCTGAGGGAATGTGATGGCCGAGGCCCTGTCACCAATGCAACCGGTGACAATCCTCCGGGTCAGGGGTCCCCTGGACATGGGGTCTCTGAGAGACTGCCGGGTATGGAACTTTGTACCCGGCCCGAGTGGGCATTACCTGGACCCGTTCCTGTTTCCTGGACTGGGGAAAAGGGGTGCTGCCTGTTTCTTAGGGGCAGCATCAAGGGGCAAGGTTGCTTGGGTGGGTGACTGAAAGGACCCGGTCCCGTCCCGTTTCCAGTTGTAATAAAAATGTTAGCAACGGTTTAAGCAAAATGCCTCCCACAAGGGAAGAAACCTCACATATACTTGAAAAATGAAAATAATGTTATTATAATTGTGTTTTCTCTTGTTTATTTTTCTCAGTTAAAATAAACGGTGGTGGTCGGACAGCCCGTGGACGGTCTGTGATTAACCAAGGGGGAGTGTGACGCCCTGGACTTGCCAGGTAGTCACAGATAGGCCCCGCATAACACCCGTCCCCAAAAAAAGGTAACAGCAGCCAACCACATTAAAACTTAGTCATCTCCCTCAGAGCTTAATGGTCACACCAGGGGGCGAAGCCCGGCAGTTGGCGACGCCCACCGAGGAGTCCAGAGGGCCTGAGGCAATAAACATGAGTTCAGTTGTTGTCAGTTGACAGTGGAGTTGAGAGGAGTAGAGTGCAGCAGGCCTGTGGTGACAGGTCTGCAGTGGAAACTGACAGGTGCCAGGGTCGTAGCCCTGGTACCTTGACTAGGAGGCAGGCAGTGGCCTGGCCTGCAGGAACTGGGAAGATGGCCAGGTGGAACTGTAAGGGACCGGGACAGGGTAGTGGCCCGCCGGTACCGAACCGGGGACCTGACTGGAAACCGGAGCACCAGAAGGGCACTCAGACCCAGAACGAGGCCCAGAAGCCACTGGACCACGTCGAATTTACTGATTGAGGTCTGTACCTTAGGTCCTTTCCCATACCAAGTCCCGCAAGAAGGCAACAGCCCACTGAGGAGGATAGAAAGCCTCCGCACAGGCAGAAAGATCCCACGGGCCAGCGCCTGCGGGCAAACAGACTCCACCGACACATACACAGCCGGGGAGCGGACTCCCGCTGCTAAGGCACAGGCAGTCCACACAAACATAACAAGGTGCAGGAGAAAGGCCAGGACCACCAACCCGGGTGGGGGACAAGACGCAGCCGGCTGCGGGCACCGACCACCATCAACTTTGTTTACCAGAAACTTGCATGTGTCTATAATCGTGAGTACAACAGTGCCATCTGGCCGTGCAGTGCCCTGCACCGCCTTATTGCAGCTCTCCCCAAATGGGTCCCGGAGCCATCATCCCTGCCCACGGAGGGGTTAACATCTTGCTGCATAACCATCTCCCCCGGGTGCCCTGCTGTGAATGTTAGTTATGTGTTGGCTGCTGAGAGGCTCCCTCTGGTGGCCATGAAGGGTTTAGACAGAGACCAGGTGAGTTGTGCAGTGGGTGTTTCCTTTCCTAACTCTCTGCTTATTTAAGTCCTGGTCTGATTGCAGGCTGTTGCCGGATGTCAGTTGTTCTTTGTATCTCCAGCCTGCTTAATCCTGCTCTACATCACATCCACTCCAGATAAGTTCTTGCTCTTTATTTATTGCCTGGTTCTTTTGCTTATCTGGGTTTGTCATTTATTGTGGTTGGTTTCAGTTTATTTCCTTCCAGGGATTTTCCCCCTCAGTGGATTGTTGAGGAACTCCCTGCAGTTCTGTGTGGAGTATAGCTCCTTTGGGTCCATGTGTTTATGGCTTGTTGAATTTGTTATAATTCTTGTTTTCTGCTCATTGGTATAACAAGGGCACCTGGTATAGGACGGAGTTCAGATCGAGCGATCTGAGGGCCTTTTTGTACTATCAGGAAGTTGGTATTTTGCAGGGTTTTTCTCTGGCTACCATCAGTCCCTTTCCTGTCCTTTCCTATTTTAGTCAGCGGGGGCCTCACCTTTTGCTAATCCTGTCATCTACCTGTGTATTATGTTTTTCCTATATCACCGCAGTCTTTGAATGTGGGGGGCTTGCTATTCTTGTCTATTTTCTGAGGCAGAGAGTTATTCATCTTTCCTACCTTTAGGATAGTTAGTTCTCCGGCTGGGTTCGCGGTGCACAGGATGTTAGTTCACCCCTCGGCTACTTCTAGTTGTGTTGGTTAGTAAGGGGATGGCGGCCAGATTAGTTGCCAATGCTCTTGTCACCTTTTTGCCAATGATTTGTGGTGATCTTCCATGGTTCCGGATCATAACAGTACATCCGGCCAAACAAATTTAAAGGGTACTCTTAAGAAGGGAAAAAAAAAAGCTGCTGAGAAAATTTTTTTGGTGATTTTCCTCTTCTTCTTTGGGTTCTGTGGAAGATTTCTTTTGTCTAGCATGGATGAATTGGGTGAGTGTGTTGCTCATCTTGATGCTAAGGTTCATCGTATAGAGTCTTATCTTGCACAGACTCCCCTTGCGGAGCCTAAGATTCCTGTTCCTGAATTTTTTTCGGGAGATAGGTCGAGATTTTTGAGCTTCAAAAATAATTGTAAATTATTTTTTGACCTGCGCCCTAAGTCCTCAGGAAATCCCGTACAGCAGGTTAAGATTGTCATCTCCTTGCTGCGTGGTGACCCTCAGGACTGGGCCTTCTCTTTAGCGTCTGATGATCCGATTCTCAATGATGTGGACTCCTTTTTTCAGGCCTTGGGATTATTATATGACGAACCCAATATTGTGGACCTAGCAGAAAAGGTCTTGTTGTCCTTAACTCAGGGTTTGGATTCTGCAGAAACGTTTTGTCAGAAATTTCGTAAGTGGGCGGTCCTTACCAAATGGAATGATGATGCGCTTGCGGCTCTTTTTCGCAAGGGTATTGCGGATGCTGTGAAGGATGTAATGGTAGGATTTCCCGTCCCTTCTGGTCTTGATGCCTCTATGACCTTGGCAATTCAGATTGATAGGCGTTTACGTGAGCGCAGGAAAATACCTGCTGGTTTTGTGCCTGTGGAACAGCTTTTGGAGCCTATGGAGTGTGATAGGGTCCTTTCTAATGCTAGTCGGCAGGGGTTCAGACGGAAGAATAGACTGTGCTTCTATTGTGGAGACGCTTCTCATAACATCTCTGTCTGCCCTAAACGTGAAAGGAGATTGGCTACTTCTGTTACTGTGAGTTCTTTGCAACCAAAGTTTCTTTTGTCTGTCACATTGATTTGCTCATTGTCTTCCTTTTCTGCATTTGCCTTTGTGGACTCAGGGGCAGCGCTCAATTTGATGGAATTTGGGTTTGCTAGGGATTGTGGTGTTCCCATGGTTCCTTTCCAAACTCCTACTCCTTTAAGGGGCATTGATGCTACCCCTTTGGCAGAACATAAACCCCAATTTTGGACCCAGGTGCCTATGAGAGTTGCACCAGCGCATCAGGAAACTTGTACATTTTTAGTATTGCATAATCTACAGGATACCTTGGTACTGGGATTTCCGTGGTTGCAGACCCATAATCCGGTTCTTGACTGGAGATCCTTGTCAGTAGCTAGTTGGGGTTGTCAAGGTTTGCATCAGGACCTTTCCGTGTCATCCACGTCTGCTCAGGCAGTTGATGTTCCGGCTTTCTTGTCTGATTTCCGTGATGTATTTAATGACCAGGAATCTGATTCTCTGCCCCCACACCGGGACTGTGACTGTGCCATTGAGTTGGTGCCCGGTTGTAAATTTCCCAAGGGGCGGATTTTCAACTTGTCTGTGCCCGAACATGATGCCATGCGGTCATACATCAGAGAATCATTGGAGAAGGGGCACATTCGGCCCTCATCTTCTCTTTTGGGTGCTGGCTTCTTCTTTGTTGCTAAGAAAGATGGTTTGTTGAGGCCTTGTATTGATTGCCGTCTTCTTAATAAAATTACAGTCAAATATCAGTACCCTTTGCCTCTGATGTCTGATCTGTTTTCTAGAGTGCAGAGTGCCAAATGGTTTACGAAACTGGATCTCAAGGGTGCGTATAATCTCATCTGTATTAAGGAGGGTGATGAATGGAAGACGGCTTTTAATACTCCTGAGGGGCATTTTGAGTACCTAGTGATGCCTTTTGGGCTCACTAATGCACCCTCCGACTTCCAGGCCTTCATGAATGATATTTTTCGGGACCTTATTGGTAAATTTTTGATTGTGTATTTGGATGACATCTTGATTTTTTCTGATGATTGGGACTCTCATGTGGGGCAAGTACGGGAGGTTTTTCAGATACTTAAGGATAATGCACTGTACGTTAAGGGGTCAAAGTGCCTCTTTGGGGTGCAAAGGATTTCCTTTTTGGGCTTCATCCTGTCTCCCTCCGCTATTGAAATGGACCCGGTTAAGGTTCAGGCTATTTACGACTGGGTGCAACCGACTTCTCTAAAATCCCTGCAGCGGTTTTTGGGGTTTGCTAATTTTTACCGTAAATTTATAGCCAATTTTTCTGCCATTGTCAAACCTCTGACAGATTTGACAAAGAAGGGAGCTGATGCTAAGCATTGGACCCCTGAGGCTATTGTAGCCTTCCAGGAGCTTAAAAGGTGATTCACTTCTGCCCCAGTTCTGCAGCAACCTGATGTGTCTCGCCCATTTCAAGTTGAGATCGATGCCTCAGAGATCAGAGCAGGTGCTGTTCTGTCTCAACGAGACGCTACTTCGGGTAAACTTAAGCCCTGTGCCTTTTTCTCTCGGAAGTTTGCTCCTTCTGAACGGAATTATGATGTGGGGAACCGGGAATTATTGGCTATGAAGTGGGCATTTGAAGAGTGGAGGCATTGGTTGGAGGGGGCTAGGCATCAAGTTGTGGTGCTTACGGACCACAAGAATCTCATCTATCTGGAATCGGCCAAGAGGTTGAATCCTCGGCAGGCCAGGTGGGCTTTGTTTTTTACCCGGTTTAATTTTGTGGTCTCTTTTTTGCCGGGCACCAAGAATGTTAAGGCCGATGCCCTTTCCAGGAGTTTCTGCGCTGACTCTTTGGAGGTTATCGACCGTCTACTATCCTGAATGATGGTGTAGTTTTCTCGGCTATTTCGCCTGATCTGCGGTTGGCACTGGCGGAATTTCAGGGGGATAAACCTGAGAGATATCCTACAGGGAAACTGTTTGTTCCAGACCAATGGAGAGACCGAGTTGTCTCTGAGGTTCATTGCTCTGTTTTGGCGGGTCATCTTGGCATTTTTGGTACTCGGGATCTTGTGAGACGCTCTTTTTGGTGGCCTTCCCTGTCCCGAGATGTCCGTCGTTTTGTGCAGTCGTGTGGAGTTTGTTCTAGGTCCAAGCCCTGTTGTTCACGTTCTAGTGGGCTATTATTGCCTTTGCCTGTACCTAAGAAACCTTGGACGCACATCTCTATGGATTTTATTTCAGAGTTTCCCGTCTCTCAGAAAATGACTGTGATTTGGGTGATCTGTGACAGATTCTCCAAGATGGTCCACTTGGTTCCCCTATCTAAGTTGCCGTCTTCATCAGAGTTGGTGCCTTTGTTTTTGCAACATGTTGTCCGTTTGCATGGTATTCCCGAAAACATTGTTTCTGACAGCGGGGTGCAGTTTGTATCCAGGTTTTGGAGGATTTTTTGCTCCAAATTGGGTGTTCAGCTGTCTTTCTCCTCGGCGTTTCATCCTCAGACCAACGGTCAGACTGAAAGGGCTAACCAGACCCTGGAGACCTATTTACGGTGTTTTGTTTCTGCGGATCAGGATGACTGGGTTTCGTTTTTGCCTTTGGCTGAATTTGCCCTTAATAATAGAGCTAGCTCTACCACGTTGGTGTCCCCCTTTTTCTGCAATTTTGGGTATCACCCTAGGTTCCTCTCAGGGCAGCTTGAGGCGTCTGACTGTCCAGGGGTGGATTTGGTGGTCAACAGAATGCAGAAGATTTGGGGGCAGGTAGTGGATAAATTGTTTCAGTCCCAAGAAACTGCCCAAAAGTTTGCCAACCGGCGTCGGACTGTTGGTCCCCGGTTTAAAGTAGGGGACATGGTGTGGTTGTCCTCTAAAAATATTCCTATGAGAGTTCCGTCTCCTAAATTTAAGCCCAGATTTATTGGACCTTATAAGATTTCAGAGATTATTAATCCTGTATCTTTCCGTTTGACTCTGCCTGCGTCATTTAAGATTCACAATGTCTTCCATAAGTCCTTGTTGAAGAAACATGTGGAGCCGGCAGTTCCTGCAGCAGCGCCTCCTGACCCTGTTTTGGTACAAGGGGATCTGGAGTATGAGGTTGAAAAAATTCTGGATTCCCGTCGCAGTAGACGTCAGCTTCAGTACCTTGTGAAATGGAAGGGTTATGGGCAGGAGGATAACTCTTGGGATGTGGCTTCTACCATTCATGCGGACAGGTTGGTTCACGCCTTCCATCATGCTCATCCCGAGCGACCCGGTGGCGTGGGTGAGGGTTCGGTGACCCCTCCTCAAGGGGGGGTACTGTTGTGAATGTTAGTTATGTCTTGGCTGCTGGGAGGCTCCCTCTGGTGGCCAGGAAGGGTTTGGACAGAGACCAGGTGTGTTGTGCAGTGGGTGTTTCCTTTCCTAACTCTCTGCTTATTTAAGTCCTGGTCTGATTGCAGGCTGTTGCCGGATGTCAGTTGTTCTTTGTATCTCTAGCCTGCTTAATCCTGCTCTACATCACATCCACTCCAGATAAGTTCTTGCTCTTTATTTATTGCCTGGTTCTTTTGCTTATCTGGGTTTGTCATTTGTTGTGGTTGGTTTCAGTTTATTTCCTTCCAGGGATTTTCCCCCTCAGTGGATTGTTGAGGAACTCCCTGCAGTTCTGTGTGGAGTATAGCTCCTTTGGGTCCATGTGTTTATGGCTTGTTGAATTTGTTATAATTCTTGTTTTCTGTTAATTGGTATGACAAGGGCACCTGGTATAGGACGGAGTTCAGATCGAACGATCTGAGGGCCTTTTTGTACTATCAGGAAGTTGGTACTTTGCAGGGTTTTTCTCTGGCTACCATCAGTCCCTTTCCTGTCCTTTCCTATTTTAGTCAGCGGGGGCCTCACCTTTTGCTAATCCTGTCATCTACCTGTGTATTGTGTTTTTCCTATATCACCGCAGTCTTTGAATGTGGGGGGCTTGCTATTCTTGTCTATTTTCTGAGGCAGAGAGTTATTCATCTTTCCTACCTTTAGGATAGTTAGTTCTCCGGCTAGGTTCGCGGTGCACAGGATGTTAGTTCACCCCTCGGCTACTTCTAGTTGTGTTGGTTAGTAAGGGGAGGGCAGCCAGATTAGTTGCCAATGCTCTTGTCACCTTTTTGCCAATGATTTGTGGTGATCTTCCATGGTCCGGATCATAACAGTGCCCCGTAACTGCAGCGGTGGTGTCTACACCTTCACCACATCCCATGGGTGGCAACACGAACTCAAACACGGCTCTGGGCGTACACCTACCTACCACCCCCCTACGTACCGCCAGCATCCTTTCAGAGCGAAGTGACCCCGGGTCCAGAGGCGCTCGAGCCACCCACCAACGAGCCCGGATCCGAGTGGCTCAGCTGCGGCCGAGCGCGGGGTGGTACATAATACTCCAGGAACCGCGGGATGCCTGTGGAAGTCTGGAACCTACGCTCACAGGATTCAGCACAAGGCGGGGTGCAGACCCTAGGACAGTGGGACATTTTATGGTCAACAGTCAAATCTGCCAGGTGAGAAGATCTCCAGGGTCCATCGCCAACCAAAGAGTCTGAAGCATCAGCAGCAAAGAGGGGACCGAGGATTGAACCCATTAAATAGTCCAGGCTGCCTACAATAGGACCAAAGTAATCTTTCGTTTATGAACCCGGCCCCACCCACACCTATTGCCAGTCCACATTATACGCATATATAGCCTGCGTCTCAGCTTCCCATACACGGTAAGTTTGTTAACTGCATGAGTGAACACACACTACCTAGGGACCCCAACGTAGAGAAATACTTTGGCGTAGTGTTGGACTCTGTTGCATTTATCGATTCAATAGCTACATTTCTCTTTATTCATATGTTCATGGCTGTAATGCAGATTCTTTTTTTCATATTTTCATTCTTACATATAGCTATTGGATTTTTCATGTCAGTATTCACACAGCAGTTTCTGTTTTTCATATATTCCCCTTACATAGTCACTGGTGTGCATACCTTCTCTCCATATAGTGTAGATTTTTTAGGTTTTTGCACCCAGTTTAGACTCAGAATGGTGTTCCAGACGTTATTTCTTGATTGATTGTACAATAGGACCAAGACTGAAACAGAGGGGCTCCCCCAGAAGCTCTAAGCCATGGGAGCCCAATACAAACGAGACTGAACGGATGACAGCTACCCGAGGTCACAGCTGGTATGGAGAACAAGGGGAGCGGGAACACCTGAAACCAGCACCAGTGGGTCCAGGTACAAAGCCACAAGTAAAAAGGCAAGTTGAAACTGCAATACCGGTGTGGACTGTTTCCTTCTCGCCTCCATACACATACACTGACTGTCTCTTACTATAACCCCCATCATCCACTGCTGGGGCCTAGCCCTGTTTGCAGAGGGCCCAAAACACCTAAGCTGCATTACTTCATCAGCACCAGCAGGACCCTGCAGCGGCGGCTTCAAGTAACCTGGCTGCACACCGCAAGTGGTGTAGTCGAAAAACTCTTTTATTTTCTTTTCTTTTATTTTTCTCCCATTTTTTACCCCCTTCTTATCGGACCGAGCCCCAGGGTCACGGAACCAGGCATCGGCCGCGAACACGACTGTTCCCCCTGCGCACAACGCGCCCGGGACCAAGTACCCCACAGCCCTGGGGCATCACATATATATACAGTATATATATATATTTTTATATATATATATATATATATATATATATATATATACACACACAGTACAGACCAAATGTTGGGACACACCTCCTCATTTTTGTAGATTCACATTGAAGGCATCAAAACTATGAATTAAAACATGTAGAATGAAATACTTAAAAAAGTGTGAAACAACTGAAAATATGTCTTATATTCTAGGTTCTTCAAAGTAGCCACCTTTTGCTTTCATTAGTACTTTGCACACTCTTGGCATTCTCTTGTTGAGCTTCAAGAGGTATATATACAGTACAGACCAAAAGTTTGGACACACCTTCTCATCTCTCTAGAACAACTGTTAAGAGGAGACTTTGTGCAGCAGGCGATCATGGTAAAATAGCTGCTAGGAAACCTCTTCTAAGGACAGGCAACAAGCAGAAGAGAATTGTTTGGGCTAAAGAACACAAGGAATGGACATTAGACCAGTGGAAATCTGTGCTTTAGTCTGATGAGTCCAAATTTGAGATCTTTGGGTCCAACCACCGTGTCTTTGTAGAAAAGGTGAACGGATGGACTCTACTTGCCTGGTTCCCACCGTGAAGCATGGAGGAGGAGGTGTGATGGTGTGGGGGTGCTTTGCTGGTGACACTGTTGGGGATTTATTCAAAATTGAAGGCATACTGAACCAGCATACCTACTACAGCATCATGCAGCGGCGTGCTATTCAATCTGGTTTGCGTTTAGTTGGACCATCATTTATTTTTCAACAGGACAATGACCCCAAACACACCTACAGGCTGGGCAAGGGCTATTTGACTAAGAAGGAGAGTGATGGGATGCTACGCCAGATGACCTGGTCTCCACAGTCACCAAACCTGAACCCAATCGAGATGGTTTGGGGTGAGCTTGACTGCAGAGTGAAGGCAAAAGGGCCAACAAGTGCTAAGCATCTCTGGGAACTCCTTCAAGATTGTTGGAAGACCATTTCCGGTGACTACTTCTTGAAGCTCATCAAGAGAATGCCAAGAGTGTGCAAAGTAGTAATGAAAGCAAAAGGTGGCTACTTTGAAGAACCTAGAATATAACACATATTTTCAGTTGTTTCACACTTTTTTAAGTATTTCATTCCACGTTTTAATTCATAGGTCTGATGCCTTCAATGTGAAGGGTAAATAGCAAAGTGAAAAAAGTGATTCACTTTGCTATTTACCTATTATTGATAGTGAATTGCTATCCAGTAGCTATTTTTGCCTTCAATGTGAATCAACAATTTTCAGAGTCATGAAAATAAAGAAAACTCATTGAATGAGGAGTGTCCAAACTTTTGGTATGTACTGTGTATATATATATATATATATATATATATATATATATATATATATAATATCACAAAAGTGAGTACACCTCTGGAAATTTTTGGATATGTTTTATTATATCTTTTCATGGTCCAACACTGAAGATGCAAAGATACAATGTAAAGTACAGTGTATAGCTTGAGCAATAGTGTAAATGTGGTGTGCCCTATAAATGACTTAACATACAGCCATTAATATAAAAATCATTGACAACAAAAGTGAGTACACCCCTAAGTAAAAATGGGCAAATTGCAGACATTCCCTCCCCGCAGTAATGTGACTCATTAGTGTTTCAAGGCCTCAGATGTTAATTAGAGCAGGTGTGTTAAATTTGGTGTTATCACTCACACTTTCTCATATTGGCTACTCGAATACTTCACGTTCAACATGGCACCTCATCACAGAGAAATCTCTGAGGATTAGGAAACAAGAATTGTTGCTCTTATGAATGGCCAAGACCATACAGCGGTTAAACAAAACAGGTTCCATTCAGAACAAGCTTCGACATAGTTAACCAAAGAAGTTAAGTACACATGCTCAGTGTCATATACTGAGGTTGTCTTTTTAAAATAGACCTAGGAGTGCTGCCAGAATAAATGAATAGGTTAAAGGGGTAGGGGATCAGTGCTTAGAACATACATAGTGCGAGGTACTGAAGTAAAGGGAGGCGACTGAAGATAAGTGTGGCATAGTTTTAACACAATCTCATAGTGGTGATAACTGTAACTGTTTAATTTCATTAGGGATTTGTTGTCTGTGTTTGTCTGGGGTACTGTGAAAAAGCAAAAAAAAAAAAGTGTGTCTAGTGATTTAGTCAGTAGTATTAGCCACACCTGTTTCTAGAAGCTTCTAGCAGCTTCTAGTAGTCCTTGTAGAACTATATAAACCAGCCAGAGCAAGCAAGGTGCTGAGAGTGCGAGGTACTGAAGTAAAGGGAGGCGACTGAAGATAAGTGTGGCATAGTTTTAACACAATCTCATAGTGGTGATAACTGTAACTGTTTAATTTCATTAGGGATTTGTTGTCTGTGTTTGTCTGGGGTACTGTGAAAAAGCAAAAAAAAAAAAAAAAAAAAGTGTGTCTAGTGATTTAGTCAGTAGTATTAGCCACACCTGTTTCTAGAAGCTTCTAGCAGCTTCTAGTAGTCCTTGTAGAACTATATAAACCAGCCAGAGCAAGCGAGGTGCTGAGAGTGCGAGGTACTGAAGTAAAGGGAGGCGACTGAAGATAAGTGTGGCATAGTTTTAACACAATCTCATAGTGGTGATAACTGTAGCTGTTTAAGAAGAGAAGAGTCGCCGTAAGCTGATCGATTGCTGGGACTTGCCGGGTCTCGCTGTTTGAGGACATCGCAAAACCTTCGCCTGTCATACGCTACATCAGCATTATGGAAGAGAAGAAAATCCACATGGTCACCTGCAACACATGCTACATGTTTACGGATCTGCCGCACAAAAAATCCAACTTCACCTGTCAAAAGTGCAAACTTGTTGCCCTCTTAGAGGAAAAGGTGCAGGGACTGGAAGAAAGAATAGCAACTTTGAAGCTAATTAAAGAACATGAGGACTTCTTGGACGAGGCAGAAGCAACAATTCAGGATATGGAAAGTGAGAAAAGCTTCAGAACACATACAGAGGCTGAAAAGTGGACACATGTGACCAAAAGAAGCCAGCGGATCAAGTGGTCGGCACCACCCACACAGCTTAGCAACCAATATGAAGCCCTCATGCTGGAGAACGAAAATGGCACAGCTCAGGATGATACCGTCTCTACAGGAGAAGACACAGTATCATCAAAAGAAGTTACTTTGTCAACAAAAGCAGAAACAAAAGACACTCAAAAACACTCAGGAGCAAAATGCAGTGCATCCAGAAAGAAAAGAAGAGTGGTAGTTATGGGCGACTCACTACTAAGAGGCACGGAGGCAACTATCTGCAGGCCGGACATAACCGCACGAGAAGTATGCTGCCTACCGGGAGCAAAAATCAAGGATGTGGCCAACAGGATACCAACTATCCTCGGATCCAAGGACGAATACCCGTTCCTATTGATACATGTAGGAACAAACGACACAGCAAGAAATGATCTACCAACTATTTGTGAAGACTTTGAAATTCTGGGGAAGAAAATTAAGGAACGGAACGTACAGGTTGTTTTCTCATCAATCCTCCCAGTCGATGGCCATGGTGTCAGAAGATGGAATAGGATACTAGATTTGAACAACTGGCTACGACGGTGGTGCAGGCAGCAAGGATTTGGATTCTTGGACCATGGAGTGAATTACCTCTACGATGGACTTCTCGCAAGAGACGGGATACACCTCACAAAACCTGGGAAACACACGTTCGCCAGAAGGCTTGCCACACTCATCAGGAGGGCTTTAAACTAGAAGAAGAGGGGATGGGAGAAAAAACAGCAGACAAGAACATGCAACAGAAGGACAAACTAATCAAGGATACTAGATGCCGTAAAGAGGACCCAAGACAGGGTAATCAGAAGGAAGCTAAGAAAAGGGGAGCAAAACTTCTTTCCTGCATGCTGACCAATGCAAGAAGCCTGACCAATAAGATGGAGGAACTGGAGCTGGTAATGTATGAGGAGAAATACGACATAGTAGGAATAACTGAGACATGGTTAGATGATAGTTATGACTGGGCGGCTAACCTGCAAGGATATGAATTGTTTAGGAGGGATCGTAAAAAAAGGAAAGGGGGTGGAGTCTGTCTATATATAAAGTCCAGTTTAAAGCCCAGACTAAGAGAAGATATTCAAGAGGGAAATGAAGAGGTGGAGTCTCTATGGGTGGAGATACAAGGAGGGAAAACTAATAAAATCCTCATAGGGGTTTGTTATAAGCCACCAAATATAACAGAAACTACTGAAAATATATTATTGAAACAAATAGACAAAGCAGCAAATCACAATGAGGTGATTATTATGGGGGACTTCAATTACCCCGATATAGACTGGGAAACTGAAACCTGCGTATCTCAGAAAGGAAACCGGTTTCTGTCAGTAACTAAGGATAATTATCTGTCCCAACTTGTGCCAGGCTCAACTAGAGGGGCAGCCCTTCTGGACTTAATTTTAAGCAACAGGCCAGATAGAATAACAGACGTACGAGTGGATGGGCACCTAGGGAATAGTGACCACAATATAATACAATTCCACTTGTCCTTTAGTAAGGTGCCTTGGAGGGGGGTTACAAAAACGCTGAATTTCAGCAAAGCAAAGTTTGATCAGCTTAGAGAAGACCTTCGCCAAATTGATTGGGACAATGTCCTCAAAAATGGGAGCACAGAAAATAAGTGGGAAATTTTTAAATCGGTATTAAACACCCACTGCGGGCTAGCCATACCATACAGAAATAAAAGGGCTAGGAACAGGAGAAAACCAATGTGGCTAAATAATGATGTAAAAGGGGCAATGAATAATAAGAAAAAGGCATTTAAAAAGCTAAAACAAGAAGGCAGCGAGGAAGCATTAAAAATATATAGAGAAAAAAATAAAATGTGTTAAAAACAAATATATTTAGCAAAAGTAGAAACTGAGAGACTCATTGCTAAGGAAAGCAAAGCAAATCCCAAACTATTCTTTAATTATATAAACAGAAAAAAGATTAAAATTGATGGTGTTGGCCCTTTAAAGAATAATGAGGGTAAAATCATAGAAAGCGATGTGGGAAAAGCAAATGTTTTAAATACTTTTTTCTCAACTGTGTTCACACAGGAAAAGCATATGCCAGGGGAAATGCAGAGTGATCATGTAAATGCCCCATTAAGTATGACCTGCCTAACCCAGGAAGAAGTGCAGAACCGACTTAGTAACATTAAAATTGACAAATCACCAGGCCCTGATGGCATTCACCCTCGGGTATTAAGGGAGTTAAGTAATGTGATAGACAGGCCTCTATTCCTTTTATTTAAAGACTCTATAGAAACTGGGTCTGTTCCACTGGATTGGCGGCTAGCAAATGTGGTACCAATATTCAAAAAAGGGTGCAAAAGGGAACCTGGAAACTATAGGCCGGTAAGCTTAACATCTGTTGTGGGTAAAATGTTTGAAGGGTTTTTAAGGGATACTATTATGGAATGTCTCAATGTTAATAACTGTTTAACTCCATATCAACATGGATTTATGAAGGATCGCTCCTGTCAAACTAACCTGATCAGCTTCTATGAGGATGTAAGCTCTCACATGGACCGAGGAGAATCATTGGATGTCATTTATCTCGACTTCGGTAAAGCATTTGACACTGTCCCACATAAAAGACTGCTAAGTAAAATGAGAAAGCTTGGGCTCGGGGAAAATGTGTGTAGATGGGTAGGTAGCTGGCTTAGTGGTAGAAAACAAAGAGTGGTTATTAATGGTGCATACTCAGATTGGGCCAGGGTTACTAGTGGGGTGCCACAGGGGTCTGTATTGGGCCCCCTACTATTTAATATATTTATTAATGATCTGGTGGATGGTTTACAGAGTAAAATATCAGTATTTGCAGATGATACAAAACTATGTAAGGTAGTTAACACAAAGGAGGACAGTTTGCAACTACAGATGGATTTGAGTAAATTGGAGAATTGGGCTGAAAAATGGCAAATGAGGTTTAACACAGATAAGTGTAAGGTTATGCACATGGGAAGGAGAAACAGATGCTACGATTACTTACTAAATGGGAAACTGCTGGGGAAATCAGACATGGAAAAAGACTTAGGCATCTTAGTGAATAAGAATCTAAATTGGAGTGCCCAGTGTCAGGCAGCAGCCACCAAAGCAAATAGGGTGATGGGATGCATTAGAAGAGGTCTGGGGGCACGAGATGAAAACATCATTCTCCCTCTGTACAAATCACTAGTCAGACCACACTTGGAGTATTGTGTGCAATTTTGGGCGCCGGTGCTGAAGAAAGACATTACTGAACTTGAAAGGGTTCAGAGGCGGGCTACTAAAATAATAAATGGAATGGGTGCATTACAATACACGGAAAGGTTATCAAAATTAGGTCTATTTACTCTAGAAAAGAGAAGACTTAGGGGAGACCTAATAAATATGTACAAATATATCAGAGGGCCATATAGAGATCTCTCCCATGATCTGTTTGTACCAAGGACTATGACAAGAACAAGGGGGCATTCTTTTCGATTGGAGGAAAGAAAATTCCTACATCAGCATAGAAGAGGGTTCATCACGGTAAGAGCAGTGAGGCTCTGGAACTCTCTTCCTGAGGAAGTGGTGATGGCCAACTCACTGAATGAATTTAAGAGAGGAATGGATGCATTTCTTGTTAGGAAAAGTATTGAAGGTTATAAATAGCATAATCTTACAGGTAGATAGAAGAGCAACCTAGATTATTAGAGGAATGGGGGGGGCTGCAATACCAAGACAGGTTATTAAACTTGGGGTTAGTTAGTTAGGAAAAACAAAGGCTTAGGGGGATCTAATCACAATGTATAAATATATGAGGGGACAGTACAGAGACCTTTCCAAAGATCTCTTTACACCTAGGCCTGCGACTGGAACAGGGGGCATCCGCTAAGTCTTGAGGAAAGAATGTTTAATCATAATCACAGATGAGGATTCTTTACTGTACGAGCAGTGAGACTATGGAGCTCTCTGCCGTATGATGTTGTAATGAGGGATTCACTAGTAAAATTTAAGCAGAGCCTGAACGCATTTCTTGAAAAATTTAATATTACCAGTTATGTATATTAGATTTTATGACAGGGTGTTGATCCAGGGAACTAGTCTGATTGCCGTATGTGGAGTCAGGAAGGAATTTTTTTCCCCATTGGAGCTTATTTGACACATTGGTTTTTTTTTGCCTTCCTCTGGATCAACATGTTAGGCTACAGGTTGAACTAGATAGACTTAGAGTCTCCCTTCAACCTTAAAAACTATGAAACTATGAAACTGCATCATAATTGGTCTGCATGACTTTCGTCCCAGAAGGAAGCATCTTCTAAGATGATGCACAAGAAAGCCCGCAAACAGTTTCCTGAAGATAAGCAGGCTAAGGACATTGATTACTGGAACCATGTCCTCAGGTCTGATGAAAAGAAGATAAACTTATTTATTTCAGATATTGTCAAGCGTAGAGATGAGTAAGTACCTTAACATTTGTTATCGCTATACTCGTAACGAGGACTTTGTAATACTCGCGTATTCGTTCAGAATAGTGAGTACAATGCAAGTCAATGGTAAATGTGAATTACCTGCTGCACCCAACAGAGAGGTCTGGGGGGCCTAAGGAAAAGACTGAAAGGGATGGAAAAGTGATGAAACTGAATGGGGAGAGCCTGGAGAATATGCCTGCGTGCATTTCTGACTCGCATATGGTTTTTGGGAATATGGATGTCATACTATTACGCCACGTTTACAGATGCACAAGAACACCTACCAAAACTAACCTAAATTGTATTTTACAGGCCAAAAAGGTTAAAAAACAGGTGTTCCTGCATAATCACTTTTATATAAGGTTAAATAAACCAGAGGAAAAAAAAATATCCATTTTAGCGTTTGTTCACACGTAGTGTGTTTTATTTTGTTTTTGTTTTTTTTTACTTTTTACAATTGGGATGGCCCAGACTAATACATTTTATAGGTCCCTATGTCATACATAATTTCTAGTTAGCAAGCTAGCTATTCCCCAGCACTTTACAAGGCCAGCTAGAACGTGAGTGTTGGTATGTTGATCTTTAACCTGAGGGGCCTCAAGTGGTCCTTTAACATACGTTTTGGAGGGACTGCTGTTACTTTTGAGACTCAGATAGTGGAATACATATTCCATAGCAGTTTACAATGCGCCCATTTTGGTGGTGAGCTTTACCATACTCCTCCTCCTTCTCCATGTCATTCTGCAGCCCTCAATCCCTCAATTCAAGTTTTCAGAGGGCCTACAGGTGCCAGGAAATCTGAGTTTGGTGAGCACTCAAAGTGGCCCAGTTACATACATTTGGGAGGGACTGCTCTTACTGCAGTCCCTCCCTCATTGAGACTCAGATAGTGAAATACATATTACATAGCAGTTTACAATGTGCTCATTGTGGTGGTTGGCTTTGCCCTCCTCCTCTTTCATCATGTAATTTTGCAGCCCTCACTTCATGTTTTCAGAGGGCTTATAGGTGTCAGGCAACCTGAATTTGGAGAGCACCTAGAGGTGGCCCAGTAACATACGTTTGGGAGGGACTGCTCTTACTTATACATTTAGGCGGTGCCTCCCTCATTGAGACTCAGATAGTGGAATACATATTCCATAGCAGTTTACAATGTGCCCATTGTGGTGGTTGGCTATACCCTCCTCCTCCTCCTCCTCCTCGTCTTCCTCCATGTCATTCTGCAGCCCTCAATTCAAGTCTTCAGAGGGCATGCAGATGTCAGGAAACCTGAGTTTGGTGAGCATCCCAAGGTGACCCAGTAACATACATTTGGGAGGGACTCTTGTTACTTATACATTTGGGCATTTACGATGCACCCATTGTAGGGGGACACATCCTGGCTTGTGCGGTCCACATCAGTCACCTTAATATGGTGCTAGTGGGCTTGCCAAATATGAAGCAGTACTACTAGCATTTTGGGCTGCCTGGTACAATTTACTCACTATTGCTTTTTCCACAATATTTTTGGGGTCAAAGTTTGCTTGGCTTGGGCCATCAACATCTGCAAATATGTCAGCAAAACCCAAAATGACAAAATAGCCAGTTGTTAAGAGATAGGGACGTGGGCGTGGGCATGGTTTTGTCAGTGGTGGGCAATAAGGCACTGAGTCTTTGTCAGGTCAGAAGAAGGTTGATGCATTCACTATGCTCCTTGCCAAATTTCCCGGTCTGGAACGAAAACGTGTGTGGAAGCCAGATGAGTGAGAGCAGATTCTGTCTTGGATGGCAGACAAGGTCTCTTCGCATTTCTCAAGCAGCAAGAAATCTTCCACAACCACACAGTCTACTGTGGATACACAGAAGGATGGCCCATTCAATCCTCAACCTGGTCCTCTTTCCTCCCCCCATCATCAGTCACATCAAACATATGACCCCAAGCTTGGCCACACTGAGGATCTGTTTTGTACATATCTTTTAGTTGGCTCTGGCCTGTCACTGTGCCGCATTGAAGAGGGATGTGAGGGGGTGGTGTGCATTCATGCGCAAGTATTTGAGGACCTACAGTATGACCAGAAGAAAGCCAGTTTGAGGAATCTGATTTACTGTCTCCAGAGGTGGAGGCTGATGATGATGAGACATAGTTGACATCAGGTAAGTCTGCAATTTCAAGTGGGAAGGAGGATGAGATGGAAGACGAGGTGGTCAATGATGAATCCACTGATCCGACCTGGACCATTGACATGCTTAGCCAGCACAGCAAGACAGAGAAAGCTGGATATGTAGCAATAACACAGGCACCAAGGGGTAGTGGTTTGCCCAGAGTGAGAACTGGGTCAAATGTTTCGAAGAGCACTCCCACTGTGGCCCAAGTCAGGGGAAGAGGGCAATCAGCCGCTGTCTGGAAGTATTTTCCTGAAAGTCCATCAGAGAAAAATATTGTAATCTGTAACATCTGCCATATTAAGTTGAGCAGAAGCCAGGGCAAAGGAAGCCTGAGCACCAACAGTATGCGGAACCACATGGCAGTAAAGCACCCCAGTAATAATAATAATAATATTAATAGTGTTTATTTCTATAACATATTCCGCAGTGCTTTACAATTCAGAGGTTCATATACAAGCAAGTAGCAGTTATAGAAAAAACAATAAATATAGCAAAGAAGACAACCTTGCTCATGAGAGTTTACAAACTACAATGAGGTGGGGGTACACAAAGTACAGGTGCTTATTTCTGTAGCGCCTCTGAAGCCATCAGGTGCTACAAGGTACTGCATCCTGTCAAAGATGCAGGGCCTACATCCAGGGACCCAGAAGACCAGTGCCGGTAACAGCAAAACACATTTTAATCCCTGTTTTTCCCTTCCCTAAGACTGGTGACAGACTAGGGTTGGAACCTAGGGGTGGAGCCCATCCAGTCCACTAGACGACAACCAGGGAGGAGTGGTCAGACAGTTAGTAAGTGGAAGTCAGAGGAGATGGACGTAACCGCACTGACAGGAGAGTGTAACGGTGACCGGAGGGCCCAGGCATGTGGTTGCCGGTGGAGTATGGTGGAGTACTCCCGGAAGGATAGCACCAACAGGGTACAGAATCCTAGGTCAGGCAAATGCTCCAGGCAGACCTGATAAAATCTGCACAGTGAGGGGACCATCCAGGACCTCACTGACCGTGAAGTTCGGGACACAGTAGCTGTGCTGCCCAAACGTCAGCAGCCAGGCTGCTTGGATCCATAGTGGCTTGAGGGGTCTCCGGACCCAGGGTCGGTGTCGCGCGGCCACTCGGATAAAAGGGGGAGTATTTGTATGGGATGGTATGGTTAAAGTTTGTGACACCACCCGTGCTGCATGGTAAGATGGAGTACCACCGCTGCGATTGGGAGTACCCGGTGGCAATGGTGTGGGCAGCTAGGTGTTTAACCCCTCCATGGGTAGGGGGATGCCCCGGGACTTGGTGATGGTGACAGGGAGGTGCCATTGGGACGGTAAGGGTCACTTGTGTACTCACTCAGTCCAATAACTCTGACACCGACAACTGTGGTAAACCAAAGTTCTGGACATCGCTGCCACTGAGAGGGAGCACGCCTGGATCCTGTGCCCGTTGGTGTTGCCTGTTAGCCTGTGACATTTGCCTTGGCACCTAGTTTTCTGGTTGGTCTCTCTAGTGTAAAACTAATCGGGTCCCGCTCACCAGTATGGCTAACTAGGTGAGCTTGTTCTCAGGGTTCATGCTTGGGATTTTCTGGACCGTGTAGTGGGAAAGTCGTATCCCCCTCGTTGCGCTAGTACCCCGATTTTGGAGCGGGTTGAGAACGGATCTTGAAGGCTCCGTCCTCGTTGGGTAAATTGTCAGGATGCCTGAAGCTTCTTCCTGACCTAGGGTCCACGTACCCTGTAGTGCCCTGGCCCTGCCCGGTGATGGCACAAGGCCGCCGGCTGTCCTCCTCGACAGTCCGTGCAGCTTGTCACCTTCCCCTGCGACCGGGGTCCAGCTCCTACCAGGCCCAGAACAACATCTGCCACCTAGTAGTCTCAAGGAACCCAGCTCCTGACCTCTCCTCTTGAGAGTCACTCCTCAACTGACTGTCACCTAACACTCCTGACCTCCCCTTCAACCAACCCCCCAAGTTGGTGACCCTATTCCACTCAGGTCGGCCACTGGTGTGTCTGGTGGGTGCGGTGCAGAGTGTTCCTAGGATTTTGATTAGCTTGTTCTTGGCAACACAAAAGGTCAGGGACCCATAACCAAGGAGGACGTGGATATTGTACAGAAGGGCAGATTTCACAATACCCTGTGACGACCGGATTGGCCAGGGCGTCACATAGCAATGGGAGAATCAGGGAAAAGGACCAGAGAAACCATCCCCACAGGGTTCAAGCTACCTGTTATATGGACTAAGACTGAACGAGGACCAGGAGGGGACCCCCAGATGCTTTAAGTCTCGGGGACCCACCAACCAGAGACAGGTGCAGGGGAAAGAAGCCACCAGGTTACTAAACCGGCACTGTGACTAAGGGGGCCAGCGGTGAGGACCAGCCTTCCTCGGGTTCCCAGCCATAACAACACTCTGAGTAAAGCATCCAGTTACACTGCAAGCCCTTGTGTGGCCTACATTCTTTCCGCGCCCAACAATATCATCTCTCCTCTGTGGCCTGGCCCTACTTGCGGAGGGCCCAACATCCAGGCTGCCACCAACACCAGCCCCAGTAGTGATAACTGTGCACTTAAAAAGCCGCAACCCATAAGTGGTGTCACGATAAAAACTTTTATTTTATCTCCCCTGTAAATAACCCCCCCTTTTTTTGGAGTGATCCCAGGGTCACGGAACCGGGCAACGGCCACCCAGTGACATCCCCGTAAATATACGGCCCGGGACCGAGTACCCCATAGCCCTGGGGCGGCACATTTCCAATGACAATCCGGCCATCTCAAAGAAATGGGGAATAGATAAAGGCTGCCTGAACCAGTCAGAAAATATTTAAGATGCTTTTGGATGCGGTGGAGTTTGATGGAGAGTTATGTTGTGAGTAGTTATGGGGGGACTATGTGACTTTAAATTGAATAGAGAGTGTGATAGGCCACCGTAAAAAGATGGGTTTTTATGAAGCTTCTGAAGCTGAGTAAGTTGTGGTTCATCCTGGTTTCTTGGGGTAGATCATTCCAGAGGATTGGTGCAGCTCGGGAGAAGTCTTGGATCCCGAAATGAGAGGTTCGGATTACTGTGGAATTGTGGATGTTAGTTGAAAGTTGTTTGCAGAGCGTAGAGAACAGGTAGGATAATAGACAGAGATGAAGGTGGAGATATGGGGGTGCTACACTGTGGAAAGCTTTGTGGGTGATAACAAGCAATTTGAATTGAATCCTGTGATACAGTGCCTTGCAAAAGTATTCGGCCCCCTTGAATTTTTCAAACTTTTCCCACATTTCAGGCTTCAAACATTAAAATAAAAAATTTAATGTTATGGTGAAGAATCAACAACAAGTAGGACACAATTGTGAAGTTGAACGATATTTATTGCTTATTTTAAATTTTTGTAAAAAATAAACAACAGAAAATTGGGGCGTGCAATATTATTCGTCCCCTTTAAGTTAATACTTTTTAGCGCCACCTTTTGCTGCAATTACAGCTGCAAGTCGCTTGGGGTATGTCTCTATCAGTTTTGAACATTGAGAGACTGAAATTCTTGCCCATTCTTCCTTTGTAAACAGCTTGAGCTCAGTGAGGTTGGATGGAGAGCGTTTGTGAACAGCAATTTTCAGCTCTTTTCACAGATTCTCGATTGAATTCAGGTCTGAACTTTGACTTGGCCATTCTAACACCTGGATACGTTTATTTCTGAACCATTCCATTGTAGATTTTGCTTTATGTTTTGTTGAAAGACAAATCTCCATCTCAGTCCCAGGTGTTTTGCAGACTCCAACAGGTTTTCATCAAGAATGGTCCTGTATTTGGCTCCATCCATCTTCCCATTAATTTTAACCATCTTTCCTGTCCCTGCTGAAGCAAAGCAGGCCAAAACCATGATGCTGCCACCACTATGTTTGACAGTGGGGATGGTGTGTTCAGGGGGATGAGCTGTGTTGCTTTTACGGCAAACATATCATTTGGCATTGTGCCCAAAAAGTTCGATTTTGGTTTCATCTGACAAGAGCACCTTCTTCCACATGTTTGTGTGTCTCCCAAGTGGCTTGTGTCAAACTTTAAACAACATCTTTTATGGATATCTTTGAGAAATGGCTTTCTTCTTGCCATTCTTCCATAAAGGCCAGATTTGTGCAGTGTACGACTGATTGCTGCCCTATGGACAGACTCTCCCACCTCAGCTGTTGATCTCTGCAGTTCATCCAGAGTGATCATGGGCCTCTTGGCTGCATCTCTGATCACTCTTCTCCTTGTTTGAGATGAAAGTTTGGATGGACGGCCGGGTCTTTGTAGACTAGCAGTGGTATGATACTCCTTCAATTTCAATATGATCACTTGCACAGTGCTCCTTGGGATGTTTTAAGTTTTTGAAATTTTTTTGTAACCAAACCCAGAGTTAAACTTCTCCTTCTCCTCTGCATCCTGCACTGGCCTCCGGCACTTGCGCTTCGCGCATGCACTCTAGGGTAGGGGCGCGCTCACTCACTTCTTCTTAAAGGGCCAGCGTCGCTGAAACTGGATATGGCTGATTACAAGTACAGGGTATATAAGACTTTCTTTTCCTGGTGGGCGGTGCCTGTTCAACGTGTTCTTGTAGCTTGCCACCTGCGCTAAGTGTTCAAGTCCCTCTGTGCTTCGTACCCAGGTTAACCCTGTCTCTACCCACAGTGTCCGTCTGACAGCCTGAGTGTGTCCAGCCTTCTGGTTTCCCAGGAGTTGCCCCGGTCACTATCAGCTGTGGATTCCATCATCTTCCGCCAGCCTGTACCCATCGCCGGTTCTAGATTCCATCTGGCTTCATCAGCCTGCACTCCTTGCTGGACCCGGACTCCGTCTGTTGTTACCACTCGGCACTTGTACCCGGTTCCAGACATCTGTCCTGCCCACGTCTACCGCTGGACTAACAGCCATATCCCGTACAGACATCTGAAGGACGCGAAACCTGAACTCGCTTGTGTCCCGGCTGCTGTGCATCTAGGCCCTCTGGAGAGACCGCTAGACAGTTCCTGTATAGGGGTTCGCTCCTGGTTGTCTCTGGGGGAGTCCGGTGCACGGTCCCATTGATCCACCTCTGGACTGAACGTTACACATTCACTGCAAAGGGAAATCAAAAGTAAACAGAAGAAAAAAAATAGCATACTCACTTCTGTGCAGACTCTCTTGACACGTCCCATCGCTGCAGGACCTGACGCTGATCAGCTGATGCGGTCACCTGACTGCATCACCTGATCACCATGTGACCACATCAACTGATTACCGGTGGCTCCAGGAGTGATCAGACGGGAGTCTGCACAGAAGTGTGTAGTTTTTTTTTTATCTACTGATGCATCAGCTGATTGTATAAATGGCTTTTATACAGTCAGCTGATGTGTCATGTGATTCAGATCCTTGAACCTGACACATCATCTGGTCGCTTTGTCTTCCAGCAAACCGATAAGATGATATTGGATCCGGATTGGACATCGTGGGACCTAATTTTCTAATAAAAATATTTTTCTCTGTTTTGTGTTCTTTTTTTTTATCTTTACTAGAAATTCATGGTGGCCATGTCTAATACTGGCATGACACCATGAATTTTGGGCTTAGGGACAGCTGATAATACCCAGCTGGCCCTAACCCCATTATTACCCAGCGAGCCACCCGGCACCAGGGCAGCTAGAAGAGTTGGATACAGCGCCAGAAGATGGCGCTTCTATGGAAGCGCCATTTTCTGGGGCGGCTCCCGACTGCAATTTTCATCAGGGGGGCCCAAAAAGCTAGGGCCAACCGGCGCTGCGGATTCCAATCGCCAGCTGGCTAGTTGTACCCGGCTGGACACAAAAATTGGGCGAAGCCCACATCTTTTTTTTTTAATTATTTCATGAAATAATTAAAAAAAGGACTTCCCTATATTTTTGGTTCCCAGCTGGGTACAAATAGGCAGCTGGGGGGTGGTGGCAGCCCGTACCTGCCTGTTGTAACTGGCTGGACACAAAAATATGGCGAAGCCCACGTATTTTTTTTTTTTTAATTATTTCATGAAATAATTAAAAAAGGGCTTCCCTATATTTTTGGTTCCCAGCTGGGTACAAATAGGCAGCTGGGGGCAGCCCGTACCTGCCTGCTGTACCTGGCTAGCATACAAAAATATGGCGAAGCCCATGTTGAATTTTTTTTTTTTTTTAAATCACTAAAAAATAAAAAAGAAACCCTAACCCAAGGGTTAAGGGTAAAAAAAAATAATGCGTGGGTTCTCGCTGCATTTTCTATTACTAAGGGTAACCCAGCAGATAGGTACAGGCTGCCCCCAACCCCCAGCTGCCTATTTGTACCCGACTGGGAGCTAAAAATATAGGGAATCCCTTTTTTTAATTATTTCATGAATTTCATAAAATAATTAAAAAAAAATGATGTGGGCTTCACCCAATTTGTGTGTCCAGCCAGGTACAACTAGTCAGCTGGGGGATTGGAATCCTCAGCGCAGAGTGCCCAATCTTTCTGGGCTCCCGCTACGAATTGCAGTCCGCAGCCGCAACAGAAAATAGGCCGCTCATAGAAGCGCCATGTTCTGGTGCTGTGTCCAACTCTTCCAGCAGCCCTGGTAGGTTGAATGGTAGGTTGAAACGGATGGGAAAAGGCAGAAACAGTTTGGGCACAGCCTGTAGAAGGTGCGTGACTGCATTTCTGCCCCCCGACCTCAACCCCCTCTCGATCATCCAAGCACACCATCGCGCCGCCTGCATTCACCCTCTTCCTCTGCCATGACACATACTACAGAAAACTCCTCCCTGGCTCCAGCTAAGTCACCCCCATGCCCCCCCAGTGTTCCCCGGTGTCTCTGTACCTGGCGCAGCGTTGATGCCTCGCGATCCCTCCTCCTTCACAATAAACGCTGGGCACATGAGCAGAGAGCGGCTGTGCTGGAATCATGCCTGGTCTCTCTCTCTCTCTCTCTTTCCCTTTACACTGCTGCTCTGCTCATTCACGTTTCCTTTCCCATGCTTTACACGGCAGCTCTGCTCATTCACTTTCCCTTTTGTCATGCTTTACACTGCAGCTCTGCTCATTCACGTTCCCTTTTGTCATGCTTTACACTGCAGCTCTGCTCATTCACGTTTCCTTTCCCATGCTTTACACTGCAGCTCTGCTCATTTACATTCCCTTCCTCATACTTTGCACTGCATGTGCACTTCAAAATGCATCCAAAATGCTGCGTTTTGGATGCATTTTGATTGCATCTTGGATACATTTTTGACAGTGTGGTCCCACTCAGCTCTGCTACATCCCCATAGAGCATGGCTGGCTGCCAGACAGAGCCGCACGATCAGAATAAACTCGGATGAACTTCCCCCGACTTCATTGTCATCGTGCGGCTCTGTCTGTGTGCCGCAGCCTGATTTGCGATCACAGGTGAAGGACTCACTGGTGACCGCAAATCCCCTGAGTGACTGAAGTGAGCCGCGCGATTAGTGGGGCCATCACTCAGGTTACCCGCGGCCGCTGTGTCTACCACCCGAGAGCGGTGGCTGCGGGTAACCTGAGTGACGTCACGGCTGATCGCACGATTCACTGCAGTTGCTGCATAGAGCTGACAGAGAGCGGCAGTGTTCTACAGCAGCTCCTGTCAACTTCATGTAGCAGTGCTGGATGCGTTGTGGGACCTCGTGGATTACGTCGGACCTGGAGTGATGTTTTGGGATTAATAAAGTGGTGAAAGAGGGTGTGTTTTTTCGTCTTTTATTCCAAATAAAGGATTGTCTCAGATGCCTGCTATGACCTTGTCCTTAGTGGCAGCTATGGGCTGTCATTAACTCCTTATTATCCCAATTGCCACCACACCAGGGCAATTCGGGTTGAGCCGGGTAGAGTTCCGGGACTGTCACATCTAAAAGATGCGGCAATTCCGGGTGGCTGCTGGCTGATATTTATAGGCTGGGGGGCTCCTGATAACGTGGGGCTCCCCATCCTGAGAATACCAGCCTTCAGCCATGTGGTTTTATCTTGGATGGTATCAAAATTGGGGGGGACCGCACGACGTATTTTTTTAATTATTTATTGTACTGCACTACATAGAACCGCCCACCGGCAGCTGTGATTGGTTGCAGTAAGACAGCTGTCACTCAGCATGGGGGCGTGTTTGCAACCAATCATAGGCGCCGGTGGGCGGGGGATACAAGGAACACGAGATGGAATAATGAACGGCCGGCATTTTCAGAAGCAGGAAAAGCCGCGGCAGTGTGACAGCTGTGCAGCGTCGTGCCGGTGATTGGTCAGTGATTGGTGAGTATGAGAGAGGGGGGGAGAGGGAGAGACAGAGAGAGCCCTATAGCTGCACACAATACAGTCTATCTACACCGCCAGCTCTCGCCAGCTCCCCAATGACTGCATGTTCACAAAATGGCCGCTGGAGTATATAGCCCCTATGATGCTGTGCGGCTAAGCCAATCACAGTAACACCACAAAAAGATGGCTGCGGCGTTACTGTGAGGGCAAGCAATGTCAGATGTGTTCATTGGCTGGAAAACAGGCGCCAGGAAGTGAGAAATGAAAATGAAAGTATCGGAGCGGATGTTGTTTTAGCCGTCGGATACCGAATGTCTCGAATAGCCTGTTATCCGTCAGATACCGAATAGTGGCGAATACGTTCGCTCATCCCTAATAATCATGTGTTAAAGAATCTCAGCCGTACTGTGACCAACACCATAACTGGGAAGTAGAGATGAGCGAACCGGTCGCGGTTCAGCTCGAGCTCGGTTTGCCGAACCGAGGTCTGGTTAGAGTTCGGTTCGGCGAACCGGTTCAGAGAACCACTCGAACCCATAGGAAACAATGGGAGGCAATCACATACACATAAAAACACCTATAAAACACCCTCAAAGGTGTCCAAAAGGTGACAAACAACTCACAACACAACACAAACACATGGGAAAGTGACAAGGACAAATACTCATGCGAAAACTAAACAGCTGGACGAAGAAAAAGAGGAGGAGACACAGATATAGGCATGGCATGCCCTTCTAAAATCATGTAAAACACCGCAAGGTGACTCAAAGCGGAGTCTCCCTTTTTTCCAAAAATTGGGCCACACAGACACCCACCCCTTCAGTGGCAGCACTTGTGCCCCAGTTGTACACTTCACAGGTAGATTTGCATCAAGCACATGTAAAAATACGCCATCCTTAACCGTCCCCAGGATGACACAGGGGTAGGTAGCAAAGTCTTTCCTGATCCCAGATCTGTTCATCTTGGCTCCTTTTAAAAAACACAGCAAGGGTTACTCCAAGTAGAGTCTCCCTTTTTTTCCAAAAATTGGGCCACACAGACACCCCTTCAGTGGCAGCACTTGTGCCCCAGTTGTACACTTCACAGGTAGATTTGCATCAAGCACATTCAAAAATACGCCATCCTTAACCGTCCCCAGGATGACACAGGGGTAGGTAGCAAAGTCTTTGCCGAACCATGACTTGTTCATCTTGGTTCCTTTTAAAAAACACAGCAAGGGTTAATCCAAGCCGAGTCTCCCTTTTTTTCCAAAAATTGGGCCACACAGACACCCCTTCAGTGGCAGCACTTGTGCCCCAGTTGTACACTTCACAGGTAGATTTGCATCAAGCATATTCAAAAATACGCCATCCTTAACCGTCCCCAGGATGACACCAGGGTAGGTAGCAAAGTCTTTCCTGATCCCAGATGTGTTCATCTTGGCTCCTTTTAAAAAACACAGCAAGGGTTACTCCAAGCAGAGTCTCCCTTTTTTTTCCAAAAATTGGGCCACACAGACACCCCTTCAGTGGCAGCACTTGTGCCCTAGTTGCAAACACGATGTTTTGATTTGCATCAAGCACATTCCAAATCCACAAGCATTTACTCTCCCCAGGATGACACAGGGGTAGTAAATTCCTTTTG
Organism: Anomaloglossus baeobatrachus; assembly: GCF_048569485.1. Lineage (NCBI taxonomy): Eukaryota > Metazoa > Chordata > Amphibia > Anura > Aromobatidae > Anomaloglossus > Anomaloglossus baeobatrachus. The sequence continues at coordinate 222,338,374 of NC_134354.1, forward strand.
GATCCATGACTTGTTCATTTTGATGAACGTTAGTCTGTCCACATTGTCACTGGACAGACGCGTGCGCTTATCTGTCAGCACACACCCAGCAGCACTGAAGACACGTTCAGAGACAACGCTGGCAGCTGGACACGACAAGATCTCCAAGGCGTAAGTGGAGAGCTCTGGCCATTTTTCAAGATTTGAAGCCCAAAATGAGCAAGGCTCCATTTGCAAAGTCATGGCATCGATGTTTATTTGGAGATACTCCTGTATCATCCTCTCCAGCCGTTGACTATGTGTCAGACTTGTTTTCTCTGGTGGCCTTCAAAAGGATGGTCTAAAAAAATTATGAAAAGATTCAATAAAATTGCTGTTACCAGCACGAGATACGGTGCTGCTGGTATGGGTAGACTGTTGAAGATGACGAGACAGTCCCATGTTTGTCAAGTTAGAACTGGGAGATTCACTCCGTGCACCACGGGTGTTTGGTGGAAAAGCCGAGTTAAACTCGAGTAACAGCTTTTGCTGATACTCCTGCATACAAGCGTCCCTTTCTATGGCTGGAATTATGTCACAAAATTTGTACTTGTACCGGGGATCTAATAGTGTGGCAAGCCAATACTCATCATCACTTCTAATTTTGACAATACGAGGGTCATGTTGGAGGTAGTGCAGCAAGAAGGCGCTCATGTGTCTTGCGCAGCCATGCGGACCAAGTCCACGCTGTGTTTGTGGCATAGAGGTGCTAACCGTTCTTTCTTCCTCTGACATCTCCCCTCAACCTCTTTCAACTGAAATTTGACCAAGGTCTCCCTCATCCGCTGAGTTTTCCATGTCCATGGACAGTTCGTCCTCCATTTCTTCATGTTCTCCTGCACCTTCCTCAACATTTCGCCTACTACCATGCGCCCTTGTTGATCCCTGTCCCCCATGGTCCCATGCCTGCCGCCTTGGTGATGATGAACGTCTGGACCTTGGTGATGTTGTTATCTCTTGCGCATATGAATCCTCCTGTAGTTCCTCCCCTTCCTGTTGTCCCACCCCCTGACTCCGAATAGTGTTTAGCGTGTGCTCCAGCATGTAAATGACTGGAATTGTCTTGCTGATAATGGCATTGTCAGCGCTAAACATATTCGTCGCCATGTCGAAACTGTGGAGAAGGGTGCATAGGTCCTTGATCTGAGACCACTCCATCAGGGTGATCTGCCCCACCTCTGCATCTCGGTGGCCCAGGCTATACGTCATGACGTATTGCACCAGGGCTCGGTGGTGCTGCCACAGTCGCTGTAACATGTGGAGAGTCGAATTCCAGCGTGTCGGCACATCGCATTTCAGGCGATGAACTGGCAGGCCGAAAGACTTCTGGAGCGATGCAAGTCGCTCAGCTGCGGTGATTGAACGGCAGAAGTGAGCAGACTGTTTTCGTGCCCTGTTCAGAAGGCCATCTAGGCCGGGATAGTGTGTTAAAAATTGCTGGACAACAAGGTTCAACACGTGAGCCATACAAGGCACGTGTGTCACCTTGCCCAGGCGAAGGGCCGCACCCAGGTTTGCAGCATTGTCGCATACGGCCTTACCAGTCTGCAGGTTGAGTGGAGACAACCATTTACCAAACTCAGTCTCCAGAGCTGCCCACAACTCAGCCGCTGTGTGACTCTTATTTCAAAGACATTTCAAGATAAAGACCGCCTGATGCCGTTGAGCTCTGCTGCCAGCATAGTAATGAGGGGTGCGTGATTCCTTCTGCGCAGTTACAACGCTGGTGGCCTGACCAGGCAGGCTTGGAGAAATATAATGGTGGATAGAAAAATCGGGTTCAACGCTGCGCTAAAAACCACAAAGCCAGACGATGTGATGGATTCTTTTCTTTATTTAGGACAGGTCAACGCGTTTCAAAGGCATGTCTGCCTTCTTCATCAGGACAAGGAAAAGAACAGCATAATACATGTTGCTATCAGGGGATACATATATATATACTACTAAAGGGAGGCTCCACGTATACACAGATGACGTCAGCCGGCCGGTGACTGGGCGTCACGTGGAAAAAAGCAGGAAGGAGTAGAAAAAATGAGTAAAAGAAATGAAGAAAGAGGAAGGGGTAAAAGTGGAGTGTGAAAGGGTTAAATTTTACTCAAGCCGAAAAGGGAAAAAAGGGGAGTGTAAACAATAATTTAGAAATGTATTGCAAAAAATTGTTTTAATAAAACAAATATGAAAAAAAGTGTGTTTTATTTAATAAACATGTGTCTAAATTCACACGAGTATGTAGTGTCAGACCGCAGAAAAAACAATCTGCATAAAATGCAGGGAATACCTCTGGAGATCATCCAGCAGTAGAAGGTAAAAAAGTGTGAGATCCGAAGCATGTAAAGAAAAAATGGAACGCGCGTGCACGGGAAAACTCCACTGTGTAGTGAGAAGCGCTGAAAAAGGTGAAATGAGTTCAAAGCGTGGGAAAAAGATATTTGCGCATGCGTGCGCCTGAAAGAGCCGCCAGAGCGGGGTGAAAGGAGTTTATATCTGTCTAAGAAACGAGCAGAAACAGAATTCAGTGAGAAAAAAAGAAAAAATGTATTAGTATAATATAAGAAGAAGTAAGGAAGAAAAGAGAAAGAGAGAGTATATAGGGAGATAATTATATGGAGAGATAAATTAATTAGATACCCGTGGTACAGGACCAAAGGGCAAAAACAATATCTGATGGTATTAAATATAAATAAAAGAATAAATAAATACATAAAATAATATGATATAAACAATGTCGATCAAATATATAGTAAAGTTCATGAAAATTTAAAAGAAACGCGCTGCAACAAAATAGAAAGCCATGGAACCCATAGGGTGGAGGGGCGACATGACTAGAGGGAAGGGAAGGAGTGATGGGGTTAATGGAAACAGGAATGGTTTGTTTATAAGGCAGAGTAAAGGGATTGGTGGGTAGGAGGAGTTCCCTGGAGGAAGAGGTGGGACAGTTGAGGGGTGTAAGTAAAGGACTTTGACTTACCCCCTCTCTCTTGACTTCCGGATATGGAACGATCTGACTGGAGAGGTTCCTATAAGGTGTCAGGACGTCACCTTCTATTTCTCCATGGAGGAGTGGGAGTATTTAGAAGGACACAAAGATCTGTACAAGGACGTCATGATGGAGGTTCCCCAGCCCCTCACATCACCAGACTTCCGGATATGGAACGATCCGGACGTGCGACAGGATGGCTGCTACCCGGGAGCAGCGGATTCATCATGGCAGTGCACGGGCCCCTGGCAGCGCGGTCCCACGTCTTGGCTGCTGGGGGTTAACCCGTTGGCACTTTCCCCTCGCTCCCCTGTCAGCTGCGGGCGGCGTCCCCCCTCCCTCATATCTCAGGTACTTGCCGTGTGCGGGGGGAGCGAGGAGGAGATGCGAGAGCCCCTTCGGGGACCCTCCGCGGTAGGACGTGGGCAGGGCAGTACTCAGCTGCTGCTCCGGCCGCGGGAGGAATCTCCGTCCGGGCCGCGGCAGCCGGGAGGGGGGCGTGGCTTGGCTGCGGCCTACTTCCGGTCCGAGCCGCGGCCTGGATTGCTGGATGCGGCGGCTCCCGGACGGGGAGAGCGCCCGGCGGTGACAGAGGCCAGCTTTACCCCTCGCGGAAGGCGGGGGGGGCCGCGGAGCTGCAGCCAGTGGTGGGTCCGGCACCAGGGCAGGCGGGCCTGGGGCGACGGGTGCCCAGGAAGCGTCGGTGAGTGGGGGTGACGGCAGGGGCCCTGCAGTTCCTGCTTGGTCACCCAGATCAGGTTGCAGCTCCCGGCCGCGGCGGTCTCCCCCAGGAGGGGGAGGGCCCAGCGGACAGAGGCTTTCATGGGGCCCAGGAGGGCTGGATGCGGCGGCTCCTGGCCAGGAGAGCGCCCGGCGAGGACGGAGGCCAGCGTTACCCCCCCCCCCCCGCGCGGGTGGAGGGGGGGGGGGGCCGGGGGGCTGCAGCCAGCAAGGGGTCCGGCACCAGGGCAGGCGATCATGGTGCGACGGATGCCCGGGAGGCTTCGGTACGTGGGGGTGACGGCGGGGGCCCTGCGGTCCCCGCCTGGTCACCCAGAGCAGGCGTGCAGCTCCCGGCAGCGGCGGTCTCCCCCAAGGGGGGGAGGGCCCGGCGGACGGATGCCTTCTGGGCCCAGGAGGGCAGGAGGCTGGCGGCTCTGGATGGGAGTCTGCTGGCAGCGGGTCGGGCCACAGGTACCCCCTGTCCTTGCAGGTAGCAAGGGGGGGTCAGGCCAGAAGATAAGGCCCGCGGTGGCAGCCCGTAGGACAGGACGGTTTCCGGGGTTGTCGCCGCGGGACAGAAGATGGAGCTTGGAGGATGGTGCCCACGCGGCGTACCAGGAGGACGGCCGTGGTGGTGGCAGCGCTTCGGCGGCGTCTGCATTACATGAGCCAGAGGCGGTCGGCTCCAGCGAGGAGGAGGAGGAAGCAGCGACGGATGAATCAGACGTCCGGATGGCGTGATTTTTATTCCAGGATATGCCGGGTCGCGGTCGGGTGAGACGGCCGTGGATTTGGCAGGGCTGGGGGGGGGGCGGCTGCGGACACGGCAGCGCCGAGTGGGTTGGTGTTTTGACCAGATATGGGGTTTACTGAAGTGGTGTATACGGTTGTGGAGAGTGCGCATGCACCGCCGGCGGCATGGACGGGATCGGTGGTTAGTAGGCGCAGGTGCGGCAGGCAGAGTGAGGGCGCATGAGGCGGCAGGGGAGCATTTTCGGGCAGAGGCGGCAAGGGCTGTGACAGAGTGAGTGGTGAGGAACTAAGAGGGGGATGAGGTGGTGCGTCTGGCTGACAGTGGCCAAGTGTGAGAGGTATGGGTGCTTCAAAGGCCCGCTGGGGGGGCTCACTTGCTGGAGGATGTGAGGGATAAGATTTGAATGGGGAACGTGTAGCAATAGTTTCGCTGCTCCCCCGGGAACAGTTTCACCTGGATTAGGTTAAGCCAAGTGATTCCAGGAAGGATAAGTAGAGGGAGGGGAGCGCCGGTGGAGGCTCACCCTCGTACATTTGCAACGTGGCTGCGGGCATTTGCGTTTTTTGGCAAGGGTATCGGGGGAAGGAATTGGGTAATTGGTTCGGCATGGTTCGGTTATATGGATCCATTTGGGGTGGCTTGTTAGGTCATATGGCGGTTTAGTCTGGCTTCAGTACGCCGAGTAATTTCAGCAAGGGAAGGTGTTGCGTGCCAGTATGCGGTAGGATCATACGGGCACATCCTTATGGCTGCAGTGGATGGCGGCTCCTAGTCAGCCCCCCCCCTTTTTGGGGGGTAGTTGGCTGTTCGGGGCTTGGAACCCCGGCGACACGGACGATGAGGGTTTTTTGGTGGGAATAGAAGGATGGGTGGTGCAGATTTGGCGCGGACGGTTGTCTTAAGCATAAGTGTTGGGTTGTGGTAAGGAACATAGTAATTCTGCGTCATTCTATTTATATTGGTGGATCTTTGCCTCCTTATTGGAAGTTTGCGCTGGGCTAGGGGACACCTGGTGGTTGTCAGTGGAAAGAGGGGTCAGGAAGTGGTGTTGGGCAGGATGGGTGGGCCATTCGGGGCCCTCCTTGTCACGATTGGGTTTCTCTGTTGGGGGGTAGTGCCGGAAATGAGCCGTATATAGATGTATATATTTCGGCTTGTTCAAAACGTATCTTATCTGGAGGAGTCATCGGTGTATGCCTGCTTGGCTCCAGAATTGTCGGCGGTTTATTATGTGTCGTTTGACAGAGGGCGGGATTTGGTAAAGGCGGTGAGCCGGGGAGCATTGATGGCAAAGGCGAATTTGGAGGCGGCATTTAGGTTGTTACTGGTCCACCCTGCTAGCTAGCAGTTCTGGTGCTGCGGTGGGGAGGGGAGTTATTATTATGTTGATCGGTGGGTGCTAATGGGTTGTTGTCCCATTTTATGTTCCTTTGGAGGCGGTTATTTCTTGGTGGAGTGGTTTGTGCGTGGTGTGTCCCAGCTTACACCTCTTATTCATTATAGGTTGATTCTCTTTACATCGGGTTGGCGGGTTGATGATTCGTTGAGGTTGATTGTTTTATTACAGATGGTGGTGGATACTTTTTTGGGCCTGTTGGCGCAGGCGAAGACTGAGGGTCCAACGCCAGTGATACGGTTTGTGGGGATAAAGTTTGATGTTATGGTCAGAGGGGTAGGATTCGTGGGTAATGGTGTGGTCCTATGGGCTGCGATAGAGGCAGTTAGGTCAGCTAAGACGGTGCGGTTTCAGGCGGTGCAGTCTTTGCAGGGGCGGTCGAACCACGGGTGCAGAGTTACGCCGCTGGGGTGCGTGTCTGCTGGACGGCTGGCGATGGCTGCGCCAAGGGTGCAGCCATCGGATCCTTTGTGTGTGGTCACGAGGGAGATCAATGATGATCTGATGGTGTAGGAGGTTTTTTCTTACGGCGATTTAGTGGCCGCGGATTGTGGCTGGGTAAGGTGCTACCTGATGGAACGTAGCTGCGGTACTCGGAGGCAGCGGGTCCAGTTGTTTTCTGGTTGGGCATTGTGGGGTAGCGCTTCCAATCGGTGGTAGTGGTCGGGTGGTGGAGGTTGGCAGTTTTTTTTCCAAGAGGAAGGTGTGCTGTCATTCTGGCTATCAGTTGGTGGAGAATTCGATTAATAGTTGGTTTGCTAATCCTGGGGCCAAGGGTGGCGTACTTGCGACAGTTGGTTTCTCAATTGGATGTGTTTATATTAATTATCTAATGAATATATATTTATAGATAGAAATTTTATTTTTTATTAGAATTATACAACAATCGAGAGCATAAAGAGAGAGATTCTGCAGGTCTCGGGAGTTGAGGCCGGGTAGCAGACGAGGTGGGCACGGTGTGTCCGGAGGGGCTTGTGGAGTCTGGTGTGGCTGTGTTGGGGAGCGGCTCGGTGCCCAGTGACTGAGGTTATTTGGGGCTGATATTCAGAAGTATGGGTGGCGCGGATAACGTTTGGGACAATGTGTGAGGAAGGCCCGGTGGAGTATTTGATGGTGGCGTTGGCAGTGGTGAGTAACGGTTTTCAGGCTGCTAGGCCGGCGTCCGCAGTGGAGCAGAGGGTGGCGGCTGTGGCTGTCTTGTTAAGGATTAGATGTGGAGAGATGTTTTCGCAGGATCTTAGGGCGCGGCAGGCCTTGAAGGGTTTGGTCGTAAGGGTGTGAGGGAGCGGGATACAAGGGTCCGTCTCCGTTGTTTTGTGGCAGGGTTTGGTGAGTGGTTTGTGGCGGCTATGTTCATCTGAGCACGAGCGGGTTTTTGTTTCCCTTGTCCAAAACGGTTTGTGTTAGCCTTTTGGGGGGCTTTGAGATTGTGGGGTTGGTCAGCCCATCTACGGTCAAGAGCGGAGGTTGGATGTTGGAGGATGTGTCCGAGGTGGTGCAGTGGGTTGAGCGCCGGCTTTGTCGCTCACCGAATTAGATTAGGCGGGTGGTGAAGGTTGGTGTTGTTATACGCGGTCCCGGGTGCGGAATTATGTTGTGAGGGCGCCCAGGCTCATTATTGTGTAGCGTTTGTTAAGGTACCATTTTGTGGCAGTGCTGCAGACTTGATTGCAGGTGGCGGGGGTGGGCGCCCGGAATACTATGGGTCGTATTCCTTCTGGATTGGGCTGCCACGGAGGCCCCTCGGTGGGCTCAGAAAAGGGGTTGTGAGAAGTATTGGGAGGTGGGAGTCCTCTTGTTTCGGTGTTACGTTTGGCCTCAGTTGTTATCGGGTTAAGGCAATGGGGGCATTTGAGTCTTTTGGGAGTGGAATGGGTTGGCGTAACAGGTTGGTGTTATCTGTGGGTTTATAACCCCTGGGTTTTTGTGGTGAGGGTGTGCCTCATTTGGATATTTGGGCATTCGTTGGTTCTCGGGGCCTCGACGGTCTGAGGCTCGCCTGAATGTTGCCAGTTGGGTCTGGACGGGTCGATGGTACTGGTCCAGTAAATTGGAGGCAGCGATTTGGTATCTCGAGAAGTTATTTATGAATGTTTAAAAAAAAAAAAAAAAATTGTTGGTTGTTGCATTGTGTAAGACATACCTGAGCTTAATCGTGGGGTAGTTTTGATAGTGTGACCAGGTTGGAATGGCGTGTGGCTCGTGCGATAGGCAGTATCAATCGAGCCTTATTGGGGGGGCGGCGCCAAAAGTTGGTGGCGCTGAACTGGTGGTTTTGGGGATGCGATGGGGGTGCATCTTCACGTGCTTGGTGCTGTTTTGTGGACGCTGGGATTGCGTGGAGGTGTGGTACAAGCTTTTGGTGTGTGGCGGGTCCAGGCCACGTAAGGAGTCACGTGCCCTGTCCTGTGGCGGGGGGTAGGTCTGGTCCAGAGGCGGTTGAAGGCAATGGTAACTGGACAGAGAGACACCATCTTGGTATGGTGGCTCCAGGTTCCGGGATGTTGCAGGCACGGGGTTCTGCAAAGTTGGGGGGTTAATCCGTAGGTGATTAATACCTCATCTCTGGGTCGGTGTGTTGCGGCCAGGGATACTGGGGTGAGAAGTGGTTCCTGGACTGGGCCTACTCAGGGTTGTATATTTACTGTATTGGTTACTGTGTTACCTATTGTTATTTGTTGGGGTCGCCCGTTGGACGGCGCCCCCTTGTGTTAGTATGTAAATAATAGGTAATAAAGGCTGCTGTGGCCAATTTTAAACCAAGTCACATGCAGTTCGTGTATTATTTACAGATGGTATTGGTGGGTAACACACATACAGCACGACTGGAGAATCCTTCCTCAATGGTCAAGAAAGCCATGGAACCCATAGGGTGGAGGGGCGACATGACTAGAGGGAAGGGAAGGAGTGATGGGGTTAATGGAAACAGGAATGGTTTGTTTATAAGGCAGAGTAAAGGGATTGGTGGGTAGGAGGAGTTCCCTGGAGGAAGAGGTGGGACAGTTGAGGGGTGTAAGTAAAGGACTTTGACTTACCCCCTCTCTCTTGACTTCCGGATATGGAACGATCCCCGCCCACCCTCCCTTGTGTTTAATGCCGAGGGGAATTTGGTCTGGGTTGTTTCTTTGTCACAGCAGCGGGGGGTAGGTCTGGTCCAGAGGCGGTTGAAGGCAATGGTAACTGGACAGAGAGACACCATCTTGGTATGGTGGCTCCAGGTTCCGGGATGTTGCAGGCACGGGGTTCTGCAAAGTTGGGGGGTTAATCCGTAGGTGATTAATACCTCATCTCTGGGTCGGTGTGTTGCGGCCAGGGATACTGGGGTGAGAAGTGGTTCCTGGACTGGGCCTACTCAGGGTTGTATATTTACTGTATTGGTTACTGTGTTACCTATTGTTATTTGTTGGGGTCGCCCGTTGGACGGCGCCCCCTTGTGTTAGTATGTAAATAATAGGTAATAAAGGCTGCTGTGGCCAATTTTAAACCAAGTCACATGCAGTTCGTGTATTATTTACAGATGGTATTGGTGGGTAACACACATACAGCACGACTGGAGAATCCTTCCTCAATGGTCAAATGAATTACCATATCCACAGCCAAAGGGTAATGGGGTATATATAAAAATGTATAAAGCGCAAAATGTGCTCCCACCATATGAATAAAAAAATGGGGGGGGTTAAAAATTTTTTATTTAATATATGTACATACAATTTTTGAAAAAACACAGCTAAAAGGGTTTTTGTATGCCCATCGTATGGAAAAATAAATAGATAAATAAGGGCTGGGTGTATAAAAATTAGTGCTTCATATTAAATGAATTTATATATAATAAAAACCGCATTGGATGATATAGAAAAAAACTATACATATTGGGGGTTTATTACATGTAAAAAACTCTAATAAAATATCATGATTGGGAATGGGGATACAAATGGACAAAAAACAGGGATGAGAAAGGATCAATAAAAAAGATCAGTCAGTTCATTGAGACCATGGGGTTTCAGAGTGCCAAGTTTATGAATCCAAAAGGTCTCTTTCTTGCTTAATAATTCCAATCTATTTGGTATGTCTGGTGGAATATGCTCAATGGGGGTAATTTTGCAGGACATTATTTTATTGTGAAACAAAGCACAATGTCTTGATAAACTGTGTAGCATATAACCAATCCTAACGTTATGTCTATGGGAATTTAACCTATTGTGCAACGCCTGGCAAGTCCTCCCCACATACTGTTTGCCGCAAATGCAATCCAATAAGTAGATGACATGGTCTGTCTGGCAAGTCATATGTTCTTTGATAGGAAAATTCTCAGCACCCACATATGAACAAAAAGATGTCTTATTGTGGCAAATAATCTTGCAACAAAGACAATTTTTTGCATTACATCTAAAAGACCCCATCACAGGGGTTGTAGTTTTAGTTTTCTTAATCTCTTTAAGTCTACTAGGGGCTAGTATGTTCTTAATGGTTGGAGCTCTCCTGAAAGTGAAGCCCGGTTGAGAAGGTAAAGTGCCCTTCAAAATGGGGTCGTTTAAAAGTATACTCCAGTGTTTTGAAAAGATTTTTTTGATTCTGAGGTTGTCACTGCTGTAAGTCGTAATGAAATTAAGGGCAAAATTATTGGCCATCGAGCTCATGTCATCTACCTTATTACTAGGCTGGCAAACTTTTTTGGAAACTAGTAGATCTTTTTGTTCAAGGGATCTTGTGGTAGTGAAAGCTTTTTTTAATTAAATTTCGGGGATATTTTTTCTCAAGGAAACGCTCTCTCAAAATGGCAACTTGATCAATGAAATCCTCCTCTGTCGTGCAATTCCTCCTTATCCTTTTATATTGGTTTACAGGTATATTTTGCAACCATTTTCTATAGTGTTCGCTATTAAAATTTATATAGCTATTGGTATCCACCTGTTTAAAAAAGGTCTTAGTAAAAATTCGGCTGTTTTGGTGATAGAGAGTCAGATCTAGAAAATGAATGGTCTTATCCTGAACGATTGGTGTAAACTCCAAACCCCAGGTGTTACCTTTTAACAAACCAAGAAAAGAATCAATATTATTTTGTTCGTTATAGACGATTTGTTCTTCATATGGGATAACGAACAAAATAATATTGATTCTTTTCTTGGTTTGTTAAAAGGTAACACCTGGGGTTTGGAGTTTACACCAATCGTTCAGGATAAGACCATTCATTTTCTAGATCTGACTCTCTATCACCAAAACAGCCGAATTTTTACTAAGACCTTTTTTAAACAGGTGGATACCAATAGCTATATAAATTTTAATAGCGAACACTATAGAAAATGGTTGCAAAATATACCTGTAAACCAATATAAAAGGATAAGGAGGAATTGCACGACAGAGGAGGATTTCATTGATCAAGTTGCCATTTTGAGAGAGCGTTTCCTTGAGAAAAAATATCCCCGAAATTTAATTAAAAAAGCTTTCACTACCACATGATCCCTTGAACAAAAAGATCTACTAGTTTCCAAAAAAGTTTGCCAGCCTAGTAATAAGGTAGATGACATGAGCTCGATGGCCAATAATTTTGCCCTTAATTTCATTATGACTTACAGCAGTGACAACCTCAGAATCAAAAAAATCTTTTCAAAACACTGGAGTATACTTTTAAACGACCCCATTTTGAAGGGCACTTTACCTTCTCAACCGGGCTTCACTTTCAGGAGAGCTCCAACCATTAAGAACATACTAGCCCCTAGTAGACTTAAAGAGATTAAGAAAACTAATACTACAACCCCTGTGATGGGGTCTTTTAGATGTAATGCAAAAAATTGTCTTTGTTGCAAGATTATTTGCCACAATAAGACATCTTTTTGTTCATATGTGGGTGCTGAGAATTTTCCTATCAAAGAACATATGACTTGCCAGACAGACCATGTCATCTACTTATTGGATTGCATTTGCGGCAAACAGTATGTGGGGAGGACTTGCCAGGCGTTGCACAATAGGTTAAATTCCCATAGACATAACGTTAGGATTGGTTATATGCTACACAGTTTATCAAGACATTGTGCTTTGTTTCACAATAAAATAATGTCCTGCAAAATTACCCCCATTGAGCATATTCCACCAGACATACCAAATAGATTGGAATTATTAAGCAAGAAAGAGACCTTTTGGATTCATAAACTTGGCACTCTGAAACCCCATGGTCTCAATGAACTGACTGATCTTTTTTATTGATCCTTTCTCATCCCTGTTTTTTGTCCATTTGTATCCCCATTCCCAATCATGATATTTTATTAGAGTTTTTTACATGTAATAAACCCCCAATATGTATAGTTTTTTTCTATATCATCCAATGCGGTTTTTATTATATATAAATTCATTTAATATGAAGCACTAATTTTTATACACCCAGCCCTTATTTATCTATTTATTTTTCCATACGATGGGCATACAAAAACCCTTTTAGCTGTGTTTTTTCAAAAATTGTATGTACATATATTAAATAAAAAAATTTTAACCCCCCCCCCCCCCATTTTTCTATTCATATGGTGGGAGCACATTTTGTGCTTTATACATTTTTATATATACCCCATTACCCTTTGGCTGTGGATATGGTAATTCATTATTTTGTTGCAGCGCGTTTCTTTTAAATTTTCATGAACTTCACTATATATTTGATCAACATTGTTTATATCATATTATTTTATGTATTTATTTATTCTTTTATTTATATTTAATACCATCAGATATTGTTTTTGCCCTTTGGTCCTGTACCACGGGTATAAAATTGATTTATCTCTCCATATAATTATCTCCCTATATACTCTCTCTTTCTCTTTTCTTCCTCACTTCTTCTTATATTATAATATTAATTTTTTTCTTTTTTACTCACTGAATTCTGTTTCTGCTCGTTTCTTAGACAGATATAAACTCCTTTCACCCCGCTCTGGCGGCTCTTTCAGGCGCACGCATGCGCAAATATCTTTTTCCCACGCTTTGAACTCATTTCACCTTTTTCAGCGCTTCTCACTACACAGTGGAGTTTGCCCGCGCACGCGCGTTCCATTTTTTCTTTACATGCTTCGGATCTCACACTTTTTTACCTTCTACTGCTGGATGATCTCCAGAGGTATTCCCTGCATTTTATGCAGATTGTTTTTTCTGCGGTCTGACACTACATACTCGTGTGAATTTAGACACATGTTTATTAAATAAAACACACTTTTTTCATATTTGTTTTATTAAAACAATTTTTTGCAATACATTTCTAAATTATTGTTTACACTCCCCTTTTTTCCCTTTTCGGGTTGAGTAAAATTTAACCCTTTCACACTCCACTTTTACCCCTTCCTCTTTTTTCATTTCTTTTACTCATTTTTTCTACTCCTTCCTGCTTTTTTCTACGTGACGCCCAGTCACCGGCCGGCTGACGTCATCTGTGTATACGTGGAGCCTCCCTTTAGTAGTATATATATGTATCCCCTGATAGCAACATGTATTATGCTGTTCTTTTCCTTGTCCTGATGAAGAAGGCGGACATGCCTTTGAAACGCGTTGACCTGTCCTAAATAAAGAAAAGAATCCATCACATCGTCTGGCTTCGTGGTTTTTAGCGCAGCGTTGAACCCGACTTTTCTATCCACCATTATATTTCTCCATTGCATCATCGGGGCTGCTGCTTGACCAATCTCTACATTCAATTTATGCCTTCATAGGAGTTGTGCCTGTCACAACTTCCACAGGTGAGCACCTGTCCTATCCTCTACACCTGCATTGTTTATCAGATAAGACCCTATGGGCGCTATTCTCTCCACAGCCTTTCTGATATTCAGGCAGGCTTGGGGCGGAGGTGGAGGACCCAGACGAAGTTGAGGAGGCAGAAGCAGTGGAGGAACTTGGACAGACAGAGGATTGACACACAAGTCGTGGGGACGGCAAGACTTGTGCAGCAGACCCTTCACCATCTATCACCATAGTTACCCAGTGCCCAGTCAGCGACATGTAACATCCCTGTCCATGCTTACTGGTCCAAGTATCGGTGGTGAAATGCACCCATTCACACACAGTTTCTCAAGGAAGCGGTGATGTTGTGTGCGACATGCTGGTGTAGCGCAGGCACACCTTTCTTAGAGAAGTAGTGGCAACTGGGCATCTGGTACTGGGGCACAGCGACAGACATAAGGTCTCTAAAATCCTGTGTGTCCACCAGGCGGAAAGGCAGCATTTCGGTAGCCAAGAGCTTACAGAGGGATAAAGTCAACCTCTTAGCTTTGTCATGGGTCGCAGGAAATGGCCTTTTATTTGTCCACAACTGAGGGACAGAGATCTGGCTGCTGTGTGTAGACGGTGTGGACTAGGGTGTCCCTGGAAAAATGCAGGTTTGTGAGGAAAATGCAGGCGTAGACATGATGTTGCCTTCATCCAACGTTGGTGCTATCGATGTCTGGGAGAGCTGTACACACGCACTTGTTTCCCCTTCCAAACCAACTGACGACCTATCAAGCAAACTGCCTGTTGCGGTTACAGTGGTGGAAGTTGTGCGTGGAAAACCAGGTGTGACAGCTGTCCCCACAGTCCTAGAAGAGGAAGAGCGCGCGGATGCACTGGAAGGGGCAGGCGGTGGATGGTCCGCTCCGCTAGGCCACATTGCAGCACGGTGAGCTTCCCACTGGGAAATATGATATTTAGTCATGTGACGATTCATGCAAGAAGTTGTCAAACTGCTGAGGGAGGGAATGCGGGTGTTCGGTTTTGGGATGATTGTTCGTGACGCCACCCACGGGTTGTGGTGATGGTGGACACCACCGCTGCGATGAAGGTACGGGGACTCCCGGGAGCGATGTAGTGGTGCAGCTAGGTGTTGACCCCTCCGAGGGTAGGGGGATGTTAGTCCCGGGGCCCGGTTGTGCGAGGGTCGGGGTGCAGGACGCAGGGTTGCGGTGCGGCACTGGATGGTACTGGTGTACTCACGATTAAACCACACAGAGTCACTGGTAAACCAAACGGAGGGATGGACGGGGCCCGCTGCCGGCTGCAGTTTCCTAGTTGGGTTGGCAATGTCCGCCTTTCTCCTGCACCTGTGTTTGTAGTGTGACCACTGTGCCTAGGCACTGGTAGTCCGCTCCCCGGCGTGTATATGTCGTAGGAGCCCCTTTTGCCCTCAGGCGCTGGCCCTTGGATCTCTGGCCTCTGGCGGTGGCTACTATCCAGACGGGTTGGGCTGTTGCCTTCAATCGGGACTTTGGTGGGAATGAACCCCTGAGGTCCAGACCGCAATGAGTTAATTCGACTATGGTGGTGGCGTATAGCCTAGTTCGGGGTCTGAGTACCCTGCCTGGTGCTCCGGTATCCTGTTGGCTCCCGGTTCAGTTCTGGCAGGCCACTACCCTGTCCCGGTCCCTCACGGTTCCACCGGTCGTATTCCCGGTCTCCTGCAGGTGGCCACTGCCGTCTGCCTGCCTGACTGATCTGGGGTCCTAGGTTGCAACCCAGGCCTCGCGCAGAGCCGTACTCCACTGCTCTCCACTCCACTGCACTGTGTTCCTGCCTCAGGCCAGCAGACTCCTCGGAGGGCGTGTCTTTCCACCTGACTCCGCCCACCTGGTGTGCCTGTCTGACTCTGAGGGAGGCAATCAGGTCTTTGTGGTTGACTGGTGGTACCTTTCTAGTGTGGGGTGTGAGGTGAGTGTAATTACCTGTGACCCCTGGGGTCCAGGGCGTCACATTAGTGTTTCAGGAAGCACAAAATGTTTGTAGTACTGCTTGTATTTGCAAAGGCCACTAACAGTGTATTAATGTGGCTGATGAAGATGGCACAAGCAAGGCTATGACCCCCTAAGTATTGTGGAAACAGGACCGGTGCTTTACTGTATCAGGCAGCACAAAATGCTAGAGTACTGCATTCTATTTGCATGGTTCACTAGCAATGTATTAATGTGGCTGATGTAGATGGCACAAGCAAAGCTGTGACCCCCTAAATATTGTGGAAACAGGACCAGTGTGTTTAGTGTATCAGGTAGCACAAAATGCTAGAGTATTGCTCTGTATTTGCAAAGGCCACTATCAGCGTATTAATGTGGCTGATGTGGATGGCACAAGCCAAGCCTTGACCCTGTAAATATTTTGGAAATAGGACAGGTGTGTTTAGTGTATCAGGTAGCACAAAATGCTAGAGTACTACTTTGTAATTGCAAAGGCCACTAGCAATGTATTAATGTGGCTAATTTGGATGGCACAAGCCAGGCTGTGACCCCCTAAATGTTGTGGAAACAGGACCATTTAGTCATTTAGTGTTTCATTTCAGGCTGTGGCATTACTGTGATTCATTAAGAAGCCCAGCATGTTTAGTGGCTACAAATAAGGCGCTAAGCCTACTGGGCGGGACATACGAATATAGCGAGGCGAGTACACAAAAACTCGCAATATAACGAGTAACTCGAATACCGTACTATCCGTGCGAGTAGCGAATAGTAACAATTACACTCGCTCATCAATAGTCAGGGGCGGACTGGGGTGTCTGGAGCCCACCAGGGGAATTGACTCCAGGGGCCCACCCTACAGATAAATATAAACACCCATTAGTGTTATCCCCATTATTGTGCTGCTTTGACTGTATACACAGGCGGCTCCTGCACATCTATATTGTGCACCATAACTGGGATGTACAATTAATAGTAGTTTGCAGTAATGGGGTCTTTGGTGAAAACAAGTTTTCACCGATCCACAGGTTAGGTTGGTGATAACTTATTGATCGGTGGAACCAGACCAGTGGAAACCGCACCGATCGGAAGATTGGGGAACTTTTTGCAGTGGCAGGTGGGATGTGTGACCGCAGCTCCATTCATCCTCTGTGGGGTGGGATGTGTGACCACAGCTCCATTCATCCTCTGTGGAGCTGCCAGATAATAACAAGCGCAGCGCTCGCAGCCACTGAGGGAATGAATGGATCAGGGGTTGAGTCGGACACGAGCTCCAGTGTAATGGGGGATAAAAGTTGTACGATCGGTGCAGGTCCTAGCAATCAGACCCCACTGATGAATAAATGATCACTTATCCTTAGGCCACGTTCACACGTTCAGTATTTGGTCAGTGTCTTACATCAGTATTTGTAGCCAAATCCAGGAGTGGGTGATAAATACAGAAGTGGTGCCCGTGTTTCTATAACACTTTTTCTCTGATTTTACCGCTCCTGGTTTAGGCTTCTAATACTGAGGTAAAAAACGCACTGAATACTCAGTGTGTGCACGTGGCCTTAGTAAAGGTGATTACTTGTTTTCACTGGAGAACCTCTGTAAGTGCATATTTACTGCAGTGTAATAGTCACAGGGCAGGGAGGGGTTAAATGTTTAATTATTTAATTTCTACTGGAAATAATCTCCCCCTTATAGAGAGAAAAAGTGACCTCCATACACAACACAATCCACTATACCAAAATCAATAATACCATATACAAGGGGGAAATACCGCCACACCGTGACCAGACAACATATGACCACCACATAGTGACCAAATACAACCCATACAAGAGATAAATACCGCCACACAGTGATCAGACAACATATTACCACCAGTGACCAAATACAGCCACATACAAGGGAGAAATACCACCACACTGTGACCAGACCACATATTACCACCAAACAGTGACCAAATACAGCCACATACAAGGGAGAAATACCGCGACACTATGACCAGATAACATACTACCAACACATAGTGATCAAAATCAACCACATACCAGAGAGTAATACCACCACATCATAATTAGA
Source organism: Anomaloglossus baeobatrachus (assembly GCF_048569485.1). Taxonomy (NCBI): domain Eukaryota; kingdom Metazoa; phylum Chordata; class Amphibia; order Anura; family Aromobatidae; genus Anomaloglossus; species Anomaloglossus baeobatrachus. Next base: position 222,355,977 of record NC_134354.1, read on the forward strand.
CCACACAGTAACCGAATATTACCACATACAAGGGAGAAATACCGCAACACTATAACCACACCACATAATGACCGACTATAACTACATACAAGAAAGTAATACCGCCACACCATAATCAGACCACATAGTGACCGAATACAACCACATATAAGGGAGAAATACCGTGACACTATTACCACACCACATAATGACCAAATAATACCACACACGAGACAAATATCAGTACAACATGACCAGACGACATATTACTACCACACAAGGACATATAATACTATAATAATGATCATGAATAAAAACTACAACACTAATAACACTAATATTGCCATCATTGCCATAATACACAAGAGCTCTGTATATAGTGTATAGGTAATACAGTGCTCACCAGTGACATTATACACAGGAGCTCTGTATACAGTGTACAGTATAGTGTGTGTGTGTTCATGTAACACACTGACTTACCAGTGACGTCTCTAGCTGACTTTATTCATCTTCGCTTTCTCTTCATCCGATGCTGACCGCCATCACTTCTTCCTGCATGATGCGACTGAGCAGAAAATAACAGTCACCTATAGCCGATCACTCCCAGAGCACATTCCTCACTATTTCCCCAATTTCTACACCACGTCAGACTCTTGTTCCCCCATTGGAGTCAGTATCCTCAAAATTAACTTATATTTCATCAGTAATAATGTCCCCTAATTTGCCCCTACAGTAATTATGCCCCAAGTGCCACCATAAACTAATAATGTATGTCCCTTATTCTGGCCCCATATAGTAATTATGTCCCTCATCCTGGCCCCTTTTATATAATAATGTCTGGGGAAACAAGGGGAATCAGAAGGGGTTCTTAATTGCTTCCTGCACAAAATATCCCCCCACACTGCTCCTCTCCAAAATAGTCCACAAAGTGCCCCTTTCCATAATGTCCCCCAAAAATTTGCATTTTATAATATCTCCCCCAACTACTTCCCTGTATAAATTCCCCCCCTCCTCATTATACTATGCTGCCTTCCACAATCTTTGATGCCTCATAATGTCCCCCATTGCCCTATAATGTCCCAATTTCTTTCATAACGTCCCCCACTGACCTATAATGCCCCAATTTGCTTCATAATGTCCCCCACTGCCCTATAATGTCCCCCACTGCCTTATAGTGTCCCCCACTGCCTTATAGTGTCCCCCACTGCCCTATATAGTGTCCCCCACTGCCCTATTATGTCCCCCACTGCCCTATAGTGTCCCCACTGCCCTATTATGTTCCCCACTGCCCTATTATGTTCCCCACTGCCCTATTATGTTCCCCACGGCCCTATAATGTTCCCCACGGCCCTATAATGTTCCCCACTGCCCTATAATGTTCCCCACTGCCCTATAATGTCCCCACTGTCCTATAATGTTCCCCACTGCCCTATTATGTTCCCCACTGCCCTATTATGTTTCCCACCTCCCTATTATGTTCCCCACCTCCCTATTATGTTCCCCACCTCCCTATTATGTTCCCCACTGCCCTATTATGTTCCCCACTGCCCTATTATGTTCCCCACTGCATTATAATGTCCTCCACTGCCCTATTATGTCCCCCCACTGACCCATAATATGCTCCATAAAGTCCCCCACTGCTTCTTAATGCCACTTGTAAAATAACACTGCTCCTCCCAAAACTTGCAGCCGCTCATATAAAAGTACATCTTCGGCTCCTCTGGAGCGCTTACCTGTGCTTGCATGTCCTCCTCTTCATCCCTGCAGCTGCGGCCCGGTGGTGATGAAGTCGGTGCAGGACTGAGGCGCGCTCCTCTGCAGCCCCGGTGATGACGGTACTTTGCGGTGTGGGGCTGAGCAGCGCTGCTCTGCCTCCTGTCACCGGCCGCACTGTACAAATGTATGCGCGCCTGAAAGACACGCATACATCTGAATACCGGCATACGTACACATACTTATTTAGAGAGAAATTCACAAAAACACATAAATAGACATAAATCTAGACACAGTCATATTCACTGACATACATAGATACACATCATACATGCACACACACACACAAACACACACACACACACACACACATTATTTTTATATATTTATACTGTATATATATTTCTAATATTGGGAAGCCGGCAACAGCCTCATTCACCTCCCGGCTTGTCTAACAGACATGGCCACACATAGAGCACACTGACACTGCTGTATATACATCACAAGTGAGGCTGGGGACATACACATTACTGGGGGCATACATATTACTGATGAAGGGAGTATACAGCAATGGGGGGCATACAGCTCTAGAGGAGGGCAGTGACTCTAAGGTGGGGGGGACATACAGCTCTAAGGGGGTATACAGCACCTGGGTTGAGGGAACATACAGCTCTGGGGGGTAAACAGCACTTGGGTGGAGGGGATATACAGCTCTGGGGGTATAGTAGTATGCAGCCCCCATATTGTGTTATGAAGCCCCCATTGTCCTCCATATAGTATTATGTAGCCCCCATATGCACTACGCAGCCCCCATATAACATTAAGCAGCCCCCATATAGCACAATGCAGACCCATATATCATTAGGCACCTTCATGTAGTATACAGCCCCTATATACCACAGTGCAGAGCCAGATAGCATTAGGCACCCTCCTGTAGTATACAGCCCCTATATACCGCAGTGCAGAGCTAGATAGCATTAAGTACCCTCATGTAGTGCAGAGCCCCTATATAGCACTGTGCAGAGCCAATAGCATTAGGTATCCTCATGTAGTATACAGCTTGTATATACAGTGCCTACAAGTAGTATTCAACCCCCTGCAGATTTAGCAGGTTTACACATTCGGAATTAACTTGTTATTGTGACATTTGGACTGTAGATCAGCCTGGAAGTGTGAAATGCACTGCAGCAAAAAAAGAATGTTATTTCTTTTTTTATTTTTTTTTTTTAAATTGTGAAAAGTTTATTCAGAGGGTCATTTATTATTCAACCCCTCAAACCACAAGAATTCTGTTTGGTTCCCCTAAAGTATTAAGAAGTATTTCAGGCACAAAGAACAATGAGCTTCACATGTTTGGATTAATTATCTCTTTTTCCAGCCTTTTCTGACTAATTAAGACCCTCCCCAAACTTGTGAACAGCACTCATACTTGGTCAACATGGGAAAGACAAAGGAGCATTCCAAGGCCATCAGAGACAAGATCATGGAGGGTCACAAGGCTGGCAAGGGGTACAAAACCCTTTCCAAGGAGTTGGGCCTACCTGTCTCCACTGATGGGAGCATCATCCGGAAGTGGAAGGCTTATGGAACTACTGTTAGCCTTCCACGGCCTGGACAGCCTTTGAAAGTTTCCACTCGTGCCGAGGCCATGCTTGTCCAAAGAGTCAAGGCTAACCCAAGGACAACAAGGAAGGAGCTCCGGGAAGATCTCATGGCAGTGGGGACATTGGTTTCAGTCAATACCATAAGTAACGTACTCCACCGCAATGGTCTCCGTTCCAGATGAGCCCGTAAGGTACCTTTATTCAAAGCGTCATGTCAAGGCTCGTCTACAGTTTGCTCATGATCACTTGGAGGACTCTGAGACAGACTGGTTCAAGGTTCTCTGGTCTGATGAGACCAAGATCGATATCTTTGGTGCCAACCACACACGTGACGTTTGGAGACTGGATGGCACTGCATACGACTCCAAGAATACCATCCCTACAGTCAAGTATTGTGTTGGCAGCATCATGCTGTGGGGCTGTTTCTCAGCCAAGGGGCCTGGCCATCTGGTCCGCATCCATGGGAAGATGGATAGCACGGCTTACCTGGAGATTTTGGCCAAGAACCTCCGCTCCTCCATCAAGGATCTTAAGATGGGTCGTCATTTCATCTTCCAACAAGACAACGACCCAAAGCACACAGCCAATAAAACCAAGGCCTGGTTCAAGAGGTAAAAAATCAAGGTGTTGCAGTGGCCTAGTCAGTCTCCTGACCTTAACCCAATTGAAAACTTGTGGAAGGAGCTCAAGATTAAAGTCCACATGAGACACCCAAAGAACCTAGATAACTTGGAGAAGATTTGCATGGAGGAGTGGGCCAAGATAACTCCAGAGACCTGTGCCGGCCTGATCAGGTCTTATAAAAGATGATTATTAGCTGTAATTGCAAACAAGGGTTATTCCACAAAATATTAAACCTAGGGGTTGAATAATAATTGACCCACACTTGTATGTTGAAAATGTATTAAAATTTAACTGAGCAACATAACTTGTTAGTTTGTAAGATTAAGGCTATGTGCGCACAGTGCGTTTTTCGCGGCGTTTTTGCGCGTTTTTCGGGTGCGTTTTTGGCCTCAAAACTGCAGGACTTTGCTTCCCCAGCAAAATCTATGAGTTTTCATTTTTGCTGTCCGCACACATCTGTTTTTTTTCAGCTGCGTTTTTGTGGTGCCACAAAAACGCAGCATGTCAATTATTCCCGCGTTTTTCACTGCGCTTTTCATCCATTGAGTTCAATGGGATGTTGAAAGACGCAATGAGAAACGCAAATAGCTGCGTTTTGGTGCGTTTCTAAGACCAAAAACACAGCTATAAACGCAGGAGGTGGGTAGTAAAGTGACGTGTACAGGAAGAGGATTCCTTCTGTCAGTATATACAGAAGCGTGAATCCTCCCGGTACCGTCACCGTCGCTTCCACCTCCGGTCCTGGGCATGTATGCTGCCGTGCAGTGCCATGTCTGGGCGGGAGGTGGAAGCGGCTGCGAAAACAAAAGTTAACAGTAGAAAAAAAAAAAAAGTTATACTCACCTGTCTGCAGACTCCCGGTGCCATGCCCGCTCCCATCTCCTCTCACTGTATCGCCACCCCCGCTCCGGCAGTGTGCAGACGGCCGGGAAACCTCCGATGGATGCAGGACCTGGCGATGGATCACCTGATGCAGTCACCTGACGCATCAGGTGATCGTAAGTATCGCGGTGACGCGGGCGCCCAGCCGGTATCAGCGGATGCGTCAGGAGACTTCATCCCTGATTACCGGCAGCTGCTGCAGCGATCGGACGGGATCAGACTCCCGCCCCATCGCTCCAGGAGCTGCCGGTAATCAGCACATAAGTGAGTATTATTATTTATTTTTTTTTTTTTGCACCGATGCATCTGCTGATTGTATAAACGGCTTTTATACAATCAGCTGATGTGTGATGTGCTTCAGGCACTTGATCCTGACACATCATCTGATCGCTTTGCCTTCCAGCAAACCGATCAGATGATATTGGATCCGGATTGGACGGCGCGGGACCCTTGTCCCAGGATTACTGCGGAGGGGGGGTTCTTTATTTCAATAAAGATGGAGTCACTAATTGTGTTGTTTTATTTCTAATAAAAATATTTTTCTGTGTGTTGTGTTTTTTTTATCATTACTAGAAATTCATGGTGGCCATGTCTAATATTGGCGTGACACCATGAATTTAGGGCTTAGGGCCAGCTATACAGCTAGCCCTAACCCCATTATTACCCGGCGAGCCACCCGGCATCAGGGCAGCTGGAAGAGTTGGATACAGCGCCAGAAGATGGCGCTTCTATGAAAGCGCCATTTTCTGGGGTGGCTGCGGGACTGCAATTCACAGCGGGGGTGCCCAGAAAGCATGGGCACCCTGCACTGTGGATTCCAATCCCCAGCTGCCTAGTTGTACCCGGCTGGACTCAAAAATTGGGCGAAGCTCATGTCATTTTTTTTTTTAAATTATTTCATGAAATTCATGAAATAATTTTAAAAAAAAGGGCTTCCCTATATTTTTGGTTCCCAGCCGGGTACAAATAGGCAGCTGGGGGTTGGGGGCAGCCCGTACCTGCCTGCTGTACCTGGCTAGCATACAAAAATATGGTGAAGCCCACGTCATTTTTTTTGTTTGGGGGGGGCAAAGAAATCCTGCATACAGTCCTGGAAGGAGGATGCATGCTGAGCCTTGTAGTTCGACAGCTGTTGTCTGCTCTCCTGCATACACTATTGGATGGAGGATGCTGAGCCTTGTAGGTCTGCTCCCCCTGACTCTCCCTCAAGCATACAGTCCTGGATGGAGCATGCTGAGCCTTGTAGTTCTGCAGCTGCTGTCTGCTCTCCTGCATACACTATTGGATGGAGTATGCTGAGCCTTGTAGTTCTGCAGCTGTCTGCTCTTCTGCATACACTAGTGGAGAATGAAGAACACATTGAAGAAGGAAATGACATCAGACCTTTTTTTTTTTGTTCACTGATAAAAAACGCATAAGGACGCAGTGAGCAAAAACGCAGCAAAACGCAGCAAAAAAACGCACCAAATCGCGGCAAAACGCGTGCGTTTTTTGCCGCGTTTTTTCGACGCAGGTGCGTTTTTGTGCGTTTTTAGCGGCCAAAAACGCACAAAAACGCAGCGTCAAAAAAACGCAGTGTGCGCACATAGCCTTATGCATCTGTTAATAAATCCTGCTCTTGTTTGAAGTTTGCAGGCTCTAACTTATTTGCATCTTATCAAACCTGCTAAATCTGCAGGGGGTTGAATACTACTTGTAGGCACTGTAGCAGAGCCTGTATATAGCACAGTGCAGAGCCAGATAGCAGTAGGCACCCTCATGTAGCATACAGCTTGTATGTAGCACAGCCTGTATATAGCACACTGCAGAGCCAGATAGCAGTCGGCACCCTCATGTAGCATACAGCTTGTATATAGCACAGCCTGTATATAGCACAGTGCAGAGCCAGATAGCAATAGGCACCCTCATGTAGCATACAGCTTGTATATAGCACAGCCTGTATATAGCACACTGCAGAGCCAGATAGCAGTAGGCACCCTCATGTAGCATACAGCTTGTATATAGCACAGCCTGTATATAGCACAGTGCAGAGCCAGATAGCAGGAGGCACCCTTATGTAGCATACAGCTTGTATATAGCACAGCTTGCATATAGCACAGTGCAGAGCCAGATAGCAATAGGCACCCTCATGTAGCATACAGCTTGTATATAGCACAGCCTGTATATAGCACACTGCAGAGCCAGATAGCAGTAGACACCCTCATGTAGCATACAGCTTGTATATAGCACAGCCTGTATATAGCACACTGCAGAGCCAGATAGCAGAAGGCACCCTCATGTAGTATACATCTTCTATATAGCACAGCCTGTATGTAGCACAGTGCAGAGCCAGATAGCATTAGACACCCTCATGTAGTATACAGCTTGTATATAGCACAGCCTGTATATAGCACAGTGCAGAGCCAGATAACAATAGGTACCCTCATGTAGCATACAGCTTGTATATAGCACAGCCTGTATTTAGCACAGTGAAGAGCCAGATAGAAATAGGCACCCTCATGTAGCATACAGCTTGTATATAGGCTATATACAAGCTGTATGCTACATGAGGCTGCCTATTGCTATCTGGCTCTGCACTGTGCTATATACAGGCTGTGCTATATACAAGCTGTATGCTACATGAGGGTGCCTATTTCTATCTGGCTCTGCACTGTGCTATTATATAGCACAGCCTGTATACAGCACAGTGCAGAGCTGGATAGCAGTAGGCACCCTCATGCAGCATACAGTGATTAATACTCACTTCTCCTCATTCCCCCGCTGATCCGATCTCCTCGGCGCGTCCACTGCTGTCACTCGCTCTGACCTCTCAGCAGTCGCGCAGTGATGACGTCACCGCGCTCTGCTGCAGAGCTGTCAGAGCGCTGACAGTTACAGCAGGGAGAATGATAAGAGAGGGAGTGCGCCGCTCACTCTCTCATCATTGCTCTCAATTGTATCGGCACCTGGATTGCCAATATAATTGAAATTGCGATCCTCGGCGGGGGGGGCGGTGACAGCGCGGCCACCGGGCCCCCCTGAGTAGTGGTGCGCCACTCCTGGCACCACGAGTGGGCCCCCCCGGCAGCTCAGGGCCCCGGCATTTGACCGGGTTTGCTGGGTGCTGGCACTGACAGCGACAGCAGGGAGATCGCTCTCCCTGCTTGCCGCTGCAGAGGGAATGGGATTGTCACTAATCATATCGGCAATGTGCCGATATGATTAGTGAAATTACCGACCGGGAGGGCCTCTCACACATACCCATAGGGGCCCAGGGGGGTTAGGGGGGCGTGGCCATCAGTAGCAGGGGCCCACCGGGGGTTCTCCCGACCTCCTGGTGGGCCAGTCCGCCTCTGTCACTAGTCATGTGTATGTGGTGGCAAACAAGTGAGTAGAACAAAGACAATTGTGTCTTGCCTATTGTCAAGCATGGTGATGGGAGTGGTTTGCGGCTCCATGAGTGCTGCCAACTGTGAAGTGCTACTGTTCATTGATGTACAGTGACATACTGAAGCAGAGCATGATCCCCTTACTTCAGAAACTGGGCCGCAGGGCAATATTCCAACATGATAACAACCCCAAACACAACTTCAAATTGACCACTGCCTTGCTAAAGAAACTGAGGGTAATGGTGCTGGACTGACCAAGCATGTCTCCAGACCTAAACCCTATTGAGCATCTGTGGGGCATTCTTAAATGGAAGGTGGAGGAGTACAAGGTCTCTAACATCCACCAGCTCCATAATGTCATCATTTATGAGAGGAAGAGTATTCCGGTGGCTTTTGTGAAGCTCTATGCCCAAAAGAGTTAAGGCAGTGCTTGAAAATAAGGGAGGCACACAAAATATTTACACGTTGGTGATTTTTATTTTGGGTGTACTCATTTTTCTTACCAGTGATTTTGACATTATTGGCTGTATGCTTAGTTATTTAGAGGGCACACCAAATTTACACTGTTATACAAACTGTACACTGACTACTTTACATTGTATAAAGTGTCATATCTAGAGTTGAGCGCGGTTCGCGGTTCGAGGTTCTCCAGTTCACGGCTCGAGTGATTTTGGGGGCTGATCTAGATCGAATTAGAACTCGAGCTTTTTGCTAAAGCTCGATAGTTCTAGATACGTTCGAGAACGGTTCTAGCAGCAAAAAGACAAGCTAATTACTAGCTGGCTTTCCGCTGTAATAGTGTAAGTCACTCTGTGACTCACACTATTATGAAATTTCAGTGTATAGTGTGCGGGAACAGCGCATTCAGATCACTGCTGTTTGGATAATGGCGATCACCATTTTTTTTTTTTCCTTGTCTTCCTTCCCTAAGCGCGCGCGTGTAGTGGGGCGGGCCAGCATGTCAGCCAATCCCAGACACACACACAGCTAAGTGGACTTTTAGCCAGAGAAGTAACGGCATGTGTGATAGGATGTCCATGTCACATGTCCCTGCATTATAAAAATGAGTATCTGCCCGTCCGGACGCCATTATCTCTTCTGCGTCTGGGTGTCAGTGACCGCTGGCGTAGCTCCTGTCTCCGATACTGCTTTGTACGCTCTATACACAGCGCTATACAGAATAGGGATAGAAGTTTCTTTCAGCCCTTGTAAGGGCTAATACCGGCAGTGTCAGAGCCATAGGTGACAGTCAGGGCCGTGAAAACAGATTTTAACAGCTACACAAGATGACAGCGTCTGTGTAGCTAAGGTCAGGGATTTCCTCGCTGCATTTCCCCATTAGGAGGGATAGAAAGGGAGGCTTCCTTTCCTGTACCCAGACCCCCAACCCTGCCACTGTACCCTCCTGCCCTTTGCACACTCAAACTCATTGTTACTAAGCCTTTATACTAGCAAACACTGAGGAAACTTAGTGGCATCCTAAACGTGGCTGTTGGACTTCTGTATTGCCCCACTAGTGCAAAGATATTTGCAGCACGTCTGCCTGCATTGCACACTCAAACTCATTGTTACTAAGCCATTATACTAGCAAACACTGAGGAAACTTAGTGGCATCCTAAACGTGGCTGTTGGACTTCTGTATTGTCCCACTAGTGCAAAGATATTTGCAGCACGTCTGCCTGCATTGCACACTCAAACTCATTGTTACTAAGCCATTATACTAGCAAACACTGAGGAAACTTAGTGGCATCCTAAACGTGGCTGTTGGACTTCTGTATTGTCCCACTAGTGCAAAGATATTTGCAGCACGTCTGCCTGCATTGCACACTCAAACTCATTGTTACTAAGCCATTATACTAGCAAACACTGAGGAAACTTAGTGGCATCCTAAACGTGGCTGTTGGACTTCTGTATTGTCCCACTAGTGCAAAGATATTTGCAACACGTCTGCCTGCATTGCACACTCAAACTCATTGTTACTAAGCCATTATACTAGCAAACACTGAGGAAACTTAGTGGCATCCTAAAAGGGGCTGTTGGACTTCTGTATTGTCCCACTAGTGCAAAGATATTTGCAGCACGTCTGCCTGCATTGAACACTCAAACTCATTGTTACTAAGCCATTATACTAGCAAACACTGAGGAAACTTAGTGGCATCCTAAACGTGGCTGTTGGACTTCTGTATTGTCCCACTAGTGCAAAGATATTTGCAGCACGTCTGCCTGCATTGCACACTCAAACTCATTGTTACTAAGCCATTATACTAGCAAACACTGAGTAAACGTAGTGGCATCCTAAACGTGGCTGTTGGACTTCTGTATTGTCCCACTAGTGCAAAGATATTTGCAGCACGTCTGCCGGCATTGCACACTCAAACTCATTGTTACTAAGCCATTATACTAGCAAACACTGAGTGAACGTAGTGGCATCCTAAACGTGGCTGTTGGACTTCTGTATTGTCCCACTAGTGCAAAGATATTTGCAGCACGTCTGCCTGCATTGCACACTCAAACTCATTGTTACTAAGCCATTATACTAGCAAACACTGAGGAAACTTAGTGGCATCCTAAACGTGGCTGTTGGACTTCTGTATTGTCCCACTAGTGCAAAGATATTTGCAGCACGTCTGCCGGCATTGCACACTCAAACTCATTGTTACTAAGCCATTATACTAGCAAACACTGAGTAAACGTAGTGGCATCCTAAACGTGGCTGTTGGACTTCTGTATTGTCCCACTAGTGCAAAGATATTTGCAGCACGTCTGCCTGCATTGCACACTCAAACTCATTGTTACTAAGCCATTATACTAGCAAACACTGAGGAAACTTAGTGGCATCCTAAACGTGGCTGTTGGACGTCTGTATTGTCCCACTAGTGCAAAGATATTTGCAGCACGTCTGCCTGCATTGCACACTCAAACTCATTGTTACTAAGCCATTATACTAGCAAACACTGAGTAAACGTAGTGGCATCCTAAACGTGGCTGTTGGACTTCTGTATTGTCCCACTAGTGCAAAGATATTTGCAGCACGTCTGCCGGCATTGCACACTCAAACTCATTGTTACTAAGCCATTATACTAGCAAACACTGAGTGAACGTAGTGGCATCCTAAACGTGGCTGTTGGACTTCTGTATTGTCCCACTAGTGCAAAGATATTTGCAGCACGTCTGCCTGCATTGCACACTCAAACTCATTGTTACTAAGCCATTATACTAGCAAACACTGAGGAAACTTAGTGGCATCCTAAAAGTGGCTGTTGGACTTCCATTAGTGCCCCACTGGTGCCAAGCTATTTCTAGCACCTCTGCATGACACCCTCCTGCTCTGTTTTTAATAAGCTATAATGATAGCAAAAAATGCTGCCATTTAGTGGCATACAAGAAGTGGCTGTTGTACTCCATTTGTGCCCCACTGGTGCAAATCTATGTGCAGCACCTCTGCATGACACCCTCCTGCTCTGTTTTTAATAAGCTATAATGATAGCAAAAAATGCTGCCATTTAGTGGCATACAAGAAGTGGCTGTTGTACTCCATTAGTGCCCCACTGGTGCAAATCTATGTGCAGTACCTCTGCATGACACCCTCCTGCTCTGTTTTTAATAAGCTATAATAATAGCAAAAAATGCTGCCATTTAGTGGCATACAAGAAGTGGCTGTTGTACTCCATTAGTGCCCCACTGGTGCAAATCTATGTGCAGCACCTCTGCATGACACCCTCCTGCTCTGTTTTTAATAAGCTATAATGATAGCAAAAAATGCTGCCATTTAGTGGCATACAAGAAGTGGCTGTTGTACTCCATTAGTGCCCCACTGGTGCAAATCTATGTGCAGCACCTCTGCATTGCACACTCAAACTCATTGTTACTAAGCTATTATACTAGCAAACACTGAGTAAACTTAGTGGCATCCTAAAAGTGGCTGTTGGACTTCCATTAGTGTCCCACTGGTGCAAAGCTTTTTGCAGCACCACTGCATTACACCCTCATGCACATTTTGCTATGCTAATTTTATAGCAAACTCAGGGAATTCCTTGCTGCATTTGATCATTCGGAGGGATAGAAAGTGAGGCTTCCTTTACTGTCCTGGTACCCACAGAACACGGCCACTGTACCCACCTGTCCTCTTTTGCCCCGCTATTTAATTTGCCCAAAGAGCTGACTCTTTTTCTGCCTTCCTAAAATTGTCTGTAATACTAAGTTAGTGTTCCTTTGCTGCCAAGCAAGGTACAACACATGTGCATTCTACACTCCTTTCCATTTCTGGAACGCAATTATTAACTGCAGGTAGTCCAGCCAATCTGTGACGAAGGTGCAGGTGTGGATATAATGTAGCCTGCATCCAATGATGGTTCTCTCGATGTCTGACAGCTCAACAATACCTTCTGTTTCCACTTCCAAAACAAGTGATGACCTGCCAATCACACTCCCTGTTGCGTGTAAAGGGGTGGAAGTTCAGTGTGAAAAACCATGTGAGACTGCTGTCCCCACAGTCACAGAGGATGAAGAGCACGCAGATGCACTTGATGGGGCAGGCGGTGGTTGCACAGGCACGCTAGGCCGCATTGTAGCACAGTGAAATTCACATTGCGACTTATGCTTCATTTTAAGTTGTGTACAGGGTGGGCTCCCCAGTATGCAGCAAAACCAGGCAACAGGAAAAGGACTCTAGGCAGTTGGGTTGATAAATGATTGTTTAACTTTACCAAAACAAACAATAAGAACCATGCATACAATTTAAATAATTGAACAATCTATTCTGTTGCCTACTACCTGCTAATCCCTCTGCGTAGCAGTAATTGTGTGTTTGTGCATGTGTGTGTGTGTGTGTGTGTGCGAACACGACTTACCAGTGGCGCATCACAAGAGCTTCCAAGTTATCTACCTAAACATAGACAAAACACATGACCCCCCCTGAATACCCTTGTTAGCTGAAGCCTCACAGATAAGGCAGATGATAAAAGTGTGAATGCAAACTACACAGCTCTGCAACACAGTCATGGAAATCTTGAAAAGCAACAGTCAATGCAAACATGTGTCGCTGTCCCTCTATGATTTAAACTGTACTTGAGAATTTGACAGTGCAGAGGCAGCAAGTCTTATTGTCTATATAGTCGGCCTACCCAGAACAGATATGTGTTTTGCTAATAAAACAAAGTGTTGCGTGCCCGCATTATTGTCTGGGCACAGCCTACCGTACACGGGTACTGTGATGTCCAGTTGCCAGAAATACAGACTTTACGCTCCTCTCACGGTAAGCAGTATAGACAGCACCGTAAGAATGTTGGTCTGTGACACAGGATGCTGCTTACTGGCGTTACGGTACTCCTCACCAAACTCCAAAATGACTCCCCTCACAATTGAACGAAGTGTTTCCGCGGTGGCTCCTTGCTGTAACACACACCTTTAGCTTTTCCTTCTGTTCATAGACAGCATCTCCAAGTCCACACCCGAAGTGCAATTTCTCCTCCACGTCTAAGTGTGGAGAGGCAGCTAGTGTGCATGCGTGTGCCGATTTACCCCAGCCACAGCCTAACTACAGTGTTTCGCCTAGTGAGTATGCTCAGACTGACTGTGCCATTCCTGAGGCTAAGTCTTCATTTCGGGATACAGCGCATGCTCCCACACTTATTGCGAAAAGCCTCTTTGCACAGGTACTTGCATTCCGTGCCGGGTCTAAGTCCTGTGTTGTGCCTAGACACCATGCTAAAGCTGATAGTCTTTTTTCAGAGACTGTATTTCATGCTACTGAGCATGCTCAGGCACTTACTGCATCAGAGACTAGGTCCGGTAATGAACTCTTTGGCCCTGCCCCTGATGTGGGGGGCCCATATAGACCACAGGGCATCAGGTGTCCTGACGATGTGGCCAGGCCACTCCCAAATGTCTTGCAGAGGCCCGCCCCTATGACTTGTCACATCATTATTGATGGTCAGACGATGACTGGTGAGGTGTTTGTGTCGTGGCAGCCATGAGGTCATTATTGAAGTTTCAGTTCCAAATAGGACGCTAGTTATGCCACTCATGACGTGTCACTCTGCTTTTGTCTCCAGGAGGTGCATTGTGGTCCACCTTGGTTTGGGGCGGACCCAGGTTATAAAACGGGCTGGAGCCAACAAGGAGGTGCACAGTCTTCTATTATGCTCCGAAAGAGCACACCTCCATGTGTTGAACCCATTGCGGCTTTAGGCCAGAGGTAGGCAGGGATACGGCATCAATGCAGGCCGCCACTACAGTTGGTAACGCAGATCGGTTAAGACCAGCTCCTGTCCTACCATTCCTGCTTGTGCAGCCCAGTGGCATTAACAGGCCTGCTGCTGCTGATGCGCCTGCTGTCCACAGGTGTGGCCCCAATGCACACGGTCAGCGTACTCAATGGCCCTTGTGATGTTAACAGGGAGTTCCTGGGCTGGGTAGGCGTGTGGACCCTGTGACGCTAACAGGGCTCCCAGTCTCCAGATCCGAGAGGCGTCTAACTCGGTTCAGACTACTATTAGTTTCATAGCCACACAGCTCTGTATCCTCCACCTAACCTTCCAGTTGCCAACCTCTCCTTTTCTATCTGGGAGCACGGTGGACACTGACTGCTGATGGGGATATATACCTTTCTCTTTCTTTTCTTATTAATTTTCGTTATATAGCGGTAACATAGTATATACCACCTTATCCAAATCTGCAAGTCCCACCGTAACAGATGGTGTTTCTTCAGCAAATGTTACTTTTGCTTAACCACCAAACCCACGGACAAAAACTTTTTTCCCCTTTCCAACACACCTGTTCCCCTTTCCACCAGCATCTGTCCTTTTTCAACTCATTTTGTATATGACCAAAAGTGCAACTCTGCAGGGACACCGTACTCAATGCCATCTCAGCACAGCAGCCAGCCCTCGGTCCCTCAGATGTGGACAAGTAAAAGACCATTTCCTACTATCCATGACAAAACGTTGAGATTCACTCTGTGCAGCACTGGTGTTTAGTGGAAAAGCAGATCTAAGATTGCGTACCACCTTCTGCAGATACTCCTGTATACGTGCGTCCCTTTCTATGGCAGGAATTATTTCGCCAAATTTTGTCTTGTACCAGGGATCTAACAGTGTGGCAACCCAGTAGTTAGCATTACTTCGAATTCGTACAATCCGAGGGTCATGTTGTAGGTAGTGCAGCAAGAAGGCGCTCATGTGTCTTGTGCATCCAGGAGGACCAAGTCCTTGGTGTGTTGGTGGCAGAGAGGTGAGAATCGTGCCTCCTTCCTCTGCCCTCTCCCCCCAACCTCGCACAACCGAAATGTGAGCAAGCTCTCACTCATCTGCTGAGTCTTCCATGCCCATTGCCAGTTCGTCCTCCATTTCTTCATGGGCTCCTGCACCTTCCTCAACACTTTTTGCTGATACTATGCGCCCTTGTTAATCCCTCTCCCCCACCATGACTGCCGCCTAGGTGCCGCTGACCATCCGGACCTCGTAGATCTTGTTATCCCTTCCGCATATGACTCCTCCTGTACTTCCTCCCCTTCCTCTTGTCCCAACACCTGACTCCGAATAATGCTTACAGTGTGCTCCATCATGTAGATGACCAGAATTGTCACGCTGAGAATGGCATTGCCAGTGCTAAACATCTTCGTCGACATTTGTAAACTGTGTAGAAGGGTGCATAGGTCCTTGATCTGACACCACTCCAGCAGCGTGATCTGCACCACCTCTGGATCAAGTTAGGCTATATGTCATAACGTATTGCAGCAGGGTTCGGCGGTGCTGCCACAAACGCTGCAACATGTGCAGATTCAAATTCCTGCGTGTCGGCACATCGCATTTCAGGCGTTTAACCACCAGACCTAAAGACTTCTGTAGCGACGAAAGTTGTTGAGCTGCTGTGTGCGAACGATGGAAGTGAGCACATAGCGAGCGTGCCCGCTGCACAAGGCCATGGAGGCCGGGATGGTGTTTTAAGAATTGCTGGAGAATCAGATTCAACACGTGAGCCATACAAGGCACGTGTGTCACATTGCCCTAACGATGGCCCGCAGCCAGGTTTGCATCATTGCCGCACACTGCGGTTAAGTCATCAACGGAGTACGCTCCGTCAATTTGTACTCCGGTCGCCAGGTGACAACGTGTTCCTTTCATGCATAGTGCCGATGATGGGAGAGAAGTTGATGCCAGCGGCGCAGGTGGACGCAGGTTATGCTCACCCACTGGGCTGCATTACCTTGACAGATGCAGAATCTCTGGCTGAATGTAGGTGGTGGGTATCTCACAGATGAAGTACCATCATTCAGCTATAACCAATGGGAAGACACCACACCCTTTCTATGCCCATCCTGTCTGCAGACCACTGCCAGACATAGCTATGAACCTCTGGTTACTTTTACCCCCAGTTCAGTTTTATGATTTTGTGTGCTTGTTACCTGACTACTTTTCCTGCTTGCTGTTTATGTACCTCGTTGGCCGATCCGCATTTCACCTCTGCTTGTTTTCTGATTAAGTCCTGGCCGTCCCATTCTGTTCCTGTTCCTCAATTAATGTTTTGTCCCTGCCTGACTACTATTCTCTGAAACTACAGCCTTCCACAGGTATTGATCACCTTGGGCCCTGTGTAATTCCTAATCCCTGTATAGGGGTTAAAGGGTTTCAGGGTTCTGGAGGTCCTGCTTGGTGAGTGGCTTCCCTCTAGCCTATCCTTTACAGCCCATCTGAGTGTGTGGATTAAGGAAGGCGTTACACAGTGCCCTCTGCAGAAGGCCATGTAGGCCAGGATAGTGCTTTAAAAATTGCTGGACAACCAGGTTCAACACGTGAGCCACACAAGGCATGTGTGTCACATTGTCACGGCGAAGGGCCGCACCCATGTTTGCATCATTGTCACACCCGGCCTTCCCTGGCTGCTGGTTGAGTGGAGACAACCATTGATGAAACTTGGTCTCCAGAGCTAACCGTCCACAACTTCTCAGCGGCGTGACTCACATTTCCCATACATTTCAAAGTAAACGTTTGACCGCATGATGGCATTGAGCTCTGCTGCCAGCATAGTAAGGAGGTGTGTGGTATTCCTTGTGCGCAGTTACAAGGAAGGGTGCCCTGACCACACAGGGTTTGGGCCAAGGTGAAGGACCCACACGAGGTTGAGGAGGCAGAAGCAGTGTATTAACTTCTACATACAGAGGAAGGATTGATACAACTCGTGGGGACAGCAAGACTTGTACAGCAGACCCTTCTCCATCTCTCCCCATAGTAAACCATTGCCCAGTCAGCGACATGTAACAACCCTGTCCATGCTTACTGGGCCAAGTATCTGTGGTGAAATGTACCCTGTCACACAGTTTCTCAAAGAAGCGGTGATGTTTGGTGCGACATGCTGGTGTAGCGCGTGCACGCCTTTGTTGGAGAAGGAGTGGCGCCTGGGCATCGGCTCTTGGGGCACTGCGATGGGCATAAGGTCTCGAAAATCCTCGGTTAAAAAGGTTGGAAAGGAAGCATTTTGGTAGCCAACAGTTTGCAGATGCTGAAAGTCAACCTCTAAGCCATTTCATGCCCTTATAAAAGCATGTAAAACACAGCAAGGGGACTCCAACCACAGTCTCCCTCGTTTCCACTAATTGGGCCACACACACCCCACTTGACTGGCATCAGTTGACCCCCATTTTCAAGATGAAAAAGATGCTTTGCATGAAGCACTCTCAAAAATACCCGTGCCTTTCGCCTCCCCTGGCTGAGCCAGGGGAAGAAAAGTCCTCTGAGAGCCATGACTTGTTCATCTTGGTTCTTTTAGAAACACAGCGAGGGGACTCCAACCACAGTCTCCCTCGTTTCCACTAATTGGGCCACACACACCCCACTTGACTGGCATCAGTTGAGCCCCCTTTTCAAAATGAAAAAGATGCTTTGCATGAAGCACTCTCAAAAATACGCATGCCTTTCACCTCCCCTGGATGACCCAGGGGAAGAAAAGTCCTCTGAGAGCCATGACTTGTTCATCTTGGTTCTTTTACAAACACAGCGAGGGGACTCCAACCACAGTCTCCCTCATTTCCACTAATTGGGCCACACACACCCCACTTGACTGGCATCAGTTGACCCCATTTTCAAGATGAAAAAGATGCTTTGCATGAAGCACTCTCAAAAATACACGTGCCTTTCACCTCCCCTGGATGACCCAGGGGAAGAAAAGTCCTCTGAGAGTCATGACTTGTTCATCTTGGTTCTTTTTTCAAAAGCGAGGTGACTCCAACCACAGTCTCCCTCGTTTCCACTAATTGGGCCACACACACCCCACTTGACTGGCATCAGTTGACCCCCATTTTCAAGATGAAAAAGATGCTTTGCATGAAGCGCTCTCAAAAATACGCGTGCCTTTCGCCTCCCCTGGCTGAGCCTCTGAGAGCCATGACTTGTTCATCTTGGTGAACGTTAGTCTGTCCACATTGTCAGTGGACAGATGCATGTGCTTAGCTGTCAGCACACCCCCAGCAGTACTGAGGACACATTCCGAGAAAACGCTTGCTGCGGGACACAACAAAATCCCCAAGGCGTACGTGGTGAGCTCAGGCAATTTATCCAGATTGGAAGCCTCAAATGAGCAGGGCTCAAGTTGCACAGTAATGGCATCGACGTTCCCTTGTATATACTCATATCTGTGTCTCCTCCTCTTTTTCCTTGTCCAGCTCCTTTGTTTTCGCATGAGTATATGTCCTTGTCACTTTCCCATGTGTTTGTGTTGTGTTGTGACTTGTTTGTCACCTTTTGGACACCTTTGAGGGTGTTTTCTAGGTGGTTTTATGTGTTTGTGATTGCCTGCCATTGTTTCCTATGCGGTTCGAGCTCGGTTCGTCGAACGTTCGCCGAACTGAACTCGAACGAGACCTCCGTTCGACGAACCGAACTCAAGCCGAACCGCGGCTGGTTCGCTCATCTCTAGTCATATCTTCAATATTATTTAAATATATAACAACAGTTTTGTGATATAAAGTATATAATATTCTGAATATTTAGGTTTAGCTATTACAGGGATATTTTTAATCTCATTGCAATATTACAAATATAATACATTTGCACATAAATAAAATGTAAATTGTAAAGTAGTTCATCTGAATCTAGAGTATTATTTACGTGGCTGAAAAAATACAGAAGACGTCAAATTTAACCGAGGGATGGGAGAGGATATTGAAAAAAGGAAAAAAGCATAGACAGGGTTGTCATCAGGACAGTATTGTAATCAGAGGCCCAGATAATAATGCAGTAAAGGCCCGGGTACCTAGCTAGGATTATTATTTTGAGGTGGGTCGCTGAGGGCAAACTGTCTTGAACTAGGTCAGCAAGTAGCTGGGAGACTGCAACTGCGATATTGAATCGTTGACCTGTCCATGTGATCCATGACAGTGCCTAACATTTCAGGTTGATGTCATATTTTTCTGTATGTGATCAAGAACACCAATGTGTTCAAAACGTGTCTTGTGAGTGACGTTTTTATTGGAGATGGTGTATCCCTCTTTTTTCCTCTGATTTTAAATGATGAAATAAAGAAGAAACTCTGAATTTTATATGGTGCTGGTTCTTCACCTTCTTTTTCCTCATTACTCCATGTGGACATCGCCCACAGGTATCCGTGCACCTGCCAATTGGAACCCACTGGGTCTTTCTGGAGTTTTTGGACTTCTGAAGTGGTGAGCTGATACATAAACACTAGTGATGAGCGAGTGTGCTTGTTACTACTCGGTACTCGCACGAGTATCACTGTACTCGGGCTACTCGGCGGGGACCGAGTAATCTCGCGATACTCGTGCTGTACTCGTGGTCTTCATCCCTGCATGTTGGCGCTCTTTTGAGAGCCAGCCCTCATGCAGGGATTGGCTGGCAGACCACTGCAATGCCACAGCCCTGTTAGTTGTGGAATTGCAGTGATTGGCCGGCCCGCACAGCGTGACCGAGCCTTTATACCGGCGGGCGCGCTGTGCTCTGCTCACAGCCAGCCAGACAGTCAGTGCAGGTAGAGGGTTGCTGCTTCAGGGAAAGGTTTGCGGCCCTTTATAGCTATTTCCGTAGCAGGGCTGCAAACAGTGTGACCAGAAGTCCTTCTCAGGACTATTCTAGTTGTATACAGGCAGGCAGGGTATAGCCAGGTCGGAGTACAGTAGCAGAGTCCTTCTCAGGACTATTGTTGCTATATACAGGCAGGGTATAGCCAGGTCGGAATACAGGCTAGTGACCAGAAGAGTCCTTGTCAGGACTATTGTAGCAGTATACAGGCAGGCAGGCAGGCAGGCAGGGTATATAGCCATTCCTAGTGGTGACCGTATACCAGCCTTCATCATATCTGGGGCTGGTGTACACAGTCTAAAACAGTCCAGATAGTGTCAGACTTCTCAGTAATTTTTTCTCCTAAAAACCTGTTAGGTTCTTAGTGCGTCCGTGCTTGCATTTAAAAACCGCACGTGTGTGCCTGTCGGTGGCAGCGTACAGGTGCACTTGTGTGCGTTTTTCACAAACTATTATTATATAACGCACAAGTCTAGTGTATAATACACGTCAGTCAGCAGTGGCTGATAGTGTCAGACTTCTCAGTAATTTTTTCTCCTAAAAACCTGTTAGGTTCTTAGTGCGTCCGTGCTTGCATTTAAAAACCGCACGTGTGTGCCTGTCGGTGGCAGCGTACAGGTGCACTTGTGTGCGTTTTTCACAAACTATTATTATATAACGCACAAGTCTAGTGAATACACGTCAGCACAGCATTGCAAAATGCGCAAGGGCGTTGGCAAGGAACAAGGAAGTGGACGTGATGGTGGTGCAGGCAGAGGCCGAGGTCGTGGGCAAGCTCTAATTTCGCCACAACAAAGGGCCACATCTAGTTGCTCGCACGTCCTGTCCCAAATTCTTGGGGACCGCAGCAGTACACCGCTCTTGAACCAAGACCAGTGTCAACAGGTTGTTAGTTGGATAGCGGATAATGCTTCCAGTCAGATTGGCACCACCACAAACACTCTGTCTTCCACACGGTCAAGTGTCAGTAGCCGTGATACTGCACCGCACATTTCAGAACCTGATTCTCCTTCCTGCCACAAGGCTGAGTACACGTCCTCGGACATTAATGATCCCACACTTGGACACTCGGAAGAGCTGTTCACATTTCAATTCGCACATTCTGGCCTCTCGCCAGCTCATGTTGAAGTGGGTCATGAGGAGATCGTATGTACAGATGCCCAAATATTTGAGCAGCCACGTTCTCACGAAGTTGGCAACGTGTCTCAACAAGGGGTGGACGATGATGAGACACAATTGTCAGGAAGTCAGGAAGAGGAGCAGGGTGCGGAAGAGGAAGACGACGTGGTGGATGATCCAGTAACTGACCCAACCTGGCAGGAGGATATGCAGAGCGAGGACAGCAGTGCACAGGGGGAGGGAGGCGTAGCATCCCAACAGGCAGTAAGAAGCAGGGTGGTGGCTCCAGGCAGAAGTCAGGCAACCGTTCCCCGGAACAACAACACGACACAAGGTGCCTGTACAAATGTTAGGTCTTCCCGAGTCTGGCAGTTTTTTAAGTTGGCTCCAGATGATTCTAAAAAGGCCATTTGCAACACCTGCCGTGCCAGCATCAGCAGGGGTACCAAAACTAGCAGCCTGACCACCACCAGCATGATCAGGCACATGGCAGCCAAGCACCCGACTTTGTGGGAAGTACAACAGAGTCGAGAAGCAGTGCTTGCTGATGTCACTGCTACGTCTTCGCTGGTTGTGCATGCGAGCCAATCCCCTGTCCATGCTGCCTGCGAACAAGCCTCCTCCGGTCCTGCACCTGCAGTTGCCTACGCAGAAATAACACCATCATCAAGCACGTCCTTGTCCCAGCGCAGCGTTCAGTTATCCATTCAGCAAACCTTTGAACACAGGCGCAAATACACTGCCAACGCCCCACATGCCACAGTTCTAAATGCTAACATTTCGCGACTGCTTGCGCTGGAAATGTTGCCTTTTAGGCTGGTGGAGACAGAAGCATTCCGCGACCTGATGGCGGCAGCTGTCCCACGTTACTCGGTCCCCAGCCGCCACTATTTCTCCCGGTGTGCCGTCCCCGCGTTGCATAACAACGTGTCATAAAACATCACACGTGCCCTGAACAACGCTGTTTCACCCAAAGTCCACCTAACCACAGACACGTGGACAAGTGCTTGTGGGCAAGGCCGCTACATCTCGTTGACGGCACACTGGGTTAATATTGTGGAAGCTGGGACCCAGTCTGAGCGAGGGACGGAACACGTCCTTCCCACACCAAGGTTTGCAGGCCCTACCTCAGTCAGGGTTTCACCCACACTCTACAGCTCCGGAATGTCATGCTCTTCAGCCTCCTCCTCCTCCTGCGCATCCTCTTCCACTTTACCCTCCACACCAGTCCCAAGCTGGAAGCACTGCAGCACTGCCTCGGCGAAGCGGCAACAGGCTGTGCTGAAGCTAATCTGCATAGGTGACAAACCCCACAATGCAGAAGAGGTGTGGACAGCTCTGAAACAGCAGGCAGATCACTGGCTCACACCTCTGAACCTAAAGCCAGGAAAGGTCGTGTGTGACAATGGCCGGAACCTGGTGGCGGCTTTGAGGCGAGGCCAGCTGACACATGTTCCATGCGTGGCCCATGTGCTCAACCTCGTGGTTCAGCGGTTTCTAAAGTCATACCCAGAGCTGTCTGATCTGCTGGTAAAAGTTCGCCGCCTGTCTGCACATTTTCGAAAGTCACCTACTGCTTCAGCCGGCCTTGCCGGCTTTCAGCGCCGTTTGCATCTTACGGCTCACAGACTGGTGTGTGATGTCCCCACGCGTTGGAATTCAACTCTGCACATGTTGGTCAGGATATGTGAGCAGAAGAGGGCAGTTGTTGAGTACCTGCATCACCTAAGCCGTCGAGAAATGGGTCAAACTCCACACATAACACCTGAGGAGTGGAGATGGATGTCCGACCTATGTACCATCCTCCAAAACTTTGAGGACTCCACCAAGATGGTGAGTGGTGATGATGCCATTATTAGCGTCACCATACCGCTACTCTGCCTTCTAAAACGGTCTCTGCTCAAAAACAAACATGATGCATTGCAGGCGGAGCGCGATGAGTTGCAGCAAGAAACAGTAGTGGGTGTGGGTGATAACACACAGCCCAGCCTCGTCTCATCACAACGAGCAGTGGAGGACTATGACGAGGAGGAGGATGAAGAAATGGAGCAACTCTCCGGCCAAATTGAGGATATGACATGCACACCAGTCATATCCTCGGTTCAGCGTGGCTGGCCAGAGGACAGGGTAGATGAGGAGGAGGAGGAGGAGGAGGAGGACAGCATGTTCAATCATCGTGTTGGTCAGGCTACTGAAGTCCTGGCTGTTAAGAGTCTGGCGCACATGGCTGACTTTATGGTAAGCTGCCTGTCTCGTGACCCTCGCGTTAAGAACATCTTGGCCGACAATCATTACTGGTTGGTAACACTGTTAGACCCACGCTACAAGGAGAACTTTATGTCTCTTATTCCCGAGGCGGAGAGGTCAACCAAAATGCAGCAGTTCCGGAAGGCCATAGTCACGGAAGTAGGCAAAGCATTCCCCTCACAAAACGCTAGCGGCATAGGTCAGGAATCAGTGGACAACCAAGGCGTACAGCCGAGAGAGGCACAAGTCCAATCCGCCAGAGGTAGGGGAACAGTCTTTAAGATGTGGGACAGTTTTCTCAGCCCCTCACGTACCACAGCCCCTGAGGTGCGGGGTAGTGCCACAAGAAATCCTAAGTTTGCCCAGATGCTCAAGGAGTACCTTGCAGATCGAACAACTGTACTCCGACATTCCTCTGTGCCTTACAATTATTGGGTGTCCAAGGTGGACACGTGGCATGAATTGGCTCTCTACGCCTTGGAAGTCCTGGCCTGCCCTGCCGCTAGCGTTTTGTCAGAGCGTGTTTTTAGTGCCGCAGGTGGAATCATTACAGATAAACGCACCCGCCTGTCAACTGAAAATGCTGACAGGCTGACTCTGATCAAGATGAACAAGGGTTGGATTGGGCCAGACTTCACCACACCACCAGCAAATGAGAGCGGAATTTAAAGTTTGTAACGGGAATTTGCCATGTACCTCCAGTCACCCATGGGTACACACTTCTGGACTTTGGATAATCGCTGGACTGCTCCTCCTTCTCCTCATGCGCCACCATGATGACCGTTACAATAGTTAGGCCTTTGTTTCAGGTATACCCCCAGTGGTAAATTTTTTCGCCCATTCTTTGCAGAATGGACATTACAACGACAGGAGACCCGCTCCTTTGCAATGGGAACAATGTTTTGAGGCCCTCATGCACGTCTCTATCCAGGGACAACGTGGAGCCTCCCAATTTTTGGCTGCCCTGCCTAAGGGCTATACTATAATACACCCACTTCCTGACAATGCACACTTAATGTTTTGAGGCCCTCATGCACGTCTCTATCCAGGGACAACGTGGAGCCTCCCAATTTTTGGCTGCCCTGCCTAAGGGCTATACTATAATACACCCACTTCCTGACAATGCACACTTAATGTTTTGAGGCCCTCATGCACGTCTCTATCCAGGGACAACGTGGAGCCTCCCAATTTTTGGCTGCCCTGCCTAAGGGCTATACTATAATACACCCACTTCCTGACAATGCACACTTAATGTTTTGAGGCCCTCATGCACGTCTCTATCCAGGGACAACGTGGAGCCTCCCAATTTTTGGCTGCCCTGCCTAAGGGCTATACTATAATACACCCACTTCCTGACAATGCACACTTAATGTTTTCAGGCCCTCATGCACGTCTCTATCCAGGGACAACGTGGAGCCTCCAATTTTTGGCTGCCCTGCCTAAGGGCTATACTATAATACACCCACTTCCTGACAATGCACACTTAATGTTTTGAGGCCCTCATGCACGTCTCTATCCAGGGACAACGTGGAGCCTCCCAATTTTTGGCTGCCCTGCCTAAGGGCTATGCTACAATAGACCCACTTCCTTACAATGGGCACTTCAGGTTTACAGGCCCTCATGCACGTCTCTATCCAGGGACAACGTGGAGCCTCCCAATTTTTGGCTGCCCTGCCTAAGGGCTATACTACAATAGACCCACTTCCTTACAATGGGCACTTCAGGTTTACAGGCCATCATGTACGTCTCTATCCAGGGACAACGTGGAGCCTCCCAATTTTTGGCTGCCCTGCCTAAGGGCTATACTACAATAGACCCACTTCCTTACAATGGGCACTTCAGGTTTACAGGCCCTCATGCACGTCTCTATCCAGGGACAACGTGGAGCCTCCCAATTTTTGGCTGCCCTGCCTAAGGGCTATACTACAATAGACCCACTTCCTTACAATGGGCACTTCAGGTTTACAGGCCCTCATGCACGTCTCTATCCAGGGACAACGTGGAGCCTCCCAATTTTTGGCTGCCCTGCCAAAGGGCTATACTACAATAGACCCACTTCCTTGCAATGGGCACTTCAGGTTTACAGGCCCTCATGCACGTCTCTATCCAGGGACAACGTGGAGCCTCCCAATTTTTGGCTGCCCTGCCTAAGGGCTATACTACAATAGACCCACTTCCTTACAATGGGCACTTCAGGTTTACAGGCCATCATGCACGTCTGTATGCAGGGGCATTGGTGAACCTCACAATTTTGGACTGCCCTGGCAAAGGAAAATACTACAAAGACTCACTTCCTCAAAATGGGCACATTAGACTCAGAGGCCTTTATGTACGTCTCTTCTCAGGGACATCGGAGTGCCACACAATGTTTTACGTAAAATCTTTCATGTATTGATCTCAAAAAGTAACATACATTAGCTCTATCTCACTATTGGGTATGTGCCCTTAACATTGAAAATTCGCCATGAAAATTCATTTTGGTGTCATTTTGGAAGGTTTTCTGGTGAGTCCGTAAAAATGGCGTAAAACGCGGACAAAATTGTTCACAGCTGTGACTTTTGAGTGATAAATGCTTCAAGGGGTCTTCCCCATGCTGTTGCCATGTCATTTGAGCACTCTTCTGAGACTTTTGTGACATTTTTAGGGTTTCTACATGCTGCCGGGGGTCATTTCACAAAAATACTCGGGTCTCCCATAGGATAACATTGGGCTCGGTGCTCGGGCCGAGTTCACGAGTATCTTGGGATGCTCGGCCCGAGCCTCGAGCACCCGAGCTTTTTAGTACTCGCTCATCACTAATAAACTCTATTTTTATTTGTATATTTTTCTGTTGTTTGCTAAGTATGTCAACACACTTTAGAACCAATGATTCCTTATCCCTGAGCGGAAAATATTTGCAAAGCCCAAACATGACACAGATAACGGATGTGGTAGGACGATATTAAAACCCCTCAGTAATAATGTGTAAGCTACTACTAGAGATGAGCAATCCTGCCAAGGATTGGATCAGTTTAGGATCGCCGAGCATGACTGAAATTGCTGATTGAAAAATGGTGTAGGAGGCCTGTAAAAGAAAGAAAATAAAAAAGGGTTAGCGCAGAACAGACTTACAGAGTCCCCATGGATTCAATGCTATTTCTGGGTCCAATACTTATCTTTAATCCACAGTCACTGCTTTCCCCTTCCACTGGCGTCTCTGATTGGCTGCCGTTGGACCATACCTCCACCCTCTGAGACAGCATCTGTGATTAGTTGGAATATCAAATGCTGCCTGTGTCCTTATACTGGTGATAAATAAATACATTAAAATTGGTGTAGGGTATTGATATCAGCACAGATTATGCCACGGCTACAAGCTGCAGCTCCCAGGCACTCATGTATTTTTGCTGTGTCTCAAAATAAGAGGAACCACATTCGGCTTTTTTTAAAATAATATTTAAATAAATAGATAATTAAAAAAATTTGAGTGCGGTCCCCCTCGATTTTCATATCCAGCCATGATAAAGCCTGACTGCTGAAAGCTGGTATTCTCAGGCTGGGGAGACGCATGCTTATTGGCCCTCACCAGCCTAAAAATAGCAGCCTGCAGCCGTCCAAGATTGCTGCATTGATTAGATGCGACTATCCCAGCAGTTTACCAGGCTCTTCCTGATTGCCATGGTGCAGTGGCTGTTGAGGTAATAAGGGGTTAATCACAACTCACAGCTGCCAATATGCCCTAGATTAGCAATGAGAGGCATCTATGAAACCCTCCATTACTAATCCGTAAGTGAAAGGAAATAAATAGGGATGAGCGAATGTATTCGCCACTATTCGGTATCGACGGATAATGGGGTATTGGAGGTATTCGCTATCCGATGGCTAATATTGTATTCGCTCCGATACTTTCATTTTCATTTCTGGACTTCCTGACACCTTTTTCTAGCCAATGAACACATCTGACATTGCTTGCCCTCACAGTAACACCACAGCCATCTTTGTTGTGGTGTTACTGTGATTGGCTTGGCCGCACAGCGTCATAGGGGCTATATAAGGCAGCCGCCATTTTGTGTGCACGCATTCATTCCTGAGCTGTAGGTGTAGTGAGACTGTACTGTGTGCGTTACAGCGTTTTTCCAGCCAACTAATACTAGTCCTTCTAAGGGCTGAAGCTATTTAGCATTACCTGTTAGCGACTGTGTAAATCATAGAAACAGGTATAGGGGCAGTGCAGTTCATTCTATGAGATAGTGTTCCTGCTGCTGAATGCAAAATAGTCCTTATAAGGGCCGAAGATATTTAGCATTAGTTGTTAGGGACTGTGTAAATCATAGAAACAGGTACAGTGACAGTGCAGTTTTTTTTTCTATGAGATAGTGTTCCTACTGCAGAATCCAAAATAGTCCTTTTAAGGGCTGAAGACAGTGTCCACTGTGCTATCAGCTGTGTACATCATAGAACTGCTGCAAAAAAATCATCTGATTAGTGCTGCATACGGTCTGTTCCTGCAGTGTGTGATATAGGGACAGCTACTGACAGCTTATTCACAGGCAGGGAGAGATTTAAAGCTGTCCTGACATCTGCTACTAATAATCAACACACAGTCTCAGTTTTACCCAATTTTTATTAATACTTGGTGTCAGGGTCAGTAATTGTGCCTCAAGGCCAGTACCTTCCTAGCAACAACCTTGTATAGTTTTGGGGGCTTCATATCATACAGAACCTAGATAGTGGCTTGCTGCAACTAACACACAGTCTTAGGCGGGCTTTGCACACTATGACATCGCGGTGCGATGTCGGTGGGGTCAAATCGAACGTGACGCACTTCCTGCGTCGCAGTCGACATCGCAGTATGTGAATCCTTTTCCATACGATTAACGAGCGCAAAAGCGTCGTAATCGCATGATCGGTGTAGGGTCCGACATTTCCAAAAATAGTGAAGTTCGATCATGCGATTTTAGTGTTATCGTCAAAGTCTTTCTCCGGATTGCTGCATGTAAAGTCTAGAATGATGTTGGTTTTTATTTTCTTCGTTTGGATTTATTTCAAGTTTGCCCTACACACCTCATTAGGAAAACGGCTTCTGCGTGTTAATTGGTCTATGCATCAGCGTATGGGAGGTGCTTACATGCTTTATAAGGGTTTTTTTTTTAACTTATTCTGGTGGCGTTCTGTCTTCCATATTTTGGATCCATTACGTTAGCAATACACGGGCTATTTGTTATAGGTGTGAAACCCTGTCTAATATTTTTTTCAGAGAATTTTTTTGATCATCCTGTGATAAGGTAATTTTGTTAATTATTTAAACTTAATTTTTTTTTTGTTAAAATAAAAAAAAAAATATTTATAAAATTAACGTTACAAAATTAACTTATCAAAAATCGCATAAAATAAAAAAAATTCATTTTCATTACCTCTTAATCAAAAAATTGCTTAAGAAAAAAGGACTATACACACCTATTAAACAACCTTACATTTGAACATAATATACTTACCACACGTGCGACCGAAAACAAACACATACCAGCAGGTGTGGAAGACACATCCGCACAATAAATACTACATGGAGACCAATCAAAAACAAGGAGTCGACATGCTCATTTAAAGAAAGCGATGCGTGAACGAAAGTAGAACGAGGCTATAAATGATGGTATGGATGTCATAGAAAGTACACGAGCAAAGGTATGGAAAAGAGACAAGGACCGGTATATCATGAAAGATCTATGAGAGATTTCATACAATCACACAGTTGCCCTTAGGAATCGTACAACAATCCAACGTCACTTGTATGGTCGTTAAAATCGCAACAGCAGTTGAGAAAGCCATGGACCCCATAGGGGGGAGGGGCGACATGACCAAAGGAAGGGAGGGAGTGAGGGGGTTAATAAAGTGAAATAAGGGGATTATGGGACACTGTAGGGGATTGGTGGAAAAGGGGTCCCTATAGGGGGGGTAGTATATAAGCTATAGGGGAGGGGTCTTACCTTCCCTTGTGATTCCGGACGGCGAATGATTCAGACCCAGGACCAAGGAACCAGCATGGCGGACCTCCAGAAGCTCGATAGGCTCCTCAGAGTGGCGATGGCGGTGCATGGGGCCCAGGCAGCGCAGTCCCATGTCAGATAATAAAAGGGAGAAGACCTCGCATCACCTCTTGTCATAGGTGCTCAGGAGAAACAAATTAACAGTCACTAGAGGTTAACTCCGGCACACTATGAATTTCCCATGAAAGTAAAGGAACGCAGCAGTTGGGTATCAAAATCCTTTTCTTTTATTTTGTAAGTGTCACACGTGAAAAAAAGTGCTGTACAAATGTCTGCCAGGTGTCGACGTTTCGGCTAACAAGCCTTCATCAGGTCGGACAGACTAGATACAATATTTACAAAACAAGAAAACAAAACAAAGAAAGGAAGTCAATCCATTGAGATTGTAGCTGCGTAATTGAGGTACAATGAAGGCAAACTTTGAATATCAGAGAACATCAGAAGAAAAGACGATGACAAAATCATAGGAACAAGGGTACAGAAGTATATGCATACAACTTGGAAATCAGTCATATATAGAGTAGATGGAACCATTAAATGCTGTTATATCGTAGTGTAGTGGATATGGGATGAACGAGCAACGTGGAGTGACCGTGGGGAGTAGAGAGCATGGTAAGGAAGCTCACCTTGACCTATACTGGAATCGTTGTCTGGTAAATATATGGGATAGCTGTGATAACACTGTAGAGACTGCTGAAGGAAGAAAGATGACAATATGTGAGAAAGAAGGAGGGAGGGAAAAGGAAGTAAAGAGATGATATAGACCAGGACATACCCTGTTTGAGGTCCCTGGGTGAAGCCGGCATATAAAATCAGATCATATGCAGATATGTGAGACAAAGGAAGTCTGGAATAGACAACATAGAACAGAATCCAGGATGAGGAAAAAAGAAAAAAAGAAAAAAGAAAAAACCTGCAGAGTTGTATAAGGTAATACTATTCCACATGTAGGGTCTGTATGAAGGTTTAGGATGTAGATTACCTTGGTAGTCATATGTGTCTCTTGTTCAGAGTAGCCGGAGAAATTGCGGACAAGGGGGTATCAGGGAGAGGCAGCTCATTCAGAATGGTACCAGGGCCCAGGATTCAGGCTTGGGATCAAGATAAAAGGGCTCGGCTGCTATTATAGCTGTGTTAAATGAGATATGAGGTGATTCAGTAGTAGCTATAGAATGTGGAATAAATACCAAATAAGACAACTAGTGTAAATGAGGTTACCTATTGATTTCTATGGTGTAGCCTGGATAAAGGTTCACTGGGTAGAGAAGATATTGTGGTTATATCTAAGGATCCCGCAGTGTGGAGCCAGGTTCCAGAGTTCACGCTTGGAATCGGGGTAATATGCCTGGTAATTGCTTCAGTTACATGGAATGAAAAAAGGCGATACAATAATTATAACCATAAGGCCCGTTTCACACGTCAGTGAAAAACAGTGACGTTTTTCACTGGCGTGTAAAACACGCACATGTCCTTGCGTGTGCCGTGAATCACGGCACACGTGGGTTGTCTAAGTACAATCCGGGCTCCGTTATCCGTGGCCCGTGATTGCACTTAGAAAACAACTCACCTGCGCCCGCTCCCGCTCTCCATGGTGCTGAATCCTCCCGCGGTGCAGCATCCGGCCGGCGGTGACCCACGCAGCAGCTGCTTCCGGGTTGGCTGTGTCGCGCATAATGAATATGCGTGACAGTAATCAGCCGGCTTAGAAGCAGCAGGGAGGACGGGCTGCAGAGGACATCGCTGGACGCCGGGTGAGTTAAAATGTTTATTATTTTAAGTGCACGTTTTTTTCTGGCACGTGTTTCACGGACCACACCACTGCGTGGTCCGTGGAACATCAGTGATGCCAGAAAAAAATTGACATGTCTCCGTGCAGCAATCACGCACACGCGGGTACGCTGCACGGAGACACGTGCAGTGAAAAATCACTGACGTGTGAGCAGACCCATTCATTATAATGGGTCTGTGTATGTCAGTGATTCTGGTACGTTTAAAAAAAAGCACAAACGTACCAGAATCACTGACGTGTGAAAGGGGCCTTAGGTAAACAAAAAGAGGTAGTTCCTGTGGTATGTGACCAGAATCCAGGGCTCACAATAGGGATCAAGATACTGCACCTGGTTGTTATGTCAATTACATAGAATATAACCAGTGTGATCTAATGGTCACTAGGAGATATGGTGTGCAGGTAAGAAGGAAGAGGAGAAAGTTTGAAGGAGGGACAGCATTACCTAATGACTTCTGTGTTATAGCTTGGAGGGAGGTCCGTTGGGCATGAAGAAAGTCAGAGGCAGCTGGTAATAGAGGAGAGGAGGACAGTGAATGCATAGATAATGACGACAGAAAAAGTCCAGCAAAGTCCAGGTGAATCACCTTACCATGAGCCTGTGGTGCCGCAGAGCTAAACCGCGTGTCCTTTGGGATACAGGAATAGGGGAAAACCGTCCTTTTTAACCCGGAATGAGCCACAACGTCACTTCCGGTTTGATGGGCATAGTGTACTGCGCATGCGCGCGTGGTGACCATCGGTCCAGTGTAAAGTGGAGGAAGCACGTCACTGCTGTTAGGTGGAACGCGGAAGTGGGTTACTGGAGCGCACATGTGACAGGGAGGGCGTGCTGGTGAGTCACATGATAGTGCAGGAGGTGGAATCAGGAACGGAGACTGAACTTCAGTGAAGGGGCAAGTGACAGGCTGGATGTGGTTGTCAGGTGGTGCTAGTTCTGTAATAGAGAAAAGAAGAGTTAGGATGTCATATAACAGGATGATCAAATAAACATAAACATGAACCGGAGATTATATATAGTGAAATGGCGATATGCACATTATTGGTAGGTTTAACATTAGATAGTAATGGGACAATAAATGAATAGTTTCTTTATAAACAGCATACATACTATGATCCTGGATGAAGGAGGACCATAGTTTTACATAAATAAAGCTATAGGGGAGGGGTCTTACCTTCCCTTGTGATTCCGGACGGCGAATGATTCAGACCCAGGACCAAGGAACCAGCATGGCGGACCTCCAGAAGCTCGATAGGCTCCTCAGAGTGGCGATGGCGGTGCATTGGGCCCAGGCAGTGCAGTCCCATGTCAGGGCTGCCTGGGCTTCCCCGTCGGCACCTGCCCCTTGCTCCCCCCCTAGACGCGGGCGGCGTTCCAGGCCCCCTATCCGGTATTCCCCAGGCGCAGGGGAGGCAAGGAGGCACAGTGAGAGCCCCCCTCGGGACCCTCCACGGTGGGGTGGGCAGCGGCAGCCCCCTGCGTCTGCCCCGGCCACCGGGAGGAATCTCCGGCGAGGCCGCGGCGGTCGAGAAGGGGGCGTGGCCAGCCCGGGGCCTTCTTCCGGTCTCTGACCTCGGGCTGGAGTCTGAAGCCCTGAGGCGTCTCCCAGCCGAAAGTGAGCCCGGCGACGATGTGAGGCCAGCGGCGGCCTGGATGGAGGCGGGCCCGGCCTGGGGCCTACTTCCGGTCCCAGGCCTCGGGCTCAATTTTCCAGGCCGGCGGCAGCCTGGGATCGGGGGCATGCCCAGCGCGGGACGGAGGCCCGGAGAGGGGGCGTGTCCAGCCTGGGGCCCGCTCTGGACACCGGGCTTCCGGCGGTGGGGCACGTCCCGGCGGCAGCGACCACACGGGAGCCGTGCCCGGCAGATGAATGAGGCCAGCAGTACCCCCCCAAGGACAGTGGGGGGGCCGGGCATAGGCAGCCTGCAGGGGGACCGGTGTGGGCAGGCACCACCCGGATACCTGTGAGGCTGTGGAAAGAAGGGGGGATGGCAGGAGCCCGGCGGTGACTGCCAGGTCCCTCAGATCAGCTGCACTACGCCCGGTAGCCGCGTTCTCCCCCGGGCGGGGGAGGACCCAGCGGGAGGTTCCGGTCGGAGGCCCTGGAGGGCGAGGAATGACGGTGGGGAGCCCCCCGCGTCCAGGGAGCGGCTCCTCCAGGAAGAGGCCTTGGTCAGCGGCGACCCAGGGGACAGGACGGTCTCGTTGGCTGTCGCCGCACAGCAAGGGAAGGATGTCGGCCGCCAGTGCCCACGTGGCAGCCCAGGAGGGTGGCCATGGTGGAGGGGATGCATCGGCTGCAGGATAGGTAGGGGACGACTACAGTGAGGAAGAAGAGGGAGCCATCCGGTCGGGAGACGAATCAGAGGAGCAGCTGGTGGCTGACGTCGCGGAACCGTTTTCCATCTCTGCGTCATGGTCGGGTGAGCTGGCCGTGGAATCAGCATTGATTGCGGTGCGGGGCGCTGGTGTTGGGGAGGCGGCTGCGGGCACGGCAGCGCCGGAGGGGTCAGCTTTGCTTAGTCAGTTGCTGGGGCTGCTGCAGGGATTAGCGCGAGCACCGGCGGCAGCGGCGGCCTGGACGGGGTCGGCGGCGGATAGCGCGGTGGCGGTCGGCAGCGAGGCAGCACCGATGGGAGCAGCGGCAGTTAGCGGAGTAGTAGAGCCTGTGGGTGAGAAAGTGGTAGACAAGGAGAAGGAAAAGGAGGATGAGGTGGTGCGGCTGGATGACAGGGCTAAGAGCGAGGTGTATGTGTGCTTTGAGGGGCCGCTGGGGGCGCACCTCAAAAAAAAAGTGAGGGACAAAATTTGGAAAAGGGAGTATGTGGAGATATTTTCCCTGCTACCCCTGGAAAAATTTAACCTGGACAAGGTCATGCCGAGCGATTCCAAGAAAGAAAAGGAGGAGGAAGAAAAGCGCCGTTATAGGCTCATTCCTCGTTCCTTTTCTAATTGGTTGCAGGCGTTTGCAATTTTGGCTAGCGTGATAGGGGAAAAGGAGTCGGAGCATTGCTCGGCCCTTTTCGGCTATATGGATGCTATTAGGGAGGCATATCGCATGTACGGGAGTTTGGCGTGGCTGTGGTATGATGAGCAGTTTAGGCAGAGGAAGGCGTTGCAGCCCAATATGCGATGGGACCATAAGGATATTTCCTTGTGGATGCATCTAATGGCAGCCCCGAGTCAGCCCTTTCGTGGCGGTGCCGGAGGAACGGGAACCGGGCCCTCGGGTACACAGAAAAAGGGATTGTGCTGGCAATTTAATGAAGGCCAGTGCAAATTTGGCGCAGCGTGTAGGTTTAAGCATGAGTGCTCCGGCTGCGAGGGGGTAGACAAAGTTTGTCCAAGTGTTTTAAAAAAGGGAGGGGCAAGGCCGGGGACGGATCTGGTAAAAGGGAGGACGCCAGTGAAAATAGAGGCAATGGCGCAGTTTTTAAATAGGTATCCAGACGGGGCAGCGGCGTCGCTTTTGCGTTGTGGTTTTTTGTATGGTTTTCAGATTCCGTCAGCGGTTGAGGCATTGCCTCCGGTTTGTCGTAATTTACAGTCAGTGAGGGACCACCCTGAGGTGGTGGGTGAGAAGTTGGGGAAAGAGGTTGAGCTGGGCAGGATAAGGGGCCCATTTGAGAGCCCGCCGTGCAGTAATCTGGTGGTATCTCCGTTGGGGGTGGTGCCGAAGAAGGAGCCGAACAAATTTCGGCTCATTCACCATCTTTCATTTCCGGAAGGGTCGTCTGTGAATGACGGCATTGAGCAAGCATTGTCGGCAGTGTATTACGTCTCGTTTGACAAGGCGCTGGACTTGCTGGCAAAGGCGGATGTGGAATCGGCGTTTCGTTTGTTGCCGGTGCATCCGGAGAGCCAGCACCTTCTGGGTTGCTGGTGGGGTGGGAAGTTTTATGTTGATCGTTGTTTTCCTATGGGTTGTTCGATTTCTTGTTCGTATTTTGAGGCGTTTAGTTCCTTTGTCGAGTGGGTGGTGCGGGACGTGTCAGGCTTGTCCTCTATTATCCATTACTTGGATGATTTTCTTTGTGTTGGGCCGGTGGGTTCCATGGTTTGCGCTGGTTTGTTGTTTACCTTGCAGAAGGTGGCGGATCGTTTTGGGATACCTTTGGCGCGGGAAAAAACTGAGGAGCCGGCGCCGGTTATGCGGTTCCTGGGGATTGAAATTGACTCTTTGGCGATGGAGTGTAGGTTGCCGGAAGAAAAATTGCGGATTTGCGGAGTGCGGTAGCAGCAATGCTGACGGCAAAGAAAGTGCGGCTTAAGGTGGTGCAGTCGTTGCTTGGGAAGCTGAATTTTGCGTGCAGGATTATGCCGATAGGGCGTGTGTTCGCCAGGAAGTTGGCTACAGCTACGGCAGGCGTACGTTCCCCGGGGCACTTTGTGCGGGTCACGCGGGAGATCAAGGAAGATTTGTTGGTTTGGGATGTCTTCTTGCGGCGTTTTAACGGCCGAGCTTTGTGGTTGAAGAAGGTGGTGCCCAATGGTGCGCTGGAACTGTATACGGATGCGGCGGGGTCGGCGGGTTTCGGCGCCATTTTTCAAGGGCATTGGTGCGTCGGGAGGTGGCCTGAGGAATGGCGGCAGGGTGGCTTGGTTAAAAATCTGGCTCTGCTGGAGTTGTTCCCAATCGTGGTGGCGGTGGAGTTGTGGGGTCGCAATTTTCTGGACGGAAAGTGTGTTTTCATTGCGACAATCAGGCGGTCGTGCATGCAATTAACAGCTTGTCAGCAAAGTCTGGGCCTGTAGTAGCATATCTGCGGCATTTGGTGCTCAAATGCTTACTGTGGAACATTCATGTGGTGGCGAAACATGTACCGGGGGTTAACCCCTTCATGACCATGGACGAATCTTTCCGTCATGGATCGTGTCCCGGTAAGCCCCGCCCCCTGCCGCGAGCAGGCGGCGTGGATCGGCACACATATCAGCTGTTTTCAACAGCTGACATGTGTGCCTACATGTTCCGAGTGGAATCGCATTCCACCCGGAACATTAACCCCTTAGATCTCGCTGCCAAAGTCTGGCAGCGAGATCTATATGCGCGCGGCCATGTTTTTTACTTACCGCCGCCCCCTCCGGACGTCACGTGAGTGATCACGTGACGTTCGGTGGTTGCCATCGTAGCAAAGGGTCATGTGATGACGCCTGCTGCTACTAAGTTTCACTTTCCTTTTTCCTCGGCACGGAGCAGAGGAAAAAAGAAAGTGACTATTTCTGCTGTTTACAGCGGTATAGCTGTGATCAGCAGATAGCGATCAGTAATCGGATTGCTGATCGCTATAGCCCCCTAGGGGGACTAGTAAAATAAAATAAAAAAAAAGGTTTAAAAAATTAAAAAAAAAACAAAAAATCTAAAAGTTCAAATCACCCCCTTTCCCCCCACTGAAAATTAAAGGGTTAAAAAAAAAATAAATATACACATATTTGGTATCGCCGCGTTCAGAAATGCCCGATCTATCAAAATATAAAATCAATTAATCTGATTGGTAAACGGCGTAGTGGCAAAAAAATTCCAAATGCCAAAATTACGTTTTTTGGTCGCCACAAGTTTTACGCAAAATGCAATAACAGGCGATCAAAACGTAGCATCTGCGCAACAATGCTACCATTACAAACATCAGCTCGAGACGCAAAAAATAAGCCATTACTGAGCCATAGATCCCAAAAAATGAGAACTCTACGGGTTTCGGAAAATGGCGCAAAACGTACGCCACTTTTATTGGACAAGCTTGTGAATTTTTTTAACCCCTTAGATACAAGTAAACCTATACATGTTTGGTGTCTACAAACTTGCACTGACCTCAGGCAACACATACACACATCAGTTTTACCATATAGTGAACACCGTGAATAAAACATCCCAAAAACTATTGTGCCATCACACTTTTTTTGCAATTTTTCCACACTTGGAATTTTTTTGCTGCTTTCCAGTACACCATATGGTAAAACTTATGATTTCATTTAAAAGTACAACTTGTCCCGCAATAAACAAGCCCTCATATGGCAAGATTTACGGAAAATTAAAAAAGTTACGGCTCTTGGAAGAAGGGGAGCAAAAAACAAAAACGCAAAAACGGAAAGTGCCCCGGGGCTGAAGGGGTTAACAACGGGGTGGCTGACGCTTTATCTTGTTTTTAGTTCCACAGGTTTCGGGAGTTGATGCCGGGGGGCGGACGAGATCGGAGCAGTGTGTCCAGAGGACTTGTGGAGCCTGGTGAGGCAGTGATTGTGGGTTTGATTCGGAATTCGGTGACTGAGGTAACTTGGTGCCGTTATGCTAAAGTGTGGGTTGAGTGGCAGGCAGTGTTGGGTAAGATGTTTGGTAATGGGCGAGCGGATTATTTATTGGCGCTACTGGCATTGGTGAGTGAGGATTTTAGGGCCGGGAGATCGGCATCGGCGGTAGCCCTTAGGGTGGCGGCTGTTGCCTTTTGGTTGAAGGTCAGAGGCGAGCTTTTTGCGAGATTTTCGTGTGCGGCAGGCCTTGAAAGGTTTTCGAAAAGGGGTGAAGGAACGGGACACTAGGCGGCCCATTTCATTTGAGTTGTTACAGCGGTTGGTGGATGGTTTGCGGGTAATCTGTGTCTCAGGGTATGAGAGGGTGCTTTTTGGAACTGCTTTTGTGTTAGCCTTTTTTGGGGCTATTAGAATCGGGAAATTGGTAAGCCCGTCCAGGGTTAAAGGGGGTGGTTTGCTGTCTGAGGACATGGCAGTAGTGGAACGGAGAGTGGAGTGTCAGCTTCGGCGGTCAAAAACGGACCAGATGGGTCGAGGCAGGTTGGTTGTGCTGTATACGGTGCCGGGGGAGGAGTTGTGGCCGGTGCAGGTGGTGAGCAAGTTTTGCAGTTTGCGGGGCGGTCTTCCGGGCCTGCTGTTACGGCACGAGGACGGTACGTGGTTGTCTCGTTACCAGTTTGTGGCAGTGTTGTGAAGTTGTTTGCGCTGGGCGGGGGAGTGCCCGGAGGATTTTGGGTCCCATTCCTTCAGGATCGGTGCAGCTATGGAGGTTTCGCGTTGGGGCCTGGGAGATGACATGGTGCGACGGATTGGTCGTTGGGAATCCTCTCGTTTTAAGGGTTATGTGCGCCCACAGTTGTTGTCTCGTTGAGGGATGTGATAGAGTCGGTTGGTTTGCCGTTGGTTGATTTTTCCTTTGCGGGATTTTGGGAGTGGTGATATTTTGTTTATTGAAATTGTTTCTTTTGTTGTAGGAAGTTGCCTGATATCGATTCTGGGGCACTCTTTCATGTTCTGTGGGGCTCGTCGGGCCGATGCTCGCCCGAATGGTCGGCAGCTGGGCCTGGACAGATCGGTGGCGTCGGTCAAGTGGATCGGCGTGCAGGGCATGGAATGGAGCCGGGTCGTGACGGAGTTTGAGTATTATTGTAGGGTGGATAGACCCCCGAACGTGTTGGTTTTACACGTGGGGGGGCATGACTTGGGTGCGCGGGCGTCCCGGGACTTGATCAGGGACATTAAGATTGATTTATTACGTTTATGGACCAAGTATCCGGGTTTAATAGTGGTGTGATTGGATATTGTGGCCAGATTGGTGTGGAGGGGAGCGCAGTCGGTTGAGAAGCTGAATCGCGCCCGGGCTCAAGTGAACAGGGTGGTTGCGCGTTTCGTGAGAAGAAATGGCGGTGTTGTGGTACGGCATGTGGACCTGGAGTCGCCGAAGTGGCAGTTCAGGAGGGGTGATGGGGTTCACCTTAATGAGATTGGTTCCGATCTATGGGCCTTGGGTTTGCGTGAGGGTGTGGAGCAAGCCTTGGGTGTGTGGCGGGTCCAGGCCACGTAAGGTGTCACGTGTCCTGTCCTGTGGCGGGGGTAGGTCTGGTCCAGAGGCGGTTGTAAGGGATTGGTGGCTAGACCGAGAGGCACTGTCTTGGTATGGTGTCTCCGGGTTTCAGTAAATTGCAGGCACGGGGTTCTGCAAAGTTTGGGGGGTATTAATCCATGGGGTGATTAATACCTCATCTCTAGGTCGGAGTGTTGCGGCCAGGGATATTGGTGTAGGAAAGGGTTTCTGGACCGGGCCTACATAGGGTTACTTGAACAGTGTATTATTTATGTTACCTTTTATTATTTGTTTGGGGTCGCCCGTTGGACGGCGCCCCCTGGTGTTAGAATGTTAATAATAGGTAATAAAGGCTGCTGTGGCCAATTTGTTTAACCAATTTGCAGTCGGTGTGTTATTTATTAGGTTAAGTTGGGGGGATATGGTAAACCATCACGACCGGAGAATCCTTCCTCAGTGGTCAAGAAAGCCATGGACCCCATAGGAGGGAGGGGCAACATGACCAAAGGGAAGGGAGGGAGTGAGGGGGTTAATAAAGTGAAATAAGGGGATTATGGGACACCGTAGGGGATTGGTGGAAAAGGATCCCTCTAGGGGAGGGGGGGAGTATATAAGCTATAGGGGAGGGGGTCTTACCTTCTCTTGTGATTCCGGACGGCGAAGGATTCCCGCCCACCTTCCCTTGTGTTTTTGTGAGTGTTTTTCCGGCTATGTCGTTTTAACAATAAATGAATAATTAAATTGATAAACTGGTTGAAGAAAGTTAAAAAAAACAAACAAAAAAAAACCAAAAAACAGATAACAAAAAGAAGACGAAGTTGATGGGGTCATATGTTCTGTCGCAGCAGCGGGGGTAGGTCTGGTCCAGAGGCGGTTGTAAGGGATTGGTGGCTGGACCGAGAGGCACTGTCTTGGTATGGTGTCTCCGGGTTCCGGTAAATTGCAGGCACGGGGTTCTGCAAAGTTTGGGGGGTATTAATCCGTGGGGTGATTAATACCTCATCTCTGGGTCGGAGTGTTGCGGCCAGGGATATTGGTGTAGGAAAGGGTTTCTGGACCGGACCTACATATGGTTACTTGTACAGTGTATTATTTATGTGTTACCTATTATTATTTGTTTGGGGTCGCCCGTTGGACGGCGTTCCCTGGTGTTAGAATGTTAATAATAGGTAATAAAGGCTGCTGTGGCAAATTTGTTTAACCAAAGTCGCATGCAGTCAGTGTGTTATTTATTAGGTTAAGTTGGGGGGATATGGTAAACTATCACAACCGGAGAATCCTTCCTCAGTGGTCATGTAATGTGAAACAAAATAGACAATCATGGTGCGATCAAAGGATATCGCACCTGCGATGGGGTGTGTCTAATCGCTTCTGCATCGGTAAGACATTGTTACCGATATCGCAACGTGCAAAGCCCGCCTTAGTGTTACCCAATTTTTATTAATACTTGGTGTCAGGGTCAGTAATTGGGCCTCAAGCCCAGTACCTTCCAAGCAACAACCTTATATAGTTTTGGGGGCTTCATATCTTACAGAACCTAGATAGTGGCTTGCTGCAACTAACACACAGTCTCAATGTTAGCCAATTTTTATTAATACTTGGTGTTAGGGTCAGAAATTGTGCCTCAAGGCCAGTACCTTCCTACCAGCCACCTAGCATACTTTTGGGGGCTTCATATCTTACAGCACCTACATAGTGGCTTGCTCTTACTAAAACACAGTCTGAGTGCCAAAAACCAATACTAAAAGAAAAGTGTTGTCAAACTCTGTTTTCTTTTGGGGCTGAAAGACATTCACAACATCTTTGTCGACTCTTTCAAGTGGTAGTTTGTCCATTAAAAGTACCTTTTCATTTTTAGACTTACAGAAACCGCTATCGTGAGAAACTATTAACGCAAGTTTAACAACCAGGCATAAGTGTTGTTCCACTGCCTGTAGAAAAGGTCACGTTACAGTATTCACCTTGAATAATCAAACCAAAAAAATGAAAAAAAGAGGGGGTAAGGGCCGTGGACGAGGTGGTAGTGACAGTGGTGGTCGCCCAAGCAGTGTGATCGAGCCAAAAAAAGGTTCCTGCTTTATCTACCTCTGCCTTCCTATCCCAATTTTCTTCTCCACGCGGGAAAGCACTCTTGCGCCCTGAACAGTGCAAACGGGTAACGAGTTGGCTAGCAGAAAAAGCCTCCAGTTACTTGTCGAGTAGCAAATCCCAAAGGTCCACACAGACAGACTAGAGTAGCCCAGAGGCTGGTCCATCCTCAGTGTGGTCATGCTTCCTCACAACATCAGTATTCTAAGAAAACATATGACCCCAAAGCAGGTTACTCTAAGGAACTGGTTACGGGACCCTTTGACCTTTCTTGCCTCTCACCGCGCAACACCACCAATGCAGGTGAGGCCGTGGTGTGTAGTAATGCACAGATCTT
This sequence comes from Anomaloglossus baeobatrachus, assembly GCF_048569485.1. NCBI lineage: Eukaryota > Metazoa > Chordata > Amphibia > Anura > Aromobatidae > Anomaloglossus > Anomaloglossus baeobatrachus. The sequence continues at coordinate 222,397,584 of NC_134354.1, forward strand.
TGAGCACCCAAGGCCAGAAGAAAGCCATGTTGTTGGCCGTGACATGCTGGGCAATGAGGTGGAAGTGTTGGAGGATGATGAGACACAGTTGCCCTCAGGTCAGCCTGAAACCTCCATTCCCGAAGATATTGACCTTCAGGAATTTGAATACAACATAGTCGATGATGAGGTGACTGATCCAACAAGAACGGGTGGCATGGATTGCGAGAGCAGCAGTGCAGAGGAGCATGTGCCCATAGGCCGCAATAAGGCTGTAAGACATAGGGTTTCGACCACTGCCAGAAGTCAATCAACTGTGCACATGACAGCACCACCTGTGGCATCTCAGAGTCCAAGGGTCCGTGCACCACCTCAGCCATCTCAGAGTCCAAGTGTCTGTGAACCACCTCAGCCATCTCAGAGCCAAGGGTCCGTGGTGCGATTGTGTGGGAGTTTTTTTCCAAAAGTCCTTCGGACCAAACGGTTGCCATTTCTCAAATCTGTCAGACCAAGCTTAAAAGAGGCAAAAATACTTCCAGCTTGGGCACCTCCAGCATGAGAAACCATATGTTAGCCAAGCACACCACTAGGTGGTTGACAGCTCTAGGTGAAAAACACGATTTCCAGACTCCAAACTCTGCCACTTCCCCTGGGCTGCCTGCTTCCCAAACTGGTGTGCAAGAAGGTGGCGCTGATGCCTTCTTCTCCCAACCTGATGTTGGCCAAACTCAATCATCAGCGACATCAGCTTCAGTGTCCCAGCGTTCCGTTCAGTTGTCCATACCACAGACCTTTGAAAAGAAGCAAAAATACCCTGTTACACACCCAAGGGCAGAGACCATAACTGCACACATTGCACGATTGATAGCCCTTGAGATGTTGCCATATCGGCTTGTGGGAACAGAGGCTTTCCGCGACCTTTTGGCGGTGTTAGAACATCGTTACTCTGTACCTAGCCGCCACTATTTTTCTCATTGTGCCATCCCCTCGCTCCACAATCACGTATCTGTAAACATCAAACGGGCTCTCACCAACGCCATAACAGGGAAGGTCCACTTAACCACAGACACGTGGACAAGCGGAAGTGGACAGGGACACTACATCTCACTTACGGCACACTGGGTGAACCGGGTGGCGGCTGGTACAGAGTCTGAGCCGGCAAAATCCCATAAAAATCCCACACCCAGAATAGCGGGGCCCACTTCAATCACAGTTTCAGTAGCCTCCTACACAGCAACAACTCCCTCCTCCTACTCTTCATCTGGCTCCTGTGCATCCTCCTCAACATCCGCCCGTGTCCAACCATTGACATAATTCCCCAGCTGAGATCTCTGCAGCACTGCCTTGGCTAAGCGTCAACACGCTCTACTGAAGCTCATCTGTATCAGTGACAAATCTCACACGGCACCTGAGCTTTTGAAAGCAACAACTGAGCAGACAGATGAATGGCTTGAGCCTTTGGATCTCCGTCCAGGGATGGTAGTGTGCGATAATAGTCGTAATCTGGTGGCGGCCTTAAAGCTTGGAAAGCTTGTACACGTTCCTTGTATGGACCACGTTGTAAATTTAGTAGTTCAGCACTTTCTGAAGAAATACCCTGGGATACCAGACTTACTTACCAAGGTATGATGTATTAGCGCACATTTTCGCAAGTCATCTCCCTCTTTTGCTGCCCTGCTAGTGCTGCAGCAGCGCTTACACTTGCCTCGTCACAGACTAATATGTGACCTCCCTACGAGATGGAATTCAACCTATCATATGTTGGCCAGGATCCATGAGCAGCAAAGGGCAGTATCCCAATTCCAGCTTGAACATGCCCGTCAGAGCAGCTGCCAGACATAAGTACTGCCGAGTGGGTGTGGATTGCAGACATTTGTCTGGAGAATTTTGATTACTGTACCAACATTGTGAGAAGTGAGGATGCTGTTATCAGCATTACCATTCTACTGATTTGTTTATTGAAACGCTCTCTGGATGGTCTGACTGACCAAAGTGTTCATGCACCCGAGTTGTCTGTGGATCCAGACTTCACAATGGTTGCTAGTAATCCACACAACCTCGGCCAACAAGCTCAGGCCACCTTTGCTCAGCATCATGAGGATGAGGAGGATGATGAAGAACAGAGAAACAGGAATGCTTTGAAGTTGGTAACCATGGGATTGACAACCCAAGTTTCAGGGCTGTCCAGCATGGATAGCCTGAGGAGGAGCAGGAGGAGGAGATAGAGACTAAGGAGGAGAAGAGGTTTAGGGAGTAGAGATGAGCGATGTTCGAATCGAACCGTTCGTCAATTTCAAATTCGAGTTGTTTTGGACGATATTCGAGTCAGTCGACGAACTCGAACGATTTGCTTCACGTTCGACCGTTCGAGTTACCGTTCGATAACGGTTTGATCACCAAAAGCGTAGCTAGTTACCAGCTGGCTTTTCACTGTTATACTGTTAGTCACTGTTAATAATGATATTTTCAAAATTCAGCGTATAGTGTGTGGTGGGGACGGGGTTTAGATCAGTGCTGCTGAGTGCTAAAAGAATGGCAATTGCCATTTTTTTTTTCTTAACCGCGCGTACAATGGGGCGGGCCAGGCTGTCAGCCAATCACAGACACACACACAGCAAAGTGGATTTTTTCCAGACAAGCAAGGGCATGTTTCATTGGCTGTGCATGTCACATGTCCTTGCCCTATAAGACCCGGCCATTTTCTCCATCGCCGCCATTATCTCAGTGCTGCGGGTGTGTGTCAGTCACTGCTCCCGCTGCTGCTGCTGCTGTGGGCGCTATACACTTAAAAATTGCAATCTACACATCGGTTTAGGGATTAGGGACTACTTGTAATTTCAGCCCTTTTCAGGGTTAGATTAGAGCAGTTCATAGCCATTTATGCTAGGCAGGTCTGTGCCAGCGCTGTGCAAGGGTTTTTCACAGCATCTGTCTAAATCAGCTCAGGCAATTTTTTGGGGCATAGTATCAGTGTCTGTGATAGTCAGTGACGTGCCACTGCTGTCAAGAAAGCTACACCACCTTTCGATTTCTAACTACACAATTTTTAACTGCAAAAAGTGCAGGCAATTCTTTGGGGCATGGTATCAGTGTCTGTGAAAGTCAGTGATGTACCACTGCTGTCAAGAAAGCTACACCACCTCTCTATTTTTGCAACACAATTTTTAACTGCAAAAAGTGCAGGCAATTCTTTGGGGCATATTATCAGTGTCTGTGATAGTCAGTGACGTACCACTGCTGTCAAGAAAGCTACCCCACCTCTCCATTTCTACTATCCAATTTTTAAATGCAACAGTGTCCAATTTGTTCACAAACAAAATGAGTGGCTAAAGGCCAGATGCTGGTGGGAAGGGGAACAGGCGTGTTGGAAAGGGAAAAAAAGTTTGTGTCTGTGGGGTAGGTGGTAAAGCTACAGTAACATCTGCTGAAGAAAAACCATCTTCCAGCCAAAGTAAGATGTCTACTACTTTCCGTGGACAATCTGATATGATCCCTTTGTTACGGAAACGACCATTGCTACCAAAGGTAGATGAGGCACAAAAGCAGCAGATGCTTGAATGGATCTGAATTGAAACATCTGAATAGTTTTTAGTTTGTAGGGTACTTGTATCATATGGACATTGAATATGAATCTCACTAGCAGGAGAATGATCAAGTAGAGTTTGTGGATCTTGATGGTCTGTGGATGGTTATGGTATTGGTTGACACCCTGGAAACTCTTGATTAGAGATGAGCGAACCGGTCGCGGTTCGGCTTGAGGTCGGTTCGCCGAACGGGGGTCCCGTTCGAGTTCGGTTCGTCGAACGTTCGACGAACCGAACTCGAACCAATAGGCTATAATGGGAGGCAATCACAAACACATAAAAATGCATGATAAATGTACACAAACAGTTAATAAACATTGCCATAACACTTACCGGTCCCCGCGATCCCTCCTGCACTCTGTCTCCTGCCGCTATTCCATCCGATGATCGCTGAATCCTCCCGGTGACCGGCACTGCCAGCAGAGAAGCAGGACCTATCGTGACGTCAAAATAGCCATGTGACCAGTCACGTGGCTATTATCTCATTGGCTACAGACTGGTCACATGACTATGACACGTCATGTAGGACCTGCGAGTGCATCTCTCCGGTACACGGTGCACATTTGTGTATCGCCGTGTACCGGCGATATGCTCTAGCACACGGTCGACTCCCCGTTCCGTTAGGGACCGACTGACACAGCCGGTCATTAACGGAGATCACCGTTGCCATAGCAACGCACTAAGCGGTGACGTCACCGCTAACCGCGGCTCCGGGAGCACCGTTGCTATGGTAACGCGTCTGTCAGCGTTACCGCTGTTACCGCTAGCAGCACTGATCACTCACGGAGTGAAGGCTGCACGCTGCTTCCCGATTGTAGTGAGGATTGTAGTGAGGATGAGGTGCCCCAGCCCATGATGGGCTGGTGCACCTCATCCTCACTACAATCGTCACTACTACTACACTAGTGAGGATTGTAGTGAGGATGAGGTGCCCCAGACCATCAAGTAATGGGCTGGGGCACCTCATCCTCACTACAATCCTCACTACAATCCTGAAGTGCAGTTTCTTCAAATTCATTTAAAGGCACTTGGAACGCTGAAATTGCTGCTTATAATTTAAGCCTCTATTAAAAACCTCTTATCAGCGCTGGTTTATTGGGGATTTATTGGGCTGACAGGGGGTAATAAAGATGGAGTCTCTAATGTGTCTGTGTATTTATTTCTATTAAAGTATTTTTTCTCTGTGTGGTGTCTTTTTTTTAACCCTTTATTGGAGATTCTTAATGGCCGGGTCAAACATGCCTGACATTAAGAATCTCTGGCTTAATACTGGCTAGTAAAACAAAGCCAGTATTAACTCATGATTACCCAACAAGCCACCCGGCTCCAGGGCTGTTGGAAGAGTTGGATACAGCGCCAGATGATGGCGCTTCTATGAGAGCGCCATTTTCTGGGACGGCTGCGGACTGAAATTCGCAGCAGAGGCGCCCAGAAACCTCGGGCTAACCTGTGCTGCGGATTCCAATCCCCAGCTGCCTAGTTGTACCCGGCTGGACACAAAAATGGGGCGAAGCCCACGTCATTTGTTTTTTAATTATTTCATGAAATAAGTGAAATAATTAAAAAAAAAAGGGCTTCCCTATATTTTTGGTTCCCAGCCGGGTACAAATAGGCAACTGGGGGTTGGAGGCAGCCCGTAGCTGCATACTGTACCTGGCTAGCATACAAAAATATGGCGAAGCCCACGTCATTTTTTTGGTGGGCAAAAAACTTCTGCATACAGTCCTGGATGGAGTATGCTGAGCCTTGAAGTTCTGCAGCTGCTGTCTGCTCTTCTCCATACAGACACACAGCAGCTGCAGAACTACAAGGCTCAGCATACTCAGCATACTCCATCCAGGACTGTATGCAGAAGTTTTTTGCTGAAAAAATTATGTGGGCTTCGCCATATTTTTGTATGCTAGCCAGGTACAGCAGGCAGGTACGGCTGCCCCCAACCCCCAGTTGCCTATTTGTACCCGGCTGGGAACCAAAAATAAAGGGAAGCCCTTTTTTTATTATTTCATGAATTTCATGAAATAATTAGAAAACAAATGACGTAGGCTTCGCTCCATTTTTGTGTCCAGCCAGGTACATCTAGGCAGCTGGGGATTGGAATACGCAGCACAGGTTGGCCTGAGCTTTCTGGGCCCCACTGCTGCAAATTGCAGTCTGCAGCCGCCTCAGAAAATGGCACTTTCATAGAAGCGCCATCTTCTGGCGCTGTATCCAACTCTTCCAGCAACTGCCTGCTATACCTGGCTAGCATACAAAAATATGGCGAAGCTCACGTCCTTTTTTTGTAGTTTTTTGGCCAAAAAATTAAAAAATGCTTCCCTGGATTTTCCATTGCCAGTGAAGGTAACACCAAGCAGTGGGGGTTAGCAGCCAGTAGCTGTTTGGATTACCCTTAGCTAGCAATACAAAAAATGCAGCGGGAGCCCATATATATTTTTTTTAATTATTTATTTAAATAACTAAAAACAAAATGGGCTTCCCTGTATTTTGATTGCCTGACATCACAGTGCTGTAAAAATAAATCTTTAAAAAAAATGACATAGCGCTCCGCGGTATTTTTGATTCTCAGCGCAGATAAAGCAGACAGCTATGGGTTGCCACCCCCATCTGCCTGTCGTTACCTTGGTTGGCAATCAAAATACAGGGAAGCCCATTAATTTTTTCTATTTAAAAAATAGTTAAAAAAAAATGACGTTGGGTCCCCCCATTTTTGATAGCCAGCTAGGGTAAAGCAGACGTCTGTAGCCTGAAAACCACAGCTGGCAGCTTTACCGGGGTTGGGGATCCAATGTGGAGGTCCCCCCAGGCTCTTTTTTTATAATTATTTTATAAATATTAATAATTACACAAAAAAAGTAGGGTCCCCTCCAAATTGGATCACCAGCCAAGGTAAAGCGGACAGCTGTGGTCTGGTATTCTCAGGGTGGGAAGGTCCATAGTTATTGGGCCTTCACAGCCTAAAAATAGCAGGCCGCAGGCACCCCAGACGTGGCGCATCCACTAGATGCGCCAATCCTGTCGCTTCACCCCAGCTCATCCCGTGCCCTGGTGCAGTGGCAAACGGGGTAATAAATCGGGTTGATACTAGCTGTAAAGTCACCTGAGATCAAGCCCAGCAGTTTGTGATGTCATGGCGTCTATTAGATACCCAACATCATAAACTGTCAGTACTAACAAAAACAAAAAATCGACAAAAGAAATTTATTTGAAAAAACAGTCCCCAAAACATTTCATCTTTCACCAAATTATTGTAGGAAAAAAAATAAAGGGGTCCCACGACGACTCTGGACCGTCTAGAATATGGGGGGGAGACACTCAGGGAACGTATCCCCCATTTTCTAGGAGTGCGGACCCTTCATGTCAGGAGTGTGGGTGCAATGAATCTGCACTCACTCTCCCCGGGTCCACAGCAGCAGAGTCCATGTCGTAATGGTTGCTATCAAAGCTGCAATGCCCTGCTCATGAGGTAAGGGCATGCCTAATCAGGAGAACTACTGTAGAGGAAGCTCTGCTCACTGGTATATAGGTGCTCAGAGGTAATAATAGATAAAATTAGTGAGTAACCTTGGCACTCTAAATCTCCCAGACTAAGTCAGTAAGTCACAACGGATAGTAATGCAAAATCCCTCTTTATTGGTCCATATTAAGAAAATTTTTTTTTTCATAAGCATATATGTTTTTGTCCAAAACAAGTTACAAATGACGTTTCGGCCTGAGCCTTCGTCAGATTGGACTTATCTGCATGTAATCATGAAAAATGACAATAATCAGTATCACATAAGAGTGAGAGAACAATAACATAAACTCGAACAATGTAGAGGTACAATTGGGATGCAGCAAAAAAATTGCAACACAGCAAGAAATGAAACACATGATACAAATGTCATAATACAGTACAAGGACAATATAGTAATGACAAATATGGGGTCAGAGTAGGCTTAGACAGCTCTGGTACGAAAGAGATGTCAATCATAAAGTAACATGTGCAGTAGGTGTAGAGCTACACTATGCATGGCAGAGCTAATGGGTAGACCGACCATAGTAAAAGAACGGAGAAAAAGTGGAGAAAAAGTGGAGAAAAAGTGGAGAAAAAGTGGAGAAAAAATGTAGAAAAAGTGGAGAAAAAGTGGAGAAAAAATGTAGAAAAAGTGGAGAAAAAGTGGAGAAAAAGTGGAGAAAAAATGTAGAAAAAGTGGAGAAAAAGTGGAGAAAAAATGTAGAAAAAGTGGAGAAAAAATGGAGAAAAAATGGAGAAAAAGTGGAGAAAAAATGTAGAAAAAGTGGAGAAAAAGTGGAGAAAAAATGGAGAAAAAGTGGAGAAAAAGTGGAGAAAAAGTGGAGAAAAAAATGGAGAAAAAATGGAGAAAAAGTGGAGAAAAAGTGGAGAAAAAATGTAGAAAAAGTGGAGAAAAAGTGGAGAAAAAATGGAGAAAAAGTGGAACAAAAGTGGAGAAAAAGTGGAGAAAAAATGTAGAAAAAGTGGAGAAAAAGTGGAGAAAAAATGGAGAAAAAGTGGAGAAAAAGTGGAGAAAAAGTGGAGAAAAAATGGAGAAAAAGTGGAGAAAAAGTGGAGAAAAAGTGGAGAAAAAATGTAGAAAAAGTGGAGAAAAAGTGGAGAAAAAGTGGAGAAAAAGTGGAGAAAAAATGTAGAAAAAGTGGAGATAAAGTGGAGAAAAAGTGGAGAAGAAGTGGAGAAGTGGAGAAGAAGTGGAGAAGTGGAGAAGTGTTTGTTCATGCCAGATGGGAGATAAATATTTTTTTACCGGCGCTGTCATTTACTGTAACGTGATAATCGGTATACGCTGTATACCTGTGATCACGTGAGCGGGGACCGGAAAAACCGTCCTGAATCATGATCTCCAGGGTCTCAGCTAGCCCTGAAACCCCGGAGATTTTCTGACGCCGGGGGGCGTTATTCACTTATTTCTGCCTGCTGTTTATAAACGGCAGATCAGAATAAGGCTACATTAACACGACCGATCTATTTTTGTGGTCTGCAAAAAACAGTCCGTTTTTTTTCACGGGTGCATCCGTGTGGCATCCGTTTTCGTTTCGTAGACGGTCCGTATGTTATCTGTTTGTCATCCGTGTGCCTTCCGTTTTTTTTGTGTACTGCAAAAAAACTGAATGAGGGTAAATGCATAAATTTACCCAGGATCCATAGCTTCATCCTACATGAGGCGGTCATATGTTCACTCCAGTGCCATTTTCTACTGCTTTTCACAGCGTAGAGCGCTCTGGTGATTTTCTTGTGCTTGTGCACTTCATATCAGTCTTTTCTGTCATTATAATGGCAGAAAGACACATAATGTCCCACTCTCCTGCATTTTGTAATTTTGCACCCTTTGGTGCCTTTTATGTGGCACTAAGGGGTGCTTAGCTTTGTATTTAGCCAAAAAAATGAAAAAAAAAAAAAATGACGTAGGGTTCCCCCTATTTTTGTAGCCAGCTAGGGTAAAGCAGACGGCTGCAGCCTGCAGGCCACAGCTGGCAACCTCACCTTGGCTGGTAATCCAAAACTGAGGGCACCCCACGCTGTTATTTTAAATTAAATAAATAATTAAAAAAAAAAGCACGTAGGGGTCCCCCCAAAATTGGATCACCAGCCAAGGTAAAGCAGACAGCTGGGGTCTGATATTCTCAGACTAAGGAGGTCCATGGTTATTGGACTCTCCCCAGCCTAAAAATAGCAGGCCGCAGCTGCCCCAGAAGTGGCGCATCCATTAGATGCGCCAATCCTGGTGCTTCGCCCCAGCTCATCCCGCTCCCTGGTGCGGTGGCAAACGGGGTAATATATGGGGTTAATACCAGATGTGTAATGTCACCTGGCATCAAGCCCTGGGGTTGGTGAGGTCAGGCGTCTATCAGATACCCGACATCACCAACCCAGTCAGTAATAAAAAAAAATAGACGACAAACACATTTTTATTTGAAAAAACACTCCCCAAAACATTCCCTCTTTAACCAATTTATTAGAAAGAAAAACAAATCCAGGTCTGGTATAATCCAAGGGGTTGCCATGACGATCCACACTGTCCCAGTCAATGAAGAGCAGGATGTTCCCCATTGGCTGGGAGAGCAGTGCAGTGACCTGAGCTAACATCAATGGGTCAGCCCAGGTCACTGCAGGGGATGACAAGTGCTGCTGTCAGCGAGGTACATTACCTGCGCTGATCTCCTGCACTGCCGACAGCACCTGTCACTGAGTTCAATGACCGGCGCCTTCACACCAAGTATCGCGAGAGGCCCGTGACGTCACCGCTAGTCAGTCTCGGGTCGGAAGCGAGAGGTGATGTGACAAGCGGCGGCCATGGAGGACAGTGACAGCGTTGAGGTCGGGATGGCGGGACTTCATCACCGCAGGTAAGCCTAGCGGGACCATGTGTGTGTGTGTGTGTGTGTGTGTGTGTGTGTGTCTGTGTGAGAGTATAGGGTGTGATATGCTAATGACTCCTGGCTCAGGCTCTGCTGCGAGAGTGGTCCGAGTGTCATGTGACTGTGACCCGATCCTGCGATCAGATGACAGCTACGGAGGAGAGGGAGGGATTAATGCCCCATCTCCTCCATTGTCAGCCTGTGCATGTATCTCACTGCACTTGGATAACATCCGAGTGCAGTCCGATGTTTCTCTCGCTCCCATAGACTTGTATGGGTGCGAGTGATAGGAGACTCGCAGACAATCACAGCATGCTGTGATTTCTTTTCCTCAGTCCGATTAGGGTTGAGGAAAAACTCGCAGATGTGAGCTATAGCATTGCCTTACATGGGGCTGAGTGCAATGTGAGATTTTATCACTGTACTCGTGCAAGTCAGAGGTCATTGTTACTCTACCCATACAGTAAAAATAAATGATGGCTGGTGTCTATGAGACACCCCATTACTAATCTGAAAGTGAAAGTAAATAAACACAGACACCGAAAAATTCTTTATTTGTAATAAAATACAAAAACACCCTTTCACCACTTTATTAACCCCCTAAACACCCCTGCAGGTCATTCATACGAAGTCCCATGGCGATTTCAGCTCTGTTACATCTCAGTTACACCTAGCAGCCAAAAAGAATGACTGCCCGCTGTGAGCTCCAAGGAGAGAAGTAGTGAGCCACGATGACTGGTTGCAGGCAGATGCTGGCACACAGGCTGGGGGCGAGTCTGACTGCAACCAATCACAGAGGCCAGTGGGCAGGGAAAACAGGTAAAGCACTTCATATGGGTGAGCAATGATGAGCGGCTCAGGGAGGCCACAGGAGCAGCGTACAGTGGGAGCAATTTACAGCCATGACAAAGCCTTGGTAAGTATGAAGCAATCACTTCATTTCTTATTTTCTATATTTTTCCTTTATTTTTTTTAATTTCTTGAGTGTCGGATTTGGATCAAACACCTGGAATCCCAGGCCCGGCACCCTGGCAACATTGAAACCACGCGGATCCGGACTTTTACAGTCTGGGACCGCTCCCATCACTACTTCTAATCTGGTCACAAAATCTGGTTGAGGTATCCTTAGCGATGATAATTACATGAATTTATAATGCTGCTATCATCTGGGTGACAAATGATTTCAGCCCCACCTGATGCCAGTTCCTGGATGTGACTCTCACCTCTGCATCCCATATAGCAATGTTCTCTACATTGGCAACAATGGGAATGTTACACAAAAATCCAAAATACCCTAGTAAAATAAATACATTTACAATATTGATGAATAATTAACATTTTATAATTATGAACTAAAAACAACAAAACACAAATATATGTTAAAATATGTCACATTTATAATCCATTCAGCACAACAACACTAGCTTGATTTTTATATTTATATCATTACAATTCTTATTCGTACCTTCCTCTGATAGATTGCTGACGTCTCACTCTTTCTGTTAACCATATATTTAATCAAGTCTTTGTGTTTTTTTGTTTATAGTTTATTTTGTACTAATAAAATTATAATTCTTGATTATTTATTAATATTACTTATTCATTTTACTGAGGGTATTTTGGCTTTTTTGTATATTTAATATGTATACCTTGATTTCTTGGTATTTTTTTTTACTTTCTTAACTGGATCGGTTGATACAATTGTAATCTTGTTAGTGGTGTTAAATAGGTCTTACTTGACTTTTTATAAAGTCTTTAGCATTTATGTATTATTTTTTGTCTTAGGAAAATGTTTGAGCAAAAAGCATATAAAGGGTATCAATTTTTGATTAAGATGCTACATGGTATATCTATTACTTAGGATATTCTGATCATCAAAACTAAAGCTACATATCAGTAATTGAGGCACTTTACATGTTGTCTATATACTATAGGCACATATAAAGCTGTGGTTTCAAAATCTCTGTTGACCTTGACTTACATTAGAAATATGAGTATCAGCATATGTAATAGATATCTCTTTTTACCCATAGTGTCATATTTCAGCATGATTAACACTATATTTTTTAGCTTGTTGGTACCAGCCTCTTATGTTCCTAGTTAAGAAATATTCCACTGATGAAATAGCATGCTTTAATTCTGAATAGTAGTATATTATTAAACTACTACCTAGAAACTAATCACCCCCATGCCCGGCATATCACTGTGCTAATACAGTAACATAGGACAGTTCATAATTAACCCCTTCAGCCCCCGGGCACTTTCCGTTTTTGCGTTTTTGTTTTTTGCTCCCCTTCGTCCGAGAGGCGTAACTTTTTTATTTTTCCATCAATCTTGCCATATGAGGGCTTGTTTTTTGCGGGACGAGTTGTACTTTTAAATGAAACCATAAGTTTTACCATATAGTGTACTGGAAAATGGCAAAAAAAATTCCAAGTGCGGAAAAATTGCAAAAAAAGTGGGATCGTACAATAGTTTTTGGGATATTTTATTCATCGTGTTCACTATATGGTAAAACTGAGGTATCTATGTGATGCCTCAGGTCGGTGTGAGTTTGTAGACACCAAACATGAATAGCCAAACATAGTTCCAAAAAGATGACTAGTACACCCACGTAAATAACAATGATTTATTACAGATAGTTCACATATAAATAGGGGTACTGTTATTAGAAAAGCTGGATTCATAAAAATGCAAAACAGTGAAGGGTTAAAGAACAAACAGAGATCACCCTTCCAGGGACCCAGACAGCATTAATCAAATGTTCTATATAGGCAGACATACTGCGCAACCCATGGGGTAAAGTCTCTTTAGTGAGGCCCACCAAAAGGTATAACACACAGAGGAGCCCATAGGTTGTGCATAAATTAGAGCAACTGCTTACCCATATTAAGTGTCTATATAGTAGCCATGTCCAAGGTCCGATAAGGAGAGGGGAGAGAAACGCCCCGACGCGTTTCGCTTGTGGTGCTTCCTCGGGGGGCGATGTGACCCAATGTGGTGTGTCCCATGTATATATACCCACCATAATTGTCTCCAGATAGCCGCCGTCTAAGTGCCGCATGCGCCGCGCCTGCTCCCTTCTTTTTTCTTTTTTTCTGAGATGTGACCCATAAGGCTGTTTCCCTATATGCTTACATGTGCTGATTGCCCTGCCATACTGGATTATATGATGTGGAGATACTAAACTTCATCTCGCCTATGCCATCTACGGTCAAGATTATGGATTCCCTTTCCTGGCAACATATATTTATGTCTATACTGTTTAATATGTATAATTACACTGAGATATAATAGTGATTGTTGAGAATGATAGTAGTATAAGTAAATATGAAATAAATTTATTTATTTTTTGTGAATGGGGACATCTGTCATAATATATGTTACTCTATGGATTATATGGGGTATCTAGTACGATGTATGTCACTATATGGAATTTATGGTCCATGTCTTCCGGGTCATCTTTTGTGTGATGACATTGTTTTGTATAGGAATGTCTATTGTCCTAGTGTTCCCTCTTGGATCCACCTTCATGTCCCTGATTCATTATGCCTGATTTTTGCTGTGGTACTGGCATGTAAGGGTGGATGTGTTTCTATGACCTGGGATCAGCGATTGATTTATGTAAATTCCATGTGTGGACTACGTGATCTCAGGCCATTGTGGATGAAGCTCTACATTCTGGTGCTGGTGCCAGGGTTCTAATCATGGGCACGCAGTGTGTTCCTTTGTTACCTTTTGTAGTGAGTTGGGACATGTGGTGGATCCGGAGGGTTTTGATTATTATTATTTATCTTTTCATATATTCTCTATTGGTTTTCCCCATTGTGGGTATTACCATAGAATAGTGGCTAGCATCTTTACACTTAAGATATCTATGATGCTTTTCTCTCCACCTGATTATGACGTGACTTTCTTTTTACACTATGGGCAAATCCCTGTATTCATATCCGGACTTTACCAGCACATAAGATGGCCGCGCGTACTTTACGTGCCTTAACATGATGTGATATCCTCCCCACACTATGGGCAAAAACCCGTTACTTACATGGGGACTCTACCACCACTTAAGATGGCCGCGCAGGCTTCACATGCCCTGTGCTGCCTGCAGACGCGCGCGCACTGAGGAGCTCCGATCGGTGGGAGGTGACGTTCCCATTGTGAACGTCACTTCCGCCGGGAGACCCGGAAGTGACGCGCGTGGTGCGGGCGCAGTCACAGCGCATGCGGCACTTAGACGGCGGCTATCTGGAGACAATTATGGTGGGTATATATACATGGGACACACCACATTGGGTCACATCGCCCCCCGAGGAAGCACCACAAGCGAAACGCGTCGGGGCGTTTCTCTCCCCTCTCCTTATCGGACCTTGGACACGGCTACTATATAGACACTTAATATGGGTAAGCAGTTGCTCTAATTTATGCACAACCTATGGGCTCCTCTGTGTGTTATACCTTTTGGTGGGCCTCACTAAAGAGACTTTACCCCATGGGTTGCGCAGTATGTCTGCCTATATAGAACATTTGATTAATGCTGTCTGGGTCCCTGGAAGGGTGATCTCTGTTTGTTCTTTAACCCTTCACTGTTTTGCATTTTTATGAATCCAGCTTTTCTAATAACAGTACCCCTATTTATATGTGAACTATCTGTAATAAATCATTGTTATTTACGTGGGTGTACTAGTCATCTTTTTGGAACTATGTTTGGCCATATGAAACTCAACCTTCCATATTTATTCATTGCTATTTTGAGTGGCCCTTTACATTGTATTGAATATCCATCTGTTACCCTATCTATTTGTTCATTAACCAAACATGAATAGGTTTACTTGTATCTAAGGGGTTAAAAAAAATTCACAAGCTTGTCCAAAAAACGTGGTGCATGTTTTGCGCCATTTTCCAAAACCCGTAGCGTTCTCATTTTTCAGGATCTGAGGCTCAGTGATGTCTTATTTTTTGCGTCTCGACCTGACGTTCTTAACAGTACCATTTTTGCGCAGATGATACGTTTTGATCGCCTGTTATTGCATTTTGCGCAAAATTTGCGGCGACCAAAAAACGTAATTTTGGCGTTTGGAATTTTTTTGCCGCTACGCCGTTTACTGATCAGATTCTTTGATTTTATATTTTGATAGATCGGGCATTTCTGAACGTGGCGATACCAAATATGTGTGTATTTTTTATTTTTTTAACTCTTTAATTTTCAATGGGGTGAAAGGGGGGTGATTTGAACTTTTAGGTTTTTTTTTATTTTTTTAATTTTTTAAAATTTTTTTTTTACTTTTTTTTTTAATTTTACTAGTCCCCCTAGGGGGATATAGCGATCAGCAATCCAATCGCTCTGCACTATCTGCAGATCTCAGCTACAGAGCTGAGAACTGCAGATTTGCTGCTTTACTTTCAATGCCGGCTGTATTCCGGCATTGAGAGGAAGTGAGTCATGTTAGCTACAGGCGTCATCACATGACCCTGTGCTACCATGGCAACCGCCGAAAGTCACGTGATCATGTCACGTGACTTCCGGTGGGGGCGGGGTAAGTGACTGTCATGGCGGCGCCCATATACATATCGCTGCCAAGATTTTGGCAGCGAAATGTAAGGGGTTAATGGCCGCGGGTGGAAGCAATTCCACCCGCGGCTAGCAGGCACACATGTCAGCTGTTGATAATAGCTGATATGTGCGTGGATCGCCGCAGCCTGCCGGTGGCAGGGGGCGGGGCTTACCGGCACACGATCCATGACGTACCCAGTACGTCATGGGTCGTTAAGGGGTTAAGGATGGGTGAACCCGAACTGTAAAGTTCTGGACCCATGCCAAACACATACACTGTGTGCAGAATTATTAGGCAAATGAGTATTTTGATCACATGATACTTTTTATACGTGTTGTCCTACTCCAAGCTCTATAGGCTTGAGAGCCAACTACCAATTAAGTAAATCAGGTGATGTGCATCTCTGTAATGAGGAGGGGAGTGGTGTAATGATATAAACACCCTATATAAGGTGTGCTTAATTATTAGGCAACTTCCTTTCCTTTGGCAAAATGGGTCAGAAGAGAGATTTGAGGGGCTCTGAAAAGTCCAAAATTGTGATATGTCTTGAAGAGGGATGTAGCAGTCTTGAAATTGCCCAACGTTTGAAGTGTGATCACTGAACAATCAAGCGTTTCATGGCAAATAGCCAACAGGGTCGCAAGAAGCGTCTTTGGCAAAGAAAAGGCGCAAAATAACTGCCCATGAATTGAGGAAAATCAAGCTTGAAGCTGCCAAGATGCCATTTGCCACCAGTTTGGCCATATTTCAGAGCTGCAACGTTACTGGAGTATCAAAAAGCACAAGGTAAGGGACATGGCCAAGGTAAGGAAGACTGAAAAACGACCACCTTTGAACAAGAAACATAAGATAAAACGTCAAGACTGGGCCAAGAAATACTTAAGACTGATTTTTCAAAGGTTTTATGGACTGATGAAATGAGAGTGACTCTTGATGGGCCAGATGGATGGGCCAGAGGCTGGATCAGTAAAGGGCAGAGAGCTCCACAGACTCAGACGCCAGCAAGGTGGAGGTGGGGTACTGGTATGGGCTGGTATCATCAAAGATGAACTTGTGGGACCTTTTCGGGTTGAGGATGGAATGGGCTCAACTCCAAGACCTACTGCCAGTTTCTGGAAGACAAATTCTTCAAGCAGTGGTACAGGAAGAAGTCGGTATCGTTCAAGAAAAACATGATTTTCATGCAGGACAATGCTCCATCACATGCATCCAAGTACTCCACAGCATGGCTGGCCAGTAAAGGTCTAAGGCTATGTGCGCACTAGAAAAGTGATTTTTCTCAAGAAAATTTCTTGAGAAACTTCTGGGAGTTGAAGATTACCGCACCTGCGATAAAAAAACGCACCAAATCCGCGAGAAAAACGCATGCGTTTTTGTCGCGATTTTGCCGCGGTTTTGCAGCGGTTTTTCTGCAGGTTGGTCCCTGCGGTTTTTTTATGCTGAACAGAAATAAATAATATAGATAATAGATAGATAATCGATAGATAGACAGATAATGGATAGAGGGAAAGATGGATAGATGAATAGATAGATAGATGAGAAAGACCTATATAATGTCCCACCCCCCTGCATATTCTAAGCTGGCACCCTTTAGTGACTTTCATGTGGCACTAAAGGGTGCCTAGCCTTGTATTTAGCCAAAAAATTAATAAATTAAAAAAAAAATGACGTGGGATTCCCCCTATTTTTGTAACCAGCTAGAATAAAGCAGATGGCTGCAGCCTGCAAACCACAGCTGGCAGCTTCACCTTGGCTGGTAATCCAAAACAGAGGGCACCCCATGCTGTTATTTTACATTAAATAAATAATTTAAAAGAAAAAACGTGGGGTCCCCCCAAATTGGATCACCAGCAAAGGTAAAGCGGACAGCTGGGGTCTGATATTCTCAGACTAGGGAGGTCCACTGTTATTGGACACTCCCCAGCCTAAAAATAGCAGGTTGCAGCCGCCCCAGAAGTGGCGCATCCATTAGACGTGCCAATCCTGGCGCTTCGCCCCAACTCATCCCGTTGCCCTGGTGCGGTGGCAAATGAGGTAATATATGGGGTTGATGCCAGATGTGTAATGTCACCTGGCATCAAGCCCTGGGGTTAGTGATGTCACGCATCTATCAAATACCTGACATCACAAACCCAGTCAGAAAGAAATATAAAATAGACAAAAAAGTTTTATTTGAAAAAACCCAAACTTCCCACATTCCCTCTTTCACCAATTTATTGATAAGAACAATCAATTCCACGTCCGGCGTAATCCAATAAGGGGGGGGGGGCGTCCCACGGCGATCCATACCATAGTCACTGTCCCAGTCCATGAAGAACAGAATGTTCCCCATTGGCTGGGAGAGCAATGCAGTGACCTGAGCTTACATCAATAGCCCAGGTCACTGCAGGGGATGACGAGCGCTGCTGTCAGGAGGATAGATGAGATCATTACCTGCTGTGATGATCTCCTGTAGTCCTGCCATCAGCGCTGTCACTGCCTTCTATGCCCGCCGAGTTGTCAGCAGTATCGCGAGAGCCCGTGACGTCACCGCTAGTGACAGTCTCGGGCCGCTCGAGAGACGGGCATAGACAGCAGTGACCGCGGTGATGTCAGGAGGCAGGAGATCATCACAGCAGGTAATGATCTCATCTCACCTCCTGACAGCAGCGCCCGTCATCCCCGCGGCTGCCTGCACTGCTGTGTGTCAATATCTGCCTGTGCTGCAGCGTGACAAGCTTCTGACACTGCGGGCAGACACTGACACTGCCATCAGACACTGACACACTGCTGTGCTGGCAGCGGCGGGGCTGCAGCGGGACACAGACTGCACGGGCACCCGCCGGACATCACACGGAAGCGCTTTTGTGCGGCGTCCAGGGAGTGTGACGTGTGTATTTACTCTGCTCCGCCTCCTCTTCTGGCATAATGACATCACTCCCTGGAAAACCGCAGGGAGCGATGACCATTACCTCAGGTAAATCGCGGCTATACCGGGGGTATACCGCACATCATTTGCTACCTGCGGTATACCCCCGGAATTTCGCGATTACATTTCAGTGAATGGAGTGAAATTCCGGGGGTATACCGCAGGTACCTGCGGAAAATAATGGACATGCTCATTTTCTCAAGAAAGTTTCTTGAGAACATTTTCTCAAGAAATTTTCTTGAGAAAAATCCGCAGCGTGCGCACAGCTATTTTTTGTTTTCATAGGTTTTGCTGGGAAATGTCTGCAGAAAGATTTCAAACCTTTCTCAAGAAATTTCCGCAGCAAATCCGCGGGTAAATCCGCGGGTAAAACGGCCTAGTGCGCACATAGCCTAAGAGATGAAAAAATAAGGACATGGCCCCCTTGTTCACCTGATCTGAACCCGATAGAGAACCTGTGGTCCCTCATAAAATGTGAGTTCGAAAGGGAGGGAAAACAGTACACCTCTCGGAACAGTGTCAGGGAGGCTGTGGTGGCTGCTGCACGCAATGTTGATAATAAACAGATCAAGCAACTAACAGAATCTATGAATGGTAGGCTGTTGAGTGTCATCATAAAGAAAGGTAGCTTATATTCGTCACTAATTTTTTGGGTTTTGTTTTTGCATGTCTGAAATGTTTATTTCTAAATTTTGTATTATATTGGTTTACATGGTGAAAATAAACAAGTGAGATGGGAATATATTTGTTTCTTATTTAGTTGCCTAATTATTCTGCACAGTAATAGTTACCTGCAAAAACAGATATCCTCCTAAGATAGCCAAATCTAAAAAAAAAAACACTCCAACTTCCAAAAATATTAAGCTTTGATATTTGAGTCTCTTGGGTTCATTGAGAACATAGTTGTTGATCAAAAAAAAATCCTCTAAAATACAACTTGCCTAATAATTGTGAACACGGTGTACTGTTCTTGCACAAGGTCCCGAACATGGGTTTTCCTGGGAAACCCGTGTTACAGTTCGAATCCAGTTTGAGTCCAGAGGCTGGAAAAAAAGCACATTAGTAAAAAAAATTATGATTATACTTAGCAAACCAGAGACGCGTCCTGGAGACCCGCTATCTCCTGGCCACTTCTGCTTCCAGGTCTGATCATTAACTTCTGGCGGTATTCACTGCACTTCTCGTCACTCGGCAGTCTTCGGCTTTTTTCGGCTGTGTTCGCGGTGACGTCAGGGTTCACCCAAGTTCATGGCTTAGCCATGGACTCGATTTAACTTTGACTATCATTGTCAGCCTGCTTCTCGCTCTTTATAAACAATTGTCTGTACAGAGCGATGAAGGAGAGTTGACGTTGCTCTCCCCGTGGACTACGTCGGACTAAGGATTTTTTCATAATAAAGATGGAGTTTCTAAAAATGTTTAGTTTTATTTCTAAGAAAAAAAAAATATTTGTTGTTTTTTTACTGTTTACTAGAAATTCAGGGTGGCCATGTCTAATTTGGCGTGACACCATAAACTTTAGGCTTGGTACCAGCTGGTAATACCCTAACCCCATTGTTACCCAGCGTGCCACAGCCATCAGGGCCACTGGACAAGCCGGGTAAAGCACCAGTCAATAGCACTTCCATAAATGATTCATTTTCGGGAGCAGCTGGGGGCTGTATTTCGCAGCGGGGGAGGCCCAGACAGCTTGGGCCACCCCGCGCTGAGGATTCCAGCCCCCCGCTGCCTGGTTTTACCTTGCTGGCTATCAAAAATTGGCAGGAGCCCTTACAATTTTTTTTAAAATATTGATTTAAATAATTAAAAAAACTATGTAACTATAAATGCAAACAGTTGCACACTGAAAAAGCCAAAAATATATTAGGGAAAATATGGCACTGCATTCCTGCAAAAGAGAAATATTTAGTTTATGTATTGGCCAATGCATGTAAGCCCGGAACCAAACGGCAAGGTATATCTCTGTATTCCGGGAACCCAACTCAAATGCCACTATATAGGTTAAAAACATCCATATCTGGGAAAAAATGCCACTATTTGAACTGCAAACCTCCATGTATGGGCAGCTAGGCTCCTGCTATAATGGTTATGAACAGCCAGGTCTTAGGGCAGAGTGCCCAGTCAGAAAGAGACTCACTAGAAATATCAAAAAACTGACCCGCACATCCAACAAATGTGAACAGGTGCTAACTGAAAAAACATAGTAACTATAAATGCAAACAGTTGCACACTGAAAAAGCCAAAAATATACTAGGTAAAATATTGCACTGCATTACTGCAAAAGAGAGATATTTAGTTTATGGACTATTTGCAGTCCAAATAGTGGCATTTTTTTCCAAGATATGGATGTTTTTAACCTAGATAGTGGCATTTGAGTTGGGTTCCCAGAATACAGAGATATACCTTGCCGTTTGGTTTCCGGGCTTACATGCATTGGCTAACACATAAACTAAATATCTCTCTTTTTCAGTAATGCAGTGCCATATTTTCCGTAGTATATGTTTGGCTTTTTCAGTGTGCAACTGTTTGCATTTATAGTTACTATGTTTTTTCAGTTAGCACCTGTTCACATTTGTTGGATGTGCGGGTCAGTTTTTTGATATTTCTAATGGCTAAGCCATGGACTCGAGTGAATACTGACGTCCCCGTGAACACGGCCAAAAAAAGCCGAAGACTGCCAAGTGACGAGCAGGGCAGTGAATACCGCTGATCGGATGATTGGACCAGGAAGCAGAAGCGGCCTGGAGACAGTGGGTCTGCAGGATGCATCGCAGGACCGGTAAGTATAATGGCAATGTTTATTATTAACTATATTCTTTATTTTACAGCCCCCACCCCACCCCATCACTGTAAAGTCCAAGCTCGGGGTTCGGACACAAGGTTGCGTTAACACCAGCCTCGAAGTCGAACTTTACAAAAAGCTTGGCGAGTCTCCTGATGCCGAGCATCAGGGGGTTTGCCCATCACTACTCATAATTCTAAGTGGTTTTCGAAATGTCAGGCTTTGAATTGGTGGTCCACTATGCCGTCGGGATTGGTACGCAATACTTCAGGCAGAGCATGCTGCGGCCATTAACATTACTGCTAAAACATTAGTCAAAAAAGGAAATAGACCAAAGCTTTTTTGTGCACAACAGAGTTGTGTTCAGCAGGCAATAAAGTGGCTAGATAATCAATGGACCTCCGAAGGCTTCTGTAAGTTTTGTTGTTCTATGGTACCGTATGTTGGAGTTATTCTCTCATAGAATTATCCTGTAATTCCACACTAGAGATTGTATCATTTTTTTCATGCAGTATCCAACAGAACAAGCTTTTACATGATCATGACTGATTTTGGCTGCAAAAAAAAAAGTAAAAATGAAGTAAAAAATAAAACACATGCAAAAGCTGCTCAAAAATGACACAGGGGGAAAAAGTACTATGTAGAAGTTAGACATTCCAAAAATTGTACACCTGGAGAAAAAGACATGAATCACATATCCTAAAATTATACTTGATCTATAGCCGCTAGGCAAAAATTTAATAACTGAACATGAGTTCTTGCATATTGCATTGTCTTTCCCCTCTGTTTTTTACTTGGATCAGCACTCCTCCCACTTGGCACAGGCGTTTTTAATTAGCAGGAGACTCCAAAGAGGGGTTCTTCCTTTCTTGCTCTCAGTTCACACACTGGTAGCTTGTGGAAGGGGAGTGTACAGCTCCTTTCATGGTGTGCTGGTGCTGAGTGGCGGCCATTGTTGTGGTGGTTTTGTGTCAGTGGGGCCTGGAGCCATGGGAGCTCTGCCTTGCAGCATGGTGTTCACCTGCCCTGCTGGGGCATCGGCGCTGCAGCGGTGGTTGGCACACGGTGCCGCACCTTTAAGGCACAGATTAGGGACCCTCTTAGAGGTTCGCCATGACGTGGCAGTGGGCTTCATGCAGTCTGATCAGATTGTTAAACCAAGAACCTCATGTTCAGGTGTTTAATTTTTACCTAGCGGCTTTAGATCAAAGTGTGATTTTGGGATGTGCGATTCATGTCTTTTTCTACAGTTTTTGCACAGTCCAAAATTTGTAGTGTGCATCCTAATTGCTCGTAACCATATGGTGCTAATTATGAGTCCACTAGGAATCTGCACTCAGTTGGGCTTCACTTATCTAAATTAACAAAAAATGTAATAAGGGTAAGCAAAGACGAGTCTTATAGATGTCAGCATACCCGCACAGTTTTAACGCAGAAGAAGCACCAAGACAACTTTGGCAGTATTTTTCCTAACGCGTATTCTTTGTCAACATTTTAGTTGTTTTTACTGTGTTTTTGCTGCCGGTATATTTGTTTTTACATTTTATATGTAAAACAATAGCAGCTTCTAAATGGAAGAGGCCTCAAGAATGGTCAGATCCCTACATTTGGCCACATCCCATATTTTGAAGCCTCAAGCAGTTAAAAGAAATTACAAAAGAGGGAACCTATGCACAGCAAGACGTTTTGAGATTGCAATAAATAAGTTAATTTTTGATGTATTTTTTAGCAATTTTTCAGGCGGATTCCAGGTGAAAACAACAAATCATAACTCGGCTTTCTATTCCTAAATGTATACAATTGTTGCTATAGTACAGTTTATGCATTTTGCTTCCCGGTGGGAGTAGTAATGCAAGCAAGCCTCATAATTGGTTCATTCTGCTATCATACTCTTAACAAAGAAAAAAACGTAGTCTTGCATTAATGATTGATTGAATATGAAGAGACCGATTAATATGATAAAGGAGGGAAATGGTGTAATCCGTTCTGAATCATTATAAGGGATGTTATAGATGACCCAGTGCTGGAAGCTGTACATCTACGAAGATTAACATCTCAAACTGTTTGTCTTCTATGCTGGTGAAGATATAGGCTCCTGAGAGTAAATTTAGCTGCTTCATAAAAGCATTGAAGATAATGTGCTAGCTACACGTCTTCTTATTGATCCGCGAGATAAAAGGAGTATTGAGGTTTTGTGATTGATATGCTGGCCTCCTTCTGTGTGTTAAGGTTTCTGAAACGATTACAACTGTACTGGAAAAAGAAATCCAAAAGTAGCAAATCAATACTTTCTCCTTCAATATAACCTGAAAAATCAACCCCTTGTCCTGAATTGCGCATGTTCCTTTTTATAGTTTATTTGTGCTCTGGAATATGATTGTATTTGACATTCAGAAATGCATCTATCGAATACATAATTCAACTACACAAATGGAAAGGTTTAGAATCACTAAAAATTACTGTTTAGTCTACAGCGTTCCATGATTTAATCTACAGAGGATACTGTCATATACAAGTTAGGGATCGTAGAGTACTTATAATTTTTTCTATCCCATTATTCAAATTATTTTGTGGTTTTTGGTTATATTTGAGTTTTATAGCCTGTAGATTAGCACAAAGAAAGCTGTAGTGTACAGTCATTTTTATTGAATCCATATTTTCCACAAGTCGATACGCTTTGTATCCACCTGCAGCTCAATACAGGCTTATCTAAGGTAGGAACATTTCTTTTATAATATATAAAGTAGATTTTGGAATCATTGAAAACTTGACTTTTTAAAAAACTGAAGCTTTTGAAGTTGTTCTAAAAGTTTTTTAAACTGGTCACATCAGCAGTGGTCTGTCTTCTCCAACCAGCTAAAAATTAGCCTGCTAACCTTTGCAACCTGTTAATTTTTGCTCATTTTTATTGTATTTATAAATGGAGCAGTGCTCACAGGGTAATAATAAGAGCAATCTAAAGACACCCCCCCCCCCCCCAAGAGAATACTGTGAGCAATGCCCCTTTTGGAAAGACCATAAAAACTAGTTCTAAATAAAAAGGCTACTATCAATGAAAACATGTGACAGATTTTTGTTTAAAAAAGTTTAATACTTAGGGGAGCAGGAAAAATAAAATAAGGGTAAAATAAGGGTAAAACCTTAACTTTTTTGTGAACTGGTGACAGGTTCTTTTTCATAGTCATAGTTAAAGTTAGTATGGGAGTAATTAATGGGTTAAAAGACTGATAAAGATTATCCTTTTTATCAACTTACAGAAAGCTATTCTTGTAATGTAGTAATTGTACCTGAAAGAGTTAAAAGATATCATGGATTATGAATAGTGATGGGCAGACCCGAACTGTAAAAGTCCGGATCTGCACAGTTTCAAAGTTGTCCGAATTCTGGCTGTTTGATCTGGATCCGACACTCAAGAAACTAAAAAAAAACTAGAGGAAAAATAAAGAAAATAAGAATGAATACTTACCAAGGTTCCATTGCGGCTATAAACTGCTCTTGTGAAGCCGTACGCTGCTCCTTCGCCTTCCCTGGCCGGCTCCTCATTGCTCATTCATATGCACTGCTTTCCTTGCTTCCCCCGCCCACCAGCTGACCTGTTGTTTGTGATTGGTTGCAGTCAAATGCTCCCCCAGCCTGTGTGACAGTGTATGCCTGCAACCAGTCATCGCTCATCGCAGCTCATTCATTCTCTGTCTGCACTTACAGCGGGCAGTCATGGTCTATGGTCGCTCGCTGTGACTGAGATATAGCAGAGCTGGAATCACCGTGGAACCTTGTGAGGATTACGTCAGACCTGCAGGGATGTTTAGGTGGTTAATAAAGTGGTGAAACAGGGTGTTTTTTGTATTTTATTCCAAATAAAGGATTTTTCGGTGTCTGCGTTTATTTACTTTTACTTACAGATTAGTGATAGGGATCTCATAAACACTTGGTATAACTAATTTAGGGCTTAATAGCAGCGGTGTGCTGTTATTAATCCTATATTACTCTGATTGCCACTGCGCAAGGGTAACGGGAAGAGCCAGGTAAATTATCAGGCTTTTCACATCTAATGGATGCGACTATCATGGGCAGCTGTAAGTTGATATTTTTAGGCTGGCGGTGGCCAATAACCATGGCCCTCCCCAGTCTGAGAATACCAGCTCCCAGCTGTTGAGCTTTATCTTGGCTGGGTATCAAAATTGTGGGGGACCGCATGCTGGTTGTTAAAAATTATTTATTTAAATAATTTAAAAAAAAAAAAAAAAACGCATGCAGTTCTTCTTATTTTGATACACAGCCAAGATAAGCGCAGGGCTGGGCTGCAACCTATGGCCATGGACTTTATTTGTGCTGGTATCGTAATATGGGGGATCCTACACCAATTTTTTTATGTGTTTATTTATTTATTTTTCTGTACGGGTAGAGTCTCACTGACGTATGACTCGCACAAGTGCAGTGAGAAAATCTCATATTGCACTCGGACCCATGTAAGATAATGCTGCAGCACACATCTGCAAGTTTTTCCTCAGCCCTAATCGGACTGAGAAAAAAATTGCAGCATGCTGAAATTGTCTGCGAGTCTCCTATAACTCATACCCATACAGGTCTATGGGTACTGCGGAAGTGAATGCGTGACCTGGAAGCAGCTTGCCACCATGACAGATCTTCGGTAAGTAGATTGCGCGCTCCTATCTCCTTATCCCTTCTACCAACATTTTTAATCTCCGGTTTCTGTTCCCCATAGACTTATATGGGGATTGGATTCCGGATCGGAACCAGGTTTTAAAAAAAAGATTACAGGGACCCACCAGTCCTGATTATCTGTGAGTCTGCCCATCTCTAATTATGAACAGATTCATGCCATAGGCATTAACTTCTGCTCTAAAGGCCCCCTACACATTAGACTAAAGTTGACTGACCCCACTGATATTGACAGACCACTGACAGTCTAATTTCTATGAAGGCTCCATAACTCTCCTGATGGAAGAATAGGATTATTGGAATTCCGACTATCAATCTTTTTGTTCTCCTGGGAGATAAGCTGCTACTAGAGGGAACAACAAAAACTGGCAAAAAAAATAATCCAGCACAATAATTATGAATTTAGATTATAAAATGTTAACAGGGTCTACTGTTTCGAAATTATGAATTTTGTTGCTTGTTTTTCACAATTTTCCATGCAGTATTTTTTGCAAAATGAATGCCATTGAAAAGTCTTTGAGCTCCTATACACACAGACATCAAGATAATAATTTCTTTCAGACCACAATTATCCTTTTCCAATTTCTCTGTTCTACCATATATTATTGATTAAAACTGGTCAATAGTCAGTTACCCAAAAACAATGACTATATATACACAATAATTATTCAGTGCCAATTTCTTCTTGAATGAATGTACACATCTGACAACAAGCTGTGCAATGCTGCAGAATTTACTGATGCTGTAAAAAAAGAACTTAATAAAAAAACTTGTTAAATTAATTATTCTTCATATATTTAGTCTGATAGTTTCTGAAATTTTACATTTTCAAATAAAATCCAGAAACACTAAAAACAACAATTTAAATTTAACCAGAGGTAAATTGCAATTTAAGTACCATATTTTTCATTTTCTAAGATGCACTGGAGTATAAGACGCACTCCAAATTTAGAGAGAAAAAATATGGGGTCTATCTTATAATCCGGTGGTGTCTTACCGGAAGGGGGGTGTCAGCCGTTGTGGAGCGCGGTCGGAGGATCCAGGGGCAAGGCTGAAATAGGGTGAGTGAAAGTGGTAGACCACCTAGAATCCAGACATGAGGAACACTGGAAAAAAAAACCTTTTTCCCAGTGTGCCACCCCCGTGCCAGCAGCTGACGCGGATCCGGACCTTCAGGGGTGGTGGCTCGAGGGTCTCTGGACCCGGGGGTCTCTCGGATACGCCGAAAAAATGGGTGGTCGTATATGTACGGACTGGGCCGTGTTGAGTTCGTGACGCCACCCACTGTGTGTGGTGAGGTAGGACACCACCGCTGCTGTGATGGGGCAGCGAGTTGTAAACCCCTCCGTGGGCAGGGATGGTGGCCCCGGGACCCGGTTGGTGTGTGCAGGGGATGGCGGCCACAGGGGGTGCTGGTCTACTCACAGTTAGAAACACACACAAGTCTCTGGTTTAATGGTTGGTTGTGTGTTTCCTAACGAGGGAACGGTGTTGTGCGGGGGCCTATTTGTGACTACCTGGTTTTGCCAGGGCATCACACTCCCCCTTGGTTAAACACAGACCGTCCGTGGGTTGTCCGACCACCACCGGTTTATTTTTACTGCAGAAAAGATAAAAGAATAAAACATTTTATAAACATAATAACATATTTACATTTCAAGAATATTTGGTTTTCTTCCCTTATGAGAGGCAGGTTGCTTAAACGTTGCATAACATAACCGGGACGGGACGGGACCGGGTCCTTCTCGCCTTTACCACCCAATACAACCAAGCCCTGGTGCCACCACTAAAACACAGGTAGGTACCCCTTGCCCAAGTCCAAGCTAGGTCCGGGTGTTGCCCAAACAGGCCGGGTAAAAAGTTCCTTACCCGGCAGTCCTTTTCAATTGCCCCACGTCCAGGGGACCCCTGACCCGGAGGATAGTCACCGGTCCCAATGGTGACTGGGCCTCGGCCTACTCTACCGCAGGCCCATCTTCCAATCAGCCTCTCCGGAGACTGCTGCAAAGTGGGGAGGAGGGTCCAGGATTATTTACAAGGCCCAAAAGTTTATGGGTTGGCCTGCAAGTTCTCAGCCATTGTTTTTGGTTTTAAACTTTTGAAATGGGAAACTTTAAAGACACACTGTCCCAACGGGGGACTGAACTTGTGGGTAGCCGGGAATTGCTACCTAATACTCTTCATCTTCGCCGAGGTTGGAGAGTGGCGGATAGACATCCCACTGGGAGACAAAGATTTCTGCTTCCATGCCTGGCTCATAAATAAACCCCCATCCCTTTTGGGGGTTAAAATGACGGACCTGGCCCTGATGAACCGGGCCCCGCACACAGAAGGTTGCATTGCGCAAGTTGTCCTTTTCATTATAGGTCTGGGACAAGAATTCTGCCTTTTGCTTTTCCCTGGTGGCGTTCTCCCAGCCCAGCTGGCGCTGCTGCCGCTCCCAGTATGGAGTGCCTGTGCGGAGGTTGGGCCCAGCTGGAGTCCCTCCATAGCGGCTACGACTGACACCTTTGGCAACGGGGTACCCCGCTGTGTCGTGGCCAGCTCGGCTGCTTGGCAGCTGCAACCCCGCGGCGCCTCAGCCGAGGCTTGAAACCTGGAAGTGGCCAGCTTTGCCCGCTGTGCTGGCTTCCGGTCGGGAACCACCTCCGCTTTGGCCGAGTGGACTGCTGGGGCTGTTGTCATCTGGGGCGCGGTCTCTTCCGGGATCGGTGACGGGTCTTCGGCCTGACGGGACACTTTTCAGGTGCTAGACTTGAGTAGAGCTGGTGTTGGTGCCGGGGCGGTGACGGGCTTACTGCTGGTGGCTTCCTCGGGCTGGTACTGGTGGGCCGACGGCACAGGCACCGCTGCCGATGTTGGTGGCAGCGGACCGAGCGGGGAGGCAGTCATGGGTGCAGCCGGCGAGGGAGGCAGCGTGGCGGGCAGGGGCAGACCGCGCCCTTCAGCCTGAATGGCTGATCCCTGAGGGACGCAAGGGCGTGGGTCGCTTATCCGCTCCTCCGACGCTGTCTCCACTTCACGAATCCTCACAGCCGTGGCTATCTCCACCATCTCGGCTGCCAACCGCCTTAGCAGACAGGTCGCCTGGGCCTGGAAGTGGCGGCACATCTGCTCCGTCCGGGCTTCCACCCAGGCCGCTGTTCGGGCGCGGGCTCCTCCACCGCTGGCTTGCCAGATGGTGCAGCCATACTGCTCGGCTGGTATCCAGGAACGGGAAAGGTGGCAGGGTCCTGGAGTCCTCGCCCTTTATCTGCTCGGTCACATGCTGCAGAATCTTTAACCGCCCCCCCTTGGTCTTTTGCTGGCACTCCTCTTTCAGGCCTGTAAGTTTTGTTTCATTTCGCGGCCTCGCTTTCCGGCTGCGTTTCCAGGGGGTGCTAGGCTGTAGTTTTTCACGCCAAAATGGCGACCAAAATAGCGAGTTCTGGAAAATTTGCAACGGATCACCGCAGACTGTCCAATACAAGGCGCACTTCCACAAGGTAAGTGAATGGGTAAGTATCCTGTTGGTGACGCCAAGTTTCGGGGTTTAGTGCCCTTGTGCCAGCAGCCGACGCTGCTTGGATCCGACCTTCAGGGGTGGTGGCTCGAGGGTCTTCGGACCCGGGGGTCTTGCGGACACGCCGAATAAATGGGGGGTCGTAT
This sequence comes from Anomaloglossus baeobatrachus, assembly GCF_048569485.1. Taxonomy (NCBI): domain Eukaryota; kingdom Metazoa; phylum Chordata; class Amphibia; order Anura; family Aromobatidae; genus Anomaloglossus; species Anomaloglossus baeobatrachus. Next base: position 222,427,095 of record NC_134354.1, read on the forward strand.
ATCTACAGACTGGGCCGTATTGAGTTCGTGACGCCACCCACGGTGTGTGGTGAGGTAGGACACCACCGCTGCTGTGATGGGGCACCCGGGGGAGATGTTGTGCAACAAGTTGTTAACCCCTCCGTGGACAGGGATGGTGGCCCCGGGACCCGGTTGGTGCATGCAGGGGATGGCAGCCGCAGGGGATGCTGGTGTACTCATAGTTAGAAACACACACAAGTCTCTGGTAAACCAAGGTGGTGGTAGCTGGTGCCGTGGCCAGTTGTGTTCTGGTCCCCCACTTGGCTGGTGGTTTCTATCCTTGTCCTGCACTGCTTTAAGTAGAAATTACTTCCTAGTGTGAAACGTAGGAGTCCGCTTCCAGCTGGATGTGGCCTAAGGAGCCATGCCCACAGACGCTGGCCCGTGGGATCTATGGGCCTTGGCGGTGACCTCTTATCCCTAATCGGTGGGCTGTTGTCTTCTATGAGGGACTTTGGGTGGGACAGAACCTCTCGTCCTGGCCTCAATTGGTTAATTAACCAGCTCCAGTCGATTCTGACTTCTGGCTTCAGGGTCCGAGTACCCCCCTTTGTGCTACGGTTTCCGGGTCGGTTCACTGTGTCGGTACCGGCAGGCTACAATCCTGGCCCGGTCCACCTCGGTTCCACTGAGCCGTCTTCCCGTCTCCTGTCGACGGAGACCACCGTCTGCCTCCTAGCCAGTGGCACCAGGGCTCCTACCCTGGTACCTGTCAGTTTACTTCAGGCCTGACACACAGGCCTGACCTCCACTCTCACTGAACTCTCAAGCTTACTACTGGTTTTCCCACCCTGGGCTGTCTAGACCCCTGGGTGGGCGTGCACCAACCACCTGGCCACGCCCACTAGTGTGTCTATCTGTCCCTAAGGGGGTGACTAGGGTTTAATGGTTGGCTGTGTGTTTCCTAATGAGGGAGCGGTGTTGTGCGGGGGTCTATTTGTGACTATCTGGTTTTGCCAGGGCGTCACACCAACATTTTACCAGACAGACTGTGCTTACGGCTTGCTTGTCTGGCATTTTCTAGCAGATCTGCATTGGTATGTGTACATAAGGTCTGTTAAACGCAGACATACCAGTTTAGATTTTAAAGCAGAAGATACTTTAGGACAGAGCTGGGTTTTTCTTTCAGCGTCTATTTTGACACCCTTTTGGACATCTTTGTCACCTGCATTTTTTTTAAAGGCTATGTTTTTTTCCATGTTTTTTTCATGGGTTTTATACAAATTAAAAGCTGCTTTTTCTAGTACCAGCAAAAGCTATGAGGCTATGTGCGCATATTGCGTAAGTTCATGCATTTACGCTGCGTATAGCACTGCAGCGTAAATGCATGCATCCTGCGTCCCCTACACAATCTATGAAAATGGTGCATAATCCATGCGCACAATGCTTTTTTAAACACAGCGTTTTGAGAATCAAAAATTTGACAAAACCTCTGCGTTTAAAATTGCAACATGTCACTTCTTTCATGCGCTTTGGATGCAGATCACACTCTGTCTATGGGAGAGACAGCAGCCATAGCGCATGAAATCGGCATCTACTTTGCAGAAACACTGCATCCATTACGCAGTGTTTCTGCAGCGATTTGAAGCGCACATGCACTGCCAAATCACTGTAGAAATTTCAGCATGGACACGACGCAACGTGCGCACATAGCCTGAGATTCCAGAAATCCCATACACATGCACTTGCTTTTTTTTCCTGGCTGAAATGGAAAACTGCTGCGTTTTCTTAAATGTCCGTTTTTTGAGCATTTTTGAGTTTTTTTTACCATTGAAAGCAATGAGAATGTGCAAGAACAACTGCGTTTGTGGTGAATACAACTAACTTTACTACTAAAAGACGAAATGTAGACAAATGACACAACAAAAAAGCAGCAAAACACGCAGCAAAAATGTAGAAAAAGCTGCTTTTTGGAAGCACCTTTTTTACTGCCAAGAGAGCATGGTTTTCCGCTGAAAAACGCAGAAAAAAACCCACAACATGTGAACATAGCCTAACTGCATACATAACATAGTGGTGGCTTTCAAAGCATGAAGCAATTAAAAGAAATGAAGAGATACATATGCCCAGCAAGTTGTTTTACCTTTTCATATGTTCATTATTTTTTATTACTTTTTCAGGTAAGTTTTATGCAGTATCCACCTAAATAAGACGTTGTATGCATACACCCTTAGGCCTCTTTCACACGTTCGTGAAAAACCATGCACGTTTTTCACGGACGTGTCAGAAGTGCGTTTTGCCCTCCGTGAGCTGTGTTTATGGGCTACTTGTGTTCTCCGTGTGTTATCCATGATAACACACGGAGAACGGGAACTTTCTGCTCACCTGTCCCTGGCGTCTCTGTTTGTGGTGCTGAACTTCAGTTTCCGGTCCTGCTGACTTCCCGCTGCTGCTTCCGGCCGCAGTGAAGTGAATATTCAATGAGCATAATGAGAGGCGGTCTGCAGCAAGTGACAGCAACAGCAGAGACTGCAGGGCTGGAGAAGGTGAGTAAAGTTTTGTTTTTTTTCTCACAGACACATGTCTTTTCTCCGGTGCGTGTCACATGGAACACATCTGTGTGGTCCGTTTGCATTACATGTAACACGTTTGCGTTCCGTGTGACACCTGTGATGCCAGAGATAAAATGGACATGTTGCCGTGAGAAACACTCGGACACACGTAAGTACGGAACGGACACACGTTCCGTGCGAAAATACTTAAATGTGTCCAAAACCATAGGAATACATAGGTCTAGTGTGTACGTGTCTCCGGTACATGAGAAAACTGCCAAACATGTACGTGTGAAAGAGGCCTTAGGCCCTGTGCGCACGCTGCGGATTTACTGCGGATTTTACCATGGATTTGCTGCGGATTTGCTGCAGAAAATGTTTCTAACATTTCTGCAGTCAATCCCCAGCAAAACCTATGGTTATAAAAAAAATGCTATGCGCACACTGCATTTTTTTATACCTGCGGATTTACCCGCAGATTTTCCGCTGAGGAATTAATGTGCATGTCACTTCTTTTCTGCAGGTACCTGCATTTTTTGCCATAGATAATGGTAAAAAACTGCAGGTATCAACCCACGGAAAAATCGCAGCAAAACCATGGCAATACCGCGGAAAAACCACGGCAAACCACGGCAATACCGCTGGTGCGTATTCTGCCCATTTTCTAGTGCGCACATAGCCTTACAGGGATTCTGAATAAAGCCTCCAATGACGTGATAAAATTGGTATGTATTACATATATGGAACCCAGACCTAAAACAGATCCAGACACATCACGAAGATGCAACAACTTCTCCTTTCTTCTTTTAGCGAAATGAAAAAACTGTAAGAATTTGTAACTTAGGGTTCCTTCCTATTAAAAATATTGCGATATCAGGTGCTTTTTTGCACACAAGAAACTCAGGAACAAGTTAATGTACATACAGTACTACAACACTTTACAGCAAAAGAAGAAATCTAACATTGGTTTTATTGAGTAAAATTTCACCATTGAGTTAAAACTGATGTCCCCTATTGACCCGGCACTGGCCAAATACATTTTCCAAAGTTTTTTCACCTCTAAATTCAATTCATTTAGTGATTGTTTCAAATTAATTTGTAAATTAAAAATTTATAATTGTATATTATTTTCTAGGAAAACATTTCATCTGTTCCAGTGGAATGAGACAGTAATATCATCACTTGGTAAAATGATCTACAGACATATTATACATTGTGACGTGGGTACTCAACTCCTTTACAAGGTCACCATCCTGGAACACAGCTTTCATTCTGAATGAGATTGGTCAGGGAAGATGAACATGCTGAACTAGCCTTTCTAAATTTTGCAGAAACAGCATTTTACTTCATAATTTATTATAAGCAAAGTTGTTCTGAGAACAGAAACTCCATGTTGATAATTGATGAGAATGAAGATGATCTGCTTTTTGTCTTCATAAGAGCATAATCCCTCACTAGCCACGTATCCTGACTGCAGCATTGCATTTTAAACAGATTATTGCATTGAATTGAGTGGTGGACACCGCCAGGGAGTGCAAGAACAGAATATGGACCTTTTACAGTTCAATAGTGTACCAGTTTAGGTGACTGTGAGGGAAGCTACTTGCTACTTAGGGCCATGTTCACAAGTTGAGTACTTGATGAGTTTTGTAACTCAGTATTGGTAAGCCAAAACCAGTAGTGCGCAAGAAATGAGAGTTGCTCGTGTCTCTATTATACTTCTCCTCTGATAGTTCCACTCCTGGTTTTGGCTTACAAATACTAAGGTAAAAAACTCACCAAATATTCAATGTGACCTTAGAGATGGAAGTTGACCCCTTTACTTCTTGGGCCCTAAGGGATCCTGTTAAACAAATAGCTTTGAGTGGTGACATCAGGTTCCGATATTTCTAAAGAAGATATGATAAACATCACACAAATATTTTTAACAGATTTACACAATCCATATCCCCATGCACCACTAACCTGCCATGTTCCAATCACAAAAAGTTCATATTTCCATCATAATACCTCAAAATATAAAGACCCCAGTCCACGTCACAGAAAAAATACACTCCGAAAATACAGAATCCAGAATGACCCACAAATGCACACCAAAGTATATACCCAGATCAGACCCCAAAATAAAGACAAATATCAGACCCACCTGCAGTGTAAAATTGGAACCTTACATTACCTAAAAAAATTAAACACACCAGAGCAGAACTGTTACGCCTGCCACTCACACACCTTTTAAGCGCCACCCTACTCACTGTGTGTTTTACTCACTACACCCAATACCTGACCATCATTCTGGTTGTAACCCATAGTGGAGCATGGTCAAACTATGCAGGAATTTGTATCCATCCTGTCCTACAGAGATTTTCTTCCCCAGCCTTTCATCTGTTAGCAAGTGATTTATCAGATTACTGCACCTTCCATGCCTGTCCTAAACATTGGTTCCTATCCTACTATCATCTTGTTTTTGCATTTCTCCATATTCTGTCTCCCTTTATCTACCCATGTTGTTTACCCATCCTGTCTGACCTCTCTGATCCTGATCTTAGCTACATGAATCGAACCTGTGCTACTCGCCCTGACCTTGGATTGTCTGACAACATTTTTGTCTTCACCCGCCTTGTACCCACACCTTTGAGCCTACAGTTAGCTGCTGCAGTCCCAGGGTCTACTCTGAAGTGAGCAGCTCTAGTGAGGACCAGGAGACACTTAATCACACCCCTTCAGGGTAAGCCCAACCCATGGGGCAGTGGGTCAACACCCAACAGCGTTACAAGAGCCCTAAGTAAAAACTTCAGATCAGACATCAAAATAAAATGCAGACCATATTGCAGAGAAAATGCAGGCTCCACAAAAAATACGGACCTCTAAATTCTCTAAAAATACAGACACATATCACTTCTAGAATAAAAATAGACTCCAAAAATACCTTCCTGCCACATACTAGAATCCTAAAAAAACCACAGACCCACAAAACAATAACAGAATCCAGAATCTTGACCAAACCACGTAAATAAATACGTACCTCAGATGAAAAACCACATTATATTTACCTACAGAAATACATACCCCATAATAAATTAAAAACCCAAATTTGTTCCCAAAACAAATATACCCCAAACTAATTACAGATCCCTGAGAACCTAAATAAAAAAGGCTTTAGAACCCCTAAATTAGTTTCTAGACCAGACCCACTCAAATTTAAATCTAAGACCTTTGAAAAAGGATGGCTCAAACTCTTCTCCTCATGTTTATGCAGGTTTTTCAACAATTACAGGTCCTGCCCTCATAGTTATGTGTAGAGTTGAGCTATGTTCGAGTCGAACGGTTGTCCAATTTCATGTTCGAGTGATTTTGGGCAGTGTTCGAGTCGTTCGATGAACTCGAAAGATTTGCTTAAAGTTCGGCAGTTCGAGAACGGTTCGATCACCAAAAGCGTGGCTTTTCACAGTAAGTATGTGCGCATGTTGCATATCTGCATGCATACTGCATCACCAGCACAATCCCCCTCTCTTTCCTCTTCACCGATCACAATATCAGCAGGCAGCTGCCTGGAATTGCCACATCCATTAGATGTGACAGTCCCGGGACTCTACCCAGCTCATCCCGAATTGCCCTGGTGCGGTGGCAATCAAGTTAATAACGGGGTTAATCATGACAGGCGTCTCCCCGAGATACCTTCCATGATTAACCTGTAAGCGAAAGTAAAGAAACACACATAGCGAAAAATCTTTTATTTGGAATAAAAGACAAAAAAACCCTCATTTACCTCTTTATTAATCCCCAAACAACAATCCAGGTCCGAAGTCATCCACACGACGCTTTCAGCTCTGCTACATGAAGATGACAGGGAGCCCCATAGAACACGAGCGCCCTGTGTCCTCTCCATGTAGCACCTGAAGTGAGCCACGCGGTCTCTGGAGACTTCACTCTGCAATGCAGAGGTCAACACTACCAAATCTTCCTATGTTTCTCATTAGAGGCAGTGGCTCAATGGATAGAGCTACTGCCTACGAAGCATTAGTTCACGAGTTCAAGTCCCGGCTGCCCCGGTAAAGAATTTACTTTTAAATTATAATTATTATTTATTTATAATTATAATTTAATTTAATTTAATTATGCACTGAGGGGAGGAGCCGGACATCAACTGTGAGCCGTGGGCCACACCTCTAAAATTGGAGCAGTTCACGGAATGAGGCTGCATTGCTCTCTCTTCTCTCTCTCTCTCTTTCTCTCTCTTTTTCTCTCTTTTTCTCTCTTTCTCTTTCTTTCTCTTTTTCTCTCTCTCTCTTTTTCTCTCTTTTTCTCCCTTTCTCCCTCTCTCTTCTCTCTCTCTTCTCTTCTCTCCCCTTCTCTCTCTCCTCTCTCTCTCTCCTCTCTCTTCTCTCTCTCTCTCTTCTCTCCTCTTCTCTCCTCTTCTCTCCTCTTCTCTCTCCTCTCTCTCTCTTCTCTTTCCTCTCTCTCCTCTCTCTCTTCTCTCTCCCTTCTCTCCTCTTCTCTCCTGTCTCTCTCTCCTCTCTCTCCTCTCTCTCCTCTCTCTTCTCTCTCTTCTCTCTCTTCTCTCCTCTCTCTTCTCTCCTCTTCTCTCTTCTCTCTCTCTTCTCTCTCCTCTCTCTTCTCTCTCTCTTCTCTCTCTCCTCTCTCTCTTCTCTCTTTCCCACTCTCGCTTCTCTTTTCTCTCTCTTTTCTCTCTCCCTCTCTCTCTTCTCTTTTCTCTCTCTTTTCTCTCTCACACTCTCTCTCTTCTCTTTTCTCTCTCTTTTCTCTGTCTTTTTTCTCACTCAGACCTGGCGATGATCAGCTGATGCGGTCACCTGATGGAATCAGCTGACACTATAAGTCGAGCGGTGAGGCCGGCTTTTTACCGCCCTGCTGGCTAAACTATCAGCTGCTGCTGTCGGACAGGAGTCAGCACAGAAGTATGTAGTTTTTGGGTTGTTTTTTTTGCACTGATGCATCAGCTGATTGTATGAAAGCCATTTAAACAATCAGCTGCTGTATCATGTGATTCAGGCCCTTGAACCTGACACATCATCTGATCGCTTTGCCTTCCAGCAAACCGATCAGATGATATTGGATCCAGATTGGACGGCGCGGGACCCTTGACCCAGGATTACTGCGGAGGGGGGGTTCTTTATTTCAATAAAGATGGAGTCACTAATTGTGTTGTGTTTTATTTCTAATAAAAATATTTCTCTGTGTGTTGTGGTTTTTTTTATCTGTACTAGAAATTCATGGTGGTCATGTCTAATATTGGTGTGACACCAGGAATTTCGGGCTTAGGGCCAGTTGATAATATACAGCTAACCCTAACCCCATTATTACTCAGCAAGCCACCCATCACCAGGACAGCTGGAAGAGTTGGATACAGCGCCAGAAGATGGCGCTTCTATGAAAGCGCCATTTTCTGGGGCGGCTGCGGACTGCAATTCGCAGCAGGGGTGCCCAGAAACCTTGGTGTTATGATCCGGAACCATGGAAGACCACCACAAATCATTGGCAAAAGGTGACAAGATCATTGGCAACTAATCTGGCCGCCATCCCCTTACTAACCATCAACACTAGAAGTAGCCGAGGGGTGAACTAACATCCTATGCACCGCGAACCCAGCCGGAGAACTAGCTATCCTGAAGGAAGGAAAGATGAATAACTCTCTGCCTAAGAAAATAGATAAAGAATAGCAAGCCCCCCACATTCAAAGACTGCGAGGATATAGGAAAACACAATACACAGATAGATGATAGGATTAGCAAAAGGTGAGGCCCCCACTGACTAAAATAGGAAAGGACAGGAAAGGGGCTGATGGTGGCCAGAGAAAAACCCTTCAAAATACCAAATTCCTGATAGTACAAAAAGGCCCTCAGATCGCACGATCTGCACTCCGTCCTATATCAGGCGCTCTTGTCATACCAATGAACAGAAAACAAGAATCATTACAAATTCAAAAAGCCACAAACACATGGACTAATAGGAGCTATACTCCAAACATAACTGCAGGGGTTTCCCAGCTAAGCAACTGTAAGGGAAGATCCCTGCATGTAAATAAACTGAAAACAACCAGAGCAAATGACAAACCCAGATAAGAGTAAAAGAACCAAACAACAAATAAAGAGCAAGCACTTATCTGAGGTAGATGTGGTGAGGATCAGAATGAAGCAGGCTGGTGAACAAAGAACAACTGACATCCGGCATAGCCTGCTATCAGACCAGGATTTAAATAAGAAAAACAAAAAGCCAGCACTAAATGTGCACTTCAGCACTAAAATTCCAAACTGTACTTATTATAAAAATTTTGAGATTTTTGGCAAAAATTTGCAATTTCTTGAGCTGCCTCGCCACGTCACGGCAAATCTCATTTGAGGCAGTCCTACACTAAAATATTTTTATAAAATGTGCCATACGGCCTCACATATGAATAGTAGAACTGCTCTTAGCAGCACTCACCTGGTCTATTTCAATCCCGTACCCATGACTGAGTCATGGCTGTGGGCGGGACAGGTCTAAGCAAATGCTGCATGAAGTAAATAGCCTATGCACCCCAATTTGGGATGTATTCCATCTGTCTAGATTTTGGCGGTTGGTGACTGTTCACATTAAGTCATCAGGCTTTGTCCACAGGCTATTTACTTCATGCAGCATTTGCTTGGACCTGTTCCGCCCACAGCCATGACTCAGTCATGGGTACGGGATTGAAATAGACCAGGTGAGTGCTGCTAAGAGCAGTTCTACTATTCATATGTGAGGCCGTATGGCACATTTTATAAAAATATTTTAGTGTAGGACTGCCTCAAATGAGATTTGCCGTGACGTGGCGAGGCAGCTCAAGGAATTGCAATTTTTTGCCAAAAATCTCAAAATTTTTATAATAAATACAGTTTGGAATGTTTAGTGCTGAAGTGCACATTTAGTGCTGGCTTTTTGTTTTTTCTTCAGGATTTAAATAAGCAGAGAGTTAGCAATGGAAACGCCCATTGCTCAACACACCTGGTCTATGTCCAAACCATTCCTGGCCACAAGAGGGAGCCTCCCAGCAGCCAAAGCATAACTAACATTCACAATAGTACCCCCCTTGAGGAGGGGTCACCGAACCCTCACCAACACCACCGGGTCGCTCTGGATGAGCATGATGGAAGGCGCGAACCAACCTGTCCGCATGAATGTCAGAAGACACAACCCAAGAGTTATCCTCCTGCCCATAACCCTTCCAATTCACAAGGTACTGAAGCTGACGCCTACTGCGATGGGAATCCAGAATTTTTTCAACCTCATACTCCAGATCCCCTTGTAGCAAAACAGGGTCAGGAGGCGCTGCTGCAGGAACAGTTGGCGCCACATGTTTCTTCAACAAGGACTTATGGAAGACATTGTGAATCTTAAATGACACAGGCAGAGTCAAACGGAAAGATACAGTGTTGATAATCTACGAAATCTTATAAGGTCCAATAAATCTGGGCTTAAATTTAGGAGATGGAACTCTCATAGGAATATTTTTAGAGGACAACCACACCATGTCCCCTACTTTAAACTGGGGACCAACAGCCCGACGCCGGTTGGTAAACTTTTGGGAAGTTTCTTGGGACTGAATCAATTTATCCACTACCTGCCACCAAATCTGCTGCATTCTGTTTACCACCGAATCTATCCCTGGACAATCAGACGCCTCAAGCTGCCCCGAGAGGATCCTGGGGTGATACCCAAAATTGCAGAAAAAGGCGGACACCAATGTGGTAGAGATAGCTCTATTGTTAAGGGCAAATTCAGCCAAAGGTAAAAACGAAACCCAGTCATCCTGATCCGCAGAAACAAAACACCGTAAATAGGTCTCCAGGGTCTGGTTAGCCCTTTCAGTCTGACCATTGGTCTGAGGATGAAACGCCGAGGAGAAAGACAACTGAACACCCAATTTGGAGCAAAAAATCCTCCAAAACCTGGATACAAACTGCACCCCTCTGTCAGAAACAATGTTTTCGGGAATACCATGCAAACGAATGACATGTTGGAAAAACAAAGGCACCAACTCTGATGAAGACGGCAACTTAGATAAGGGAACCAAGTGGACCATCTTGGAGAATCTATTACAGATCACCCAAATCACAGTCATTTTCTGAGAGACGGGAAGCTCTAAAATAAAATCCATAGAGATGTGCGTCCAAGGTTTCTTAGGTACCGGCAACCTATAGCCCACTAGAACGTGAACAACAGGGCTTGGACCTAGAACAAACTCCACACGACTGCACAAAACGATGGACATCCCAGGACAGGGAAGGCCACCAAAAACAGCGTCTCACAAGATCCCGAGTACCAAAAATGCCAGGATGACCCGCCAAAACAGAGCAATGAACCTCAGAGACAACTCGGTCTCTCCATTGGTCCGGGACAAACAGTTTCCCTGTAGGACATCTCTCAGGTTTATCCCCCTGAAATTCCGCCAGTGCCAACTGCAGATCAGGTGAAATGACCGAGAAAACTACACCACAGTAAATGACAAACCCAGATAAGAGTAAAAGAACCAAACAACAAATAATGAGCAAGCACTTATCTGGGGTATCTAGGAGGAGGTGGTGAGGAGCAGAATGAAGCAGGCTGGTGAACAAAGAACAACTGACATCCGGCATAGCCTGCTTTCAGACCAGGATTTAAATAAGCAGAGAGTTAGGAATGGAAACGCCCATTGCTCAACACACCTGGTCTATGTCCAAACCACTCCTGGCCACAAGAGGGAGCCTCCCAGCAGCCAAAGCATAACTGATATTCACAACAGCTTGGGCACAATGTGCTGCGGATTCCAATCCCCAGCTGCCTATTTGCACCTGGCTGGACAAAAAAAATGGGCGAAGCCCACGTCAGTTTTTTTTCATTTATTTCATGAAATTCATGAACTAATTAAAAAAAAAAGGCTTCCCTATATTTTTGGTTCCCAGCCGGGTACAAATAGGCAGCTGGGGATTGGGGCCAGCCCGTAGCTGCCTGCTGTACCTGGCTAGCATACAAAAACATGGCAAAGCCCACATAATTTTTTGGGGGGGCAAAAAACTCCTGCATACAGTCCTGGATGGAGTATGCTGAGTCTTGTAGTTCTGCAGCTGCTGTCTACTGTCTGTATGGAGGAGAGAAGACAGCAGCTGCAGAACTAAAAGGCTCAGCAGGCTCAATTCTCTAGTGTATGCAAGAGAGCAGACAGCAGCTGCAGAACTATAAGGCTCAGCATGCTCTATTCACTAGTGTATGCAGGAGAGCAGACAGCAGCTGCAGAACCACAAGGCTCAGCCTGCTCCATTCACTAGTGTAGGCAGGAGAGCAGACAGCAGCTGCAGAACTACAAGGCTCAGCATACTCCATCCAGGACTGTATGCAGGAGTTTTTTGCCCCCCCAAAAAATGACGTGGACTTCGCCATATTTTTGTATGCTAGCCAGGTACAGCAGGCAGGTATGGCTGCCCCAACCCCCAGCTCACCTATTTGTACCCGGCTGGGAACTAAAAAAATAGGGAAGCCCTTCTTTTAATTATTTCATGAATTTCATGAAATAATTAAAAAAAAAAATCGACATGGGCTTCGCCCCATTTTTGTGTCCAGCTAGGTAAAACAAAGCTAGTATTAACCGATTATTACCCAGCAAGCCACCCGGCTTCAGGGCTGCTGGAAGAGTTGAATACAGCACCAGATGAGGGCGCTTCTATGAAAGCGTCATTTTCTGGGGTGGCTGCGGACTGCAATTCGCAGCAGAGGGGCCCAGAAAGCTCGGGTCAACCTGTGCTGCGGATTCCAAACCCCATCTGCCCTAGGCAGTCCGCGGCCACCCCAGAAAATGACGCTTTCATAGAAGCGCCATCATCTGGTGCTGTATTCAACTCTTCCAGCAACCCTGAAGCCGGGTGGCTTGCTGGGTAATAATCGGTTAATACTAGCTTTGTTTTACTAGCTAGTATTAAGCCAGAGATTCTAAATGTCAGGCAAGTTTGACCCGGCCATTAAGAATCTCCAATAAAAGGTTAAAAAAAAAAAAGACACCACACAGAGAAAAAATACTTTAATATAAATAAATACACAGACACACTTAGAGACTCCATGTTTATTATTCCCTTTCATCCCTCTACGATCCTGGTCTTCTGTCTTCTTTCTCCTTCAACCCATGCAGCTCTGCTACATCAGACAGCACTGCATGGGAGGAAGATGCTGCTGCTCCCGTGCAGTCTAATAACTCAGTGAGTGAGCAGAGGCTGCGGGTTGTAAGCGGTGACGTCACCACTGACAGGTGGGTTACTATAGCAACGGTGCTCCGATCACGTGATTCCCGATGCCGCAATTCACCGGCTGTGGCAGCCAGTCCTTGCATGTGGGCTGACTCTGTAAAGAGTGCCCACATGCAGGAACGGGGAAGCCGACCATGTGACAGAGTATCTCGCCAGTACACAGACATGCTCAAATGAGAACTGCATACCGGAGAGGTGCACTGACAGGACCTAGCATGACGTCTAGTCACGTGACCAGTCTGTTGCCAATGAGATAATACACACGTGACTGGTCACATGCTATTTTGACGTCACGGAAGGTCCTCTCATCAGTGCTGGTTACCGGGAGGACGCAGCGATTATCAGAAGGAAAAGCGGCGAGAGACAGCGTCGCGGGGACCTGTAAGTGTAATGGCAATGTTTATTAACTGTATGTGTACATGTATAATGTGTTTTTATGTATTTGTGTTTGCCTGCCATTGTTTTCAATGGGGTTTGAATTGGTTCGTCGAATGGCTCATCGAACGGAGCCTCCGTTCGACGAACCGAACCGAACTCGAACACTAGGGAAGTGGCTCATCTCTAGTTATGTGACTATATCTGTGAAAGATCTTTTTTTCATAGAAAATTATGCCTTAATTCTTTAAATCCTTCCCAATATATGATGTACTGGTTCATCCCATTTTGTGGTGACTTGCAGACAAACAACATATCAGTACATCACCGCGATTATGCTGGCACAGAAGTGCCTGCATGATCACCGCCAGGAGATCTGCTTAAGTGACAGCCGAGCTCCAGCTGTAACAGCTAGAGCTGGTGCCCACATTGCCCCTGGCTGTTTAACGTTCTAAATGCTGCAATCAATACCACAGTTGGTATTTAGAAGGTTAGGTTTCATTCATGTACTTGGGGAAGATCCAGCGTGAGGTAAGACACACAACTAACATGGGTTAAACCACAATAAACAAGGGGTACACCGGGGACACTTAAACAACTGTGGGCCCTATTGCTAGTGAGGGTGAAGATTGGACACCTCGTGCACTCACCTACAGCTGCACCCTGCACTCCTAGCCAGTCCCTATACAGGTTGTGCACCTGTCACCGAGCACGATACCTGAAACTCTTAAGCCTGCTTTACACGCTGCAATATATCTTACAATGTGTCGGCGGGGTCACGTCGTGACGCACATCTGGCATTGTAAGGTACACTGCAGTGTGTGACAGGTACGTGCGATTGCGATTGAACGGTAAAACGTTTATCGCATACACATCATACCTGTCTCTAGAATTGCACGTCAGATTGTTCATCGTACCCGGGGTAGCACACATTGCAGTGTGTGACACCCCGGGAACGATGAACAGATCTTACCAGCGTCCTTCGGCTCCCAGACCACAATGTGGAAGGAAGGAGGTGGGTGGGATGTTTACGTTCCGCTCAGCTCCGCCCCTCCGCTTCTAATGGCCGGCTGCCGCGTGACGTCAATGTGACGCCAAACGTCCCTCCCACTCCAGGAAGTGGACATTCGCCGCCCACATCGAGGTCGTATGGACGGGTAAGTACGTGTGACGGGGGGGTTACTCGTATGTGCGGCACGTTCAACAAATTGAACGTGCCACACATACGATGGGGGCGTTGCAAATCGCATACAAAATCATATGCAAAATTGCAACGTGTAAAGCAGGCTTTAGAGACCCTGCAGTAAACTCTGGCTAGTGAGCTGGCAGGTAAGGATCACTAGTCCCACTGCTGCAGTAATACAACATGAAGAGGAAGGTACAACAGTCAGGGAATACAACCAGAGGATAAAGCCCAGCTTCACAGCTGCAGTCTGACACCAGGATTGCAGTCTACACTGCTACTCAGCAACAAGGGCTCCAGCAGCTCCTTCCAACTCAAAAGTATTCCCAAAACCAGTTCAAAATATAAAAAAGGTGCAAAAGGCACACAAATGTCACACCAATAAATTAGTGTACCCCTGAAAGAAATATCCACATTTCAAAGGATTTGACCTCATATACAAATGACCACAAGAAGGCCATAAATGACCACCCTCACCTTTCCCTGGATACCAGGAGCAAGATGGGAGAAATCAAGAAATCTGGACTTAGTTGGACACAAGTAAATCCCATATAGCGGTGGCTAACATATAATTATACACAGTATATATAAGATGTTGGATCTAGCAGCTCCTTCCACCTCAAGGCCTAGCTACAGATATGAACTCACAATAACTGGCACCCTCTACTAAGAGAAGAGGGTATATATAGGGACTGGTCCCAAACGAGAAACACCTGTACAGTGGTAATGAGAATTCTTGTTGGCAAGGAGAAACTGACCCTTTGCTTACCAAAGGAAAGGAAACTACATTTAATATAAAGAGTCTTACATGGAAATGAAAAACTCTAGCCCTGAACCTGTCACTAGTCTCATACTGCAGAAAAACAGCCTGCCAAGCCCTCTGATACTTGCTTTTATACAGTCTTAAAACAAAAGGAGTGATGAGGGTGTTGCTGTCGACTCTATACTCTTCCTACCTGCCAGCCCCCTGATACTTGCTTTTGTACAGTCTTAGAACATGTGGCGGGCTGAGGGCATGGCCACCAACTCCATGCTCTTCCTACCTGCCAGCCCCCTGATACTTGCTTTTATACAGTCTTAGAACAGGAGGCGTGGTGAGGGAGTGGCTGCCGGCTCCATGCTCTTCCTACCTGCAAAGCCCTCACTATACCCCCCTGTTCTAAGACTGGATAGAAGCAAGTATCAGGGGGTTTGAAGGTAGGATGATTATGGACCTATGGCCAAGCCTCTACCATACCCCCTGTTCTCTACTGCAAGACAGATCTTTACACTGGTTTGTAATGTAATATCCCATATGGGAGGTGAGGAGCAGCTACTATTTTATTGATTTACAAGTGATCTAAAGATACTAGAACTTCAGTGGCCAGCTCAGCTCCAGTGTATAACTACAGGGACAGTACAACATTTTTTATCTCCCTGGAGTACACATTTAATATTGAGCAGTATTAATTTCAGCCTACTAGTTCGGCCTCACCAACAGTCTTTCTGTTGGTGAGGCCGAACAGTTTCTTATATGACCTCTCAGGAAAATTGAATTTCTAACACTGCTCAATTATGTATCAGACTGTTATATCTAGCTCTGTACATAAGGGAAAAAAAAATGTCTGCAATAAGCATATCGCCCTGCTGCCTGTGTTGTGCAGATGTGTACCATAGCACCTGAACAGTAATTACGTGACCTGTCACATGATCTATTAAAAGGGTATCTTGTGACATGTCATGTGATGCATCAGGGTTGGGATGGGAGTGGACTACACCTTCTAAAATGCCTGGGGCCTTGGCTTAAACAGTAAATAAGCAAATAAAGCCAATTCTTCAACTGGTAATGATATGTTCATTCTGCCGCCTAAAAGATCGCAATAAGGCTTGACCCATAATTATTTTGCACTCTACGTTGAGCGCTTTCATCAGGGTTTACATGTAGATCTCTCAAATACGTGATTCAGACAAAACTATCAATAGAAAATTCATTGTAATGAGGTAGAGTGAGTCACTTTGCTCTCCCGTCTGGCCTGTAATCTTGCGGTGTCCATCTTCTTATGCATCAGGTAAGCACAATGATGCTGTCAACCACAGTTTTTTTCATGTCTAAAAAGATGGACACCACTGAACAGATACCAAATGAAGTGCAGTGTAAGTCCACCAGCTTCATTAGTCAATAGATCAGTTGGAGGTTTCACCTGAATCACGTATTTTGGAGATTTTGATGGAAACCTCAATGTAAGTGCTCAGCACAGAGCAAAGGATAAATCATAGCGCACAGAATAGATGTGAAGTGATCAAAATGTTCTGTACCCCAAAATGATACCAATAAAATATTTTATTTATCCTACAACAAAAAAGTCCCCACTCAGCTAAGTTATCTCTTAACAGAAATATAGGCAGCTTCCAAGTGAGTGATAGCACAAAGGCTCTACAAAAGTGCCATAGCACCACTTCCTCCCTCCCCCTAAAAAAGTCCAACAAAATCTGCACTCCCAAATGCAAATGTCCCCTTCCTTCTGAGCATCACAGTGTGCCTAAACCACAGTTAGTGTCCACATGTTTGACATTACTGTAGTGAGGTGACCCACTTAATTTACAAGGTCCATGTCTCCAGATACACAAGCTTGACACAATGTCATGGACACTACAATGTTTGGGTACTACAATGTACTGGGCACTACAATGGCTTATTTGCAATTTTTATTCTACAACATTCACTGAGTTTAAATCCATGGATGTTTTCCATAAACAAAATCGTCTCTACATTTGTAGGTGAACTCCTACAGTGGTGTATTTTCGAAAATTGGGTCACTTTAGGGAGGCATTTTGCTGTTCTGACACTAAGGGGCACTTTGCACACTACGACATCGCAGCTGCGATGTCGGTGGGGTCAAATCGAAAGTGACGCACATCGGGCGTCGCAGTCGATATCGTAGTGTGTAAATCCTTTCTGATATGATTAACGAGCGCAAAAACGTCCAAATCGTATCATCAGTGTAGCGTCGGTTATTTCCATAATTTCGGAAGGACTGATGTTACGATGTTGTTCCTCGTCACATCGCTGTGTGTGAAGCCGCAGGAGCGAGGAACATCTCCTTACAGGTGTCCTGCGGCTCACGCCGGCTATGCGGAAGGACGGAGGTGGGCGGGATGTTTACGTCCCGCTCAGCTCCGCCCCTCCGCTTCTATTGGCCGCCTGCCGTGTGATGTCGCTATGACGCCGCACGATCTGCTCCCTTAATAAGGAGGTGGTTCGCCAGCCAGAGCGACGTCGCAGGGCAGGTGAGTGCATGTGAAGCTGCCGTAGCGATAATGTTCGCTACGGCAGCTATCACCATGATATCGCAGCTGCGACGGGGGCGGGTACTATCGCGCTCGGCATCGCAAGCATCGGCTTGCGATGTCGCAGTGTGCAAAGTGCCCCTTAGGGGTTCTATAAATGGAGTCCCCAAAGTATTCTAGGAAAATCTATGCTCCAAAAGTCAAATTGCGCTCTTTCTTCCCAAGCTCTCCCATCTGGCCAAACAGTATTTTGACGTTCAGAAGAAAATGTGTGTTGAATTATGGGGCTATTTTGACCAATTTTCCTTTGTGAAATTTTGAAATCTGGGGATAAAATAATATTTCAGTAGTAAAAATGTAATTATTTTTACCTCACTGCCTAAATGTATATAATTATGGCACACATTTGTGGTGTCAATATGCTCACTGCAGCCCTAGATGAATTAGTTGAGGGGTGTAGCTTGTAAAGTGGGGTAACTTTTCAGGTTGAATCTTCTTTTCTGGTATATCAGGGGCTCTTCCAATATGGTTTTCTAAATTTTATTGGAAAACTAAAAAAATCCTGATAAACGTTTAACCCTTTTAACTTCCCAACAAAATAAAAGATGTTTCAAAATGATGCTGATGTCAAGTAGATATGCGGCAAATGTTATTTATTAACTCTCCTACGTGGTATAACTGCTTTAACCCTTTCTTGACATAGGCAGTATATACTGTGGGGGAAATAAGTATTTGAGCCCTTGCTGACTTTGTCTATAATTTTAAAGGTAGGTTAATTTTAAAAATGAGAGATAAAATATTCAAAATAAACTCCAGAAAATCACATTGTATAAATTATATACATTTATTTGCATTTTGCAGAGAGAAATAAGTATTTTATCCCTTTGACAAACAAGGCTTAATACTTGGTGGCAAAACCCAGTCAGACGTTTTTTGTAGTTGATGATGAGGTTTGTGCATATGTCAGGAGAAATTTTAGTCCACTCCTCTTTGCAGATCATCTCTAAACCATTAAGATTTTGAGGTTGTCACTTGGCAACTCGGAGCTTCAGGTCCCTACATAAGTTTCCTATGGGATTAAAGTCTAGAAACTGACTAGGCCATTCCATGTCCTTAATGTGCTTCTTTTTGAGCCACTCCTTTGTTGCCTTGGGTGTATGTTTTGGGTCCTTATCATGCTGGAATACCCAGCCATGACCCTTTTTTAATGTTCTGGTGGAGGGAAGGAGGTTGTCACTCAGGATTTTATGGCACATGGCTCCATCCATTGTCCCATTGATGCGGTGAAGTAGTCCTTGACCTTACCAGAGAAAGAGACCCAAAACATGTTTCCACCTCCATGCTTGAAAGTGGGGACGGTGTTCTTTGGGTCATAGGCAGCATTTCTCTTCCTCCAAACACAGCAACTTGAGTTAAGGTCAAAGAGCTCAATTTTTGTCTCACCTGACCACAGCACTAGAGATGAACGAACCGGCCGCGGTTCGGCTCGAGTTCGGTTCGTCGAACGGAGCTCCCGTTCGAGTTCGGTTCGTCAAACGTTCGACGAACCGAACTCGAACCGCATAGGAAACAATGGCAGGCAATCACAAACACAGAAAAACACCTAGAAAACACCCTCAAAGGTGTCCAAAAGGTGACAAACAACTCACAACACAACACAAACACATGGGGAAGTGACAAGGACATATACTCATGCGAAAACAAAAGAGCTGGACAAGGAAAAAGAGGAGGACACACAGATATATGAGTATATGCAAGGAAACGTCGATGCCATTACTGTGCAACTTGAGCCCTGCTCATTTTAAGCTTCCAATCTGGATAAATTGCCTGAGCTTGCCACGTACGCCTTGGGGATCTTGTCGTGTCCTGCAGCCAGCGTTCTCTCGGAACCTGTCTTCAGTGCTGCTGGGGGTCTCTGCTGGCAGATAAGCACACGTGTCTGTCCACTGACAATGTGGACATGGCTCTCAGAGAACTTTTCTTCCCTTGGGTCAGCCAGGGGAGGCGAAAGGCACGCATATTTTTGAGAGTGCTTCATGCAAAGCATCTTTTTCTTTTTCAAAAGGGGGGTCAACTGATGCCAGTCAAGTGGGGTGTGTGTGGCCCAATTAGTGGCAACAAGGGAGACTGTGGTTGGAGTCCCCTCGCTGTGTTTCTAAAAGGACCAAGATGAACAAGTCATGGCTCTCAGAGGACTTTTCTTCCCCTGGGTCATCCATTGGACGGGAAAGGCACGCGTATTTTTGAGAGTGCTTCATGCAAAGCATCTTTTTCTTTTTCAAAAGGGGGGTCAACTGATGCCAGTCAAGTGGGGTGTGTGTGGCCCAATTAGTGGAAACGAGGGAGACTGTGGTTGGAGTCCCCTTGCTGTGTTTCTAAAAGAACCAAGATGAACAAGTCATGGCTCTCAGAGGACTTTTCTTCCCCTGGGTCATCCAGGGGACGGGAAAGGCACGCGTATTTTTGAGAGTGCTTCATGCAAAGCATCTTTTTCTTTTTCAAAAGGGGGGTCAACTGATGCCAGTCAAGTGGGGTGTGTGTGGCCCAATTAGTGGCAACGAGGGAGACTGTGGTTGGAGTCCCCTCGCTGTGTTTTACATGATTTTCGAAGGGCATGACATGCCTAATAGGTTGAGTTTCATCATCTGCAACTTGTTGGCAACAGAAAGGCTGCCTTTACACCCTTTTGAGACTGAGGATTTTCGAGACCTTATGCCCATTGCAGTGCCCCAAGAGCCGATGGCCAGTCGTCACTCCTTCTCCAAGAAAGGCGTGCCCGCGCTACCACAGCAGGTTGCACACAACCTCACCGATTCCTTGAGAAACTCTGTGTGTGACAGGGTGCATTTCACCACATTTACTTGGACCAGTAAGCATGGACAGGAGAGTTACATGTTGCTGACTGGGCACTGGGTAACTATAGTGAGACATGGAGAAGGGTTTGCTGTACAAGTCTTGCCGTCCCCACGACTTGTGTGTCAATCCTTCCTCTGTATGTGCAAGTTCCTCCAGTGCTTCTGCCTCCTTAACCTCGTGTGGGTCCTCCACCTCGGCCCAAACCCTGTGTGGTCAGGCCACCCTTCCTTGTAACTGCGCCCAAGGAATCCCACACACCTCCTTACTATGCTGGCAGCAGAGCTCAAGGCCATCAGGCGGTCAAATGTTTACTTTGAAATGTAGGGGAAATGTGAGACACTGCTGAGGAATTGTGGACAGTTAGCTCTGGAGAGTGAGACCGAGTTTCATCAATGGTTGTCTACACTCAACCAGCAGTCAGGGAAGGTCGGGTGCGACAATGATGCAAACCAGTCTGCGACCCTTCTTCAGGGCAATGTGGCACACGTGCCTTGTATGGCTCACGTGTTCAATCTGATTCTCCAGCAATTTTTAAAATACCATCCCGGCCTACATGGCCTTGTGCAGCGGGCACGCTGCTATGTGCTCACTTTCATCCTTCGCACCCAGCAGCTCAACAACTTTCATCGCTCCTGAAGTCATAGGGTCTGGCGGTTAAACGCCGGAAATGCGATGTTCTGCCACGCAGGAATTGGAATCTGCACATGTTGCAGCGTGTGTGGCAGCACCGCAGAGCCCTGCTGAAATACGGTATGACGTATACCCTGGGCTAAGTTGATCCAGAGGTGGAGCAGATCACGCTGCTGGAGTGGTGTCAGATCAAGGACCTATGCACCCTTCTACACAGTTTACAAATGTCGACGAAGATGTTTCGCACTGGCGATGCCATTCTCAGCGTGACAATTCTGGTCATCTACAAGATGGAGCACACTGTAAGCATTATTCGGAGTCAGGTGTTGGTCCAAGAGGAAGGGGAGGAAGTACAGGAGGAGTCATATGCAGAAGGGATAATAAGATGTACAAGGTCCATACGGTGAGCGGCACCTAGGCGGCAGTCATGGTGGGGGATAGGGATTAACAAGGGCGCATAGTATCAGCAAAAATTGTTGAGGAAGGTGCAGGAGCCCATGAAGAAATGGAGGACGAACTTGCGATGGGCATGGAAGACTCAGCAGATGAGTGAGAGCTTGCTCACATTTCGGTTGTGCGAGGTTGGGGGGAGAGGGCAGAGGAAGGAGGCACGATTCTCACCTCTCTGCCACCAACAAACCAAGGACTTGGTCCTCCTGGATGCACAAGACAAATGAGCGCCTTCTTGCTGCACTACCTACAACATGACCCTCGGATTGTACGAATTCAAAGTAATGCTAACTACTGGGTTGCCACACTGTTAGATCATCGGTACAAGACCAAATTTGGCTAAATAATTCCTGCCATAGAAAGGGACGCACGTATACAGGAGTATCTGCAGAAGGTGGTACGGATTCTTAGATCTGCTTTTATCAGTAAACACCAGTGCTGCACAGAGTGAATCTCAACGCTTTGTAATGGATAGGAGGAAATGGTCTTTTACTTGTCCACATCTGAGGGACCGAGGGCTGGCTGCTGTGCTGAGATGGCATTGAGTACGGTGTCCCTGCAGAGTTGCACTTTTGGTCATATACAAAATGAGTTGAAAAAGGACAGAATCTGGTGGAAAGGGGAACAGGTGTGTTGGAAAGGGGAAAAACGTTTTTGTCCGTGGGTTTGGTGGTTAAGCAACAGTAACATTTTCTGAAGAAACAACATCTGTTATGGTGGGACTGGCAGATTTGGATAAGGTGGTATATACTATGTTACCGCTATATAAAAAAACTAAGAAGAAAAGAAAGAGAAGGGTATATATCCCCATCGCCAGTCGGTGTCCACCGTGCTCCCAGATGGAAAAGGAGAGGTTGTCAACTGGAAGGTTAGGTGGATAATACAGAGCTGGGTGACTATGAAACTAATAGTAGCCTAAACCTAGTTAGACGCCACTCTGATCTGGAGACTGGGAGCCCTGTTAGCGTCACAGGGTCCACACGCCCACCCAGCCCAGGAACTCCCTGTTAACAACACTGGGGCCATTGGGTACACTGTCCGTGTGCATAGGTGACACACCTGTGGACAGCAGGTGCATCATCAGCAGCAGGCCTGTTAATGCCACTGGGCTGCACTAGCAGGACTGGTAGGACAGGAGCTGGTCTTAACCGTTCTGCATTACCAACTGTGGTGGCGGCCTGCATCGATGCCCTATCCCTGCCTACCTCTGTCCTAAATCCGCAATGGGTTCAACACATGGAGGTGTGCTCTTTCGGAGAATAATAGAAGACTGCACACCTCCTTGTTGGCTCCAGACCCTTTTCTAACCTGGGTACGCCCCAAACCAAGGTGGACCACAATGCACCTCATGGAGACAAAAGCAGAGTGACACGTCAAGAGTGGCATAACTAGCGTCCTATTCGGAACTGCAGCTTCAAGGATGACCTCATGGCAGCCACGACCCAAACACCTCACCAGCCATCATCTGACCAACAATAATGAGGTGACAAGTCATAGGGGTGGGCCTCTACAAGCCAGTTGGGAGTTGCCTGGCCACATCGTCAGGACACCTGATGCCCTGTGGTCTATATGGGCCCCCCACATCAGGGGCAGGGCCAAAGAGTTCATTACCGGACCTAGCCTCTGATGCAGTAAGTGCCTGAGCATGCTCAGTAGCATGAAATACAGTCTCCGAAAAAAGACTATCAGCTTCAGCATGCTGTCTAGGCACAACACAGGACTTAGACCCGGCCAGAACCTGTGCAAGTACCTGTGCAAAGAGGCTTTTCGCACAAAGTGTGAGAGCATGTGCTGTATTTCAAAATGAAGACTTAGCCTCAGGAATGGCACAGTCAGGCTGAGCATACTCACTAGGTGAAACACTGGAGTTAGGCTGCGGCTGGGGTAAATTGGCACACGCATGCGCACTAGCCGCCTCTCTACACTTAGACGTGGAAGAGAAAGCAGCCAGCTTGACAACCCGAGGCACAGCCCTAAATGGCAGCAGACGCCTGGGTGCAACTGGAACCGCAGCAGGTTGCTTGCGTTTACGGCGGCACCAATTCGTAACAACAAATAACAGCAAAAATAACAGGTGTACTTCTTCACGTGGATAATCTGATATAATCCTTTTTTCACGGACATGACCATCGCTAACAAAAGTGGATGAGGCACCAAAACAGCATCTGCTTCAATGGATCTCAAGTGCGCCATAAAGTGGCCTCTCCTCCACCTCAAGTTCAATATCACAAATATTCCATTCCACTGTGGTGTCAACCCAATCGCACTTGCTTCATAACAGCTCTCAAGTTTCTACCAGCCCTGCTGAGTATGGGGTAACAGAGATGGTTGAGTCTGCAGAGCTGTTCAGTCACACTATAGCTTGGGAATCAGAGGTCTGCTCCAAAGCTGCAGTGAGTACAGACAAAGAAGTTATTATTATTATTATTATTTATTTATTTATAGACACTAGTGATGAGCGAGCATGCTTGTTACTACTCGGTACTCGCACGAGTATCACTGTACTCGGGCTACTCGGCGGGTACCGAGTAATTTTGCAATACTCGTGCTTTACTCGTGGTCTTCATCCCTGCATGTTGGCGCTCTTTTGAGAGCCAGCCCTCATGCAGGGATTGGCTGGCAGACCACTGCAATGCCACAGCCCTGTTAGTTGTGGAATTGCAGTGATTGGCCGGCCTGCACAGCGTGACCGAGCCTTTATACCGGCCGGCGCGCTGTGCTCTGTACACAGCCATCTCATATTCCCTGCTTTCCACGCCCACAGGCGCCTATGATTGGTTGCAGTGAGACACGCCCCCACGCTGAGTGACAGGTGTCACACTGCACCCAATCACAGCAGCCGGTGGGCGGGTCTATACTGTGCAGTAAAATAAATAAATAAATAATTAAAAAAAACGGCGTGCGGTCCCCCCAATTTTAATACCAGCCAGATAAAGCCATACAGCTGAAGGCTGGTATTCTCAGGATGGGGAGCTCCACGTTATGGGGAGCCCCCCACCCTAACAATATCAGTCAGCAGCTGCCCAGAATTATAGCATACATTATATGCGACAGTTCTGGGGCTGTACCCGGCTCTTCCCGATTTACCCTAGTGCGTTGGCAAATCGGGGTAATAAGGAGTTAATGGCAGCCCATAGCTGCCACTAAATCCTAGATTAATCATGTCAGGCGTCTCCCCGAGATTCCTTCCATGATTAATCTGTAAATTACAGTTAAAAAACACACACACCCGAAAAATCCTTTATTAGAAATAAAAAACACTAACAAAGTCCCTCATTACCAATTTATTAACCCCGACAAACCCTCCATGTCCGGCGTACTCCACGGACTCCGGCGTCGCGTCCAGCTCTGCTGCATGGAAGTGACAGGAGCTGCAGAAGACACCGCCGCTCCGGTCACCTCCACGCAGCTAATGAAGGGAATAGCGCGATCAGCTGCTGTCAGTCAGGTAACTCCCGGCCACCGCTGGATCCAGCGGTGGCCGCGATTAACCTCAGTGACAGCAGCTGATCGCTATACTCACCTCAGTTGGTGCATGGAGCTGACTGGAGCGGCGGTGAGTAGCGCGATCAGCTGAGCTGTCACTGAGGTTACCCGCGGCCACCGCTGCATCCACCGCTGGATCCAGGTAACCTCAGTGACAGCTCAGCTGATCGCTATACTCATCTCATTAGCTGCGTGGAGGTGACCGGAGCGGCGGTGTATTCTGCAGCTCCTGTCACTTCCATGCAGCAGAGCTGGACGCGACGCTGGAGGACTGTGGAGTACGCCGGACATGGAGGGTTTGTCGGGGTTAATAAATTGGTAATGAGGGACTTTGTTAGTGTTTTTTATTTCTAATAAAGGATTTTTCGGGTGTGTGTGTTTTTTAACTGTAATTTACAGATTAATCATGGAAGGAATCTCGGGGAGACACCTGACATGATTAATCTAGGATTTAGTGGCAGCTATGGGCTGCCATTAACTCCTTATTACCCCGATTTGCCAACGCACTAGGGTAAATCGGGAAGAGCCGGGTACAGCCCCAGAACTGTCGCATATAATGTATGCGGCAATTCTGGGCGGCTGCTGACTGATATTGTTAGGGTGGGGGGCTCCCCATAACGTGGAGCTCCCCATCCTGAGAATACCAGCCTTCAGCCGTATGGCTTTATCTGGCTGGTATTAAAATTGGGGGGACCGCACGCCGTTTTTTTTAATTATTTAATTATTTATTTCACTGCACAGTATACACACACCGGCTGCTGTGATTGGGTGCAGTGAGACAGCTGTCACTCAGTGTGGGAGCGTGTCTCACTGCAACCAATCATAGGCGCCGAAAAGCAGGAAAGCAGGGAATAGGAGATTGATTAATGAGCGGCCGGCTTTTTCAAAAGAGGAAAAGCCACCGGAGTTTGAACAGCTGTGCAGCGCCGCGGCAGTGATCGGGGAACGGTAAGTAAGAGAGAGGGGGGGGAACTGACCGACAGACTGTGAGAGGGGGACAGACAAGACAGAGAGAGACAGACCGACGGACTGAGGGAGATAGAATAAAAAAAAAAAAAATGACCGACATCGCTAGTAAAAAGCACAAAACGTGCGTTTTGGACATCGGAGTGCCACACAAGGTTTTCATGTAAAATCTTTCATGTATTAATCTCAAAAAGTAACATACACCAGCTCTATCTCACTATTGGGTATGTGCCCTTAACATTTCCGCCATGAAAATTCATTTTGGTGTCATTTTGGAAGGTTTTCTGGTGAGTCCGTAAAAATGGCGTAAAACTTGGACAAAATTGTTCACAGCTGTGACTTTTGAGTGATAAATGCTTCAAGGGGTCTTCCCCATGCTGATGCCATGTCATTTGAGCACTCTTCTGAGACTTTTGTGACATTTTTAGGGTTTCTACATGCTGCCGGGGGGTCATTTCACAAAAATACTCGGGTCTCCCATAGGATAACATTGGGCTCGGTGCTCGGGCCGAGTACACGAGTATCTTGGGAGGCTCGGCCCGAGCTTCGAGCACCCGAGCTTTTTAGTACTCGCTCATCACTAATAGGCACCATTGATTCCATGGTGCTGTACATGAGAAGGGGGTTACATACAGAATACATATACAAGTAACAATAGACAGACTGGTACAGAGGGAAGAGGGCCCTGCCCTTGCAGGAATATATTGTAAAGGATTTTGGGGAGGAGACAGTAGGTGGGGTGTAGGTTGGGCGGCAGCTACGCATGGTGTGGGGGTCATTGAAGGTTATAGTCATTTCTGAACAGATGAGTTTTCAGTTTCCGTTTGAAGCTTGCGGGTGTAGCAGATAATCTGACGTGTTGATGCAGCGAGTTACAGGAGACAGGGGAAATGATTTGCACAGATAACCAGAAGCTTGGTGAGTCGGATCCAGGACATGATGAGGAGATTCAGATACCTGATTGTAACGACAACTTTGCTATTCGGTCAGGCAGGAAGAGGTTGTCACGGAGGACTCAGGACAAGGGGAATGAAAAACACAGGGTGATGGTGAGGTCGGAGACCCCACTTACTGCCAAACCAAAGTCAGCCAGTCGATGACGTCAGCAGAGGAGGTGGAGGACGATGCTACTGACGACGAGTTTACATTGTGTCTTCATGGACACAGACAAAGTACTGGAAGCACATCAACAACTGAATCCTCGGCCACAACTCTGCCTCTGAGCATAAGTCATGTTGGCTATGCAGGTCACATGGGCTTTAAGCCTTGCCTAGTCTGGGACTAGCAGGTAGTAGGCAACTGAATAGATTGTTCTATTATTTCAATTTTATGCATGGTTCTTATTGTTTGTTTTGGGAAAGTTAAACAATCATTTATCAACCCAACTGCCTAGAGTCCTTTTCCTGTTGCGTGGTTTTGCTGCATACTGTGGAGCCCACCAAGTACAAGACTTAAAATGAAGCATAAGTCGTAATGGGAATTTCACTGTGCTACAATGCGGCCTAGCAGGGCTGTGCAACCACCGCCTGCCCCATCAAGTGCATCTGCGTGCTCTTCATCCTCTGTGACTGTGGGGACCATGCTTTTTCACAGTGAACTTCCACCCTTTTACAATTAAGCGGGAGTGTAATTGGCAAGTCATCACTTGTTTTGGAAGTGGAAACAGATGGTATTATTGAGCTGTCAGACATCGAGAGAACCACTATTGGATGAAGGCAACATTATATCCACGCCTGCACCTTCGTCACAGATTGGCTGGACTACCTGCAGTTAATAATTGCATTCCAGAAATGGAAAGGAGTGTAGAATGCACATGTGTTGTACCTTGCTTGGCAGCAAAGGAACACTAACTTAGTATTACAGACAATTTTAGGAAGGCAGAAAAAGAGTCAGCTCTTTGGGCAAATTAAATAGCATGGCAAAAGTGGACAAGTGGGTACAGTGGCCGTGTTCTGTGGGTACCAGGACAGTAAAGGAAGCCTCACTTTCTATCCCTCCGAATGATCAAATGCAGCAAGGAATTCCCTGAGTTTGCTATAAAATTAGCGTAGCAAAATGTGCATGCGGGTGCCATGCAGAGGTTCTGCACATAGATTTGCACCAGTGGGGCATTAATGGAGTACAACAGCCAGTTCTTGTATGCCACTAAATGGCAGTATTTTTTGCTATCATTATAGCTTATTAAAAACAGAGCAGGAGGGTGTCATGCACAGGTGCTAGAAATAGCTTGGCACTAGTGGGACAATACAGAAGTCCAACAGCCACGTTTAGGATGCCACTAAGTTCACTCAGTGTTTGCTAGTATAATGGCTTAGTAACTATCAGTTTGAGTGTGCAATGCAGGCAGACGTGCTGCAAATATCTTTGCACTAGTGGGACAATACAGAAGTCCAAGAGCCACGTTTAGGATGCCACTAAGTTCACTCAGTGTTTGCTAGTATAATGGCTTAGTAACAATGAGTTTTAGTGTGCAATGCAGGCAGACGTGCTGCAAATATCTTTGCACTACTGGGGCAATACAGCAGTCCAACAGCCACGTTTAGGATGCCACTAAGTTCACTCAGTGTTTACTAGTATAATGGCTTAGTAACAATGAGTTTTAGTGTGCAAAGGGCAGGAGGGTACAGTGGCAGGGTTGTGGGTCTCTGGGTAGAGGAAAGGAAGCCTGCCTTTCTATCCCTCCTAAGGGGGAAATGCAGCGAGGAAATCCCTGACCTTAGCTACACAGACGCTGTCATCTTGTGTAGCTGTTAAACTCTGTTTTCACGGACCTGTCACTTATGGCTCTGACCCTGCCGGTATGAGCCCTTAAAAGGACTGATAGAAAGTTCTATCCCTATGTTGTACAGCGCTGTGTATGGAGCGTACACAGCAGTATCGGCGATAGGAGCTGCGCCAGTGATGACTGACACCAAGGACGCAGAAGGCAGATAATGGCGTGCTGGAGGAAAATGTCCGGTTTTATAATGCAGGGACATGTGACATGGACATCCTATCACACATGCCGTTGCTTCTCTGGCTAAAAGTCCACTTAGCTGTGTGTGTGTCTGGGATTGGCTGACATGCTGGCCCGCCCCACTACACGCGCGCGCTTAGGGAAGGAAGACAAGGAAAAAAAAAATGGCGATCGCCATTATCCATACAGCAGTGATCGGAATGCGCTGTTCCCGCACAGTATACACTGAAATTTCATAATAGTGTGAGTCACAGAGTGACTTACACTATTACAGCGGAAAGCCAGCTACTAATTAGCTGGTCTTTTTGCTGCTAGAACCGTTCTCGAACGTATCTAGAACTATCGAGCTTTAGCAAAAAGCTCGAGTTCTAGTTCTATCTAGAACAGCCCCAAAATCACTCGAGCCACGAACTGGAGAACCTCGAACCGCGAACCGCGCTCAACTCTACACAGCACCTTCTCCCAATCACTCTCAGAATCATCCAGTTGTTCATTAGCAAACTTCAGATGGGCCTGCACATGTGCCTTCTTGAGCAGTGCGACTTTGCAGGCACTGCAGGAGTTTAAGCCCTTAGGATGTAATGTGTTACCAATGGCTTTCTTGGTTACAGTGGTTCCAGCTGCCTTGAGATCATTTACGAGTTCCCACCATTGTAGTTTTAGGCTGATCACTCCCCTTCCTCATGATCCTGGATACCCCATGAGGTGAGATTTTGCATGGAGCCCCAGATCGATGTCGATTGACAGTTATTTTGTATTACTTCCATTTTCTTTCTATTGCACCAACAGTTGTCTCCTTCTCTCTCATTGCATTGCTTATGGTTTTGTAGCCCATTGCAGCCTTGTGAAGGTCTGTGATCTTGTCTCTGACATCCTTAGAAAGCTCTTTGGTCTTGCTCATGTTGTAGAGGTTCGAGTCTGACTGATCAATTGAGTCTGTGGACAGGAGTCTTTTATACAGGTAAAAATTTAAGGCAGCTGCCTTTAATACAGGTAAGGAGTTGATTAAGAGTTTTTAACTGGTCTGCAGGAGCCAGAACTCTTAATGGTTGGTAGGGGATGCAATACTTATTTCTCTATGCAAAATGCAAATACATTTATATAAAATTTATACAATGTGATTTTCTGGATTTTATTTTTGATATTCTATCTCTCACTACAATTATAGACTGTTCATGTGTTTGTCAGTGGGAAAACTTACAAAATCAGCAAGGGATCAAATACTTATTTCTCGCACTGTATAGGTCCTAGGTTGCCTCCCTCTGGGTATGCCCATGCATTTCTACTTATCTAATCAGTAGACATGTGTGACTACAGATCCACTCATACCTGTTAACTCCTTAGATTGCGCTGTCAAAATCTGGGCGCCAATGGGTTGCAATGACAGTGTGGGATCAGATGATGACCCATGTCGCTGTCATGACTCACTTCCTGTGAATGTTGGGAGAGCACCGGCAGGAACACAACATTTCTCCAGATCAGAGCGATGCTGAAGCATATGATCAGGAGAAATGATCAGACAGTGCAGTCATAAAACCCCTTAAAGGGACTAGTAAAATCAATAAAAAAGTAAAATTAATTAATCTGATCGGTAAAGGGCATAGTGAGAAAAAAAATCTAAATGCCAAAATTAAGTTTTGTTTTACTCACCACAACATTGCATTAAAATACAATAACAGATGGTCAAAACATTGCATCCAAACAAATTGGTATACTTAAAAATGCCAGCTCAAGACGCAAAAAAATAAGCTATCACTCAGTCACAAATCCAAAAAATGCTGAGAATGCTACGGGTCTCGGAAAATGGCAACAAAAGTGCTATTCTGTTTTTTTGGGGGGGTTTTTTTAGAAACTTTAGAAATTTTTTTTTATCACTTAGATAAAAGTAAAATTATACATGTTTATTATCTACGAACTCATACTGACCTGAGTAGTCATAATGCCAGGCCAGTTTTATCATATAGTGATTAAAAAATTTTTTTTGCAATTTCATTGCACTTGAATTTTTTTCCCATCTTCCAGTACAATTTGGGGCAGAATGAATGGTTTCATTCAAAAGTACAACTTGTCCTGCGAAAAACAAGCCCTCATATGGCTATGGAGATGGAAAAATAAAATAATATGGCTCTTTGGCGAAGGAGAGGAAAAAAACAAAAGCAAAAAGTTTAAAATCACCAAAGTGGGGGGCTTGAAGGGGTTAAGGGCATGAAAATTAAAAATCTGAAAATTGCTACATTTTTTATTTTTTTGTCAAATTTTAGATATTTTCACAAACGCAAATAATATTGACCAAAACTTACCACTAACATGGCATACAAAGTGTCACGAAACAATATTCACAGAATCACTTGGATATGTTGACGTGTTCTAGAGTTATTACCGCATAAAGTGACACTGGTTAGAACTGAAAAATTTGACCTGGTCAGGAAGGTGAAAACAAGCTCACGGGTGAAGGGATTAATGTTAGATACTCACCTACCATTGCTCAGCATTCATCCCTGCCCTATTTCCTGCAAAATACTTATTTAAAAAAATGAATAATTGATGTTTCCGATGGTAAGAAATCATCATTATCATTAATCTTAAAATATTACCTATGTGACCTTAGAGGAGAAATAGAACTTCTAAAAAGTTGAACTTACAAAAAAAAACAAAATAGTTGTAGCGATTTTTGAAAATGCCAATCATACATTTCTTCCATTTCTTTCTTCTGCCATACCAGACAAAAGAACCAAGCAGTGTGTGCTTACATTGCTATTTCCTAATTTATACCTTTGTGCTATGAAAATAGAAACCATGTGAATAAGCATAAAAGAAATATTATATGCAGAATGTTTTGTTCTATAACAAATACAAGGTCAGCGTGATTTTCCTAATCACACCCAAAAGCATCAATGTTCTTAGATCAAGGACGGGTCCGACTGCTGACAAACACACCAATAAAGTATGTCTTAAGCATTATAGCAAAGAGCTGGAAGTATTGTTCTTAACGTGTAAATGAACGATTTTTAATAAGCATTATTAATAAACAATGCATAATTGTGTTTGATATATACATCAAAACCCTGCATCTACAAGTAGATCTGAGCCAATGAAAAAAACCTCAAGGTAATTGATATGTTCATTGCAAATTTATATTGGAAATAAAATAGTTGGTTGCTAAATATTTATATTAGCCAAGGTGAAATTTTATGTTACCAGTGCTAAAACAACTGGAAACTCAGCAAAGAAATTAATAGGTAATCTTTAAAGAGAATATATCAAATGTCAGTACCTCCTAAAACAACCCTATCAATCTATAGCTATCTGTCTATCTATCTATCTATCTATCTATCTATCTATCTATCTGTATTTCTATTTATCTATGCTAGTGATGGGCGAACCTGAACTGTAACATTTGGGGTCTGAACCAGATACCTAGTGTCCATGCACAGACATTGAACATGGACTTCTCAGGGAAATCCATGTAACTGTTCGAGTTCGGCCACCTGGATAATGATTAGAGTTGAGCGCGGTTCGTGGTTCGTGGTTCTCCAGTTCTAGGCTCGAGTGATTTTGGGGCATGTTCTAGATCGAACTAGAACTCGAGCTTTTTGCAAAAGCTCGATAGTTCTAGAAACGTTCGAGAACGGTTCTAGCAGCAAAAAAACAGCTAAATCATAGCTTGGTTTCTGCTGTAATAGTGTAAGTCACTCTGTGAATCACACTATTATGACATTTCAGTGTATAGTGTGCGTGAACAGCGCCTTCAGATCACTGCTGTTTCTATAATGGCGATCGCCATTTTTTTTTTCTTGTCTTCCTTCCCTAAGCACGCGCGTGTAGTGGGGAGGGCCAGCATGTCAGCCAATCCCAGACACACACACAGCTAAGTGGACTTTTAGCCAGAGAAGCAACGGCATGTGTGATAGGATGTCCATGTCACATGTCCCTGCATTATAAAAACGGACATTTTCCTCCAGGACGCCATTATCTCTTCTGCGTCTTTGGTGTCAGACATCACTGTCGCAGCTCCGTCTTGAGTCCTATCGCTGATACAGCTGTATGCGCTCCATACACAGCGCTGGACAGCATAGGGATAGCACTTTCTAGCAGTCCTTTTAAGGGCTCAAACCGGCAGGGTCAGAGTTAAGGTGACAGGTCCTGAAAACAGAGACAGCGTCTGTGTAGCCAAGGTCAGGGATTTCCTCCCTGCATTTCCCTATTAGGAGGGATAGAAAGGCAGGCTTCCATTCCTCTACCCAGAGCCCCAAAATCCTGGCACTGTACCCTCCTGTCCTCTGCACACTCCAACTCATGATAACTAAGCCATTATACTAGCAAACACTCAGTGTACCTAGTGGCATCCTATACGTGGCTATTGGACTTTGCTATAGTCACACTAGTGCAAAGACATTTGCAGAGCGCGTCTGCCTGCATTGCACACTCCAACTCATGATAACTAAGCCATCAAGCACACCACTCAGTGATAACTACAGTCTAGAACCACTCCACTATACTAGTGGCACCTACACGCTTGGACTTTGCTATAGTCACACTAGTGCAAAGACATTTGCAGCACCTCTACACTGCATTGCACACTCCAACTCATATAACTAAGCCATTATACTAGCAAACACTCAGTGAACCTAGTGGCATCCTATACGTGGCTATTGGACTTTGCTATAGTCACACTAGTGCAAAGACATTTGCAGCACCTCTACCTGCATTGCACACTCCAACTCATTATAACTAAGCCATTATACTAGCAAACACTCAGTGTACCTAGTGGCATCCTATACGTGGCTATTGGACTTTGCTATAGTCACACTAGTGCAAAGACATTTGCAGAGCGCGTCTGCCTGCATTGCACACTCCAACTAATTATAACTAAGCCATTATACTAGCACACACTCAGTGTACCTAGTGGCATCCTATACGTGGCTATTGGACTTTGCTATAGTCACACTAGTGCAAAGACATTTGCAGAGCGCGTCTGCCTGCATTGCACACTCCAACTCATTAGAACTAAGCCATTATACTAGCAAACACTCAGTGTACCTAGTGGCATCCTATACGTGGCTATTGGACTTTGCTATAGTCACACTAGTGCAAAGACATTTGCAGCACCTCTACCTGCATTGCACACTCCAACTCATGATAACTAAGCCATTATACTAGCAAACACTCAGTGTACCTAGTGGCATCCTATACGTGGCTATTGGACTTTGCTATAGTCACACTAGTGCAAAGACATTTGCAGAGCGCGTCTGCCTGCATTGCACACTCCAACTCATTAGAACTAAGCCATTATACTAGCAAACACTCAGTGTACCTAGTGGCATCCTATACGTGGCTATTGGACTTTGCTATAGTCACACTAGTGCAAAGACATTTGCAGAGCGCGTCTGCCTGCATTGCACACTCCAACTCATTAGAACTAAGCCATTATACTAGCAAACACTCAGTGTACCTAGTGGCATCCTATACGTGGCTATTGGACTTTGCTATAGTCACACTAGTGCAAAGACATTTGCAGAGCGCGTCTGCCTGCATTGCACACTCCAACTCATGATAACTAAGCCATTATACTAGCAAACACTCAGTGTACCTAGTGGCATCCTATACGTGGCTATTGGACTTTGCTATAGTCACACTAGTGCAAAGACATTTGCAGCACCTCTACCTGCATTGCACACTCCAACTCATTATAACTAAGCCATTATACTAGCAAACACTCAGTGTACCTAGTGGCATCCTATACGTGGCTATTGGACTTTGCTATAGTCACACTAGTGCAAAGACATTTGCAGCACCTCTACCTGCATTGCACACTCCAACTCATGATAACTAAGCCATTATACTAGCAAACACTCAGTGTACCTAGTGGCATCCTATACGTGGCTATTGGACTTTGCTATAGTCACACTAGTGCAAAGACATTTGGAGAGCGCGTCTGCCTGCATTGCACACTCCAACTCATTATAACTAAGCCATTATACTAGCAAACACTCAGTGTACCTAGTGGCATCCTATACGTGGCTATTGGACTTTGCTATAGTCACACTAGTGCAAAGACATTTGCAGCACCTCTACCTGCATTGCACACTCCAACTCATGATAACTAAGCCATTATACTAGCAAACACTCAGTGTACCTAGTGGCATCCTATACGTGGCTATTGGACTTTGCTATAGTCACACTAGTGCAAAGACATTTGGAGAGCGCGTCTGCCTGCATTGCACACTCCAACTCATTAGAACTAAGCCATTATACTAGCAAACACTCAGTGTACCTAGTGGCATCCTATACGTGGCTATTGGACTTTGCTATAGTCACACTAGTGCAAAGACATTTGCAGCACCTCTACCTGCATTGCACACTCCAACTCATGATAACTAAGCCATTATACTAGCAAACACTCAGTGTACCTAGTGGCATCCTATACGTGGCTATTGGACTTTGCTATAGTCACACTAGTGCAAAGACATTTGCAGAGCGCGTCTGCCTGCATTGCACACTCCAACTCATTATAACTAAGCCATTATACTAGTATTTTTGCTGCCAGTTTAAGGGCTGTAGTTGCATTGTCAGGGATATTTATTCTTTATTATTCTGCTGTTAATAAAGCTAGACCACCACTGCAATCTACACCACCTCTCAATTTTTACTACCACATTTTCAGTGCGCAATCTTGTCGCAATCAACATGAGTGGCAAAATGACAGATGCTGGTGGAAAGGGGAAGAGGCGTGGTGGAAAAGGCAAAAAAGGTTTTGTCCGTGGGGAAGGTGGCAAAGCTCCATTATCATCTGCTGAAGATAGACCATCTACCAGCAAAAGTAAGATGTCTACTACTTACCGTGGACAATCCGATGTGCTCCCTTTTTTACGGACACGAACAACAGGAACAAAGGTAGATGATGGCCAAAAAAGGAAAATGCTTGAATGGATCTCAAGTGGTCCAACAAGTGCCCTCTCAGCCACTTTAAGTACCGCATTCAAAAAACACCAGTCCTCTGAGTTGTCATCCCAATCAAACTTGCTTTCTCCCAGCTCTGAAGTCTCCATCAGCCCTGCACAGTATGGTGGAACTGAGATGGCTGAGTCTGCAGAGCTGTTCAGTCACACTATAGCCTGGGAATCAGAGGTCTGCTCCCAAGCTACAGTGAGTACAGAACAGGAAATGGTCTGCAGTGATGCCCAGAACCTTTGTGACTCTGATTCAGGCCGTGAGGACCAAGTTTCTGAGCATAATGTTGACCCTTTGTCACAAACTGTAACACCTGTGGTTATAGACAATGAGGAACATACTGATGAAGATGAGACGCAGATACCCGATTGGGATGACAACTTAAATATTCGGTCAGGGCAAGAAGAGGCTCGGTCTGAGGGGGAGGGGAGTGCAAACACAACAATTGATGATGAAGTTCTAGATCCCACCTACTGTCAACCCACAGTCAGGCACTCGAGGAGGTCAACAGAGGTGGTGGAGGAGGATGCAACTGATGACGAAGTTACCTTGCGCCTTCCTGGACACAGTCGGAGTACTGGTAGCACGTCTACAACTGCATCCTCAGCCACCACTCTGCCTCTGAGAATTATTCGGGGTGGATCAACAGGTCGCATGGCCTCTAAGCCTTGCCTAGCCTGGTCCTTTTTTGACATAGAAAAAGATCGCCCAAATTATGTGATCTGTAAAATTTGTCATGGTTCTCTTAGTAGAGGTCAAAACCTCAGCAGTTTGACAACTTCTTCCATGAATCGTCACATGAATAAATATCATATGGCCCGGTGGGAAGCTCACCGTGCTGCAATGCGGCCTAGCGGAGCGAACCATCCACCGCCTGCCCCTTTCAGTGCATCCGCGCGCTCGTCATCTTCTAGGCTGTCACACCTGTTTTTCCACCCACAACTTCCACCACTGTAACCGCAACAGGCAGTTTGCTTGGTAGGTCGTCAGTTGGTTTGGAAGGGGAAACAAGTGAGTGTGTACAGCTCTCTCAGACATCGATAGCACCAACGTTGGATGAAGGCAACATCATGACTCCGCCTGCACTTTCCTCACAAACCTGCATTTTTCCAGGGACACCCTACTCAACACCGTCTACACACAGCAGCCAGATCTCTGTCCCTCAGATGTGGTCAAATAAAAGGCCACTTCCTGCGACCCATGACAAAGCTAAGAGGTTGACTCTATCCCTCTGTAAGCTCTTGGCTACCGAAATGCTGCCTTTCCGCCTAGTGGACACACAGGATTTTAGAGACCTTATGTCTGTCGCTGTGCCCCAGTACCAGATGCCTAGTCGCCACTACTTCTCTAAGAAAGGTGTGCCCGCGCTACACCAGCATGTCGCACACAACATCACCGCTTCCTTGAGAAACTCTGTGTGTCAACGGGTGCATTTCACCACCGATACTTGGACCAGTAAGCATGGACAGGGACGTTACATGTCGCTGACTGGGCACTGGGTAACTATGGTGATAGATGGTGAAGGGTCTGCTGCACAAGGTTGCCGTCCCCACGACTTGTGTGTCAATCCTCTGTCTGTCCAAGTTCCGCCACTGCTTCTGCATCCTCCACCTCATCTGGGTCCTCCACCTCCGCCCCAAGCCTGCCTGGTCAGGCCAACAGCGTTCTCACTGCGCAGAAGGAATCACGCACCCCTCATTACTATGCTGGCAGCAGAGCACAACGGCATCAGGCGGTCTTTTGCTTGACATGTCTTGGGAATAAGAGTCACACAGCTGAGGAGTTGTGGTCAGCTCTGCGGTCCGAGTTTAATAAATGGTTGTCTCCACTTAACCTGCAGCCTGGTAAGGCCGTGTGCGACAATGCTGCAAACCTGGGTGCGGCCCTTCGCCTGGGCAAGGTGACACACGTACCTTGTATGGCTCACGTGTTGAACCTTGTCGTGCAGCAATTTTTAACACACTATCCCGGCCTAGATGGCCTTCTGACCAGGGCACGAAAACTGTCTGCTCACTTCCGCCGTTCAAGCGCCGCAGCTGAGCGACTTGCATCGCTCCAGAAGTCTTTCGGCCTGCCGGTTCATCGTCTGAAATGCGATGTGGCGACACGCTGGAATTCGACTCTCCACATGTTACAGCGACTGTGGCAGCACCGCCGAGCCCTGGTGCAATACGTCATGACGTATAGCCTGGGCCAACGAGATGCAGAGGTGGGGCAGATCACCCTGATGGAGTGGTCTCAGATCAAGGACCTATGCACCCTTCTGCACAGTTTCGACATGGCGACGAATATGTTTAGCGCTGACAATGCCATTATCAGCATGACGATTCCAGTCATTTACATGCTGGAGCAGACGCTAAACACTATTCGGAGTCAGGGGGTGGGACAACAGGAAGGGGAGGAACTACAGGAGGATTCACATGCGCAAGACACAACAACATCACCAAGGTCCAGACGTTCATCATCACCAAGGCGCCAGGCATGGGACCATGGGGGACAGGGATCAACAAGGGCGCATGGTAGCAGGCGAGATGTTGAGGAAGGTGCAGGAGGACATGAAGAAATGGAGGACGAAGTGTCCATGGACATGGAAGACTCAGCAGATGAGGGAGAACTTGGTCAAATTTCAGTTGAAAGAGGTTGGGGGGAGATGTCAGAGGAAGAAAGAACGGTTAGCACCTCTATGCCACAAACGAAGCGTGGACTTGGTCCGCATGGCTGCGCAAGACACATGAGTGCCTTCTTGTTGCACTACCTCCAACATGACCCTCGTATTGTCAAAATTAGAAGTGATGATGACCACTGGCTTGCCACACTATTAGATCCCCGGTACAAGTCCAAATTTTGTGACATAATTCCAGCCATAGAAAGGGACGCACGTATACAGGAGTATCAGCAGAAGCTGTTACTCGATCTTAGATCGGCTTTTCCACCAAACAACCGTGCAGGTGCAGGGAGTTGATATAGAAGGGTTAATAGTTTCTCTATTTCTTCATTAAAGATTTATTGTTATTAGTAAGTATATCTGATGGTAGTTCATAGTCATGGAGCCTACGGAATAAGAGACAGGCTCAAGGATTATTATGGTCTCTAAATGTTCTTCTTATCTTCTTCTTATCTCATATGCATGACTCTACATTTTTGTTTTGCTAAAACTTAAAGGTCATATGAGCAACTAGTAAAGTTCAGCTAGAAGTTTTTTTCTTTTTCTTTTGCAATATCACATTGATCTGTAAATGGTATAAATAAACTGTACTTTCATTAAATAAACAGAGAAAAGACCAGCATCCACATGGATGCTGGTCTTTTCTCTCCGAGCGCTCGATCTGGATTAAGGTCTGAAGAGGCCTAATTCAGAGGACCTCACTGGTGATCCCATAAGCTGACTTGTGACAAAACAGAACAGCTACAACAGTTTTTGGTGCCCAACGTGGAGCCGTGGCCAACCAGCCTATTCGGAAGAAGTTTTGGGGACTCTTGAGACAGTGAAATTTCAGCTGCAGCAAGGTGAGAAGCTTTATTCTTACACTTTATTTCACTCTCTCTGATTTCCCGAATATTCTGGGTAAGGCTGTACACACGGTTCAAGAACTCTGGCATCACCAGTGAGTATTGTTTTTTCATGCATGTCTGAATGAGAGTTGAAATATAGAGTAATAAGATAATCTGTTGTCCGTCCAGTAACTGATTGCATAGATTGCATAGCACGGAATTTGGGACAGTCTCTGTATAATTACATTTGCTGTGTTGCTGTGTTTTGTGTTTTGCTTTGGTCATCTTTGCATCTTTGATGGGCAATACACTGGTCTAGGGATATGTGTTCATAAGTGGTTTCATATTAATGCCTGGATAAAGTAGGCAGGCAATAGGTTGTTGTATATTGATGAGAAGCCTCTGAATAACAAAGTGACAAGTAATTGAGATAAGAGACTTGGTGAAATAATATGTATGTATAAGTTTAATGGTTATAGGCTATACTGTGGACTGTGAAAAGATGTTCTGGTTGTGACATGTCACAGGGCATAGCCATATAGAGTATTTGAGTGGATACCTGACATATGTATTTTTTCCCATCAGTGTCCCAGTTGTAACTTTACAAACATGGGACGGTCTCGTCATCTTCAACAGTCTACCCGTACCAGTAGGACCGTATCTGGTGCTGGTAACAGCAATTTTATGGAATCTTTTCATAATTTTTTTTATGCCCTCCTTTGCAAGGCCACCAGAGACAACAAGTCTGACACATAGTCAACGGCTGGAGAGGATGATACAGGAGTATCTCCAAATGAACATCGATGCCATGACTTTGCAAATGGAGCCTTGCTCCTTTTGGGCTTCAAATCTAGAAAAATGGCCAGAGCTCTCCAGTTACGCCTTGGAGATTTTGTCGTGTCCAGCTGCCAGCGTTGTCTCTGAACGTGTCTTCAGTGCTGCTGGGTGTGTGCTGACAGATAAGCGCACGCGTCTGTCCAGTGACAATGTGGACACACTGACGTTCATCAAAATGAACAAGTCATGGATCCAGAAGGAATTTACTACCCCTGTGTCATCCTGGGGAGAGTAAATGCTTGTGGATTTGGAATGTGCTTGATGCAAATCAAAACATCCTGTTTGCAACTAGGGCACAAGTGCTGCCACTGAATGGGTGGGTGTGTGTGGGGCCCAATTTTTGGAAAAAAGGGAGACTCCGCTTGGAGTAACCCTTGCTTGATGTGTTTTTAAATGAAGCCAAGATGAACAGAGCTGGGATCAGGAAAGACTTTGCTACCTACCCCGGTGTCATCCTGGGGACGGATAAGAATGGCGTATTTTTGAATGTGCTTGATGCAAATCTAGCTGTGAAGTGTACAACTGGGGCACAACTGCTGCCACTGAAGGGGTGGGTGTGTGTGGGGCCCAATTTTTGGAAAAAAAGGGAGACTCCGCTTGGAGTAACCCTTGCTTGATGTGTTTTTAAAAGAAGCCAAGATGAACAGAGCTGGGATCAGGAAAGACTTTGCTACCTACTCCGGTGTCATCCTGGGGACGGATAAGAATGGCGTATTTTTGAATGTGCTTGATGCAAATCTAGCTGTGAAGTGTACAACTGGGGCACAACTGCTGCCACTGAAGGGGTGGGTGTGTGTGGGGCCCAATTTTTGGAAAAAAGGGAGACTCCGCTTGGAGTAACCCTTGCTTGATGTGTTTTTAAAAGAAGCCAAGATGAACAGAGCTGGGATCAGGAAAGACTTTGCTACCTACCCCGGTGTCATCCTGGGGACGGATAAGAATGGCGTATTTTTGAATGTGCTTGATGCAAATCTAGCTGTGAAGTGTACAACTGGGGCACAACTGCTGCCACTGAAGGGGTGGGTGTGTGTGGGGCCCAATTTTTGGAAAAAAGGGAGACTCCGCTTGGAGTAACCCTTGCTTGCTGTGTTTTTAAAAGAAGCCAAGATGAACAGAGCTG
Source organism: Anomaloglossus baeobatrachus (assembly GCF_048569485.1). Taxonomy (NCBI): domain Eukaryota; kingdom Metazoa; phylum Chordata; class Amphibia; order Anura; family Aromobatidae; genus Anomaloglossus; species Anomaloglossus baeobatrachus. The sequence continues at coordinate 222,468,427 of NC_134354.1, forward strand.
GGATCAGGAAAGACTTTGCTACCTACCCCGGTGTCATCCTGGGGACGGATAAGAATGACGTATTTTTGAATGTGCTTGATGCAAATCTAGCTGTGAAGTGTACAACTGGGGCACAACTGCTGCCACTGAAGGGGTGGGTGTGTGTGGGGCCAGGGCCGTATTTGCCACTAGGCACCCGTGGTCCCGTGCCTAGGGCGGCACGTTGCGGGGGGGCGGCACTTTCTGGCAGCAAAAAAAAAAAAAAAAAAATATATATAAATTTTTTTTTTTTATACATCCCCGCCTCCCGCCCCCCACCCCCCGCCCCCCGCCCCTCCCTCCGTTGCACTTCGCTGTGTTCTCGGGGGGGAGGGGGGGGTTGAGAGGGAGAGGAAAGGCGCACTTCTGTCTCTTTAAATACACGGAGGGCGCCAGGCATAGTGAGCTGATTAACCCCGGAAGTTCCATCGTCTGCACTTCCGGGTCAGAGGCGCGCGGGCGCGCCAATCATCTCACTGCCCCGTGCTGCAGCGTCCAATTCTGCAGACATCACACGCCGCGGAGGAGGACGCGACTGGAGCTGGAGCCAGCCGGCAGAGGATAATAGCAGAGCAGGGCAGCAGGCACCGGAGCAGGTATTCGTAAGGCAGAGCCTAGAATGTATGGGCACCTTACAGGTTAGTTGATGATCGTTGCGATGCCTCTTTTTGGCTGGGGGGAGGCTGGGAAAAGAGAGAGGCTGGGAAAAGAGAGAGGCTGGGGGGAGGCTGGGAAAAGAGAGAGGCTGGGGGAGGCTGGGAAGAGAGAGGCTGAGGCTGGGGGGGAGGCTGGGAAGAGAGAGAGGCTGGGGGGAGGCTGGGAAAAGAGAGAGGCTGGGGGGAGGCTGGGAAAAGAGAGAGGCTGGGGGGAGGCTGGGAAAAGAGAGAGGCTGGGGGGAGGCTGGGAAAAGAGAGAGGCTGGGGGGAGGCTGGGAAAAGAGAGAGGCTGAGGCTGGGGGGAGAGAGAGGCTGAGGCTGGGGGGGAGGCTGGGGGGAGAGAGAGGCTGAGGCTGGGGGGAGGCTGGGGGGAGAGAAAGGCTGAGGCTGGGGGGGAGGCTGGGGGGAGAGAGAGGCTGAGGCTGGGGGGGAGGCTGGGGGGAGAGAGAGGCTGAGGCTGGGGGGGAGGCTGGGGGGAGAGAGAGGCTGAGGCTGGGGGGGAGGCTGGGGGGAGAGAGAGGCTGAGGCTGGGGGGGAGGCTGGGGGGAGAGAGAGGCTGAGGCTGGGGGGGAGGCTGGGGGGAGAGAGAGGCTGAGGCTGGGGGGGAGGCTGGGGGGAGAGAGAGGCTGAGGCTGGGGGGGAGGCTGGGGGGAGAGAGAGGCTGAGGGGGAGGCTGGGGGGAGAGAGAGGCTGAGGCTGGGGGGGAGGCTGGGGGGAGAGAGAGGCTGAGGCTGGGGGGGAGGCTGGGGGGAGAGAGAGGCTGAGGCTGGGGGGGAGGCTGGGGGGAGAGAGAGGCTGAGGCTGGGGGGGAGGCTGGGGGGAGAGAGAGGCTGAGGCTGGGGGGGAGGCTGGGGGGAGAGAGAGGCTGAGGCTGGGGGGGAGGCTGGGGGGAGAGAGAGGCTGAGGCTGGGGGGGAGGCTGGGGGGAGAGAGAGGCTGAGGCTGGGGGGGAGGCTGGGGGGAGAGAGAGGCTGAGGCTGGGGGGGAGGCTGGGGGGAGAGAGAGGCTGAGGCTGGGGGGGAGGCGGGGGGGAGAGAGAGGCTGAGGCTGGGGGGGAGGCGGGGGGGAGAGAGAGGCTGAGGCTGGGGGGGAGGCTGGGGGGAGAGAGAGGCTGAGGCTGGGGGGGAGGCTGGGGGGAGAGAGAGGCTGAGGCTGGGGGGGAGGCTGGGGGGAGAGAGAGGCTGAGGCTGGGGGGGAGGCTGGGGGGAGAGAGAGGCTGAGGCTGGGGGGAGGCTGGGGGGAGAGAGAGGCTGAGGCTGGGGGGGAGGCTGGGGGGAGAGAGAGGCTGAGGCTGGGGGGGAGGCTGGGGGGAGAGAGAGGCTGAGGCTGGGGGGGAGGCTGGGGGGAGAGAGAGGCTGAGGCTGGGGGGGAGGCTGGGGGGAGAGAGAGGCTGAGGCTGGGGGGGAGGCTGGGGGGAGAGAGAGGCTGAGGCTGGGGGGGAGGCTGGGGGGAGAGAGAGGCTGAGGCTGGGGGGGAGGCTGGGGGGAGAGAGAGGCTGAGGCTGGGGGGGAGGCTGGGGGAGAGAGAGGCTGAGGCTGGGGGGAGGCTGGGGGGAGAGAGAGGCTGAGGCTGGGGGGGAGGCTGGGGGGAGAGAGAGGCTGAGGCTGGGGGGGAGGCTGGGGGGAGAGAGAGGCTGAGGCTGGGGGGGAGGCTGGGGGGAGAGAGAGGCTGAGGCTGGGGGGGAGGCTGGGGGGAGAGAGAGGCTGAGGCTGGGGGGGAGGCTGGGGGGAGAGAGAGGCTGAGGCTGGGGGGGAGGCTGGGGGAGAGAGAGGCTGAGGCTGGGGGGGAGGCTGGGGGGAGAGAGAGGCTGGGGGGGAGGCTGGGGGGAGAGAGAGGCTGGGGGGGAGGCTGGGGGGAGAGAGAGGCTGGGGGGGAGGCTGGGGGGAGAGAGAGGCTGAGGCTGGGGGTGAGGCTGGGGGGAGAGAGAGGCTGGGGGGGGAGGCTGGGGGGAGAGAGAGGCTGGGGGGGAGGCTGGGGGGAGAGAGAGGCTGGGGGGGAGGCTGGGGGGAGAGAGAGGCTGGGGGGGAGGCTGGGGGAGAGAGAGGCTGGGGGGGAGGCTGGGGGGAGAGAGCGGCTGGGGGGGAGGCTGGGGGGAGAGAGAGGCTGAGGCTGGGGGGGAGGCTGGGGGGAGAGAGAGGCTGAGGCTGGGGGGGAGGCTGGGGGGAGAGAGAGGCTGAGGCTGGGGGGGAGGCTGGGGGGAGAGAGAGGCTGAGGCTGGGGGGGAGGCTGGGGGGAGAGAGAGGCTGAGGCTGGGGGGGAGGCTGGGGGGAGAGAGAGGCTGAGGCTGGGGGGGAGGCTGGGGGGAGAGAGAGGCTGAGGCTGGGGGGGAGGCTGGGGGGAGAGAGAGGCTGAGGCTGGGGGGGAGGCTGGGGGGAGAGAGAGGCTGAGGCTGGGGGGGAGGCTGGGGGGAGAGAGAGGCTGAGGGGGAGGCTGGGGGGAGAGAGAGGCTGAGGCTGGGGGGGAGGCTGGGGGGAGAGAGAGGCTGAGGCTGGGGGGGAGGCTGGGGGGAGAGAGAGGCTGAGGCTGGGGGGGAGGCTGGGGGGAGAGAGAGGCTGAGGCTGGGGGGGAGGCTGGGGGGAGAGAGAGGCTGAGGCTGGGGGGGAGGCTGGGGGGAGAGAGAGGCTGAGGCTGGGGGGGAGGCTGGGGGGAGAGAGAGGCTGAGGCTGGGGGGGAGGCTGGGGGGAGAGAGAGGCTGAGGCTGGGGGGGAGGCTGGGGGGAGAGAGAGGCTGAGGCTGGGGGGGAGGCTGGGGGGAGAGAGAGGCTGAGGCTGGGGGGGAGGCGGGGGGGAGAGAGAGGCTGAGGCTGGGGGGGAGGCGGGGGGGAGAGAGAGGCTGAGGCTGGGGGGGAGGCGGGGGGGAGAGAGAGGCTGAGGCTGGGGGGGAGGCTGGGGGGAGAGAGAGGCTGAGGCTGGGGGGGAGGCTGGGGGGAGAGAGAGGCTGAGGCTGGGGGGGAGGCTGGGGGGAGAGAGAGGCTGAGGCTGGGGGGGAGGCTGGGGGGAGAGAGAGGCTGAGGCTGGGGGGGAGGCTGGGGGGAGAGAGAGGCTGAGGCTGGGGGGGAGGCTGGGGGGAGAGAGAGGCTGAGGCTGGGGGGGAGGCTGGGGGGAGAGAGAGGCTGAGGCTGGGGGGGAGGCTGGGGGGAGAGAGAGGCTGAGGCTGGGGGGGAGGCTGGGGGGAGAGAGAGGCTGAGGCTGGGGGGGAGGCTGGGGGGAGAGAGAGGCTGAGGCTGGGGGGGAGGCTGGGGGGAGAGAGAGGCTGAGGCTGGGGGGGAGGCTGGGGGGAGAGAGAGGCTGAGGCTGGGGGGGAGGCTGGAGGGAGAGAGAGGCTGAGGCTGGGGGGGAGGCTGGGGGAGAGAGAGGCTGAGGCTGGGGGGGAGGCTGGGGGGAGAGAGAGGCTGAGGCTGGGGGGGAGGCTGGGGGGAGAGAGAGGCTGAGGCTGGGGGGGAGGCTGGGGGGAGAGAGAGGCTGAGGCTGGGGGGGAGGCTGGGGGGAGAGAGAGGCTGAGGCTGGGGGGGAGGCTGGGGGGAGAGAGAGGCTGAGGCTGGGGGGGAGGCTGGGGGGAGAGAGAGGCTGAGGCTGGGGGGGAGGCTGGGGGAGAGAGAGGCTGAGGCTGGGGGGGAGGCTGGGGGGAGAGAGAGGCTGGGGGGGGAGGCTGGGGGGAGAGAGAGGCTGGGGGGGAGGCTGGGGGGAGAGAGAGGCTGGGGGGGAGGCTGGGGGGAGAGAGAGGCTGAGGCTGGGGGAGAGGCTGGGGGGAGAGAGAGGCTGAGGCTGGGGGTGAGGCTGGGGGGAGAGAGAGGCTGGGGGGGAGGCTGGGGGGAGAGAGAGGCTGGGGGGGAGGCGAGGCTGGGGGGAGAGAGAGGCTGGGGGGGAGGCTGGGGGGAGAGAGCGGCTGGGGGGGAGGCTGGGGGGAGAGAGCTGAGGCTGGGGGGCGAGGCTGGGCTTTGAGAGAGAGGCTGGGGGGGAGGCTGGGGGGAGAGAGAGGCTGGGGGGGCTGGGGGAGAGAGGCTGGGGGGAGGCTGGGGGAGAGAGAGGCTGGGGGGGAGGCTGGGGGGAGAGAGAGGCTGGGGGGGAGGCTGGGGGGAGAGAGAGGCTGGGGGGAGGCTGGGGGAGAGAGAGAGGCTGGGGGGGAGGCTGGGGGGAGAGAGAGGCTGGGGGGGAGGCTGGGGGGGAGGCTGGGGGGAGAGAGAGGCTGGGGGGGAGGCTGGGGGGAGAGAGGCTGGGGGGGAGGCTGGGGGGAGAGAGAGGCTGGGGGGGAGGCTGGGGGGAGAGAGAGGCTGGGGGGAGAGAGAGGCTGGGGGGGAGGCTGGGGGGAGAGAGAGGCTGGGGGGGAGGCTGGGGGGAGAGAGAGGCTGGGGGAGAAGCTGGGGGGAGAGAGAGGCTGGGGGGGAGGCTGGGGGGAGAGAGAGGCTGGGGGGGAGGCTGGGGGGGAGAGAGAGGCTGGGGGGGAGGCTGGGGGGAGAGAGAGGCTGGGGGGGAGGCTGGGGGGAGAGAGAGGCTGGGGGGAGAAAGAGGCTGGGGGGAGGCTGGGGGGAGAGAGAGGCTGGGGGGGAGGCTGGGGGGAGAGAGAGGCTGGGGGGAGAGAGAGGCTGGGGGGGAGGCTGGGGGGGAGAGAGGCTGGGGGGGAGGCTGGGGGAGAGGCTGGGGGGAGAGAGAGGCTGGGGGGGAGGCTGGGGGGAGAGAGAGGCTGGGGGGGGAGGCTGGGGGGGAGAGAGAGGCTGGGGGGGAGGCTGGGGGGAGAGAGAGGCTGGGGGGGAGGCTGGGGGGAGAGAGAGGCTGGGGGGAGAAAGAGGCTGGGGGGAGGCTGGGGGGAGAGAGAGGCTGGGGGGGAGGCTGGGGGGAGAGAGAGGCTGGGGGGGAGGCTGGGGGGGAGAGAGAGGCTGGGGGGAGGCTGGGGGGGAGAGAGAGGCTGGGGGGGAGGCTGGGGGGAGAGGGAGGCTGGGGGGAGAGAGAGGCTGGGGGGAGAGGGAGGCTGGGGGGAGAGAGAGGCTGGGGGGGAGGCTGGGGGGAGAGAGAGGGGGAGGCTGGGGGGGAGGCTGGGGGGAGAGAGAGGCTGAGGCTGGGGGGGAGGCTGGGGGGAGAGAGAGGCTGAGGCTGGGGGAGAGAGAGGCTGAGGCTGGGGGAGGCTGGGGGAGAGAGAGGCTGAGGCTGGGGGAGGCTGGGGGAGAGAGAGGCTGAGGCTGGGGGAGGCTGGGGGAGAGAGAGGCTGAGGCTGGGGGAGGCTGGGGGAGAGAGAGGCTGGGGGGAGAAAGAGGCTGGGGTGAGGCTGGGGGGAGAGAGAGGCTGGGGGGAGGCTGGGGGGAGAGAGAGGCTAGGGGGGAGGCTGGGGGGGAGGCTGGGGGGAGAGGGAGGCTGGGGGGAGAGAGAGGCTGGGGGGAGAGGGAGGCTGGGGGGAGAGAGAGGCTGGGGGGAGAGAGAGGCTGGGGGGGAGGCTGGGGGAAGAGAGAGGGGGAGGCTGGGGGGGAGGCTGGGGGGAGAGAGAGGCTGAGGCTGGGGGGGAGGCTGGGGGGAGAGAGAGGCTGAGGCTGGGGGAGAGAGAGGCTGAGGCTGGGGGAGGCTGAAGGAGAGAGAGGCTGAGGCTGGGGGAGGCTGGGGGAGAGAGAGGCTGAGGCTGGGGGAGGCTGGGGGAGAGAGAGGCTGAGGCTGGGGGAGGCTGGGGGAGAGAGAGGCTGGGGGAGGCTGGGGGGAGAGAGGCTGAGGCTGGGGGAGGCTGGGGGGAGAGAGGCTGAGGCTGGGGGAGGCTGGGGGGAGAGAGGCTGAGGCTGGGGGAGGCTGGGGGGAGAGAGGCTGAGGCTGGGGGAGGCTGGGGGAGAGAGGCTGAGGCTGGGGGAGGCTGGGGGAGAGAGGCTGAGGCTGGGGGAGAGAGAGGCTGAGGCTGGGGGAGGCTGGGGAGGCTGGGGGAGAGAGAGGCTGAGGCTGGGGGAGGCTGGAGGAGAGAGAGGCTGAGGCTGGGGGAGAGAGAGGATGATGCTGGGGGAGGCTGCGGGAGAGAGAGGCTGATGCTGGGGGAGGCTGGGGGAGAGAGAGGCTGATGCTGAAGGCGGGGGAGAGAGGCTGCTGCTGGGGGAATGGGAGAGAGGGGCTAATGCTAGAGACAGAGGACAAGGGTTGAGGGATAGTGCAATGACAAAATCGATGGGGGGAGTGTAAGGACTCAGAATGAGAGGGGGCAGCATGTGTGGGCTCAGTATGGAGTGGAGCAATGTAGGGGAGTCAATATCAAGAGTGGGGTAGTGTGTGTGTGTGTGGGGGGGGTCTCAGCATAAGCGCTAGTGTGGTGGTCTTAGTATGATGAATGGGGCAGCATGGAGGTGTCATTATGGAAAAGAGTAAGGCAGCATTAGGAGCTCATGGAGAGGGGCAGCATGCATGGGACACTGTGAGGAGGGGGCAGCATGCATGGGACATTGTGAGGAGGGGGCAGCATGCATGGGACATTGTGAGGAGGGGGCAGCATGCATGGGACATTGTGAGGAGGGGGAAGCATGCATGGGACATTGTGAGGAGGGGGCAGCATGCATGGGACATTGTGAGGATGGAGCAGCATGCATGGGACACTGTGAGGAGGGGGCAGCATGCATGGGACACTGTGAGGAGGGGGCAGCATGCATGGGACACTGTGAGGAGGGGGCAGCATGCATGGGACATTGTGATGAGGGGGCAGCATGCATGGGACACTGTGAGGATGGAGCAGCATGCATGGGACACTGTGAGGAGGGGGCAGCATGCATGGGACACTGTGAGGAGGGGGCAGCATGCATGGGACATTGTGAGGAGGGGGCAGCATGCATGGGACATTGTGATGAGGAGCTGCATGCATGGGACATTGTGAGGAGGGGCAGCATGCATGGGACATTGTGAGGCGGGGGCAGCATGCATGGGACATTGTGAGGAGGGGGCAGCATGCATGGGACATTGTAAGGAGGGGGCAGCATGCATGGGGCATTGTGAGGAGGGGGCAGCATGCATGGGGCATTGTGAGGAGGGGACAGCATGCATGGGACATTGTGAGGCGGGGGCAGCATGCATGGGACATTGTGAGGAGGGGGCAGCATGCATGGGACATTGTGAGGAGGGGGCAGCATGCATGGGACATTGTGAGGAGGGGGCAGCATGCATGGGACATTGTGAGGAGGGGGCAGCATGCATGGGACATTGTGAGGAGGGGGCAGCATGCATGGGACATTGTGAGGAGGGGGCAGCATGCATGGAACATTGTGAGGAGGGGGCAGCATGCATGGGACATTGTGAGGAGGGCGCAGCATGCATGGGACACTGTGAGGAGGGCGCAGTATGCATGGGACACTGTGAGGAGGGGGCAGCATGTATGGGACACTGTGAGGAGGGGGCAGCATGCATGGGACATTGTGAGGAGGGGGCAGCATGCATGGGACATTGTGATGAGGAGCTGCATGCATGGGACATTGTGAGGAGGGGCAGCATGCATGGGACATTGTGAGGCGGGGGCAGCATGCATGGGACATTGTGAGGAGGGGGCAGCATGCATGGGACATTGTAAGGAGGGGGCAGCATGCATGGGGCATTGTGAGGAGGGGGCAGCATGCATGGGGCATTGTGAGGAGGGGACAGCATGCATGGGACATTGTGAGGCGGGGGCAGCATGCATGGGACATTGTGAGGAGGGGGCAGCATGCATGGGACATTGTGAGGAGGGGGCAGCATGCATGGGACATTGTGAGGAGGGGGCAGCATGCATGGGACATTGTGAGGAGGGGGCAGCATGCATGGGACATTGTGAGGAGGGGGCAGCATGCATGGGACATTGTGAGGAGGGGGCAGCATGCATGGAACATTGTGAGGAGGGGGCAGCATGCATGGGACATTGTGAGGAGGGCGCAGCATGCATGGGACACTGTGAGGAGGGCGCAGTATGCATGGGACACTGTGAGGAGGGGGCAGCATGTATGGGACACTGTGAGGAGGGGGCAGCATGCATGGGACATTGTGAGGAGGGGGCAGCATGCATGGGACATTGTGAGGAGGGGGCAGCATGATGTGAGGACAATGTGCAGATCATATTTCATAATTGAGGAAGGTGTGGTGGGTATAATTTATAAGGGAGGGCAGTGTGTAGTTTATTAGGGGCAGTGTGACAGTCACAGTATATAAGTGGGGACGGTGGGAATATTTTATACTCATGCTATGTTTTGATGTGCCTGTGGTGATCCCCATTGGGGGGGGGTTAGTGCCCTTTGTTTCTCATTTATACTTTTTAAAGTGTTTTACAAAGTAGATCTGCCTTAAACAGATGTCGAGTGCGAAAACTCAGTTTTACGTTGTCACTAAGGGGCGCGACCACTTAAAGTGCCTAGGGCAGCATGAAGGCAAAATACAGCCCTGTGTGGGGCCCAATTTTTGGAAAAAAGGGAGACTCCGCTTGGAATCACCTTGCGGTGTTTTACATGACTTTAGAAGGGCGTGCCATGCCTATATCTGTGTGTCCTCCTCTTTTTCCTTGTCCAGCTGTTTTGTTTTCGAATGAGTATATGTCCTTGTCACTTTCCCATGTGTTTGTGTTGTGTTGTGAGTTGTTTGTCACCTTTTGGACACCTTTGAGGGTGTTTTCTAGGTGTTTTTATGTGTTTGTGATTGCCTGCCATTGTTTCCTATGCAGTTCGAGTTCGGTTCGTCGAACGTTCGACGAACCGAACTCGAACGGGACCTCCGTACGGCGAACCGACCTCGAGCCGAACCGGGACCGGTTCGCTCATCTCTAATAATGATAGAAGTGAAAGAAAAAGAATAATAAAGAAAATAAGGAATAAAGCAGGAGCATTATACTTAGTCTCCCTCCCCGCGGCTGTCACACTGCTTCCAGGTCTGCTCAATAACCCTCATATATATTCACTGCTTCCACGGTTAGTCCCAATGTCTGTGATTGGTTGCAGTGAGACTGCGCCCCCACTCTGTGTGACAGCGTCTGTGATTGATTGGAATCACACACACTGTCTGCATCCCTATTGTGGTGTAAAACTAAATAAATTAATAAATTGGCATTGGAACCCCTGGATATTGGGTTACCCAGCACAGATAAAGCATACAGCTAAAGGCTTCAGCCCCAATCCGTGTGCTTATCTTGGCTGTGTATCAAAATTAGGGTCCCTATGCTGCTTTTTTTAAAAAATTTTAAATAAATAATTTAAAAAAGCAGCATGCATCCCCCCCAATTTTAATATCCAGCCAAGATAAAACCGATAGCTTGGGGCTGGTATTCTGATGCTGGGCAGACCCATGGTTATTGGGCCTTCCCAGCCTAAAAATAGTAACCTGCAGCCGCTCAGAATTGTTGCATCCATTAGATGCGACAATCCCAGCACTTTTCCCAACTCATCCCAATTGCCCTGGTGTTGTGGCAATCAGAGTAATATATAGGGCTAATGACAGCTCACAGCTGCCACTAAGCCCTAGATTAGTAATGGGTAGGGTCTATGAGACCACCACATTACTAATCCTGTAAGTGAAAAGAAATAAACACAAACACCAAAGCACAGGCTAGATGAGTCTAGGAACAAGGACAGGTCAGGTACAGGATTACAGGCTGGATGGATCCAGTAACACGAACAGGTCAGTTACAATGTATGCAATCAGCCATATCTCATATTAGTATAACAACAAACTGTATAAAGCTGTACCACAGCATGTCTAGCCTTTTATGGGGTCATACTGTGCCTTCACATACTTCCAATGTACGGACTTGCTGAATACAAATGAGTTAATTACTTTGGAAAAATCTGAGCTCCTCTAACTTGGCCACTATTTTTCATTTTGCGCTGCCTCACTCCATTGCAGAGATATTCACTTTTTTTTCTTATGGAGCACGCTATGGGAAATCTCTGCTCTGCAGTCCAACTGGGCACTTCTTCAGAGTCTTCTCTGTGGCATGTGATTTAACTCCTCCCTGACAGTCATTGCCAAACACAACTTGGCAACTTATATAGAAGCTATCAGTGTCAGACACTACTGAGGTGCAATTAGCAGTATCTTTGAGAGAGGGGTTAAAGCTTGTGTCTGCAGAGATGACTGAAGAAATGCCCAATTGGATTGCAAAGCAGAGATTCCATGCTACACTAGAAAAAAATCTGAATATCTCTGTAAGAAAGTAATGCAAAATGCAAGAGAGCGGCGGAATCCAGGGAGCTCAGGGATTTTTATGATATATTTAAACTAATTTTTATAAACAAGTGACAACTCTTCTTTAAAGGGGTATTCCCATCTCCAAAATCCTATACTAATATATAATAATAATATTAGCAAATGCCTCCAATTAGAAATGTAATATATTTCTCCTGATATAGTCATGTCTCTTACCACATGTGCAGGGCATTCTAGCTTAGGTATCTATGATCACAACAACGAGCAACTAACTGACTGTCACTATATGAGTGGACATAACCATGGATACCTAAGCTGCAATGCCCTGCTCATGAGGTGAGAGGCATGGCTATATCAGGAGAACTACATTTCTAATTTCAGGTATTTGCTAATGTATTTACACCTAATACATAGTGGGATACGATCTTGGAGATGGGAATAACCCTTTAAAGTTTATCATATGAGATTTTGCTACTGTCCCCCAAAACCAAGGCCTTCTTAGAGAGAATCACCCATAATACAGTGGCATATGGAGCACAATATGGTTCTTCTGTGTGGACGAGACTTTCCATCTCCTATATCATGTCTATGATTACCTTAATATTTTACAGCTCCAAGGGATAATATAACAGTGCAAGGTTATCTCAATAATACTATTACTTATTGTTACCTCAGCATGTTTCATTCTCAAATGGTACAACAGATGTTCAGGATATTTCTTGTATTACAAATGCCCAGTTTAGCTTCTAAAAGATTAATTACCTTAAAAGTATACATCCACCATTAAACCGTCAGTAGTGAGGTAAATGTAACAGATCAGCACAAAAATTTCAAGAATTCCCTTTGATGGTTTGCAATTACACTGAACAAAAATATAAACGTAATGTGGCGCCCTGGACAGGCCAGGTCATCACAGAACAACACCAACACACCCCACACTCCCGGTCAGGCACACCGAAGTCAGACAAAAACCCTTGTTGCCTCCCTCCAGGGGCTGATGTCCACACCAGGAGGTGGGCCAGGTGGTTGGTCCCGCCCACCGAGGAGTTCACAGTCCTGGAGGCAGGAAGAGGAGTGCAGTTTAGGAGAGATAGAGTTTGGAAGTGAAAGTGAGAGGAAGTAAAGTGGTAAAGGAGCAGACAGAAAGTGGTCCGGGTGTGTGGCCCGGACGGATCAGCAAGGTTGGCAGACGGTGGTGACCGTCTGCAGGAGAGGACTATTGGAGCTAGCCGTAAGGACCGTGGACGGGCGGTGGCCCGGCGGTACCGGACCGGTACGCAAAGAGAAGCCAGCACCATTTGGCAGGGGCTTACGGACCCCGGCAAGGCTAGGAGTCGCCGTGAATTTGTCAAATCTGTTAGCGAAGGGAACCTCCTGGGTTTCCCAGCAGCCAAGTCCTGACAGAAGGCAACCGTCCAACCGAGAGAGGGAAACACAGTCAACGCCAAGGCTAAAGTTCCCAGGGCCAGAGCCTGCGGGCAAAAAGGGCTCCTTCAGCAACCTTCAAGCTGGGGAGCGGGTTACCGGTTGGAACCCATTGGAACCGTTACACTACAGAGGTGCAGGGAAAGGCAGTCACCATCAACCTGCCGGGAGGAGAAACACCGCAGCCGTCTGTGGGACCCGTCCATCCAGCCGTTTGTTTTACCGATGACTTTGTGTACATCATTGGCTGAGTGAGTACCACCGTGCCGTGCGGCACAGCGCTGCCCCCGCGACCCTGCATCGCGCCAGGCCCCGTAACCCGCCTGCCATCCATCCCCACCCCATCACCGGGCCCCGGGACAACCAACCCCCCTACCCACGGAGGGGAGAACTAACATCCAGGCTGCTCCCTGTCATCGCTCCCGGGATCCCCGTCCAGAGCAGCGGTGGTGTCACCAATCTCACCACAACCGTGGGTGGCGTCACGGACAATATCCAAATCCCCACAATCAATCCCCACCCTTTTCACTCACGAGCGAGGAATGCCGCTCGAGTCCCCTGGATCCGGCCCACCGCTCGAGCCACCACCGAGCAGCAGCCGCAGCGGCCGGACCCAAGCAGTGGGAGAGCGCAGCGTCCCCTCCTCTGCCCGCGACAGTAACACTTCTGTTTTTGCTCCCATTTTTCATGAGCTGAACACTAAGGGGCCCTTTTCACACTACGACATCACAAGCCGATGCTGTGATGCCGAGCACGATAGTCCCCGCCCCCGTCGCAGCTGCGATATCTTGTGATAGCTGGCGTAGCGTAGCGAAAATTATCGCTACAGCATCTCCACATGCACTTACCTGCCCTGCGACGTCGCTCTGGCTGGCGACTCGCCTCCTTCCAAAGGGGGTGAGTCGTGTGGCGTCACAGTGACGTCACACGGCAGGCGGCCAATAGAAGCGGAGGGGCGGAGATGAGCGGGACGTAAACGTCCCGCCCACCTTCTTCCTTCCTCATTGCAGACGGGACGCAGGTAGGAGATGTTCCTCGCTCCTGTGACTTCATACACAGCGATGTGTGCTGCCGCAGGAACGAGGAACAACATCGTACCGTCGCAGCAGCCAAAATAATAAAAATCACCAACACTACACCGATCATACGATACCGACGCTTTTGCGCTCAGTAATCGTAGTTAAAACGATTTACACACTACAATGTCGAGAGCAAAAGTGTGTCACTTTCGATTTCACCCCACTGACATCTCACCTGCGATGTCGTAGTGTGAAAAGGGCCCCTTAGATCTGAGGCTTTTTCTACTGTATGTACACAAAAAACCTTTTTCTCTCAAATATTGTTCACAAGCTTTAGTGAGCACTTCTGCTTTGTGGAGATAATCTATCAATCTCACAGGTGTGACATATCATGATGCTGATTAGCCAGAATGATTATTGCACAGGTGTGCCATAGGCTGGTCACTATAAAAGACCACTGTAAAATGATACAGGTAAAGTATATCTTTGTACTCTAAAATGGGCAGTTTTGCAGTATTGTGATGGTCTGGGGGGTTAGAAAATCAGTCAGCATCTGGTGTGACCACCTTTTTGCCTCACACAGTGCCACACATTTCCTTCACATAGAGTTGATCAGGTTGTTGTTTGTGGCCTGTGAAATGTTGTTCCAATCCTTTTCAATATATGTGCTAAGTTGCATTTTCACAGGAACTTGTACACGCTGTTGTATACGCCAATGCAGAGCATCCCAAACATGCTCAATAGGTGATATGTCTGGTGTGTAGCTGGCCATGCTAGAATTGAGATGTTTTCAGCTTCCAGAAATGGTGTACAGATCCTTACAACATGGGGCCATGTATTATCAGGCTGCAACATGAGGGGATGGTTGAGGATGAATGGCACAAAAATGGGTCTTAAGATCTTGTCACGTTATCTCTAAATAGCATCAATTAAATGCACCTGTGTTTGTTGTCCATAATATACACCTGCCCATACCATAACCCCCCCCCACCTGGGGGCCACTTGATTCACAACATTGACATCAGGCAAACCGCTCACCCACGCCATACATGTACATGTACACCATACATATATATACATATATATATATATATATATACATACATGTACGCCATACATGTAGTCTGCCATCTGCTCTGTACAGTGAAAATCGAGCTCAGGTGTCACATTCTGAACTGCCTCTGGATGTTTTATCCACTAAATGCCCCGACCAATAGCAAATACAGCATTAACCGCTTCATGACCTTCCGATTTTGCGCTTTCCGTTTTTTTTTGCCTTTCTTCCGAGAGACATAACTTTTTTAGTTTTCAGTCAATATGGTCATGTAAGGGCTTGTTTTTTGTGAAACAAGCTGTGCTTTTAAATGAAACCAAGAGTTTGACCATATAGTGTACTGGAAAACAGCAAAAATCAGGATAATTCATTCCTAGAGCGGAAAAATTGCAAAAAAAGTGCGATTGCACTATTGTTTTGATATATTTTATTCACACTATATGGTAAAACTGATCACTGTGATGCCTCAGGTCAGTGCGAGTTCATAGACATCAAATATGGATAGGTTTACTTTTATCTAAGGGGTTAAAAAAAATCTGAAGTTTGTCCAAAAAAAGTGGTGTACGTTTTGCGCCATTTTGAACGACCGTAGCGTTCTCATTTTTTGGGATCTTTGGCTCAGTGATGGTTTATTTTTTGCATCTTGAGCTTACATTTTTAATGATACCATTTTTGTGCAGATGCTACGTTTTGATAACCTGTTTTTGCATTTTGCGCAAAATTTGTGGCAACCAAAAAAATTTAATTTTGGCATTTGGAATTCTTTTGCCACTACGCCATTTACTGATCAGAGTAATTGATTTTATATTTTGATAGATCATGCGTGTCTCAATGTGGCGATACCAAATGTGTGTATAATTTTTTTTTAACCCTTTAATTTTCAATGTGTCAAAAGAAAGTTGATTTGAACGTTTAAGTTTTTTTATTTTTTTTTTTATTTTTTAAAACTTTTTTTAAACTTTTTTTTTTATTTCACTAGATTCCCTAGGGGACTATAACGATAAGCAGTCTGATCTTTCATTCATTTCCCCCGATCAGAGCACTATCGCTCAGACCGGGAGAAATGGTCAACTCTTGTAACAGCCAGTACTCGGCTTTGTTTACAGTACCTTAGTCATGTGAGCACAGAAGTTATCACATGATCCTGTGCTACCATGACAACCACCGGAAGTCACGTGATCACATCACGTGACTTTCAGTATCAGCCTATAAGTAAATTTTCACTTATTGACAGCGCCATTTGAGGGTTAAAAGGCACATGTGGATAACGATTCCGCTCGTGCCTGGCAGGCACACATGTCAGCTGTAGAAATCAACTGAGATGTGCGACGATCTCCCCCGACTGCTGCTATTACCACTATGACCGCTAGGATGTAATTTTACCACCCGCAGTCATTAAGTGGCTAAGGAAGCTGGGAGAGGGAGGATCCCACCAGATCGGCACCTCTGGAACGTAATTTTGGGCTGTCACACCTGAGGTCAACTAATGACCTACAGGCATGCCTGCAATGGCGGCCTGTTAAACCATGCCAAGAGCATTGTCTAAAAGGTGATCTGTCAGTGAAATAATGAAAGGTATAATGCATTGCAATACATGTGCATCACAAAGCACTATACCAGCAATCAGACCAATTAAAAGTTAATGTCCCATATAGGGACAAAATAAAAAAGTGAAAAAAGAATGTAGAAAATCATAAAATAAAGAACAAAAAAAAAGAAAAAAAATTATACTCATAAATAGTGATGGGCGATCCCGAACTGTAAAGATCGGGGTTGGTATCGAACACATAGTGATGTGTGGTGCCCCTGACTGTCAGGTGCCACTGGGTACTGCATCCAACCTCGGTTTTCTGGAAGACCAGTGCTGGTAAAACACCACTAAAACACCACAAACAAACACCACAACACACACACAAACCACGCCCATTTCTCCAGACTGGGTAACAGGCTAGAGATGGACTTGACGGGTGGTCACATAGAGGCTAGGATGCATCCAATCCACTAGTCAGAAACTTGGGAATGGGAGGGGCTAGTCAGTGAGTGGACGGACTACAGACATCTTGTCAGTTAGGAAGTGGAGTAGTAACCAGACACCAAGTCAGTCAGAAGTTAACATGCTGACCGGAAAGTGAGAAGTGACTACTGAGTAAAAAGGAGTACAGTTGCCAGGGAGAGTACGGAGAAGTACTCACTAGACCGAGCACCGGTGAACTACAGAGCCCTAGTTCAGGAAGATGCTTTATGGTCACCTGATAACAATCTGCCTGGTGAGGGGACCATCAAGGACCTCACTGACGTTAGTGTCCGGGGCACAGCAGCAGAGAGGGAACCTGCGAATGGGGACAGAGGTCCGACCCACCAGAGGTTTAAGCTGCCTGCCGTATGGGCCAAGACGGAGACAACAAGAGGGGACCCCAAAACTGCTTCAAGCTACGGAGACTCACCGACTACTACGGGATGCAAGGAGGTAAAGCTCACCAGTTCACTACACCAGCACTGGAACAAAGGGAATACCTAATTGGTAAAGACCAGCACAAACCGGGTGGCAGCAACTCCAAACCAGTAAGTAAAGCACAAGTTAACCTGCAGCACCTGTGTCATCTGAGGTCTTCCTACACGTCCGCACCCGTATACTACAACCACCATCATCCTCCTCTGGGGCCTAGCTTTACTTGTGGAGAGCCATTACACCTAAGCTACCCCATACCACCAGCCCCAGCAGTGAGAAACTTAGCAGTGGCAGTTCTCTACATATAACCGCACACTGAAGTCTCGAAAAACTATTTTTATTTTATTATTCTCCCCTGTAAATACCCCTTTTAAGCGACCCCCAGGGTCACGGAACCGGGCAACGGCCACCCAGTGAACTGTCCCAGTAAAGATACTGCCCGGGACCGAGTACCCCAAAGCCCTGGGGTGTGTCGGATCGTGTACACGATGCCGAACATGAGCTTTCCTGGGAAGCTCGTGTTACAGTTCGGGTCAAGTTCGGGTCCAGGGGCTGTAAAAAAAAAGCACATTATTAAAAAATATTATGATCATACTTACAGGTCCCACTGTGCATCCTGCAGACTCTGTTTCCCGGCCGCTTCTGCTTCCATGTCCGGTCATTGCTGTGCCCCCGGAAAGCACCATTGATTAAAGGAACTTCCATGACATGATAGCCATGTGACCAGTGTGAATATTGTACAGACATTGGCTTACAGACTGGTCACATGGCTATGACGTCATCGAAGGTCCTGTTAACTGAACTTTGACTGTTACTGTGCGAGTGTCGCATCGGCATCACCCAGTATGGCCGCACACTCTCTTGACAGCAGCGGTTGGCCTCATGTATTTCCATGCAGCTGAGGCGCTTGTGTCCGGAGAGTGTCAGTCTATGCAGGGTGATGCCGATGCGAGACTGCATGAGTCATACACAAGTGGAATTCCGGCCTCAGTGTCAGCCTGCTCTCACTCTGTATAGACGCTGTCTGTACAGAGTGATAAAGCAGAGCTGACATTGCTCTACCTGTTGACTGCTTCGGACTAAGGATTTTTTTATAATAAAGATGGAGTCTCTAAATGTTTTGTTAAAACATTTTTTTTTTGGTGTATTTTTTTTTATTGTTTACAAGAAATTCATGGTGGCCATGTCTAATTTGGTGTGACACCATGAATTTCGAGCTAAGTACCAGCAGAGAATACAAAGCTGGTATTAACACCTGTATTACCCAGCGTGCTACCGCCATCAGGGCCGCTGGATGAGCTGGGTAAAGCGCCTGGAAATGGCGCTAAGAAACAATGCGCCATATCCAGGGGCGGCTGCGGGCTGCCGAGAATCCCAGACCCCTGTGATCAAAATATGGCGGGAGCCCACATATTTTTTTAATTCTATTTTTAAATAATTGAAGAAAAAACTTAACGGCTTTTCTGTATTTTGCTTGGCAGCCAGGGAAGATGTGAGTGGCAGCCCATAGCCATCTGCTTTATCTGCGCTGAGAATCAAAAATACTGCGGAGCGCTATTTCATTTTTTTTAATGATTTTTTTATCTTTATAGTACTGTGATGTCAGGCAATCACAGACCCGGCACAGAGAATGGGCGTCTGTGATTGCCTATTGGATAAAGAGAAAAATAAAGAGAAAAATCAGAAAAACTGAAAATTTTGCAGTGGTCTCTTAATTTTCTCCAGAGCTGTATATATATATATATATATATATATATATATATATATATATATATAAATAAAATGTACACAATATATAGTTGTATAAAAATAAATAAATAGTTTGAAAAATGACGTAGTGCTTCACAGTATTTTTGATTCTCAGCGCAGATAAAGGGGATGGCTATGGGCTGCCACCCCCACCCATCTGCCTGGCTTTACCTTGGCTGGCAATCAAAATACAGGGATGTCCATTATATATTTTTTAATTATTTAAAAAAATAATAAGAAAAAATGCGTTGGCTCCCGCCGTATTTTGATCGCCAGTCAGGTAAAACCAGGGAGCTGGGGGCTGGGATTCTCAGCGTGATAAGGCCCAAGTGTTTGGGGTCCCCCATGCTAAAAATCATTGCCTTCAGAAGCCCCTGGAAATTGCGCATTGTTTCTTAGCACCATTTCAAGGCTCTTTACCTGGCTCATCCAGCGGCCCTGATAGCGGTGACACGCTGGGTAATAAAGGGGTTAATATTAGCTTTGTATTCTCAAATGGTACTAAGCCCGAAATTCATGGTGTCATGACAATTTAGATATGGCCATCATATTTTTCTAATAAACATTAAAAAAACACAACACAATTCTTTTTTTTAATAGAAATAAAACAAAAAATGTAGAGACTCCATCTTTATTATAAAAAAAACCCTTAGTCCGACATAGTTCACAGGTAGAGCCTTGTCAGCATTGCTTCATCTCTCTGTACAGACAGACATCTCTATAGAAAGAGAGGCAGTGAGAGCCATGTCAGCTCTGCTTCATCGAGTAGCAGGCTGACAGTGAAGGGATGATTCCACTTGCATCTCGCATTGGTATCAGCCGGTACGGCCTGATGCTCTCCGGACAGGAGCACCTCAGCTGCATATATTTACACCGCTCCTGTCAGGAGAGTGTGTGGCCGTACCAGGTGATGCCGATGGGACACTCGCACAGTGACAGTCAAAGTTCAGTTAACAGGACTTTTGATGACGTCATAGCCATGTGACCAGTCTGTAAGCTAATGTCTGTACAGCATTCACACCAGACTGGTCACATGGCTATGATGTCAAGGAAGGTCCTTTAGGCAGTGGCGCTTACCAGAGGGCACAGCAATGATCGGATGCGGAAGCAGAAGTGACTGAGAGACAGAGTTTGGAGGACGCGTTGCGGGACTTGTACTATAATGAGAATGTTTATTATTAATTATATTCTTTATTTTACAGCCCCCCCCTCAACATCCCATAACTGTAAAGCCCAAGTTCGGTGTTCGTACGCAAGTTTGCGTTATCTCGATCCCGATCTCGATCTTTAGAAAACGTTCGGGCAAGGCTCCCGATCCCGAACTTTAGGGGGATTACCCATCACTACTCATAAATATATATGTACATTTATGTAAAAATTAAAGAAACAAAAAAATACACATATGTGGTATTGCTGCATCCAGAACAACTCGATTTATAAAACTCACATTTTTTAAACTATTCAGTGATAACCATAAAAAATAACTATAAAATGTGGCAAAAAACTATACTTTTTCATCATACCTCAGAAAAAAGTGGAATAAAACTCAATCAAAGAGTCGCATGTGAATAAAAATATTACTGAAAATTTAATTTTCTCCTACAAAATGCAAGTTCATAGATTTTGAACGCACACTGTAAATGAAAAGCAATAAAGACAAACACCAAAAATAGTTCAAGTTACCTGTGATCACAGGTGGAGGACCATGGGAAGCTCCATCTGTGATCGCAGATAACCTGAGTGTTGTCACAACTCATTGCGCTGCTCAGTCTCTGCCTGAAGCTCACAGCACACAGTTATGTTCTATTGCACTCGCTGTCACTTCAGATGTAGCAGAGCTGGGATCGTCATTGGACCTGGGTGTTTGAGGGTTTAAAAAAGAGATCTTTTCGGTGTTTGTCTTTTTTTCTTTTCACTTATAGTATTAGCAATGGGTCAGTTTCATAGACCCTCCCCATTACAAATCTAGGGCTCAGTAGCAGCTGTGAGCTGTCATTAAGCCATTATTACCCCAATTGTAACCGCACCAGGGCAATCAGGAAGAGCCGGGTAAAGTACCTAGACTGTCACATCTAATGGATTTGACAATCCTGGACAGCTGCAGGCTGCTATTTTTAGGCTGGGGGTCCAAGAAGCATCTGTCCTCCCAGCTTTAGAATACCAGCCCCCAACTGTCAGGTTTTATAATGGCTGGGTATCAAAATTGGGGGGCACAACTCGCCGATTTTTAAAATGATTTATTTAAAAAAAAAATGCCGCAAGTGATTCCTCTTATTTTGATACACAGCCAAGATAAGCGCATGGCTGATGATTGAAGCTTGTAGCCTTATGCTTTCTCTGTGCTGGGTTTCACAATATGCGGGACCCTATACCAATTTATTTTATTTATTTATTTTTACACCAATCTAGTCTCAGATACGGTCTGTGATTGGTTGCAGTCAGACACGCTGTCACATAGGGTGTGGGCGCATCTAACTGCAACCCATCACAGACACCAGGAGTACCGGTGGGTGGGTATAAGCAGTGAATATGGATGAGTGATAATAAGCAGCACCGGAAGTAGAATGAGTAGCCACCGTAGCAGTTACAGCCACATGGAGACTCAGTAAGTATATTGCTCTTGCTCCAATCCACCTATCACTGCTACCACCATTTCTAAGCGTCGGATTCTCACCCCCATAGACTTATATGGGGACCAGCATTTGGCCAGATATCTGGCATCAATTCCAGTGTCGGGTTGATGGCGTGGTGGCTTCTTTCTCCTGCACCTTTCTCAAGTTGGTGTGTCCCCATGGCTTGGAGCTTCTGGGGGTCACGTCATGTTAGTCTCTCAGTCTCTGGTCTATACGGTGGGCAGTGTGAACCCTGTAGGATCGGTATTCTGTTCCAGTCCCTGGTTCTCCCGGTACTGCTGGTGCCTCCGGACTTCTAAAGTCAGTGAGGTACTGGATGTTCCCCTCACTATGCAGATGTTATCAGGTCTGCCTGGAACGTTTGCCTGACCTAGGGCTCTGTACCCTATCGGTGATATGGTTCCTGGAGTTCTCCACCGTACTCCACCGGCAACCACACGCCTGGGCCCTCAGATCACCATTACACTACCGTCTCAGTGCAGTTACGTCCGTCTCCTCTTACTTCCATGTACTAATTGTCTAACTGTCCATCCCCTCCCACCTGGTTGTCGTCTAGTGGACTGGATCGGCTTCACCCCTGGGTGGCCATCCATTGGGTCCAACTCTAGTCTGTCACCAGTCTGTGAATGGAGAAAACTGGGATTTTAATGTATTTTGCTATTACCGACACTGGTCTGCCAGGTTCCTGGGGGTAGGCCCTGCATCTTTGACAAGATGTAGTACTTTGTAGTGCCCTGATGGGTTCAGGGGTGCTACAACAGTCCTCTACTATTCAGCAAAATGGTGGCTGCAGCTGGCCACCAATTGGTGAACTTGTGAGGTCCCAATTAGAAAAAATCTGTATTTTCAAGGATACTCTGTAAGTACACCAGGCATACAGCTGATTTTGTCAGCAGAAGCCCCACATGGCCAAGAATTTATATTGCTGCAGCCTCTGCAGAAGAAATGTCGTACAGTATTACAGAGCAGACATTGAACAAACCAAACCCTTTCATAATGAATGACTAAAAACTTGCACTTTACATGTCTAATTTAACATAACAGCACAAAGATAATTTTTTTACATGTCTTATATTTAACATGATAGTACAAAGCCCATTATTTTGCCGTTTGGTTGCTTTTTTGTCAGCATGTCTTATTAGAATTTTTTGGTTTTAGTTCTTTAATGAACTTAATTGACCTTTTTACTTAATCATCTAAATATCTCTGTAGCTAAATTCTGCTTAATTTGTCTTAATATGTAGAACATAATATATTAACATACTCAACATCTGAACTTCGAAGTTACCAAAAGTTTAAAACTAAAAATGTACCTTACTATGCATTATTTCATAAACACTTGCTTTCTTGTAACCCCCCCCTCCCCAAAAAAAAAAAAATCTAGTTTTTGGATGATAGCTGCCTTTTCTAGCAAATAATGATTGTGCAGAGTTGATCTGTCTAAGCTATTAATGATACCCTCTTGAGTTTTTAATTATTCCTCCTGCAGTGTGTTACTCAATGAATTATGCATGGCTTAAACATACAGTTACATTTTGCATTTTAATGTATGCTGATCAAAAAGGTTTCCATCTGCATCCCAATTACTGAAGATACCTAATCAGGGTAAATGTGTATGTTGATTTATAAAGCATAAATGTTTTTTAAAGGTTTTTAAAGAATTAGAATTTTCTTAATATGAGATAGTTGTGATATAGTTTACTTTACTACATCTCTAAATGTAAGTTAAAGGAGTTGTATGGTTCAACTAATAAGATAAAAACGGACTTAGCTGACAATCTTAAGGGGGCTTTACACGCAGCAATATCGCTAGCGATATCGCTGGTGAAAGCACCTGCCCCCGTTGTTTGTGCATCACGGGCAAATCGCTGCTAGTGGCGCACAAAATCGTTAGGAGCCGTCACACGGACTTACCTTCCTAGCGTCGTCGCTGCTGCCGGAGAACTGCCTCCTTTCTAAGGGGACGGTTCATGCGGCGTCACAGCGGCATCACTTACCGGCCGCCCAATAGAATCGGAGGGGCGGATATGAGCGGCCGTAACATCCCGCCCACCTTTTTCCTTCCGCATTGCCGGCGGCCGCAGGTAAGCTGTAGTTCGTCGTTCCTGAGGTGTCACACGTAGCGATGTGTGCTGCCTCGGGAACGACGAACAACCTGCGTCCTCAACAATCAACGATTTTTTGAAAATGAACGACGTGTCAACGATCAACGATAAGATGAGTATTTTTGATCGTTAACGGCCGTTCATTGGTGTCACACGCAACGACGTCGCTAACGATGCCGGATGTGCGTCACAGAATCCGTGACCCCGGCGATATATCGTTAGATACGTCATTGTGTGTAATGGGGCCTTGTAATGTTCATAGGAGCCTCAGACAATTTATTGTTAGAGGAACTATTCAACTAATTATTGTCTCCAGGGGTAAGCCACCAATTGACATGCCTTGTGACTTCTCGTTCATTGAGACCACAGGAGTGCTCAACGAACTGAGCATTCCTTTGTATAGGAGAGTTACCCGAGATGGGTGACATCCATACAATTGGTAGAACCATTGTTTGGCCAACAACCATCTAGTGTTTATGGTGGGCTTAAGTGAGTTACCCAATACAAAAAATGATCTGTATATACATATCTATTTTTAAACTCTAACCAACTTTGTAATTTGCTTTATTTGAAAATACACTGATGAGTAAAAGGGTAACAATGTTTAGCCCCTTTGACATTCAGGCTCACTATCTCACCATCCACTACAACTTAGAACGTGAAACTACCATTATTTTATAAACAAGCACCTTGGCTATCTCATATATACAGTGCCTTGCAAAAGTATTCGGCTCCCTTGAATTTTTAAACCTTTTCCCACATTTCAGGCTTCAAATATAAAGGTAAAAATTTTAATGTTATGGTGAAGAATCAACAACAAGTGGGACACAATTGTGAAGTTGAAAAAAAGGTATTGCTTATTTTAAATTTCAAAAAAAAAAATAACTGAAAAGTGGGGCGTGCAATATTATTCATCCCCTTTACTTTCAGTGCAGCAAACTCACTCCAGAAGTTCATTGAGGATCTCTGAATGCTCCAATGTGGTCCTAAATGACTGATGATGATAAATATTATCCACCTGTGTATAATCAAGTATCCGTATAAATACACCTGCTCTGTGATAGTCTCAGTGTTCTGTTTAAAGCACAGCGAGCATCATGAAGAACAACAAAAACAACAGGCAGGTCTGTGATATTGTTGTGGAGAAGTTTAAAGACAGATTTGATTACAAAAATATTTCTAAAACTTTAAACATCCCAAGGAGCACTGTGTAAGCGATCATATTGAAATGGAAGAAGTATCATACCACTGCAAATCTACCAAGACCCGGCCGTCCATCCAAACTTTCATCTCAAACAAGGAGAAAACTGATCAGAGATGCAGCCAAGAGGCCCATGATCACTCTGGATGAACTGCAGAGATCTACAGCTGAGGTGGGAGAGTCAGTCCATAGGATAACAATCAGTCGTACACAGCACAAATCTGGCCTTTATGGAAGAGTGGCAAGGAGAAAGCCATTTCTCAAAGATATCCATAAAAAGTGCCATTTAAAGTTTGCCACAAGCCACCTGGGAGACACACCAAACATGTGGAAGAAGGTGCTCTGGTCAGATGAAACCAAAATCGAACTATTTGAACACAATGCCAAACGATATATTTGGCGTAAAAGAAACACAGCTTATCACCCTGAACACACCATCCCAACTGTCAAACATGGTGGTGGCAGCATCATGGTTTGGGCCTCGGACAGGGAAGATGGTTAAAATTGATGGGAAGATGGATGGAGCCAAATACAGGACCATTCTTGAAGAAAACCTGTTGGAGTCTGCAAAAGACCTGAGACTGGGATGGAGATTTTTCTTCCAACAAGACAATGATCCCAAACATAAAGCAAAATCTACTTTGGAATGGTTCACGAATAAACATATCCAGGTGTTAGAATGGCCAAGTCAAAGTTCAGACCTGGATCCAATCGAGAATCTGTGGAAAGAGCTGAAAACTGCTGTTCACAAATGCTCTCCATCCAACCTCACTCAGCCCCAGCTTTTTGCAAAGGAAGAATGAGCAATAAATTTCGTTCAACTTCACAAATGTGTCCCACTTGTTGTTGTTTCTTCACCATAACATTAAAATTGTTATCTTTATGTTTGAAGCCTGAAATGTGGGAAAAGGTTGAAAAATTCTAGGGAGCCGAATACTTTTGCAAGGCACTGTACAATTGACTTACAACTATTTAGCAGATTCTTGTCATGTCACTCCATTGTCACTGTTTTGCGTTTTGGTGGTTGGAAAAATCTTTTGCCTCCTGTATACTGCAAATTAAAATCTGTTCTCACATTCCCTAACAGCTCAATGTGTTATTAGGTTGATTCCCAAGTGAAAGGTCACTGGTTCAAATCAAGGAGCAGCCATAAAGATTTCCCAAGAAGAGTGAAATAGCCTCTTCCATCTCATCGATAGTGGTCTCATGAGCCAAACTTCATCATATGAGGGCCATTACATTTGATAGAGTATGAAATGAAGTCTGTCCTTCTATTCAAAAGAATAGAAGTGGACGTCCAGGCAAAATATCAGAGTCAACAAGTCAGCTTATCACAATGTCTATCAGTTCTGGGGCGATAACATATCTGTGGAGGTGGCTTGTATGCTTCATAATAGTGATATCACAAGCATCTATGCCCGCAACATGCGATGCACATTACACAAGTCTGGAATGGTGGCCCAAAAAAAGGTGAAGAAGCCTCGACTTCAATATTGTCATAAGAAGAGTTGGCTTGAGTTTGCCATAAAGCAGACAGTAGAAGATTGGAAATTAGTGATTTGGAGTGATGAGACTAAAGTTAATAGACTAGGCACTGATGGATGCAAATTGGTCTGGAAGAAACAAGGAAAAAAAGGGCTAAGGGATCGAGTAATTGAAGGAACTGTCAAGTTCAGTGGAAGAAATTTGATAATATGGGGTTGTTTTCACAGCCAAAGGCGTTGGATACTTAACCAGGATCAATGGTGGTCTCAATGCTGACCAATACGTGAGTATCCCACAAGATTAATTACTTTATACACTTGATTACTAGGGGTATCCAATCGAACACTTATATTTAAAGTTGATGAAAAAGTTGTACATACCCAAGTGAGTGGAAGAGTATACACCAAAATTGGGAGCGTGCAAAAGAGACCTGGGATCAGATTTCATTTGAGATATGCTTGAATCTGATTGAGAGCATACCCAGAACAATTCAGGCAGTGGTGAAAGTCAAAGGTGGATTTACATATTAAAATAATTTAAATTTAAATTTTTCAAAGCAAAACAGTAACAATGCAGTGACATGATTAGAATCTGCATATCTGATCATATGATAATTAGTGGCAAGTCAAATTTACATATGATAGAGCCAAGATGATTATCTATAAAATTAAGGTAATCTCACATTCGAAGCTGTACTGGATGTTGACATATGAAGCCTGAAATTCAAAAGTTTGAAACATTGTTACCCTTTTGATCATCAGTGTACCTTACAATTCTCTCTATATATCTAATTTCAATATCTGTTGTTTTACCTTACTTCTTGTCACGTTGGGTTCGAGTCTCAGCATTCAGTAGGATTCTCAGATGGGATATCTTCAGGATGATGGCCTTGCAGTTACCCTTTCTGGAAAAGGACATCATCAAGGGGCATACAATGTGGTCACTCCCCTTGATTCTATCTCTGATACCCCTGATGACATCCCATTTCAGCTCTGTAAAAGAAGCTGTGGGGCTGTGCTGTGGTCACATTTTCCTAATTCTGTGAATGCGATTGATTCCAGATATCATCTGGGGGCAGCAGTGAAAGAAGTTGTGAGGAATGACCACAGGGCCATTCTCCTGATGATGTCAAATTACAAAAATGGTTAAGGTTTAAAAATATATATTTATACAAGGTATTTTATGTATTGGACAACCACATTATGTCTGCTTCATGGTAATTTTTAAATAAATCACATTGTACATACTGAAGAGTTTATGCATATGAACCACTGTGAGAGGCTTTTTGAGTGATGAGCAGACTCACAGATAACTGGGACCAGCTGATCCCGGTGATCCAGTTTCTAAAATCTCATTCCAGGCCGGATTCCGGTCCCCATATAAGTCTATGGAGACCAGAATCTGTCTATTAAATATGTTAAAATGCTGGTAGAAAGGATAGGGGGATGGGAGCAAGCACGCTGTACTTACCGAGGCTCTGGCATGACTGTACACTGTTCCCAAGCCCAGCATTTACTTCCGATGCCGTGAATTAGGCTTATTGAATATGTACTGCTTTTCCCCCCCACCGGCATCTGTGATTCGTGGTAGACACGCAACCTCCCTGAGTGACAGCCTGTCTGAAGCTTCCAATCACAGATGCTGTGTGCATTTATCGTAGTATACAAATAAATAAAACAAATATCGTAGGGTCCCCCCATATTATGATACCAGCACAGATAAAGCATATGGCTACAGGCTGCAGCCCCCAGCTTATCTTGGCTGTGTATCAAAATCAGAAGAACTGCATGCGTCTTTTTTTTTTTTTTTTTTTTTTTTTATTAAATTAATAAATAAATAATGGAAAAAACTGGTGCGGTCCCCCCCAATTTTGATACACAGCAAAGATAAAGCCCAACAGCTGGGGGCTGGTATTCTCAGGCTGGGGAGACTCAGCCAAAAAATTGCAGCCTACAACCTCCCGGGATTGTCGCATCCATTAGATGTGACAAGCTCGGTGTTTTACTCAGCTCTTCCCGACTGCCCTGGTGTGGTGGCAATCGGGGTAATATAAGAGGTTAATTGCAGCCCACAGCGGCCACTAAGCTCTAGAGTAATAATAGCAGGCATCTATGAGACCCCCCATCACTAATTTGTAACTGAAAGTAAATAATTCCACGATACTGACCCATGGACAGCACCTGTGATTAATTGCAGTCAGATGCTGTCACACAGGCTGGGAGTGCGTCTGAGTGCAACCAATCACAGAAGCCATAATGGCCGGTGGGCGGGGAAAACAGTGAATATAGATGAGCAATAATTAGCGGCCCAGGAAGTGAAGGAGAGGCTGCGGGAGCAACGTACAGCCATGCCGGAGCCTCAGTAAGTATGAAGCGCTTGCTTCATTCTTATTTTCTTTATTTTCTTTTTCATTTTCCCAGTGCTAGATCTGGATCAATACCCGGAATCCCAGGCCTGGATCCGGCACCTGGGTACCTTTGAAACGGCGCCGATCCAGAGTTTTACAGTATGGACCTGCCCATCGCTAGAAATTTAGGGATGTACTACATGTAACTGAAGAAAAAGTGCATACACATTTATGGATCCTTTAAAATATACATTGAAAGATTATTTTAATTCGGCTGTAGCTATGTGCTCCGTATATTAAAGGGATTCTGTCACCAACTTTTTGCTACCCCATCTGAGAGCAGCATAATGTAGAGACAGAGACCCTGATTCCAGCGATTTGTCACTGAGCTGTTTGCTGTCATTTTGATAATATCAGTGTTTTCTCTTCTGCAGATCTTGTTGATTCTTGCTTGGTCCTGAATAAGGGGACTGGATCCCTGAAACGCGTTGAACTATGGAATAAAAGAATTATTAATCAACAATCTTTCTTATTGGCGATAGCGTGGTGTTAACCCCGATTCTCCTCCTCCTCGCCAGCACCGAACATTAACCCATGTAGGGTTGTAGCAGTGGCCGTCATCTTTTATGATTTCATAGGGGTTGTGACTTTCACAACCTTGCTAGGTGAGTGTTATTTCGTACCCACCACTATTTTTAATCTGGTAAGACCCTATTTGTGAGAGTAGCATAATAAAGAAACAGAGACCCTGATTACAGCAATGTGTCACTTACTGTGTTGTTTGCTGTCATTTTGATAAAATCAATGTTTTCTCTGCTGCAGATCAAGCTATTGTACAGCGCTCATAAATATGCTGGAGTACCTGGCAGCAGGTCAAGTAGTCCTCTAATGATAATCTATTGGTGATTAAATCGTGATTTTTATTAAACCTACACTAAGCAGCCCAGTAAGTGAAACACTGCTGGAATCAGGGTTTCTGGTGACAGATTTTCTTTAAAGGTTTTCATGCTGTCATTTTGATACAATCACTGTTTTCTCTGCCGCAGATCTAGCAGAGATTAGAATGCTGAGCCCTGAATTACCCCATCCAAAACTACTGAATGGCAGTTTTCTGTGTACGTTGTTCATAGACTGACAAGACACTTCTGGAACTCTTGAACTTTACTAGGCCCGGGGCTTGGAGCATGAGCTAACCTAACTGCTGAGGGGGACATCCTAGCAAAAGGACACTCTCTTTCTCTTGGGATTATCCGGAGCCCACGACGGCAGAGACCAGCACCTGGGTGCAGCTGTAAATCAGTGAGTAAAAGAACCGCAGTTGCCGACTCAGACTCTGATTAGCATACCTCCCAACTTTTAAAAGAAAGTAAAGAGGGACAAAGTGTGCAGATTTTGACCACGCCCCTACCCACACCCCTAGCCACGCCCATTTGGAAGTAAGGGTCATTAAGCAGATGCCCCGGATTGTTAATTCAAAAAAACATACCACAAATACGCAATAATCAGAGAAAATTGTTATTGCGCTCGTGCTACGAACACCTGCAGAAAAACCGCAGCATTTATGCTATATTTTTATTACATTTTTTATGGGTTTTAACAAAGAAAAATGATAAATTGCGACATTTTTTTACGCCATTTACCCATCCCCATCAATAGTCTGATCACTCTGTTGTTCGGGTCGTTACGATTACAGGGACACCAAATATGTCCATGTTATTTGCTGATTTGTGATGTTTATTATTTTATAAAAAAGTGTAATAAAATTACATTATTCTTTTTTTTTTTTAATTCTTTTTAGTAATTTTATTAGAAGAGAAAAGAACCTCTTTTCATCTCCCTCTAGAATACAGGACACAGAGATGCTGCTCTGTACAGAGGTGTTCTATGTAATCTGCTATGTAATCAGAGGCTTCATTGTAGGTTAATTTATGTAAAATCCTCCCTCTGACATCATCAATCCTAGTGGCTCCACAGCTAGGAAAGCTAGGAGCGCTCCTGGGCACATGTTTGAATCCAAGGTGGTGTAATAAAGAATTTTTTTTATAAATATAGTTGTATTTTTTTTTTTCATTTCTTTATAGTAGTTTTATGGGTACAAATGAATCTGACTCTTTCCTTCACCTTCAAAGTGATGCAGTATCTATCTATCCCTCTATCTATCTATCTAACCCTCTATCTATCTATCTATCTATCCATGTATCTATCTATTATATATCTATCCCTCTGTCTATTTTTTATCTATTATATATCTATCATGTATCTATCTATCCGTCTTTCTATCTATCCCTCTATCTATCTCTCTATCTATCCCTCCCTCTATCTATTATATATCTATCTATCATGTATCTATTTATCTATGTATCTAGATATCTATCCCTCTATCTATCATGTATCTATTTATCTATCTATTATCTATCATGTATCTATCTATCTATCCCTCTATCTATTTATCTATTAATCTATCTATCATGTATCTAGCTCCCTCCCTCTATCTATTACAAATCTATCTATCATGTATCATCTATCTATCATGTATCTATTTGTCTACGTATATATCTGTCCCTCTATCTATCTATCATGTATCTATTTATCTATGTATCTATCTATCCATCTATCTATCTATCTATCTATCATGTATCTATTTATCTATAATCTATCACCCGCTCTGCCTGTGGGGAGTGACACCATCCCAGCTGCCATAATATCTGCCCCGGTGAGGAATTCTGCAGCATCGGCTACTCCCTGGCCGCATACCACAGGCGGCATCATGACAAACTTTCCCCAATCACCCCGTTTTCCCTTCATTTACTGCACGCCTCTGGGCAGCTGAACCGGGCAAGGCTGCCCGTGTAATCGCCTGACCCGATCCTCAACGGCCCGGCAACGAGTAGTTTAACCACCTGCTCCATGGAGGCTGCAGATACATCAAGCAACAGTGGAAGTCTGGACCAAGAAGACGAATGACACCAGGGAGGGAGATACAAGAGGCAAACTACAAGGCAAAAATAGAAAAAAATGGTCTGTTATATATAATTTGGAGGTGTGCTTTGGATCATTGTCCTGTTGTAGTATGAAATTGGCTCTAAGCAAGCGCTGTCCACAGGGTATGGCATGGCGTTGCAAAATGAAGTGATAGCCTTCCTTATTCAAAATCCCTTTTACCTTGTACAAATCTCCCACTTTACCAGCACCAAAGCAACCCCAGACCATCACATTACCTGCACCATACTTGACAGATGGCGTCAGGCACTCTTCCTGTATCTTTTCAGTTGTTCTGCATCTCACAAATATTCTTCTGTGTGATCCAAACACCTCAAACTCCGATTTGTTTGTCCATAACACTTTTTTTCCAATCTTCCTCTGTCCAATGTCTGTGTTATTTTGCCCATATTAATCTTTTCTTTTTATTAGCCAGTCTCAGATATGGCTTTTTCTTTGCCACTCTGCTCTGAAGGCCAGCATCCCTGACTTGCCTCTTCACTGTAGACATTGACACTGGCATTTTGTGGGTACTATTTAATGAAGCTGCCAGTTAAGGACCTATGAGGCATCGATTTCTCAAACTAGAGACTCTAATGTACTTGTCTTGTTCCCAGTTGTGCATCGGGGCCTCCCACTTCTCTTTCTACTCTGGCTAGAGCCTGTTTGTGCTCTCCTCTGAAGGGAGTAGTACACACCGTTGTAGGAAATCTTGTTTCTTGGCAATTTCTCTCATGAAATATCCTTCATTTCAAAGAACAAGAATAGACTGTCGAGTTTCACATGAAATTTCTTTTTTTCTGTCCATTTTGAGAGTTTAACGGAACCAACAAATGTAATGCTCCAGATTCTCAACTAGCTCAAAGGAAGGTCAGTTTTATAGCTTCTCTAATCAGCAAAACTGTTTTCAGCTGTGCTAACATACTTGCGCAAGGGTTTTCAAGGGATCTCTAAACATCAATTAGCCTTCAAACACATTTAGCAAACACAATGTACCATTAGAACACTGAAGTGGTGGTTGTTGGAAATGGACCTCTATACACCTATGAAGATATAGCATTAAAAACCAGACGTTTGAAGCTAGAAGAGTCATTTACCACATTAACAATGTATAGAATGTATTTCTGTTTAATTTAATGTTAGCTTCATTGAAAAAAAAATGTGCTTTTCTTTCAAAAATAAGGAAATATCTGAGTGACCCTAAACTTTTCAACTGTAGTGTAAAGATAAGAGAAGTACTGATGAAAAGCAGCTGACAGGTTGAGGATATCCACAGAGTCCTTAAGAGAAAGGGATAAAAACCAAGCAGAAATAATAGAAGGTCAACGAGCAGTTTTTGCAGCGAAACATTGTGACATTCTATGGCTGGACACCACAGGACTGTCTGTCACCCATTGCACCTGTTCAGCTGCAACTTCAGTAATTTTTGGCAGTTGGACAGGAGTCCTGTTAAATGATTCTCACCTGACAGCAATGCTGGTTACTCTTTTTATTTAGCGGCTTTGTGAAAATCATTGCAAATGTGATGTTGCACCAGGCTAACTAATCAAAAGAAGAGCAAACGATTCAGGCAGGAATTAAGTGCTCCTCAGGGTTCAGATGGTCACAAATTATTGGTCTAGTTACTGGATTGTGTTCTTTCAATGGATTTGCACCATCTTTAGTTTCTTTAACACTAGAAGTCCCAGAGAGGGGAGAAAGGAACATTTCTACCTTTGGAACCCAGAGACGGGTCGAATGAAATGAAGGATTTTAGCTAACATCCTATAATCACCGTCTTTTGTTCTGTAATTAAGGCCATTACTGTCGCACCACAGGAGGTTGTTGTTTTCCATTCAGTTTAGCCATTTAGTTTCTAGTTGGTTCTGTTCAGTTTGGACTAAGGGTCATTTGACCCTCTTTCGGGACTTCAGGGTGAGCTCGAAATTTCTGGGACTTCTAGTGTTAATATCATGGAGAGGTGCGGGAAAAATGGCTGTAATTGCTGAGAACAGCACCCGACGAGCATACTTCACAAATGTACCCTATCATGCTGACCACTCAAATGAATGTAAAGTTAAACTTGCACAAGAGCCTCCCAAAAAGAGAGAAAGCGTCTCTATTTCATGAAGTTTAAAAATAAATAAATAAATAAATAAAATGTAAAAGTACATTTTTTTATCATAAAATGAAGGAGCTGAAAAAATAGAGAATAAAATAAGTTAATACCAGGAATATTAATAGCTATTTTTCCAATAAAATGATAAATGTAATTATACTATTCTGTTGCAAATAACTTATCAGCTTTCTTTAAAGCGTCTGACACTATTTTATGTAATTAACATATAGTTAAAATAGGATATTTAAAGATTAATATGACCTTCTGCTGGCATCTTATGAGTAGAATAAAAAAGATCAATACATACAAGGATATCTTTTGAAATGCTGCAATTTTCATATCTCAAATGGTATGTAATTACAACTTGAAACCTTTTATTAAGCAAAGAATTTGTCCAAGAGTTAAAAGGGTCAGTAATAGATCATAAAATTATCTGAAGGAAGCGTTTAAATGATTTTTCCTAATTATTTGACTGTCTTATTTTTCATGTAGTGCTCATCACATTATTTACCAAAAGCAAGTATCAGAAATTGTTGAACAGAGGTCACATTAGGGCTTTGCTGAAATGAGCAAAATTTAACTGATTACCCATACATGACAAGACCAGAATCACTTTCAAGATATAAGGATATTCTCCATTCCACATTGCATATATGGGATAATGCACTTCTGTAAAGTCAGATATTAACAGTCATTAAGGGGTAACCCATCAATTGAGAAAACGTGGCCTCAGACTACTTAGGATATATTCAATTTGAGTGTCTAGAGGGAAGTTGCTAGCTGTTGTATAAAGTTTGTGATTACAGAAACCTCACAGAAGTTAAACCCTTAAAGCAAATCTGTCAGCAGGTTTTTGTTCTATAATCTAAGGCGGGCTTTGCACACTACGACATCGCAGGTGCGATGTCGGTGGGGTCAAATTGAAAATGACGTACTTCCGGCATCGCATGCGACATCGTAGTGTGTAAAGGCTCGATGATATGATTAACGAGCGCAAAAGCGTCGTAATCGTATCATCGGTGCAGCGTCGGCGTAATCCATGATTACGCTGACGCGACGGTCCGATGTTGTTCCTCGTTCCTGCGGCAGCACACATCGCTGTGTGTGAAGCCGCAGGAGCGAGGAACATCTCCTACCGGCGTCACTGCGGCTTCCGTAGGATATGCGGAAGAAGGAGGTGGGCGGGATGTTTACATCCCCGCTCATCTCCGCCCCTCCGCTCCTATTGGCCGCCTACCGTGTGACGTCGCAGTGACGCCATACAACCCGCCCCCTTAATAAGGAGGCGGATCGCCGGCCAGAGCGACGGTCGCAGGACAGGTGAGTCCATGTGAAGCTGCCGTAGCGATAATGTTCGCTATGGCAGTTATCACAAGGATATCACAGCTGTGACGGGGGCGGGGACTATCGCGCTCGGCATCGCAGCATCAGCCTGTGATGTCGCAGCGTGCAAAGTACCCCTAAAAGCAGTATAATGTAGGGGTTGATAATCTGATTTTAGTGATATGTCATAGCCATTTAAAAAAAGTGCTTTATCAGCAGGACATTATCACTACAGGACTAATTGTTTCATGCAATTTAGTCCTCCTGCTCTGCATAACCCCACCACTGATTAGTAGCTTTCTGAACTATGGTCCCGACTTGTCTGACTGTATGTGAGTGTCATGCGCCTACTTCTACTTCTGAGGTGCAGTACCCTGTGGCGACCAGAGCCTCATGAGCGCCACGTATCCATTTTCTCTTGTGTAGTAGTCCCTCCTAAAAAAATCATAAGCAATTTTTTATAAGCAGCAGAGTGCAACAGCATATGATCACCATTCACACTGATGCGATTTTCCCGTGATTTAGATGAATCACTTTCAGAATCCCCAAATCTAGCTTTATGGAAACCATTTTCTTCCTCTCCTCTGACCATGTACTAAACCACATAAAATCAATGCTTTTAGAAATAATGGAATCTTATTGTGGGCATTATTGTTAATGAAATGATTGTATATAATTGGAGTTTAATCTAATTGATTTTGTGTTTTAGTACCTGATGGCAGTATTGGTTATGGGTCACATGTTGTTATAAGGACTGAGATGAATGAAGAGTGCAGACTTGAGAAAGGGGGAGGTCCCCCAAAACATTCCTGATTGCCGGTAAAGTGCCTCCGCCTCCTTTTTAACCTCCCTCAGTCTTTGTCCGCATATGGATTGCCCATACCATGAGTCTGACTGCAGCACGGAGGCTTGTTGAGGCCCGTATTGCACCACAGTCTGGATGTCTGACTTCACAGTCATGAATATAATGTAACAAAATGCCAAGTTACTGGATGTATATAAAGAAAATGAAATGATGTGCCATCTTTTGTATAGTGCAATACTTTGTACATACTTTTCTTATTGTTTGTATGTATGATATGAGCTGATCCTAAGGGCTCTTCTAACGGAATCCTCCTTACTAAATATGGAATTCTTTGCAGGATAAAAGCACAGCATGAATATTTAATAATCCCATCTATATTCCCTGGGCTGCTGTAAATATTTAAATGACAGAATAACTGGTGGTATGCATTACTCAGAAACAGAGGTTATCAATGTTATGTTGGGAATAAAATCATCTGAGCTATTGATCAATACTAATTGTTTGCAGTATGAGGCTTTCCATTTGAAATGACCAATGCTGGTAAGTAGCTTTCAAAAGTATTTGTTTGAGAGAACTGGATTCAGGAGTAACCATAATGGACTGGTCTTCAAATGCATTGTAACAACTGACTGTTTAATGGCACTTTACATTTTAAGTCCATTAAGAAGTTAATGAATCCCTGCTTTCTTCCTTCCTACATATGGGACACAGTAATTGAAAGAGTACCAAACTAAATAACCATCATGGTCTGCAATCAGCATAAAACAGTAACAGTTGTCCCTATATTTCTCATTTAAAGGGAATCCCCTACTGTGGAAAGCTTCAAGAGGAATCTCAAGACCCCTCTTTTCCAACAAGCCTACAACCTACAATAACCCTCAGTCCAGTACACGACTGAGCAACCACCTGTGTCCTCACCTATTGTACCCTCACCGATTCCCTGTAGACTGTGAGCCCTCGAGGGCAGGGTCCTCTCTCCTCCTATACCAGTCTGTTTTGTATTGTTAATAATTGTTGTACATATTATTATTATTATTATTATTATTATTTATTATTATAGCGCCATTTATTCCATGGCGCTTTACAAGTGAAAGAGGGTATACGTACAACAATCATTAACAGTACAAGACAGACTGGTATAGGAGGAGAGAGGACCCTGCCCGCGAGGGCTCACAGTCTACAGGGAATGGGTGATGGTACAATAGGTGAGGACAGAGCTGGTTGCGCAGTGGTCTACTGGGCTGAGGGCTATTGTAGGTTGTAGGCTTGTTGGAAGATATGGAACATATACCCTCGTTCACTTTTAAAGCGCCATGGAATAAATGGCGCTATAATAATAAATAATAATAATATTCTGTCAGCAGGTTTTTGCTATCTCATCTGCGAGCAGCATACTGTAGGCAAAGAGATCCTGAATCCAATGATGTATCAGTTAGATTACTGGGTGCAGCCTTTCTGACACAATCAACATTTTTAGATTTAGCCATTTAGCCATCTAATAGAGCTGAGAGAGCTGTCCTGATCACAACAGGCTCTCTATAGAGATTGTACATTGACAGTGAGGTTTTAATGTGAAGAGGAGGAGGCATGCCGGACTGTCCTACCATTGACTTTGTGGTCTCAGCAATCATAACGGTCCTGCTGCTTAAACAAATATACTGTAGCAAATGAACAACAGATTGGACTTTAACAAGACAGGCATTCCTGAATTCTCTGTTTTAATCCTTGTAGCATGCTGTATTCAGCTTACATAGCAAAAACCTGCTGACAGATTCCCTTAGGGTGCGTGCCCACCATCAGTATTTGCAGCAGTTTGGATGTAGCATACTTCAGCTGCATCCAAAATGCTGGGGTATACAGTACAAGAATAGTGGACGGAATTTCTAGAAATTCCGTGCCCACTGTGCTTTTTTCCGCAGCAAACACTGACCTGCAATGCATGTTTCTAGACTGCAGTATGTCAATTGTTTGCTGCGGATTCGCATGCGTCCTCCATAGCGAAAACACAAGCAGGAGACAGCAGCGCACTGAACACTGATGGTGCATACAAGCAGCTGAGGTCTCCTGCGTTCTCCTGTAGAGGAGATGTGCGGCCCCGCGGGTCAGGACCCACTGTGCTCTGAATGCAGTTAATCCTGATCGTGGGCACATACCCTTATATTTCCAGTTACACAGTGCCCTCATAACATTGTCAAGCATACAGTGCTTATTTAGTAGTGCTGGCCTCCTGATGACCTACATTACTATGCCAACCACTTTTCTCTAAAACCATGTGAGCCACTAAGCCTCTCATACCAGTATCAGGCACACAATACATTAGTATGTATATGCATGGCATACCACTCCTCTCTGACAAAGCAAAGATGAATGTGATTGTTGGTGGTAGAATGAATCAAGTAACTGCCAAAACTCACTATAATGATCGCACCCACATTACTTACATAAGTGATATCCCATTTACTTTGTAAGAGGAGTGGCTGTAGAAATATTGTGAGCACTGAGGCACAATTTATTACCAATGTTGCACACCAGCTGTCATGATGGTACTTGCTACATTATCATATGTTTTCCAAGAACTGTACTGTTGAGAATAGAGCAGAATTCTATGTTCTCTGCATCAAAATACACAAACGTGTCAGAGTTATGAAGGTTGAAGGCCGAATAAATTTCTCATCTGCTTTAAAGTCTCAAATATACTCACTTCAGACTCTTTAATATTAAACAAAGTGGAGTCACAAGCTCTTAAATAGCCTTCCTGAAATTATTTCTTATCTCTAGTTGGAAGACATACAACCTGTAAAGGGATTAAAAGATAAAAGAAACATTTTACTCACTTCTTCCTTCAAGAATTCTTGTGCTGTAGGTCCCTGCCCAGACCTTGGCTAGATCGCTTTCCCCCACCTGCTCCAGTCCTCTCTTTTGTCTTAAGTCATTGGCACTTTCTTCCCCTGGGTCTTCTGGTGGGAACAGACACTTTCTGGGTCTCATGTGTTCACTTTGGATCCAACACAAGTCATTGACATGTGTTGTGCCCCACTTGACTGTATGGAGCTTAGACAGTGGTGGGGCCCAAAACAAGACACCTGGAAGAAAAAGAGAGAAGTGGAGCCCGCTGGGAAAATGCAGAAGCACAGGCATAGGAAGGGTCAATGAGAAGTGAGTATAACATTTTATTATTTTTATAAATGATTCTCCAACTATTTGAAACCAACAAAATGGCAGCTGGACAGACATAATTTTGCTGGTTTTGTGCAAAGTGAATTATCTAAAATCCGCATTCACCTGAATTCTTGAATATTGGAAAATACTAAAAAAAATCTAAATGTTTAGCATCAACTCACTCTCACAAATTTCTTTAAAGATTTACAAACATTGAATAAAACAGCAAAATACCAGATCTGATATTCCCATTATTGGTGTATGTTCTCTACATTCTGTGTTATTCTTTACAAAGCTCAGAACGTCTTTATAAATAAGTATTACCATTTTTAAAAACTCTTTGTTAAACGTTATTAATTTTCCCACAATTTAATAGCAGTACAAAATCATAAAACATATGTCTTTTTTTTCCAACTGTACATAGATATAGAAGGAACTTGCCTTATTTACCAGCTGGAGTAAGATGCCTAATAAGCCACATGGGGTAGTGCACATCATTGCACAGACATGTGTCTCCCCCATTTAACTACATGAGGCTTACTTAGGAAGATACTGCCTAAAAAACAATCTGAAAACTGAACCAAAGTGAATGAAGGATCACTATATGGCATTAAGACTTAAGACAAATAAGGGTCTAAGACACATGAGTATAATATTTTCTCATCTTACCCCCACTCTAGTGTCTGTCAGAGACAGTAGGCTAAAAAAGGTTACCTTGGTCAGAATTTGTGCTAGACAGTAGACACTCTATCAGGCAGATTTCAGATGGACCATGGCCTTCACTCTTTAACCCCTGTAAAATTCCTGGTTATTTGTTGGATATCATTGCTAATTCTAGAGTGAACTGCAAGGACAGAATCATGAGACTCCTGGAGTACTAATAGTTAAAACAGGAGAGAAGCAAATACATTTGAAAAGAAGTATTGAAAAGGGCTAACTATTGAGGGTTACATATCTTTTTAACAAGATCTAAAGAAACAGAGTAGACAGCTATACCCTCAGGTAAACTAAAAACTTGTTTTAAGCACTCAGTTTGAGATGGGTGGAAAGTATAGGAGAGAACATTGGCTTTCATGCTTTTAGTACCAGGTCTAAATGTTACCACAAAGTCAAACATAGAAAAGAACCAAGCCCATTTAGCTTGCCTAGGGTTTAGTCTCAAGAAATGTAAGGTTTTTGTATAGTGTGGTAGCAGTGATTTATGTCTGGCATTGGCCGACATCAATTCTGACTCTGTTAATAGTATTGGTGTCCTCAGGATGTCAATACTGTTAACAGCTGTGGCAAAGCTCGGAGCCAGTATCACTTACTATGGCAGGCTTCAGGATATGTCACTGGATTGTGCCACTCACGTTCACTACAAGGATTGAAGAGGAAATAGCAGATGCACTAGATGCAGAGGCTTAATTAAGTGAGTAAATAGGCTTTTTGTTTTGTTTTTTTAATATACTTCACCACATTGTGGGTGAGTGGAGTCTTATCAATAACAGTAACTTTCATTAAAAAAACCATAAACTTAGCAAGGGTAAACCAAGAATTTTAGCTACTTTGGTATCCACAAAATTTGCTATACAAACAATAAATGCCTTAAGGTCCAGTCACACTAAGCAACTTACCAGCGATCCCAACAACGATAGGGATCGCTGGTAAGTTGCTAGGAGGTTGCTGGTGAGATGTCACACTGCGACGCTCCAGCGATCCCACCAGCAACCTGACCTGGCAGGGATCGCTGGAGCGTCGCTACACGAGTTGCTGGTGAGCTCACCAGCAACCAGTGACCAGCCCCCAGCGCCGCGTGGAAGATGCTGCGCTTGGTAACTAAGGTAAATATCGGGTAACCAACCCGATATTTACCTTGGTTACCAGCGCATGGAGCTACACGTGCAGAGAGCAGGGAGCAGCGCACACTGAGCGCTGGCTCCCTGCTCTCCTAGTTACAGCACACATCGGGTTAATTACCCGATGTGTGCTGCAGCTAAATGTGCACAGAGCAGGAAGCTGCGCACACCGCTTAGCGCTGGCTCCCTGCTCTCCTAGTTACAGCACACATCGGGTTAATTAACCCGATGTGTGCTGCAGCTAAATGTGCACAGAGCAGGAGCCGGCACTGACAGTGAGAGCGGCGGAGGCTGGTAACAAAGGTAAATATCGGGTAACCAAGGACAGGGCTTCTTGGTTACCCGATGTTTACTGTGGTTACCAGCCTCCGCAGAAGCCGGCTCCTGCTGCCTGCACATTTAATTGTTGCTGTCTCGCTGTCACACACAGCGATGTGTGCTTCACAGCGGGACAGCAACAACTAAAAAATGGCCCAGGACATTCAGCAACAACCAACGACCTCACAGCAGGGGCCAGGTTGTTGCTGGATGTCACACACAGCAACATCGCTAGCAACGTCACAAAAGTTGTTCGTTAGCAGCGATGTTGCTAGCGATGTTGCTTAGTGTGACGGGGCCTTTAAGCTACACAGATTTTCCTAGATAAGATAAAGAAACAGAAAGCAACAGTTTTGCAGGATCATAAGAAAATGTATGTGTGCCTAGGTAGGCATCCACAGACCCACCTAGGCATTGGCATATTTATGGCAGTGGTTGTAATGAGTAGGCATGCATCTAAAGTCCAGACTAATATAGAAGGGTTAACATTTTTCTCAGTCCTATATATTTTTTTTAAATAACTAATCTCATTTTGTTTAAGAGTTGTCCAGGTTTCATATTTAGTCTAATATTTTCTCATCTTATGGCCAAGTTCAACATTTGATCAGTATTTTATAAGTGCATCTCAATAAATTACAATATTATCAAAAAGTTAATTTATTTCAGTAATTCAATACAAAAAGAGAAACACATATTACATACATTACACACAGAGTGATCTATTTCAAGTGTTTATTTCTGTTAATATTGATGATTATGGCTTACAGCCAATGAAAACCCAAAAGTCATTAGCCAAGATCAGGAGTGGAACAATCAATCAAAAAAGTATGATAGAAACACGGGCATCACTTCTGTTTTTATCATCCACTACTGATTTTGGATTACCAACACTGATGTAAAATACTGACCAAATACTGAACGTGAACGTGGCCAATGAGCAGTTCTGAGAAACTGTGTGTTGTGGGTAGTATATTGGAAAAGTCATGCAAAAACACTGAAAAGAGTCAGAGCAGAAATTGTTATATGTGTAATGTGTAAGAGCACATTCACACTGCTGCCATTTCACAGACAAACCCTAGAAAAAAACCAAAATGAGCATATACCCTGTAATAAGTAAAAAAAGTAAACAATAATAGTATGTGTAAATAATATAAGGTACTTTGGTAATACAATTTTGATCAAAAGCATAAAAGCCATCCCAAGGTGATGAGATGTACCCAATCAGGACGGTACTATCTTGTCTTTAGTATTAAAGCCTCTCCCGCTGACGAAGCTACCAATGAGTAG
The DNA here is from genome assembly GCF_048569485.1 of Anomaloglossus baeobatrachus. NCBI lineage: Eukaryota > Metazoa > Chordata > Amphibia > Anura > Aromobatidae > Anomaloglossus > Anomaloglossus baeobatrachus. The sequence continues at coordinate 222,510,480 of NC_134354.1, forward strand.
TGATACGGATGGGGACTCTTTTACTACCAGACAATTCGTTTACTCATTTTGTGTAAATTTTCTTTGTTTCCTATTGATAGATCTTTTTTTGTGTATCATTGGTCTCTATCCTCCTTATAGGAACATTTTATTATCATTACTGTCCAACTCATCTGCACTTTATGCAATCTTCATGTGGTTGAATGACATTGAGACACACATTTGCACAAATATTTACTATTGCTGTATATTTATACATTACTATTTAGTGTGCACTATAAAATATTTTCTGCGCAGCTTTACCTCCTTTGTTCATACAATAGCTTCCTGTTGTTTTGCTTTGTGCTCCTTACTGGCCACAGTAATTTGTATTGTATTTCTCCAGTGAAGAGTGTGCCCCTATAACTTTCTATGGTTTCTGGAACACCACATCTCGAGATTAATTCCTTCAATAATTTCTCTGCAGTTGTTTTAACATTGGCACTTTTTACTGGGTAGGCTTCAGGCTAATGTGTAAAGCGATATACACATGCCAGGATATATACAAATACTCTTACCTTAGATAGTTGTATGAAGTCAATCTGCAGTCTCTGAAACAGGTAGAGTGGCTTGGGTGTTGTTTTCTTAGGGACTTTTACTATTTTTGCTGGGTTGCATTGTGCACAGATGAGGCAGGATAGTATCTGTTTGGAAGCAATGTGAATGAAATCAGCTGTGATTCAGAGGGAAGTTACCAAGTCACAGAATCGTTTTTATGACGTGTGAATTTTGTAGGCTCCCATATTCCCCTAGTGCTGGAGGGATTTTAAGAGATCTAGGATGACCATGACTGGGACTTGCTTACTCGCTGCCACCATCCTTTGTTCCACAGGCTACATTGACGTTGTTTCAGCAGACTCATTTGGCCTTCTGCTGCACTTGACCTCTAGGGATTAACCTTTTGTGTGTGCCTTCACCTAGATTATGCTGAGCTGAACTGGTAAAAACAAAGTCCCTATTTGCACTTTATCAGTATTATCTTTTGCCAGTCTACATGTTTCAGGGAGTGCCTTTAGCTCTGCCTCCTGCACTAGCACTAACCGTCCATCCAGATAGTATCTGGAGCCACCTACAAAGAACTTAAGATCTTCATTAGCAAGTGGTTGATCACTAACATGACACAATCCTACTGTTTCCTATTCCATTACTGCTAGACAATCCCACACTTGCTATACTTCAAATGTGTCATCTTTACTGGCTTCTAGCTGTGATAAAATACCACATTTTGGACCCATAGGAAACACAGGAAGCTGAATTCAAAACATTTCATCAGAATCAGATAAGATGGTAGAAGCATGTGCAGTTTTTTTTTGTTTTTTGTTTTTTTTTTTAAATCTAAGCAGGTGAAATCACACTTGCCACCCGATTGCAGGGTACACATTTGTGACTGTGTTTCTGATGTCCTATGGTAAGGATGGCAGAAAATCAATATTTTCCTTTCTATGGATTTTGAACTGTAATGTCCCATTTCACTACAGTTTCTAGGTCACAAGGTTTTGCTTGAGTTCCTTGTGCCAGAGCATACTTTACCAATCAATTTATTCCTGTGATTCAATTCTTTTAGTTACTTTCAAAAGGTCTTTTGGGTCCATGATTCTCCATTAAGGTCTGACTGTCTATTCTACATTCCATAATGCAAAACTTTATTCATACGTCAATGAATGCATGCATCAGTATATTAACATCCAGGGCTCACTGGGTTTGTACCCTATCTTTTCCCACCTTAGCTGTAATAACCGAAAGAATGTTTACACTATTTCTTTTTCTTTTGCTGTGTCATGTAGGTCAGCAATGAAGACTGCTCTGTTTGTTTCAATGTAGCCTATTCTTTCAGCACTTTACAGTACATCTCTCCAGACTGCACAGGCTGCTCATTTATTGAGTGCATTTGATCATCTGTCACGTCCATATCACTTCTGATTATCTGTCTAACTACATCACCTGCCTTTGCAGTCACCAGACTCTAGGTGTGCAGTACGGTACCCTTTACACTGATCCGTAAATTGTTCCATCTTCAAGATACTATCTCAATATGTTGTAGGCATATGTGCGAATTCACTTATTCATGGATATGGGTCACTCACTTGGCTGCATCTCAGAGGTTTCACACAAGAACGCACTTATTAAAAGTTCAGTTTATTAAGAGATACATAAACTGCTTCCTCAGGAACACAATATATCATGGATTTATGGTCCGTTACCTTTGCGGTATGCCCGGACAGGTTTGGATACACTACTCAAGCATGCCACTGACCCTGGCTAGTATTCCTACATGGAATTCAAGTTCAGTATCTCAAAGTATGCCTGCACAGGTTCGGATACAGTCCTCCACAGTAGTATCCCACTGACCCCAGCTAGTATACATAAACATGGATTTCAAGTCCATTACCTCGCTGTACTCCCTCAAAGGCTCAGCTATAGTCCTCAAGTTTCCTAGTAGACCTATGTCTGGCTCCACTCACAGACCCCGGCCAGTCTCAGGGAACCCTCTCTTCTCCCAGGGGGTACCTTCAGAGAGGCTTCAATATCTCTCTCCACAGTTTAGCAGCTTCTTCATACAGACTCATGTCATTGAACACATTCTCTTAGAGGCTGCTTCTCACAGACTGTGACACATTCATAGGTCAAGGTATGAAGATCATCAGACTCACCCGTGTCTCTAGCTGTTTTTAAACTTGACTATGTGAATATTTTAACAAAAACATAGGGCATTAGAAGTACCAGAGTGGACCTCAAGGTTTACACCATGTCGTTGTAGCTAGTTGCCATCTTACTGGGTATTAATAATATTAGCAAAAACCTAAAATTAAAAATGTAATATACTTTTCCTGATATAATCATGTCAATCACCTTATTTGCAGGGCATTGCAGCTTAGGTATCCATGGTTACATCCACTCACATAGTGAAAGTTATTTAGTTGCTCATGGTATAAATAATAGATACCTAAGCTGCAATGCCCTGCGCATGAGGGAATAAACATGGCTATACTAGGAGAACTATACTACATTTCTAATTTTAGGTATTTGCTAATATTATTATTACACCTACTACATATTGGGATAGGATCATGGAGATGGAAATACCACTTTAGCTATGCTCTACTCCGACAAGAACTAGGTACAACGATGCTACCATCGCCACAGAGGTACTGTACCTCAGCCAGCATCATAACCTACCATCATAGACTTTTCATATTTCCAACGGTTGTGCCGGAGTCCCGCTCCACCTGTGGGGAGTGAGAACACCTCAGCTGCACCATCACCACCTGCCCCGGGGAACACGCAGCGCAGCGGCGGCCCACATAACTGCAAAACCACAGGTGGCGTCACAAACTTTATTTTATTGTAAATATAACTCCCATCATCATCCCCTTTATTGAAGAAAGACACCGCCAGGGTCACGGAGTCGGGCCCCGCCACCGCTGACATCCCCAGACAAGTCCAGCCTGGTACCAAGTATCACTTAAGGCCCTGGGGCTGGGCGCATCAACTTTGGCGTCATGAACAGGATGTTCTTGCCCGCTATCACCAGGTACTGTGCGCCTAGATACTGAGTGTGGAGACACGAGGCTCAGTGGGTGCTCTTGTCCACTGGCCCAGCCACCTTTAGAAAGACAGCGTGGCTCAGGGCTCATCCCAACTGAACGCACGACCTCCTTAACCGTGGGCGGAACACTACTCAGACAACACAGGGTGAGGGAATCACAATATTAAGACTTTATTGGATCCCCAAAATATTAACGGCACATAACACATAACCAGCAAAACACACAAATGTAACAGGCAACAGAGTCTCACCCTTCCGCTGGCTCACCAGGGATTTAGAATGTCCATGCCTCAGAGGTTCCAGGGCTATTTACTCCAATCCAGCAGCACCAAGCTTTCGGCGGGCACCCACCGAGACTGGAATAACGCCAGATTTAGGAAGCTGTTTGAGGTCTGCAAAGTCTGTACCAGGTGACTGGATTGTCCCAACCTGGGTTTCTTCCTTAGGTAGTCCTTGGTATCACAGCCGAATCCTTGCATTCGATGCTGAAGTCAATGTAGTGATATAATCCAGGTTATTGCTTGCCAATCGGATCCGCAGGTCCTAGATTGGTAAGCATGTAGCAATAGTCTCCTTGAGCAATGGACAGTCCTCCTTCTTATACCCCTGAGCTCTCCATTCAGACCATTGGGGTCTTTAGGATTGGTGGAAAAGATCTTAATCTTAATCTGATTTTAATAAGACCAAATCTTATTGGCTAGATTTCAAGCTATATTCAAATATCCAAAGACAAGGGTGAGACAGGTATGTTACATCACATCTAGCAATTCACTTAGTAATACAATGGGAAGTTTGCATAATTGAGTTATCTGGGTGTCTGTCCTTCAGTGGCGAATACAATTACATGAGTCAACAAGAGTCTTGTAGAAACAATGAGGGATTATCCCCCATCTATAAACAAACTATCTTCATGTCTGGCTGGATTTTAAGAAATTTAACCCTTGCTAAGCATTGACAGAGTCCAGGTCGCCACATTCCTCCCACTTCTTAATATTAGCCAGACATGATAGGCTTCCGATCATCCTTCTCCACCTGTCGGGAAAGCCCATCCGCATTTCCATGGTTCTTGCCTTGTTTATGGGAGATGGAAAAATTGTAAGATTGTAATGCCAGACTCCACTTGAGCAAGCGTCCATTGTCCCCGGCAGTGCGATTTAGCCAACTCAATGCATTGTGGTCAGTGAGAACTGTAAACTCATTGCCATAGAGGTAGGGCTGCCTTTTTTTCAGGGTCCAGACTATGGCCAGGCATTCTTTTTCTATGGTGGCGTAAGCCCTCTCTCGGTCTAACAGTTTCCGGGAGAGGTAAGCTATCGGATGTTCCTCACCGTTGTCCCCCACTTGGCTAAGTATAGCTCCTAGTCCTGTGTCCGATGCGTCTGTTTGGACGATGAATCTGCGACGGAAGTCAGGAGCAGTCAGGTCTGGGCTTTTGGCTAGCCGGTCTTTCAATTGGAGGAACACAGTTTCACATTCTGGAGCCAGATAAGGTTACGGGCATATCTTTTGGTTGTAAGGTCAGTGAGCGGTTTTGCTACGGTACCGTAATTGGGGATAAACTTACGATAATAGTTTGCGGTTCCTAGAAACGCGCAGACCTGTTTTTGATTGACTGGGCGTGGCCACTGGGTAATGGCTTCTACTTTTGCAGGTTCGGGACGAATGCACCCACTTCCCCCCCCCCCCGATGTCCTAGGTATAGCATTTCGGCCATCCCCATTTGGCATTTGTCAGGTCGGATGGTGAGCTGGGCTTTGGCTACCCTCTGCAGCACCTGGGACACGTGCTGAGCATGCTCTTCCCAAGTGTCACTGAAGATAGCGATGTCATCCAAATAGGCCTGGGCATATCCCTGACATCCCTCTAGTAAATGGTCTACCATCCTCTGGACAGTGGCCGGGGCATTTTTCATCCCAAAAGGCACGCTGGTAAACTCAAATAGGCCAGAAGGGGTTATGAAGGCCGATTTCTCTTGAGCCTCTTTTGTGAGTGGGATCTGCCAGTATCCCTTGCTCAAATCAAGGGTAGATACAAACCGAGACCCCCCCTAACCTATCTAGTAGTTCATCCACCCGGGGCATGGGGTAAGCATCTGTAATCGTGACCTCATTGAGCCGTCTATAGTCCACACAGAAACGAGTACTCTTGTCCTTTTTTGGCACCAACACAACACTGGCAGCCCATGGGCTATGGGAGGGAACTATGACTCCCATATTTAACATGTCATCCACCTCGGTCTTCATCATTGCCAACACAGGAGGTGTCACCCGGTAGGCGGGTTGTCTTAGTGGGGTGGCTGCCCCTGTGTTGACATGATGCTGGACCAGGGGGGTTCTTCCAGGCTGACTTGTGAACAGGGATTCATACGTTCCAAGTATGTCTGATATCTGTCGCTTCTGTGATGGACAAAGCTGCTCCCACAGTGATACATCTTTTACCCCCATTTCCCTTTTGGAGTCCACTAATAGGTCTGGGATCTGGTCCAACTCTGGATCATCTAACTCTGGACAACAAACTGCTAAATTGGTGACCTCTCGTTCCTCATAAGCTTTTAGCCTGTTGATGTGGTAGGTACGGTCACAAACACCTGCTCAATCCAGGGCCACGGTGTAGTCAGTATTGCCACATTTCTTGGTAATGGTGAATGGACCCGCCCACATGGCTTGCAGCTTGTTTTTCCGTACCGGTACTAGTACTAGAACCTTCTGTCCACAGGCAAATTCTCGGAGTCGGGCAGTGCGGTCGTAACATCGTTTTTGCCTTTCCTGAGCCACTTCTAAATTCCCGTGGGCTAACGCCATGAGGTGCCTCATCCTTTCCCTAAACTTTTGAACATAGTCCAGTATGGGAACCTCTTCTATGGGGAAGGTGCCCTCCCGACTCTCTCGTACCAGCTCTAGGGGCCCTCGTACTTTTCGGCCGTACAGCAATTCAAAGGGGGAGAACCCAGTGGAGTCCTGCGGCACATCCCGGTAAGCAAAAAGGAGCTGCTGCAGGTTTTTCTCCCAGTCCCCCCCCCTCGGACTCCACATAACAGCTAATGAGCTGTTTGAGCGTTTTGTTGAAGCGCTCACACAATCCATTTGTTTCAGGATGGTAGGGGATTGTGCGCATGGGGCGGACTTCATGTTTCTCCCACAGGGTTTGAATCAGTTCACTTTGGAACTGTGCCCCCTGGTCAGTCAATACTTCCTGTGGAAACCCTACCCGGCTAAAGATGTCCAGTAGAGCTTGAGCCACGTGCTCTGCATCTATGGAGGTTAAAGCAACAGCTTCTGGGTAACGGGTGGCAAAGTCTACCAAGGTGAGGATGAATCTTTTTCCACTGCGGCTGGGGATGGCTAATGGGCCCACTATATCAATGGCAACTCTCTGGAATGGTTCTCCTATCAAGGACATGGGTTGAAGTGGGGCACGACATGGGGCTCCCCCCATACGCTGACACACTGAGCAAGAGGCTCTGTATTTTTGCACTTCTTGAGTGACCTTTGGCCAGAAAAAACTACGCAACAGGCGGGCCCGAGTCTTTTTGGTCCCCATGTGCCCAGCCGCAGGAACATCATGAGCTAAACACAATAGTTGGGGTCGGTATTTATGGGGTACCACAAGCTGATGTACACGGGTCCAGGGTTTTTCTGGGCAGGATGCGGGCTTCTCCCGATATAAGAGGCCTTTTTCCCATCTATACACCTCCCCCTGATTTCTTGCCCCAGGTTGGGCGACCGCACTACGGATAAGCTCTAGGGTGGGGTCTGACAGTTGGGCTTCCCTGAATTCCTTACGATCTATCTCCCCCCAGTCAATTGCCACAGTTGGGTCTGATGTACTCACATTTGTTGGCTCTGATGAGGAGGCTGAAGATTAAGGAGGAGGGTTCTCCTCTGATGGGTTGGAAGAAAGACCTGCACCAGGATGGTGTTTGGTTTGGCTGCGGGTGATAGCAGTGACAAACTGGCTGGATAGTCCTTGTCCTAGGTCATTTCCCAAAATTACAGACGTGGGGAGGCCATCCATGAGCCCCACTTCAACCTCCCCTTGGTCAGTTCCCCAGTCCAGCTGCACTCGTGCCAGAGGGATGTTCGAGCGCTGGCCCCCAGCAAGGGTGATGGTCACTTGGCGGCCAGGTAAATGATGTTCTGTGGGAACAGTATCTGGGCTGACCAGGGTGATGGAAGATCCAGTGTCTCGAAGTCCCTGAGCCTGTATATCACCGACCTTGACCGTCTGGATGTGGGGATGGAGGTTGGCTGGTGTACGGTTTCCGGCCTGCCGTAGGGTGTGGACTGGGTAAACCACTTCCTCAGCTGTTGGGGGTTCTCGGGAGTAGCATTCCTCAGGTCTCGTTGGTTCATCTCGGCATATGTTGACTGGTTGGACTGGCAGATGGGCTCCAGGCATGGGGCCCCGGCTTTGAAGACACTCTTTGGCCATGTGTCCAAGGCGCCCACATGTATAACAGTGCCGTGGGTTAGACAAGTCCCCGGCCCTGTTGGTAAACCTTTGTCTTGTTGGGGCTTCTGTGGGGTAATGAGTTAGTCCAGCACGTGAGTCTGGGGGTTGCTTGGGCCTCCAGCTGGGTCGGTTGGCTGTAAATTTGTCAGCCAATCGCGCTGCTTGCTCTGGGGTTTCGGGCTTCCTGTCAGCTACCATTCTCGGATTTCTGGGTCCATCTTCTCCAGCAGCTGTTCGAGCATGATCACATCCCGGAGGGCAGCAGCGGAGTGGGCAGCCCGACTATCGAGCCAGTGGTTACAGTGTCGTCGGAGTTGACTGCCAAATTCGACATACGAGACACCCTGGCGAGACATAGTTCGGAACTTAGTGCGATGTATCTCGGGTATTATGGTAAAAAGGGCCAACAAAGTGTCCTTAATAATTCCGTAGTCCAAGCAGTCCTGAGGCCCAAGTGATCGGAAAGCCTCCTGGGCCCGGACAGGCAAGCTTGTCCAGGTATTTGGACCACTCAGCTGTGGGCACCAGGTGCATACGCATTAGCACCTCAAAGTTTTGCAAGTGTTCATCTATCTCAGTGCTGGAATCATTAAACACTGTTACGTCCCTGTAACGAAGATGACTTCCTTGGTGGTGGTCTATCCTGGAGGTAGGTGCTGGTGGTAAGGAAATTGGAAATCCAAACACGAATTGCAGAACACCAGCCCTCTCTTCCCTTGAAGCTTCAGGCCCCAATGCAGTCAACAATTCCTTGACTCGGTCTGCTTGGGCTTGGTTTGTTTCCAGACTGTCACTGGATCTAGGATGAGATACAGGGTTTACCTCCTCTGATACCACATCGGCAGTGTCCTCATCATCCTCTGCATCATTCTGGGCATCCCAACAGACTAATTTCCGGATCAAGTCTGACCGAGTGTCAGGGTTCCTGTAGTCAATCTTTCGCATCTGGCACAAATCCTGTAGCATCCATTTACTGCTGCGGTCGTAAGTCCTCTCTGGTCCTTGTCCCATGGCTGAGCTGGTGGGGTTGGACATGGCAGTGTCCGAAACCTGAACGCCTCCCTTATGGCCCGCTGGGTATGCTTATGTGCCTCCCTGGTTGTTGAGCCCTGGATGGTGTCCGAGAACACCAGTCCTCTGCAGCTCCTCTGGATAACCCAGGCTGAGTAGTATCCCACTGCTGCCACCAATTGTGGAGACATGAGGCTCAGTGGGTGCTCTTGTCCGCTGGCCCAGCCACCTTTAGAAAGACAGCTGTTACGCTCACTGAGGAGCGGCGAGCGTCTGGAGGTGGACTCACTGGACCATGCACCAGACTCCCCTGAGAAGGCGACCAGCAGCGAACCCCTATACAGGGACTGTGCGGCGCCTCCCCAGAAGGCCTAAATGCATGGCAGCTAGGAACCGGTGTTAGGAGTCTCTGTACGGCCAGGCGTAGCTCGGGTACAATGTCCGCAGCAGGCAGGACACGGGTGTGGCACCGGAGATGATCACAGCAGGTGCGCCAGAGACGTTCACTGCGGGTATGTATAGATAGTGTCCACGGCAGGTATGGCACGGTAACGTCCACGGTAGGTATAAGTGGTGACGTCCACAGCCGGAATGGTATAGATGGCACTACGGTGAGACAAAGGATTAGAACCAGGTATCAAATGCACGGATATCAAATAATAGCACAAACGGGTCTGGACACTGGCAATGCACTAATAGAGGTGTTGCTCGGGCGCCTGCTGCCAGGGGAGGTGAACATAAATACCATATGGCAACAGGTGACCTCTGAGGTCACTTCCAGGTAATTGGGCGCTACCACTTTAAGAAAGGGGGCGTGGCCTCACGCGCAGCCTAGAATCAGACACTGCAAAACTGTGTGTGCTCTGCAGACAGGAAGAGGCTGAAGCAGCCCCAGGAGCATGATGTCCGACCCGGGAGTGTGCAGGAGCAGAGTCATGAGACCGGTAAGAGGAGGAACGTCGCTGCCGGAGGGGTGCAGGTGGGGGCCATGCTGGGGCTGGGCAGATGTGAGGAAGAGCGCCCCCCTCAGACTCTGGCGAATCAGGCGCTACAACAGCGTGGCTCAGGGCTCATCCCAACTGAACGCGCGACCTCCTTAACTGTGTGCGGAACACTACTCAGACAACACAGGGTGAGGGAATCACAATATTAAAACTTTATTGGATCCCCAAAATATTAACGGCACATAACACGTAACCAGCAAAACACACAAATGTAACAGGCAACAGAGTCTCACCCTTCCGCTGGCTCACCAGGGATTTAGAATGTCCATGCCTCAGAGGTTCCAGGGCTATTTACTCCAATCCAGCAGCACCAAGCTTTCGGCGGGCACCCACCGAGACTGGAATAACGCCAGATTTTGGAAGCTGTCTGAGGTCTGCAAAGTCTGTACCAGGTGACTGGATTGTCCCAACCTGGGTTTCTTCCTTAGGTAGTCCTTGGTATCACAGCCGAATCCTTGCATTCGATGTTGAAGTCAATGTAGTGATATAATCCAGGTTATTGCTTGCCAATCGGATCCGCAGGTCCTAGATTGGTAAGCATGTAGCAATAGTCTCTTTGAGCAATGGACAGTCCTCCTTCTTATACCCCTGAGCTCTCCATTCAAACCATTGGGGTCTTCACGATTGGTGGAAAAGACTGGGCTCTTATTGGCTAGATTTCAAGCTATATTCAAATATCCAGAGACAAGGGTGAGACAGGTATGTTACATCACATCTAGCAATTCACTTAGTAATACAATGGAAAGTTTGCATAATTCAGTTATCTGGGTGTCTGTCCTTCAGTGGCGAAAACAATTACATGAGTCAACAAGAGTTTTGTAGAAACAATGAAGGCTTAACCCCCATCTATAAACAAACTATCTTCATGTCTGACTGGATTTTAAGACATTTAACCCTTGCTAAGCATTGACAGAGTCCAGGTCGTCACACTGAGTGCTAATGAACTGGACCTGATAAACTTTGCATAGTGGCAGCCATTGAAAAACAACAGGTGCCCTGTGTGGGCCAAGAGTCGGAGGGCGTCCACCCTTCGTTGGCGGGAACACAGCTTGTCGCCAAAGAGCTGTGCCCGCCTCAAAGAAAGAAAAATGAAACTTAGGTGTGTGGCCGGGAGTTCCGTCAAGCTGATGGCTGGTCAGGAGAACTCCAGAGAGGAGAAAATTGAGAAAGGCATGGGGAGCAGTGAACCAGACCAAGGAGAAGTGGCTCTGAGTGCCCCCGGATGACCGGAGGACATGCCGGCACCGCTGCTGGTCCTGGACCTCGACTTCCTGGGAGAGGAGGTGAGGCTGCTGGGGCAGCGGTTGATGGTACCGCAATCCAATGAGGTGCAGGAGATGGCAGAACTGGGACATGTGCCCGAAGACCAGGCAGTGTCCAGCGCCACAGAAGAAGTGGCAGCAGATACCAGTGAACTGATATCCCCAGTTACCCCACTAGAAAAAGGCACCCTGGTGGGGCCCTTTCTGTGTCCCCCGGCCTGTGCACCTGAGAAGACATGGCCTCAAGCAAATTGGGATGGTTTACTGGTCAGCGGGAGAAACCTGGCCACCCCATTGCAACCCGTTCCCACGTTGCTATTGAGCAACACTGCAGGCAGCATTTGGCCCAGTACCGGTTGGAGCAGGAATGGCGGGAGGCACAGTTGGTAGAAATGGAGGCCCGAAACCTAGCCTCCAGTAAAGTGCTCCTAAAGTCCCGATCTACTGAAAGGGGTCCATGGAGACAAGGGAAAATCATCACATTCAACATAGACAAGGGTCGGGGATTCATTCGCGAACCCAGCCTAAATAAAGACATTTTCATGTCCCGAAGGGATATTGAATTTTACCTGCAGGAGGGTTACCCAGGACGGAATGCATACCCGGGCGATGTGGTGAAATATACCCGGCACCGGGGAAAACATGGGTGGTACACCCTGTATGTGATCATCCAGCATAAAGTAAATCCAACGCATGAGGATACAACATCTGCCAGATCTTGTCATCAGGGAACGCAGACAACCCTGACAACGGCTTACCTGGTACCCGGAGCCATTCCAGGATAGGATTCCAACATCTAAGTGAATTTTTGGAAATGCTAAAAAATATTTTTCTTTGCCATAATGTTTTCATTCCAGGTGATTAAGTTCATGGACAACTAGGTCACTGGACTATAGATGACCAGAACTTTGTTTGTTTATAATTAGCACCCGTTGTGCTCCACACCAGAATTAAAATACCACAGAATAAAAACCCATCCGGCTGGCAGAAGTCATGGTCAACGAATGCTCTGTCGCCAGCCCAGAGCCTATGTGGGGGAATTGTTGGAGGCGGGTCCCCCAAGGACTTATCTACACCTGGAGCAGTGTGATGGACACCCGGTTCAGGGATCACCCTGGACTGTCAAGAATATTAAGAATTTTTATTTCCTATTTTTGAGTTAAGTAACGTTCAAGTAATGCCTAAGTGACATCACAGCTGACAGCGTGACTCACTTCAGTTGCTGCGTGGAGCTGACAGAGAGCGGTCGTGGTCTGTGGCTGCTCCTGTCAGCTTCATGTAGCAGAGCTGAAAGCGTCGTGGGACCTCGTGTGGATTACATCAGACCTGAAGGGCTGTTTGGGGATTAATAAAGTAGTGAATTTATAATAATTAATAAAGTGGTTTATTCCAAATAAAGGATTTTTTGGGTGTATGTGTTTATTTTCTTTAACTTACAGGTTAATCATGGGGGGTGTCTCATAGACACCTGCTATGATTAACCTAGGACTTAGTGGCAGCTATGGGCTGCCAATAACTCCTTATTACCCCAATTGCCACCGCACCAGGGCAATTCGGGATGAGCCGGGTAGAGACCCGGGACTGTCGGATCTATTGGATGCGGCAATTCCGGGCAGCTGCTGGCTTATATTGTTAGGGTGGTGGGCTCCCCATAGCATGGCGCTCACCATCCTGACAATACCAGCCTCCAGCCGTGTAGCTTTATCTTGGCTGGTATCAAAAAAGGGGGGAACCGCAGGTTTTTTTTTAATTATTTATTTATTTATTTTACAGCACGATATAGACCCGCCCGCTGGCGGCTGTGATTGGTTGCAGTGTGACAGCTGTCCGGGTGGCTGCTTGCTGATATTTTTAGGCTGGGGGGCTCCCCATAATGTGGGGCTTCCCATCCTGAAAATACCAGCTTTCAGCCATTTGGCTTTACCTTGGCTGATACTGGTGTCAAAATTGTGGGGGACCACTCGCCGTGTTTTTAAAATTATTTATTTATTTATTTTACTGCACTGTATAGACCCGCCCACCGGTGGCTGTGATTGGTTGCAGTGAGACAGCTGTCACTCAGCGTGGGGGCTCGTTTGAATGTAACCAATCATAGGCATCGGTGGGCGGGGGAAGCTGTGAATACGAGATGGAATAATGAGCGACTGGCATTTTCAAAAGCAGGAGAAGCAGCCGCAGTATGATAGCTGTGCAGCACCACACCGGAGATCGGTGATTGGTGAATATGAAGGAGGGAGAGAGAGGGAGAGACCGACAGAGAGAAAGATAGAGATGAGAGAGAGACCGACCAACCGACAGAGAGAGAGACCGACGGACAGACAGAGAGAGACCGACATGGATAGAGAGAGAGAGAGACCGACATCGACAGACAGAGAGAGACCGAAATACCTGTGTTCTGTTTGTCAAAAAAGCATACAGAACACAACAAAAATGCAGTGCAAGCGCATTTTGGTTGTGTTTTGACACACCTCATTGATTTCAATGGGTTGAAAATGCAACAAAAACACACAAAAGTAGTAACATGCTGCTTTTTTAAACACATCAATTTTGTCAAATATTTGGCATCCAAAACGGGGAAGCATAACGCATGCATTTACACTGCTGTTTTAAACGCTGCGTAAATGCGAGAAAAAACGCAACATATGCACCACCTAAGAGTGAATCACTGTCTTATTCCAGCCTAGCTGCTCCTGCCTATCTAGAATTTCTCCCACACTACACAATGGTGGGTTATTTATAAGTTTCCATAATGTTTTAAGGATTTTCCTTTTTTATGGAATTTTTAATAAAACACCGATTTCATTGGGATGGGTGTGCCGCATATTTGCTTTTCTTTTGGTCTATGTGTTATGGGTAGTATATTAGGAAAGGCATGATAGCTAAAACTTATCATAACAAACATTTGAGAATTGGATGGCTGGTGGAACTTTCCAATACAAACTTAGCATCGAGTATTATTTGGTCTATAAATATTATAAAAAACACTGTTGGGCATCAAAAGGAATACCTAATGCTCACAGCCAGTGTGCAATCTTTTCTCTGAGTGCTCTGAGTGCTCATGAAAAGAAGGACTAGTGGCACAATTAAAGGGAACCTATCAGGTCCAATATGCACCCAGAACCACGAGCCGTTCTGGTTGCATATTGGTAATCCCTGCCTAACCGTCTCTGTATACACATAGATAAATACCGTATGTTAATGAGTGAGGGAACTAGTCCACTGGGTGTTAGTTCCCTTGCCAGTCGCCCCACTAGCATATTAGCTATGAAGCCGGGTGTACGCGTCCTGGTTTCAAACGAAAGTAGTGCGCATGACCCAAACTGCAGAGTCATGCACACTGAGCCGAAATTTCCCTTTGGACGCGATATGCAATATGCACCCAGAACTGCTCGTGGTTCTGGGTGCATATTGGACCTGACAGGTTCCCTTTAAACTTCACTGGTGATCAAGTTGTCTGATTTCAGGTTGGAGCAAAATAGGTACAACAAGACTCTCCACAGTTGTTAGCCAGATTCAGTTTTTGCTGTTTGGCTTTTTGTTGTTGATACGAGTGAGTTATGAAGATTGGACTCCACAGTAAAGTTAATAGAGCTGGAATCATCGTAGGACCTCGTTTGGATTTTGTTGGAACTGAAGAGGTGTTTTGGGGATTAATAAAGTGGTGAAAGAGGGTGTTTTTTTGTCTTTTATTTGAAATAGCTGTACTACCCGGCTTCGCCCGGGTTAATAACTGCTGTTAACAAAATAGAATGTATTAACAAAAATGTATTCTGCACACAAAAACCACAAAACAAATAGAAATGTAATTATTCAAAGGCAAAAACTAAGCTAATAGAAACATTTCTCAACATATATTTCAACATCCAAGATATTCCACACAGATTTAACCAAATTGGCCAAGTAATGTGCTCCATCTGTCTCTTTCCAGGTCTGTCGCTTTCCCTGTCTGTCTCTTTCCCCGTCTGTCTCTTTTCATGTGTCTCTTTCCAGGTCTGTCTCTTTCCAGGTCTGCCTCTTTCCAGGTCTGCCTCTTTCCTAGTCTGTCTCTTTCTCCGTCTGTCTCTTTCCCTGTCTGTCTCTGTCTCTTTCCCTGTCTGTCTCTGTCTGTCTCTTTCCCCATCTGTCTCTTTCCCGTCTGTCTCTTTCCCCGTCTGTCTCTCTCTCCATCTGTCTCTTTCCCCATCTGTCTCTTTCCCCATCTGCTTGTCTCTGTCTGTCTCTTATTTTGTCTGTCTCTATCTCTCTGTTTCTTTCCCCATCTGTCTCTTTCCAGGTCTGTCTCTTTCCCTGGCTGTCTCCCTGTCTCTTTGTTTGTGTCTTTTCCTGTCTGTCTCTTTCCCTGTCTGCTTGTCTCTGTCTGTCTCTTTCCTTGTCTGTCTCTATTTCTCTGTCTCTTTCCCCGTCTTTCTCTATCAAGGTCTGTGTCTTTCCCCATCTATCTTTGTCTGTCTCTCTGGCTGTCTCCTCCTTCCCTGTCTGCTTGTCTCTTTCCCTGTCTGCATGTCTGTCTGTCTCTTTCCCCATCTGTCTGTTTCCCTATCTGTCTCTTTCCAGGTCTGTCTCTTTCCAGGTCTGTCTCTGTCTGTCTCTTTCACCGTCTGTCTCTGTCTCTTTCACCGTTTGTCTCTGTCTGTCTCTTTACCTGTCTGTCTCTATCTCTCTGTCTCTTTCCTGTCTGTCTCTCTCTCTGTCTGTCTCTCTCTGTCTCTCTCTATCCGTCTCCCCACCGACATCTTATTACCTCACATATAAGCTTCTTATACTATGAATGTCTTTTGTTCCTATAGCAACCATTCACAGCTCCTACTAATAACCTGTAGTTCCAGAATCCATTTACTTTAATGGAGGCATGTTTTTTGGAGCATAACTGTAAAACGCGGGGTTAAATTTTCCTGTCAAAACATAGTCTCCGATGTTCCCTGGGTCACATGAGGTGTCTGTGCAAAATTTCGTGATTGTAAATGCGACGGTGCGGTTACACTTTTCGTTTCACTTTTTCCCCATTATGTAGATAGGGGCAAAATTGATTGGTAAATTGGAACGTGCGAGGTTCAAATTTCACCTCACAACATAGCCTATGACGCTCTCGAGGTCCAGACGTGTGAGTGGGCAAAATTTTGTGGCTGTAGCTGCGACGATGCAGATGCCAATCCCGGACATACACACACACACACACACACACACACACACACACACACACACATTCAGCTTTATATATTAGATAAGGGATTATTTTGGTGTTAGTGCTTATTTATTTTCACTTACAGATTAGTAATGGGAGGTCTCATAGATGCCTCCCATTACTAATCTAGGTCTTGGTGGCAGCTGTGAGCTGCGATTAACCCCTTATTACCCCAATTGCCACTGCACCAGGGCAATCATGAAGAGTTGGTAGAGTGCTGGGATTGTCGCATCTAATGGATGTGGCAATCTTGGGTGGCTGCAGGCTGCTATTTTTAGGGTGTGGGGCCCAATAACCATGGGTCTCCCCAGCCTGAGAATCAAAGCCCCCTTCTGTTGGGCTTTATCATGGCTGGGTATCAAAATTGAGGGGGATCACACACTGCTATTTTATATTATTTGTTTAACTAAATAATTTAAAGGAAAAAAAAGAAAGCCGCATGTGGTTCCTCTTATTTTGGTACACAGCCAAGATAAGTGCATAGCTGAGGGCTGGAGCATGTAGACGTATGCTTTATCTGTGCTGGTTATCATGATATGGGTGGACCCTATGACAATTTATATTATTTATTTTTACTGTACGATATAGAGCTGCAGACAGAGTCTGTGATTGGAAGCGTCAGACGCTGTTACTCAGCGTGTAGCGCGTCTGACTGCAACCGATCACAGACGCCGGTGGGCGTGGAAAGCATTGCCTATGCAATGAGGTAATGAGCGGTGAATTAGCTGCTGCAAAAACAGTTACAGCCATGCTAGTGACTCGGTAAGTATAGCCCGCTTGCTTTTTTATTTTTTTCTGTATTTTTTTTATTTTTTTCTTTTACCTGAGTGCCGGGTCTAGATCAAAACCCGGAATTCCCTGAGAATAACTGGCCTTAACTTGGCACTTGGGTACCTTTGAATCTGCACAGTCCAGCTCTGCCCATCACTAATCATTACGAAACTGATAATCAAGGGCCTGGTCATCTCATTGTGAGTCAAGGGCCCCAGCCAAAAAACGTAATGCAGTAGTCCTCAACCATACATTGCCTCTGGCATTGGTCTGTTAATTTGCTTTCAGCAAAAGCTACTCTGTCAGGTTCATCATATAGGAGCCCTAAAGCCTCATGAAATGAGGGGAGAGTTCTTGAGCATCAAGACGTAGAGAAAAAACCCAAGACTGAGGGGGGCTGACTTGTTCTCAGAACCAGAAAAATGTGGCCAGATTATGAAATTCAGGCGACAGTTTTCCCTAAAGGAAAAAAAAATTCTTATGGTCATCTGAAAATCTGTCAGGCAAGTTAACTTTGGGTTTACATATTGTCAAAGAGGGGTACTGCAAAGGCTTGGTCCTGAGCAATTTCAGAGTGTTGCAACCACTTGAAATAACTGTAAAATCTTGGAAATACCGGGCCAGGTCATGCATTTGATCTACCACCACATGGAGAAGATCCATAAATGGGACAATTAAAAGAATTCTGTCAGCAGGTTTTTGTACCTGATTTGAGAGCAGCATGATATAGGCAAAGAGACCCTGAATTCAACTATGTAGCACTAAAATTACAGAGTACAGCCATACTAACACAATCAAAATTTTCAGATTTAGCATGTAGCAGAGCTCAGAAAGATGCCACCACCCCAGAGATGCTTTCAGTGTAAAATACGTGTACACAGAATACCTCCCAACCGTCCAGGATTCTGCGGGACTGCCCCAATTTTAGAATCCGGTCCCGCAATTCCGCGGCTCACAGCTGATGTCCCGGCTCCTCTCTTCAGTGTAGTGAATAAGTTAAATTCTCATCTGCTCTGGATTATCGGGGTGGCCAGGACTTGAACAGTGAGCTCTTTGTCCATAGGCAGAAGCTCTAACACAGAGCCACTGCCTGTATAGGAAAGCATAGGAAGATTTGGTAATCTTGACCTCTGTATTGCAGTTGAGAAATCAGAAGCAGATTATTCAGCTGCAAAGATGGAGGGCTAGATGGAGGAATGGAGGGATGGAGGGAAGGAGGGAGGAATGGAGGAATTGAGGGATGGAGGGATGGAGGTATAGATATATGATAGATACATACATGATAGATAGATAGACAGACATATAGATAGATGGATAGATAAATGATAGATCGATAATAGACAGAGGGATAGATATATAATAGATAGATACTGCATCTCTTTGTAGGTGAAGGAAAGAGTCAGATTCATTTGTTCCCATGAAACAACTATGAAGAAATAAATACAATTTTTGTTTTTTTTCACCACTTTGGATTCAAACCAGCAACTTTCAAACATGTGTCCAGCAGCTCTCCTCACTTTTCTAGCAGATCTAAGCTGTTGAGCCACTAGGAATGTTGACATCAGAGCGAGGATTTTATATAGATGAACCTACAATGCAGCCTCTGATTACACAGGCCATAGAGCTCCATTGTACAGAGCATCATCTCTATGTCCTGTATTCTAGATGAAGAAGAAAAGAGATTTTTTTCTTCTAATAAAATTACTAAAAATAATAAAAGAAATAGAATAATGTAATTTTATTACACTTTTTTATAAAATAATAAACATCACAAATCAGCAAATAATATGGACATATTTGGTGTCCCTGTAATCGTAACGACCCGAACAACAAAGCGATCAGATTATTTATGGGGATCGGTAAATGGCATAAAAAAATGGCGCAATTTATTATTTTTCTTTATTAAGACCCATAAAAACTGTAATAAAAATGTATTGTTGAGGCCATGTTCACACGTAGCGTAAATGCTGCGTTTGTTTCTGCAGGTATCTGCATCACGAGTGCAATAACTTTTTTCTCTGATTATTGCGTGTCTGCGGTATTTTTTATGCATTGTCCCCTTATTTGATGCAAGTTTGTTGCAGATGTGAATCCTGAAGCTTATAAAGAAAAAAACACCAAAACCACAGAGTTCAGCAGCGTCTTTACACGCAAAAAGGGCGGAGATTTCATGACGTCTCATCCACTTTGCTTGGACAATTAGTCCATGTTCACACGTAGTATAAATGCTGCATTTTTTTCTGCTGTTTTTTGCACATGTATTCTTCTGTGTTTAATTATCCAAGCAAAGTGGATGTGATTCCATGAAAAGAGGTCGCTGAACTCTACAGTTTTGGTGCTTTTTTTTCTCTGGAAGTTTCTATGTGGAACTTAAAAAAACGCAGGAAAAAGCTTCTCTGTACAATAAAACACGTAAAACCGCAGATTCACATCTGAACCAAAAACGCATTAAATAATGGAGAAAAGGCATAAAAAATGCAGCAAAAATGGAATAATCAGAGAAGATTGTTATTGTGTAGTTTAGTGCAGACAGCAGCAGAAACAAAAAACACAGAATTTATGCAACGTGTGAACACAGCCTTAGGCCCGTTTCACACGTCAGTGAAAAACAGTGACGTTTTTCACTGGCGTGTAAAACACGCACATGTCCCTGCGTGTGCCGAAAATCACGGCACACGTGGGTTGTCTAAGTGCAATCCGGGCTCCGTTCTCCGTGGCCCGTGATTGCACTTAGAGATTCACTCACCTGCGCCCGCTCCCGCTGTCCATGGTGCTGATCGCTCCCGCGATGCAGCATCCGGCCGGCGGTGACCCCCGCAGCAGCTGCTTCCGGGTCGGCTGTGTCGCGCATAACGAATATGCGCGACAGTAATCAGCCGGCACAGAAGGAGCAGGGAGAACGGGCTGCAGAGAGCGCGCCTGAAGCCGGGTGAGTTAAAATGTTTTTTATTTTAAAAGTACGTTTTTTTCTGGCACGTGTTTCACGGACCACACCACTGCGTGGTCCGTGGAACATCAGTGATGCCAGAAAAAAATGGACATGTCTCCGTGCAGCAATCACGCACACGCGGGTACGCTGCAGGAAGACACGTGCAGTGACAAATCACTGACGTGTGAGCAGACCCATTCATTATAATGGGTCTGCGTATGTCAGTGATTCTGGTACGTTTAAAAAAAAGCACAAACGTACCAGAATCACTGACGTGTGAAAGGGGCCTTATAGGCACAAATAAGCAATGTCATATAATGACACATAAATATAAGAAAATTCTGGCTGCTATGACTATTAACGACCAGTCCGTGACATCTGCTGAATGACCCTTACTGCCAAATGGGTTTGGCTAGGGGTTTGGCTAGGGGCATGGTCGCATACTTTGTCCCTCTTTCCTTTCTTCAAAAGTTGTGAGGTATAGTACACAGTTATCTGCTAATCAAAGTAGGGCAGGGTTCCCCAACTCCAGTCCTCAAGGGCCGCCAACAGTGCATGTTTTCAGGATTTCCTTAGTATTGCACATGTGATAATTTAATCACCTGCACAGGTGATGATTCCAACACCCATGCAATGCTAAGGAAGTCCTGAAAACATGCACTGCTGGCGGCCCTCGAGGACTGGAGTTAGGTAACCCTGAACTACTGAGCGCTAACCTAGTCATAGGCAATGGTTATCTCCTGCATCACAAACAAACATTGCAGGTAAACAACAGCAAACAGTGTGATAAGAGAAGCATCCCTGAAACCTCTGTGTTAACCCCTAAGGCATACTATCTTCAGAATACAGAGCATAGCCTGCTGACATTTTATATTATAACCTCTGTCAGAGCCAATAGATTTAAAAAGGCTACTTCATGCAGACTCAGTCAGTGCTAGCCACTTCATGTTGCAGATTGCAGGGAAACCAGGCCTTCACCCTTTAATCCATGTCAGGCATCTGGTGTTATAATAGGGTCCACTTGAACAGAAATGAGACTACTTGTAGTCAAAGTAACTGAGTCAGTATCAGGCAACACAGTCCAGGCACAAAAGAAGACAAAGAATGGTCAGGAAAATGTCCACATCATTCCACATCATACAACAGGTATTCATGCTAGAAAACGCAGATAGCACAAGACAGAGCCTCAGAAGAGAAACTTTAACAGGCAGTTAGATTCAGGGGTTCAAGGGATTAAAGAGACCTGTCAACGTGATTTGGTAATGCAAAGTAAAGATGGGGTTGTAATGGCGCTGTGATACTGATTAAAGTGATAGCTTTAGTGAATAAATTTGCTTTGTTGCTTTTCTGTAGGCTATGTTTTCAAGTTGCATTTTTTCAGCTTTTTTTTGCTGCTTAGTTTCTGCAAATTAAATGCTGCTTTTTACAGTACTAGCCAAAGCTATGAGTTGTCAGAAATCTCATGTACATGACTGTTTGTTTTTTTTTTTGACTGATTTGGAAAACTGCTGCGTTTTTGAAAGCAGTAGTATGTCATTTTAGAGGTTTTGCAACAATTTTTGACCATAAAAAGCAACGGTAAACTGCAAACATGCTGTCAAAAATGTAGCCATGCATGTTTTCTGTGTTTTTGGTGAATAAAACTAATGTTACTAAACATATTCTACAGACACATGACACATATAATATGCACCAAAAAAATAAACAAAAAAACGCAGAAAAAAATGACGAAAATCCTGCTGTTAGTAAGCAGCTTCTTTACTGCCAAGAGAGTAAGTTTTGTCTGCTGAAATAACGACATCAAAAAAGCAATGTGTGAACACAAACTTCATCAGCGTTAGAAAAGAAAAAGCTTATTAAATTTTGGTGCACAGGTACGGACTGTTAACTGGGCCTTTTCCTCACTATGTGTGATTTCCCAGTTCTTCATCCCATCTCCGGTCTTTGAATGACAGGTCACTGTTTTTTCTGTAACCTGCCACCTCTTCTTGAAGAGGAGATATCAAACAGAGGTGACAGGTCACTGAAAAAAACAGCGCACTAAAATCTAATTAGCAAAAAATTTCACTACCATACATGGATATGGCATGTTCAAAATGCTGATATCTTATTACCTAAATAAAAGAAAATAGCACTTCCTACAGAATCAAATTAATAAGCAGGTACTAGATACAATACAAATGCAAACACGAAATGTTACCATAGTCTGCAAACACCAAATACAAGGTGGCCATAAAATAACCTAAGGTGTTTGGAGGCGTGTGCAGACTGACCCAGTGAACAGAATTGGCTGAAAATTGATATGTATGCTATTCAAGGCATGGGGAAACAGAAGGCATCTTAAGAAATGTTTTATACCAAAACTCACCACCAGGTGAAAAAGTGGTGCTGTACAGTGAGCGCGCCTTGCAAGTCAGTCTGCAAGATGCCTGTTACGGGGGGGCTGTCTGATAACCTAAAGGAGTATCAGACAGTCAGGGTCCACCGTGCAAAGACCCTGCTGCAGACTATGGCAGAGTGCAATACCTCTGTTAACTCACAGAAGGATATAATAAGTAAGTAAAGCAATTCCTCCCTTACTTGGAGGGTGTGTGGAATGATCTCTGTTAATAATCACAGAGACAAAGGCAATGTGTGCGAAATGGCACCTACCTAGGTCCGCTCTTCTAGTGGTGCAAAAGAGACGAACAGCAGCGTAAGCCGCACAAAGCTCCTACCTGCGTTCGCTCCACTAGTGTGCGAGGACACGAACCACTAGATATGGCACCTGCCTAGGTCCGCTCTTCTAGTGGTGCAAAAGAGACGAACAGCAGCGTAAGCCGCACAAAGCTCCTACCTCTGTTCGCTCCCCTAGTGTGCGAGGATACGAACAACTGCCAGACGCAGTATAAGGAACGTTACCCTAGCAGCAACGTCCACCTACGAGTCGAACCACAAGGCCCAGCCAGACCATGTGCCTCAGGCACCTGCCTATGTCCGCTCCCCTAAGAGGTAAGGATACGGACAGCAGCCGAAGCTGTAAGGTATAAGAACGCTACCCTGCCGGTAGCGCTCACCTAGCATAGACAGAGGAATGCCTAGAGGAACACGCACAGAGCGTCTACTCTTATGCATGAACCAAGAGGACTGAGCGCCATGCGGCATGTGTCAGGGTCTTATATAGACTCTGTGCCTCATCCAAGATGGAGGACACCAGAGCCAATCTGCTGCCAGAACGACAGGAGTGACGTCATGCTGGCCTATCACCGAGCACGACATCACAAGCACATGACCAGCGACCAATCGGCATAGAAGGTGTCAGAGACATGTGACCTCGTGTCAGCGATGATGTCACCCGCACATGTGCAATGGCTCCAAGATAGGACTTAGTCTCCGGCGCTCGCACATGTGCAGTAGCAAGAAATCTGGACTTAGTCTCCAGCGCTCGCACATGTGCAGTAGCAAGAAATCTGAACTTAGTCTCCAGCGCTCGCACATGTGCAGTAGTAAGAAATCTGGACTTAGTCTCCAGTGCTCGCAGCAACCGTAACAGTACCTCCCCCTCAAGGGCCCCCCTCCCGGCGACGCAGGTAATCGGCAACTAAGTCAGGAGCATGGACAGCCTCCTCAGGCTCCCAAGAGCGATGTTCCGGGCCGTAACCCTCCCAATCTATCAAGAAGAACCTGCGCCCTCTAACCATCTTAGAACCAACTATGGCTCGTACCTCATAGCTAGAGCGAGAGGAATCAGAGGCAGGAGAGTGCACTTCACGAGCGTGAGGTAAAATAGCCGGCTTTAGCAGTGAGACATGGAATTTGTCATGAATCTTAAGATGGACGGGTAACTTCAATTGGTAGACTACAGGATTTACCTGTCGAAGAACCTCATAAGGACCCAGGAAGCGAGGAGCAAATTTGACAGAGCTCACTCTAAGTCTCACGTGTTTTGCAGAGAGCCACACAAAGTCCCCTGGAGAAAAGACAGGAGCCGGGCGACGAAACCGATCGGACACCGTCTTCATACGGTCCTTAGCTGCTTGGATCGACTCTTCAGTCCGATCCCAAACCTCTCTGGCATTAGTTGCCCAGTCGGCCACAAGAGGAGGAGGTGCAGCAGCGGGAAACGGTACCGGTACCCTAGGGTGTTGCCCATTATTGAGTACGAACGGTGTCTGCCCAGTGGCCTCAGCCAGCGAATTGTTAAGGGCAAATTCTGCCCAGGGTAGGAGGGAGGACCAGTTATCGTGGTTCTCAGCAACAAAGTGTCGAAGGTATATAATCATAGATTGATTGGTACGCTCAACCAAACCATTGGTCTCCGGATGGTATGCCGAAGAGAGATTCAACTCAATTTGCAGAAGGCTACAAAGATCTCGCCAGAAACGGGAAGTAAATTGCGGGCCTCTATCACAAATGATACGATCTGGCATCCCGTGAAGCCTAAAGACATGCTTGAGGAATAGTTTGGCTAGTACCCTGGAAGATGGGATTCTCGATAACGGTACGAGATGAACCATCCGGGAGAAATGGTCCATAATGACCCACACAAATCTATGTCCCTGTGAACATGGAAGATCACCCACAAAGTCCATGCCTACCACCTCCCATGGTCTATCTGGCACTGGTAAAGGATGCAAGAGTCCAGCCGGTCTCTGCCGTAATGGACGGTTGCGAGCACACGAGTAGCAGGAACCGACATATCTCTTGACGTGGCTGGCTAAGTGTGGCCACCAATACCACCTCTCCAGTAACTCTCGTGTCCGCCTAATACCAAAATGCCCACCCACCTTTGAGGTGTGGGCCCATGACAGTATATCATTCTGTCGATCAGGCGGAACAAAGGTCTTGCCCGGTGGGATTTGGTCTAACGTCACAGGGGAGAGCGTATGAAAAACCCTGGAGGGAAGGATAAGACGAGGTTCGTCAATCTCCTCCTGGGTAGAAAGCATAGAGCGAGACAGGGCGTCTGCCTTGTTATTCTTACTCCCAGACAGATAGTTGATGGAGAAGTGAAAGCGGGAGAAAAACAAGGACCAGCGGGCTTGGCGAGGATTCAGACGCTGAGCGGTTTGTAAGTACGTCAGATTCTTATGGTCTGTATAGACCTGGAAAGGATGTTTCGCTCCTTCCAGCAAGTGACGCCACTCCTCCAAGGCTAATCTCAAGGCGAGCAGTTCCCTATCCCCAATGGTATAGTTTCTCTCTGCTGGTGAAAAGGTTTTCGCAAAGAAGAAACACGGCCTTTTTCTACCTGCACCGTTCTTTTGATACAAGACCGCACCAGCACCCACTGAAGAGGCATCAACCTCTAAGAGGAAGGGCTTACTCTCATCGGGTCTTTGAAGAACGGGAGCAGTTGAAAAGTGTCTTTTTACTGCCTCAAAAGCCTGAGATGTCTCAGTAGACCAGGCTTTGGGATTAGCACCTTTCTTAGTCAAGGCCACCAAAGGGGCCACCAAAGTAGAAAAATGGGGTATGAACTGCCTGTAATAATTTATGAATCCTAAGAAGCGTTGCACCGCCTTCAAGGAATGAGGTTCGGACCATTGCAGGACAGCAGAGAGCTTCGCAGGATCCATAGCCAGGCCCTCTTGTGAGATAATGTAACCCAAAAAAGGCAATGAGGACTGCTCGAATACACATTTCTCGAGTTTAGCAAACAATGAGTGCTCCTTTAAACGGGAAAGGACACGAACAACATCCTGACGATGAGTCTCCAGATCAGGAGAAAAAATCAGGATGTCGTCCAGATACACCACTACTGAGGATAACAGTAAATCCCTGAACACATCGTTTACGAAGTCCTGAAATACTGCGGGTGCATTACATAACCCAAAAGGCATGACGAGGTATTCATAGTGACCGTCTCGGGTGTTAAAAGTGGTCTTCCATTCGTCACCCTTTCGAATTCGTACCAAGTTATACGCACCCCGCAGATCCAATTTTGTAAAAACTTGAGCTCCTCTCAATCTATCAAAGAGCTCCGAAATTAAAGGTAATGGGTATTTGTTCTTTATTGTGATTGCGTTGAGACCCCTGTAATCTATGCAGGGACGCAAATCACCCTCTTTCTTCCGAACAAAGAAAAACCCAGCTCCCGCGGGAGAGACAGACTTACGAATGAACCCCTTCTCTAAACTCTCTCTTATATAGGTCGACATGGCCTCCGACTCAGGTATCGACAGGGGGTAAACCCTGCCTTTAGGTGGAACCGAACCTGGGATAAGGTCTATGGCACAGTCATACGGCCTATGGGGTGGAAGAACCTCAGCACCCTGTTTGGAGAACACGTCAGCGAAATCCAGATAGGGTGTAGGTATGGGAGAGAGATCAGTAGATGCAACCGCAATGACCTTAGGTGGTAAGGGAAGACATCGGGACTGACATTTCGAACCCCAACTAATAATGCTGTCAGACTCCCAGTCAATGTGAGGAGCATGAGTCCGAAGCCATGGGAGACCCAGAAGGATGTCGTCTATACCCTCAGGCAAAACAAGAAAAGAAATCTCCTCTATGTGACCCTGAGACAGGGAAAGGCGCAAGGGAACTGTCCTCAATGTAATGGAGTCAGACAACATAGTTCCATTAACAACACGGACAGGAATAGGCGCCTCTAACATGATAGAGGGAATATTGTGTCCCTTTACAAATCCTGAGGACACAAAAGTCCTGTCAGCTCCGGAATCCACAAAAGCCATAATAGGCCATGTATTCTCAGATAACGAGAGCTGACCTGGGATACAACACTTAGAGGGTGCAGAAGACGTCTCTAGTAACCCCCCTCTAATGGTTACTAGGCCAGGGAGTTTCCCTGACGACTAGGACACTTGTTGGCATAGTGCCCAGCCTGACGACATACGTAACATATAGGAGGACCAGACTTGCGTAGTCTGGAAGACGTATGACCTAACTCCATAGGAGTGGGAGATGTTTCAGATGCTGAGGAAGATGGTAGTGGACCCTCAACAACTGGAATAGCCCGATGCTTAGGGCGTGAGGAAGAGACCTCG
The DNA here is from genome assembly GCF_048569485.1 of Anomaloglossus baeobatrachus. Lineage (NCBI taxonomy): Eukaryota > Metazoa > Chordata > Amphibia > Anura > Aromobatidae > Anomaloglossus > Anomaloglossus baeobatrachus. The sequence continues at coordinate 222,537,645 of NC_134354.1, forward strand.
AGTCTACGTTCCTTATGGCGTACATCGATCCTCGTTGCTACTGTGATCAAGTCCTCCAGAGAAGCAGGGACTTCACGAGTAGCAAGAGCATCCTTGACATAGCCTGCCAACCCTCTCCAGAAGATAGGAATCAACACCTTCTCTGGCCAATCTAGTTCTGCCACCAGAGTTCTAAAAGCAATGGCATAAGAACTAGGGGATAACGAACCCTGAGATAGATCTAAGAGTCTCAGGGCCGCATCATGGGTAACCTGCGGACCCATGAATACCGCCTTAAGAGCATCAAGAAAGTCTTGATGTCTCAGAGTAACCACATCAGAGCGCTCCCATAGGGGAGTCGCCCATTCTAAGGCTTTGTCCTGAAGTAAGGAGATGATAAAGCCTACTCTGGACCTCTCCGTAGAGAAGCGAGAAGAGTTGATCTCTAGGTGTATCTGACACTGACTAATGAAACCACGACATGATCTGGCATCGCCAGAATATCTGTTTGGCAGAGCAAGTCGAGGATCATGTGCAGATGTCACCATGGTCTGAGGTTTATCCTCTATACTCTTGAGCCGTGACTCAAGTACTTGTATGTAACGGTGTAACTGCTGATATTCTGCCATAACTGCCAGACCCTTGGCTCAGTCCTAATGTTACGGGGGGCTGTCTGATAACCTAAAGGAGTATCAGACAGTCAGGGTCCACCGTGCAAAGACCCTGCTGCAGACTATGGCAGAGTGCAATACCTCTGTTAACTCACAGAAGGATATAATAAGTAAGTAAAGCAATTCCTCCCTTACTTGGAGGGTGTGTGGAATGATCTCTGTTAATAATCACAGAGACAAAGGCAATGTGTGCGAAATGGCACCTACCTAGGTCCGCTCTTCTAGTGGTGCAAAAGAGACGAACAGCAGCGTAAGCCGCACAAAGCTCCTACCTGCGTTCGCTCCACTAGTGTGCGAGGACACGAACCACTAGATATGGCACCTGCCTAGGTCCGCTCTTCTAGTGGTGCAAAAGAGACGAACAGCAGCGTAAGCCGCACAAAGCTCCTACCTCTGTTCGCTCCCATAGTGTGCGAGGATACGAACAACTGCCAGACGCAGTATAAGGAACGTTACCCTAGCGGCAACGTCCACCTACGAGTCGAACCACAAGGCCCAGCCAGACCATGTGCCTCAGGCACCTGCCTATGTCCGCTCCCCTAAGAGGTAAGGATACGGACAGCAGCCGAAGCTGTAAGGTATAAGAACGCTACCCTGCCGGTAGCGCTCACCTAGCATAGACAGAGGAATGCCTAGAGGAACGCGCACAGAGCGTCTACTCTTATGCATGAACCAAGAGGACTGAGCGCCATGCGGCATGTGTCAGGGTCTTATATAGACTCTGTGCCTCATCCAAGATGGAGGACACCAGAGCCAATCTGCTGCCAGAACGACAGGAGTGACGTCATGCTGGCCTATCACCGAGCACGGCATCACAAGCACATGACCAGCGACCAATCGGCATAGAAGGTGTCAGAGACATGTGACCTCGTGTCAGCGATGATGTCACCCGCACATGTGCAATGGCTCCAAGATAGGACTTAGTCTCCGGCGCTCGCACATGTGCAGTAGCAAGAAATCTGGACTTAGTCTCCAGCACTCGCACATGTGCAGTAGCAAGAAATCTGGACTTAGTCTCCAGCGCTCGCACATGTGCAGTAGTAAGAAATCTGGACTTAGTCTCCAGTGCTCGCAGCAACCGTAACAATGCCTGTAACTTTGCTGGATCGAGCGCTGTTAGCGCGGCTGTTTTATGAGAATGCCAGCAATGCTACAGCTGCAATGAGAGCCTTTCGTCGTTTGAAAGACCTTCACACGGGTAGCGGTCCAATGGCTGTCAATTCGCTGAGACAGATGATATATTTTGAGGCAACAAGGTTACTGAGTGTTCAGCCAGGGTGCAGGCGACGACCGGTAAGCAGAGAGGTTGTGCAGGACATTGCCACTGCCGTCGTGGAACAACCCTGCAGAGAACAGCAGTGCACGCAGTGTTTCTAGGAAATTGGGGCTCCCGTATAGCACAGTGTGGAAAGTTCTCCAAATGGTTTTGCAGGCATAACCATACAAAATTAGCCATCATTAACAACTCTTCCACGTGACAATGATGCCTGCATGACATTTGCATTCATGTTTTCATGACTGGAAGTAGATTCTAATTGGCCTTGGAATGTTCTGTGGTGCGTCAAAGCGTATTTTTACCTCAATGGAACGGTGAACATACAAAACTGTTGTATATGGGCTACGGAAAATTTGCATGTGGTCAAAGGGGTTCCACTGCATTTGCAAATTGTAACCGTTTGGTGTGGCTTCACCTCATCATTCATCCTCAGACCATTCTTTTACGAAGACATGAGGCCAACTAGGGTTGCTACCTGTTTCGTAACAGCAGCGAGATACCAGGCAATGCTAGAAACAACAGTGACAGAGGCTTCAGACGACCACCAACTCCAAAGCGGCAGAGGCTTTAGACAACCACCTTCATGCATGATGGAGCACCTCCTCACATCGCAAAACGTGTGAAGAACGTTCTGCATGCACATTTTCCTGATGACAGGAGTTTGAGCCGCTCCTTCCCTAACGCATAACTACCGCGTTAGCCGGATCTCAATCTTTGTGATTTCTGGTTGTGGTGACACTTGAAAGAGCGTGTTTATCGGGGAAATGTTGACACCCTGGCTGACCTCAAAGATTGCATCATTTTGAGCACATTTGTTTCCATTGAGCACATTTGTGATGTCATTGGTTGGAAATGGCAAAGTTAGCTGCCAGCAGCTTGATGCTTTGTATGACCAATTGCATTTAGCATAGCAAAACATTCCTCAGACAACAATTAATGACCTCCTTGATAGCATGCAAAGGTGTGTGAGTGTATTTCTGGTGGTCATTCTTAATACTGAAAAACATGTAGATATTTTGAAAATTTTATTCCATAAATTAATTTCCAGAGGGTTGTAATTTCTAAAATATGGTCACTTCAGGGGGTTTCTGCTGTTCTTGCACTTAGGGGCTCTGCAAATGAAGTTTGCAAACTATTTTGCCACATTCAGGAGAAATTGCATAAAACATTTTGGATCTGTTTTGACCTATTTACCTTGTGAAAATTTGAAACCTGGGACTACAAGAACATTTTAGTGGTAAAAATGTAATTAGTTTTTTCTTCACCGCCCAATAGTATTAAATTTAGTGACACACCTGTAGTGTCAAGATACTCACTGCATCTCTAGATGAATTTATTGAGGGATGTAGTTTGTAAACGGGGTCAATAATGGAGGGGCTCTGCTTTCATGGCATGTCAGGGGCTCTGCCAATGTGATATAGCATCTGCAAACCATTCTAAGTAAATCTGCACTCCAAAATGTCACTCATTCTCTTCTGAAATTTACACTGTGCCTCAAAACCACATATGGGTTATTGGCGAACTCAGAAGAAATTTTGTAACGTTTTCTCCTGTTACCCATTTTGAAAATTAAATCTTTGGGTAAAAACATTTTAGCGGCAAAATGCTAATTTTTATTATTCACAGCACAGTGTTATACAATTCCATAAATCACCTGAGGGTTAAAATTGCTCACTGTACCCCATGATAAATTCTACAGGTGTAGTTTCCACAATGGTTCTCTTGGGGGGATAATTTTGCTATTTTGGCATGTCATGGGATATTCAAATTTGATACTGCGTCTACAGTCTGTTACAGACAAAATAGCGCTCCTTCCCTTCTGTGTGCCCAAACAGTAGCTTTCCACCACATATGGAATATCTCTCTACTAAGGAAAAATTGCACAACAAATAGTATGGTGCACCTTCTCCTGTTACCCTTGAGAAAATGAAAAAAATTGAGATTAAAGCAACATTTTATTGGTAAAAATGTATTTTTCTCATTTTCATGGCTCAACTTTATAAAATTCTGTGGGTTCAAGGTGCTCTTGATACCTCTAGATAATCTTCTTGAAGAGTGTAGTTTCTAAAATGGGGTGAATTGTGTTTTTTTGAACTGTTTAGGCTCATCAGGAACTCTGCAAATGCCACATGATGTCCTTCCCTTGGTAAGCTCTGCCATGCGTCCAAACAGCAGTTTAGCACCATATATGGAGTATTACTGTGCTCAGGAGAAATTGCACAGTAAATTACCATTGTAAAAATGAAAAAATGTGGAGGTAAAGCAACATTTGTGAGGTTAAAAAAATAATTTTTTTCATCTTAATGGAGCAATGGTATAAAATTCTGTGAAGCACTTTGGGGTTCGAATTGTTCACCACACATCTAGATAAAGTCCTTGAGGGGTCTAGTTTAAAAAATGGGGTCACTTGTGGAGGGGTGCCACAGTCAGATCAATGCATCTGCTGCCGAGACACCCCATCCTGTGACCGTCCTGAGCTGTTCCACTGCTCCTTCAGTATGGCTGACCCTTCATCCTATGACCCCGCTCCACCACTACCACCTTGATAAGCCATATGTGGCTTGTAAGAGGCGCCCCCATTTTACCCCCAGTTTTGGGGGGTAAAAAGTGTGTCTTATAATCTGGAAAATACGGTATGTAAAATAAAGTACTTTCCTCTTTACCCCTCTACCTCCTCCCCCCTTATTTTCCCCATGTTTCCCTACACTTTCCACATTGGACTAACAAGTTTGACATTTGTACTTCTAAGCTCAATATATTGAAATGTGCTTTCCATATTGTTTTCTCGTAAAGTTAAAAGTTTCAATTAAAAAGATATTTAAAAAAAATACTATAATGCGCACAGCATAATTCATAAAATATTCATCTAGTATAGTCAGTAGCAAACTACTCAGCAGCCTGAGGAATAACTTATTCCATTCATTTAAAAAAACATGCAAACATATAAAGGATACATTAATAGTCTATGTGCAGTAAATGGAGGGTGCACCCTTCTAACATACAGATATAGAGCATCAAGAGGACAGCAGAGCTGAGTGACAATGATTGAAAGCTCAAATTGGCAGCTGCTTCATTCATGCAAAAGGGAGACACAGCCAGTTTGGTTAATTGAATACCAATTAGTAATGATTTACAGTACTAGGCAGAAAATGTCATCTATTTCTGGAGCAGACAGTTTAAAAAGACCATCTGAATGTATCCACATAAACATGTAGCAAATATATATTTGATAAAAAAAATTCTATCCTCTTTTTCTTTAAAGGGAAACTGGGACATGATTCATCACGGGCAGTATAAATCAAAGACTAGCTCCCTCATACAATCGAAGCTAGGACTAAACAATCACTTTGGCAGCAACACCTGTTGTGAGACCGGTTTGCTAGGTGTCTACTAGTGATGAGCGAGTACTAAAAAGCTCGGGTGCTCGAGGCTCGGGCCGAGCATCCCAAGATACTCGTGTACTCGGCCCGAGCACCGAGCCCAATGTTATCCTATGGGGGACCCGAGTATTATTCTGAAATGACCACCGGCAGCATGTAGAAACCATAAAACTGTAAATTAAAAAAAAAAACGTGCGTGTGTGTGTAAGCGTGCATATATATATACACGCGGAGTGGAGTGCGGGAGGGGCCGTAGCCGAGCGGGGAAGTGTCGGGCTAAAGGCACGGTCATGCTGTGAGGGCCGGCCAATCACTGCAATTCCACAACAGGGCTGTGGCATTGCAGTGGTCTGCCAGCCAATCCCTGCATAAGGGCTGGCTCTAAAAAGAGCGCCAACATGAAGACCACGAGTACAGCACGAGTATTGCGAGATTACTCGGTCCCCGCCGAGTAGCCCGAGTACAGTGATACTCGTGCGAGTACCGAGTAGTAACAAGCATACTCGCTCATCACTAGTGTCTACGCTACATCGCATTCCAATATCAAATGAATGAGGTTGCATTGACACTTCCACGGTACTGCACTGACAACAAGTTAGCCTACCCTGAGGATAGCAGTTAACCTAAATTGTACTTCAATATAGATGAAACACCTAGAAAACTTTTGTCCCACAATAGGGTTCACAACCAAGTCACCATGTAGTTCTGTAAAGGAATGGATAACTTTTTAGCACCTCCTCTAAAGATTTATTGTATAATGTATATTGACCGGTTATTTGGATGTGTTCAAATCTCATGTGGGCTGTTGCATTCTAGTAAGTCTATCACTGATGGTTAACAATTGGGCCAGCCCATGGTTTTGGAGCCAAAGTGGGTTTTAGAAAGTTAGTTCCTTTTTTAGATGCTTGTAATAAAGTTCTGAAGGAGATGGTTTTCTATTGCAAACCAGTAGTGATGGGCGAGCATTACAATGCTTAGGTGCTTGGTACTCGTGAAGGAAGGTACAGATGCTGGGCATTGAGGGCTCTACACTCCTTCGCCCAAGAGAGCAAGTGCTTGTAGACTGCTTTGGGCGGGGTATGCTACACTTACTTTACTCTTCAGGGTAGCGTCTTTCACCCTGAGGCTGGTCGCATCTTGGATATATTAGATAGACAAAGGACACTAGAGAATTCTTGCCAAAATAATTGTAAACCCTTTATTAATTCTTCCACCTGCATGACAAACATAGCCACACTTTTCCGATGCTGCTGCCGCTGTTTACTGAGATACTCCGTCTGACCAATCCCGCTTTATGGGACCTAGTACTCCACTTTCCACCTGTTCTTTTCTCTGCAGGTACCCATGGTCTGTAGGCTCCTTGGAGGATACTTTTGAGTTCCCCTATGGACCCAAGTTACAAGGTCACATCCTCACTCCAATAACCCCTTTGCAGAACTCCTCACTTACAGGCTTGTCTCTACAACCAACCCACAGGCCATCTGTTACTCCTCTCACCTTTGGTCTCAGATCCTACTGTGACCAGGAAGTATCTGATACTGCTGTATCTATTGTTAAAAAAGTCTACCTACATAACATTCATACACTTTACCTTACACTACATCCTACTTAACATTCTCCACTCTGCTACTCTAACAACCCATGTTCTACGCTACAGCTTATCTGCCTAATACACTTTACCACACATTGCTAACACATTAATAACATAACATAACAGATTGCTCTTTTAATTACCATATACACTGGAGATCAAAATTAGAGAACAATGTATGATCAGTTGCTTTTTTCAGAAAAAATGTAATCTACTTTGATGAACATTTGAAGGTTTTTTGTAAGGGGTACACCATGCCAATAGTGTTTTACAAAAGATCCAAAATTTATCCACATAAAACCTTTATTTTAATCAAAATATGATGATCATAATTGGAGAATAGCAATGACTAGCACAGGGAAAGATTATAAGTAAATTTTATGAAGGTAACAACTGTCAGCAATCAGTAGGAAGTGTACAGGGCTTTGCTTTGAATGACTTCAACACATCTGTGGCCAGCGTCGGACTGGCCCAGCGGAGCACTGGAGAATCCTCCGGTGAGCCCCCGGGGCCTCCACGCTTTATATGGTGTGGGGTACCACGGGCTTGTTACCGTGGGCTGGGTGGGCAGGGATGTTTAGCAGGCAGACTGGGCCCCCATGCTCTGATGAGCCCCTAGCCTTTCCATCATAAATTGCAGTGATCGCACAGAGTAATTTGTGTGATCTCTGCAGTTTCCGTGGTTTTAGCAGGACCTGTGGTGACATCACAGTCATGTGTCTCACCACAGGTCCTTTCAGTGTGTGAGTCATCAGGCCTGCACAAAATGAGGTGCGCACAGGAACTGCAGACTGCGCCTCTCATATTCAAATGTACGCGCGTCTTGTAGGCACGCGTTCATTTGAACAGTGTGGTGCCAGGACTGAGGCAGAGGAGTTCCTCAGCACCGTTCCGGCATCCGTCATCACCGGTGCCACACGGAAGAAGAAGACACGCATGCACCGGGTAAGGGCTTCTGCCTCCCTCTGCTGTGAGCCTCCCCTTACAGTGAGCCTCCCCCTTGCTGTGAGCTTCCCCCTCGCTGTGAGCCTCCCCCTTGCTGTGAGCCTCTCCTTTGCTGTGAGCCCCCCCTGCTGTGAGCCTCCCCTTGCTGTGAGCCTCCCCCTGCAGTGAGATTCCTGCCTCCCCCTGCTGTGAGCCTGCCGCTGCTGTGAGCCTCTTCCTGCAGTGAGCCTCCCCCTGCAGTAAGCCTCCTGCCTCCCCCTGCTGTAAGCCTCCCCATGCTGTGAGCCTCCTGCCTCCCCCTTGCTGTGAGCCTCCCCCTGCAGTGAGACTCCCTCTGAAGAGATACTCCCCTTGCTGGGAGCCTCCTACCTCCCCCTGCCTTGCTGTGAGCCTCCCCTTTGCTGTGAGCCTCAACCTGCAGTGAGCCTCTACCTGCAGTGAGTCTCCCCCTGCAGTGAGCATCACCTGCAGTGAGCCTCCTGCCTCCTGCTCCTATGAGCCTCCTGCCTCCCGCTGCTATGAGCTTCCTGCCTCCCGCTGCTGTGAGCCTCCTGCCTCCCGCTGCTGTGAGCCTCCTGCCTCCCGCTGCTGTGAGCCTCCTGCCTCCCGCTGCTGTGAGCCTCCTGCCTCCCGCTGCTGTGAGCCTCCTGCCTCCCACTGCTGTGAGCCTCCTGCCACTGTGCCACCCATGGTGTAGAAATTGGGGGAAAAGTGAGGAATGTGCTCTGGGAGTGATGAGCTATAGGTGACTGTGTTTTTTTTTCTCTATCAATAAAGGGAAGATTATTTCCAGTAAAGCTTAAATACTTCAATATTTAACCCCTCCCTGTCCTGTGACTATTACACTGCAGCAAATATGCTGAGTAATCACCTATTCTAAGACCATGTGCCCATGTTGGATATTTGGTCAATATTTTACCTCAGTATTTCTAGCCAAAACCAGGAGTGGCAAAATCAGACGAAAAGTCTAATAGAAACACCTCTGCATTTTTAACACACTTCTAGTATTGGCTTAGAATTACTGATGTAACAAACTGACCAAATACTGAGCGTGTGAACGTGGCCTAATGATAAGTGATAACTTATTCATCTGTGGGGACCAATTGCTCGACAAGCACCGATCGTGCAACTTTTATCCCCTTGAAAGTGGAGCTGATGTCCGACTCGTCCCCGGATCCATTCTTTCAATAAGTGATCACCTACCTAACCTGTGGACCGGTGATCACTTGTTTTCACCAAAGATCCCCCTTACTGCAAACTACTGTAACAGTACATCAGTTATTGTGTGTGCACAGGAGATGTACAGGAGCCGCCTGTGTTTCACAGTCAATGCTCCATTATAATGGGGATATTGGCTAACAAGTATTTGCATATCGCTTTCGGGTTGGCCCCAGGAGTCAACTCCTCTGATGGGCCCCAGACACCCCAGTCCGACGCTGTCTATGGCCACAGGACATCACTAGTCTCTCACACTTATCTGATGTGATTTTGGTCCACTCTTCCTCCTTAGTTCTATGACTTTTGTGGGTTTCTTAGCCATAACTTTGTCACCAAGGATTTTCCAGAGGTTTTCTATTGGGTTTAGATCAGGACTCTGGGCTGGCCATTTCATTGTCTCAATGTTTTTTGTTTCCAAGAACTGCTTTACCCGTTTTTCTGTGTGTCATGGGGCATTGTCCTGCATGAAAATTGCTGGCTGCTTGAGTAATGAAAGCAAGTAAGGAACCATATGTTGTGGAAGAAGGTTCTGATACACACTTGCATTCACTCTGCTATGTAGCTGTATGAGATGTCCAACTCCTGCTGCAGAAAACATTTTCCAAACCATGACACTTCCTCCACCACCTTTCACTGACTTCTTAACACACTTATATTCTTTCCTGTATAATGACTTGTATATAAAAAAAAATTAACTGGAGAGATAAACTGCCTTCTCCAATCCTTAAGGCTGCTTTACATGCAGCGACATCGCTAGTAATGTCGCTCGTGAAAGCACCCGCCCCCGTCGTTTGTGCATCATGGGCAAATCACTGCCCATGGTGCACAATATTGCTAGGCCTCCATCACACATACTTACCTTCCTAGCGACGTCACTGTGGCCGGCAAACTGCCTCTTTTCTAAGGAGGCGGTTTGTGCGGCGTCACAGCAACGTCACATGGCAGGCATCCAATCGAAGCGGAGGGGTGGAGACCAGCCGCATTATTGAAACGCCTACCTCGTTGCCGGAGGATGCAGGTAAGCTGTTGTTCGTCATTCCCGGGGTGTCACACGTAGCGATGTGTGCTGCATCAGAAATGACGAACAACCTACGTCCAAAATGACCAACGAGATCTTTAAAATGAACGACGTGTCAACGATCAACGATTAGGTGAGTATTTTTGATCGTTAGCACTCACTCGGAGCTGTTATACGCAACGACGTCGCTAACGACGCCGGATGTGCGTTACGAATTCCGTGACCCCGACGACATATTGTTAGCGATATCGTTGTGTAAATGGGCCTTTAGGCCATGTTCACAAATAGTGCTATTACTACAATTTTGCACTCTCATTGCTTTCAATGGTCAAAAAATACTGGAAAAAACGCTGCAGGAATGATGAAAGCATTTACACGCTTTTTCTTTCAAAAATGCAGCATTTTTCCATTTTAGTAAGGAAAAAAAGGAATTGTGTACATGAAATATCTATATTTTTTACCAATTTGCAAGTGTTAAGGGGGCCATAAATTTACAGTGATGCAATCTAATTGTGCATCTACCTTAACCCCGTCTGCATCCAAATCATGACTCATTTGTTAGTAGCATGCATACTATTCTTCCATACAGACCAGAGAAATGACACGGATCTGCATACAAGATATGATTGGTTTAATTACGGAAGTAGACAAACATTTAAAAGGAATCAGTTGGCTGGGGGCCAATAATACGTAACACGTCTCCTATTGGGTAAACTATCATAGAGCTTATTCTGTGATATACAATATACTGTAATGTACAATGCATTTCCTCATTTATATTAAGCTATGTCAGCATGATTCACTTGTCACATGAAAGTCCAGACTGTCTGGCGAGTCATATGATGTCTGAATGCAGATATAGGTGTGGTACACAGTTCAAGTACTTATCTTAAATCCTGGTTTTTGAATATCTTCATATAACTCTTATATACTCTTAATACTCATAATCCTTGTCCATAAGACAAGGAGTGGGACTACTAAACTGGTGAAGCCTATGCAAGGCCTATCAAAAAATTGAAAGCAGGGATTGCAATACACCCTTGAATACATGTAAAGGATAATCTCAGAATACATTTTTCCCCAATTAGCAGGATTTGGACTTTAAGACTGGTAAAGTGTATGCACTATGTGCAAGGTTAATGAAAAATTATAAGGGGAAAAATCAATACACCCTTGAAAAAACGTGGAGTAGGGCTTCTGAAAACATTTACATTTCAGAGTGGACCTTTTTTGGCCAACAACCAGGAGTTCCGGAAGCACTACTCAGAATGCCAGTGGCACAACAAGGACCTTCAGACATCTCACTCCAGTTTCGCTCCAACTAAGATGGGCAGCAGTTCCTCCTGTGCTGGCTCAGTGCATCAGAAAGCCCCAAGGCATCAAGTAGATTGAAGTAGTGGTTTTCAAACTGTTTTTTATCTCCTTGGATACCTTTGCCAATGAAAATGTATGAACCATGTAGGGGAAACTTCTCCAACACATTCGGGAGGAACGAACACCACAAGTCCTAAGTCCATTTATTCACACAAGAGGTAAATGTGGGCCTTTCTCCTGTTGTATGAATGCATCTTTCTTTTCTTCACATTCAATTGAGATATATGTGACACTTAAACCTTAAGATTAGAATGACCAGATCCATATTATACTTGTTACATAAACTTTTTTACTATGGTCCCCAACATTACTATAAACCTACAATCGACTCATGTTACATATAAAGAAAAATAATCTCCAAGTGGATTTATTATATCACATTATTAATAGAAAAATTATTTTTTTATGGATACACAAGTGCAGATAGTGCTATATAAAAACAAACTGTACGTTTAAGGTGAACAACACACAGGGCAGTGTGACCTAGGATCCACACATGGCAAATTCATTAGACCAATATTATTCATACATATGGTGGAAAATTGTTCAACACCCATAGAGCAACATAATTATATATACACACAGTAATATACAGTATTTGGGTCAATAAATTTACAAATAAATAATTAGATAAAGTGCTTGTTTATAGTGCTTCATTACCAGTCTCATGTACTGTCATATTGCACATTTATCATATTGCACACATCCCAAATGTTATTCAAAATTGTTATCATAGATCATCCACAATCACAATTGTGTGTATATATTACACATAAAATAGCCCAATTTCTAAACTGGTGCTCAGATCCTGAATACACTCTCCAAAATTCCACTGTTAAACATAAAGATGGCTCATTATAACAGATTCAGTGGGTAGAATACAGTGTATATGGGCAATCTCAATCAGCCCAGCAGTATCCCCATTCAACCTGCTATTAAAAACAATATGGGGAATCTCACCCCTCAAGATAAACACCTGATGTTGCCATGCCCGGTCTCTGGTCACACCGCCCCGCACCCCAACGTGTTTCGTCGCGACACTTGCAGGCATCAATTACTGCTCCTTCCTTGTTTAAGTTGATTCCATGGGTTTTTAGTGCCACAGGGGTCACAATAACAATTTTTAGAGGGCAATCAGCCAGACCTTACTTGATGTTTTTTTGAGGGCCAGCAACCAGCCCTTGGTACTTGTTCCCTAGCTGCCACTTTTAATCTCGGTGTGCTGTCCCCGCCTTACACCAGCACATGTCCCATACCGTCACCTGTGCCCTCACCAAAGCAGTCACTGGGAAGGTCCACTTAACCAATGACACATGGACAAGTGCTCGTGGCCAGAGATGCTGCAGTGCTTTATGGCACACTGGGTAAACCTTGTGGAGGCTGGGACAGAGTCAGGCCCTGGTTCGGCATACATGCTACTGATGCCGAGGATAGAGGGCTTTAGCTCCCTGCGAGTTTTCCCAGCCTCCTACATCAGTAGCTGTACCCCGCCTCCTCCTCTTCCACCATCTGTGAGTCGTTATCTACAAGTATGTCCTCCATATAATTCACAAGCTGTAAGCACTGCAGCACTTGCTGAAGCAGCAGCAGGGTATGGTGAAACTACTTAGGTGAAAAACAGCACACTGCCACAGGGTTGAAAGTTATAACAGACCAGACAGAACCGTGACTCTCGCTGATTAACCCACAACCAGGCATGATCGTGTGCGATAATGGCCATAACGTGGTGGTGAATCTGAAGCTTATCAGGCTGCATATGTACCTGGCCTAGCCATTGTTGCTCACCTTGGTGGTTCAGTGCTTTCTGAAAACATACCCAGATTTGCCTGAGCTACTTGTAAAGGTACGCTGCATGTGCAGCTCAATTCTGTCTTACAGCCTTTCCTGTGACCCTCACGTTATACACATTTTGACCTACACTAACTACTGGTTCTTCACCCTTCTCGACCAACTCTAAAAGGAGAACTTTCCATCTCTCCTTCCTGAGGGGGAGGGGCTAGTAAAATGGTACAATAACAGAAGGCCCTAGTTGAACAATTTGCACAAAAATTTACCATCTGACAATTCAGTCGGCAGAGGTTATAGTTCCTTGGGCAACTAAGAAAGAGAGATGAGGGAGACACACTAGGTCCCACAGAGGCAAGGGAACACAATCAAAGGATAGGGAAAGTTTCATTAGATCCTCCCAGCACCCAAGCCTTGATGTGAGGTGTATTCTGTCAAGGAGGGAAACGTTTCTGAAGATGATGAAGGAGAACCTAGCCGACCACACCAGGGTGCTCTGTGATTCCTCTGTGCCATGCAAATATTTATTAACCATGCTGGACACAAGGCATGAACTGGCACCTCTATGCCTTGAAGGTGAATGATTATGATAATCAGCATAACCGTTTTGCTTATTTCTCCACTCAAACGCTCACTGCTCAAAATGAAAGAGTAAGCTATGCATGTGGACCTTATGTAGATGAAGAAAGTACAGTACACTGCGTGCTATGTGCTTACATTTCCTGACTGCTTATCCTGGAAATGTTGTTATTTAGGCTTGCAGAATAAAAATTGTATAGGGGCTATAGCCCCTATTAAAAAATTTAAAATCTACATCTGCGTTATGCAGAGAATGTTTCTTCATAAATACTTGGAAGGTGTGCCGGTTGCTAGATCACCAAGTGGGTGTGTGTAATGTATCTACTGCTGTTTTTGCATGCAGCCACCTCCTTCTTTCTTGATTGACAGGGCTGATTAGCACAGAGTGAGTATGAGCACTCTGTGCACAGAGGAAAGAGCAGTGTGCATGTATGGTCTAGACCTCAGACAATAAATACATGAAGAGTATTCTATAGGATCTTCCATTCTGTCAATCAAAAGAGAGGGAGACAGCCACATAAAAATACCAGTGGTAGGAAAGGTTTATTGAGCCTCTCTGCTATGCAAGGGTACACCTTCACAACCAACCAAGGAAATGCACTGGATAAATATATTTAGTTCACAAAATGTTTATTAGAGATTAAAAATTAATAGGGATGATTGAATACCAAAATATTCGACTTCGCGAATATCCGACGAATAGGTCGCCACTATTCGACTATTCGCAAATATTCGATGCACAATGTAAGTCTATGGGAAACCCAAATAATTTCACATTGGACCTAACGGCGAGCTGTGGTGACTAAGGAAAAGGCTGAAATGGATGGGAAAAGGCAGAAACAGTATGGGCACAGCGTGTAGAAGATGCGTGACTGCATTTCTGGTGTCTTGGAATAACATGCTCAAAGCAGCACGCGGCTTTAACGTAGTCGCCAGAACAGCTCTCAAACCAAAGTAAAAGAGGGGAAATTGATAAGAAACAGTTTGTAGTGCCTAATCACTTTAAGGGTATGTGCGCACATTGCGTTCTGGCGAGACGAATAAAAAGCAGCGTTTTGTCACTGCATGTGCATTTCAAAAAGCATCCAAAACGCTGCATTTTAGATGCATTTTGAATGCATTTTGGATGCATTATTGACAGTGCGGTCACACTCGGCTCTGCTACATCCCCATAGAGCATGGCTGACTGCGAGACAGAGCCGCACGATCAGAATGAACTCGGATGAACTTCACCCGACTTCATTGTCATCGCATGGCTCTGTCTGTGTGCCACGGCCTGATTTGCGATCGCAGGTGAAGGACTCACCGATGACCGCATATCCCCTGAGTGACTGAAGTGAGCCGTGCAATCAGCGGTGCCATCACTCAGGTTACCCACTGCCACCGCTCTCAGGTGGAAGACTCCAGCTGGCCACGGGTAACCTGCGTGATGGCACCGCTGATCGCACGGCTCACTTCAGTTGCTGCATGGAGCTCACAGTGAGCGGTGGTGTTCTACGGCCGCTCCTTTTAGCTTCATGTAGTAGAGCTGAAAGCGTCGTGGGACCTCATGGGGATTACGCCGGATCTGGAGGGGTGTTTGGAGATTTTAATGAAATGGTGAAAGAGGGGTGTTTTTTTTTTGTCTTATATTCCAAATAAAGGATTTTTTTCGGGTATATGTGTTTATTTACTTTCACTTACAGGTTAATCATGGGGGGGTCTCATAGATGCCTGCCATGATTGACCTAGGACTTAGTGGCAGCTATGGACTGCCATTAACTCCTTTAGTACCCCGAATGCCACCGCGCCAGGGCAATTCGGGATGAGAAGGGTAGAGTCCTGGGACTGTCGTATCTAATGGATGCGGCAATTCTGGGCGGCTGCTGGCTGATATTTTTAGGCTGGAGGGCTCCCCATAATGTGGGGCTCCCCAGCCTGAGAATACCACCTTTCAGCCGTGTGGCTTTACCTTGGCTGGTATCAAAATTGGGGGGACCGCACGCCATTTTTTTTAAATTTCTTATTTATTTATTTTACTCCACTACATAGACCTACCCACCGGCGACTGTGATTAGTTGTAGTGAGACAGCTGTCACTCAGTGTGGGGGCTCGTCAATACGAGATGGAATAATGAGGGGCCGGCATTTTCTAAAGCAGGAGAAGCCGCTGGAGCTTTGTGACAGCTGTGCAGTGCTGCGCTGGTGATCGGTCAGTTATCGATGGGAGTATGAGAGGGGGGAAGAGAGGGAGAGACTGAAAGACCTGCATTCTGTTTGTCAAAAAAGCATGCAGAACGCAACAAAAATGCAGTGTACGCGCACTAACAAAGCACTGCACTAACACTGGTCTTATAGCTGGGTCCGCATTCACTGTTTTGCAGCCTGGTGATTTATGGAGCTGATAGCAGCTACAGACTACTGTCTTCAGCCCTTAGAAGGACTATTTAGGAGTTTGCAGCATGAACGCTATCACTGCACTGTCACTGGCCCTATAGCTGGGTCCGCATTCACAGATTTGCGGTCTGGCAATTTATAGACCTGCTAGCAGCTACTGGACACTGTCTTCAGCCCTTAGAAGGACTATTTATTAGTTGGATCTACGAACACTCCCCCGCACACAATACAGTCTATCTACACCGCCAGCTCCCCAATGACTGCATGTTCACAAAATAGCCGCTGGCTTATATAGCCCCTATGACGCAGTGCGACCAATCACAGTAACATCACATTACTGTAAGGGCAAGCAACGTCAGATGTGCTCATTGGCTGGAAGACAGGCGCCAGGAAGTCAGAAATGAAACTGAAATTATCTGAGCGGATGCTGTTTTATTCGTCGGATACTGAATGGTGCGAATAGCCTGCTATCAGTCGGATACTGAATAGTGGCGAATACATTCGCTCATCCCTAAAAATTAATTAAAATATCATACAACGAAGATATTAGAATGGAGAGAGTATACAAGTGAAAAAATTCCCTCGGTTAGTCCCATTAAAATTCATTACATTGTTAATGTGATATACATAATATAGAGGAAATAATTTAGTCCATATAAGTAATTGGTATAGCGTCAAATTCAATCATGTAAGGGATCAGGTCTAATTCATTATGAATATAAATATTAAATAAATAAATTGATAATTATATCGTGCTGTAGATTAGTATTATAATACCGGATAGAACCCCATATCAATTGTATACAGTTGTTTAAAGGGATTATTCAGATTATGAATAAGAAGATCTATGCAATGTATTATTCTATATAAAATGGGTCTTGTCAGGTGAAATTAAATATAATTTCATATAACAATAAAGTGCAAAGTGCTAATATTCAGTATAAAATTGCTATAAAAAGATACACATACAGACCATACAGGATTAGAGAATACATTGTGTATGACATAAGCCAGAATAATCAAATGAATAGTAAATATTTAACATCACTAAAGATTGCCGTAAGGTTTTAGTACATACCAGGGACCCCAGGGAAGCTCCCAAAGTGCGTTTCACTGTCTTTCTTAAGGGAAAACTAAAATGACCAAGTGGGTGTGTGTAATGTACCTGCTACTGGTTTTTGCATGCAGCCGCCTCCCCCTTTCTTGATTGGCAGGGCTGACTTGCACAGAGTGAGTATCAGCACTCTGTGCAGAGACGAAAGAGCAGTGTGGATGTATGGTCTAGACCCCAGGCAATAAGTACATGAAGAGCATTCTACAGGATCTTCCCTTCTGTCAATCAAAAGAGAGGGAGAGAGCTGCATGCAAATACCAGTGGGAGGAAAGATTTACTGAGCCTCTCTGCTATGCAAGGGTACACCTTCATTAGCATTTGTAAAAAAAAAAGTGGATATTCTGGATTTTCAATTTTCAAAGCAAATGGACGGTTTTATAAGGGCTATACACCCTATAGTAGAATCTGTTTAGTTTAATATTAAGTTCTGGGTGACAGACTCAATTTAATATAGATACTTAGAAATATGTTTAGCTATATACTTGTATAAATAAAATATAAGGCGCTGCAACAAAATCCACTAAGCTCCATCATTTATTTAAGATCATTTAAGAGATGAACACTCATCAGGGATATTTGTGATTTAAGGAAGCCTTGCTTGACATTTGGTTATTGACATTTTAAACTGTTACTGATGGATAAGTCAGCTGGAAAGGTACCTTGAATTGACATTGAGAAGAATAAGTCAACCATAAGTGAACTTGTAGACTGACAATTTGGTGTTCTATATGGAATTTTTAAGGAGGGTTAATCCAGGTTGTAAACAAATGCTGTTTAAGCAATATTGAATTAATGATTGTCCATAAGCCAAAGGGATTGAAAGAGTATAGCTGAATAAACTGCCAAGGTCATTTACTGAAGAAATTAAATCTGAAAACCTTAACTGCGAAAAAAATCAGGAAAATAAAAGAAACATCATTAAAATAAAACAGAAATGAATAAACAAATCCCCAATTATAATGCATATTTATTGGAGAAATAGAAATTGAAATTTTAGCCATGTCTATGACACTTGCTGGCAGAAGAATTTTAAATAAGTTAATAATACCTTAACCCCTTCACGAACTTTGACGTACATGGTATTAGTAAAAAGTCAGCTCAGGGTGCAAAAAATAAGCCCTTACACTGAAAAAAAAAAATACATAAGTTTGATATCTGCACTAGTGTACCGACCTGGAGATTCATATTGGCAGATCAGTTTTCCTTATAGTAAACACGGTAAGTAAAGAAAAACTTACAATGTGGAATTGCACTTATTTTACAATTTTAGTGCAGTTGGAGGTTTTTTTCCTGCTTTTCAGTGCATGACATGTTAAAATGAATGATGTCATTCAAAAATACAACTTGTCTCACAAAAAACAAGCCATCATTTGGCTATATGGACAAGGGCAATAGGTAAGAGCATGGCAAAGTGCCAGAATTTACGCATTTGACGGATGCACCACATCTGAGCACGTTACAGGCTACTCTTTTTAGGCTGGGAAGGGCCAAATAATCATGGGCCTTCACAATCTATTAAAAGCAGCCTCCAGCTGTCTGCTTTACCTTGGATAGTTATCACAATAGGCGGTACTCTTTTTTTTTTTTTTTTTAATTATGTAAATAAAAAATGTTAAAAAAGGGAATGGGTATCCTTTATTTTTGACAACCAGACAAGACAAAGCAGTCAGCTGAGGGCTGCAGCCCTTAGCTGTCTGCTTTACCTATGCTGGCTGTCAAAAATAAGCAGGACTCCACATCTTTTTTTTTAATATATTGTTCACAGCAGAGTACATGCATCTTCCCCATGCTATAAAGTTTGTTGATTGTCTGCACTGCATCCTTTCAGTAAACTTTATTAGTATATGAACAGTACCTAAGCTCAGACACACTTTTTTTTTAAAAGTCCGTGTTCGTGTTCGAGCCACCAACACCCTGTGTCTGGTATGAACCCCAAACTTTGCTCTTCAGATTCGCTCATCCCTAATCATGAATCCTTCCCGACTGATCAATGTCTTCACAGCAAATGATCTAGGTCCTGATACAAACCTTGGCCCTGATTCATCTTTTGTGTTTTTTCAAATCACATTTCTTTTTTGTTTTGTGGTATTTGCTGACATTTGATGCGCCAAATAAATCAAAATAACACGCATGATTCATGGATTTAGCATAGACTTAAACATGGACTTTTTCCTGTCATGTATAATTTTTACGGCATTTTGAACAAAAATTCGCAACTTTTTCAAAATGTCCCAAAAAGATACAACTTTTTGATTAAGTGTAGGCTATAAGGTAGTACAGTTCGCCAAATGTTTAAAAATGTGCAATTGATGAATAAGAGGAAAACATCTGGAATTGCTAGACCTCACACACAAAGCGAAAAAAATTAACAAACAGGTGAACACATATGAAACAAATTTAAAAAAGGCGCAAATTGAAAAATGAATTATTAACAAATAAAATAAAGGCACAAAACACTGAAAACTCGACAAAAAGGTACAAAGCAAATGATAAATCGGTACCTTTGCATTAGATCTATAGGTTTATAAGGTTCAAGCTTCTTTTCAATACAAAATGTTCCAGATATTACGGTAATATGCTCACTGCATTAAATGTTGTGGGCCTCGTTGTAGAGGATAAATCATCTTAATGTAAGTCCTATGTTTGAGTTCAAGCCCCAATAGTGATTTCTGTTGTTGGACTCAGAGTACTCAGTTACAGTACGTACTTGACTAGGGGAAGATTTCGCAAAAAAAGAAGAGATCTATTCAAGAATACAGTAAATGAAAACCACAATAAGTCCGGATAACCTATGATATTTTGCACTATACCATGTGCATCATGAGTGTAGACTCTAATAATAATAATAATAATAATAATAATAATAATAATAATAAAAGATAAAAAATCACAAGGTGCCACCAAAATTAGACTTAGTAACAAACTTCTTGTAAAAAGAGAAATATCAACAAAAAAGCGTCAGCTACTAGTCATGATCCCTATGATATCTGTCTTTTTATGTTTTTTTTAAAATCCTCACTTTTAAATTATACCATATCTAATATATTTCCTCTTGCTCCAGCAGTTGACATAATAATCTCATCTGGTCTTCAGTGCAGAATTTAGTATCCCAGGTAACTTTATTCTGGAAATCATGACAGTAGCGTGTCTAGAAGTTCTATATCTTTTTAATCAGTTAGTTTTTCTTAACATTTTTTAAAAAGAAGGCTACAGTTTAAAATATATATACAGTATATATAAAATCAGTGGTGTACCATGAATGGTGGTAAACCACGGGGTCTGCTAGGGAGCCCACGAAACAGGGGAGTCCGGTGCCAGCACCAGTAAGAGGCCCCCTCATTACTCGGCATCACACTTTCAACTGTATCAACATCGCAAATGCCGAACAGTTGAAATTGATAGAAGAGGGAGCCATCTGCTCCCTCCTCCATCATTCTTCCTCTGTGTCCGGGCTCTGACATCTCAGTAGTGTGCATGATAACATCACTATATCATGCCCACTCCGGTAAGATGTGCAGCACTTCAGACTTCACGTTGCAAAGACCTGCACAGAGAGGGAACGAGGAGAGGTTAGCTTTTTTTTTTCTTCAAATCAATGAGTACACTGTGGGGACCATTTTACTGATTGCAGCACTGGAAGGCAATGTTGGGCACATTATACTGTATGACACGCACCGTGAGGCACATTATACCATATGGAAGGCTACATGGGGGCCATTATGCTGTATGGAAGGCTATGTAGATCCCATTATACCATATGGAAGGAAATGTTGGGCCCATAATATTGTATTGAAGTCAATGTGGGGCCCATTATACTGTATGGAAGGCAATGTGGGGTGCATTAAACTGTACGGAAGGCAATGTGTGGTGTATTATACCATATGGAGAGCAATATGGGGTACATTATACCATACTGAAGACAATGTGAGGGTCATTATGCAGTAAGAAAGGGAATGAGGCGCAGTTACCATATGGAGAGAAATGTTGGTGCATTATGCCATGTGGAGGGCACTGTTAAGTGCATGACACCATATGGAAGGCTATGTGGGGCACATTATACTATATGGAAGGTTCTGTGGGTTGTATTATACCATATGGAAGACAATGTGAGGTTGATAATGCAGTATGAAGGGCAATATAATACGCATTATATCATATGGAGGGCACTGTTAGGTGTATGATACCATATGGAAGTCTATATGGGCCCATTACACTACATGGAAGGCTCTGTGGGGCCCACTACATTACATGGAAAGTATATGGTGCTGATTATACTATATGGAAGGCTATGTGGGGCCCAATATACAATTTGTAAGGCTATGTGGAGGCCATTATATTATTTGGAGGGCTATGTGGGGGACAGTATACTACACTGAGAGCAATGTGGAGGCCATTATACTATATGAAGGGCTATGTGGGGGCAATTGTACTGTTTGGAGGGTTATGTGTGGCCATTATACTAATTGCAGTGCTATGTGAGAGCTCTAATTGTTTATGGAGGGCTATGTTGCGGCCAATATACTGTTTGGAGGATTACTGGGGCCATTATACTGCTGCAATCAATTATACAGTGTGAAGGTTTGCGTGGAGTTCATCATACTGTTTGGAGAGCTGTGTAGGAGCTATTATGCTATTTGGAGGGCTGTTTGGGGGCCATTATTTTGTTTTGATGGCTGTTTGGGGGGGCATTATGCTGTTTGGAGGACTGAGTAGGGGCAATTATATTGTTGAAAGGGCTAGTGGGGGCCAATATATTGTTTGCCTGGCTAGCGGGGTCCATCAGGCAATGTGGAGGGCTGTGTTGTTGCCATCATACTGTGTGGGAGATTGTGTTGGTGCCATCATACTGTGTGGAGGAAGGTGTTGGGGTTATCATACTGTATGGAGAGCCTTACACTGTATGGATACTTCATGGGGGAAATGGAAGGAGTAATTAGGGGCTTAAATGGGAGGAAAATTACTTTGTAAGGCCCTGTGCGCACTGGAAAATGGAATTTTCTTAAAATTCCGCAGGGTCTGAAAGATTACCGCACCCGCGGTAAAAAAAGCGGCAAACCGCACCCAAAAACCGCATGCGGTTTGCTGCGGTTTTACCGCGGTATTGTTCGTGGTATTGCCGCGGTTTTGCTGCATGCGGGTTGGTACATGTGTTTTATTGCATTCAATGCAATAAAGGACATTGAAAAAAAAAAAAAATAATGATTTCCTTCTGAGATAGATAGTAGATAGATAAATAGACAAATAGAAGAATAGATAGCGGGATAGATAGATAGGGGACAGATCGCTGCATTTCTCCCGAGCGGTAGTGAGTTCACATTACCGGCCGTGGGAAATGCCCTGTGGTTACCTCTGCTGTCTCGCTGCGAGGCTGCATTCAGCAGTGTGTCAGTGTCAGTCGCGGCTGGGAGGGGGTTAATAAAAGGGTGAACGAGGAGGCTTATTTGTGTTTTATTTAAAATAAAGGATTTTTCGGTGTCTGTTTTTTCACTTTACTTACGGGTTGATCATGTCAGCTGTCACATAGACGCTGCCATGATCAAGCCTGGACTTAGTGGCGGCGATCCGCCACCATTAACTCCTTATTACCCTGATTTGCCACTGCATCACGGCAACAGGAAGAGCCGGGGACACTCCGGTACTGCCGCATAATGGATGCGACAGTCCCGGGGCAGCGGCGGGCTGATATTCTCGGCTGCGGGATGGGGGGCATTAACCCTGCACCTCGCCCTCCCCAGCCTGAGAATACCGGGCCACGGCTGTGTGCTTACCTCGGCTGGACGGTAAAAATACAGCGGATCCCACGTGTTTTTTTTTTCTATATTTCCGTTTGATTTGTATGTGTATTCTATATGTCTGTGTCTGTGTGTGAGTGCGATCTGTGTGTATTGTGTCTGTGATCTCTGTGTGTTTACTCTCTGCTCCGCTTCCTCTTCCTGTCATAATGACATCACTTCCTTGCAAACCGCAGGGCAGTGCTGAACATTACCGCAGGTAAACCGCGAAATACCGGAGGGAATAACGCAGGAAAATGCAATGAACCGCACAGAATTTGCTGCCTGCGTTATTCCCTGTGGGATTTCACGTTTACATTGCAGTCAATGGAGTGAAATGCCGCAGCGACGTGCGGAAAAGAAGTGACATGCAATTGTTTTTGCTGCGGGAATCCCGCAGCAAAACATGCAGCTGTCAAAATCTGCATAGTGCGCACAGCATTTTTTTTTTCCCATAGGTTTTGCTGGTGATTCACTGCAGAGATGTTATGAACATTTTCTGCAGCAAAACTGCAGAAAATCCGCAGCAAAAACTGGCAAGTGCGCACAGGGCCTAATAATAATATTTGGTATGGTCACAGAAGAGCATGTCTCACAACTTTGCAACCCTTATTTTGTTTTTATGGGAGGCAATTAGTACCTCTGCTATGGGGCCTCATGATTGCTATGTATGCCCTTGAACAAATCCTAAATCACCTCTACCTCAAATATAGTATTGGAATTTTACACAGAATAAAAAATTGTAATACCGTAAATACTGTATATCTCAAACATAGAAATCAATAAATTAAATATTTTAAAATTAATTTACCATTCAAATATCCTATGTGCTTCTTTATGGTCATAAACGAAAGAATAGGAAGCATATAGTTCAATGGTGACTTAAAGGAGGAAAAAGCTTTGTCTACTACTTTAGTTTAAATAGAAATCAATACAGCTGCCAGCTTATAAATCATAACTGCACTATAAGACAGGCAAGTGTGCGGAAAGACGTTTTAGATTTTCTTTTAATTAAAAATGAACATTTTATTTTTTTGACTGTTCAATGACGCAACACTTTTTTTTTCCCGGAAACCCATAACATTTTTATTTTTATTTTTACATGGCATTCACTGTACAGGAGCTTGTTTGCAGGTTGACTTGAAATTTTTAACCCCTTAAGATATGGTTTATTTACGATTTTATCTATTCTCTCTTTTTTCTTTGCATTCCAAAAGTTATTTTTTTATCCTTGTACTCCTATGAGAGTCTGTTTTTTCCCAAACGTGATGTAGTATGGAATGCCACCATATTGGATGCATATATCTTACTAATAAACTTTTATTAACTGTTTATGGAGAGAATGATTAAAAGAGCAATTCTGCCATAATTCTGTCCTGAACGTACACTAGTACAGGAGGAATCAGCTGCCGGGGAAGGAAAAAGCCCAGCACTGAAGCTGGGACAGGTGAATAACAAATGTATACTGTATGTATTAAGCGAGGCCACATATGTTTAGTTGTCATGTGACTGCTTGTATGCAAATCACATATCTGTGGTTTCTTTCCGCCTGCACCAGCTCTCACGCGCTGTGATTGTTCACGTCTGCGGTCATTTAATTACAAACTTTGACAACTCCTTCAATGCTCTTAAAATAAATACAAATGTAATAACAATTAACTTGTCAGACGGCATAATTCATGTTATTATTAATGTAGCCATGTATCACCTAATCTTACAAGTTATAAATTGTTACATGTGTACAGGATCAGAGCCAATCACAGCAAAAGAATTTATGACCTGAAGCACTATCAGTAAATAAATACATTACCAGATGCACCAGCAGTACAGAAATATATCATTAGAACCCTCATCAGTATAGAAGCAAAGCACAAAAACCCTCATCAGTACATAAATACAGCACCAAGACAACCACCACACAATGGTGAGCAAAAGAGTAACAATGTTTTGAACTTTTTATTTTCAGGCTCCATATCTTACTATTGACTACATCTTTGCGTGTGAGACTACCTTAATTTTATAGACAATCACCTTGACTATCTCATATATAAATGTGACTTCTAACTATTTAGCATATGATTAGTTATGCGGTTTCTTGTCATGTTACTGTATTGTCACCGTTTTGCTCCTGATGTTTAATTTTTTTTTCTTTTTTTATACTATAAATTACAACCTGTTCTCACATTCCCTAATAGCTCAGTGTGTTATTAAGTTGATTCCCAAGCAAAAAGTCACTGATTCAAATCAAGGAGCAGCCACAATTTCCCAAGAAAGGAGAAATGGCATCTTCTAGCTCATCGATAGAGATATATTATTTTTGTGCCTTATGTCCTTATGTAGGGAGCCGAGCTCCTGAAACGCGTAGACTCAAGCTACAATAAAGGAACATTAAATATCTTCCCGTCCTTGTGCCTGGTGAATAGCGCGGCAGAAAACCCCTTCTCCATTATTACTCTCTGTTATCTACCACGGGGGCTGCAGCAGAATTCAATTAAATACCACATGCCTATATAGGAGTTGTGACTGGCACAACTCTTTGAGGACAGTGCAAATCTTCCACTTCTCTTGGTATATATCGGGTAAGACCCTATTGCTATTTCTATTTCCACAGTTTTTTCTAAGGATGACAAACATGACATAGGAGGTGGCTTGTATACTTCATAATAGCAAGATCACAGATGTTCATGTAAGCACTGTGCGATGCCTGTTACACAAGTCTGTAATGGTGGCCCAATAAAAGATGAAGAATCCTCGACTACAATATCTTCATAAGAAGCTTCGACTGTAGTTTGCAAAAAAACACAAAAAGTAGACATTAGACGATTTGAAATGGTTGATTTGGAGTAATGAAATAAAAGTCCATAGATTGGGCTCTGATGGGTACAAATGGGTCTGTAAGAAACAAGGGGAAAAGGGGGCCAACGGATCTAGAAATTGAAAGAACTGTCAGGTTTGGTGGAGGAAGCCTGATGATATGAGGCTGTTTCATTGCCAAAGGCGCTGGATACCTGACCAGGATCAATGGTTGTCTCAATGTTGAGCTATATGTGAGTATCCTACAAGACAAATTACTTTGTACACTTGAGAACTATGGGTTTGAAAAGCATGACAGTGTTTCAGCAGGACAACGACTAGAAACATACGTTGAGATTGGTGAAGAAATGGCAATGACAATGAAGTAGAGGTGCTGGATTGGCCCCCACAGTCCCCAGACTGCAGCCTAATCGAACCCTTGTAGGTAGAGCTGAAGAAAAAGCTGAATACATACCCAAGTGAGTTGACTAGTATGCACCAACATTGGAAAGTGTAGAAATGTCCTGGGATCAGATTTTGATCAAGAGATGCTTGAGTCTGATCTAAAACATGGTCAGGATTCAGGCCAAAGGTGGATTTACAAAATAATAATAAAATAATAAAAATTGTAATCTAGATTTTTTAGGGAAAAACAGTAATAATGCAGTGACATAACAATAATCTGCATAACTACTTATAGTCAAAATAACTGCAAGTCAAATTTATGTATGCGATAGCAAGATGATTGTCTCTAAGATGAAGACAGTCTCACACCCAAAACTGTAGTGAAAGGTGAGATATGGAGCATGAAAGTCAAAAGTTCAAAACATTGCTACCCTTTTGCTTGTTGGTGGATGTCACCAGAACCCCCATCAGTACAAGAATACATCATAAGAACCACCATTAGTACAGAAATAGTGTATATCACCAGAACCTTCATCATTCTACTGTATGAGTAAATCACCAGAAGCACCTTCAGTACATGAATACATCAGCATGACCACCATCAGTGCATGAATACATCACCGGAATTACCATTAGTATTTATTTATTGTTTTTTATTTTAAAGACATACAGTGCCTACAAGTAGTATTCAACCCCCTGCAGATTTAGCAGGTTTGATAAGATGCAAATAAGTTAGAGCCTGCAAATTTCAAACACGAGCAGGATTTATTAACAGATGCATAAATCTTACAAACCAACAAGTTATGTTGCTCAGTTAAATTTTAATACATTTTCAACATAAAAGTGTGGATCAATTATTATTCAACCCCTAGGTTTAATATTTTGTGGAATAACCTTGTTTGCAATTACAGCTATTAATCGTCTTTTATTAGACCTGATCAAGCCGGCACAGGTAACTGAGACTTCAAGACTTTAATCTTGAGCTCCTTCCACAAGTTTTCAATTGGGTTAAGGTCAGGAGACTGACTAGGCCACTGCAACACCTTGATTTTTTCCCTCTTGAACCAGGCCTTGGTTTTCTTGGCTGTGTGCTTTGGGTCGTTGTCTTGTTGGAAGATGAAATGACGACCTATCTTAAGATCCTTGATGGAGGAGCGGAGGTTCTTGGCCAAAATCTCCAGGTAGGCCGTGCTATCCATCTTCCCATGGATGCGGACCAGATGGCCAGGCCCCTTGGCTGAGAAACAGCCCCACAGCATGATGCTGCCACCACCATGCTTGACTGTAGGGATGGTATTCTTGGGGTCGTATGCAGTGCCATCCAGTCTCCAAACGTCACGTGTGTGGTTGGCACCAAAGATCTCTATCTTGGTCTCATCAGACCAGAGAACCTTGAACCAGTCTGTCTCAGAGTCCTCCAAGTGATCATGAGCAAACTGTAGACGAGCCTTGACATGACACTTTGAAAGTAAAGGTACCTTACGGGCTCGTCTGGAACGGAGACCATTGCGGTGGAGTACGTTACTTATGGTATTGACTGAAACCAATGTCCCCACAGCCATGAGATCTTCCCGGAGCTCCTTCTTTGTTGTCCTTGGGTTAGCCTTGACTCTTCGGACAAGCCTGGCCTCGGCACGGGTAGAAACTTTCAAAGGCTGTCCAGGCCATGGAAGGCTAACAGTAGTTCCATAAGCCTTCCACTTACGGATGATGCTCCCAACAGTAGAGACAGGTAGGCCCAACTCCTTGGAAAGGGTTTTGTACCTCTTGCCGGCCTTGTGACCCTCCACGATCTTGTCTCTGATGGCCTTGGAATGCTCCTTTGTCTTTCCCATGTTGACCAAGTATGAGTGCTGTTCACAAGTTTGGGGAGGGTCTTAATTAGTCAGAAAAGGCTGGAAAAAGAGATAATTAATCCAAACATGTGAAGCTCATTGTTCTTTGTGCCTGAAATACTTCTTAATACTTTAGGGGAACCAAACAGAATTCTGGTGGTTTGAGGGGTTGAATAATAAATGACCCTCTGAATAAACTTTTCACAATTTAAAAAAAAAAAAAAAAAAGAAATAACATTCTTTTTTGCTGCAGTGCATTTCACACTTCCAGGCTGATCTACAGTCCAAATGTCACAATGCCAAGTTAATTCCGAATGTGTAAACCTGCTTAATCTGCAGGGGGTTGAATACTACTTGTAGGCACTGTATATAGTGTCATCATATTCCACAGTGCTTTTCAGGCATCATAATCACTGTCCTTATTGGGGCTCACAATCTAAATTCCCTTTCATTCCGTCTTTTCACATCAGAACTATAATCATTAAATGACTAAATCATCAGTACTACCACCAGTACATGAATATATCACTAGGACCACTATCCAAACATGAGTTCAACATTCAACGATCCGTCATGGTAAACAATTGTAATGTCAGACCCATAAATATTTGAATCGCATAAATCTACAACTCTCAATAAGTCCTTAACAATAGTAAGGAGATAGTGGGAGTTGCTGCTATCAGACATATGACTGCGGACTATATAGGAGCCACAGTATTGCAGTATCACCAATAAATATTTACTGTACATCCAAGTACCTTATAGATGACAACTTCTCTGATTGGAGTTGTTCTTTCTTTACCTCATCTTGTCCAAATGTCATGATGACTTTTTACATCCACAGCATGCCCTCCCCTTTCCATACTGGACCCACTCTTCACACTGTCCTCTCACAGTGTCCCCCTCATATAATGCCAAATATCTATAGTGCACTCCCCCTTCTTGGCTATCCATGCCTTGCTGTGCCTTCACACTGTCTCCTATGCTACCCTGTCTCTTTTCTGTGCCCACTCTCACATTTCCTTCCAGACTTTTTTCACATTGTTCTCCTTAGTAGTCTCCTCATACTTTCCCTCCTCCCTCATACTTCCTGCTCACACATCCGCCTTCTTACCATACTGTTTGTGCACCCATTCCCCCTTGATCCTCATACTGTTTCCTCACACATTTCTTCCCCCTTGCTCTTCATACTACATCCATAACCATCCTGCCCTTGATCACAATACTGATTTCTCACATCTTCACCCTCAATTTCCATACTGTTGCTTCATACATCCCCCTTCCCTGTACTGTTTCCACACTCATTCTGACCCCTCACTCCTCAAATTGTTTCCTCACACATTGCCCCATCCACTTGCTCCCCATATTGTGTTCATAATTCCCATCCCCGCCACACTCACCATAATGTTTCCTCAAACATTTCCCCCTCGCTCGCCATGCTATGTCTGCACCCAGTCCCCCATATGCTCACTATCATGATTCATCACACATTCACCCTCACTTTCATACTGTATCCTCCTACATCTCCGCTCCTCATACTGTTTTCTCACCCATCCCCCCTTGCTCCTCATACTGTTTTTTCACCTATTCCCCACTTTGCTTACCATACTGTCACTTTAAACACCCCCTCTCATTCCTCATATGTTGTCGGCACCCATTCCAACCCCTTGGTCACAATAATGATTCCTCACACATTCCCCCTCACTTTTCACACTGTTTTCTCATACATCCCCCCTTCCATATACTGTGTCCACACTTATTCCTCCCCCTCGCTCACCATACTGTTTCCTCATACATCCCCCCTACCTTGCTACCCACATAATTTACTCATTTCTTACTCCCTAGCTCACCATACTGCTTCCTCACAAATTCCTCGCTCACTTTCTATAACATCTCCCCTGTCAATAATGTTAACAAACACATTCCCCAGCTGCTTCCTATACTGCTTTCTTATACATCGCCTTACGCTCCCCATAATGTGTCTACACTCATTACTCCTTCCCCTAGCTCACCATACTGTTTCCTTATACATTCCCTCCCTTTCACTACATATACTGTGTCCATACCCATTCTCCCCTGCTCGCCATACTGTTTTCTCATATATCTTATCTCACTATGTTCACTTAGATTCCCCCGTTCCATACTGTTTCCTCATACTATACATTCCCCTCTCACACCCCATACTGTGTTTGCTTCCTTTGGATGCTGCACCCATGCCAAATGCCCCACATGCCCCCCCAGATGTGCCCCTGGCCTCAGTGTACCCTATGTGATGCATATACAGTAGTCTTCTATGTGGTGTAAATACATCAACCCTAGTGTCTCTTATGTCTGACTAGATGGGCGCAGACTTACTTCTATTGTATGGAGTGAAGCTGCACTTATCTAGTCAGATTCTGTCCAGCAGAATGCATATGACATATTTGCGGACACGTGTTCGCCGTTACCAGCTTTGACAGCAGAGAATCCTCACAGCCCACAGTGCAGGTGATTATGAGGATTCACAAGTCTGCAGTCACAGAGTGGCTCTAGATTTGTCATTTTAGACCAGACAATCCCTTTAACACATGCAACATTTCCTACCAGATCCCCATTTCTTTTTATAAGTTTATACATTACTTCCTTTGCATTGTGCCCTTGTGCTTATTTTCAGCAGTTCCTTCCATTGTCATATTGGGATACATTGCACTCTTTTGGCTGGTTTGATTCTATTTTGTATGTATATTTATTTGCACTTGCACTTTGAATTGATTTGTATATTTTTGGTGACTATCCCTTCACTAGTACTGTATAGTAGTGATTGCTTGTTTCTAAGAAAAAAAGAGGAGCTCACCACTTGATATTAAATTTGACTGAAAGGAATCATCAATGGTGGATGCATCTGTCGCGCCCCAGGGCAGCCGGGCTGCTCGCATCTGGACGGTCCGTGGCTCAAGGGGTTCCGGATCCGGGGGCACCGTCCACCAGTTTTAAATGAAAAAAAAAAAGAAAAATAAAGTCCGACTACACCACTCGCGGTTTGCGGCTAGGGATGGTAGAGCCGCCGCTGCGGGTTCCCGCTGAGGTTGATGGATGGGGGCAGTGTGGATGGTGGAGCCCTCCACCAGCAGGGCTTTTCCCCAGGGGTAGGTGAAGGCTTAACGTGGAGGTGCAGCACAATGAAGCAGTCCAGACAGAGAGTGAAATTTGATTGTCTATACTTACTGGAGTCGCGCCCTGGGGACGTACTGGATCACTGGTGTGCCTGTGTCCCTTATAGCTGTGCAGCCAACCTGGTGCCACTTTCCCACCTTTGCACTACTGTGTATGTGGGTCCTCCCTGGCGTAGAGCACTTGGAGGACCTCCAGGTGTCTGGGTCCTGCCACAGGCAGCTTGGACTATTTAAGGGTATATGTTCCGGTTCTCCCTTTGCTGCTGATGCCTTGGACATTAGTGGTGGCAGATGAGTCCTGAAAACCCACCCGCCTGGCAGAGTTAACATATGGCTTGAAGTCCTGGTCTGTTCTGGGATCTGAACCCCGTGCGTGCAAAGTACTGGGAGCCCTGGACGTCCCCCACAGGATCCCTCTGTCCTTGGAGCTTGCTCTCTGTCTCCAGCTACTTTTCTCTTCTGAGTGGCTGATCTTTCTACTCAGGTCTTTGCGGAGTCTTTGCGTCTTTCATTGTGTCTCCTTTGTCTGTCTTGAAACCTTTCCTTTTACTACCGCTCACTTGTCTCCTCAATGCCTACCTCTTTCAACTCCTTTCTCTCTCCCTGTCTTCCGCTTCCTGGTTCTAAGAGGGGTCTCCCACCCTGGTTGTGAGTGTAAATGTCCTAGTGTGCTAGTGTCTGTACTGACTGGCACAGTCATGTAGGACCCGAGCTGTTACCTTGTTGTTACCTTGTTTTTGTGACACCTGGTTACCGCAGGGGCGTCACACATCCTTCTGGTTGCTTGAGAAAATATATTAGTTTTCATTAGAGATACATTGATAAAGAAAAGAGCCTATGGGGGAGATATAAAATTCTGATGCGTTGCTGGCGAAAGCACCCTTAGCCATAGTATAATAAATGAGTAACAGGTTCATATTCAACCTTGAAGAAAGTAATTACACTAGCATGAAGAAACAACCAATAGTGAATTGACATTCCAGTAACAGACACAAAAAAACAATAAAAAAACACACACATATATACCTATATATATATATATATATATATATATATATATATACACAGT
The DNA here is from genome assembly GCF_048569485.1 of Anomaloglossus baeobatrachus. Classification (NCBI taxonomy): domain Eukaryota; kingdom Metazoa; phylum Chordata; class Amphibia; order Anura; family Aromobatidae; genus Anomaloglossus; species Anomaloglossus baeobatrachus. The sequence goes on from NC_134354.1 coordinate 222,569,975, forward strand.
CATATGAAAAAGTTTGGGCACCCCTATTAATGTTAACCTTTTTTCTTTATAACAATTTGGGTTTTTGCAACAGCTATTTAAGTTTCATATATGGGCACCTCAACATAAGAGTGACATTGATATTTTGTAGATCCTCCTTTTGCAAAAATCATAGCCTCTAGTTGCTTTCTGTAGCTTTTAATGAGTTCCTAGATCCTGGATGAAGGTATTTTTGACCATTCCTGTTTACAAAGCAATTCCTGTTCAGTTAAGTTTGATGGTCGCCGAGCATGGACAGCACGCTTCAAATCATCCCACAGATGTTCAATGATATTCAGGTCTGGGGACTGGGATGGCCATTCCAGAACATTGTAATTGTTCCTCTTCATGAATGCCTGAGTAGATTTGGATCATTGTCTTGCTGAAATATCCATCCCCTGCGTAACTTCAACTTCGTCACTGATTCTTGCACATTCAAGGTATCAAGGTTCTCTGGTCTGATGAGACCAAGATCGAGATCTTTGGTGCCAACCACACACGTGACGTTTGGAGACTGGATGGCACTGCATACGACCCCAAGAATAATATCCCTACAGTCAAGCATGGTGGTGGCAGCATCATGCTGTGGGGCTGTTTCTCAGCCAAGGGGCCTGGCCATCTGGTCCGCATCCATGGGAAGATGGATAGCACGGCCTACCTGGAGATTTTGGCCAAGAACCTCCGCTCCTCCATCAAGGATCTTAAGATGGGTCGTCATTTCATCTTCCAACAAGACAACGACCCAAAGCACACAGCCAAGACAGCCAAGGCCTGGTTCAAGAGGGAAAAAATCAAGGTGTTGCAGTGGCCTAGTCAGTCTCCTGACCTTAACCCAATTGAAAACTTGTGGAAGGAGCTCAAGATTAAAGTACACATGAGACACCCAAAGAACCTAGATAACTTGGAGAAGATCTGCATGGAGGAGTGGGCCAAGATAACTCCAGAGACCTGTGCCGGCCTGATAAGGTCTCATAAAAGACGATTATTAGCTGTAATTGCAAACAAGGGTTATTCCAAAAAATATTAAACCTAGGGGTTGAATAATATTGACCCACACTTTTATGTTGAAGAGTTATTAAAATTTAACTGAGCAACATAACTTGTTGGGTTGTAAGATTTATGCATCTGTTAATAAATCCTGCTCTTGTTTGAAGTTTGCAGGCTCTAACTTATTTGCATCTTATCAAACCTGCTAAATCTGCAGGGGGTTGAATACTACTTGTAGGCACTGTATATGTATATATATATATATATATATATATACTGTATATATAGATTATTCTGCTATTGTTACTTATAGGAATTTATTTAGGGCGTTCATTAAAGATTTCCCCTGTCCCACTTCTATTTATTGTGGGACGCTGAAACTGCACTTGTGTAATGATGTAAGTCTGTATAGGTTACGTGCCAATTTGCAACTCTGAACTGATAACGGTCTTTCTTTTACAGGTGCTGAAGTGGTGTGATATGTGACAATGGAGCCAACGGAATAAAGACCAGTCATCAAGTGGAAAGGTGTGAGCAGCCGGGGAAGTCATCAAGCGAATACGTTATGCATATGAAGATGGTCTTGGCTGATTTTTTCCACAGACCCCACACTAATCATGACATTTTGGGCTATGTGGCCAACGGTTACTCTGCAATTTTCCAAAATGTCAGCTTCTACTTGTTGGATTGTGTGTTCATCGATAGCTGAATGGGGTTGCCCTGCAATTGGAGCTGTTTCCACTGAAGTTCAACCGCATTTGAAATGATGATGCCAGTTCTTGGCTACATCATATGATTGGGAATCGTCACCATAAACCTTTTTCACCTCATTGAATGTCTACCTTGGTGTGTGGCCTTTCAAGTAAAGGAACTTGATGACTGCTCTGTATTACATTGGTTCCATTATCACACATCACACCGCTTCGGCACCTGTAAAAGAAAGACCATTATCAGTTCAGACTTGCAAATTGACATGTAACTAGTGATGGGCGGACCCAGAATGTAATAGTCCAATCCATGTGGGTTCAAAAGTCCCCGAGCACTGAACTCAGGCCCAGAGTTCTTAGGGAACTCCAGGTAACGATCTGGGTATGGCAACTCAGGTAATTACATTTTTTTATTTATTTATTTTGACAGCAATATAGACACACACAGACCGCGTCTCTTATTGAAAGTGGTAAGAAACACTGTCATACAGGAGGGTGGTGCGTCTGACTGCAATAAGAAACTTAGGGACTGCTGGTGGATGGGGGAAGCAGTGAATTTGTATGAGGTTAATGAGTGGCCTCAGAAGTAGCGTTAGAGCTGCACGGCGACTTTTAAGTGTAAAGCGCCTGGTCTAATCCCCCTTTCCCTTCTACCATCATTTTTAAGCTCGTCATTCGGGTCCCAATTGGCTTTTATGGGGACCGGCGTCAGGCCAAATATCTGGGATCAATTCTGAGCCTGAACTAGGTTATTTCTTCAACCCGGTTGGACTCGCCAGTCACATGTATCTGCGAGTCCACCCATCACTTCACATAACCTATAGAGACTTATATAGTTACACATGTTGAGTTTCTGCATCCTGCGATAAAAAGAAGTGGGTCATGGAAAATCTTTAATGAACACCCCTCGTATGTGAATTGACTATTGGTTGTTTCTTCATGCTAATGTAATTACTAGAGTTGAGCGCGGTTCGCGGTTCGAGGTTCTCCAGTTCTAGGCTCGAGTGATTTTGGGGCCTGTTCTAGATCGAACTAGAACTCGAGCTTTTTGCAAAAGCTCGATAGTTCTAGAAACGTTCGAGAACGGTTCTAGCAGCAAAAAAACAGCTAATTCCTAGCTGGCTTTCCGCTGTAATAGTGTAAGTCACTCTGTGACTCACACTATTATGAAATTTCAGTGTATAGTGTGCAGGAACAGCGCCTTCAGATCACTGCTGTTTGTATAATGGCGATCGCCATTTTTTTTTTCCTTGTCTTCCTTCCCTAAGCGTGCGCGTGTAGTGGGGAGGGCCATTATGTCAGCCAATCCCAGACACACACACAGCTAAGTGGACTTTTAGCCAGAGAAGCAAAGGCATGTGTGATAGGATGTCCATGTCACATGTCCCTGCATTATAAAAACGAGTATCTGCCCGTCCGGACGCCATTATCTCTTCTGCGTCCTTGGTGTCAGACATCACTGGCGCAGCTCCGTCCTTTGTCCTATCGCCGATACTGCTGTATGCGCTCCATACACAGCACTGGACAGCTTAGGGATAGCACTTTCTATCAGTCCTTTTAAGGGCTCGTACCGGCAGGGTCAGAGCCATAGGTGACAGGTCCTGAAAACAGAGACAGCGTCTGTGTAGCTAAGGTCAGGGATTTCCTCGCTGCATTTCCCCATTAGGAGGGAATAGAAAGGCAGGCTTCCTTTCCTCTACCCAGAGACCCACAACCCTGCCACTGTACCCTCCTGTCCTCTGCACACTTCAACTCATTATAACTAAGCCATTATACTAGCAAACACTGAGTGTACCTAGTGGCATCCTAAACGTGGCTATTGGACTTCTGTATAGTCCCAGTAGTGCACAGATATTTGCAGCACGTCTGCCTGCATTGCACACTCAAACTGATAGTTACTAAGCCATTATACTAGCAAACACTGAGTGAACTTAGTGTCATCCTAAACATGGCTGTTGGACTTCTGTATAGTCCCAGTAGTGCACAGTTAATTGCAGCACGTCTGCCTGCATTGCACACTCCAACTCATTATAACTAAGCCATTATACTAGCAAACACTGAGTGTACCTAGTGGCATCCTAAACGTGGCTGTTGGACTTCTGTATAGTCCCAGTAGTGCACAGATATTTGCAGCACGTCTGCCTGCATTGCACACTCAAACTGATAGTTACTAAGCCATTATACTAGCAAACACTGAGTGTACCTAGTGGCATCCTAAACGTGGCTGTTGGATGTCTGTATAGTCCCAGTAGTGCACAGATATTTGCAGCACGTCTGCCTGCATTGCACACTCAAACTGATAGTTACTAAGCTATTATACTAGCAAACACTGAGTGAACTTAGTGTTATCCTAAACGTGGCTGTTGGACTTCTGTATAGTCCCAGTAGTGCACAGATATTTGCAGCACCTCTGCCTGCATTGCACACTCAAACTGATAGTTACTAAGCCATTATACTAGCAAACACTGAGTGTACCTAGTGTCATTCTAAACGTGGCTGTTGGACTTCTGCATAGTCCCAGTAGTGCACAGATATTTGCAGCACCTCTGCCTGCATTGCACACTCCAACTCATTATAACTAAGCCATTATACTAGCAAACACTGAGTGTACCTAGTGGCATCCTAAACGTGGCTGTTGGACTTCTGTATAGTCCCACTAGTGCACAGATATTTGCAGCACCTCTACCTGCATTGCACACTCCAACTCATTATAACTAAACCATTATACTAGCAAACACTGAGTGAACTTAGTGTCATCCTAAACGTGGCTGTTGGACTTCTGTATAGTCCCAGTAGTGCACAGATATTTGCAGCACCTCTGCCTGCATTGCACACTCAAACTGATAGTTACTAAGCCATTATACTAGCAATTTATGCTGCCAGTTTAAGGGCCGTAGTTGCATTGTCAGGGATATTAATTCTTTATTATTCTGCTGTTAATAAAGCTAGACCACCGCTGCAATCTACACCACCTCTCAATTTTTACTACCACATTTTCAGTGCACAATCTTGTCGCAATCAACATGAGTGGCAAAATGACAGATGCTGGTGGAAAGGGGAAGAGGCGTGGTGGAAAAGGAAAAAAAGGGTTTGTCCGTGGGGAAGGTGGCAAAGCTCCATTATCATCTGCTGAAGATAGACCATCTACCAGCAAAAGTAAGATGTCTACTACTTACCGTGGACAATCCGATGTGCTCCCTTTTTTACGGACACGAACAACAGGAACAAAGGTAGATGATGGCCAAAAAAAGAAAATGCTTAAATGGATCTCAAGTGGTCCAACAAGTGCCCTCTCAGCCACTTCAAGTACTGCATCCAAAAAACACCAGTCCTCTGAGTTGTCATCCTAATCAAACTTGCTTTTTCCCAGCTCTGAAGTCTCCATCAGCCCTGCACAGTATGGTGGAAGTGAGATGGCTGAGTCTGCAGTGCTGTTCAGTCACACTATAGCCTGGGAATCAGAGGTCTGCTCTCAAGCTACAGTGAGTACAGAACAGGAAATGGTCTGCAGTGATGCCCAGAACCTTTGTGACTCTGATTCAGGCCGTGAGGACCAAGTTTCTGAGCATAATGTTGAACCTTTGTCACAAACTGTAACACCTGTGGTTATAGACAATGAGGAACATACTGATGAAGATGAGACGCAGATACCCGATTGGGATGACAACTTAAATATTCGGTCAGGGCAAGAAGAGGTTCGGTCTGAGGGGGAGGGGAGTGCAAACACAACAATTGATGATGAAGTTCTAGATCCCACCTACTGTCAACCCACAGTCAGGCACTCGAGGAGGTCAACAGAGGTGGTGGAGGAGGATGCAACTGATGACGAAGTTACCTTGCGCCTTCCTGGACAGAGTCGGAGTACTGGTAGCACATCTACAACTGCATCCTCAGCCACCACTCTGCCTCTGAGCACTAGTCGGGGTGGATCAACAGGTCGCATGCCCTCTAAGCCTTGCCTAGCCTGGTCCTTTTTTGACATAGCAAAAGATCGCCCAAATTATGTGATCTGTAAAATTTGTCATGGTTCTCTTAGTAGAGGTCAAAACCTCAGCAGTTTGACAACTTCTTCCATGAATCATCACATGAATAAATATCATATGTCCCGGTGGGAAGCTCACCGTGCTGCAATGCGGCCTAGCGGAACGAACCATCCACCGCCTGCCCCTTCCAGTGCATCTGCGCGCTCTTCATCTTCTAGGACTGTGGGGACAGCTGTCACACCTGGTTTTCCACGCACAACTTCCACCACTGTAACCGCAACAGGCAGTTTGCTTGGTAGGTCGTCAGTTGGTTTGGAAGGGGAAACAAGTGAGTGTGTACAGCTCTCTCAGACATCGATAGCACCAACGTTGGATGAAGGCAACATCATGTCTCCGCCTGCACTTTCCTCACAAACCTGCATTTTTACAGGGACACCCTACTCAACACCGTCTACACACAGCAGCCAGATCTCTGTCCCTCAGATGTGGTCAAATAAAAGGCCACTTCCTGCGACCCATAACAAAGCTAAGAGGTTGACTCTATCCCTCTGTAAGCTCTTGGCTACCAAAATGCTGCCTTTCCGCCTAGTGGACACACAGGATTTTAGAGACCTTATGTCTGTCGCTGTGCCCCAGTACCAGATGCCTAGTCGCCACTACTTCTCTAAGAAAGGTGTGCCCGCGCTACACCAGCATGTCGCACACAACATCACCACTTCCTTGAGAAACTCTGTGTGTCAACGGGTGCATGACTGGGCACTGGGTAACTATGGTGATAGATGGTGAAGGGTCTGCTGCACAAGTCTTGCCGTCCCCACGACTTGTGTGTCAATCCTCTGTGTGTCCAAGTTCCGCCACTGCTTCTGCCTCCTCCACCTCATCTGGGTCCTTCACCTCCGCCCCAATCCTGCCTGGTCAGGCCACCAGCATTCTCACTGCGCAGAAGTAATCACGCACCCCTCATTACTATGCTGGCAGCAGAGCGCAACGGCATCAGGCGGTCTTTAGCTTGACATGTCTTGGGAATAAGAGTCACACAGCTGAGGAGTTGTGGTCAGCTCTGCGGTCCGAGTTTAATAAATGGTTGTCTCCACTAAACCTGCAGCCTGGTAAGGCCATGTGCGACAATGCTGCAAACCTGGGTGCGGCCCTTCGCCTGGGCAAGGTGACACACGTACCTTGTATGGCTCACGTGTTGAACCTTGTCGTCCAGCAATTTTTAACACACTATCCCGGCCTAGATGGCCTTCTGAACAGGGCATGAAAACTGTCTTCTCACTTCCGCCGTTCAAGCGCCGCAGCTGAGCGACTTGCATCGCTCCAGAAGTCTTTCGGCCTGCCAGTTCATCGCCTAAAATGCGATGTGGCGACACGCTGGAATTCAACTCTCCACATGTTACAGCGACTGTGGCAGCACCGCCGAGCCCTGGTGCAATACGTCATGACGTATAGCCTGGGCCAACGAGATGCAGAGGTGGGGCAGATCACCCTGATGGAGTGGTCTCACATCAAGGACCTATGCACCCTTCTGCACAGTTTCGACATGGCGACGAATATGTTTAGCGCTGACAATGCCATTATCAGCATGACAATTCCAGTCATTTACATGCTGGAGCACACGCTAAACACTATTCGGAGTCAGGGGGTGGGACAACAGGAAGGGGAGGAACTACAGGAGGATTCATATGCGCAAGGGACAACAACATCACCAAGGTCCAGACGTTCATCATCACCAACGCAGCAGGCATGGGACCATGGGGGACAGGGATCAACAAGGGCGCATAGTAGCAGGCTAAATGTTGAGGAAGGTGCAGGAGAACATGAAGAAATGGAGGACAAACTGTCCATGGACATGGAAGACTCAGCAGATGAGGGAGACCTTGGTCAAATTTCAGCTGAAAGAGGTTGGGGGGAGATGTCAGAGGAAGAAAGAACGGTTAGCACCTCTATGCCACAAACACAGCGTGGACTTGGTCCGCATGGCTGCGCAAGACACATGAGTGCCTTCTTGTTGCACTACCTCCAACATGACCCTCGTATTGTCAAAATTAGAAGTGATGATGACTACTGGATTGCCACACTATTAGATCCCCGGTACAAGTCCAAATTTTGTGACATAATTCCAGCCATAGAAAGGGACGCACGTATGCAGGAGTATCAGCAGAAGCTGTTACTCGATCTTAGCTCGGCTTTTCCACCAAACAACCGTGCAGGTGCAGGGAGTGATTCTTCCAGTTGTAACTTGACAAACATGGGACGGTCTCGTCATCTTCAACAGTCTACCCGTACCAGTAGGACCGTATCTGGTGCTGGTAACAGCAATTTTATGGAATCTTTTCATAATTTTTTTAGACCCTCCTTTGCAAGGCCACCAGAGACAACAAGTCTGACACACAGTCAACGGCTGGAGAGGATGATACAGGAGTATCTCCAAATGAACATCGATGCCATGACTTTGCAAATGGAGCCTTGCTCCTTTTGGGCTTCAAATCTAGAAAAATGGCCAGAGCTCTCCAGTTACGCCTTGGAGATTTTGTCGTGTCCAGCTGCCAGCGTTGTCTCTGAATGTGTCTTCAGTGCTGCTGGGTGTGTGCTGACAGATAAGCGCACGCGTCTGTCCAGTGACAATGTGGACAGACTGACGTTCATCAAAATGAACAAGTCATGGATCCAGAAGGAATTTACTACCCCTGTGTCATCCTGGGGAGAGTAAATGCTTGTGGATTTGGAATGTGCTTGATGCAAATCAAAACATCCTGTTTGCAACTAGGGCACAAGTGCTGCCACTGAATGGGTGGGTGTGTGTGGGGCCCAATTTTTGGAAAAAAAGGGAGGCTCCGCTTGGAGTAACCCTTGCTTACATTGTTTTTAAAAGAAGCCAAGATGAACAAGTCATGGTTCAGTAAAGACTTTGCTACCTACCCCGGTGTCATCCTGGGGACGGTTAAGAATAGCGTATTTTTGAATGTGCTTGATGCAAATCTAGCTGTGAAGTGTACAACTGGGGCACAACTGCTGCCACTGAAGGGGTGGGTGTGTGTGGGGCCCAATTTTTGGAAAAAAGGAAGACTCCGCTTGGAGTAACCCTTGCTTACATTGTTTTTAAAAGAAGTCAAGATGAACAGAGCTGGGATCAGGAAAGACTTTGCTACCTACCCCGGTGTCATCCTGGGGACGGTTAAGAATAGCGTATTTTTGAATGTGCTTGATGCAAATCAAAACATCCTGTTTGCAACTAGGGCACAAGTGCTGCCACTGATAAGGTTTCTGTGTGGGGCCCAATTTTTGGAAAAAAAGGGAGGCTCCGCTTGGAGAAACCCTTGCTTGCTGTGTTTTTTAAAAATAATCCAAGATGAACAGAGCTGGGATCAGGAAAGACTTTGCTACCAACCCCGGTGTCATCCTGGGGACGGTTTAGAATAGCGTATTTTTGAATGTGCTTGATGCAAATCTAGCTGTGAAGTGTACAACTAGGGCACAAGTGCTGCCACTGAATGGGTGGGTGTGTGTGGGGCCCAATTTTTGGAAAAAAAGGGAGACTCCGCTTGGAGTCACCTTGCGGTGTTTTACATGATTTTAGAAGGGCGTGCCATGCCTATATCTGTGTGTCCTCCTCTTTTTCCTTGTCCAGCTCTTTTGTTTTCACATGAGTATATGTCCTTGTCACTTTCCCATGTGTTTGTGTTGTGTTGTGAGTTGTTTGTCACCTTTTGGACACCTTTGAGGGTGTTTTCTAGGCGTTTTTATGTGTTTGTGATTGCCTGCCATTGTTTCCTATGCAGTTCGAGTTTGGTTCGTCGAACGTTCGACGAGCCGAACTCGAACAGGACGTCCGTTCGGCGAACCGACCTCGAGCCGAACCGCGACCGGTTCGCTCATCTCTAGTAATTACTTTATCCCAAGTTATATATGTCCCTCTGTTACTCACTTTTTTATGCTATAACTATTTTATGCTATAACGCCAGAAACATGCCAGAATTTTATATGTCCCCTTCGTCTTTTTTTTTTCTTAATGGATTTTCATTAAAACCACATATTCTTTATAAAGCTACGGTCTAGATGTGCTGAATTCTTCCTCTTTTCCTAAAAATTTTGTATATTTCATTAAAGCTGTATCAACTCAGTAACTTTGGGAATATGGATTCAGTACATTACGTATGTGCACTAAAGGGTGCTGAAAGTCCATATTTAGAAAAGCGCAATTCAAATGTTTGTGTCATGATGTGACTACAGGATAGTAGAGACAATAAGGATAGGGATAATAAAGACCCTAGGCTATCTCTAACCTCAAGAATATCCCAGCTGGTGGGGATGCCTGGGTCTTGTACTTTGATATCCTCCTGAGAAAATCTGATCTGATTCCCCCAACCTCTCTTGGGGAAGAAAGGAGCAGAAATGCAAGGGAAAACACAGACAACAGTTACAGGGAAAACAGAAGCTCAATCACACCACACTAATGCAGGAATTACACTAGAGTACAAAAAGTAAAAAGCCAGTCAGGCAAAGAAACTAAAAGGAGTAGAAATAAGTAAGGAAAAGAAAACATTGAACAGTGCACTCCTACCTCAGAAGCAACCAACAGTAATGTATGAATGATTCCTCCTCTCCAAACCATGATAGAAAAACTATAGCTGGCACTACCTGAATAGTCCAGCCATTTTATGTAGGAGGAGAGCAAAAATGACTGGTTCTCCCACAGAATGTGACTAAATAAGTTTAACATACTAAACCGGCAGAGAATTACCTCTTGCTAACCTCTGGAGAGCAACTAGTCTTTGTGTCGACGCCCATGTCTCCCTGCACTGATCACAACCATCAGTGAAGTTAACAGGAAGCTTGCAGAAATTTGAGGATTCCTCAGACCTCTGACACCGTCATGACTAGAGATGAGCGAACCGGTCGCGGTTCGGCTCGAGGTCGGTTCGCCGAACGGAGGTCCCGTTCGAGTTCGGTTCGTCGAACGTTCGACGAACCGAACTCGAACTGCATAGGAAACAATGGCAGGCATTCACAAACACATAAAAACACCTAGAAAACACCCTCAAAGGTGTCCAAAAGGTGACAAACAACTCACAACACAACACAAACACATGGGAAAGTGACAAGGACATATACTCATGCGAAAACAAAACAGCGTTACGAGGAAAAAGAGGACGAGACACAGATATAGGCATGGCATGCCCTTCTAAAATCATGTAAAACACCGCAAGGTGACTCCAAGCGGAGTCTCCCTTTTTTCCAAAAATTGGGCCACACAGACACCTTATCAGTGGCAGCACTTGTGCCCTAGTTGCAAACAGGATGTTTTGATTTGCATCAAGCACATTAAAAAATACGCTATTCTTAACCGTCCCCAGGATAACACCGGGGTAGGTAGCAAAGTCTTTCCTGATCCCAGCTCTGTTCATCTTGGATCATTTTTAAAAAAACACAGCAAGCAAGGGTTACTCCAAGCGGAGTCTCCCTTTTTTTCCAAAAATTGGGCCACACACACCCACCCATTCAGTGGCAGCACTTGTGCCCTAGTTGTACACTTCACAGCTAGATTTGCATCAAGAACATTCAAAAATAAGCCATACTTAACCGTCCCCAGGATGACACCGGGGTAGGTAGCAAAGTATTTCCTGATCCCAGCTCTGTTCATCTTGGATCATTTTTAAAAAACACAGCAAGCAAGGGTTTCTCCAAGCGGAGTCTCCCTTTTTTTTCCAAAAATTGTGCCCCACACACACCCACCCATTCAGTGGCAGCACTTGTGCCCTAGTTGTACACTTCACAGCTAGATTTGCATCAAGCACATTCAAAAATACGCTATTCTTAACCGTCCCCAGGATGACACCGGGGTAGGTAGCAAAGTCTTTCCTTATCCCAGCTCTGTTCATCTTGGATCATTTTTAAAAAACACAGCAAGCAAGGGTTACTCCAAGCGGAGTCTCCCTTTTTTTCAAAAAATTGGGCCACACAGACACCCACCCATTCAGTGGCAGCACTTGTGCCCTAGTTGTACACTTCACAGCTAGATTTGCATCAAGCACATTCAAAAATACGCCATACTTAACCGTCCCCAGGATGACACCGGGGTAGGTAGCAAAGTCTTTCCTTATCCCAGCTCTGTTCATCTTGGATCATTTTTAAAAAACACAGCAAGCAAGGGTTACTCCAAGCGGAGTCTCCCGTTTTTCCAAAAATTGGGCCACACAGACACCTTATCAGTGGCAGCACTTGTGCCCTAGTTGCAAACAGGATGTTTTGATTTGCATCAAGCACATTCCAAATCCACAAGCATTTACTCTCCCCAGGATGACACAGGGGTAGTAAATTCCTGGTGGATCCATGACTTGTTCATTTTGATGAACGTTAGTCTGTCCACATTGTCACTGGACAGACGCGTGCGCTTATCTGTCAGCACACACCCAGCAGCACTGAAGACACGTTCAGAGACAACGCTGGCAGCTGGACACGACAAAATCTCCAAGGCGTAACTGGAGAGCTCTGGCCATTTTTCTAGATTTGAAGCCCAAAAGGAGCAAGGCTCCATTTGCAAAGTCATGGCATCGATGTTCATTTGGAGATACTCCTGTATCATCCTCTCCAGCCGTTGACTATGTGTCAGACTTGTTGTCTCTGGTGGCCTTGCAAAGGAGGGTCTAAAAAATTATGGAATCAGCATAAAAATTACCTTTATTCCTAAACTTGTAGGAGCAAATATCTCACTCCAAAGGCACAAGTTAGGTACTGAAAGCCATCACTGTAAGTGGTGATAAACACCCTAGTCATGTGGGCTAGCCCAAATAGGCAAGCGCATACAGTGAGGCCACTAGAATAACAAACACATGAAAAAAACTAAACATACATAAAGGAAAGAGGTATTGCTTATAAGCAAAGGACAATGGTCCAATTGGCAAAAAAACGCAATATACAAAATAATACCTAAAAAAACAATAGCATTACAATGCACTCCATACGCTGACAATGGTCAGTCATATACATAGACGAAATGCAAACAATATTTAGGTATTAAAAAAGGAATGGTCTCACCCAATCCCTTTTGATGGAGGGACACGCAGTCTCTAGATCCTGAGTAGTGGATATGTCCGCCATACACTGGCCCTACTACCTCCTGGATACAAAATAACAAAAGACTGCTGCCCCAGACTTCCGTCCTAACAAGGACGGACCACAACTAGGTCTCAAGCTGGACCCCTATGCTGACCCTGATGACATCCCGGCGTCCCGACGCGTTTCGTCACTAAGACTCCTCAGGGGACATGATCGTCTTCAGTCAGGTCCTTACTGCCAGCCCTCACCAAACCATAGTGTCAAAGGTTCTGGCATGGTCGAAAATGGGGTCATTTAAACCTGTGAGTGATGTCATTGCTCCAATCAGAAGCCACATTCCACCTGATGTTTAATTAATCACAATCAAGTGGATATCCTCATCTGGGTTTGGATTAATCAGTGTAAAGCACACCCCTACCTGGGTGTATAGCTGCAACAGGTGTAGACTCAGGGGTCCTCCCCACATCTCCTCCAATCATACGTATATTTACATACTGCCATGAGGCACACCACATGTACGCCGGCATCATGGGGGAGGGGGGGGCCCCTTCACAGGGCAGGTGTTACCTCACATCCGGCCAGGGACGCCTATCTAGTATGCAACAGCACCAGAGGGGAGGAACTTCCTCTCTGTTCGAATGAGAGTCCACTTCCGGCCGGGGAGGCACATGTCGTGTGCACCAGCATCAGAGAGGAACTACCTCTCTCCTCGAATGAAGATACATATTCGACCGGGGATGCACATCTCGTGTGCACCCTTCTCAGGAGGGAGGGACTTCCTATGGGCCGTGGTCACATGATCGGGAGATTCCCGCATCACTTCCGGTCCCCGATGTCAAACATTACAGTCCACTTCCGGCCGGGGATGCACATGTCGTGTGCACCAGCATCAGGGCGGAACTACCTCTCTCCTCGGATAAAAATACATATCCGACCGGGGAAGCACATCTCGTGTGCGCCCTTCTCAGGAGGGAGGGACTTCCTGTGAGCAGTAGTCACATGATCGGGAGATTCCCGCATCACTTCCGGTCCCCGATGCCAATCATTACACCACACGGGGCAGCTCCCGTATGCAAAGATAATAGGGGAGGTGCTTCATTATGCGTGAACACGTCATCAGTGAGGAGCGTAGGACTATGTCACATATTCACACCCACTCTAAGGTCCGATATGGAGGTGAGAGGACCGCCCCCTCTCCATGGGGATACAGTCCAGTCGGCGTGTATGTGCCAAAACATGCAATACCTCCCACCCCCATACGGAACAACAACAGGGGGCAGGAAATTGCACAGAGACATACAGCCAATAGGCCTCATCAGACAAATCACCACACTTCATATAGGTATGTTTAGGGAGTTTCTCCGAAACCTGAAGCTCTTCACCATAACATTACACTAATAAAATCCATTCCATTAGGAAATACGAATCCACAAGGTGTTGTTACATTATCACAAATGCATGCAGCTGGTTTAACAGATACATATACAATACTTGTGATAATTTAAGATGAAAATTAAGGAAGGCAAGAATGGATTTCCTGCCCTAATTCCAATGTGAAGGTAAGAAAGAAATAGGTGGCAGCGAAAAACTCTCCATATGAAACTAAATAAAGCTGTTGAAAAGTAGCTGCTCATTTAGGCCTTTGGGGGAGAGGGTTTCTAGTTGGAAGATCCATTTTGTCTCCCTTTGCAGGATGAATCTATCCCAGTCCCCCCCTCTCTTAGGTCTCAGGATTTTGTCAATTCCAGTGAATCTCAGGACACTGGCATCTCCGCCGTGTTTTTCGATGACGTGTCTAGCCACCGCCGTGTCCCTACGATGTTCAACATCACCAAGGTGCTCGCCAATCCTACGTCTGAATTCACGGATGGTTTTTCCGATATATTCAAGACCACAGGTGCAATCAATCTTATAGACAACCCCCTGTGTACGGCAGTTGATAAAGTGCCGAATAACAAACTCTCTCTGGTTTACATTACTTCTGAATGTTTTGGTGGTCTGTATCACCGGGCATGCAATACAGCCCGAGCACTTAAAACATCCCTTAACTCCTCTTGTCAACCAATTCTCCTCGACTGATCGTGAAAAATGACTATGGACCAGCCGGTCCGAGAGGGATTTACCCCTCTTGTATGTAATTTGTGGTCTAGTCGGGAGAATCGGACACAGATCCTTGTCCATTTGTAAGATGGCCCAGTGTTTACCCAATATTCGGCGTACATTATCCGCCCCGTTGTTAAAGGTAGTTATAAATCTGGTGATGCCAAACTGAGACTCCTCCCTTTTTTTAGGGACCAGAAGTTCAGTTCTAGGCCTTTCCCTAGCAACATTATAGGCTCTTTTAATGATGGTATTAGGGTATCCCCTCTCCTGGAATTTAACTCCCAGGTCATTCGCCTGTGTGTGGAAATCACCGTCTCTGGAACAGTTTCTTCTAACACGAAGAAACTGTCCCTTCGGTATACCCCTTTTTAAATGTTGTGGGTGGCTACTGTCCCATCGAAGAAGGGAGTTAGAGGCTGTTGGTTTGTAATAAGTGCATGTCTGCAGATTCCCCATTAGATCTTTCTGAATGAGAACATCCAAAAAGGGGAGGGAACCTCCCTCCTCAAAAGCTGATGTAAACCTTAGACCAATAGTGTTCCTATCCAGACCCGCCACATAGTCAGACAATTCATCCCTGGCGCCATTCCAGACCACCAGGATGTCGTCTATGTAGCGGGCCCAGATCTCAAAACATGATGTTACCTCCTCCGTTTCAGATGTAAAAATCATAGTCTCCTCCCACCAGCCCAGGAGCAAGTTGGCATAGGATGGGGCACAGGGGCTCCCCATCGCGGTGCCCCTGAGCTGGTGGTAGAAACGGCCATCAAAAAGGAAAACATTCTTGGTCAAGCAAAAGTCAAGGAGTCTCAACACAAAGTCATTATGTTGCTGATACTGAGTCCCCCTAGTCGAGAGAAAGTATCTCACTGCCTCCATCCCTTTATCATGTGGGATGGAGGAGTAGAGAGCCTCGACATCAATGCTGGCAAGAGTAGCACAAGGTCGAACACTGATACCCTCCAGTTTACGTAGAAGGTCAGGTGTATCCTGGACATGAGATTGCAGGGCCAGGACAAAAGGTCTCAGGATTTTGTCAAGATATATTCCACAGTTCTGTGTGAGACTGTTAATCCCCGAGACAATTGGTCTCCCTTTCAGGGGATTCAATCCCTTGTGGATTTTGGGGAGACAGTAGAAGGTAGCCACCACAGGATTTTTTTGGAGCAAGAATTCGTATTCCGTTCTGTCAATAACTCCTACCGACAGACCCTCATCCAAAATCCTTCTCAGCTCTTCCATATAAGTCCTAGTGGGGTTCCCTGGTAGAGTCTCGTACGTATCCTTGTCGCTCAACAACCCCAAGCAGAGCTCAACATATTTGTCCTTATCCATGACGACCACATTGCCACCCTTGTCTGAGGGTTTGATGACAATGTGGTCGTCGCTCTCCAAATTTTTCAAAGCCTCAATCTCCAAGCTATCAAGATTGTACCTGGAGTAGGAGCCTGTCACTGAAAGACTCTTAAGCTCATCCGTTACCAACCGTTCAAATATATCAATTGCTG
Organism: Anomaloglossus baeobatrachus; assembly: GCF_048569485.1. NCBI lineage: Eukaryota > Metazoa > Chordata > Amphibia > Anura > Aromobatidae > Anomaloglossus > Anomaloglossus baeobatrachus. The sequence goes on from NC_134354.1 coordinate 222,586,340, forward strand.
ATAAATCCCCAGCCAACCATTCCTCAGTATTTAGACCAGTGGAGAGAAATCCTGCCATCACCATGTAGTAAAAATAGCAATCCAATTAAGGTTAGGTTATAGAATCAGCATAAAAAAAAATAAGAAACAAGGGCAGAGGGAGAGGCAGGGGTGGATTTGTACCTGGGGAAAGGGTGGACTTCACCTCCCCCACCCAATCCTTTGAGCCCCATTTTCTGAGGAACCGGCAGTTCCACAGAGGGAAATGACACCAAGCATTGAGATCATCAATTTGTCCCAGAAAATACTCAGCCCAATTGAAATAGGTTTATTAAAAAAGGGATTATCATTTGTACCAACCTCCAATTTTGATCACTTTGAATCCATCAAAGATCTCAGCCTATTTCTGAGAAAATTAAGGTGGAGGAAGCATTTTCTCAGGCAGGATGCCAGGGTCTGCCAAGATCTTGACATCCCCTCTGATTTGCTTCCAGATGTAAGACTCCTGAGTAGTCTGGGGGAAGAAGACCCCAATTTGAGGGGCCTTGGCCCCTTCACAAATCTCAAAAATAAGAGCTCAAAGATGCCGCCTACTGCTGGGGATTTATCAGCAATTGATATATTTGAACGGTTGGTAACGGATGAGCTTAAGAGTCTTTCAGTGACAGGCTCCTACTCCAGGTACAATCTTGATAGCTTGGAGATTGAGGCTTTGAAAAATTTGGAGAGCGACGACCACATTGTCATCAAACCCTCAGACAAGGGTGGCAATGTGGTCGTCATGGATAAGGACAAATATGTTGAGCTCTGCTTGGGGTTGTTGAGCGACAAGGATACGTACGAGACTCTACCAGGGAACCCCACTAGGACTTATATGGAAGAGCTGAGAAGGATTTTGGATGAGGGTCTGTCGGTAGGAGTTATTGACAGAACGGAATACGAATTCTTGCTCCAAAAAAATCCTGTGGTGGCTACCTTCTACTGTCTCCCCAAAATCCACAAGGGATTGAATCCCCTGAAAGGGAGACCAATTGTCTCGGGGATTAACAGTCTCACACAGAACTGTGGAATATATCTTGACAAAATCCTGAGACCTTTTGTCCTGGCCCTGCAATCTCATGTCCAGGATACACCTGACCTTCTACGTAAACTGGAGGGTATCAGTGTTCGACCTTGTGCTACTCTTGCCAGCATTGATGTCGAGGCTCTCTACTCCTCCATCCCACATGATAAAGGGATGGAGGCAGTGAGATACTTTCTCTCGACTAGGGGGACTCAGTATCAGCAACATAATGACTTTGTGTTGAGACTCCTTGACTTTTGCTTGACCAAGAATGTTTTCCTTTTTGATGGCCGTTTCTACCACCAGCTCAGGGGCACCGCGATGGGGAGCCCCTGTGCCCCATCCTATGCCAACTTGCTCCTGGGCTGGTGGGAGGAGACTATGATTTTTACATCTGAAACGGAGGAGGTAACATCATGTTTTGAGATCTGGGCCCGCTACATAGACGACATCCTGGTGGTCTGGAATGGCGCCAGGGATGAATTGTCTGACTATGTGGCGGGTCTGGATAGGAACACTATTGGTCTAAGGTTTACATCAGCTTTTGAGGAGGGAGGTTCCCTCCCCTTTTTGGATGTTCTCATTCAGAAAGATCTAATGGGGAATCTGCAGACATGCACTTATTACAAACCAACAGCCTCTAACTCCCTTCTTCGATGGGACAGTAGCCACCCACAACATTTAAAAAGGGGTATACCGAAGGGACAGTTTCTTCGTGTTAGAAGAAACTGTTCCAGAGACGGTGATTTCCACACACAGGCGAATGACCTGGGAGTTAAATTCCAGGAGAGGGGATACCCTAATACCATCATTAAAAGAGCCTATAATGTTGCTAGGGAAAGGCCTAGAACTGAACTTCTGGTCCCTAAAAAAAGGGAGGAGTCTCAGTTTGGCATCACCAGATTTATAACTACCTTTAACAACGGGGCGGATAATGTACGCCGAATATTGGGTAAACACTGGGCCATCTTACAAATGGACAAGGATCTGTGTCCGATTCTCCCGACTAGACCACAAATTACATACAAGAGGGGTAAATCCCTCTCGGACCGGCTGGTCCATAGTCATTTTTCACGATCAGTCGAGGAGAATTGGTTGACAAGAGGAGTTAAGGGATGTTTTAAGTGCTCGGGCTGTATTGCATGCCCGGTGATACAGACCACCAAAACATTCAGAAGTAATGTAAACCAGAGAGAGTTTGTTATTCGGCACTTTATCAACTGCCGTACACAGGGGGTTGTCTATAAGATTGATTGCACCTGTGGTCTTGAATATATCGGAAAAACCATCCGTGAATTCAGACGTAGGATTGGCGAGCACCTTGGTGATGTTGAACATCGTAGGGACACGGCGGTGGCTAGACACGTCATCGAAAAACACGGCGGAGATGCCAGTGTCCTGAGATTCACTGGAATTGACAAAATCCTGAGACCTAAGAGAGGGGGGGACTGGGATAGATTCATCCTGCAAAGGGAGACAAAATGGATCTTCCAACTAGAAACCCTCTCCCCCAAAGGCCTAAATGAGCAGCTACTTTTCAACAGCTTTATTTAGTTTCATATGGAGAGTTTTTCGCTGCCACCTATTTCTTTCTTACCTTCACATTGGAATTAGGGCAGAAAATCCATTCTTGCCTTCCTTAATTTTCATCTTAAATTATCACAAGTATTGTATATGTATCTGTTAAACCAGCTGCATGCATTTGTGATAATGTAACAACACCTTGTGGATTCGTATTTCCTAATGGAATGGATTTTATTAGTGTAATGTTATGGTGAAGAGCTTCAGGTTTCGGAGAAACTCCCTAAACATACCTATATGAAGTGTGGTGATTTGTCTGATGAGGCCTATTGGCTGTATGTCTCTGTGCAATTTCCTGCCCCCTGTTGTTGTTCCGTATGGGGGTGGGAGGTATTGCATGTTTTGGCACATACACGCCGACTGGACTGTATCCCCATGGAGAGGGGGCGGTCCTCTCACCTCCATATCGGACCTTAGAGTGGGTGTGAATATGTGACATAGTCCTACGCTCCTCACTGATGACGTGTTCACGCATAATGAAGCACCTCCCCTATTATCTTTGCATACGGGAGCTGCCCCGTGTGGTGTAATGATTGGCATCGGGGACCGGAAGTGATGCGGGAATCTCCCGATCATGTGACTACTGCTCACAGGAAGTCCCTCCCTCCTGAGAAGGGCGCACACGAGATGTGCTTCCCCGGTCGGATATGTATTTTTATCCGAGGAGAGAGGTAGTTCCGCCCTGATGCTGGTGCACACGACATGTGCATCCCCGGCCGGAAGTGGACTGTAATGTTTGACATCGGGGACCGGAAGTGATGCGGGAATCTCCCGATCATGTGACCACGGCCCATAGGAAGTCCCTCCCTCCTGAGAAGGGTGCACACGAGATGTGCATCCCCGGTCGAATATGTATCTTCATTCGAGGAGAGAGGTAGTTCCTCTCTGATGCTGGTGCACACGACATGTGCCTCCCCGGCCGGAAGTGGACTCTCATTCGAACAGAGAGGAAGTTCCTCCCCTCTGGTGCTGTTGCATACTAGATAGGCGTCCCTGGCCGGATGTGAGGTAACACCTGCCCTGTGAAGGGGCCCCCCCCTCCCCCATGATGCCGGCGTACATGTGGTGTGCCTCATGGCAGTATGTAAATATACGTATGATTGGAGGAGATGTGGGGAGGACCCCTGAGTCTACACCTGTTGCAGCTATACACCCAGGTAGGGGTGTGCTTTACACTGATTAATCCAAACCCAGATGAGGATATCCACTTGATTGTGATTAATTAAACATCAGGTGGAATGTGGCTTCTGATTGGAGCAATGACATCACTCACAGGTTTAAATGACCCCATTTTCGACCATGCCAGAACCTTTGACACTATGGTTTGGTGAGGGCTGGCAGTAAGGACCTGACTGAAGACGATCATGTCCCCTGAGGAGTCTTAGTGACGAAACGCGTCGGGACGCCGGGATGTCATCAGGGTCAGCATAGGGGTCCAGCTTGAGACCTAGTTGTGGTCCGTCCTTGTTAGGACGGAAGTCTGGGGCAGCAGTCTTTTGTTATTTTGTATCCAGGAGGTAGTAGGGCCAGTGTATGGCGGACATATCCACTACTCAGGATCTAGAGACTGCGTGTCCCTCCATCAAAAGGGATTGGGTGAGACCATTCCTTTTTTAATACCTAAATATTGTTTGCATTTCGTCTATGTATATGACTGACCATTGTCAGCGTATGGAGTGCATTGTAATGCTATTGTTTTTTTAGGTATTATTTTGTATATTGCGTTTTTTTGCCAATTGGACCATTGTCCTTTGCTTATAAGCAATACCTCTTTCCTTTATGTATGTTTAGTTTTTTTCATGTGTTTGTTATTCTAGTGGCCTCACTGTATGCGCTTGCCTATTTGGGCTAGCCCACATGACTAGGGTGTTTATCACCACTTACAGTGATGGCTTTCAGTACCTAACTTGTGCCTTTGGAGTGAGATATTTGCTCCTACAAGTTTAGGAATAAAGGTAATTTTTATGCTGATTCTATAACCTAACCTTAATTGGATTGCTATTTTTTCTAAAAAATTATGAAAAGATTCCATAAAATTGCTGTTACCAGCACCAGATACAGTCCTACTGGTACGGGTAGACTGTTGAAGATGACGAGACCGTCCCATGTTTGTCAAGTTACAACTGGGAGAATCACTCCCTGCACCTGCACGGTTGTTTGGTAGAAAAAGCCGAGCTAAGATCGAGTAACAGCTTCTGCTGATACTCCTGCATACGTGCGTCCCTTTCTATGGCTGGAATTATGTCACAAAATTTGGACTTGTACCGGGGATCTAATAGTGTGGCAATCCAGTAGTCATCATCACTTCTAATTTTGACAATACGAGGGTCATGTTGGAGGTAGTGCAACAAGAAGGCACTCATGTGTCTTGCACAGCCATGCGGACCAAGTCCACGCTGTGTTTGTGGCATAGAGGTGCTAACCGTTCTTTCTTCCTCTGACATCTCCCCCCAACCTCTTTCAACTGAAATTTGACCAAGGTCTCCCTCATCTGCTGAGTCTTCCATGTCCATGGACAGTTTGTCCTCCATTTCTTCATGTTCTCCTGCACCTTCCTCAACATTTAGCCTGCTACTATGCGCCCTTGTTGATCCCTGTCCCCCATGGTCCCATGCCTGCTGCGTTGGTGATGATGAACGTCTGGACCTTGGTGATGTTGTTGTCCCTTGCGCATATGAATCCCCCTGTAGTTCCTCCCCTTCCTGTTGTCCCACCCCCTGACTCCGAATAGTGTTTAGCGTGTGCTCCAGCATGTAAATGACTGGAATTGTCATGCTGATAATGGCATTGTCAGCGCTAAACATATTCGTCGCCATGTCGAAACTGTGCAGAAGGGTGCATAGGTCCTTGATGTGAGACCACTCCATCAGGGTGATCTGCCCCACCTCTGCATCTCGTTGGCCCAGGCTATACGTCATGACGTATTGCACCAGGGCTCGGCGGTGCTGCCACAGTCGCTGTAACATGTGGAGAGTCGAATTCCAGCGTGTCGCCACATCGCATTTCAGGCGATGAACCGGCAGGCCGAAAGACTTCTGGAGAGATGCAAGTCGCTCAGCTGCGGCGGTTGAATGGCGGAAGTGAGCAGACAGTTTTCGTGCCCTGGTCAGAAGGCCATCTAGGCCGGGATAGTGTGTTAAGAATTGCTGGACAACAAGGTTCAACACGTGAGCCATACAAGGCACGTGTGTCACCTTGCCCAGGCGAAGGGCCGCACCCAGGTTTGCAGCATTGTCGCACACGGCCTTACCAGGCTGCAGGTTGAGTGGAGACAACCATTTACCAAACTCAGTCTCCAAAGCTGCACCCAACTCAGCCGCTGTGTGACTCTTACTCCCAAGACATGTCAAGCTAAAGACCGCCTGATGCCGTTGCGCTCTGCTGCCAGCATAGTAATGAGGGGTGCGTGATTCCTTCTGCGCAGTGAGAACGCTGGTGGCCTGACCAGGCAGGCTTGGGGCGGAGGTGGAGGACCCAGATGAGGTGGAGGAGGCAGAAGCAGTGGCGGAACTTGGACAGACAGAGGATTGACACACAAGTCGTGGTGACGGCAAGACTTGTGCAGCAGACAATTCACCATCTATCACCATAGTTACCCAGTGCCCAGTCAGCGACATGTAACGTCCCTGTCCATGCTTACTGCTCCAAGTATCGGTGGTGAAATGCACCCGTTCACACACAGAGTTTCTCAAGGAAGCGGTGATGTTGTGTGCGACATGCTGGTGTAGCACGGGCACACCTTTCTTAGAGAAGTAGTGGCGACTAGGCATCTGGTACTGGGGCACAGCGACAGACATAAGGTCTCTAAAATCCTGTGTGTCCACTAGGCGGAAAGGCAGCATTTTGGTAGCCAAGAGCTTACAGAGGGATAGAGTCAACCTCTTAGCTTTGTCATGGGTCGCAGGAAATGGCGTTTTATTTGACCACATCTGAGGGACAGAGATCTGGCTGCTGTGTGTAGACGGTGTTGAGTAGGGTGTCCCTGTAAAAATGCAGGTTTGTGAGGAAAGTGCAGGCGGAGACATGATGTTGCCTTCATCCAACGTTGGTGCTATCGATGTCTGAGAGAGCTGTACACACTCACTTGTTTCCCCTTCCAAACCAACTGACGACCTACCAAGCAAACTTCCTGTTGCGGTTACAGTGGAGGAAGTTGTGCGTGGAAAACCAGGTGTGACAGCTGTCCCCACAGTCCTAGAAGATGAAGAGCGCGCGGATGCAATGGAAGGGGCAGGCCGTGGATGGTTCGCTCTGCTAGGCCGCATTGCAGCACGGTGAGCTTCCCACCGGGACCTATAATATTTATTCATGTGACGATTCATGGAAGAAGTTGTCAAACTGCTGAGGTTTTGACCTCTACTAACAGAATCACGACAAATTTTACACATCACATAATTTGGGCGATCTTTTTCTATGTCAAAAAAGGACCAGGCTAGGCAAGGCTTAGAGGGCATGCGACCTGCTGAGCCCCCCCGACTAGTGCTCAGAGGCAGAGTGGTGGCTGATGATGCAGTTGTAGACGTGCTACCAGTGCTCCGACTCTGTCCAGGAAGGCGCAAGGTAACTTTGTCGTCGGTTGCATCCTCCTCCACCGCCTCTGTTGACCTCCTCGAGTGCCTGACTGGGGGTTGACAGTAGGTGGGATCTAGAACTTCATCATCAATAGTTGTGTTTGCACTCCCCTCCCCCCCAGACCGAGCCTTTTCTTGCCCTGACCGAATATTTAAGTTGTCATCCCAATCTGGTATCTGCGTCTCATCATCATCAGTATGTTCCTCATTGTCTATAACCACAGGTGTTACCGTTTGTGAAAAAGGGTCAACATTATGCTAAGAAACTTGGTCCTCACGGCCTGAATCAGAGTCACAAAGGTTCTGGGCATCACTGCAGACCATTTCCTGGTCTGTACTCACTGTAGCTTGGGAGCATACCTCTGATTCCCAGGCTATAGTGTGACTGAACAGCTCTGCAGACTCAGCCATCTCAGTTCCACCATACTGTTCAGGGCTGATGGAGACTTCAATGCTGGGAGAAAGCAAGTTTGATTGGGATGACAACTCAGAGGACTGGTGTTTTTTGGATGCGGTACTTGAAGTGGCTGAGAGGGCACTTGTTGGACCACTTGAGATCCATTCAAGCATTTTCCTTTTTTGGCCATCATCTACCTTTTGTTCCTGTTGTTCGTGTCCGTAAAAAAGGGAGCACATCGGATTGTCCACGGTAAGTAGTAGAGATCTTACTTTTGCTGGTAGATGGTCTATCTTCAGCAGATGATAATGGAGCTTTGCCACCTTCCCCACGGACAAACCCTTTTTTTCCTTTTCCAGCACGCCTCTTCCCCTTTCCACCAGCATCTGTCATTTTGCCACTCATGTTGATTGCGACATGATTGTGCACTGAAAATGTGGTAGTAAAAATTGAGAGGTGGTGTAGATTGCAGCGGTGGTCTAGCTTTATTACCAGCAGAATAATAAAGAATAAATATCCCTGACAATGCAACTACGGCCCTTAAACTGGCAGCATAAATTACTAGTATAATGGCTTAGTTATAATGAGTTGGAGTGTGCAATGCAGGCAGACGTGCTGCAAATATCTGTGCACTACTGGGACTATACAGAAGTCCAATAGCCACGTTTAGGATGCCACTAGGTACACTCAGTGTTTGCTAGTATAATGGCTTAGTTATAATGATTTGGAGTGTGCAATGCAGGCAGAGGTGCTGCAATTAACTGTGCACTACTGGGACTATACAGAAGTCCAACAGCCACGTTTAGGATGACACTAAGTTCACTCAGTGTTTGCTAGTATAATGGCTTAGTAACTATCAGTTTGAGGGTGCAATGCAGGCAGACGTGCTGCAAATATCTGTGCACTACTGGGACTATACAGAAGTCCAATAGCCACGTTTAGGATGCCACTAGGTACACTCAGTGTTTGCTAGTATAATGGCTTAGTTATAATGAGTTGGAGTGTGCAGAGGACAGGAGGGTACAGTGGCAGGGTTGTGGGTCTCTGGGTAGAGGAAAGGAAGCCTGCCTTTCTATTCCCTCCTAATGGGGAAATGCAGCGAGGAAATCCCTGACCTTAGGTACACAGACGCTGTCTCTGTTTTCAGGACCTGTCACCTATGGCTCTGACCCTGCCGGTACGAGCCCTTAAAAGGACTGATAGAAAGTGCTCTCCCTAAGCTGTCCAGCGCTGTGTATGGAGCGCATACAGCAGTATCGACGATAGGACTCAGGACGGAGCTGCGCCAGTGATGTCTGACACCAAGGACGCAGAAGAGATAATGGCGTCCGGACGGGCAGATACTCGTTTTTATAATGCAGGGACATGTGACATGGACATCCTATCACACATGCCGTTGCTTCTCTGGCTAAAAGTCCACTTAGCTGTGTGTGTGTCTGGGATTGGCTGACATGCTGGCCCTCCCCACTACACGCGCGCGCTTAGGGAAGGAAGACAAGGAAAAAAAAAAAAAAATGGCCATTATCCATACAGCAGTGATCTGAAGGCGCTGTTCCCGCACACTATACACTGAAATTTCATAATAGTGTGAGTCACAGAGTGACTTACACTATTACAGCGGAAAGCCAGCTAGGAATTAGCTGTTTTTTTGCTGCTAGAACCGTTCTCGAACGTATCTAGAACTATCAAGCTTTTGCAAAAAAGCTGGAGTTCTAGTTCGATCTAGAACAGGCCCCAAAATCACTCGAGCCGCGAACTGGAGAACCACGAACCTAGAACTGCGCTCAACTCTAGTCATGACAGTAAGCGATGCTTGAGAAAACTGACTTGTAACAATTTTTAAATGTTTTTAGTTTTTGTTTTTGCCCTTGAATTTTAATTTTTGAAAAATAAAACTGATATATTTCATGTACTTTGGGTGTATAAATATCCATTCTTTGATGTGTCTCTTTACTTGGTGGACCATGTTGTTCTAATGTATCTTTGCTGTGACTGTTTACACTTCTGATTTTTCTTTAAAATATTTTTCAGTGAAAGTTTTATCCACTGTGCTAATAGTTAATACATAACTGTACTTCATGTTTCTTCTGCCCAAGTATACAGTATACCTTACATTTATCTACATTAAACTTTTCTTGTCTTTAGTTGGCACAAGCCTCCAGCTTATCTAACTTCCCCTGAAACATTCAATTATACTCTTCTTTGTTGATTATCTTTAAATACCTAAATTTGAAATTTCCGTATGTCCTAAATAAGGTTACCAGTAAATATATGTCAAAGAAAATTGCCCAATACTGACCCCTGAGGGAATTGACTGTTAACTTTGACCCAATTATAAGAATTTTGATTAATAATCACCCTCTGTTTAATAAACCTGCATCAGTTGTTAACCTTATTACTTACTGTATATCTTCCGCTAGTCCAATTGCTCTAATTTTATGTACCAACCTTTTATCTGGCACTGTATCAATTGCCTTCGAAAAGTCCAGATTGCCAACATCAACGGCGTTACCCTGGTCCTGTCAGGAATGTACCTTCTCATAAAAGATTATCAGATTAGTTTGACAGGACTATTCACTCCAAAATGCATTTTGATGTTGGGATATGTGGCTGCCACGGGGTGTAAGAGGATAACAGGGGATTGGGTTGGTAGAGGGCTCTAGCTGTCCATAATCCCAGACATACCTCAAGTGGTGAAGATGTCTGTGTTACCTTCCATGCCCTGCTCCTGGCAAGTAATGATCTCATACCCTCACTCTCTCACCCCAGGATAGGACCGGGCCAGGAGTGGTTTAACCCATAGATAAAGACAAACGGAGAAATCAAAAACTCTATGATATAGCTAGCACACACAAAGATATAATGCAATATGTGATAAGGAGGAAATACACAGCAGGGAGGAAATAATCAGATAACAAAAGGATTTCCACAGCACACCAAACAGCACACAATAAATCACCAGCATCTGGAACACAACCGCACACAGTCTGGTGTAGCAAAAGCTATAGTTGGCATGGCAAGACATGCTATGTCATCTTAAAAAGGCGAGGAGTAACTATAATATATCTTCCACATCATGGGATCCAAGAGGTAACCAGCTGTCTATCAGAGATTTACGCCTTCAAGTCTGATCACTAATGAGCACACAGATGGTCGACGGCCAAGTCTTTTATTGCACCAGAGAAGGCATACTGTGGAGTGTCAGATTCTGCAGTGTGAACAGCGTCAGATGCCACCATGATACTCGATGAGTTTAGAGCCAAACACCGAGCATGTGAAAGAGGCTTTTTTATTTCAAATACTCCAGGATAGCAAATTTTAGAAAACTCTTAGATTTCTTTTTTGTAAAGCCTGCTTTATACCTTTCAATTCTGCATACGATATCGTATGCAATGTGACACGCCCCATCGTATGTGCGACAGTTTCAATTTGTTGACTGTGTCGCACAAACTAATATTTGCTGTCAAACGTACTTACCCTTCCATACAACCTCGATGTGGGCGGCGAACATCCACTTCCTGGAGTAGGAGGGACGTTCGGCGTCACAGCGACGTCACGCGGCAGCCGGCCAATAGAAGCGGAGGGGCGGAGATGAGCGGGACGTAAACATCCCGCCCACCTCCTTCCTTCCGCATTGCCGGCGGGAGCAGTGGGACGCAGGTAAGATCTGTTCATCGTTCCCGGGGTGTCACACACTGCGATGTGTGGTACCTCGGGAACATTGAACAACCTGACGTGCAATTTTAAGGAAATGAACGACGTGCATGCGATGAACGGTTTTACGTTCAATTGCAATCGCATGTAGCTGTCACACCCTGCAACAACACTAACGATGCCGGATGTGCGTCACTTACGCCGACACATCATTAGATTTGTTGTAGCGTGTAAAGCCCGCTTAACTCTTCCCAAATGTATTTACCTAAGCTCTTTCTTGGTTCTGCAAGTATTGACCCTATCAACAGCAACTGAGCTTTCTGAAAAATCTAAACTAAAGGCAGATTCCAACTCCAGCCTACCCACTATTCTTAAATAATACTGGACGAGATAGAAAACTTAGCAGCATTAAATTAAACAGGATCACTGAACAATAACCTTGAACCAATATTTATCTATTGGGCTGCTCACATGTTAGATTTTTTCCTTGGACAGTGTCTGTTGAGGAAAAAAATTGCTGCATGTCTGAGATTGATCCAAGATTTGCATCGCACAAGGCAATGCAAATCAATAAGTCCATGGAAATCATCAGACGGCATTTGAGTGCAGTTCAATTTCCAAGAACTTCCAAAATGATAAAGATGGACATATTATTTTCTCCATCTTCATCTTATCTGAGAGACTCTTATCACACAAACCTTGATCACAGTGTCAATTGCATAATCGGCTTGATTCTCAGGGATGAGAGAATCTACAACCATCTGTACCTGCCTTTATTTGAATGGACACTGTCATGCCTTGGGATTTAATCTCTTGACCTTGTACTGTGTGATTAGCTTCCTTATCTGCTGAGCCAGAGCAGGTTCATTTGTTTCATTCTTTTTCGATCACCCATTGTTTTCATTTGTTCATTTAGGATCCTGTTACACATAGTGAAGCACCACCGGTCCCTACTAGCGATCTGACCAGGCAGGGATCACTGGATTGTCGCTACATGGTTGCTGGTGAGCTGTCAATCAGGCAGATCTCCACAGCGATCAGAGATTAGCCACCAGCCACCAGCTCCCTGCTTACTCAGAACGGGCGCTCGGTGGTCTCCCGCTGTCAAACACGCCGATGCGTGCTGCACAGCGGGAGATCAATGAGTAAAAAATGGTCCTGATCGTTTTGTCATGATCAGTGACCTCGCGGCAGGGGCCTACTCGCTGCTGCTTTTTGCACACAGCGATAATGCTAGCGAGGTCGCTGATACGTCACAAAACCTGTGACGTTTCAACGATCTCGCTACCAATCTCGCTGTGTGTGACAGGGGCTTTAGTGTGCCTTATCTCATTGCAAGTGTGGCTATTTATTCCTTCCCTTTGCTGGTCTTAAGTGCTGGCTATATTCTTAAGTGGATCATGCTTGGAGCTCCACCCACATTGCCAAGTGTTTATGCTTGTCAGATAGAGACCAGCTAGGTTTGCTACCACTTATATCTACTACGCTTTTCTCCAGCCAATAGTTAGGTAGTAGAAGGTTATTTTTTTTTGCAGTAAACACTTATGCTTTGCCATTTCATATTCATGTTTTATATCTCATTACCTTTTGTTTCCTTTAATCTGCAAGGCTTTGTTATCCTGTGTTTTATTGCTACATCTCCTTCTGGTTCCCTAGGCAGTACAAGGAATGCTCAACGGCCTTTCAGGCAGCCAGATCTGAGTTGTTATTGCCTTGATTTGCAGGCAGGGTTATTTACTCAGGTGGCACTAGGGTTTGTGCACCTAAGAACTTCAGTCTGTTCAGGAACCAGTCAGGCCAGGTAGCTTAGAGTAGACCCTGATTTCCCTGGAAAAAAAAAACGTAAGTGTAACATTATATTTGGTCCACCTCTTTTTGTTTGTGCTGAAACATCATTATTAGCTGCTGTCCTTTTCTTTGGAAGTAGCAGATATACATGTAATATCACAGTGGTGATTACTGCTGGACCTGTGGTTATTAACTAATCACCAGTAGGGTCTCATTAAGAAAAGAGGTGGTTTAGTTAGGGGCAATTTCTTTAAACAGGTTCAAAACAAGCCATTTGGAGATAGGTGATAACTTGCTTATTGGTAGGTGTCACAGCCTCGATTGAAATGTCATGGAATTTTATGCTGAGTGCTGTGCTTGGTAGCACCATAGGAAATAAATGGAGCATAAGTTGAGCAAGTGCGCTGCCACTCCATTCTAATGAGAATAAACTCATTCTGCTCATCCGTGTGGGTCTCAGAAGTTGCCCCTGATTACAGTTAAGTGGATTGATCTGCATAGGATTGAGTTCCTGAAATTCAAGGTTACATGCAAGTTCAAACATTTTGATATTCAACTTCTTGTCCGCAAACCCCCCCCCCCCCCAAAAAAAAAATAAAACTTGCCTGGCACCATTTTACAAAGTATCAGGGAGCAGGCAAATGTCATTTTGCATTACTGCACGGTCCTCCCCATATTGTTGTGCAGCTATCACATATTCTGGACTGTAATATATTGTAAAGAGGTGGTCAGTACCTGGGGCATCACATATCAGCAATTCCCAGTGCAGCACATGGCATTTTACATCTCCAGAATCAATGGGTAAGCCTTTCTCTTCTGTAAAATGTAACTCTCAAGGTCAACATGGTCTTCTCTCTCTTTTATAGTGTGGAAACTCTTTGAATATGTGGTGTTCTTTCTTTCTTCTATTGAGTATAAGCCATCATTGTCAGCAGAGTCCTTTCTCTGCTCTTAACATGTATTTTCAGAGCAATTACAAGCTTAGAGTGTAAGCTGTAGGGCGCTTTTCCACTTGCGTACCTCTTCTGATGCAGGAGCATCGGAATGGATATGCTAATGAGCCTCTGCTGTGGGTGGCAGCTGAGGGTCATGCGACTGTGATGCGATCTTGCGATCACATCACAGGAGTGGAGAAGATGGAGGGAGCACTTTCTTCTTATCTCCTCCGCTGCCTGTCTCTGCATGCACCGCACTGCAATCACATAACATGTGAGTGCAGTACGATTTTACACACACATGAGCCGAGACTTGGTGCAAAACGCACATGCTGCGATTACACCGAGAGCCCGATTCGTGTGGAGAAAAAACGGGACAGAGGATACTGTCTCATTGTTTAACACTGGTGAGTGTATAATCCGATTTTTTTATCAGATCGCACTCGCACCAGGAAATCACAGATGGAAAAGCGTCCGTAGAGTGTAAGCTCTTATGGTCAGTGGGAGCCTCTCTTGCTTTTGTAGAGTGTAAGCTCTTATGGTCAGTGGGATCCTTTCTATCTCCTATGGAGTGTAACCTCTTATGGTCAGCTGGGTTCTATCCCTCTCTACTAACCCCTACATGTATTTTCAAAGCAATTACAACCTTTCCAGTATTGAGATTCGCTCATTTTTATTTACCACAAATTTGTATTTTTTTGGAAAATTCAGTGAAGTCGGCAAATTCAAATTTTCAAAGATTCACTTATCTCTACACCAATCAATATGCTATCTCCTTTCCTGTGGCTAAGTGATAACTTGTTTTCACCCGACAACCCACAACCCGCTTAAGAATTTTACTTTTACTCAACTGAATCCACTGCTTTTTTTTATTAATTAATGATTATGAAGATGCATAAATTAGTGAGCGCCAATAAAGTCAATGTCTAGTACACACTAGAAGGAAATTAGTGAGAATTGAACTGTGAAATGATCTCCATCATTCTGCAGTTTTACTTGATTGGAATTTTCTATCATTACTTTTCAGTTTTAGTAATAGATTTAGGGGTAAATCATGCATAATACTTAATGTCTTCATGAGGAAATTTCTAACTATACTTAACTTTTGGCAATCATTACAAAATATTGCTTGATTCAATAGAACAATATCTAAAGGTATTTATTCTCCAGTTAGATATGTTACACATTTTATTTTAACAGTCAGTAGTCAAAATGTGTTTGTGGGATTAATATTGCATTCATGACTCATGCTAATCTCTACATTCAGATCTTTGCTGGCAATAGAGGTTATTTTAGGGCATAAATTAACATGTTTAGTGGGAGTTTACTACTACATGAAATTGATATAAATACAATCATATTTCATTTAAGATTGTGTGATAGAGATATCCAATTTTGCTTTTCAAAACAATGACGTTTTTTATACTCCTTTCTCTATTGGTGTTGTTCTTTATAGACAGGGGATTAACAATCATGGTCGCAAAGGGTACGATAGTGAATGGGCCCACCAAGGCCATCTCCTATTTCGCTTGGATGTTCATCCTTTGACACACACATTGACATGAAATCTACTCCGTAGCAGAGACGCGCCGTCTCCTTGACCCAGAATACACACTTCCAACCAATTAAAGGCCAACAGCTATATCAGCGAGCCTGTCACAGATGACACATAGCAGAGATGAATGCGCTGCCCATGGTGGGGACACCGAAGTCAGCTGCCATCTTCTGTGCTTGCTGTAGAAAAGACAAAACCCAAGAGAAAAACACAAAATGAGCCTAAGTTGCTAAACATGCAATAGGAATAAGTTCACACTGGGGCCATTTCACAGACAACCAAAAAGAAAAACACAAAACAAGTGTTTTTTTGGACTCTGTAGAAATGGGGGAGTGGTTCCTTCCCTCTGAGCCAGGCACTCCATCTATATGGACAGGTGCTGTAGCCGGAGCAGTGCTTCTCTGCCCTTTATTGCATTGATGTCACTGATGCAAGGTAAGGTTTTAATACTGGGTACACCTTATCAGTGTAGGATGTTTTTTACGCTTTTTGATCAAACAGTGTTAGCCAAGTGCCCTATGTTATTTAAATTAATTATTAATATTTAGTTATTTACTTTAGTTTGGGATATTTGCTCATTTTGTGTTTTTTCTCTTCGGTTTTGTCTGTGCCATGGCCACTTGTGAAGGTTCTCATATTGCACATATACCAATTTATGCCCTGGCTCCTTATTTTGTTTTGGCTATAAAAAAAGATTTGCATGTCATGGTATCTGGAGAAAATTAGAAGAACCATTTGTTTCTTTTAAAATGTGTTGGAGATGAGTAGCAGAACTGGGGACATTATGACAGGAAGAAACCCAGGATGGTGAACATTATTACTGGAAGGGGCCTCAGATGGGGGACACTATTAGTAAAAGTGGCCAAGGATAAGGGACATTATTAAATAAAGGGACCAGGATGGGGGACAGTATTATAGTAAGGACCACACAAAGTAGGGGACATTATTAAATAAAGGGGCCAGGAATGGGGACATTATTACAGGAAGGGGAAAAGAATGATGGACATTACTACAACATGTGGCCAATGATGGAAAACATTATTATTGAAATGGACCAAGGATGGAGGACATTACTAAATAAAGGGGCCAAGATGGAGCACATTACTGTAGGAAGGGGCCCATGATAGAGGACATTATTACAGAAAGGGGCCCAGGATGGCTGACATTATTAAGTAAAGACTGAGGATAGAGGACATTAATTCAAGAAGAGGCCCAGGATGGGGGATATTTTACCAGGAAGGAGACCAGGATGGGGTACATTAGTAAATAAAGCAGCCAGCATGGAAACATTATTTTAGAAAGGGGCCAGGTTGGGACATTATTAAATGAGGGGAAAACATATATGTATAGGATTAGAATGCTACAAGAACCCATACATCTGACCAATAGGCAGGTGTGGGCTGAAGTCCAAATTTTCCAGTGGCGCTTATTTTACTCTAGTTATGCCACTGTTTATAGGCTCTGGAAACCTTAGTGTTTCCTATCCTAGGCTAATTGGATGGAGGGACTTAACCACATTATGCGCATGCACCATATGTTTGTTGAAGAAACAATACTTGTAAGGTGTTTTACTTCCTCTTGTAGCCACAAACCAGGTTTTACACTCTCCACAACAAGGGAAGCAATAGCTATCTAGAGTCATGTAATTTCCTTCTCACATAGTCCTATGGTCATTGAGACTTACCTATGCTTTGTTTGTCTTTGGTATCCATTGGAGATGAACATATTGATTCTCAGGGCCCTGGTCCAGTAGCCAGGTCAGTATTCCATGACCACTGAATGCGAGCACTGCCAACTGTCTCCTACCTTATGACATCAACAATTACTCTTTTGATTAACCAGCCTGTCATGAGGTCAACTGTAAACAAGATGCTCATATAACATTGTGACAGACTGGCTAATCAAAAAAGGAGCAGTGGATGCGGTAAGATAACAAGTGGTTTGCAGGGCTCCTGTCCAACAGCCATGGATTACTAACTCAGTCAGCGGACCAAGGTACTGTGAATTTATTCACTCATCTTTAACATCAAACATTGATGATAAAGTATGCATTCCCTTTTATTCCTGTTACGCTAGGTACAGGGAAGTACCAAGTGAATGGCGAAAGGGAAAGGGAGAGAAACCCTGTGTCTAGGGAAGAGGAAGATGTTGACCCCTGACCAAACCTATCACTAGCGCCTGGCTTCCCTCATCACACTGGATAGTTTTCGCACCTATGCGCCGAGCAGGATACCTGACCCTTGCTAACCCGGAGCCTGGACCAAGGTAGGGAACGGATGTGTTGAGTGCTTATTCAACCTCACTAACTACTAAAGAACACACAGGGGAAAGTGTACAAACAACATCTACAAACGACTCAGGGAGAGTAAGGGGTACTTCACACACAGCGAGATCGCTGCTGAGTCACGTTTTTTGTGACCTCATTAGCGATCTCGCTGCGTGTGACACTGAGCAGCGATCTGGCCCCTGCTGTGAGATCGCTGCTCGTTACACACAGCCCTGGTTCGTTTTTTTATTGTTGCTCTCCCGCTGATAAGCACACATCGCTCTGTGTGACAGCGAGGGAGCAACTATCCTGAATGTGAAGGGAGCAGGAGCCGGCGTCTGACAGCCTGCGGTAAGCTGTAACCAAGGTAAACATCGGGTAACCAAGGTGGTTACCCGATATTTACCTTCGTTACCAGCCTCCGCAGCTCTCACACTGCCTGTGCCGGCTCCTGCTCCCTGCACACGCTAAGTTAAGCGGTGTGAGCTGGTAACTAAGGTAAACATCGGGTAACCATACCCGATGTTTACCTTAGTTACCAGTGTCCGCAGCTTCCAGATGCCGGCTCCGTGCAAGCGCAGCGTCGCTTGCACGTCGCTGCTGGCTGGGGGCTGGTCACTGGTCGCTGGTGAGATCTGCCTGTCTGACAGCTCACCAGCGACCATGTAGCGATGCAGCAGCGATCCTGACCAGGTCAGATCGCTAGTCGGATCGCTGTTGCATCGCTAAAGTGTGAAGGTACCCTTACAGCAACAACTACAAAGTTTCTCCAGATGAATACAAGCCAGACCTTTAAAGGGTTTATAAACCTATCATCAGCAAAGAGCAAGGGGAATGAGAGTATTTAAAGACACAAAGAGAAGTGCTGATAATTAACAGCTAAAAGGTGAAGATATCTACAGGGTCCTAAAGAGAAAGTGATTAATACCAAGCATGGAAAAGGGAAAGTCAAGGAGTAGCTTGTGTAGCCAAATGCTGGGACTTTCTACAGCTGGAAACCACAGGACTGTCTGTCAAGCGTGACACACCCGTGATAATTACTTCCTCATTGTTTTTTTTACATTATTTTTTTTCTATATCATGTTTATCAGGGAGGCTTCTTATAGTTCCTCTGTTTTTTTTGTTTGTTTGTTTATTCAAACTTTCTTTTTTTATTCCAGAAATATAAGGACCACCTGATTCTAAAGTTAACCGTTCTATCAAATTCATTTCAAAATGATCAGTGATCAATATGAATTTAACAAAAACTGGTAAATATTTAAATGCCATAAAGCCAAACTCTGTATTCACCTAGATCAGGACAATTTAAAAAAAACAAACTATATTAAAGTAACTCATTATTTGCTATGCAACATTTAAGACTGGGTCATGGAAAGGGCACCCAACATCTCCAGTTCCACCATACCTATGTTAAAATCATTACATTTTATAGCATTGTAAATTATCTTGTCTATTTCGAAGGCAGAAAAGCAATATATAAATTGAGTGATTCCAGATGCTTATGCTATCTAAATATAAAGTAAATCCAACTTACCTTCATGTTTTTGCTAATTCTGGCTTCACTAACATCATTATAGAAAACAGAAAATTAGATTAACAGTATATTAACAAGATCATACTTATTCTAACGGATGACTTGAAGCATACTCATGAGTTACATACTAATTGCAAACAATGTAAATCAATGACCTTTTCATTGTCATGCTATATTTCTGGTTTTAAATGACAGGCACTACAGTTATCCAATGTTAAAAGAGGCAGTAGTACATGTAGTACATCTAATGATATGGAGTGATGTCCTATGAGCTGTTTAGTATATTAAGTGTGTGCAAGTCATTTTTACTCCAAGCCATTTGCAGACCAACAAGACATTTTTTCTTAAACATATATCATTTCTATAGAATAAAAATATGCTTATTTTTCTATTTTTCTCATCATTTAACTCATGTCTAAATTTTTCTTTTTTTTTTTAATAAAGGGGTTTTCCATAATTCTGAGAAAAGCGGAAACAAGGAATAAAAGGTAAATAAATAAAATGTAATGTATACTCATTTGCCCGACTGCAATACTCGTGATTCCCGTCAGTAACTTATTACTTCCTGAAGCAAAAATGTGACTCATATGCATTCTAAAATATGCACTAATTGACTTTAGTGGTGACGCCATGATGTACACTACATGACCACTGAGGTCAATAATAGGTAACAAGGCTCATATGAGTTCTTCAGAAAAGGCCCATGAAAAATGTTAAATAGCATATATACAGTGGATGAAACAAGTATTGAACACATCTCCAATTTTCCAATAGTGGATGGTGAGATATGGCTCCTGAAATTCAAAAGTTCAAAACATTGTTACCCTTTTGCTCATCAGTGTAAATACTTTCAGGGATGTAGGTGTGAAAATGGGATATTTTGTTTGTGGGTTTTCTGGCATGTACATCAGGTGAATTAAGTATTGAACACATCTCCAATTTTCTAAGAAAATATATTTCTAACGATGCTAGAGACATCAATTTTTCACTGGATGTCGGTAAGAATCCATCCAATCTACATAAGAAAAGAAATCAAATCATGGATGTCTCAGTGATTTGTAATAATGAAAAATAACACAGGGAATAAGTATTGGACAAGTGAAGAAAGAGAAATGCAAAAAACATAGAAAGTCATAGAACCAGCTGAAATCTATCAGTAATTAGAAAGCAATCTTGACATTTAGTGAAAAGTAATATCAGCTGATGCATTAGATGGTTTAAAAAGATTTCTTATTACCAAGGTGTAACACAAGAAACATCTCATGATGGGTAAAACCAGTGAGCTGTCTCAAGAACTTTGCAACCTAACCTTATTATTGCAAAACATACTGATCATAGATACTATGATAGTATCATACTTTTTAAGGTTGAAGGGAGACTCTAAGTCCATCTAGTTCAACCCGTAGCCTAACATGTTGATCCAGAGGAAGGCAAAAAAAAACCCCAATGTGGCAAACAAGCTCCAATAGGGAAAAAAATCCTTCCTGACTCCACATACGGCAATCAGACTAGTTCCGTGGATCAACACCCTGTCATAAAATCTAATATGCATAACTGGTAATATTACATTTTTCAAGAAAGGCGTCCAGGTTCTACATAAATGTTAGTAGGGAATCACTCATGGCATGGTACTGATGGTATTGATTAGAAAGTAATTTCTAAACTTCCTTTGAACCCTGTTGGGGCCATATTCCGGAAGTGAAAAGAATATACAGTGCCTACAAGTAGTATTCAACCCCCTGCAGATTTAGCAGGTTTACACATTCGGAATTAACTTGGCATTGTGACATTTGGACTGTAGATCAGCCTGGAAGTGTGAAATGCACTGCAGCAAAAAAGAATGTTATTTATTTTCTTATTTTTCTTTTAAATTGTGAAAAGTTTATTCAGAGGGTCATTTATTATTCAACTCCTCAAACCACAAGAATTCTGTTTGGTTCCCCTAAAGTATTAAGAAGTATTTCAGGCACAAAGAACAATGAGTTTCACATGTTTGGATTAATTATCTCTTTTTCCAGCCTTTTCTGACTAATTAAGACCCTCCCCAAACTTGTGAACAGCACTCATACTTGGTCAACATGGGAAAGACAAAGGAGCATTCCAAGGCCATCAGAGACAAGATCGTGGAGGGTCACAAGGCTGGCAAGGGGTACAAAACCCTTTCCAAGGAGTTGGGCCTACCTGTCTCCACTGTTGGGAGCATCATCCGGAAGTGGAAGGCTTATGGAACTACTGTTAGCCTTCCACGGCCTGGACAGCCTTTGAAAGTTTCCACCTGTGCCAAGGCCAGGCTTGTCCAAAGAGTCAAGGCTAACCCAAGGACAACAAGGAAGGAGCTCCGGGAAGATCTCATGGCAGTGGGGACATTGGTTTCAGTCAATACCATAAGTAACGTACTCCACCGCAATGGTCTCCGTTCCAGATGAGCCCGTAAGGTACCTTTACTTTCAAAGCGTCATGTCAAGGCTCGTCTACAGTTTGCTTATGATCACTTGGAGGACTCTGAGACAGACTGGTTCAAGGTTCTCTGGTCTGATGAGACCAAGATCGAGATCTTTGGTGCCAACCACACACGTGACGTTTGGAGACTGGATGGCACTGCATACGACCCCAAGAATACCATCCCTACAGTCAAGCATGGTGGTGGCAGCATCATGCTGTGGGGCTGTTTCTCAGCCAAGGGGCCTGGCCATCTGGTCCGCATCCATGGGAAGATGGATAGCATGGCCTACCTGGAGATTTTGGCCAAGAACCTCCACTCCTCCATCAAGGATCTTAAGATGGGTCATCATTTCATCTTCCAACAAGACAATGACCCAAAGCACACAGCCAAGAAAACCAAGGCCTGGTTCAAGAGGGAACAAAATCAAGGTGTTGCATTGGCCTAGTCAGTCTCCTGACCTTAACCCAATTGAAAACTTGTGGAAGGAGCTCAAGATTAAAGTCCACATGAGACACCCAAAGAACCTAGATAACTTGGAGAAGATCTGCATGGAGGAGTGGGCCAAGATAACTCCAGAGACCTGTGCCGGTCTGATCAGGTCTTATAAAAGACGATTATTAGCTGTAATTGCAAACAAGGGTCATTCCACAAAATATTAAACCTAGGGGTTGAATAATAATTGACCCACACTTTTATGTTGAAAATTTATTAAAATTTAACTGAGCAACATAACTTGTTGGTTTGTAAGATTTATGCATCTGTTAATAAATCCTGCTCTTGTTTGAAGTTTGCAGGCTCTAACTTATTTGCATCTTATCAAACCTGCTAAATCTGCAGGGGGTTGAATACTACTTGTAGGCACTGTAATTTTACCATAAACTGGTCATAACCAGGTGCTCCCCACAAGATTTCAGACAGAGGAGTTAAAATAATTATTATAAGAATTGTATAAGAGCCAAAAAAACACCCGTGGAGAGCTTCATAAAGACCTGGAAATAGGAAAATACTATTGTTTTAAAGAAAACAATAAATAATGCACTCAACCTTCATGGCCTATATGCATGTTCACCACGCAAGATTCCATTGCTGAACAAAAAGCATGCAAGCATGTTTAAAGCTTACTCAAGAACATTTAGACAAGGCTGAGAAGTATTGGGAGAATACAGTCTAGTGAGATGAGACCAAAATTAAACTCTTTGGATGCCATAATATACAAAGGGCAAAGTATATCCCCCGAAAACATCATACCAACAAGAAATTTGCAAGTGGGAACATTATGGTGTGGGGCTGTTTTTCAGCATACAGTACTGGCAAATGTTATATGGTTGAAGGATGGATGAATGGACAAATGTACAGAGACATACTTGATAAAAATCTATTGCCATTTACCAGGATGATAAAGATGAAACAATGGTGGACATTGAATTCAATAGAAAATTTATGAAAGGAACTAAAGCTCAAAGTTTATGTAAGGAGCCTTCAGGATTTGATTAGTGCTTGGAATAAAGGGCCAAAATTACACCTGAGCAAAGCATGCATCTACTTTTGTTATACAGAAAGAATCTTGAAGCTGTCATCACGAACAAAGGCTTTTGTATGAAGTATTATATAAATTTCAGTAAGTGTGGTCAATACTTTTCCCCTTTGTCATTTCTCATTATTATACATCATTAAATGTATTTTACAGCTATGGTTTTATTTCTTTGACTGTGTGGATTGAATGGGTTGTTATCGACATCTGGTGAGAAATTCATATCAATAGCAACTTTTGAAATATATTAACTTAGACTAGAGATGAGCGGACCCATGGATGTACGGGCTCAGGTGGACTTTAGATAAGTTCGGTTTGGGTCCAGGACTTGACAAGAACTCCAATGGAAGTCATTATTTGGGCAGTTTGGATCTCCGCCCACATGCAGCCAGCCATAAACACAGTACTTTTGGGGGAGGATGGGCTGGTTTTGCCATGTTTTTTTGTTTGGTGCACACTACATCTGATCATGCTGTTGTTATCCCCAGTGCAAGCCATTCAGAGACTACAAGCAGCTCGCACTGGGCTGAGCACTGGGTGTACCTGAGCACAGCAATGCTTGTACGAGTGGTTTGCATATGTAAAGCACCCAAATTCTGTTTTTTTGTAAAGTCTGTGTTTGATACGAACACTGCACATTGGAGCTTGGGTTTGCACATCTCTAGAGCAGACCCATGGAAGCTCGAGTTTGGTGGGTTCAGTCGGACTTTAGATGAAGTTCTTTTCTGGACCCGAACTTGACCTGAATCTCATTGGAATTCACTGATTGGCCAGTTCGGCTCTAAGCCCACATACAGCCAGCCATAAACAGAACACTTCCGGGGCTGGATTTTTTTTTCTTCTTTTACACACACCACATCTGATAATGTTTATTTTACCCCCAGTGCGAGCCATCAAAACACTGTAAGCCACTCGCACTGGGGCAAGCACCGCGCCATGCGTACCCAAGCACTGCGATGCTCGCTCGAGTAGTTTCCATACGTAAAGCTCCAGAATGCCAAACTCGAACACTAATTTTTGCATTTTTGAAAATATGTGTTCGATATGAACATGGGTCCACTCATCTCTATCTGTGACTAGAGATGAGCGAACCTGAGCTTTGGTGTTCGCTGTTCATACTAAACACTGACTTTACAAAAAAAACAGAGTTCCGGTTCAGAGATCCGGTGCTTTACATATGCATTGCTGTGCTTGGGTATGCTCGGTCCCCAGTCCAGTGTGAGCCGCTTGCAGTGTTTGAATGGCTCATATTGGGGGTAACAACAGAGTTATTGAATGTAGTGTGCACCCCTAAAATATGGAAAAACTCTGACAACCTTCCCCCATAAGTGTTCTGTTTATGGCTGGTTGCATGTGGGCGGATTCCGAACTGCCCAGTTAGGGACTGCCATTGAGGTTCAGGTCAAGACCAGGTCCCAAACCGAACTTTATCTAAAGTCCGGCTGAACCAAACCTCCAAGTTTCCGCTTATCTCTATCTGTAACCTGTTCAATAATTATTTCACCGGCTGTATATATATATATATATATATATATATATATATATATATATATATATATTATTTAAATGTATTTTTTTAAGATTGCATGATTGTATGTGATATGTCAACAATAAGTAGCACATTTTTATGAAGTGTAAAGGAAAGAATACATGGTTTTCCAAATACTTTAAAAATATAACTCTGAAAATTGTGATGTGCCACCCTAAGGCAATACTTTGTAGGACCATCTTTCGCTGCAAGTACTCATGAAAGTCTTTTGGGGTATGCTTCTACCATCTTTGCACATCTAAAGGCTGAAAGTTTTGCCTAATTTTTGCAAATTAGCTTTAGATCAATAGATCAATGAGATTGCATGGAAAGTATCCGTGAACATCAATTTTCAAGTCTTGCCACAGATTCTCAATAGGATTTGGGCCTGGAATTTAACTGATACATTCAAACACTGGAATATGCTTTGATCTAAACCAGGGGTCTCAAACTCAGCTGGGTGTATGGGCCGCACATAGAAAAAAGAAAACCTTTGGTGGGCCGCATTCTTTGCAGGGCCAAGTGACATTTTAGTGATTCCATGTATTTTCTTCTATACACCTTTGGATCACTTTTTGTGAACATTTTTTGCTTGTTTATTAAAACAAACCTGCACTTTTTTGTTACCTTTATATGTAAAAAAAAGCAATATTAATAGTAAAAATATTTTTTTTACATATATCTTGTACTCAGTAGTAATGTGCCCATCTTTGTGCCTTATAGTAATGTGCCCATCCTTGTAGCATTGTGAGCATCCTTGTAGCATTGTGCCCATCCTTGTAACATTGGGTCCATCCTTGTAGCATTGTGCCCATTTTTGTCACCTGTAGTGATGTCCAACATCCTTGTGCCCAGTAGCAATGTGCTCGTCATTGTAGTATTGTGCCCATCCTTGTGCCCAGTAGTATTGTGCCCATCCTTGTAGCATTGTGCCCATCCTTGTAGCATTGTGCCCATCCTAGTAGCATTGTGCCCATCCTTGTAGCATTGTGCCCATTCTTGTCCCCTGTAGTAATGTCCACCATCCTTGTGCCCAAGAGCATTGTGCCCATCCTTGTAGCATTGTGCCTGTCCTTGCAGCATTGTGCCCGTCCTACAGCACTGTGCCTGTCCTTGTAGCATTGTGCACATCCTTGTAGCATTGTGCCCTTCCTTGTAGCATTGTGCCCGTCCTTGTAGCATTGTGCCCAAGTAGTAATGTCTCCAGTCCTCATCCTAGTTCCCTGTTATGCCGTTTTTGACATAGACAAAAAAAAAATATTCTTCTCATTTTTCCTCCGTTCCCTCTGTTTTCTCTTAACTGCTTGTTGTGGCCTTCAGACCCATAGACCCTGTGACGATCGCGTTACAATACAGGGGGCCGGCGCCGGCAGGGCTTTACTACACTTTATGCATTTGCGGCGCAGCACACACTTAGGAGCTCTCTGCAGTCTACCAATCACAGGCAAGCAGGTGACTTCATACAGCGATGATACCTGCTTGACATTGGTATAGTGCAGAGCAGTGACATAACTAGAGTTTGATGGGCCCCGGTGCAAAATTAGGACCGAGGCCCCCCCTCGGGGTTCAGGATGATTACGCTGACACTTGGCTCTTTCCCTCAGCACCCAGCTTTCCCATGCTCTGATATCTCTTTTTCCCTCAGTACCCAGATTTCCATGTTCTGCTATACAACCTTTCCTCAGCACCCATCTTGCCCTTGATATCAGAGCATAGGAAAGCTGGGTGGTGAGAGAAAGATGTATAGCAATACATGGGAAAGTTGAGTGCTAAGAGAAAGATGTATAGCAGAGAATGGGTGGGTGACCCAGCACTCAGCATCAGCTGGGCGCTGAGGTCAAGATAGATATTAGAATATATGAAATCTGTGTTCTGAGGGATATCAGAGCATGGGAAAGCTGGGTGCTGAGGGAAAGAGCCTCTTTCCCTCAACACCCAGCTTTCCCATCCCATACTTGTATCTTCGTCCCCCATCTTGGTACATAGCCCTATCCATCTTTTTTTTTCTGTACATTATATTTGTGCTATAAATAACATTATAGATTTATTCATGTTGCATCTAAAAATGGTAGTTGTTTTTTTTAATGGTACACAAGTTTGATTTTTAAGAGGGCTTTTGGCCTTTTTAGTATTAATTCGGCTTTTTTAGTATCTGAATTTTAAAAATGCCACACGTACACATTTACAAAAATGCAGCCATACACACTAGATTTCTCTTTCTATACTGTATATGTGAGCATTTTGTACACACTGCATATACAAAGGAATAAGAAAGTTGGATGTCTGACAGCAAACCATGAAAATGAGGAGACCCAGCTACCATCACAGGACAGTGGTGATGTATATCATCAGTTACAGGGCAGTGGGGGGGGGGGGGCAGAACAGTGCAGCTGTGGGAGGCAAATAGGAGTAGGAGGATAGAAGAGTGTAGCTGTGGGGGAGGGAGGCAGGAGAGTGCAGCTGTGGGGGAGGGGTCAGGAGAGTGTAGCTGTGGGAGGGCAGAAGAGTGTAGCTGTGGGGGAGGGGGCAGGAGAGTGTAGCTGTGGGGGAGGGGTCAGGAGAGTGTAGCTGTGGGGGAGGGAGGCAGGTGACTGCAGCTATGGGGGAGCGAGACAGGAGAGTGCAGCTATGGGGGAGGGGGAAGGAGAGTATAGTTGTGGGGGAGGGGGGAGGATAGTGCAGCTGTGGTGGAGGGGGCAGGAAAGTATAGCTGTGAGAGGCAATTAGGAAGATAGAAGAGGATAGTGGGGCTAGAGTCATCATTCGGGAAGCTCCAGTACTCACTTCAGGTCGCATTGTGTTCCTCTGGAGTTACTGCCGACTACACAACAATGGTAGTGCAGGAGAGAGGGATACAAACGCCTCAGAAGTCTCTCATATTTCTGCAGCACTCACTGTACAGGCCTGAGACTCGACAACAGCCATGTGCTGGTGGGTGGGGCTTACTCCCGGTGGTCAGGGCTTACTCCTGAGGCTCTGGAGTGTAGGGGATGGCTGTGCTCAGTGTTGTGAATGTCAGTTATGCTTTTGCTGCTGTGAGGCTCCCTGTTGTGGCCAGGAATGGTTTGGACAGAGACCAGGTGTGATGTCGCAATGGACGTTTCCATTGCTAACTCTCTATTTAAGCTTTTGCTTCATGGCTGTCTGGGCCGGTTATCATTTGTTCTGTAGTTCACCAGCCTTTTCATCTTGCTCCAGACCACATCTACCCCAGATAAGTGCTTGGTTATTTCTTAAGTTGTTTTGTTGTTTTGTTCTTATCTGGGTTGTCAATTTTTGTGGTTATTGTCAGTTTACTTGCATGCAGGAATCTTCCCTCTCTGTTGCTTAGCTGGGAAGCTCCCTACAGCTATGTTTGCAGTTTTTGCTTTTATAAGTCCATGTGTTTGTTGCTTCTTGAATTTGTAATTGTTCCCGTTTTCTGTTCATTGGTTTGACAAGAGTGTCTGATATAGGATAGAGTGCAAATCGTGCGATCTGAGGATCTTTTTGTACTTTTTGTATCAGGTATTTGGGTTTTGTAGGGTTTTTCTCTGGCCATCATCAGCCTTTTTCCTATCCTTTACTATTTAGTTAGTTGGGCCTCACCTTTGCTAATCCTATCATCCATCTGTGTATTGTATTTTCCTATATCACCATAGTCTTTGAATGTGGGGGGCTTGCTATACCTTTTGCGGTCTATTTCTGAGGCAGAGAGTTATTCAACCTTCTTTCCTTTAGGATAGCTAGTTCTCCGGCTGAGTTTGAGGTGTATAGGATGTTAGTTCACCCCTCAGCTAGTTCTTCTGTTGATGGTTAGTAAGGGGATGGCGGCCAGATTAGTTGCCAATGCTCTTGTCACCTTTTTGCCAATGATCTATTGTGATCTTCCATGGTTCCGGATCATAACAGCTCAGCATTTCTCCCCTCTTCTGATGGATGGAACATGCAGTATATGTGCTCTATGCTGGAGGAGAGACTGTCAGGGGCCCAGTGGGGGATCCATCCCCAGCAGATGCTCATCCAGTGGCCGGGTGATCACTGTGACCATAATCCCACCCACCTATCAGCACCGACTTCAGTGGAAAGAGATGAGCGGGATTATGGGCGTGGAAAGCAGGGAATATACAATTGCTTAAGTAGCCGGGATATGTGTTAGCTCCAGAACGGCTGCTGCCTTCTGTGACGTCACAATGTGCAGGAACCAGACGGTCAGTGCTGCAATATATTTCAGCTGGATATGCACACTTGGGCACACAGTAAGCTGAAATAAGTGCAAAGTTTCTGCGACCACAATTGTTCCGCCCCTGGTGCAGAGAGCATCAACTATAGTAAAGCCCTGCCGGCGCTGGCTCCCTGCATAGGCGTCTACCTCTGCACAAGAGGTTTTTCTACCCTTGGCTTTAGTAATGAAGGAAAGCTGCCCTGATGAGTGTAACAATACGAAACGCGTAGGGAGACTGGAGCACGCCGTATATGGATCGCAACTGGAGGGGTTGGTGGTAGCTGTGCATTAAATAGCTCCCCCTCTGCGATCCTTCTATCACCAGGGTGTTGAAGCAAAAGCGATACCGGTGAGATTGTTCCTTTATTTGCCTCATTTGTTAAGGTATTTTTGTAGCCTCTGCAAATTTGTTTGTTAGCAGGCCCCTTTTTTGATACTCCGCTGCATGTCAGCTGATCTGTATTGGTTGTGTAGCTGTATCATTACCGGAGTATCATTCCATTTTTGTGTTTGTCTGTTTTAAGCCGCTGATTTTAACATTAATTATTAAAAGTTATATTTTACCATTTACCCTGCTATTTACACTCCACTTGATTGGGTATCTGCTCCTGCTAATACTCCCTGCATAGTAACACGATCTTCATGGGGTCTGCAGGCACTTGGGCCGCAACAAGCAGCCTCAAGGGCCGCATGCAGTCCACAGGCCGCGCGTTTGAGATCTCTGATCTAGACCATTCCATTTAGCTCTAGCAGTATGTTTAGGGTCATTGTTCTGCTGAAAGGTGAACCTACACCCCAACCTTATGTCTTCTGCAACCTCTAACAAGTTTCCCCTAGGATTGCCCTGTATTAAGCTCCATCCATCTTCCCATCAATTCTGACCAGCTTTCCTGTCCCTCCTGAAGAAAAGCATTCCCACCATGTTTGATAGTGGGTATGGTGTTCTCAGGTTGATGTCCAGTGTTAGTATTCCCCCACACATAGCATTTTACATTTAGCTCAAAAAGTTCTACTTTGGTCTCATCTGATCAGAGCATCTTCTTTCACATTTTCACATGTGTCCCCTACATGGCTTTTTGAAAATGGTAAACAGAACTTTTTTTGACTTGCTTTCAAAAATGGCTTTCTTCTTGTAAGTCTTCTGTAATTGCCAGATTTTTGGAGTATATGACTAAAAGTTGTCGTGTAGTCAGCTTCTACCACCTGAACTGTGGATCTGTGCAGCTCTTCCCGAGTCACTATGAGTCCTGGCTGCTTCTCTAATTAGTGCTTTCCTTGCTTATGATTTTGTCCTGATGAGGGAACCAAAGGGTTTTTGAAATAAGTCAAAAAAAGTATGTCATCCACTCTTTGCCTGGTGTGATACGACCTATCATGTGATCGCACGAGCGATTGTACTCGCCCCCGTCGTTTGTGCGTCACGGGCAAATCACTGCCCGTGTCGCACAAAGTCGTGAAACCGTTGTCACATGTACTTACCTGCTGAGCGACCTCGCTGTGGGCGGCGAACATCATCTTCCTGAAGGGGGAGGGACGTTTGGCGTCACAGCGACTTCACACAGCCGCCAGCCAATAGAAGCGGACGGGCGGAGATGAGAGGAATGTAAACATCCCGCCCACCTCCTTCCTTCCGCATAGCCGGCGGGTGCCGCGGGACGCAAGTAAGTTATGTTCATCGTTCCCGGGGTGTCACACGGAGCGATATGTGCTGCCCCGGGTACGATGAACAACCGGCGCCATGAAAAATAAACGATTTTTTAAAAATAAGCAACGTGTACATGACTCACGATTTGTGACCGATTCAGCGTCACGTGAGCCACATATAACTTCCACCCCTCACAGTAGTGACACCCTATGCCAACATTACTGGTATAAAGACAGCCAAAGCTTTTCGATAAAGATCACACGAAGGCAGTAGACCAAGATCCAGGCGTTTCCACAGTACCCCTTTTCAGTATTCTCAAATCAAACACTCCTGCCACACTATCACATCCAGCTGCAAACACCTCCTCTGACAGGTAGTATCATCTGGTCTTCAGTCTACCATATTTAAATATCTCTAAACCCTCAAGGCCAATATGTGGGCATCCAGATCTACTCTTCTGTGTGGGACTACTCACATAATTCACCTTCTGGAGACCTGTTCTTCATACCTCTTTGCTAGACCTGGTGCTAATGTTACTCCCCTGGACTACCAGGTCATCACAGGGTACTGCACGCTCTTTTCCCTTAGTGCAGTATTCAAATCCCTCGTGGTTCTGGGTCCCCATCTTACAGTGCTGCCTCCAACAGCAAATCAAATCCTAGGAACACCCTGCACCACACCCACCAGACACACCAGTGGAATAGGGTCCCCCACCTAGGGGTCAGCGAAGCCTGGCAAGTTCCAGTCTACCGGGCCACTACAGCGAATCTAAACTTTGTGCCAGGAGGCAGGTCACGGATCATCAGGCAGCACTGCAGCGGACAGGACCAGGACGAGCTCCCCTTGAGAGGCAGCGGCACTCAGAGACTCGTTTTACCCGGTTGTCAGCGTCTGCATACTGGCTGAGTGAGTACATGAGTCATCTCCCCGTCACGGCACCCAGTATCATCTTCCAGAGCCCCGGGGCATACCCCTACCCGTGGAGGGTAACGACACCTTGCTGCCCCATTCCATCATCCCGGGTACTCCCAACAACGGCAGCGGCGGTACTCCCAATTACCGCACACCACGGGTGGCGTCATGAACTATAATCTCCCTGTAAATATCCCCTTTTACTTTAGAGTATGGCCCCAAGCCCCTGGGTCCGGAGACCCTCGAGACACAAATGGACATTTCCCATGGATCCAAGAGATTCGATCCGCTGCTGGGGCGGCACACTAATACACCAAGCTGGCAGACATCTGTGAGCCACACCTCACGAGATCGCGAGCCACATATGGCTTCCGAGCCATAGGTTGGGGACCCCTGCTCTAGAACAACATTGCTTTGCATAAGCTGAACTGGTTAAACTGTCCTTCTCAAACTTATAGCCTATTTCTATGTTTTTAGTGTACTAAAATGAAACTCTAATAGAACTTAAGGTACTTTAGATAAAATATGTGCAGAAGGTTTTCATTAATTGAGTTTATATTCATACAATAGATCTATTTTGTACAGAAGTATGTACTAGAGATAAGAAAACCAAGTGTTCTCATTCCTACAAAGAATGATGCAATAACTAATCAATTATGAAGAATCCCATAATGAAACTAAATTATATTAAATTAGGTCAAATGTTTTTTTTTCTTTAAAGAAACATCCTTTCTCTTGTCAAACAAGGCAGAATGAATGCATCGTTTTTCTTATTTCAAGGTCTAAAGAGACTCGTCCTCTCTATTATTTTTCTTTGCTTTTCTTTTTGCTTTGTTTCTAGTACATTTCATGTAAAACAAACACATAGACCATAGGTCCCTGCCTGTTCCCAAAAGTTGTTCCCTCTTCTCTATTGTCTTTCTGCAATTCTGTGTCTATAGTTAACTCCTTCCCGACAATGATAATTTCCTTTTGCATTTTCGTTTTTTCCTCCCCTTTTTTCAAGAACCATAATTTTTTTTATTTCTCGGTTCATGACATATGATGGCTTGTTTTTTGTGGGATGAGTAGTACTTTTGAATGACTCCATTATATTTATCACATACTGGGAAGAGGGAAAAAAATATTCCAAGTGTGGTGAAATTGAAGAAAAAAAACACAATTTTTGGGGGATTATTTTTATGGTCTACTTTGTGTGGGAAAAATGACATGGTAACATGATTCTCCTCATCAGTACATTTCCGTTGATACCAAATTTATTATTTTAGTGGTGAAATAAAATTAATAATTAAAAAACTTTTTTTTATTATGTCTATATTTTCCCAGACACCTAACATTCTCAACTTTTGGTCAATAGAGCTATATGAGAGCTTATTTTTTGTGTGGTGACACAATGTTTTTATTGCTATCATTTTGGGATAAATATACCATTTTATTGCTTCTTACAACATTTTGTGTGGTATCGTGAAGAACAAAAACCTGTGATTATCTGCTTGCTTGTATTATATACATCAATACCATAGTATTGTGGCATATAGTAAAAATCACATTCTCCTTTGATGCTCGGCCATAAATTGGACTTCAAGGGAGATTCATTATAACAGGCATGGAGGTCTTTAACAGATTTCCAACTGTAATAGCAAGCCATCGGAACCCTACAATCGTGTCACGGCACTCACATGTTGACACTGTTAATGCAGCTTTCAGAATTTTCCAGTAGCATTTAACAGGTTAACACTTATGAGTACAGGTACAGGTATAGGTACAGCTGATGTTGGTAATGGGTTGAAGCAATGGCACAAGACAGAATTCCAAGAAAAGACAACCTGACACTATCTCCTAAAAAAGTATGTCAAGAGGTGTGACGGGTCCTTTTTACCCCTTAATGAAGAACAAAACCCCGCTTTTCAAATTTGATATGTGACAATAATTCTGGCATGCTTCTCCATATCCCATCGCTATACTAGTCTTTTTCCAGCAGTCTCATTGACAACATGTGAAGCGGAGGCCAAGCATGTCCACCTTCACTCCAAGGAATCCTGTTCTCTGAGTTCCAGTGCACAGGGATCCCAACCTAGATTAACGATAACAAGGGAATTTAGAAATAATCTTTTAAATTTAGAAGCCAGATGAAACTGAATAGTCAAACCTCAGACCAGACTCTGTTTACAGGACATACCACCATCGATCTATCACAGTGTTCCATATGGTGCGAAATGCAAAATGCTTATGATGGATAGTGTCTGATCACAGTTCTGCAGCTCTCACATCTGAAGATGAACCTGAGAGCAAGGAAGGTAAGCATTAGCCTTGCTATGGATGAATATTATAGATAACAGCTGTTTTACAAAACAAATGGTGCCCTGATTTTATGCAGAAGTGGGCATATAGCTCCTATTGCAGTCCTAGATCCTCATCTCCTGCTAGGTACCCATAATTAATTGGTGCCTGGCCAACTAGAACTTTCTTAGGTGCTCCCCTGGGTGCCAATATTATAATATATAATATAATATTTAGATTAATGGTCCTGCAACTCTTTTCAGGCAGTGCAAACACAATTTACTACAACTAAAAAACATACCATAAAGACTGTAGACATCAGGCATTCTTAATGGCATTTTCCCGTTTCAGCACTTTCATCACAAATGTATCTCAATTGTAAATACAAAAAAATTTAGATTGCTATTAGCCCTGCAATCCCAATCCTGTACTGTCACCCGCAGTCATGTGACTCTGCCATTGCTTCAGGTGTTTTCTCTTCTGATGTTACATTAGCAGGTCATGTGCCCATGTGACATCACAACGTAACTAGAAACAAGAAAGTAAAGTGTCTGGGGCAACAGCACTGAGTGAAACAAAATAATTTCAACATAAAATTACAGAAATGCCCCTCCGCTAAAGGACACAAACCTTCCTGTAGTAATGTCCTCCATCCTGTAATAATGTCCCTGCATCCTGGGCCCTTTTTAGCTAATAATAATAAAGTGTACTTATATAGCGCCACCATATTCCACAGCACTTTACACTTAAACAAGGGCATGTACAGAAAAAAAAAACAAAACAAAGTAGGACATAGTTCAACAGTTACAGGAGGAGTGAGGGCCCTGCTCCAAGCTTACAATCTATGGGGAAATAGGGGGACACAATAAGTAGAACATGCGTGTAGTTTCTGGTCCGACAATCATTATAATATATAAAGGATTTCATATAAAGTTGAATGATTTGGTCATCACACAGTAAATTGTATCCGTCCGTTGTATGGAGGATGTGAGGACAGAATTAGGAAAGAGGTGGTTAAGAATAACATTTAGAAGGCGGGAACAGGGAAGAGTTAGTTTAGTGAGTTGAGATGGAAAACTTGTCTAAATTGATGCATTTTTAAAACACGCTAAAAACATGGGAGCTGGGTATTAGTTAATTAGCTAATATTGTCCCCCATTGTTGTACCTTCGTAAATTAATGTCCCCTATCTTGGCTCCTTCCTAAAATAATGACTCCCATACTGGCCTCTTCCTATAAAAATATCACCCGTCCTTGTGCTCAGCTCAAATACAAACACCTTTAATACAAAAAATAAGTAATTCTTCTTACCTGTGCACTCTTCCTCCTCCATAGTGTTGCAGGAGGGTGGGAAACACATGGCAGTGATGTGATAGACCAACAGTTACTATAGCTTTTGTGGCTCAAGAAGCTGTTAGCTCCCTGTGCTGCAATACACTACAGCTGAATATGCGTTTCAGCTGAAAACGGGGATGTCATCAGCGGCCCCCCCTCCTGCACGGGTCTGGTTTTTGTCGCACTCTCTGAAATCACTATTTGTACTCCTTTTTTGTAGACAATAGTATGCTTATCATTGGCTGTAGAATGTTTGTGGGTTAAAACTGAGAATACCCTAAAAGTTGCAGTACAGCAACAGCAGTGGAGCTAAAATTTGAAGACTATTGTCAAGACTCATTAACACCGGCATGAACCTGTATGGCAGTGGAATGATTCTTTACAATCTTCTTGCTATGTTGACTCCTTTGGACTCGCTATGCAGATATTCTTTTGCAAAAGAAATGTTAGAGTCTGAATTATGAAGCCATGATTCTCTTTCAAACAAATTTGAAGAGTCTGACAAAAAATACTTCAGTTTGAAATCAAAGGCATAAAGAGTAGAGTTGAGCGCGGTTCGCGGTTCGTGGTTCTCCAGTTCTAGGCTCGAGTGATTTTGGGGCTGTTCTAGATCGAACTAGAACTCGAGCTTTTTTGCAAAAGCTCGATAGTTCTAGATACGTTCGAGAACGGTTCTAGCAGCAAAAAGCAGGGCTTTTTACAGCTACAGTGTGCAGGAGCCATCGCTGGCAGCCTGCCACAAGCTGGTAACCAAGATAAACATCGGGTATCCAACCAAAGCGCTTTGGTTAGTAACCCGATGTTTATCCTAGTTACGTGCAGGAAGCCCACACTTCCCCGCTCAGCTCACTCCGCCCCCTCCTGCACGCGGCATGTACACACACACACACACACACACACACACACACACACACATACACACACATACACACACACACACATGGTCCCGCTCGGCTTACCTGCGGTGATGAAGTCCCGCCATCCCGACCTCAGCGCTGTCACATCACCTCTCGCTTCCGACCCGAGACTGACTAGCGGTGACGTCACGGGCCTCTCGCGATACTTGGTGTGAAGACGCCGGTCATTGAACTCAGTGACAGGGGCTGTCAGTGTGCAGGAGATCAGCGCAGGTAATGTACCTCGCTGACAGCAGCACTTGTCATGCCCTGCAGTGACCTGGGCTGACCCATTGATGTTAGCTCAGGTCACTGCATTGCTCTCCCAGCCAATGGGGAACATCCTGCTCTTCATTGACTGGGACAGTGTGGATCGTCATGGCAACCCCTTGGATTACAGCAGACCTGGATTTGTTTTTCATTCTAATAAATTGGTTAAAGAGGGAATGTTTTGGGGAGTGTTTTTTCAAATAAAAATGTGTTTGTCGTCTATTTTTTTTATTACTGACTGGGTTGGTGATGTCGGGTATCTGATAGACGCCTGACCTCACCAACCCCAGGGCTTGATGCCAGGTGACATTACACATCTGGTATTAACCCCATATATTACCCCGTTTGCCACCGCACCAGGGCGCGGGATGAGCTGGGGCGAAGCATCAGGATTGGCGCATCTAATGGATGCAGCGGTGGCCGCGGGTAACCTCAGTGACAGCTCAGCTGATCGCGCTACTCACCGCCGCTCCGGTCACCTCCACGCAGCTAATGAGGTGAGTATAGCGATCAGCTGAGCTGTCACTGAGGTTACCCGCGGCCACCGCTGCATCCACCGCTGCATCCAGGTAACCTCAGTGACAGCTCAGCTGATCGCTATACTCACCTCATTAGCTGCGTGGAGGTGACCGGAGCGGCGGTGTATTCTGCAGATCCTGTCACCTGAATGTAGCAGAGCTGGACGCGACGCTGGAGGACCGTGGATTACGCCGGACAAGGAAGGTTTGTCGGGGTTAATAAATTGGTAATGAGGGACTTTGTTAGTGTTTTTTATTTCTAATAAAGGATTTTTCGGGTGTGTGTTTTTTAACTGTAATTTACAGATTAATCATGGAAGGAATCTCGGGGAGACGCCTGACATGATTAATCTAGGATTTAGTGGCAGCTATGGGCTGCCATTAACTCCTTATTACCCCGATTTGCCAACGCACTAGGGTAAATCGGGAAGAGCCGGGTACAGTCCCAGATCTGTCGCATATAATGTATGCGGCAATTCTGGGCGGCTGCTGACTGATATTGTTAGGGTGGGGGACTCCCCATAACGTGGAGCTCCCCATCCTGAGAATACCAGCCTTCAGCCGTATGGCTTTATCTGGCTGGTATTAAAATTGGGGGGACCGCACGCCGTTTTTTTTAATTATTTAATTATTTATTTCACTGCACAGTATACACACACACACCGGCTGCTGTGTTTGGGTGCAGTGAGACACCTGTCACTCAGCGTGGGGGGCATGTCTCACTGCAACCAATCATAGGCGCCTGTGGGCGGGGATAGCAGGGAATATGAGATGGCTGTGTGCAGAGCACAGCGCGCCCGCCGGTATAAAGGCTCGGTCACGCTGTGCAGGCCGGCCAATCACTGCAATTCCACAACTAACAGGGCTGTGGCATTGCAGTGGTCTGCCAGCCAATCCCTGCATGAGGGCTGGCTCTCAAAAGAGCGCCAACATGCAGGGATGAAGACCACGAGTACAGCACGAGTATTGCAAAATTACTCGGTCCCCGCCGAGTAGCCCGAGTACAGTGATACTCGTGCGAGTACCGAGTAGTAACAAGCATATTCGCTCATCACTAATGCTTATGAAAAAAATTTTTTCTTAATACGGACCAATAAAGAGTGATTTTGCATTACTATCCGTTGTGACTTACTGACTTAGTCTGGGAGATTTAGAGTGCCGAGGTTACTCACTAATTTTATCTATTATTACTAGTGATGAGCGAGTATGCTTGTTACTACTCGGTACTCGCACGAGTATCACTGTACTCGGGCTACTCGGCGGGGACCGAGTAATTTTGCAATACTCGTGCTGTACTCGTGGTCTTCATCCCTGCATGTTGGCGCTCTTTTGAGAGCCAGCCCTCATGCAGGGATTGGCTGGCAGACCACTGCAATGCCACAGCCCTGTTAGTTGTGAAATTGCAGTGATTGGCCGGCCTGCACAGCGTGACCGAGCCTTTATACCGGCGGGCGCGCTGTGCTCTGCACACAGCCATCTCATATTCCCTGCTATCCCCGCCCACAGGCGCCTATGATTGGTTGCAGTGAGACACGCCCCCACGCTGAGTGACAGGTGTCTCACTGCACCCAATCACAGCAGCCGGTGGGCGTGTCTATACTGTGCAGTAAAATAAATAAATAAATAATTAAAAAAACCGGCGTGCGGTCCCCCCAATTTTAATACCAGCCAGATAAAGCCATACGGCTGAAGGCTGGTATTCTCAGGATGGGGAGCTCCACGTTATGGGGAGTCCCCCACCCTAACAATATCAGTCAGCAGCCGCCCAGAATTGCCGCATACATTATATGCGACAGATCTGGGACTGTACCCGGCTCTTCCCGATTTACCCTAGTGCGTTGGCAAATCGGGGTAATAAGGAGTTAATGGCAGCCCATAGCTGCCACTAAATCCTAGATTAATCATGTCAGGCGTCTCCCCGAGATTCCTTCCATGATTAATCTGTAAATTACAGTTAAAAAACACACACCCGAAAAATCCTTTATTAGAAATAAAAAACACTAACAAAGTCCCTCATTACCAATTTATTAACCCCGACAAACCTTCCTTGTCCGGCGTAATCCACGGTCCTCCAGCGTCGCGTCCAGCTCTGCTACATTCAGGTGACAGGAGCTGCAGAATACACCGCCGCTCCGGTCACCTCCACGCAGCTAATGAGGTGAGTATAGCGATCAGCTGAGCTGTCACTGAGGTTACCTGGATGCAGCGGTGGATGCAGCGGTGGCCGCGGGTAACCTCAGTGACAGCTCAGCTGATCGCTATACTCACCTCATTAGCTGCGTGGAGGTGACCGGAGCGGCGGTGAGTAGCGCGATCAGCTGAGCTGTCACTGAGGTTACCCGCGGCCACCGCTGCATCCACCGCTGCATCCAGGTAACCTCAGTGACAGCTCAGCTGATCGCTATACTCACCTCATTAGCTGCGTGGAGGTGACCGGAGCGGCGGTGTATTCTGCAGCTCCTGTCACCTCAATGTAGCAGAGCTGGACGCGACGCTGGAGGACCGTGGATTACGCCGGACAAGGAGGGTTTGTCGGGGTTAATAAATTGGTGATGAGGGACTTTGTTAGTGTTTTTTATTTCTAATAAAGGATTTTTCGGGTGTGTGTGTTTTTTAACTGTAATTTACAGATTAATCATGGAAGGAATCTCGGGGAGACGCCTGACATGATTAATCTAGGATTTAGTGGCAGCTATGGGCTGCCATTAACTCCTTATTACCCCGATTTGCCAACGCACTAGGGTAAATCGGGAAGAGCCGGGTACAGTCCCAGATCTGTCGCATATAATGTATGCGGCAATTCTGGGCGGCTGCTGACTGATATTGTTAGGGTGGGGGGCTCCCCATAACGTGGAGCTCCCCATCCTGAGAATACCAGCCTTCAGCCGTATGGCTTTATCTGGCTGGTATTAAAATTGGGGGGACCGCACGCCGTTTTTTTTAATTATTTAATTATTTATTTCACTGCACAGTATACACACACCGGCTGCTGTGTTTGGGTGCAGTGAGACACCTGTCACTCAGCGTGGGGGGCATGTCTCACTGCAACCAATCATAGGCGCCGAAAAGCAGGAAAACAGGGATTACGAGATTGTTTAATGAGCGGCCGGCTTTTTCTAAAGAGGAAAAGCCGCCGGAGTTGAACAGCCGTGCAGCGCCGCAGCAGTGATCGGGGAACGGTAAGTAAGAGAGAGGGGGGAGAATGACCGACAGACTGTGAGAGGGGGACAGACAAGACAGAGAGAGACAGACAGAGCGAGACCGACCGACGGGAGATAGAATGAAAAAAAAAATGACCGACATCGCTAGTAAAAAGCACAAAACGTGCGTTTTGGACATCGGAGTGCCACACAATGTTTTACGTAAAATCTTTCATGTATTGATCTCAAAAAGTAACATACATAACATTAGCTCTATCTCACTATTGGGTATGTGCCCTTAACATTTCCGCCATGAAAATTCATTTTGGTGTCATTTTGGAAGGTTTTCTGGTGAGTCCGTAAAAATGGCGTAAAACGCGGACAAAATTGTTCACAGCTGTGACTTTTGAGTGATAAATGCTTCAAGGGGTCTTCCCCATGCTGTTGCCATGTCATTTGAGCACTTTTCTGAGACTTTTGTGACATTTTTAGGGTTTCTACATGCTGCCGGTGGTCATTTCACAAAAATACTCGGGTCTCCCATAGGATAACATTGGGCTCGGTGCTCGGGCCGAGTACACGAGTATCTTGGGATGCTCGGCCCGAGCCTCGAGCACCCGAGCTTTTTAGTACTCGCTCATCACTAATTATTACCTCTGAGCACCTATATACCAGTGAGCAGAGCTTCCTCTACAGTAGTTCTCCTGATTAGGCATGCCCTTACCTCATGAGCAGGGCATTGCAGCTTTGGTAGCAACCATTACGGCATGGACTCTGCTGCTGTGGACCCGGGGAGAGTGAGTGCAGATTCATTGCACCCACACTCCTCACATGAAGGGTCCGCACTCCTAGAAAATGGGGGATACGTTCCCTGAGTGTCTCCCCCCCCATATTCTAGACGGTCCAGAGTCGTCGTGGGACCCCTTTATTTTTTTTCTTACAATAAATTGGTGAAAGAGGAAATGTTTTGGGGACTGTTTTTTCAAATAAATTTCTTTTGTCGATTTTTTTTTTTTGTTTTTTTTTGTTAGTACTGACAGTTTATGATGTTGGGTATCTAATAGACGCCATGACATCACAAACTGCTGGGCTTGATCTCAGGTGACTTTACAGCTAGTATCAACCCGATTTATTACCCCGTTTGCCACTGCACCAGGGCACGGGATGAGCTGGGGTGAAGCGCCAGGATTGGCGCATCTAGTGGATGCGCCACGTCTGGGGTGCCTGCGGCCTGCTATTTTTAGGCTGTGAAGGCCCAATAACTATGGACCTTCCCACCCTGAGAATACCAGACCACAGCTGTCCGCTTTACCTTGGCTGGTGATCCAATTTGGGGGGGACCCTACTTTTATTGTGTAATTATTAATATTTATAAAATAATTATAAAAAAGAGCCTGAGGGGACCTCCACATTGGATCCCCAACCACGGTAAAGCTGCCAGCTGTGGTTTTCAGGCTACAGCCGTCTGCTTTACCCTAGCTGGCTATCAAAAATGGGGGGACCCAACGTCATTTTTTTTTAACTATTTTTTAAATAGAAAAAATGAATGGGCTTCCCTGTATTTTGATTGCAAACCAAGGTAACGGCAGGCAGATGGGGGTGGCAACCCATAGCTGTCTGCTTTATCTGCTGAGAATCAAAAATACCGCGGAGCGCTACGTCATTTTTTTAAAGATTTATTTTTACAGCACTGTGATGTCCAGCAATCAAAATACAGGGAAGCCCATTTTATTTTTAGTTATTTAAATAAATAATTAAAAAAAATATATATGGGCTCCTGCTGCATTTTTTGTATTGCTAGCTAAGGGTAATCCAAGCAGCTACTGGCTGCTAACCCCCACTGCTTGGTGTTACCTTCACTGGCAATGGAAAATCCAGGGAAGCATTTTTTATTTTTTTTGCCAAAAAACTACAAAAAAAGGACGTGAGCTTCGCCATATTTTTGTATGCTAGCCAGGTATAGCAGGCATTTGCTGGAAGAGTTGGATACAGCGCCAGAAGATGGCGCTTCTATGAAAGTGCCATTTTCTGAGGCGGCTGCAGACTGCAATTCGCAGCAGTGGGGCCCAGAAAGCTCAGGCCAACCTGTGCTGCGGATTCCAATCCCCAGCTGCCTAGTTGTACCTGGCTGGACACAAAAATGGGGCGAAGCTTACGTCATTTGTTTTCTAATTATTTCATGAAATTCATGAAATAATAAAAAAAGGGCTTCCCTTTATTTTTGGTTCCCAGCCGGGTACAAATAGGCAACTGGGGGTTGGGGGCAGCCGTACCTGCCTGCTGTACCTGGCTAGCATACAAAAATATGGCGAAGCCCACATAATTTTTTCAGGGGGCAAAAAACTTCTGCATACAGTCCTGGATGGAGTATGCTGAGCCTTGTAGTTCTGCAGCTGCTGTCTGTCTGTATGGAGAAGAGCAGACAGCAGCTGCAGAACTACAAGGCTCAGCATATTCCATCCAGGACTGTATGCAGAAGTTTTTTGCCCACCAAAAAAATGACGTGGGCTTCGCCATATTTTTGTATGCTAGCCAGGTACAGCAGGCAGCTACGGGCTGCCTCCAACCCCCAGTTGCCTATTTGTACCCGGCTGGGAACCAAAAATATAGGGAAGCCCATTTTTTTTTAATTATTTCACTTATTTCATGAAATAATTAAAAAACAAATGATGTGGGCTTCGCCCCATTTTTGTGTCCAGCCGGGTACAACTAGGCAGCTGGGGATTGGAATCCGCAGCACAGGTTAGCCCGAGGTTTCTGGGCGCCTCTGCTGCGGATTTCAGTCCGCAGCCGTCCCAGAAAATGGCGCTCTCATAGAAGCGCCATCATCTGGCGCTGTATCCAACTATTCCAACAGCCCTGGAGCCGGGTGGCTTGTTGGGTAATCATGAGTTAATACTGGCTTTGTTTTACTAGCCAGTATTAAGCCAGAGATTCTTAATGTCAGGCACGTTTGACCCGGCCATTAAGAATCTCCAATAAAGGGTTAAAAAAAGACACCACACAGAGAAAAAATACTTTAATAGAAATAAATACACAGACACATTAGAGACTCCATCTTTATTACCCCCTGTCAGCCCTCCACGATCCTGCTCTTCTGTCTTCTTTCTTTCTAGTGTAGTAGTAGTGACGATTGTAGTGAGGATGAGGTTCACCAGCCCATCACTTGTGGCTGGGGAACCTTATCCTCAGTACAATCCTCACTAGTGTAGTAGTAGTGACGATTGTAGTGAGGATGAGGTGCACCAGCCCATCACTTGGGGCTGGGGAACCTCATCCTCAGTACAATCCTCACTACAATCGGGAAGCAGCGTGCAGCCTTCACTCCATGAGTGATCAGTGCTGCTAGCGGTAACAGCGGTAACGCTGACAGACGCGTTACCATAGCAACGGTGCTCCCGGAGCCGCGGTTAGCGGTGATGTCACCGCTAACTGCGTTGCTATGGCAACGGTGATCTCCGTTAATGACCGGCTGTGTCAGCCGGTCCCTAACGGAACGGGGAGTCGACCGTGTGCTAGAGCATATCGCCGGTACACGGCGATACACAAATGTGCACCGTGTACCGGAGAGATGCACTCGCAGGTCCTACATGACGTGTCATAGTCATGTGACCAGTCTGTAGCCAATGAGATAATAGCCACGTGACTGGTCACATGGCTATTTTGACGTCACGACAGGTCCTGCATCTCTGCTGGCAGTGCCGGTCACGGGAGGATTCAGCGATCATCGGATGGAATAGCGGCAGGAGACAGAGTGCAGAAGGGATCGCGAGGACCGGTAAGTGTTATGGCAATGTTTATTAACTGTTTGTGTACATTTATCATGCATTTTTATGTGTTTGTGATTGCCTCCCATTATAGCCTATTGGCTCGAGTTCGGTTCGTCGAACGTTCGACGAACCGAACTCGAACGGGACCCCCGTTCGGCGAGCCGACCTCGAGCCGAACCGCGACCGGTTCGCTCATCTCTAAAGAGGTACAGTAAAGAAATCATTAGAGATGATCAAACCTGCCAAGACCATTTTAAAAACTACACCCCACAAAGTGCTCAAAACCACATTCAATAAGTTAAATAACCCAT
Source organism: Anomaloglossus baeobatrachus (assembly GCF_048569485.1). Lineage (NCBI taxonomy): Eukaryota > Metazoa > Chordata > Amphibia > Anura > Aromobatidae > Anomaloglossus > Anomaloglossus baeobatrachus. The sequence continues at coordinate 222,630,446 of NC_134354.1, forward strand.
TAGGTGCTTCTCAGGAATTAAAGTAATGTGGAAGGAAACAATGAAAAATTTTACTTTTTCCCACAAAAATATTACTTAATGTCCACATTTATTTATTTTCACAGGGATAAGAGGATAAAGTGCACCATACCCCTTATGTGGTGGAAAACTACTGTTTAGGTGCACAGCAGGGCTAAAAAAAGGGAAAGAGCATCATTTAACTTATAGAATTCAAAATCATCTGGAATTAATAGTGGATGCCACGTCACGTTTTTGTAGAGCCCCTGATGTGCCTAAACAGTGGCAATCCCCCACAAATGACCTCATTACACCTTGCAAGGAATTTATCTGATTGTGTGGTGAGCACCTTAAATTCCCAGGTGCTTTACAGAATTTTAAGCATTGAACCGCGAAAATAAAAAATCTTATTTTTACCACAAAACAAATGATCAGTGGCAGACATACCGCCAGTGCAGCCAATGCAGTTGCACCACGGCCCGGACGTTCAGGGGGCCCATGCTGGCCAGTAAGTAATGAGGGCACTCTGACCTGTTGTCCAGAAGTCGAGGCTCAGGGGGGCCCCTGGCCAGATTGCCCTCATCACAAGCAGGCTGCAGCATGCCAGGCAGGTGGCGATCCCACACCTCCGCACAGTGTGGAACGCAGGTGTCTGTCCTCTGCTCCCTGCCCGGCCCGGCACTTTCTCTGTGACACACAAGTGCACCATGATGATGTCAGTATGCCAAGCGCTCCGGTGTCATTTGAAAAGTAACCGGCAGGAGAAGAAGTGGTGTGGTGAGGGCCCGGGTGGAGAGGTGAATAGTGAATTAGGTTTTTTTTCATAGACTGAGGAGGGGACAATATGGAGGGGGAGGCTTGGGATCAGTGTAAGGAATAGAAGGCGGGCTTCAGGTCCTTATGAAAAATGGGGGGACGGAACTGGATTATGATATTATACAGTTAGGTCCAGAAATATTTGGACAGTGACACAAGTTTTGTTATTTTAGCTGTTTACAAAAACATGTTCAGAAATACAATTATATATATAATATGGGCTGAAAGTGCACACTCCCAGCTGCAATATGAGAGTTTTCACATCCAAATCGGAGAAAGGGTTTAGGAATCATAGCTCTGTAATGCATAGCCTCCTCTTTTTCAAGGGACCAAAAGTAATTGGACAAGGGACTCTAAGGGCTGCAATTAACTCTGAAGGCGTCTCCCTCGTTAACCTGTAATCAATGAAGTAGTTAAAAGGTCTGGGGTTGATTACAGGTGTGTGGTTTTGCATTTGGAAGCTGTTGCTGTGACCAGACAACATGCGGTCTAAGGAACTCTCAATTGAGGTGAAGCAGAACATCCTGAGGCTGAAAAAAAATAAAAAATCCATCAGAGAGATAGCAGACATGCTTGGAGTAGCAAAATCAACAGTCGGGTACATTCTGAGAAAAAAGGAATTGACTGGTGAGCTTGGGAACTCAAAAAGGCCTGGGCGTCCACGGATGACAACAGTGGTGGATGATCGCCGCATACTTTCTTTGGTGAAGAAGAACCCGTTCCCAACATCAACTGAAGTCCAGAACACTCTCAGTGAAGTAGGTGTATCTGTCTCTAAGTCAACAGTAAAGAGAAGACTCCATGAAAGTAAATACAAAGGGTTCACATCTAGATGCAAACCATTCATCAATTCCAAAAATAGACAGGCCAGAGTTTAATTTGCTGAAAAACACCTCATGAAGCCAGCTCAGTTCTGGAAAAGTATTCTATGGACAGATGAGACAAAGATCAACCTGTACCAGAATGATGGGAAGAAAAAAGTTTGGAGAAGAAAGGGAACGGCACATGATCCAAGGCACACCACATCCTCTGTAAAACATGGTGGAGGCAACGTGATGGCATGGGCATGGGTCACTTGTGTTTATTGATGACATAACAGCCGACAAGAGTAGCCGGATGAATTTTGAAGTGTACCGGGATATACTTTCAGCCCAGATTCAGCCAAATGCCGCAAAGTTGATCGGACGGCGCTTCATAGTACAGATGGACAATGACCCCAAGCATACAGCCAAAGCTACCCAGGAGTTCATGAGTGCAAAAAAGTGGAACATTCTGCAATGGCCAAGTCAATCACCAGATCTTAACCCAATTGAGCATGCATTTCACTTGCTCAAATCCAGACTTAAGACGGAAAGACCCACAAACAAGCAAGACCTGAAGGCTGCGGTTGTAAAGGCCTGGCAAAGCATTAAGAAGGAGGAAACCCAGCGTTTGGTGATGTCCATGGGTTCCAGACTTAAGGCAGTGATTGCCTCCAAAGGATTCGCAACAAAATATTGAAAATAAAAATATTTTGTTTGGGTTTGGTTTATTTGTCCAATTATTTTTGACCTCCTAAAATGTGGAGTGTTTGTAAAGAAATGTGTACAATTCCTACAATTTCTATCAGATATTTTTGTTCAAACCTTCAAATTAAACGTTACAATCTGCACTTGAATTCTGTTGTAGAGGTTTCATTTCAAATCCAATGTGGTGGCATGCAGAGCCCAACTCGCGAAAATTGTGTCACTGTCCAAATATTTCTGGACCTAACTGTATGTGAATTTACAGGTATCATGCCAGGTTCCCTATGCCCTCCAGCAGCATTCATATCAGCATGTACAAATTCCATGCATAGCCAACCTTGTGTAATGTTATTGGCTAAAATGAATGTTTAAAGGCAACCTGCCAGGCCCTCTATGCTCTCCAGCAGCATTCACATCAGTATGTAAAAATTCCATGCATAGCCCGCCCTTTGTAATGCTTTTCACTAAAATGAATGTTTACAGAAAGGTTGTTATAAACGGTGGTGTTCATATGCTAATTAGGACCTTGACTAGTCACAGCGGTGTTGTTTCCCCGGACTAGTCAGCCATCTTTCCATGTTATCACACTCCTATGGGCATGATAATATGATTTCCCCAAGCGTGTCACCTCCCGCCCCTAGAAATTTTGCACATGTGCATGGCTATGTTCACTCACATTGATCCTCATCTAAAATCTGGTGTACACGTCCCAGCTTCAGAGAGGTGCACTGAGCATGATCGGAAATACAGAAGCTGTTTCTCCGATCATGCGCAGTGTACCTCACTGAAGCTGAGACGTGTATACCCGACTTCAGATGTGAGTACACATCCGCGCGTATGGGAAAATTTTCGAAGGGCTGGCAGTGACACCAACTCATGGAAATTAAATTATATAATCACACCCAGAGCAGTGTGATAGCATGGAAAAAGGCCAACTACTCTGGAAAAATAATGCCCCATCGATTACTCAAGGCCCTAATTAGCCCAAGGACAGCACAGCTTATAATTTATTTTGTTTATACATTCATTTTTTAGTTTAACATTACACAGGCTCATTAAGCAAGGAATTTTGACATACAGATGTGAACGCTGTTGGGTTGGAGGGTATAGTTGATCTGACAGGTTCTCTTTAAAATGAATTTGATGGTGGGGGAGGATGCTACGTTCTTCATACCTTCCTCCCCACAATTCATTATATGGCCTCATAGTTCCCTCCTCACCTTCCCTCATAGCATCCTCCCCACCCCACAATTCATTATATGGCCCCAATTGTGTCCTCCTCACCCCACAATTCATGTGATGGCTCTGATAACCTCCTACTCATACTAATATTCATTATAAGGCCTTCATAGCATCCCCCATACACCACAATTCATTATATGGCTCTCATAGCATCCTCCCCACTCCACAATTCATTACATGACCCTGGTTGTGTCTTGTCCCCCTCACCCCACAATTCATTATTAAGCTATCAGGGACTTATAATGAATTTTGGAGTGATAACACAGGACAAGGAGTAAAGCTATATGCAGATATTCTGAATTTCCTGAATAAAATTGTGCTGGAAATACTGATGTGTTAACAGGAAGAACACTGCATAACATATGCATTTTTTTACATGCGTTTTTGTTGCATGTTATTCTCCACTCATTATTGTGGGTGAAATATACTGCAAGAATGCTGCAAGAATTGACATGCTGCAGATGGGAATTTGCTGAAAACCTGCAAGGATAAAATAAGCAACGTGTTCATGAGATTTCAGGAATCTCACACTGTTTGTTTGTGATTGTAAAATGCTGCATATTTGCTGCTACAAAATCGCAATGTGTGAACATAGCTTTAAAATTAATTGGTGGAGAGTCACAGAGACATAAGTTTATATTGTTTGAGCAGCAGAGCTTATAGTTAATGGGATCACAGTGCTGGCTTATGTATCACTTTATATTATGAATGGTGGGTGGCTAATTGTATACCGTATTTTTCGGACTATAAGACGTACCGGACCATAAGACACACCCACAGAGGAGGAAAATAGGAAAATAAAATTTTAAGCAAAAAATGTGGTCATGACACACTGTTATGGGGCAAGGATCTGCTGCTGACACTGTTATGGGGGTAATGTCCCCAAATTCTCTACTAAGGTACCCCAGCCTGGTAATGATCCTCCTGCCTTGTTTATACAGTATATGTCCCTCATCCTGGTATAGCCCCCATCCTGCTATATACCGTCATCCTGGCATATGGCTGCATCCTGCTATATACTGGCATATGGCCCCATCCTGCTATATAACCCATCCTGGCATATGGCCCCATCCTACTATATACCTCCATCCTGCTATATACCCCCATCCTGCTCATATACCCCCATCCTGCTCACATACCCCCATCCTGCTCATAATATGCCCCCATCCTGCTCATAATATACCCCCCATCCTGCTCATAATATACCTCGATCCTGCTCATAATATACCCCCATCCTGCTCATAATATACCCCTATCCTGCTATATGCCTTCATCCTGCTATACACCCCAATCCTGCTATATACCGTATTTTTCGCTTTATAAGACGCACCTGATTATAAGACGCACCCCCAAATTTGGTGAAGGAAAAGAGAATTTTTTTTTTTAATGTTAAATGGGGTCCATCTTATAATGGCAGTGTCCATCTAACAAATCATATAGTGTATATGTCCCTCATAGCCCCCCATCCTAAAATTAGCCCCCTTAATCTGGATATGGCCCCCTTATATTGAATATAGCCACCTTGTGCTGGCACACTTTCCCCTGTACTGCCTATGGCCCCCTATGGATTGCACACGTTCCCTATGCTGCTATGGCCCCCTATGGATTGCACACATTCCCCTGTGCTGCCTATGGCCCCTTATGGATTGCACACGTCCCCCTGTGCTGCCTATGGCCCCCTATGGACTGCAAACGTCCCTCTGTGCTGCTTATGGCCCCCTATGGATTGCATATGTTCCCCTGTGCTGCCTATGGCCCCCTATGGATTGCACACATTCCCCTGTGCTGCCTATGGCCCCCTGTGGATTGCATACATTCCCCTGTTCTGCCTATGGTCCCCTATGGATTGCACATGTTCCCCTGTGTTAGATATCGCCCCCATGCTGCTGCCCATAGTAAAATAAAACACTCTTTTCTTACCTCCTCCAGCGCTGATCTCCTTCCTGTCTCCCTCCGTGCTTCTGTTCCTCCACTTCCTGGTTCTTGGTGCCGGTCATGTGATCGGCACAGCAGAGTGAGATCTCTGCATGCCTGATCACAGTGGAAGCAGAGACACCGAGAGACACGCTGGAGGGGGTAAGTAAAGCTTTTTTATGTTAGGATGACCAGCAGCATGGGGGCCATATCTAACACAGGGGGGGCATGTGCAATCACAGGGGGGGGCACAGGCTCATATAATATTCACCGCTCCCCCAGCCCGTCACTGTGGTGCGATTTCAGCACCATGGTGATGGACAGCAGCTGTGCATATTATATGAGCGGGAGCAGGAGATCTAACGCTGCCGCCCGCAGCGTTAACCTGCCCCCAGCACCGCTCCAGAGCTGCTCCCCCACCTCCCCTGAACTCTGCAGTGTGTGTGTATATATATATATATATATATATATATATATACACCCCCCGTATATTCGGCTTATAAGACGCACCCAATACTTTCCCCCAAAATTTGGGGGAACAAAAGTGCGTCTTATAAAGCGAAAAATACGGTAACCCCATCCTGCTATATACCCTAATTATGCTATGCCCTCATCCTGCTATACACCCCCATCCTGCTATATACCCCTATCCTGGTATACGGCCCTCATCCTGTGGCACATTAAAATACAATAAATGTTCATACTCACCTTACCTCACTCCCTGCAGCATCGCTCCTCCTCCATCTGTGTCAGCAGCAGCGCTGGAGTGTGGATCCGGCCACGATCCCTGCAGCATCGTGATGTCTTCCTGTCTGTGCCGGCGGTGGCTGCATGTGGACACGTGCACACAGCGATGACATCATTGCTGTGCGCACCGCTAGTCTCCACACAGCCACCGCCGGCACAGACAGGAGGATATCATGGTGCTGCAGGGATCATGGTTGGTGAGTTATACTGATTCACTGCACCCCGCGCTGATGATGATGCGCTGGGGGCAGGGAATACAGCCGCACATGATCACTCCAGGCTGTAGTTGCCAGGGGTGATCATGCGGGCAGGCTGTTTAATATGCGCACATTCCCCGCCAATCACCCCGCCCACCTGTCAGCGATGGCTTCAGGCTGAGATGATGGGCGGAATGATGGGCGTGCATATTAAATGAGCGGGTCCACGTGGTCACGGCAGGCTGCTACAGCCTGCTTGTGCCGCTGATGACCCGCTCCACCTGCAGCACTCTCATTCCCCGCAGCCCTACATTCAGACTATAAGACGCACCCCCCACTTTCCCCCAAGATTTGGGGGGGAAAAAGTGCATCTCATAGTCCAAAAAATACGGTAATATATAGTCTGGTACATATTTATATTTAGGGGCGCAGTGTGGGGGATTTTTTATTCAGGAGACAAATCTATGTATACAATATATATTATGTGACCTTGCTATTTTCAGGGCTATGGTCATCAGTGTGATAAGATGAGTCGTGGCTGGAAGATGGCAACATGAAGGTATGACTAGATGGAAAAGAAACAAGAGAAAATAAGTAGATGAGACTTCAATGGTAAGTAACTTTCTGAAAATATTTATTCTGTACAGTATGACTTGGAGTAATGCTGTTATTTGTTAAATCCCTTAGGCCACATTCTCCCATTCATGTGATGTCCGTGTGTTGCCAGACTTTTTTACCAGATGGCACACGGACTCCTAGGGTTTTAGAGAACCATTCACATGAAAAGCACAGCACCAAGAATGAGTTCTGTGAGACTCTGAGCATATGATGTTCTGATCTGATTATGAGGAATATGACATACTCCATGGGTCTGTCTGCTGTCTGAGAAAACAAAGTCAGTATATAGCTATATTATGTATAACACTGTCCATTAATATTTAGTGTACTCACTTTGTAAAGGGCCATTCTTAATTTATGTATAGCACTGTCACTTATTAACATCCTTACTAGTTATGTATAGCATTGTCCCTTATTATATAGTGTCTTCCCTTGTTATGTACAGCACCGTCTTTTATATGGTGTATTCTCCTTATTTTTGTTATTCGCATTGCCCTCTCTGTTACTTAATCCTCTCTTGTTAGATATAAAATGACTGCTGATGAAGCAACATCTGACCAGAAGACCAGTCCATCAGCTTCTCCATCAGAAAAGAAGCTTTACCATGTTCCATCAGCAGTCATGTCATTTTATATCTAACGAGCAGATGCTATGAAATAAATAGAGCGCTATAAATAACAAAAATGACAAGAGAATCTAATACGGTATGTAAGGGATGGGGATGCACATAACAAAAGAGGGCGCTATATATATATATATATATATATATATATATATATATATATATCTGCAGCTTTGTCACCATAGAAGAAAGGGGGGACCCAAGTACAATTTCTTGCACAGGGGCCCAAATCTGTCAGTGTCCACCCCTGCAAAGGATAACAAGAGAACAAAATGCACCATACCATTTGTTGTTCAATTTCTTTGGAGTATGCTAATTCCCCAAATGTGGTGGAAAACTACTGTTTGGGTGCCCAGCATTGCTCAGAAGGTGCACCATTTTGGCAGGAATATATTGTGATTGCCATGTCTCATTTGAAGAGCCCCTGACATGCCAAACAGCAGAAACCCCAAAAGTGACCCTATTTTAAAAACTTCACCACTAGAGGGATTGATCTAGGGGATACGTGATCATTTTTAACCCTCAGCCAGTGGCGTACCGTCAATAGAGGCAGGCCACGCCACTGCTATGGGGCCCGTGACATGAAAGGGGCCCCGTGATGGCTGCCCACTGTGTCTGCGATTTCACTTTCCTCATTCCCAACACGGGCTGCCCGGTCACGAAGCAGCTAATTAAGGCACAGGGGGCCCGAACTGTTTGTACAGCTGCAGTACCGCAACACAGAGGAGCAGACACGCCCACACTGCACACCACATGGCCTCTGCTGAAGAGGAGGGAGTGGCCAGGCAGCATCTTCTTCCAATCAGAGAAGTGTAAGAGATGCCAGGAGAAGAACAGCCAATCAGGAGAGCTTGTGCAGTACAGCGTGGGAGATTGAAAATATAGAAAGCTAAACAGGGCAGAAGGAGCAGAGACCGGAGCATTGCAAGCAGAAAAAAGAGGGAGAAGGAGCAGAGAAAACCAGGAGAAGTGAGAACAGAAAGAATAGAAAGAAAAAGCAAAGGACAGGACCTGAACACAGCCAGGAGGACTGACAGGATGTGCATGCAACAGGAAGGCCGGAGGCTGCCACTCACAGCACAGGAGCAGGTGAGTATTATAATGTACAAATGTCTGCCTGTAACACTACAGAAAGAAAGTGTCCTGTCACATCCCTGTGTGTTAACCCTGCACTATGACATCACTGTGTGTATTATCCCTGTGCTGTGCAGTGATTTATTATGGTACCTAAGGCTATAAAGAAGGTCATAATCGTTACTATTATTGTGCAAATATGTTAGCACAGCTGGAAACAGTTTTGCTGATTAGTGAAGCTATAAAACTGACATTCCTTTAAGCTAGTTGAGAATCTGGAGCATTACAATTATTGGTTCCATTAAACTCTCAAAATGGGCAGAAAAAGAGAACTTTCATGTGAAACTTGACAGTTTATTCTTGTTCTTTGAAATGAAGGATATACCATGCGAGAAATTGCCAAGAAACTGAAGATTTCCTACAATGGTGTGTACAACTCCCTTCAGAGGAGAGCACAAACAGGCACTAACCAGAGTAGAAAGAGAAATGGGAGGCCCCGCTGCACAACTGAGCAACATGACAAGCGTGCCGCCCCCACGTCAGCAGCCGGGCTGCTCGGATCCGGATCCGCAGTGGCTCAAGTGTCTCCGGACCCGGGGGTCGTGCGGCCACTCAAATAAAGGGGAATTATGTACAGGGGATGGTATAGACAGTTCGTGATGCCACCCACGGTGTGTGTTAAGATGGAGTACCACCGCTGCTGTTGGGGAGCCCGGTGGCGGTGGTATGGCAGCAAGGTGTATAAACAGGAACTACGTCCGCATTCTCCTGCACAGCTGCTCCATCTCCTCCTCGATCCATGTCGCGGTCCCGGGAACAGAACGCTCCAGTGACCAGTCTCATTCCGCCATCTTGCCACTGCATCATCCAGGAATGTTATGGCAGAGTCCTGGCATCCCTGCTCTACTTCTGCTGGGATTACATTCCGGCACGCCCCCTCGGTCTATTCTCAGCACTCTTTCGCGCGCTGAGGCCCTCTGGGAACTTCCGGTTCCAGCCTCACATGCAAAACAAAGGGCGGGGCTTAGGCTTTGCATGCTTTCTCGGGAAGACAGCGCTTTGGCGTGAAAAGATGGCGGACAATGGCGGAATTGGCGGGAAAAGGACTCTTGACTCGCGGTTTTCGGCTTTCAAGGCGCACGTCACCCAGGTAAGTGGGTCCTGCTCGTATCCTGTTTGTGACACCAGAAATTGAGGTGTGCCACCCCCACGTCAGCAGCCGGGCTGCTCGGATACGGATCTGTGGTGGCTCGAGGGTCTCTGGACCTGGGGGTCATGCTGCCACTCAAATAAGGGGGAATTATGTACAGGGGATGGTATAGACAGTTCGTGACGCCACCCACGGTGCGTGGTAAGATGGAGTAGCACCGCTGCTGTTGGGGAGCCTGGTGGCTGTGGTATGGCAGCAAGGTGTCTAACACCTCCGTGGGTAGGGGTTTGTGCCCCGGGGCCCTGTGATGGTAGGGGGTAACCATGGGCTGTAGGCCTGGGAGACAGGGAGCACAGAAACTCACAATTGGCAGTCGTGGTGCTGGATGAGGCTGTGCTGAATTGGTAGGTCAGTAAACACACAGACTGTGATTAAACCAAACATCCTGCAGTATCGCTGCCACTGAGGGTGAGCACGTCCAGGTGACCATTCCCTGTGATATTGCCTGGTGTGTTCCAGTCTATTCTGACCCTGCGGGAGCCTCTACCCTTCAACCCCTCACTCTCTGAGGGCTGCTCTCTCACGCTGTTCTGGAAGCTCCAACTCCTCAGCCTGCTCTCCCCCTGAGAGCTACTTGAGAGCCACCACTCTCCTTGCTCCCCAGTCGACGACTGACGAGTCACATCCCACCCAGTCTGCTTAACCCTTCGGTGGACGGCCCTTTTTTCACTGGACCTGCCCCCTGGTGTGTGTGTGGGATTTGCCTGCTGGTCTTAGCAACATCACTGGGTGGCACCTGGACCCAAGGAGGAGATGGGTACTGCACGGAAAGGAAAATTGTGCAATACCCTGTAATGACCTGATAGGCCAGAGTGTCACACAAGTACATTAGTGTCTCTAGTTTGAGAAATCAACGCCTCTCAGGTCCTCAACTGGCAGCTTCATTAAATAGTACTCTAGAAACGCCAGTGTCAACGTCTACAGTGAAGAGGGGACTCCAGAATGCTGGCCTTCAGGGCAGAGTGGCAAAGAAAAAGCCATATCTGAGACTGGCAAATAAAAGGAAAAGATTAATTTGGGCAGAAGAAAACAGACATGGGACAGAGTAAGATTGGAAAAAGTGTTATGAACAGACGAATAAATGTTTGAGGTGTTTTGATCACACAGAACATTTGTGAGATGCAGAACAACTGAAAACATGCTGGAAGAGTGCCTGACACCATCAGTCAAGCATGGTGGAGGTAATGTGATGGTCTGGGTTTGCTTTGGTGCTGGTAAAGTGGGAGATTTGTATTTGGTAAAAGGGATTTTGAATAAGGAAGGCTATCACTCCATTTTGCAACGCCATGCCATACACTGTAGACAGCGCTTGATTGGAGACAATTTCATCCTACAACAGCACAATGACCCAAAGCACACCTCCAAATTATGCATGAACTATTTAGGGAAGAAGCAGGCAGCTGGTATTCTATCTGTAATAGAGTGGCCAGCCCAGTCACCAGATGTCAAAACATATTGAGCTATTGTGGGAGCAGCTTGACCGTATGGTACACAAAAATGGCCATAAAGCCAATCCAACTTGTGGGAGGGGCTTCTGGAAGCATGAGGTGAAATATCTCCAGATTACCTCCACAAATTAACAGATTGAATGCCAAAGGTCTGCAATGCTGTGATTGCTGCAAAGGGAGCATTCTGTGACAAAAGCAAAGTGTGAAGGAGAAGATTATTATTTCAAGTAAAAATCATTATTTCTAACCTAGTCAATGTCTGGACTAAATTTTCTATTCCTTATCTTATGCAACTCATTTGATAAATAAAAGTATGTTTTTTTCTGGAAAAGACAAAATTGTCTGGGTGACCCCAAACTTTTGAACTGTAGTGTATAAATAATTCATCATATACATATTAGCAAAAAACAAAATTCACCTGTTCATAGACTGACATTTCACTGTTGTAGGGAAGAATAAGTTTTAGCCGTGGCAATAGTGCCATCTCATGCCTACTCCTGGTATTAAAGAAGCAAATTGCTAAAAAAAAGACCATTGGTGCGATTTAATGTATTGTCAAGACTGGCAGGGACAGTATAATGTAGATGTTTGCATGTTTGTGGGGTGTTCAAGGTCAGGTGCATATTTTGAAACACTTTGTATGTTGCTTGAGTGGGCAGTAATGCAGGATGCTGGCTGATAATCTGGTCTTCGCTATTTGGACAAATTTTAGTTTGTAAGTCCTTCTGGGTCCAGGGTTTGATTTTGGTGCAAACCATGAAAGCAACAGCAACCAGGTTTGGGCTCCCTCTAGCTCCAGAAAAAAAAAGTATACTAAGCTACTGTAGTAACATTTTTGTGTATCATAATTGATACTGATAAAATGGAACGCAGGCTTCCAGATGCCAAGCTAGAAAACGTATTGTTGACCATTAGACAATGTCAGAAAGGGAAAAAAGTTACTTTGCATCAGGTGCAGATGCTTATTGCAGGTGGCTGGCTATGTTTACCGCAGGGGTAGTGATGATTTAGAGGAGTGGAAAACTGTCGGCACTCCATCTGAAAAACATTTGCTTGAATGTATTGCATTGACCTGTGTTACACAGTCATAGTCGCCGAAAGTGTTCACGCTCTTGAATTTGTTTCACAAAATGAAGTATTTCTCCAAAAAAATATGGAGTTCCACTCCTACCAAATGAGGAAAAAATGTATTCTGACGCCATCCTCTATGTGTATTCCAGGATGTATTGCAATTGCTCCTTTCAATTTTTGATAGGCCTTGCACTTAGTGCACACTCTTCACCAGTCTAGGAGTCCCACTCCTTACAAAAGGAGAAAAAAAAAGAGAAATGTCATGCACACAATTTCATTTTTTTTTCCTGACTGAAATGGAAAAATGATGCATTTTTGACAGATTGAACAAGATAATGCTTTAACCATTTTTGCAGCGCTTTTTTTTACAACACTGAAAGCAATGAGTGCATAAACACAGCAAAAACGCTATGTGTTAACATAGCCTCATGGGTGGAGGAGGCAGTTTTCCTCTCTACCTAAATTTGCCTTATATACAAGTCATTATACAGGAAAGAATATTTCCTAATATTTTTTCCTGTAAAATCCATGATATCTTTGATTTGGAATGTTTTATTGTCAGTCTGTAAAAGTGGAGTAATACTACGACAACATTGTTCCAGGTGCCACCTGGGAGTCAGAGAAGTGTTCAGCTGTTTCTATTCCATTTGAGCAGTGGTTCCATCCATTTCAGAGATTTTGTTGCGCCCCCAGAAAAATGCACGAATTTCCCATTAACTTGCATTATACTCATTACTCGAGACGAGAACCCGAGCATTAAAAATTGCTCAACTCGAGTACTAAGCACCTAAACATTTTAGGGTTTGCTCATCACTAATGCTGACAGAATATAGTCTTGTCAGATGAGACCAACATTGAACTTTTTGGATAACCTAATACACCCCATGTTTGGAGGCATAAACGTACTGCATAACACCCCAAAAACACCATACAAATAGTGAAATTTGAAGGTGGGAACATTATGGTGTGGGGCTCATTTTCAGCGTATGGCACTGGCAAACTTTATATAATTGAATGTAGGATAGATAAACAAATGTACCCAGACATTTGTGATAAAAATCTGCTGCCATCTACCAGGATGATCTTAAAACAAGGGTGGAGATTTCAGCAAGACAATGATCCCAAACTCAGAGCCAAGGAAGCTGTCAAATAGTTTCAGAGAAAGAAGATAAAGCTGCTAGAATGGCCCAATTATCTGACCTGAGTACAATAGGAAATTTATGTAAGGATCAAAAGCTCAGAGTTCATAGAAGGAACCCACACAACTTTCAGGATTTGAAGTGTGTTTTCTGAAGTCTGTTCCAGATCTGCTGGCAGGTGGCACGGACTCCAAATGTAATGTCACATAGGCGTAGGAGAGGCCAGTTGCCAGAAATCTAAAGGGGGCAAGTCAAAATGAAAAATTAGCAATCAAGAATAAAGAACAGGTTTGATGCCTAAAAGGTACACGTCGACTGTATTTCCTCAAACAGTTGTGCCTATCGTGCTACATTGACATCAACAATATGGGCAAAAGAGAAATAAAATAACTTATAGTTTTAGGCTCCTACAAGGCCAAAATGGTTGAAATGGCAGGAGCATGTCCTGAAATAATTTTAACCCTTACATTAGGACAGTAATGAGTAGATCGAAAATAAACCTTTGTAGGTATGGAAGCACACCCACACCCCACAATACACCCAGAAGCATGCAACGTGACATAACACAAAGGCACACCATAAAATGGTGCAATTGAAGCATAATAGCAAACTGTTTGTGTGTCATACCATATGTATTTTCTTTAGTGGAGCATTGGGCCAACAGACATATGCTAGATTGTCAGTAAGTTAACCATAACAGCCCTCCAAGGATGGTCTGCAGGCCCTCTACTATTATTTGCACAACAACATAAGGCCAAAACTCATTAGTTAAATAATTTAGTAATCTAATTGCTGTAAAGTGTGTCCACAAGGAGATAACAGCCTTCATTTAATAAAATGATGTGACAAGTAACAGCTCATTAACCTTAGTGGGACTTAAGGTACCGTCACACTTAGCGAGATCGCTGCTGAGTCACGGTTTCTGTGACTCAGTGATCCCGTTAGTGATCTCGTTATGTGTGACATTTACCAGCGATCAGGCCCCTGCTGTGAGATCGCTAGTCATTGCAGAATGGTCCAGGCCATTTTCTTCAAAGGCGATGTCCTGCTGGGCAGGACGCATCGCTGTGTTTGACACTGTGTGACAGGGTCACAGTGACTGCTGAGATCGTTATACAGGTCACTACTGCGACCTGTATCGTTCCTGCATCGTTGGTAAGGTCTGACTGTGTGACATCTCACCAGTGACCTCCCAGCGACTTACCAGCAATCCCTATCGGGTCGCATCATTTTCGGGATCACTGGTAAGTTGTTGCGTGTGACTGGACCTTAACAGATACTCCTTGGCAGATAATCACCTCATTGTAGTATTCTGGAAGGTTAACCCAGGACGAAGCTCTTCTAATGGCCAGTCAAAGGTTTATAGGCAGCAGTAAGAAAAAATGTATATGGATGCTGGTGTAGCTCTCCATACAGCCGCTGGAAGTGGGCTCTTGTGGCCCATTGGCAGAGAAGAGAATAGACCTGTGACGCCCTGGACTAGTCAGGTCGTCACAGGGTTCTGCACAATCTTTCCCTCCCCGTGCAGGATTCAACACCCATGGTTCTCGGTCTCCATCCTGCAGAACTGCCTCCACCAGCATTCACAAATGCTAGATACACTTTGCACCACACCTGTCAGGCACTCCAGTGAGCTGCTTAAGCAGGAATAGGGCCGCCCACTTAGGGGTCAGGCAGGGAGGTGGGAGGTGTCAGTTGAGTCAATTGGTAGCCCTCGAGCTGTGAGGAGCTCTGAGGAAGCTGGGAGTTGTAGCTCCCAGGGGAGAAGCAGACTAGGTCACAGACGGTGGTCTGGACCTAGAGAAGTCGGACCCCCAGTCGCAGGGGATTAAGGCTAGGTGCCTGGGATCTGTTTTGGAGGACAGTCAGCAGCCTGAGCCTAATCACCGGTCTGGGACCAAAGGCACATCGGGGTACACGGACCCTAGGTCGGAAAGAAGCTTCAGGCAACCCGGCAATTAACCTGCGGAGGACAGGGCCTTTTATGGACTTTCCCCACGAAGCTCAAAAATTGGGGGCACTAGCACAACGAGGGGGATAGGGCTTTCCAAACAAGCGGCCCACTGAAATCCCAAGCGTGAGTTCCTGAGAGCAGGCTCCTTCATTTAGCCATAGTGGGGAGCGGGGCCCGGAAAGCTCCACGCTGACGGGCCACAAAGGACACTCTAAATTCTGTGCCAGGAGGCAGGTCACGGACCACCAGGCAGTGCTGCAGGGGACGGGACCCGGACGAGCTCCCTCAAGAGACAGCGGCAGTCAGAGACTTGGTTTACCCTGTTGTCAGAGTCTGCTTTATTGCTGAGTGAGTATCTAATTAGCCCCTGCAACCAGCGAGCCTGCGGTTCCCCTGCATCCCACAGCTCCATCCAGAGTCCCGGGGCCTTTCCCTACCCGTGGAGGGTAATGACACCTTGCTGCCCCACTCCATCACCCCGGGTACTCCAAACGGCAGCGGTGGTACTCCTAATTACCGTACATCACGGGTGGTATCATGAACTATACCTCCCCTGTAAATACCACCTTTTCCATTTGAGTGTAACTCCAGCCCCCGGGTCCAGTGACCCTCGAGCCACGAGCAATCACCCCCGGATAAGAGCAGTTCGGCCTCTGCAGGGGCGGCACAGACCCATACTCTGTGCCTCCTCCTTGGATCTACAAGGACTGAGTGTAATGCTCATGGGGGCATACAGAGAGGGGACCCAATGGGCCATTTCATACAGTACACCCAAGAGGCTTGATTATGGGGCACACCAGGTTTTCACCAGAGCCTCTGATGGTGACGGTGTAATTGACTGCAGGTAGCAATCAGGTATCAATCAGGAAGACATGGTACTGTCTAGCAGGCCCCAGAAATATAAACAGTCACTGATATGGCAGATGCAGCCGAGATGGCTGATGCGATAAGCATGGCCGGTATGGATGGATAGAGCAGCAGGTTTGATAGCTACATCTGGTATGGATTGGTGTAGCAGTAGGTACAGCAGGTACAGCTGGTACGGATAATATCTAGTGCATCTTAGCAATAGGCTGAGAGGTACCTCCGGGTTTGGGAGAACTGACCCTTTAAGAATAGGTGTGCGCTCTCTACGTGTACTTCCAGGAGGTCTGTGCAGCATGTGCAGGCCCTGAGAGCTGACTGCATGAAGCAGACATGGAGCTGCTACTGCAGAACAGCCATGAGGGTGACTGTGTTGGCGTTCCTGCTGGAGGAGGAAGGCAGGATAATGCGTGGATGCCAATACCTGCATTACAGTAAAAAAGAAGCTTGATCCAATTGCTATGGTGGCATGAGCAGTTCATCAAGATCTGGTTGACCGGCTCCACTTGGAAGTTGGACTGTGGATGGTAGGCCAACAAGAAGTCCAAGGTGGAATTCAGCAGCTTACAGGTAGCCCTCTAGAACCGAGCTATGAACTGAGCACCTCTGTTGGACACAATATGGAAATGGTAGACCATGCAGACGAAAGATGTGTTGGATGAAGTGCTCAGCGACCACTGGCTGTCACACGGATTTTACACAAAACTCACCGCCTGTCATGGTGACATCAAATCCTGATCACATTGCAGATTCTGACACTCCACCCGATGGTTTCTCTGGTGTTTCTGATCTACACAAGCAGACTTTGGTGTCAATCAGCTGCATGCTCATTCATAGACAGGCTAGGAAGAGTTAACCTCTTCTAGCCTGCTTGTTAAGCTTTTGAGATTACATGTTGTAAGGAAGTCTATTATTTCTGCTCCTCTCATACTTGAAAGTGCATCTGGAAAGTGTATCTGCCATGATGTTCTTTTCAGCCAGATGGAAATGTAGAACAATGTCAAAGCGGACAAACAACAGTGACCAGCGGGCTTGGCGTGGATTCAGACTCTGAGCCAGCTGTTGGTAGGTTATGTTTTTGTGATTGGTGTAGATTATGGCTGGATGCACCACCCCCTCCAGTAGGCATTGCCACTCCTCCAGAGCCATCATGATCTCCAAAAGTTCTAGTAAACCAATCTAGTATTTGTATTCAGAAGCAGAAAAGATTCTGCAGAAGAAACTACAGGTACCATCTTACCGGTAGCAGACATCTGTGTGAGATCCTTACTGTTCCCAGAGGACGAAGCATCCACTTTGCGGAAGAACTGCCTGTTAATCTCCTGTCTATGCAGCACTGGAGTCGAAGAGAAGGCCTGCTTGAGGGCGATAAAAGCACCTTCCATTTCAGAAGTCCGCATTTTAGGATTCAGCCCCTTGTGGGTCAGGACCTTGATTGGAAGAATCCAATACAAAACAGAATTAACAGGTAGTAATGATTGATGAAACTGAGAAACAACTCCATTGCCTTTACTCTGTGGAGACAGGGCCGCTTCAGAATCGCCAACACCTTTTCCAAATCTAACTTCAAGCTGGTGTCAGAAATGATATAGCCTAGGAAAGGCAGGGAAGACCATTCAAAGAGGCACTTCTCAAATTTGGCATATAGATGATTGTCCCTTAGTCTCTGTAGTACCTTGCAAACATTCTTCCTATATGTTGGCAGATTAGGAGAGAACACAAGAAATGAATCCAGGTACATCACCAAGCATGAGTAGAACAGGTCTAGGAAGACATCATTGATGAATTCCTGGAAGACCATCGGAGCACTACTGAGCCCGAATGGCAATACTTGATACGAATAGTGGCCATCACAGGTAATACAGGCTCCTCCATTAATCATCTGGCCATATTCGGACAAGAGTGTATGCACCACAGAGCACGAGCTTGGAGAAAATCCTGGAACCTTGAGATGGTCGAACAATTCTGGTATAAGCGGCAGCAAGTATATATTCTTGACCATGATTTATTTGAGACCTCTATAATCAATACATGGCTGAAGGGAACCATCCTTTTTCTTTACAAAGAACACTACCGCTCTGGCCAGTAAGAGGACTTCTTGATAAATCCTCTTACCAGATTTTCTTAGATATATTCAGACATGAATTGGGTCTCTGCCTGAGACAGGACAGAGGAAAAAGGTTGATAATGCAATCATACCGCCATACGGGCTATTTGGTAGTCTCAGCCTCCTTCTTGTTGAAGACATCTGCGTACTCCCACTAGGCAGACAGCAGACCTGGAAGATTTGGGGACATCACAAGCGAAAGAACAGGTTGAATTTAAACTAGACATTTTTCATGACAGGAGTCACCCCACCTGAGCATATTTTTAGATCTCCAGTCTAAAAGAGGTTCATGCCTCTGAATCCATGGCAAGCCTAATATCAGTGGGTAGTATGTAGAAAGAGATTCTCTCTGTGTGCAGCATTCTCACCAAGAGGTCAACTTGCTTGGTGATGAATTGGATAATCTCGGACAGTCTTTCCATCCCCAGATGAGACTTGAAACTGATGGGCGGGAATCCGATACTGATCCGCAATGGCCTCTAGTGTGAAGTTCACAGCGGAACCAGAGTCTAGTAAAGTTCAGTAAGGCCAACACTCGGTTAATTGGGTGTTGCGACTAGTTATGGACACTGATATATATAGGAATGGGGAGGATTCTCACCTACCGGCCCTAGGCTTGGAAATTTCCCAGCTTTCTAGGACAGAAACAAATCCGGTGAGTAGGACTTCCGCAGTAGAAACAACCCTCCTCTACTGTGACAGTCCTCTTGGCGAAGCTTTGCCGGATGCACCTGATCCACCTCCATAGGTTCAGGAAGAGTCTCATAGACCTAAGGGTGCGGTATGATGGGTCTCTTGAATGAAGGAGCCAGGTGCAATTATCTCTTCTCTCGGTCTGCTTGTCTGGATCTTTCTTGGTTTTTGAGGTCAATACTGATAGCCAGCGATACCAGGTCATCCATAGAAGTAAGCACATCTCAACCAGCCAGCTCGTCCTGTATCCTTCTGGACAGTCCTTCCTAGAATCCAGCCTCCATTTGTTCATTATTCCATTTGGTGGACAGGTTACGGAAATGAGCAGCATACTGGCCTACAGTGAGACTCCCCTGGTGTACTGTAAAGAGAGTGAACGCTGTTGAGGAAACCCGACCTGGTTTGTCGAACACCTTGCGGAACAACTCTAGAAAGGCCAGGCACTGGAACACCGACAGGTATTAGTGATACTCCACACAGCAAAATAGCAGCAGCAGCTACGCAAGGGACCAGACAACTAGCAATGTATAGATCACATTGCCCAGGCACCTCCCATAAGGAGAGGGTGCTTTAAATTCCTAGAGCCTCTCTGCTGTACGCTGAGAGGGACTTCTGGGTTTGGGTGTAAAGCCCTTTAAGGATAGGTGCAGATGCGTGTGTCCTAAGAGTACTCCCAGGAGGGCTGTGCATCGTGCCCAGTCCCTGGGAGCTGGAGGCAGGAAGCAGAGATGGAGCAGCCACTGCAGAGTAGCCAGGAGGGTGATTGTGCCTGCGGAGGCGTGGAGCAGAACAATGTGGGGATGCCAGTACTTGCGCCAAACTGATTTATCTTTCACCAAATTCTTTGGACAGCACTCATTTAAAAAGACCATGTTCAGTCTAGTTAAAAGACAAATGATATGGTATACAGTTGAAACCAGAAGTTTGCATACCCTATCTAGAAGACACATAAGCATGTTTTTCTCACTATCTGACATGAAATCAGAATAAACCTTTGCCGTTTTAGGCCAAATAGGATTACTAAAATTATTTATATTTGCCAAATGCTAGAGAGAGATAGAATGTTTTTAAGGCATTTATATTATTCTGCAAAGTCAAAAGCTTACATACACTAAGGGGTACTTTGCACATTGCGACATCGCAAGCTGATGCTGCGATGTCGAGCGCGATAGTCCCCGCCCCCGTCGCAGCAGCGATATCTTGTGATTGCTGGCGTAGCGAACATTATCGCTACGCCAGCTTTACATGCACTTACCTGTCCTGCGACGTTGCTCTGGTCGGCGACCCGCCTCCTTCTTAAGGGGGCGGGTCGTGCGGCGTCATAGCGACGTCACACGACAGGCGGCCAATTTCAGCGGAGGGGTGGAGATGAGCGGGATGTAAACATCCCGCCCACCTCCGTCCTTCCGCATTGCAGCCGGGATGCAGGTAGGAGATGTTCCTCGCTCCTGCGGCTTCACACACAGCGATGTGTGCGGCCGCAGGAACGAGAAACAACATCGTACCTGTCGCTGCACCTGCATTATGGAAATGTTGGACCCTACACCGATGATACGATAACGACGCTTTTGCGCTCGTTAGTCGTATCAAAAAGGATTTGCACACTACGATATCGACTGCGATGCCGGATGTGCGTCACATTCGATTTGACCCCACCGACATCGCACCTGTGATGTCGTAGTGTGCAAAGCCCCCCTAAGAGTACAATGCCTTTAATCAATTTTGGGCCAGCCCATATGATGATGTCATGTCTTTGGAAGCTTCTGTTTATTGGCAACATCTGAGTTAATTAGAGACACACCTGTGGATGTATTTTAATACACACCTGAAACACACTGCTTCTTTGAGTAGCATCATGGGAAAGTCAAAAGAAATTAACCAAGATCTTAGGAAGAGAAATGTGGACTTGCACAAGTCTGGTTCATTTTTGGGTGCTATTTCCAAATACCTGAAGGTGCCTCGTTCATCTGTACAACAATTATATGCAAGTACAAAAAGATGAGAATGTCCAGCCATCATTCCACCCAGGAAGGAGACAAGTTCTGTGTACCAGAGATGAATGTGCTTTGGTCAGACATGTGCATATCAATCTAAGAAGAAAAGCCAAAGACCTTGTGAAGATGCTGGCGAAAGCTGTAAAATGAGTACTGTATCAACATGGGCTGAAAAGCCAGTATGCCAGGAATGAAGCCATTAGTACAAAAGAAATATAAAAAAGCCAGTATAATGTTTGCAAATGCACACAGGAACAAATACCTTATTTTTTGGAAATATGTCCTGTGGTCTGACAAAACTAAATTCTAAAATAGATGGCATCATGCAAAAAGATCATGTGGCAATACTCAATCAACATCTCAAGACATCAGCCAGGAACTTAAAGCTGGGGCAGAAATGGGTCTTCCAAATGGATAATGACCCAAAGCATACTGCCAAACTGGTTACAAAGTGGCTTAAGGATAACAAAGTCAATATTTTGGAGTGGCCATCACAAATCCTTGATCTCAATCCTATTGAAAATTTATAAGCAAAGCTGTAAAGGCAGGTGTGAGCAAGGCGACCTACAAACATGGCTCAGTTACACCAGTTCTGTCAGGAGAATGGGTCTAAATTCCTATAAACTATTGTGAGAAGTTTGATTAAGGATCTCCAAACGTTTGACCCAAGTCATACAGTTTAAGGGCAATGGTACCAAATACTAATAAAATGTATGTAAACTTTTGACTTTGCAGAAAGAAAGAAAAATGCCTTAAAACATTCTCTCTTCTCATTATTCTAGCATTTGGCAAATATAAATAATTTTGGTTCCTAATTGACCTAAAACGGGAAAGGTTTATTCTTATTTCAGGTCAGACAGTGAGGAAAACATGCATATGTGTCTTTTTAGATAGTGTATGTAAACTTCTGGTTTCAACTGTATTTGCTGAGAGATTAACCACCAAAGCACCAAAGGGAATATTATTTGGGGATTTCCCAACAATATAGATGAACTCACAATATTTGACTTTTGGAAGTGTGCTTCTATAGACTTAGCAATCAAACAGGTCCGTAAGTTTACAGGGTATAATGAAAAAGCTGGTTCAAAAATGTGTTTTATACAGACGACATTCAAGAAAATAATCACATTCCCAGATTGTACTTGCATTACTTATGGAATAACAAACGGATTTCACTCGTTCAACTTTTCTGGATGAGAATGGGAATGATTTTTTATTTGCTTTGCTGAGCCTAGCTTTAGTTACACCCCTAGGTTTTATCATGGAACATATATACAGGTTTCATAAGTGTATTATCACAGTCTCTCAATATGAAGGAATGTATCTCAAACAGTTTGCAGCAGATAGGGTAAAGGTTCCCCATGGCCTGGATAACCCCTCTCCAGGATTATCTGCACGTTACTCATGGCAGTTACTCTAAAGCCGCATTCACATTGGTCCCATCGGGGCATCCGTCTGACCCCCCTCCCCCACCCGCAAAACGTGTTTTGGACGCATGCGCTGACGGGGCCAATGACTATAATGGAGCAGACGCAGTCAGTGTGCTCTGCCTTGCACCATTTTCGGGCATATACGTTTTCTGCAAGCAGAAACCCAGATGCAGTAGACTATGTTCGGGTGTCCGCCTGCAGAAAACGTATATGTCCGAAAATGGTGCAAGACAGAGCATACATTTACTTTGTCTGCTCCATTATAGTCAATGGCCCCGTCGGTGCATGCGCCCGAAACATGTTTTGTGGGAGAGAGAGGGGGGATCGGATAGATGTCCTGACGGGACCAGTGAACGCAGGTGAAAACGCAATGTGAAAGCGGTCTATGGATCAATTCTTCATTGCAGTATATACAGCATATGATGGGCAATGATGCTAATAAAGTTTGGCATGTGACCGCCGCTTCCACTGATTGAGTGCAGTGGTCACATTTTGGCAGCTAACGAATACCAAGAGCACCAACAAAGAGGTTGACAACTGCTGTTGTACATGAATTCTTATGTTTATGCAGCAACTAAGTAATACCACTAGATGTCACAACATACATAGTTTAAACTCCATACACATCTCATCAAGAACCAGAAACACACAAAATTAGTCAAAGAAATAGAATGTTGTTATATAATATATGTTGTTAAAAAAGTGATGGAACTTAAAAGTAGAAGTGGTAAATCTGCATAAAATATTGGACCTGTGCAACCATTGTGCAACATGTGTGACCATAGTTTATACATTCATTTACATAATACTTTTCAGTACATATGTTATGCTAATACCTTAAACGCTTACAAGGCATATATTAATTTGTGCTTTAGTTTTTTCCTCCCCTTTTTTTCCATTTACACAGCCACATTCTATCTTTCATTATTCTGGCATTTGGGAAATATAAATAATTTTGGTTCCTAATTGACCTAAAACATGAAAGATTTATTCTGATTTCATGTCAGATAGTGAGAAAAACCTGTATATGTGTCTTTTTAGATAATGTATGTAAACTTCTGATTTCAACTTTAGTTGCCTATGATTTTTTGTGTGTGTATTTGTTCAAACATACTTCATTCACCAAGTCATCAATATAAACTTCAACCCCACAGCAATGTGCCAGTCAGTAATCCTGAGTATGACATCTGATTTCCATGCACATAGTATATATAGCATATATAGCATACCATGTACAGTATAGAGGAGAATAATATATGACTGGTATATAGATGCAGGCAAATTAATTTGCAGGACCCTAGTCCAATAGTCAGATCAATTGTCCTACCTGACGTCACTCAAGGACTACACACCAAAAGAGGAGCCAGCAGATAGGAATAGTAAGTATACTGTGATTACAGACATCAGATATTATAGCAGTTACATATTATCTGACTATAATATCTAATGTCTGTACATAGCATATCACAACCGGTATACAGGAGAATACATGACTGCTTTATGATATATTGTGCATACACACATCTGATGTTATATGACAATGTGTATATTTTATAACATCTCATGCCTGTACATAGTATATCATACTGATCTGTATACTCACAAATCAAGAGGAGTGAGATATCCAGCAACTCTTTACAATCCTTGTAAAATTCAAAACTTTTATTAATTTCATGTTAAAAATAATTATTTCAAAAAGGGTCCCATTCAAAATCCTTCAGATAAGCCAGTACTGGCTTAAACCCCCAGGTGCTTCATAGAATTTTCTAACAATGAGCTCTGAAAATGAAAAGAATACATTTTTACCGCAAACATGTTTAATAATCTTTCATTTTCACAAGGGTAGCAGTAGAAAATGCACTTTACCATTTGTTGTGTAACTTCTACTGAGTATGCTGAAACCCCATATGTAGATGAAATCTACTTTTTGGGTGCACATCAGAGCTGTGAAGTAGCGTCATTTTGACTTTTTGAACACAAAATAGGTTGGAAATTGTTGGCAGGCAAGTAACCCCATTTTGTAATCTAAATCCCTTATGGAATGTGGATAGTAAATATGGTTTAGGCACATTGTGGGGCTTAGAAGGGAGGTGGGCATTTGGATTTGGGAGTGCAGATTTCGCTATATTGCATTATTGAGGGGGAGACGTGTATTTCATTTAGTAGATGATGGACCTGAATGGTGATGAACTTGTGTTTTTGTGAATTGAGTTGAATGCTATTTGGTGGCAATTTGGGTACAGATAATTTTGCATCAGTTCACATTTCACCTGTGCAATACGCTGAACACTTACATCTGGGTTTCCATCTACATCTCCCACATTCTTGATTCAAGTGAAACTCCAGATAGAACCATTCATTTATGAGGCAGCGAGGTTGCTCTGGACTCTGTTTGGCCTCTGTTCAGCAATGTCGTTCTTTTTAAAGGTAAACAAAAGTGTTGATGATGGCACTTTTGTGCACATCTAAAAAGATGGACACCGCATAACCACAGGCAAGACAAGAGCTCAAAGTGACTCGCTCTGCCTCATTAGAGTTAATTTTCCATTGGGAATTTTGTCTGAATCACATTTTTCAGAAATGTACACATAATAACTGGTGTAAGCGCTTAGCATAGAGCGCAGGATAAATGTGAGCTGCGCCATACTGCGATCTTTTGGAGACAGAATAAACAAATCAACAGCAGTTGAAGAATTGGCTTCTTTATTTATTGTTTAAGCTGTTCACCTTTTGGTATAAGTGATTAGGTGGCTTTAATCTTCAGGTAAGTAAATTACAGCAATATCAGATTTATTTTTATTTTTTTAGGTTTGGCTACTGTCATGCTAAACAACGCTTTTTGTTTACAAAATAAAGGTTTTCTACATCAACAATTTTTTAAGGAAGTCAATAGAAAACTCAAGCATTTATCCAGAAGACCCTAACAGGAGGACTGATGGGGCAGGAAAATTAGTGAAGTTGATGGAAACAGCACTCAATGGAATGGAAAAAGCATGGGGAAGACACCTTGATACATCTCTGACTCTCTGGTCTCTGCTGGGAACACTTATTAGCGTCACCGGGTCTCGCTGAGCATAGCATTGAGCCAGCAGATCAACTAAAGTTCCACTACATGGAGAGGTCAAGAAGAGGTCCTTCCCAGCCTGATAATATCAGCCTGCAGCCTTCTGCTTTACTTTGCTGGTTATCAAAAATAGGGGGACCCCACATCAGTTTTTTCTTTTAATTATTTATTTGGTTAATAGCTGTAAAGTCTATTTATCTGGTGGCACCACAATCCGGCAGTCAGGTCATTGTTACCACAAGAACCCGGCTGTGAAGTCCCTTGCTTCCATTAGGCTATGTGCGCACGTTGCGTACAGTTCACTGCAGAAATTTCTGCAGCGATCTGAAGAGCACATGTGCGCTTTAAATCGCTGCAGAAATGTCCGTAGTGAAGCCGATTCCATGCGCTCTGCCTGCAGCTCCTGCCATAGACAGAGCAGGAGCTGCCGGCAAAGCGCACGGAAGAAGTGACATGTCACTTCTTTTTACGCAGCGCTTCGGCAGTAGCCGAAGCGCTGCGCTCTAAAACGCCACGTGCGCACGGCCCCTGCACAATCTCCATAGACTGTGCAGGGGACGCAGGACGCATGCAGTTACGCTGCGCTACAAAGCGCAGCGTAACTGCATGTATTTACGCAATGTGCGCACATAGCCTTAGTGTGTCTCGAGGACTGTAGTCAGGCCCGGACTGACAGGCGGGAGGGGCGGTACTTCTCCCGGTGGGCTTGGCCGGTGGAGGGGTGGGGGGGTCGCCCCCCGCCTCTCCCGCACTGCCTGCTGTTTAAAATTATTTTGTGGCTGCCGCCACCCGCCGGCCGCCACTATAGCGGCGGGGTCCGGTGAGCGGCCCCCGCCGCCAATTTTCAATGCTGCTGGCCGCCGCCGGTATTATGGTAGAGGCTAGATCCCAGTGTCCAGAGGGACCTCTGCTGACGTCACACCCATGTGACCGGCCTCTTGTGTGGGAGGAGCCTGTTGTTCCCGGCAGTCAGTGCACAGTTTGCCGTACAAGCAGCAGGATGTTTCCCATCTTCCCTGTTTCTGCTGTTTTTCTACCCCGACATTTGTGATATAACAGGAGGTAATATCTGATGGAGCTTATCATGTATGAGCCTCAGGGGGAAATAAAAAGGGATTGTAGGTCACCGTCTCTGGGTGCAATAGTGTGCAGCAGTAAGTGCGATGCTCTGACCGTGGGGAAAGAGGGTGCGATGCTCTGACCGTGGGGAGAGAGGGTGCGATGCTCTGCCTGTGGGAAGGGGGAGAGAGAGGGTGCGATGCTCTGCCTGTCGGAAGGGGGAGAGAGAGGGTGCGATGCTCTGCCTGTCGGAAGGGGGAGAGAGAGGGTGCGATGCTCTGCCTGTGGGAAGGGGGAGAGAGAGGGTGCGATGCTCTGCCTGTGGGAAGGGGGAGAGAGAGGGTGCGATGCTCTGCCTGTGGGAAGGGGGAGAGAGAGAGAGGGTGCGATGCTCTGCCTGTGGGAATTGGGAGAGAGAGGGTGCGATGCTCTGCCTGTGGGAAGGGGGGGGAGAGAGAGGGTGCGATGCTCTGCCTGTGGGAAGGGGGGGAGAGAGAGGGTGCGATGCTCTGCCTGTGGGAAGGGGGGGAGAGAGAGGGTGCGATGCTCTGCCTGTGGGAAGGGGGGGGAGAGAGGGTGCAATGCTCTGCCTGTGGGAAGGGGGGGGAGAGAGGGTGCGATGCTCTGCCTGTGGGAAGGGGGGGAGAGAGAGGGTGCGATGCTCTGCCTGTGGGAAGGGGGGGAGAGAGGGTGCGATGCTCTGCCTGTGGGAAGGGGGAGAGAGAGGGTGCGATGCTCTGCCTGTGAAACAGGCATCAGCAGAAACAGTCTGAAACAGGGCCATCAGCAGAGGCCAGTATAGGTGAATATTATTTTACATGGGGTAATATATTAAGTGAGAATGGGATGTCTTGAGTAGTGGACAATCCTTGTATATTGCACATTTTTATGTCAATTTTTTTCTTTATGACATGCTGCACATATTTAATTGTTTTATTTTGAGAAGGATGATGTTAGTATATTCTATACGTTTAATAAAAAATATTTAAAACCATGACTCTTTTCTGTTATGGTAATTACACATATCTTTATGGCAAGTTCCAGCTACAGTACTGGTGCTGCATGCGTACAAGTATGTATTGCAGTGCTAAATTTACCACAATGCTAATGCAAATGGTTATTTTTTTGGAAAGTGATTTTTGCATGTGGGCTGCTTTGGTTTGAGTTCCAGGGCTGAATTTCAGTCCCAGTCCGGCCCTGACTGTAGTGATTGGTCATGTTTTTTCATCAGTGCAGCCTCCGGATGTAGCAGAGCCAGGATCATAATGGGATGTCATTGTGGATTACGTGGGACCTGCAGTGGTTTTTAGGGGGTTAATAAAGAGTTGAAAAAGGGTGTGTGTATATTTTATTTCAAATAAAACATTTTTTGGGGTTTGTGTTTATTTCTTCTAACACAGTAATGGGGGTATCTCATAGACACCTCCTAATTACTAACCTAGACCAATCACAGATGCCGACACAGAGGGTGGGGTGCGTGTATAACAGCCTTCAACCAATCACAGATACTGGCACAAAGGGTGGTGGGGGAAGCAGTAAATATTCATGAAGCTTTATGAGCATGCCCCTAAAAATGTTTGACTGGAGTATAATCTACCGGGAAACACTGTATGTATATGCACTGTCCTGCTCTTACCCCATTTAGCTTACTTTTACAGCATCCTAGCCCTTACTACAATAATTTTACAGCACAGAACTTCTCATCTCATTGACTTGTATGGGGTTCATTGTCCGGGGTCAAGTTTGGTTACCGAACTACACTTTTTTTTCAGTGAGTGCGGATTCAGTCAACTTAAATATCCACAGGTCTGTTCATCTCTTCTAGTAACTGAAAGTTCAATGTCAAGTAAAAGCAAAGTCAGAAATACTGTCATATGGTGATGCATTTTAGGATTATTATCACCCTATAGTGACACAAATCAAATATAAAAAATAGGGCTTAGTGATTAAGGTGAAAATAAGCTTGTCACTATGGCGTTAAACATAGTTGCATACACAAGTTAGATATATTGCCTTGAAAAAGTATTCATACCCCCAGAACGTTTTCATGCTACACCCGCAAAATTAAATGTATTTTATCGGGGTTTTATGTGACATACCAACACAAAAAAGCAAGTAACAAGACAAGCATTTGTATTCAGCCTCCAGTAGTCTGAGAGCCCCAAATAAAATCCTGAGTGACCACTTACCTCCAGAAGTGACCAAATTTGTAAATGGAGTCCACCTGGGCTTAATATATGGGTTTAGTATATTCTCAATAAAACTACAGCTGTTCTATGAAGGCCTCAAAGGGTTGTTTTAGAATATTAGGGCATCATGAAACCAAGTAACTCACCAGACTAGTCAGGGATAAGGTTGTGGAGAGGAGTGAAGCAGGGTTCTTTATAAAAAAAAAGCTAAACACCTAACGCAGCACTGTTTAATCTATCTTCTAAAAAAGGAAGGTGTATGGCACAACTGTAAACCCTTCCAAGACATTGCAATCCCTCAAACTATATCCTAAGCGAGGAGTGCATTAGAGAATCAGCTAGGAGCTGCAGAGATCCATAGCTCAGGTGTAGAGATGAGCGAACCGGCCGTGGTTCGGCTCAAGTTCGGTTCGTCGAACGGGTGTCCTGTTCGAGTTAGGTTCGGCGAACGTTCGACGAACCGAACTCGAACCGCATAGGAAACAATGGCAGGCAATCACAAACACATAAAAACACCTAGAAAACACCCTCAAAGGTGTCCAAAAGGTGACAAACAACTCACAACACAACACAAACACATGGGAAAGTGACAAGGACATATACTCATGCGAAAACAAAAGAGCTGGACAAGGAAAAAGAGGAGGAGACACAGATATAGGCATGGCACGCCCTTCTAAAATCATGTAAAACACCACAAGGTGACTCCAAGCGGAGTTCTCCCTTTTTCCAAAAATTGGGCCACACACACACCTACCCCTTCAGTGGCAGCACTTGTACCCCAGTTGTACATTTCACAGCTAGATTTGCATCAAGCACATTTAAAAATACGCCATACTTTTCCATCCTCAGGATTGCACCGGGGTAGGTAGCAAAGTCTTTGCTGAACCATGACTTGTTCATCTTGGCTCCTTTTAAAAAACACAGCAAGCAAGGGTTACTCCAAGCGGAGTCTCCCTTTTTTCCAAAAATTGGGCCACACAGGCACTCACCCCTTCAGTGGCAGCACTTGTGCCCCAGTTGTACACTTCACCGCTAGATTTGCATCAAGCACAATCAAAAATACGCCATACTTAACCGTTTCCAGGATAACCCCGGGGTAGGTAGCAAAGTCTTTCCTGATCCCAGATCTGTTCATCGTGGATCATTTTTAAAAACAATGTAAGCAAGGGTTACTCCAAGCGGAGTCTCCCTTTTTTCCAAAAATTGGGCCACACAGACACTCACCCCTTCATTGGCAGCACTTGTGCCCTAGTTGTACACTTCACAGGTAGATTTGAATCAAGCACAATCAAAAATACGCCATACTTAACCGTTCCCAGGATGACCCCGGGGTAAGTAGCAAAGTCTTTGCTGAACCATGACTTGTTCATCTTGGCTCCTTTAAAAAAACACAGCAAGCAAGGGTTACTCCAAGCGGAGTCTCCCTTTTTTCCAAACATTGGGCCACACAGACACCCACCCCTTCAGTGGCAGCACTTGTGCCCTAGTTGTACACTTCACAGGTAGATTTGCATCAAGCACA
This sequence comes from Anomaloglossus baeobatrachus, assembly GCF_048569485.1. Taxonomy (NCBI): domain Eukaryota; kingdom Metazoa; phylum Chordata; class Amphibia; order Anura; family Aromobatidae; genus Anomaloglossus; species Anomaloglossus baeobatrachus. The sequence continues at coordinate 222,660,922 of NC_134354.1, forward strand.
TTCAAAAATACGCCATACTTAACTGTCCCCAGGAGGACACCGGGGTAGGTAGCAAAGTTTTTCCTGATCCCAGATCTGTTCATCTTGGATCACTTTTAAAAACAATGTAAGCAAGGGTTACTCCAAGCGGAGTCTCCCTTTTTTCCAAAAATTGGGCAACACAGACAACCACCCCTTCAGTGGCAGCACTTGTGCCCTAGTTGTACACTTCACAGCTAGATTTACATCAAGCACATTCAAAATCCACAAGCATTTACTCTCCCAAGGATGACACAGTGGTAGTAAATTCCTTGTGGATCCATGACTTGTTCATTTTGAAGAACGTTAGTCTGTCCACATTGTCACTGGACAGACGCGTGCGCTTATCTGTGAGCACACACCCAGCAGCACTGAAGACACGTTCAGAGACAACGCTGGCAGCTGGACACGACAAAATCTCCAAGGCGTAAGTTGAGAGCTCTGCCAATTTTTCAAGATTTGAAGCCCAAAATGAGCAAGGCTCCATTTGCAAAGTCATGGCATCGATGTTCATTTGGAGATTCTCCTGTGTCATCCTCTCCAGCCGTTGACTATGTGTCAGACTTCTTGTCTCTGGTGGTCTTGCAAAGGACGGTCTAAAAAAATCATGAAAAGATTCAATAAAATTGCTGTTACCAGCACCAGATACGGTGCTACTGGTACGGGTAGACTGTTGAAGATGACGAGACCGTCCCATGTTTGTCAAGTTGCAACTGGGAGATTCACTCCCTGCACCTGCACGGTTGTTTGGTGGAAAAGCTGAGCTAAGATCGAGTAACAGCTTCTGCTGATACTCCTGCATACGTGCGTCCCTTTCTATGGCTGGAATTATGTCACAAAATTTGGACTTGTACCGGGGATCTAATAGTGTGGCAAGCCAGTAGTCATCATCACTTCTAATTTTGACAATACGAGGGTCATGTTGGAGGTAGTGCAGCAAGAAGGCGCTCATGTGTCTTGCGCAGCCATGCGGACCAAGTCCACGCTGTGTTTGTGGCATAGAGGTGCTAACCGTTCTTTCTTCCTCTGACATCTCCCCCCAACCTCTTTCAACTGAAATTTGACCAAGGTCTCCCTCATCCACTGAGTCTTCCATGTCCATGGACAGTTCGTCCTCCATTTCTTCATGTTCTCCTGCACCTTCCTCAACATTTCGCCTGCTACCATGTGCCCTTGTTGATCCCTGTCCCCCATGGTCCCATGCCTGCCGCGTTGGTGATGATGAACGTCTGGACCTTGGTGATGTTGTTGTGTCTTGCGCATATGAATCCTCCTGTAGTTCCTCCCCTTCCTGTTGTCCCACCCCCTGACTCCGAATAGTGTTTAGCGTGTGCTCCATGTAAATGACTGGAATTGTCATGCTGATAATGGCATTGTAAGCGCTAAACATATTCGTCGCCATGTCGAAACTGTGCAGAAGGGTGCATAGGTCCTTGATCTGAGACCACTCCATCAGGTTGATCTGCCCCACCTCTGCATCTCGTTGGCCCAGGCTATACGTCATGACGTATTGCACCAGGGCTCGGCGGTGCTGCCACAGTCGCTGTAACATGTGGAGAGTTGAATTCCAGTGTGTCGCCACATCGCATTTCAGGCGATGAACCGGCAGGCCGAAAGACTTCTGGAGCGATGCAAGTCGCTCAGCTGCGGCGGTTGAACAGCGGAAGTGAGCAGACAGTTTTCATGCCCTGGTCAGAAGGCCATCTAGGCCGGGATAGTGTGTTAAAAATTGCTGGACAACAAGGTTCAACACGTGAGCCATACAAGGCACGTGTGTCACCTTGCCCAGGCGAAGGGCCGCACCCAGGTTTGCAGCATTGTCGCACACGGCCTTACCAGGCTGCAGGTTGAGTGGAGACAACCATTTACCAAACTCAGTCTTCAGAGCTGCCCACAACTCAGCTGCTGTGTGACTCCTATTTCCAAGACATGTCAAGCTAAAGACCGCCTGATGCCGTTGCGCTCTGCTGCCAGCATAGTAATGAGGGGTGCATGATTCCTTCTGCGCAGTGAGAACGCTGGTGGCCTGACCAGGCAGGCTTGGGGCGGAGGTGGAGGACCCAGATGAGGTGGAGGAGGCAGAAGCAGTGGCGGAACTTGGACAGACAGAGGATTGACACACAAGTCGTGGGGACGGCAAGAGTTGTGCAGCAGACCCTTCACCATCTATCACCATAGTTACCCAGTGCCCAGTCAGCGACATGTAACGTCCCTGTCCATGCTTACTGCTCCAAGTATCGGTGGTGAAATGCACCCGTTCACACACAGAGTTTCTCAAGGAAGCGAAGATGTTGTGTGTGACATGCTGGTGTAGCGCGGGCACTACTAGAGAAGTAGTGGCGACTGGGCATCTGGTACTGGGATACAGCGACAGACATAAGGTCTCTAAAATCCTGTGTGTCCACCAGGTGGAAAGGCAGCATTTCGGTAGCCAAGAGCTTACAGAGGGATAAAGTCAACCTCTTAGCTTTGTCATGGGTCGCAGGAAATGGCCTTTTATTTGTCCACATCTGAGGGACAGAGATCTGGCTGCTGTGTGTAGACGGTGTTGCGTAGGGTGTCCCTGGAAAAATGCAGGTTTGTGAGGAAAGTGCAGGCGTAGACATGATGTTGCCTTCATCCAACGTTGGTGCTATCGATGTCTGAGAGAGCTGTACACATGCACTTGTTTCCCCTTCCAAACCAACTGACGACCTACCAAGCAAACTACCTGTTGCGGTTACAGTGGTGGAAGTTGTGCGTGGAAAACCAGGTGTGACAGCTGTCCCCACAGTCCTAGAAGATGAATAGCGCGCGGATGCACTGGAAGGGGCAGGCGGTGGATGGTTCGCTCCGCTAGGCCGCATTGCAGCATGGTGAGCTTCCCACCGGGTCATATGATATTTATTCATGTGACGATTCATGGAAGAAGTTGTCAAACTGCTGAGGTTTTGCCCTCTACTAACAGAATCACGACAAATTTTACAGATCACATAATTTGGCCGATCTTTTGCTATGTCAAAAAAGGACCAGGCTAGGCAAGGCTTAGAGGGCATGCGACCTGCTGAGCCCACCCGACTAGTGCTCAGAGGCAGAGTGGTGGCTGAGGATGCAGTTGTAGACGTGCTACCAGTGCTCCGATTCTGCCCAGGAAGTCGCAAGGTAACTTCGTCGTCAGTTGTATCCTCCTCCACCGCCTCTGTTGACCTCCTCGAGGGCCTGACTGTGGGTTGACAGTAGGTGGGATCTAGAACTTCCTCATCAATTGTTGTGCTTGCACTCCCCTCACCCTCAGACCGAGCCTCTTCTTGCCCTGACCGAATATTTAAGTTGTCATCCCAATCTGGTATCTGCGTCTCATCGTCATCAGTATGTTCCTCATTGTCTATAACAACAGGTGTTACAGTTTGTGAAAAAGGGTCAACATTATGCTCAGAAACTGGGTCCTCACGGCCTGAATCAGAGTCACAAAGGTTCTGGGCATCACTGCAGACCATTTCCTGGTCTGTACTCACTGTAGCTTGGGAGCTGACTTCTGTTTCCCAGGCTATAGTGTGACTAAACAGCTCTGCAGACTCAGCCATCTCAGTTCCACCATACTGTGCAGGGCGGATGGAGACTTCAGAGCTGGGAGAATGCAAGTGTGATTGGGCTGACAACTCAGAGGACTGGTGTTTTTTGGATGCGGTAGTTGAGGTGGCGGAGAGGGCACTTGTTGGACCACTTGAGATCCATTCAAACATTTTCCTTTTTTGGCCATCATCTACCTTTGTTCCAGTTGTTCCTGTCCGTAAAAAAGGGAGCACATCGGATTGTCCACGGTAAGTAGTAGACATCTTACTTTTGCTGGAAGATGGTCTATCTTCAGCAGATGTTAATGGAGCTTTGCCACCTTCCCCACGGACAAACCCTTTTTTTCCTTTTCCAACATGCCTCTTCCCCTTTCCACCAGCATCTGTCATTTTGCCACTCATTTTGATTGCGACAAGATTGTGCACTTAAAATGTGGTAGTAAAAATTGAGAGTTGGTGTAGATTTCAGCGGTGGTCTAGCTTTATTAACAGCAGAATAAACAACAATAATTATCCCTGACAATGCAACTACGGCCCTTAAACTGGCAGCATAGTTTGCTAGTATAATGGCTTAGTAACAATGAGTTTGAGTGTGCAATGCAGGCAGACGTGCTGCAAATATCTTTGCACTAGTGGGACAATAATGAAGTCCAACAGCCACTTTTAGGATGCAACTAAGTTTCCTCAGTGTTTGCTAGTATAATTGCTTAGTAACAATGAGTTTGAGTGTGCAATGCAGGCAGACGTGCTGCAAATATCTTTGCACTAGTGGGACAATACAGAAGTCCAACAGCCACTTTTAGGATGCCACTAAGTTTCATCAGTGTTTGCTAGTATAATGGCTTAGTAACAATGAGTTTGAGTGTGCAATGCAGGCAGACGTGCTGCAAATATCTTTGCACTAGTGGGACAATAATGAAGTCCAACAGCCACTTTTAGGATGCCACTAAGTTTCCTCAGTGTTTGCTAGTATAATGGCTTAGTAACAATGAGTTTGAGTGTGCAAAGGGCAGGAGGGTACAGTGGCAGGGTTGTGGGTCTGGGTAGAGGAAAGGAAGCTTCCCTTTCTATCCCTCCTAATGGGGAAATGCAGCGAGGAAATCCCTGACCTTAGCTACACAGATGCTGTCATCTTGTGTAGCTGTTAAAATCTGTTTTCACGGACCTGACTGTCACCTATGGCTCTGACCCTGCCGGTATTAGCCCTTACAAGGGCTGAAAGAAACTTCTAGCCCTATTCTGTGTATCGCTGTGTATAGAGCGTACACAGCAGTATCGGAGACAGGAGCTATGCCAGCAGTGACTGACACCAAGACGCAGAAGGCAGATAATGGCGTGCTGGAGGAAAATGTCCGTTTTTATAATGCAGGGACATGTGACATGGATATCCTATCACACATGCCGTTGCTTCTCTGGCTAAAAGTCCACTTAGCTGTGTGTGTGTCTGGGATTGGCTGACATGCTGGCCCCCCCACTACACGCGCGCGCTTAGGGAAGGAAGACAAGGAAAAAAAAAAAATGGCGATCGCCATTATCCAAACAGCAGTGATCTGAATGCGCTGTTCCCGCACACTATACACTGAAATTTCATAATAGTGTGAGTCACAGAGTGACTTACACTATTACAGCGGAAAGCCAGCTAGTAATTAGCTTGTCTTTTTGCTGCTAGAACCATTTTTGAACGTATCTAGAACTATCGAGCTTTAGCAAAAAGCTCGAGTTCTAGTTCGATCTAGAACAGCCCCCAAAATCACTCGAGCCGCGAACTGGAGAACCTCGAACCGTGAACCGCGCTCAACTCTACTCAGGTGGTAGAATCTGTCCACAAGACAATAATTAGGGCTCGTTTCACCACTGTATAACACTGAAGAGTCACATTTATACACAACAGGACATAGAATGGAGCAGTTAAGAAGACATGTTATGTGAAGCAGAACTATCACTATGGCAAGAGGACAAACTGTTGTGGCCATAAATATTGCAGCAGTTTATAGATAAGCAGTGTGAAAGTTTTATTGTCCTCTGATTGGGGTCTGGTCCAGAGCTGTGATGTCCCCAGATGCTCTGAGGAGCACATTCCTTAATTGATGTAAAAAGACATGAATCTATGTGACACATTCATTCCTGCTCTGAATGTGTCAAAGGTCATCATAAGTTTGTATTCCCAAAGTCTCCTGTCTTTCTGGGATTTGAAATTTCCTTTCAATACCATGATGCTGTGGTCTGGTCCTTTTGTGTATAAATATTTGACTCTTCAGATTTTGTGTTATACCATGCCTGATGAAGAGACCTGAGTAGTCTCGAAAGCTTGCTATTATTACCATCTTTTCAGTTAGCCATTAAAAGGTATCAACCACTGAGGACTTCAGTTCTTTTTAAAAAAATGTTTATCTCTACTTGCTAAAGCGGTACAAAGATATTTTTTACCTGCGAAGATGAATGAATCTAAATACAGGGTAGTAGAGGAAAACCTTTTGTAAGCTGCAAAAGTCTTGAGACTGGGGCATAAGTTCACCTTCCAGGAGAACAACAATTCTAAACAAACTGCCAGATCTACAATGAAATGGTTCAGATTGAAGTATAGTTATGTATTTGAATAGTCCAGTCAAAGTCCATACCTAAATCCCATAGTGAATCTGTGGCAAAACATAAAGTAGCTGTTCACAGATGTCTCCATCCAATCTCACTGAGCTACAGCTATTTTGCAAAGAAGAATGGGCAAAAAATTAAACCTCTAAATATGCATAGCTGGTAGGGACATACGCCAAAGGCTTTCATCAATATTTACAGCGAAAGGTGGTCCTACAAAGTATTGACCCGGGGGGAGAAGGTTTAAAACACTTGATCACAATTTTCAGATTTATATTTTTAAAATATTCAAAAATCCATAAATAATTTCCTTTACACTTCACAAATACTTGCTACTTACAGTTGGTAGATCACATAAAATCCCAATACAATACATTTTAGCTTGTGAGTGTAGCATGAAAAGCATGAAAATGTGGAAAAGTTCAAATAGTAAGAAAACATTTTCAAGGCACTGTAGCTAAAAAAACCCCCTGCAATATTAACATATTTTGAGTACCGCCAAATAAACAGATTTTCATTAATAACCTATAAAAAATAAAATATGGTAACCACTCAAAAGTAATTATCAGTATAAATGTATTAGCTTTTAACCCCTATCATGACCTATGATGCCATGGTGCATCATAGGCCATGACTATCCCATTAATGCGCGCATGTTTCCCTGCACATATCGGTTGATCTGATCAGACAACATGAGCAGCTTACAGGTGCTGGTGGAGTATAGAGTTAAAGGGAACCTGTCACCATATTTGTCTTCTATAATCTGTGACCACCATCAGTAAGCTCTTATATACGGCATTCTAGAATACTGTATATGAGTATTTGCGCACACTGCAGTTTTGTTTCTCCAGGGAAAAAAGCACCCTCTGGCGGAAAAATTCACCTGTGGCCGAAAAAAATGTATAAAATAAATACATGCGTTTTTTCCGTGTTTTCGGTGCGTTTTTTTTCTTGTTTTGGTGCTTTTTTTGCCCCTGCCTTTTTTTAACATTGTCAATGGCAAAACCCAGGGAAAAACACAGAAATGAAGTGACATGCTGCTTTTTTTCTGCAACCTGCAGGCAAAAAAGAAGCAATGTGCGCAAAGCCTTTCGGATTTCTCATAGACTTTGCTGAGGAAGGTCATACATTCAGTTTAGGACCACAAGCTGCACCCAAAACTGCACCAAAAAAACAGCATAAATGCAGCAAAAAAAAAAAAAAAGCAGCGTGCGCACAAGGCCTGTAATTGCCCAGGCTGTTCTGTATAACGTGAAAACAGCTTTTATTATACTCACCTGTGGCGTGGCCCACCCATTGACTTATATGTTGTTCAGGTCCGGGTACAAGTCCAAGTAACCTTTGGTGTGAAGTCTCCCCGAACTCGGCCAATTCGAACATTCACGGGGCTGCTCATCCCTAATTGTCAACTCTGAAGTTTATCATTGCCATAATTTTACTATCAATAATTCTAACAAAAAATAATCTGAGTTACCAAACCAGCAACAATACAGAGAGGATTTTTCATCTATTAAACATAGATATTGTTAAGTAGTACGGAAAATCTGTGTCATAGTGTTAATGCGCTCACATACTCAGCACTGTGCTACTACACTTGCCGCTTTGCTCTTTCCCATATCAGGCTGCCACGCTAGCCCTCATGCAGGTTTTCAACTCTGCAGCAGATTTGGCTATAGGGAGGTGCAGCCAATTTCAGCTGAGATTGAACCCTGTACAGAAAAAAACAAAACCGAGGTTTGGTGTTCGGTATTCGTACCAAACACAGATTTACCAAAAAAACAAGTTTGGAGTTTGGGTTTACAAACAACTCACGTGAGCACAGTTTTTGAACAATTTGCACTGGGGATAACAACAACGTAGTCGGTTGTACTGTGCACCAAACAAAAAAATGGAAAAACCCTGCCACCATGCCCAGATTTCTGCAACAAATTTATATCTCCTGGCAGAAAACTGCACCGAAACGACATCAAAACCATGGTTTTTGTGCAATTTGTTTTCCCAGGAGATGCAGATTTAGTACTGAAATATACACACAAAATTCCTGCATCAAATTTGCATCTCCTGGCAAAAAAATTGCATCAATACCGCATAACATTTAGATGTGTTTTTTCTCAGAAGATGCAGATTTGGTGCAGTAATTTGGTGGGGGACCGTGGAAACTTCTAGCTGTGACCGCAGGTAAGCTCAATGACATCACCGTTCATAGCTGTGGCTTAATCAGTGTCTGCCTGAAACTGTAGCTGGCAGCTATGTTTTCTAATGTGCCCGAGTGCTGAACTTCAGTATTTAGCAGTGCTGGGATCGTCGTGGGACTTTTTAGGAATTACGTCAGATCTGAAAGTGAAAAAGGGTGTGTGTATTTTATTTCAAATAAAGGAGTTTTTGGTGTTTGTGTTTTATTTATTTTCACTTATAGGATTAGTAATGGGGGGCTCATGGACGCCTCCCATTACTAATCTAAGGCTTGATGACAGCTGTCATTTTTTGACAAATCACAGCTGTTATTATTATTAACTTCTTATATTAGCCTGATTGCCACCACACCAGAGCAATCGGAATGAGCTTGGTAAAGCATTAGAATTATTGCATCTAATGGATGTGACAATTCTGGGCAGCTGTGGGCTGGTATTTTTAGTTTGGGAGGGGACAATAACCATGGCTCCTCCCAGCCTGATAATACAATTCCTCACCTGTCTGCCTTACTGTGGCTGGATGTGAAAACTGGTGTGGACCCTATGTCTTTTTATCCACCTGTATTTTGATATTCAACTATGGTAAAGCTCACAGGTGGGGATTGCAGCCTGCAGCTGTTGTTTTACCCACAGTAGATATCAAAATATGGCACGAGCCTACGTCATTTTTTAATTATTTCTTTTAACACTATTATACAGCAAACTGACTGCAACCAATCACAGACGCGGACACAGAAGGTGGGTGGGGGCAGCAGTAAATATTGGTGAATTAGTGCTCCCAAAAGAGAGTATGATTGCAGAATGACCCTCCAGGAAACACCGGGAAACACGGTATGTATAACTATCCTGCTCTTACTACTATTTAAGTTCCATTTGCAGCATTCTAGCGCTAACTGTGACCATTTTACAGCCCTGGGCGTCTCACCTCCATTGACTTCTGTGGGGTTTGTTGTTCGAGGTCCAGTTTGCTTGCCAAACCTGATTTTTTTTTTTCCTGTTCTGGTTTAGCAAACTCGAATATTCATGGGCTCGTTCATTACTAAGGGCAACTTTATCTATGAGGATCTGGTCCATCCTCTTCAGCTCCCTACACAACTGCTGGAGCATCGCTGAGTATTGCTTCTATTATTGGTCAAGTTCTGGCAGAACCTATTTGATTTGTCAGTCTGACAGTCACGCTGTGGATTGGCGTCCTTTAGTCTGAAGAAATCCCCTTCGTGTTTCCCATTTCAATGAATTCTGTTCTCCTGGGTCTTCCTTGGCTGCATTTTCATGCATTTCCATCGAGTAGTGCCAGCATATCTTTGCTCTAGCCAGGATTAATGAGGCATACCCTGTATTTCTTTAAGATGTTCCTCCAGGCAAAAACTTTATCCCTACAGCAAGGAGAAATCTGTCCTGAGAACAAGAGTCCTAATTGTCTGGTCATATGGGCATATGAAAATCCACCAAGCTGATCGCTTACCACTTTAGGTGGCCTTCATTAGTCAAGGATGTCATTTAATTGCCTCTGCCTGTCTGCAGTACGTCCGAAATTAGTCTTCCAGGGATAGGCATACTGATCTTCTTCGGCATCAATTGGTTCCTTTCGCTCCCTGGCAGCACATTGCCATGGTCTTCATCATGGATCGGCCTTTCTCTGAAGGTTACAAAACTATCTGGGTTGTGGCGGATCAGTTCTCTAAGATGACCCACTTCATTTCCCTATATAGGTCATCCCTCTGCACCCATGCTTGCCACACAATTCTTCCAGCGGGTTTTTCCACTTCATGGTCTTCCTTTTCATATAGTCTCTGACTGTGGAGTCCAGTATACCTCAATATTCTGAAGAGCCCTTATATAAGCTACTGAATATGTAGCTGGATTTTTCCTTTGTTTACTATCTGCAACCAACGGGCAAATGGAATGGATTAATAAAGTCCTTGAAAATTATTTTTGCCATTTTATTTCTGCCCATCAGGACAACTAGATAGAATTACTCCCATAGAAGAGATCTCTTACAACAACCACATTAGGGAGTCCTTCATCACATTTTCCCAACACCCTCAAGCACGTTCACCTGTATCTGCATCCTTTCGTGTACCAACAGCAGATGTGTCTTATGGTGACTTACTTCAGATCTGTCAGGCCTCTCTCTTTAATACCTTGCCTCGAACGAAGATTCATGTGGACAAGAAGAGAGTTTCGCTGCCCCAGTTTTGTCCTGGAGATAAGTCTGGTTGCTGTCCCTAAGCATTCTCCTGAAGCTGCCTTCATAAAAGTTTGCCCCCCAGTACCTTGGACCATTCTATATTCTCAAACAGATCAATCTAGTAACCTATAAGCTTCAGCTGCCACTGTCACGCTAGGTACAGGGAAGTACCAAGAGCATGGCAAAAGGGAAACCCTGTATCTAGGGAGAGGGAAGATGGTGACCCCCCCTGACCGAACCTACTGCTGGTCCCTGGGGGTCCCTCACCACCGTAGATAGGTTACGCACCCATGCGCCAAGCTGGATACCTGACCCTAGGTATCGATAGTGCTGAGCCCTAAATAGGGAATCGATAGGATGAGCGCTTCATCAGCCCCTCTATACAATTATAGAAGACACAATGGGGGCACACAGGGGGGGGGGGGGATGAACTATTTATCATTAGATGACTCAGGTAGATGTTCAGCAAAGCTTTCAGCAATGAATCCACACAGGAGTACAAACCACCTGGTTGCAACCTGGGCTTGAAGGAATGGAAAATATCAGCACAGTCCAAAGGAAGGAAGGGGTATTTAAAATTCAAGGGAATACTAACAATCAACAGCTGAGTGGAAGTCGAGCTCCTGCTGGGTCCAGAAGACAGAGAGATGAATCCAGCAGGAAAGCTTCCTATACGAATGAATAATGACAGCAGAAACAATGGAAAACCATGGAGCAATCTGCACAACCAGACACTATGACCTTCAATGGCCAGAAACCACATGACTGTGTCACACGTGACACACCCGTTACAGCTACCCGATCTTCGAATTCTGAATTCTTTACATGCCTTTTCCTCAAAGCCAGTAATCCTTATTCTCTTATAGAAGACCCATATTCCAGTTCCTGTGTCCGTTCCTGAGGGTCCGTTGGATGTGTTCAAGGTCAAGGATATCCTTGATTCAAAGAAAGTTGGGTGAAAGATCTTCTATTTGGTAGAAAGGCTTTGGACCTGAGGAGAGATCCTGGAAGCTTGCGAAGAACATTTGTGTCCCTGTCATCTTAGAAAGGTGTCTCCATTTGGTTGGCCAAATAATGAAAGGACATAAGAAAGGGTACGACCACGGCAGTAATCCATTTGCGTTCCCAGCATCGTGCTACCTACTTCGTTGGCCACTATGCGCATTTCTGTGTCAGGCTACCGCACTAGCCCTCATGTAGATTTTCCACTCTGCTGCAAATCACTGCTGTTTCCACCTGGCTATAGGGAGGCAAGGCCGGTTTTACATCTCACCAGTGTTTCTGACCCACCGGTCAGCTGCTGTGGTCCCGGCGACTGTCCTGGAATGGTATCTGGTGACTACTGACGGCCAAGCCTATCCTCACCCTCAGAGGCTCTAGTGAATACCCCCAGTAGCTACTTAATTACACTGAGGTAAGCCCAGCCAGTGGCGCAGTTGGTTCACATTTCCATACCCACCAGCATAACAATCATATTGAAATTCATTGTGAGATTATTGAGTACAAATATTTCAATGTAATTTGGACTTGAAAAAATGTACTACTGTGGTTATTAAGAAGAGCATACTCATGGATAGCAAAGGTTTTGAAATGCCAAATAGACAAATTTAGAACAATCAAAACAAAGATTGTAAATACCTGAACATTCTGCAGCTGCATAACATCAAGCATGTGCAAGTAAAAATTATGGTCAGTAAAGAGCACAAAGAGTGCAAAAGATTCTAAGATGAAACTAAATGGTGGCAACACTATAAAAGCCATAAACAACTTTGCTGGGCCTGTCATAAGACACAATGCTGGGATAATAAACCAGACTTAAGCCGATCAGAAACAAGAAAGCTGATGACTATTCACTATGCTTTGCACTCTCATTATGATGTTGATAAATTGTACCTGCCCAGAAAATCTGGTGGCAGAGCAGAACTACAAGTCAGAACCAGTCAATGAAGAAAAGCATGAACTGGTGGACCATCAACAGCAAAGAAAGTTCACCGATTAAAGTGAAAAACTGGTTTACTGGAAGTCCAAAAGACAAGAGTATTGGAAACATAATATAAGTAAACTCCGGCACTCAAAGAGTATTTAATGTAATAGTTCTTTTATTCAGAGGGAAAACATTTTTTTTCTTTTACGGCGTTTGCCTTCCTCAGTTTATATATGGCTCTATATAACAGAGAAATAAATATTAATATCAAGAATATAAACACACCAAAGTACTATGAAATAATACATAATACCATCTCGGTAAGTAAATCATGTCACATACATGTTGACAATTGATCAAAAATTAGACATACATAAAAAAAGTATATATACACACGTGGATACACCTATATATGTATACATAAAATATACATACATGACAATTCATTCTTTTATTTTGTCCATTACCTCTGGAAATGAGGGGTACACTCTGGACTCACAATATTACTGTCTTGATCTTACGAATGAAGCACAAAATCATCTATGTGAAAATAAAATACATATGTGTAATTAATAATTATGCTAAAGACCAAACTTTTGTCAGGGAACCAAAAATAAGAAATGGGGGGTATGTCATTGAAAGACTATGAGCACTGTTGTCAATCAAAATAAATTTTCATTTTGAACACCATATGCATAATTAGAGACACATACCTCTATGGCTGTGGCATATAGCAAACAATTGTATGGCAAATCACCCAGAAATCACAGGGGACATCCGATCAATGTGAAAGATCTAATGTGAAAGATAGAGGGTGCTATTAAAAGTAAACGAGCTCTTAAAGTGAAAGAATAAACCATGAAAAGGTATAGTTACCGCAAGGAGTTTATAGGAGTATAATGGGCTGAAAAGGAACAACCAGAAATGTAAAATTTCTATCAAGAAAACATCAGACAGAACGCACCCAAAAGATCAATTCATTACCTGCTTTACCGGTGGTCAAGAGAGAAGTGAGTGAAAGGGTAACCCTGCCCAGGTTTAAATAGCGTTAGGAGGCGGGTATAAGAACCTACTTCCTCATTGTGGAACGCAAGCAGTGCAGAAGGTGAAACGCAAGCTACGCGTGCGCATTAGAATCAGGAAGTGCGCGCATGCGTGGTGTGATCACAAAGAGAATAGTGATGCAGACAGCTCTGGAAAAGGCGCTCCCGAGATTCAACGAGTCTGAAAAAGATATTAATAGCTTGTCAATGAACCGGAATATAATATTACACCATAGAATAAATATAGTCCATAATCATGACTATTAATATGAATAAATCTCATATCAAATACCGTGAATGAATTTTATCGGGTAATTAATAATGAGGCACAGGATAAACGACACAATGTATTATATGGGACCAGAAATAGTGATACACATATAAAAGGGGCTTAATAGACAGATACCCAAATATATGAAACTTAGTGCCATCACTCAACATACACATATACATATATAACAACCATACATATATATACACACATACACATAGACACATGTATATATATATATATATATATATACACATATATATACATATACATACATACATATACATACATGTACACATGCACATACACGTGCATCTCCTACGCATATATATATCCAATGAAGGGTATATATTAAATATAAGATACAGACTAATATGGTGTCCCTTCAGAGACATAGATATATAGAAAAAGTTATAAACCATACATGTAAAAAATGAATTATAATGACAAGTCATATTCCCGATTGAGACCGTGAGGGGACAGAGTTCTCAGAGTATGTATCCAAAAGGATTCCCTTTCTTTAAGTCTTTTAACTCGGTCCCCTCCACGTCTCATAGGGGGAACATGTTCCAGAATTTGAAACCTTAATTGGGAGATGGTATGTGCCAGTGTCAAAAAATGGTGGGGAACTGGCAACATCATTAGTCTACACCTGATAGTCGACTTATGTTTGCCAATGCGGTCTCGGACATGCTGGGAAGTTTCCCCAACATATCCGAGACCGCACGGACATTTGAGCAAGTAAACTACGAAAGACGTATCACATGTAAAAAAATCCTTGATATAGAAAACTTTACCCGTATGGGGATGTGTGAATGTATTACCCCTCACCATATTTGAGCACTGTGGACACCGTAGACAGGGATAATTACCCTGTTTCGGCGTAGCTAAAAAGGACTGTCTCGACTTCCGGGTAGAAGACCCTATATCGGCCCGTACCAAAACGTTTTTTAAATTGGACGGTCGTTTGAAACTAAATAGTGGAGAGACAGAAAATTCGCCTATATCTGGATAGGCCTGATGAAGTAGTGTCCAATGCTTTAGGATAATGCCCCGAAGGATGGAATGGTAGGGATGAAAAGTATTGACAAATGTTACAAAGGGACCCTTTCGCTTTTCCCTCATAACATTGTCTTGCGTTCTTAAATTGGCAACATGTGGGGGATAGCCCCTCTGTACAAATTTGTCCTTTACTTCTTTGTGTCTAAGTATTCGTTGCGTAGTATCTGACACGATCCTGGCCACCCGTTTATGTTGTGAATAAGGTAAGGATTGTTTAAGATGACGAGGGTGACAACTACTATAATGAAGTAAACTATTCCTATCCGTTTCCTTAACATAAAGGTCTGATGAAATGGTGCCCCGCGCATTAATAGTGATCAAAGTATCAAGAAAGTTAATCGTATGATGGTCTGTGTGTTTAGTAAATGTTAAACCAGGAATTTGTTGATTGATATATTGAAAAAATTCTTCAAAGACGGTACTCGGGCCATTGAAAATAAGAAACACATCATCTATAAACCTCTTCCATGTCGTGATATGTGATTTGAAGATTGGATGGGAATAAACGTACAAAGTTTCAAAATTGGCCATAAATACATTGGCATATGGTGGTGCGACATTAGAGCCCATTGCTGTGCCTCTATTCTGAATGTAAAATTGATCCTGGAACATAAAAAAATTCTGTTGTAATACTATAGATAACAAATCAAGACAAAACTCCATCTGGATAGGTGAAAATGTGGAGTATGTCTGAAGGAACCATTTCATTGCCTGTAAAACTAAATCATGATCGATACTCGTATATAACGAATTAACATCCAGGGTGACCAGGATAGAGCCAGGGGAAAGTTGTCCCAATGACCTTAAATGTTCAAGGAAATGGGTAGTATCCCGTAAGTATGAATCGGTGCGGGGTACTAAGGGAGATAAGATATGATCTAACGTGATAGCTAGCGGCGACAACAGAGAATCCGTAGAGGCGACAATTGGTCGTCCAGGTGGATACCACAAATTTTTGTGCACTTTTGGTAAAGTGTAAAAAACCGGAATCTGAGGATTACATTTGTTCAAATAGGCTGCCAGTTTCATATCTATGACCCCTAATTGTGAATAATGGGAAATTTTGCTCAAAATAATCTCTTTAATAGCAAGTGAGGGGTCGGTAGAAACTGGTGTATAAGTGGCACGGTCCAAAAGTTGGGTAAAGATCTCAGAGATGTAATAATTTTTATCCATATCAACCAGCGCACCCCCTTTGTCCGCAGGCTTGATGACTATAGAGGGATTAAGCTTAAGCGATCGAAGAGCCTGTGACTCTTCCGGGGTTAAATTACGTTTAATGTGTAAATCACCATTTTTAACTCAATTGACAGAGTATCGGAAACAGACAATGAAAACAAAAATGATAACTGGGAAACAAGGTGTTGCATGGGCAATTTATAAACAAGATCAGTGGAAAAAACACAGCTAAATGGAACTGTGAAGAAAAAAACAAAGGACTAAAGGCCACTTTACACGCAATGACGTTGCTAACACGATGTCATTGGGGTCACGGAATTCGTGACTCACATCCGGCCTCGTTAGCGACGTCGTTGCGTGTGACATGCTCGTTGACACCCTGTCCAGTTCCCAAATATCGTTGCTGCTACAGGTTCGATGTTGTTCGTCATTTCTGCGGCAGCACACATCGCTATGTGTGACACCGCAGGAACGAGGAACCTCACCTTACCTGCAGCCACCGGCAATGAGGAAGGAAGGAGGTGAGTGGGATGTTACGTCCCACTCATCTCCGCCCCTTCACTTCTATTGGGCGGCCGCTTAGTGAAGTCGCTGTGACGCCGAACAAACCACCCCCTTAGAAAGGAGGCAGTTTTCCGGTCACAGCGACATCGCTAGGCAGGTAAGTAGTGTGACGGGTCTGAGCAATGTTGTGCGCCACGGGCAGCGATTTGCCCGTGGCACACAACCGATGGGGGCGGGTATGCATGCTAGCGATTTCGCTAGCGAGATCGCAGCGTGTAAAGTGGCCTTAAGGCTACTTTCACACTTGCGTTGAACGGCATCCATTGCATTGCGTTGTGTGATGGATGCAATGGATCATACAAAATAACGCTATCCGTTATAGTTTTTTTTCTTGACTTTACACATCTGGGCATGCACAGTTGTGTTAAGACGGATGCGTTAACGGAATCCATCAAATGTCGGATTCTAACGGAATCCGTCACCATAGGCGTCCATTATAAAAACAACAGATGCCGATAGAATCCTGAAGATTGCGTTTTTTTGACACTCCGCCAAGCGCAGAAAAACACTACATGCAGAGTTCCATCCGCCAGGCGGATGCAACGCAGCGTTGGCTGACGAATGCAACGCAAGGCCATGCGTTGCTATCCATAGCTAACAGAAGTCTATGAGGAATAAAGCAGTTTCCTGCAACGGTTACCGTAATTCCTCAAGGCGGCAGATAGCAACGGATACCATTCAACGCAAGTGTGAAAGCAGACTAACAAGAGCTCCACAAAAACAGGTCAATTGAACAAATGTTATTAAAGCCATGCTAAAAAAAGTTTGGTGATGACGTCAAGTGCAATCTGTACAAGGAATCAGATAACACAGTATACCATGTGCACAGTTAATTAAAAAGAAAAATCACAAAGACTAACTACAAACAGCGACGTAATACTGTGGCAAAAATGATTGAAATATTTGTTAAAATTACCAGCTGCCGATTAAAAAGAACTGGTGAGAGAACACAGTGGAAAAAATGAACATGTGAAAATAATTTGTGACTTTTGCATACAAACGGATACAATACTGACCTACTGGACATCTAACTTACCATCATCGAGAAAAAGAAGGTGTGGATCATCAACATAGCAATATCCGGAGATAGCAGGATTGAGGAAAAAGGAATGGAAAAAGTTGAAAAATATCGAGAGCTGGAAAACAAAATTCAAAGATGATGGCATGAGTCAGCAGCTGGGGAACCTCAAAAAAACCTTGCAAAGCACTTATAACTAGAGTTGAGCGCGGTTCGCGGTTCGTGGTTCTCCAGTTCTAGGCTCGAGTGATTTTTGGGCTGTTCGAGATCGAACTAGAACTCGAGCTTTTTGCTAAAAGCTCGATAGTTCTAGATACGTTCGAGAACGGTTCTAGCAGTAAAAAGCAGGGCTTTTTACAGCTACAGTGAGCAGGAGCCATCGCTGGCAGCCTGCCACAAGCTGGTAACCAAGATAAACATCGGGTATCCAAGCAAAGCGCTTTGGTTAGTAACCCGATGTTTATCTTAGTTACGTGCAGGAAGCCCACACTTTCCCGCTCAGCTCGCTCCGCCCCCTCCTGCCCGCGGCATGTACACATACATACACACACACACACAAACATCCACCCCCCCCCCCTCGCTCGCTCGCTCGCTCGGCTTACCTGCGGTGATGAAGTCCCGCCATCCCGACCTCAGCGCTGTCACTGTCCTCCATGGCCGCCGCTTGTCACATCACCTATCGCTTCCGACCCGAGACTGACACTGGCGGTGACGTCACGGACCTCTCGCGATACTTGATGTGAAGGCGCCGGTCATTGACCTCAGTGACAGGGGCTGTCGGCAGTGCAGGAGATCAGCGCAGGTAATGTACCTCACTGACAGCAGCACTTGTCACCCCCCTGCAGTGACCTTGGCTGACCCATTGATGTTAGCTCAGGTCACTGCATTGCTCTCCCAGCCAATGGGGAACATCCTGCTCTTCATTGACTGGGACAGTGTGCATCGTCATGGCAACCCCTTGGATTACACCAGACCTGGATTTGTTTTTCAATCTAATAAATTGGTTAAAGAGGGAATGTTTTGGGGAGTGTTTTTTCAAATAAAAATGTGTTTGTCGTCTATTTCTTTTTATTACTGACTGGGTTGGTGATGTCGGGTATCTGATAGACGCCTGACCTCACCAACCCCAGGGCTTGATGCCAGGTGACATTACACATCTGGTATTAACCCCATATATTACCCCGTTTGCCACCGCACCAGGGCGCGGGATGAGCTGGGGCGAAGCACCAGGATTGGCGCATCTAATGGATGCGCCACTTCTGGGGCGGCTGCGGCCTGCTATTTTTAGGCTGGGGAGATTCCAATAACCATGGACCTCCCTAGTCTGAGAATATCAGGCCCCAGCTGTCTGCTTTACCTTGGCTGGTGATCCAATTTTGGGGGACCCCTACGTGTTTTTTTTTTTAATTATTTATTTAATTTAAAATAACAGCGTGGGGTGCCCTCAGTTTTGGATTACCAGCCAAGGTGAGGTTGCCAGCTGTGGTCTGCAGGCTGCAGCCGTCTGCTTTACCCTAGCTGGCTACAAAACTAGGGGGAACCCTACGTCATTTTTTTGGCTAAATACAAAGCTAAGCACCCCTTAGTGCCACATGAAAGGTACCAAAGGGTGTTCCACTTTTTCTCCATTTTTTTCTCCACTTTCTCTCCACTTTTTCTCCACTTTTTCTCCATTTTTTTCTCCACTTATTCTCCACTTTTTCTCCTCTTATTCTCCACTTTTTCTCCACTTTTTCTCCTCTTATTCTCCACTTTTTCTCCACTTTTTCTCCAATTTTTCTCCACTTTTTCTCCACTTTTTTTCTCCACTTTTTCTCCTCTTATGCTCCACTTTTTCTCCACTTTTTCTCCACTTTTTCTCCACTTTTTCTCCACTTTTTTCTCCACTTTTTCTCCACTTTTTCTCCTCTTATGCTCCACTTTTTCTCCACTTTTTCTCCACTTTTTCTCCACTTTTTCTCCTCTTATTCTTCACTTTTTCTCCACTTTTTCTCCACTTTTTCTCCATTTTTTTCTCCACTTTTTCTCCACTTTTTTCTCCTCTTATGCTCCACTTTTTCTCCACTTTTTCTCCTCTTAATCTCCACTTTTTCTCCACTTTTTCTCCACTTTTTTCTCCACTTTTTCTCCACTTTTTCTCCTCTTATGCTCCACTTTTTCTCCACTTTTTCTCCACTTTTTCTCCACTTTTTCTCCACTTTTTCTCCTCTTATGCTCCACTTTTTCTCCACTTTTTCTCCACTTTTTCTCCACTTTTTCTCCACTTTTTTCTCCTCTTATGCTCCACTTTTTCTCCACTTTTTCTCCTCTTAATCTCCACTTTTTCTCCACTTTTTCTCCACTTTTTCTCCACTTTTTTCTCCACTTTTTCTCCACTTTTTCTCCTCTTATGCTCCACTTTTTCTCCACTTTTTCTCCACTTTTTCTCCTCTTATGCTCCACTTTTTCTCCACTTTTTCTCCACTTTTTCTCCACTTTTTCTCCACTTTTTCTCCTCTTATGCTCCACTTTTTCTCCACTTTTTCTCCACTTTTTTCTCCACTTTTTCTCCTCTTATGCTCCACTTTTTCTCCACTTTTTCTCCACTTTTTCTCCACTTTTTCTCCACTTTTTTCTCCACTTTTTCTCCACTTATGCTCCACTTTTTCTCCACTTTTTCTCCACTTTTTCTCCTCTTATGCTCCACTTTTTCTCCACTTTTTCTCCACTTTTTTCTCCACTTTTTCTCCTCTTATGCTCCACTTTTTCTCCACTTTTTCTCCACTTTTTCTCCACTTTTTCTCCACTTTTTTCTCCACTTTTTTCTCCACTTTTTCTCCTCTTATGCTCCACTTTTTCTCCGCTTTTTCTCCACTTTTTCTCCTCTTATTCTCCACTTTTTCTCCACTTTTTCTCCACTTTTTCTCCATTTGTTTCTCCACTTTTTCTCCACTTTTTTCTCCTCTTATGCTCCACTTTTTCTCCACTTTTTCTCCTCTTAATCTCCACTTTTTCTCCACTTTTTCTCCACTTTTTTCTCCACTTTTTCTCCACTTTTTCTCCTCTTATGCTCCACTTTTTCTCCACTTTTTCTCCACTTTTTCTCCACTTTTTCTCCTCTTATGCTCCACTTTTTCTCCACTTTTTCTCCACTTTTTCTCCACTTTTTCTCCACTTTTTCTCCACTTTTTTCTCCACTTTTTCTCCACTTTTTCTCCTCTTATGCTCCACTTTTTCTCCACTTTTTCTCCACTTTTTCTCCTCTTATGCTCCACTTTTTCTCCACTTTTTCTCCACTTTTTTCTCCACTTTTTCTCCTCTTATGCTCCACTTTTTCTCCACTTTTTCTCCACTTTTTCTCCACTTTTTCTCCTCTTATGCTCCACTTTTTCTCCACTTTTTCTCCACTTTTTTCTCCACTTTTTCTCCTCTTATGCTCCACTTTTTCTTTACTTTTTCTCCACTTTTTCTCCACTTTTTCTCCACTTTTTTCTCCACTTTTTCTCCTCTTATGCTCCACTTTTTCTCCACTTTTTCTCCACTTTTTCTCCTCTTATGCTCCACTTTTTCTCCACTTTTTCTCCACTTTTTCTCCACTTTTTCTCCTCTTATGCTCCACTTTTTCTCCACTTTTTCTCCTCTTAATCTCCACTTTTTCTCCTCTTATGCTCCACTTTTTCTCCACTTTTTTCTCCACTTTTTCTCCTCTTAATCTCCACTTTTTCTCCACTTTTTTTCCTCTTATGCTCCACTTTTTCTCCACTTTTTCTCCTCTTAATCTCCACTTTTTCTCCTCTTATGCTCCACTTTTTCTCCACTTTTTCTCCCCTTTTTCTCCACTTTTTCTCCACTTTTTCTCCTCTTATGCTCCACTTTTTCTCCACTTTTTCTCCTCTTAATCTCCACTTTTTCTCCTCTTATGCTCCACTTTTTCTCCACTTTTTCTCCACTTTTTCTCCACTTTTTCTCCTCTTATGCTCCACTTTTTCTCCACTTTTTCTCCACTTTTTCTCCATTTTTTTCTCCACTTTTTCTCCACTTTTTCTCCACTTTTTTCTCCACTTTTTCTCCTCTTATGCTCCACTTTTTCTCCACTTTTTCTCCTTTTAATCTCCACTTTTTCTCCACTTTTTCTCCACTTTTTCTCCACTTTTTCTCCACTTTTTTCTCCACTTTTTCTCCACTTTTTCTCCACTTTTTATCCTCTTATGCTCCACTTTTTCTCCACTTTTTCTCCTCTTAATCTCCACTTTTTCTCCTCTTATGCTCCACTTTTTCTCCACTTTTTCTCCACTTTTTCTCCACTTTTTCTCCACTTTTTTCTCCACTTTTTCTCCACTTTTTCTCCTCTTATGCTCCACTTTTTCTCCACTTTTTCTCCACTTTTTCTCCACTTTTTCTCCTCTTATGCTCCACTTTTTCTCCACTTTTTCTCCACTTTTTTCTCCACTTTTTCTCCTCTTATGCTCCACTTTTTCTCCACTTTTTCTCCACTTTTTCTCCACTTTTTCTCCTCTTATGCTCCACTTTTTCTCCACTTTTTCTCCTCTTAATCTCCACTTTTTCTCCTCTTATGCTCCACTTTTTCTCCACTTTTTCTCCACTTTTTCTCCACTTTTTTCTCCACTTTTTCTCCACTTTTTCTCCTCTTATGCTCCACTTTTTCTCCACTTTTTCTCCACTTTTTCTCCACTTTTTCTCCACTTTTTCTCCTCTTATGCTCCACTTTTTCTCCACTTTTTCTCCACTTTTTTCTCCACTTTTTCTCCTCTTATGCTCCACTTTTTCTCCACTTTTTCTCCACTTTTTCTCCTCTTATGCTCCACTTTTTCTCCACTTTTTCTCCTCTTAGTCTCCACTTTTTCTCCTCTTATGCTCCACTTTTTCTCCACTTTTTCTCCACTTTTTCTCCACTTTTTCTCCACTTTTTTCTCCACTTTTTCTCCACTTTTTCTCCTCTTATGCTCCACTTTTTCTCCACTTTTTCTCCACTTTTTCTCCACTTTTTCTCAACTTTTTTCTCCACTTTTTCTCCTCTTATGCTCCACTTTTTCTCCACTTTTTCTCCACTTTTTCTCCTCTTATGCTCCACTTTTTCTCCACTTTTTTCTCCACTTTTTCTCGTCTTAATCTCCACTTTTTCTCCACTTTTTCTCCACTTTTTCTCCACTTTTTCTCCTCTTATGCTCCACTTTTTCTCCACTTTTTCTCCACTTTTTTCTCCACTTTTTCTCCTCTTATGCTCCACTTTTTCTCCACTTTTTCTCCACTTTTTCTCCACTTTTTCTCCTCTTATGCTCCACTTTTTCTCCACTTTTTCTCCACTTTTTTCTCCACTTTTTCTCCTCTTATGCTCCACTTTTTCTCCACTTTTTCTCCACTTTTTCTCCACTTTTTCTCCTCTTAATCTCCACTTTTTCTCCTCTTATGCTCCACTTTTTCTCCACTTTTTCTCCACTTTTTCTCCACTTTTTTCTCCACTTTTTCTCCACTTTTTCTCCTCTTATGCTCCACTTTTTCTCCACTTTTTCTCCACTTTTTCTCCACTTTTTCTCCACTTTTTCTCCTCTTATGCTCCACTTTTTCTCCACTTTTTCTCCACTTTTTTCTCCACTTTTTCTCCTCTTATGCTCCACTTTTTCTCCACTTTTTCTCCACTTTTTCTCCACTTTTTCTCCTCTTATGCTCCACTTTTTCTCCACTTTTTCTCCTCTTAATCTCCACTTTTTCTCCTCTTATGCTCCACTTTTTCTCCACTTTTTCTCCACTTTTTCTCCACTTTTTCTCCACTTTTTTCTCCACTTTTTCTCCACTTTTTCTCCTCTTATGCTCCACTTTTTCTCCACTTTTTCTCCACTTTTTCTCAACTTTTTTCTCCACTTTTTCTCCTCTTATGCTCCACTTTTTCTCCACTTTTTCTCCACTTTTTCTCCTCTTATGCTCCACTTTTTCTCCACTTTTTTCTCCACTTTTTCTCCTCTTAATCTCCACTTTTTCTCCACTTTTTCTCCACTTTTTCTCCACTTTTTCTCCTCTTATGCTCCACTTTTTCTCCACTTTTTCTCCACTTTTTTCTCCACTTTTTCTCCTCTTATGCTCCACTTTTTCTCCACTTTTTCTCCACTTTTTCTCCTCTTATGCTCCACTTTTTCTCCACTTTTTCTCCTCTTAATCTCCACTTTTTCTCCTCTTATGCTCCACTTTTTCTCCACTTTTTCTCCACTTTTTCTCCAGTTTTTCTCCACTTTTTTCTCCACTTTTTCTCCTCTTATGCTCCACTTTTTCTCCACTTTTTCTCCTCTTATGCTCCACTTTTTCTCCACTTTTTCTCCACTTTTTCTCCACTTTTTTCTCCACTTTTTCTCCTTTTATGCTCCACTTTTTCTCCACTTTCTCTCCACTTTTTCTCCACTTTTTCTCCATTTTTTCTCCACTTATTCTCCACTTTTTCTCCTCTTATTCTCCACTTTTTCTCCACTTTTTCTCCTCTTATTCTCCACTTTTTCTCCACTTTTTCTCCAATTTTTCTCCACTTTTTCTCCACTTTTTTTCTCCACTTTTTCTCCTCTTATGCTCCACTTTTTCTCCACTTTTTCTCCACTTTTTCTCCACTTTTTCTCCACTTTTTTCTCCACTTTTTCTCCACTTTTTCTCCTCTTATGCTCCACTTTTTCTCCACTTTTTCTCCACTTTTTCTCCACTTTTTCTCCTCTTATTCTTCACTTTTTCTCCACTTTTTCTCCACTTTTTCTCCATTTTTTTCTCCACTTTTTCTCCACTTTTTTCTCCTCTTATGCTCCACTTTTTCTCCACTTTTTCTCCTCTTAATCTCCACTTTTTCTCCACTTTTTCTCCACTTTTTTCTCCACTTTTTCTCCACTTTTTCTCCTCTTATGCTCCACTTTTTCTCCACTTTTTCTCCACTTTTTCTCCACTTTTTCTCCACTTTTTCTCCTCTTATGCTCCACTTTTTCTCCACTTTTTCTCCACTTTTTCTCCACTTTTTCTCCTCTTATGCTCCACTTTTTCTCCACTTTTTCTCCACTTTTTTCTCCACTTTTTCTCCTCTTATGCTCCACTTTTTCTCCACTTTTTCTCCACTTTTTCTCCACTTTTTCTCCTCTTATGCTCCACTTTTTCTCCACTTTTTCTCCACTTTTTTCTCCACTTTTTCTCCTCTTATGCTCCACTTTTTCTCCACTTTTTCTCCACTTTTTCTCCACTTTTTCTCCACTTTTTCTCCTCTTATGCTCCACTTTTTCTCCACTTTTTCTCCACTTTTTTCTCCACTTTTTCTCCTCTTATGCTCCACTTTTTCTCCACTTTTTCTCCACTTTTTCTCCTCTTATGCTCCACTTTTTCTCCACTTTTTCTCCTCTTAGTCTCCACTTTTTCTCCTCTTATGCTCCACTTTTTCTCCACTTTTTCTCCACTTTTTCTCCACTTTTTCTCCACTTTTTTTCCACTTTTTCTCCTCTTATGCTCCACTTTTTCTCCACTTTTTCTCCACTTTTTCTCCACTTTTTCTCAACTTTTTTCTCCACTTTTTCTCCTCTTATGCTCCACTTTTTCTCCACTTTTTCTCCACTTTTTCTCCTCTTATGCTCCACTTTTTCTCCACTTTTTTCTCCACTTTTTCTCCTCTTAATCTCCACTTTTTCTCCACTTTTTCTCCACTTTTTCTCCACTTTTTCTCCTCTTATGCTCCACTTTTTCTCCACTTTTTCTCCACTTTTTTCTCCACTTTTTCTCCTCTTATGCTCCACTTTTTCTCCACTTTTTCTCCACTTTTTCTCCACTTTTTCTCCTCTTATGCTCCACTTTTTCTCCACTTTTTCTCCACTTTTTTCTCCACTTTTTCTCCTCTTATGCTCCACTTTTTCTCCACTTTTTCTCCACTTTTTCTCCACTTTTTCTCCTCTTAATCTCCACTTTTTCTCCTCTTATGCTCCACTTTTTCTCCACTTTTTCTCCACTTTTTCTCCACTTTTTTCTCCACTTTTTCTCCACTTTTTCTCCTCTTATGCTCCACTTTTTCTCCACTTTTTCTCCACTTTTTCTCCACTTTTTCTCCACTTTTTCTCCTCTTATGCTCCACTTTTTCTCCACTTTTTCTCCACTTTTTTCTCCACTTTTTCTCCTCTTATGCTCCACTTTTTCTCCACTTTTTCTCCACTTTTTCTCCACTTTTTCTCCTCTTATGCTCCACTTTTTCTCCACTTTTTCTCCTCTTAATCTCCACTTTTTCTCCTCTTATGCTCCACTTTTTCTCCACTTTTTCTCCACTTTTTCTCCACTTTTTCTCCACTTTTTTCTCCACTTTTTCTCCACTTTTTCTCCTCTTATGCTCCACTTTTTCTCCACTTTTTCTCCACTTTTTCTCAACTTTTTTCTCCACTTTTTCTCCTCTTATGCTCCACTTTTTCTCCACTTTTTCTCCACTTTTTCTCCTCTTATGCTCCACTTTTTCTCCACTTTTTTCTCCACTTTTTCTCCTCTTAATCTCCACTTTTTCTCCACTTTTTCTCCACTTTTTCTCCACTTTTTCTCCTCTTATGCTCCACTTTTTCTCCACTTTTTCTCCACTTTTTTCTCCACTTTTTCTCCTCTTATGCTCCACTTTTTCTCCACTTTTTCTCCACTTTTTCTCCACTTTTTCTCCTCTTATGCTCCACTTTTTCTCCACTTTTTCTCCTCTTAATCTCCACTTTTTCTCCTCTTATGCTCCACTTTTTCTCCACTTTTTCTCCACTTTTTCTCCAGTTTTTCTCCACTTTTTTCTCCACTTTTTCTCCTCTTATGCTCCACTTTTTCTCCACTTTTTCTCCTCTTATGCTCCACTTTTTCTCCACTTTTTCTCCACTTTTTCTCCACTTTTTTCTCCACTTTTTCTCCTTTTATGCTCCACTTTTTCTCCACTTTCTCTCCACTTTTTCTCCACTTTTTCTCCATTTTTTTCTCCACTTATTCTCCACTTTTTCTCCTCTTATTCTCCACTTTTTCTCCACTTTTTCTCCAATTTTTCTCCACTTTTTCTCCACTTTTTTTCTCCACTTTTTCTCCTCTTATGCTCCACTTTTTCTCCACTTTTTCTCCACTTTTTCTCCACTTTTTCTCCACTTTTTTCTCCACTTTTTCTCCACTTTTTCTCCTCTTATGCTCCACTTTTTCTCCACTTTTTCTCCACTTTTTCTCCACTTTTTCTCCTCTTATTCTTCACTTTTTCTCCACTTTTTCTCCACTTTTTCTCCATTTTTTTCTCCACTTTTTCTCCACTTTTTTCTCCTCTTATGCTCCACTTTTTCTCCACTTTTTCTCCTCTTAATCTCCACTTTTTCTCCACTTTTTCTCCACTTTTTTCTCCACTTTTTCTCCACTTTTTCTCCTCTTATGCTCCACTTTTTCTCCACTTTTTCTCCACTTTTTCTCCACTTTTTCTCCACTTTTTCTCCTCTTATGCTCCACTTTTTCTCCACTTTTTCTCCACTTTTTCTCCACTTTTTCTCCTCTTATGCTCCACTTTTTCTCCACTTTTTCTCCACTTTTTTCTCCACTTTTTCTCCTCTTATGCTCCACTTTTTCTCCACTTTTTCTCCACTTTTTCTCCACTTTTTCTCCTCTTATGCTCCACTTTTTCTCCACTTTTTCTCCACTTTTTTCTCCACTTTTTCTCCTCTTATGCTCCACTTTTTCTCCACTTTTTCTCCACTTTTTCTCCACTTTTTCTCCACTTTTTCTCCTCTTATGCTCCACTTTTTCTCCACTTTTTCTCCACTTTTTTCTCCACTTTTTCTCCTCTTATGCTCCACTTTTTCTCCACTTTTTCTCCACTTTTTCTCCTCTTATGCTCCACTTTTTCTCCACTTTTTCTCCTCTTAGTCTCCACTTTTTCTCCTCTTATGCTCCACTTTTTCTCCACTTTTTCTCCACTTTTTCTCCACTTTTTCTCCACTTTTTTCTCCACTTTTTCTCCACTTTTTCTCCTCTTATGCTCCACTTTTTCTCCACTTTTTCTCCACTTTTTCTCCACTTTTTCTCAACTTTTTTCTCCACTTTTTCTCCTCTTATGCTCCACTTTTTCTCCACTTTTTCTCCACTTTTTCTCCTCTTATGCTCCACTTTTTCTCCACTTTTTTCTCCACTTTTTCTCCTCTTAATCTCCACTTTTTCTCCACTTTTTCTCCACTTTTTCTCCACTTTTTCTCCTCTTATGCTCCACTTTTTCTCCACTTTTTCTCCACTTTTTTCTCCACTTTTTCTCCTCTTATGCTCCACTTTTTCTCCACTTTTTCTCCACTTTTTCTCCACTTTTTCTCCTCTTATGCTCCACTTTTTCTCCACTTTTTCTCCACTTTTTTCTCCACTTTTTCTCCTCTTATGCTCCACTTTTTCTCCACTTTTTCTCCACTTTTTCTCCACTTTTTCTCCTCTTAATCTCCACTTTTTCTCCTCTTATGCTCCACTTTTTCTCCACTTTTTCTCCACTTTTTCTCCACTTTTTTCTCCACTTTTTCTCCACTTTTTCTCCTCTTATGCTCCACTTTTTCTCCACTTTTTCTCCACTTTTTCTCCACTTTTTCTCCACTTTTTCTCCTCTTATGCTCCACTTTTTCTCCACTTTTTCTCCACTTTTTTCTCCACTTTTTCTCCTCTTATGCTCCACTTTTTCTCCACTTTTTCTCCACTTTTTCTCCACTTTTTCTCCTCTTATGCTCCACTTTTTCTCCACTTTTTCTCCTCTTAATCTCCACTTTTTCTCCTCTTATGCTCCACTTTTTCTCCACTTTTTCTCCACTTTTTCTCCACTTTTTCTCCACTTTTTTCTCCACTTTTTCTCCACTTTTTCTCCTCTTATGCTCCACTTTTTCTCCACTTTTTCTCCACTTTTTCTCAACTTTTTTCTCCACTTTTTCTCCTCTTATGCTCCACTTTTTCTCCACTTTTTCTCCACTTTTTCTCCTCTTATGCTCCACTTTTTCTCCACTTTTTTCTCCACTTTTTCTCCTCTTAATCTCCACTTTTTCTCCACTTTTTCTCCACTTTTTCTCCACTTTTTCTCCTCTTATGCTCCACTTTTTCTCCACTTTTTCTCCACTTTTTTCTCCACTTTTTCTCCTCTTATGCTCCACTTTTTCTCCACTTTTTCTCCACTTTTTCTCCACTTTTTCTCCTCTTATGCTCCACTTTTTCTCCACTTTTTCTCCTCTTAATCTCCACTTTTTCTCCTCTTATGCTCCACTTTTTCTCCACTTTTTCTCCACTTTTTCTCCAGTTTTTCTCCACTTTTTTCTCCACTTTTTCTCCTCTTATGCTCCACTTTTTCTCCACTTTTTCTCCTCTTATGCTCCACTTTTTCTCCACTTTTTCTCCACTTTTTCTCCACTTTTTTCTCCACTTTTTCTCCTTTTATGCTCCACTTTTTCTCCACTTTCTCTCCACTTTTTCTCCACTTTTTCTCCATTTTTTTCTCCACTTATTCTCCACTTTTTCTCCTCTTATTCTCCACTTTTTCTCCACTTTTTCTCCTCTTATTCTCCACTTTTTCTCCACTTTTTCTCCAATTTTTCTCCACTTTTTCTCCACTTTTTTTCTCCACTTTTTCTCCTCTTATGCTCCACTTTTTCTCCACTTTTTCTCCACTTTTTCTCCACTTTTTCTCCACTTTTTTCTCCACTTTTTCTCCACTTTTTCTCCTCTTATGCTCCACTTTTTCTCCACTTTTTCTCCACTTTTTCTCCACTTTTTCTCCTCTTATTCTTCACTTTTTCTCCACTTTTTCTCCACTTTTTCTCCATTTTTTTCTCCACTTTTTCTCCACTTTTTTCTCCTCTTATGCTCCACTTTTTCTCCACTTTTTCTCCTCTTAATCTCCACTTTTTCTCCACTTTTTCTCCACTTTTTTCTCCACTTTTTCTCCACTTTTTCTCCTCTTATGCTCCACTTTTTCTCCACTTTTTCTCCACTTTTTCTCCACTTTTTCTCCACTTTTTCTCCTCTTATGCTCCACTTTTTCTCCACTTTTTCTCCACTTTTTCTCCACTTTTTCTCCACTTTTTTCTCCTCTTATGCTCCACTTTTTCTCCACTTTTTCTCCTCTTAATCTCCACTTTTTCTCCACTTTTTCTCCACTTTTTCTCCACTTTTTTCTCCACTTTTTCTCCACTTTTTCTCCTCTTATGCTCCACTTTTTCTCCACTTTTTCTCCACTTTTTCTCCTCTTATGCTCCACTTTTTCTCCACTTTTTCTCCACTTTTTCTCCACTTTTTCTCCACTTTTTCTCCTCTTATGCTCCACTTTTTCTCCACTTTTTCTCCACTTTTTTCTCCACTTTTTCTCCTCTTATGCTCCACTTTTTCTCCACTTTTTCTCCACTTTTTCTCCACTTTTTCTCCACTTTTTTCTCCACTTTTTCTCCACTTATGCTCCACTTTTTCTCCACTTTTTCTCCACTTTTTCTCCTCTTATGCTCCACTTTTTCTCCACTTTTTCTCCACTTTTTTCTCCACTTTTTCTCCTCTTATGCTCCACTTTTTCTCCACTTTTTCTCCACTTTTTCTCCACTTTTTCTCCACTTTTTTCTCCACTTTTTTCTCCACTTTTTCTCCTCTTATGCTCCACTTTTTCTCCACTTTTTCTCCACTTTTTCTCCTCTTATTCTCCACTTTTTCTCCACTTTTTCTCCACTTTTTCTCCATTTGTTTCTCCACTTTTTCTCCACTTTTTTCTCCTCTTATGCTCCACTTTTTCTCCACTTTTTCTCCTCTTAATCTCCACTTTTTCTCCACTTTTTCTCCACTTTTTTCTCCACTTTTTCTCCACTTTTTCTCCTCTTATGCTCCACTTTTTCTCCACTTTTTCTCCACTTTTTCTCCACTTTTTCTCCTCTTATGCTCCACTTTTTCTCCACTTTTTCTCCACTTTTTCTCCACTTTTTCTCCACTTTTTCTCCACTTTTTTCTCCACTTTTTCTCCACTTTTTCTCCTCTTATGCTCCACTTTTTCTCCACTTTTTCTCCACTTTTTCTCCTCTTATGCTCCACTTTTTCTCCACTTTTTCTCCACTTTTTTCTCCACTTTTTCTCTCTTATGCTCCACTTTTTCTCCACTTTTTCTCCACTTTTTCTCCACTTTTTCTCCTCTTATGCTCCACTTTTTCTCCACTTTTTCTCCACTTTTTTCTCCACTTTTTCTCCTCTTATGCTCCACTTTTTCTTTACTTTTTCTCCACTTTTTCTCCACTTTTTCTCCACTTTTTTCTCCACTTTTTCTCCTCTTATGCTCCACTTTTTCTCCACTTTTTCTCCACTTTTTCTCCTCTTATGCTCCACTTTTTCTCCACTTTTTCTCCACTTTTTCTCCACTTTTTCTCCTCTTATGCTCCACTTTTTCTCCACTTTTTCTCCTCTTAATCTCCACTTTTTCTCCTCTTATGCTCCACTTTTTCTCCACTTTTTTCTCCACTTTTTCTCCTCTTAATCTCCACTTTTTCTCCACTTTTTTTCCTCTTATGCTCCACTTTTTCTCCACTTTTTCTCCTCTTAATCTCCACTTTTTCTCCTCTTATGCTCCACTTTTTCTCCACTTTTTCTCCCCTTTTTCTCCACTTTTTCTCCACTTTTTCTCCTCTTATGCTCCACTTTTTCTCCACTTTTTCTCCTCTTAATCTCCACTTTTTCTCCTCTTATGCTCCACTTTTTCTCCACTTTTTCTCCACTTTTTCTCCACTTTTTCTCCTCTTATGCTCCACTTTTTCTCCACTTTTTCTCCACTTTTTCTCCATTTTTTTCTCCACTTTTTCTCCACTTTTTCTCCACTTTTTTCTCCACTTTTTCTCCTCTTATGCTCCACTTTTTCTCCACTTTTTCTCCTTTTAATCTCCACTTTTTCTCCACTTTTTCTCCACTTTTTCTCCACTTTTTCTCCACTTTTTTCTCCACTTTTTCTCCACTTTTTCTCCACTTTTTCTCCTCTTATGCTCCACTTTTTCTCCACTTTTTCTCCTCTTAATCTCCACTTTTTCTCCTCTTATGCTCCACTTTTTCTCCACTTTTTCTCCACTTTTTCTCCACTTTTTCTCCACTTTTTTCTCCACTTTTTCTCCACTTTTTCTCCTCTTATGCTCCACTTTTTCTCCACTTTTTCTCCACTTTTTCTCCACTTTTTCTCCTCTTATGCTCCACTTTTTCTCCACTTTTTCTCCACTTTTTTCTCCACTTTTTCTCCTCTTATGCTCCACTTTTTCTCCACTTTTTCTCCACTTTTTCTCCACTTTTTCTCCTCTTATGCTCCACTTTTTCTCCACTTTTTCTCCTCTTAATCTCCACTTTTTCTCCTCTTATGCTCCACTTTTTCTCCACTTTTTCTCCACTTTTTCTCCACTTTTTTCTCCACTTTTTCTCCACTTTTTCTCCTCTTATGCTCCACTTTTTCTCCACTTTTTCTCCACTTTTTCTCCACTTTTTCTCCACTTTTTCTCCTCTTATGCTCCACTTTTTCTCCACTTTTTCTCCACTTTTTTCTCCACTTTTTCTCCTCTTATGCTCCACTTTTTCTCCACTTTTTCTCCACTTTTTCTCCTCTTATGCTCCACTTTTTCTCCACTTTTTCTCCTCTTAGTCTCCACTTTTTCTCCTCTTATGCTCCACTTTTTCTCCACTTTTTCTCCACTTTTTCTCCACTTTTTCTCCACTTTTTTCTCCACTTTTTCTCCACTTTTTCTCCTCTTATGCTCCACTTTTTCTCCACTTTTTCTCCACTTTTTCTCCACTTTTTCTCAACTTTTTTCTCCACTTTTTCTCCTCTTATGCTCCACTTTTTCTCCACTTTTTCTCCACTTTTTCTCCTCTTATGCTCCACTTTTTCTCCACTTTTTTCTCCACTTTTTCTCCTCTTAATCTCCACTTTTTCTCCACTTTTTCTCCACTTTTTCTCCACTTTTTTCTCCACTTTTTCTCCTCTTATGCTCCACTTTTTCTCCACTTTTTCTCCACTTTTTCTCCACTTTTTCTCCTCTTATGCTCCACTTTTTCTCCACTTTTTCTCCACTTTTTTCTCCACTTTTTCTCCTCTTATGCTCCACTTTTTCTCCACTTTTTCTCCACTTTTTCTCCACTTTTTCTCCTCTTAATCTCCACTTTTTCTCCTCTTATGCTCCACTTTTTCTCCACTTTTTCTCCACTTTTTCTCCACTTTTTTCTCCACTTTTTCTCCACTTTTTCTCCTCTTATGCTCCACTTTTTCTCCACTTTTTCTCCACTTTTTCTCCACTTTTTCTCCACTTTTTCTCCTCTTATGCTCCACTTTTTCTCCACTTTTTCTCCACTTTTTTCTCCACTTTTTCTCCTCTTATGCTCCACTTTTTCTCCACTTTTTCTCCACTTTTTCTCCACTTTTTCTCCTCTTATGCTCCACTTTTTCTCCACTTTTTCTCCTCTTAATCTCCACTTTTCTCCTCTTATGCTCCACTTTTTCTCCACTTTTTCTCCACTTTTTCTCCACTTTTTCTCCACTTTTTTCTCCACTTTTTCTCCACTTTTTCTCCTCTTATGCTCCACTTTTTCTCCACTTTTTCTCCACTTTTTCTCAACTTTTTTCTCCACTTTTTCTCCTCTTATGCTCCACTTTTTCTCCACTTTTTCTCCACTTTTTCTCCTCTTATGCTCCACTTTTTCTCCACTTTTTTCTCCACTTTTTCTCCTCTTAATCTCCACTTTTTCTCCACTTTTTCTCCACTTTTTCTCCACTTTTTCTCCTCTTATGCTCCACTTTTTCTCCACTTTTTCTCCACTTTTTTCTCCACTTTTTCTCCTCTTATGCTCCACTTTTTCTCCACTTTTTCTCCACTTTTTCTCCACTTTTTCTCCTCTTATGCTCCACTTTTTCTCCACTTTTTCTCCTCTTAATCTCCACTTTTTCTCCTCTTATGCTCCACTTTTTCTCCACTTTTTCTCCACTTTTTCTCCAGTTTTTCTCCACTTTTTTCTCCACTTTTTCTCCTCTTATGCTCCACTTTTTCTCCACTTTTTCTCCTCTTATGCTCCACTTTTTCTCCACTTTTTCTCCACTTTTTCTCCACTTTTTTCTCCACTTTTTCTCCTTTTATGCTCCACTTTTTCTCCACTTTTTCTCCACTTTTTCTCCACTTTTTCTCCTCTTATGCTCCACTTTTTCTCCACTTTTTCTCCTCTTAATCTCCACTTTTTCTCCTCTTATGCTCCACTTTTTCTCCACTTTTTTCTCCACTTTTTCTCCACTTTTTCTCCTCTTATGCTCCACTTTTTCTCCACTTTTTCTCCACTTTTTCTCCTCTTATGCTCCACTTTTTCTCCACTTTTTCTCCACTTTTTCTCCACTTTTTCTCCACTTTTTTCTCCTCTTATGCTCCACTTTTTCTCCACTTTTTCTCCTCTTAATCTCCACTTTTTCTCCACTTTTTCTCCACTTTTTCTCCTCTTATGCTCCACTTTTTCTCCACTTTTTCTCCACTTTTTCTCCTCTTATGCTCCACTTTTTCTCCACTTTTTCTCCACTTTTTTCTCCACTTTTTCTCCTCTTATGCTCCACTTTTTCTCCACTTTTTCTCCACTTTTTCTCCTCTTATGCTCCACTTTTTCTCCACTTTTTCTCCACTTTTTTCTCCACTTTTTCTCCTCTTATGCTCCACTTTTTCTTTACTTTTTCTCCACTTTTTCTCCACTTTTTCTCCACTTTTTCTCCACTTTTTCTCCTCTTATGCTCCACTTTTTCTCCACTTTTTCTCCACTTTTTCTCCTCTTATGCTCCACTTTTTCTCCACTTTTTCTCCACTTTTTCTCCACTTTTTCTCCTCTTATGCTCCACTTTTTCTCCACTTTTTCTCCTCTTAATCTCCACTTTTTCTCCTCTTATGCTCCACTTTTTCTCCACTTTTTCTCCTCTTAATCTCCACTTTTTCTCCACTTTTTCTCCACTTTTTCTCCTCTTATGCTCCACTTTTTCTCCACTTTTTCTCCACTTTTTTCTCCACTTTTTCTCCTCTTATGCTCCACTTTTTCTCCACTTTTTCTCCATTTTTTCTCCACTTTTTCTCCACTTTTTTTCCTCTTATGCTCCACTTTTTCTCCACTTTTTCTCCTCTTAATCTCCACTTTTTCTCCTCTTATGCTGCACTTTTTCTCCACTTTTTCTCCCCTTTTTCTCCACTTTTTCTCCACTTTTTCTCCTCTTATGCTCCACTTTTTCTCCACTTTTTCTCCTCTTAATCTCCACTTTTTCTCCTCTTATGCTCCACTTTTTCTCCACTTTTTCTCCACTTTTTCTCCTCTTATGCTCCACTTTTTCTCCACTTTTTCTCCACTTTTTCTCAATTTTTTTCTCCACTTTTTCTCCACTTTTTCTCCACTTTTTTCTCCACTTTTTCTCCTCTTATGCTCCACTTTTTCTCCTCTTTTTCTCCTTTTAATCTCCACTTTTTCTCCACTTTTTCTCCACTTTTTCTCCACTTTTTCTCCACTTTTTTCTCCACTTTTTCTCCACTTTTTCTCCACTTTTTCTCCTCTTATGCTCCACTTTTTCTCCACTTTTTCTCCACTTTTTCTCCACTTTTTCTCCACTTTTTCTCCTCTTATGCTCCACTTTTTCTCCACTTTTTCTCCACTTTTTCTCCATTTTTTTCTCCACTTTTTCTCCACTTTTTCTCCACTTTTTTCTCCACTTTTTCTCCTCTTATGCTCCACTTTTTCTCCACTTTTTCTCCTTTTAATCTCCACTTTTTCTCCACTTTTTCTCCACTTTTTCTCCACTTTTTCTCCACTTTTTTCTCCACTTTTTCTCCACTTTTTCTCCACTTTTTCTCCTCTTATGCTCCACTTTTTCTCCACTTTTTCTCCTCTTAATCTCCACTTTTTCTCCTCTTATGCTCCACTTTTTCTCCACTTTTTCTCCACTTTTTCTCCACTTTTTCTCCACTTTTTTCTCCACTTTTTCTCCACTTTTTCTCCTCTTATGCTCCACTTTTTCTTCACTTTTTCTCCACTTTTTCGCCACTTTTTCTCCTCTTATGCTCCACTTTTTCTCCACTTTTTCTCCACTTTTTTCTCCACTTTTTCTCCTCTTATGCTCCACTTTTTCTCCACTTTTTCTCCACTTTTTCTCCACTTTTTCTCCTCTTATGCTCCACTTTTTCTCCACTTTTTCTCCTCTTAATCTCCACTTTTTCTCCTCTTATGCTCCACTTTTTCTCCACTTTTTCTCCACTTTTTCTCCACTTTTTTCTCCACTTTTTCTCCACTTTTTCTCCTCTTATGCTCCACTTTTTCTCCACTTTTTCTCCACTTTTTCTCCACTTTTTCTCCACTTTTTCTCCTCTTATGCTCCACTTTTTCTCCACTTTTTCTCCACTTTTTTCTCCACTTTTTCTCCTCTTATGCTCCACTTTTTCTCCACTTTTTCTCCACTTTTTCTCCTCTTATGCTCCACTTTTTCTCCACTTTTTCTCCTCTTAATCTCCACTTTTTCTCCTCTTATGCTCCACTTTTTCTCCACTTTTTCTCCACTTTTTCTCCACTTTTTCTCCACTTTTTTCTCCACTTTTTCTCCACTTTTTCTCCTCTTATGCTCCACTTTTTCTCCACTTTTTCTCCACTTTTTCTCCACTTTTTCTCAACTTTTTTCTCCACTTTTTCTCCTCTTATGCTCCACTTTTTCTCCACTTTTTCTCCACTTTTTCTCCTCTTATGCTCCACTTTTTCTCCACTTTTTTCTCCACTTTTTCTCCCACTTTTTCTCCACTTTTTCTCCACTTTTTCTCCTCTTAATCTCCACTTTTTCTCCACTTTTTCTCCACTTTTTCTCCACTTTTTCTCCTCTTATGCTCCACTTTTTCTCCACTTTTTCTCCACTTTTTTCTCCACTTTTTCTCCTCTTATGCTCCACTTTTTCTCCACTTTTTCTCCACTTTTTCTCCACTTTTTCTCCACTTTTTCTCCTCTTATGCTCCACTTTTTCTCCACTTTTTCTCCACTTTTTCTCCACTTTTTCTCCTCTTATGCTCCACTTTTTCTCCACTTTTTCTCCACTTTTTCTCCTCTTAATCTCCACTTTTTCTCCTCTTATGCTCCACTTTTTCTCCACTTTTTCTCCACTTTTTCTCCACTTTTTTCTCCACTTTTTCTCCACTTTTTCTCCTCTAATGCTCCACTTTTTCTCCACTTTTTCTCCACTTTTTCTCCACTTTTTCTCCACTTTTTCTCCTCTTATGCTCCACTTTTTCTCCACTTTTTCTCCACTTTTTTCTCCACTTTTTCTCCTCTTATGCTTCACTTTTTCTTCACTTTTTCTCCACTTTTTCTCCACTTTTTCTCCTCTTATGCTCCACTTTTTCTCCACTTTTTCTCCTCTTAATCTCCACTTTTTCTCCTCTTATGCTCCACTTTTTCTCCACTTTTTCTCCACTTTTTCTCCACTTTTTTCTCCACTTTTTCTCCACTTTTTCTCCTCTTATGCTCCACTTTTTCTCCACTTTTTCTCCACTTTTTCTCAACTTTTTTCTCCACTTTTTCTCCTCTTATGCTCCACTTTTTCTCCACTTTTTCTCCACTTTTTCTCCTCTTATGCTCCACTTTTTCTCCACTTTTTTCTCCACTTTTTCTCCTTTTAATCTCCACTTTTTCTCCACTTTTTCTCCACTTTTTCTCCACTTTTTCTCCTCTTATGCTCCACTTTTTCTCCACTTTTTCTCCACTTTTTTCTCCACTTTTTCTCCTCTTATGCTCCACTTTTTCTCCACTTTTTCTCCACTTTTTCTCCACTTTTTCTCCTCTTATGCTCCACTTTTTCTCCACTTTTTCTCCTCTTAATCTCCACTTTTTCTCCTCTTATGCTCCACTTTTTCTCCACTTTTTCTCCACTTTTTCTCCAGTTTTTCTCCACTTTTTTCTCCACTTTTTCTCCTCTTATGCTCCACTTTTTCTCCACTTTTTCTCCACTTTTTCTCCACTTTTTCTCCTCTTATGCTCCACTTTTTCTCCACTTTTTTCTCCTCTTATGCTCCACTTTTTCTCCACTTTTTCTCCTCTTAATCTCCACTTTTTCTCCACTTTTTCTCCACTTTTTCTCCACTTTTTTCTCCACTTTTTCTCCACTTTTTCTCCTCTTATGCTCCACTTTTTCTCCACTTTTTCTCCACTTTTTCTCCTCTTATGCTCCACTTTTTCTCCACTTTTTCTCCACTTTTTTCTCCACTTTTTCTCCTCTTATGCTCCACTTTTTCTCCACTTTTTCTCCACTTTTTCTCCACTTTTTCTCCTCTTATGCTCCACTTTTTCTCCACTTTTTCTCCACTTTTTTCTCCACTTTTTCTCCTCTTATGCTCCACTTTTTCTTTACTTTTTCTCCACTTTTTCTCCACTTTTTCTCCACTTTTTTCTCCACTTTTTCTCCTCTTATGCTCCACTTTTTCTCCACTTTTTCTCCACTTTTTCTCCTCTTATGCTCCACTTTTTCTCCACTTTTTCTCCACTTTTTCTCCACTTTTTCTCCTCTTATGCTCCACTTTTTCTCCACTTTTTCTCCTCTTAATCTCCACTTTTTCTCCTCTTATGCTCCACTTTTTCTCCACTTTTTCTCCTCTTAATCTCCACTTTTTCTCCACTTTTTCTCCACTTTTTCTCCTCTTATGCTCCACTTTTTCTCCACTTTTTCTCCACTTTTTTCTCCACTTTTTCTCCTCTTATGCTCCACTTTTTCTCCACTTTTTCTCCATTTTTTCTCCACTTTTTCTCCACTTTTTTTCCTCTTATGCTCCACTTTTTCTCCACTTTTTCTCCTCTTAATCTCCACTTTTTCTCCTCTTATGCTGCACTTTTTCTCCACTTTTTCTCCCCTTTTTCTCCACTTTTTCTCCACTTTTTCTCCTCTTATGCTCCACTTTTTCTCCACTTTTTCTCCTCTTAATCTCCACTTTTTCTCCTCTTATGCTCCACTTTTTCTCCACTTTTTCTCCACTTTTTCTCCACTTTTTCTCCTCTTATGCTCCACTTTTTCTCCACTTTTTCTCCACTTTTTCTCCATTTTTTTCTCCACTTTTTCTCCACTTTTTCTCCACTTTTTTCTCCACTTTTTCTCCTCTTATGCTCCACTTTTTCTCCACTTTTTCTCCTTTTAATCTCCACTTTTTCTCCACTTTTTCTCCACTTTTTTCTCCACTTTTTCTCCACTTTTTCTCCACTTTTTCTCCTCTTATGCTCCACTTTTTCTCCACTTTTTCTCCACTTTTTCTCCACTTTTTCTCCTCTTATGCTCCACTTTTTCTCCACTTTTTCTCCACTTTTTCTCCATTTTTTTCTCCACTTTTTCTCCACTTTTTCTCCACTTTTTTCTCCATTTTTTCTCCTCTTATGCTCCACTTTTTCTCCACTTTTTCTCCTTTTAATCTCCACTTTTTCTCCACTTTTTCTCCACTTTTTCTCCACTTTTTCTCCACTTTTTTCTCCACTTTTTCTCCTCTTATGCTCCACTTTTTCTCCACTTTTTCTCCTCTTAATCTCCACTTTTTCTCCTCTTATGCTCCACTTTTTCTCCACTTTTTCTCCACTTTTTCTCCACTTTTTCTCCACTTTTTTCTCCACTTTTTCTCCTCTTATGCTCCACTTTTTCTCCACTTTTTCTCCACTTTTTCTCCTCTTATGCTCCACTTTTTCTCCACTTTTTCTCCACTTTTTCTCCACTTTTTCTCCTCTTATGCTCCACTTTTTCTCCACTTTTTCTCCTCTTAATCTCCACTTTTTCTCCTCTTATGCTCCACTTTTTCTCCACTTTTTCTCCTCTTAATCTCCACTTTTTCTCCACTTTTTCTCCACTTTTTCTCCTCTTATGCTCCACTTTTTCTCCACTTTTTCTCCACTTTTTTCTCCACTTTTTCTCCTCTTATGCTCCACTTTTTCTCCACTTTTTCTCCATTTTTTCTCCACTTTTTCTCCACTTTTTTTCCTCTTATGCTCCACTTTTTCTCCACTTTTTCTCCTCTTAATCTCCACTTTTTCTCCTCTTATGCTGCACTTTTTCTCCACTTTTTCTCCCCTTTTTCTCCACTTTTTCTCCACTTTTTCTCCTCTTATGCTCCACTTTTTCTCCACTTTTTCTCCTCTTAATCTCCACTTTTTCTCCTCTTATGCTCCACTTTTTCTTTACTTTTTCTCCACTTTTTCTCCTCTTATGCTCCACTTTTTCTCCACTTTTTCTCCACTTTTTCTCCATTTTTTTCTCCACTTTTTCTCCACTTTTTCTCCACTTTTTTCTCCACTTTTTCTCCTCTTATGCTCCACTTTTTCTCCACTTTTTCTCCTTTTAATCTCCACTTTTTCTCCACTTTTTCTCCACTTTTTCTCCACTTTTTCTCCACTTTTTTCTCCACTTTTTCTCCACTTTTTCTCCACTTTTTCTCCTCTTATGCTCCACTTTTTCTCCACTTTTTCTCCACTTTTTCTCCACTTTTTCTCCTCTTATGCTCCACTTTTTCTCCACTTTTTCTCCATTTTTTTCTCCACTTTTTCTCCACTTTTTCTCCACTTTTTTCTCCATTTTTTCTCCTCTTATGCTCCACTTTTTCTCCACTTTTTCTCCTTTTAATCTCCACTTTTTCTCCACTTTTTCTCCACTTTTTCTCCACTTTTTCTCCACTTTTTTCTCCACTTTTTCTCCTCTTATGCTCCACTTTTTCTCCACTTTTTCTCCTCTTAATCTCCACTTTTTCTCCTCTTATGCTCCACTTTTTCTCCACTTTTTCTCCACTTTTTCTCCACTTTTTCTCCACTTTTTTCTCCACTTTTTCTCCACTTTTTCTCCTCTTATGCTCCACTTTTTCTTCACTTTTTCTCCACTTTTTCTCCACTTTTTCTCCTCTTATGCTCCACTTTTTCTCCACTTTTTCTCCACTTTTTTCTCCACTTTTTCTCCTCTTATGCTCCACTTTTTCTCCACTTTTTCTCCACTTTTTCTCCACTTTTTCTCCTCTTATGCTCCACTTTTTCTCCACTTTTTCTCCTCTTAATCTCCACTTTTTCTCCTCTTATGCTCCACTTTTTCTCCACTTTTTCTCCACTTTTTCTCCACTTTTTTCTCCACTTTTTCTCCACTTTTTCTCCTCTTATGCTCTACTTTTTCTCCACTTTTTCTCCACTTTTTCTCCACTTTTTCTCCTCTTATGCTCCACTTTTTCTCCACTTTTTCTCCACTTTTTTCTCCACTTTTTCTCCTCTTATGCTCCACTTTTTCTCCACTTTTTCTCCACTTTTTCTCCTCTTATGCTCCACTTTTTCTCCACTTTTTCTCCTCTTAATCTCCACTTTTTCTCCTCTTATGCTCCACTTTTTCTCCACTTTTTCTCCACTTTTTCTCCACTTTTTTCAACACTTTTTCTCCACTTTTTCTCCTCTTATGCTCCACTTTTTCTCCACTTTTTCTCCACTTTTTCTCAACTTTTTTCTCCACTTTTTCTCCTCTTATGCTCCACTTTTTCTCCACTTTTTCTCCACTTTTTCTCCTCTTATGCTCCACTTTTTCTCCACTTTTTTCTCCACTTTTTCTCCTCTTAATCTCCACTTTTTCTCCACTTTTTCTCCACTTTTTCTCCACTTTTTCTCCTCTTATGCTCCACTTTTTCTCCACTTTTTCTCCACTTTTTTCTCCACTTTTTCTCCTCTTATGCTCCACTTTTTCTCCACTTTTTCTCCACTTTTTCTCCACTTTTTCTCCTCTTATGCTCCACTTTTTCTCCACTTTTTCTCCACTTTTTTCTCCACTTTTTCTCCTCTTATGCTCCACTTTTTCTCCACTTTTTCTCCACTTTTTCTCCTCTTAATCTCCACTTTTTCTCCTCTTATGCTCCACTTTTTCTCCACTTTTTCTCCACTTTTTCTCCACTTTTTTCTCCACTTTTTCTCCACTTTTTCTCCTCTTATGCTCCACTTTTTCTCCACTTTTTCTCCACTTTTTCTCCACTTTTTCTCCTCTTATGCTCCACTTTTTCTCCACTTTTTCTCCACTTTTTTCTCCACTTTTTCTCCTCTTATGCTCCACTTTTTCTCCACTTTTTCTCCACTTTTTCTCCACTTTTTCTCCTCTTATGCTCCACTTTTTCTCCACTTTTTCTCCTCTTAATCTCCACTTTTTCTCCTCTTATGCTCCACTTTTTCTCCACTTTTTCTCCACTTTTTCTCCACTTTTTCTCCACTTTTTCTCCACTTTTTTCTCCACTTTTTCTCCACTTTTTCTCCTCTTATGCTCCACTTTTTCTCCACTTTTTCTCCACTTTTTCTCAACTTTTTTCTCCACTTTTTCTCCTCTTATGCTCCACTTTTTCTCCACTTTTTCTCCACTTTTTCTCCTCTTATGCTCCACTTTTTCTCCACTTTTTTCTCCACTTTTTCTCCTCTTAATCTCCACTTTTTCTCCACTTTTTCTCCACTTTTTCTCCACTTTTTCTCCTCTTATGCTCCACTTTTTCTCCACTTTTTCTCCACTTTTTTCTCCACTTTTTCTCCTCTTATGCTCCACTTTTTCTCCACTTTTTCTCCACTTTTTCTCCACTTTTTCTCCTCTTATGCTCCACTTTTTCTCCACTTTTTCTCCTCTTAATCTCCACTTTTTCTCCTCTTATGCTCCACTTTTTCTCCACTTTTTCTCCACTTTTTCTCCAGTTTTTCTCCACTTTTTTCTCCACTTTTTCTCCTCTTATGCTCCACTTTTTCTCCACTTTTTCTCCACTTTTTCTCCTCTTATGCTCCACTTTTTCTCC
This sequence comes from Anomaloglossus baeobatrachus, assembly GCF_048569485.1. Classification (NCBI taxonomy): domain Eukaryota; kingdom Metazoa; phylum Chordata; class Amphibia; order Anura; family Aromobatidae; genus Anomaloglossus; species Anomaloglossus baeobatrachus. The sequence goes on from NC_134354.1 coordinate 222,703,276, forward strand.
ACTTTTTCTCCACTTTTTTCTCCACTTTTTCTCCTTTTATGCTCCACTTTTTCTCCACTTTTTCTCCACTTTTTCTCCACTTTTTCTCCTCTTATGCTCCACTTTTTCTCCACTTTTTCTCCTCTTAATCTCCACTTTTTCTCCTCTTATGCTCCACTTTTTCTCCACTTTTTTCTCCACTTTTTCTCCTCTTAATCTCCACTTTTTCTCCACTTTTTCTCCACTTTTTCTCCACTTTTTTCTCCACTTTTTCTCCACTTTTTCTCCTCTTATGCTCCACTTTTTCTCCACTTTTTCTCCGTTCTTTTTCTATGGTCGGTCTACCCATTAGCTCTGCCATGCATACTGTAGCTCTACACCTACTGCACATGTTACTTTATGATTGACATCTCTTTCGTACCAGAGCTGTGTAAGCCTACTCTGACCCCATATTTGTCATTACTATATTGTCCTTGTACTGTATTATGACATTTGTATCATGTGTTTCATTTCTTGCTGTGTTGCAATTTTTTTGCTGCATCCCAATTGTACCTCTACATTGTTCGAGTTTATGTTATTGTTCTCTCACTCTTATGCGATACTGATTATTGTCATTTTTCATGATTACATGCAGATAAGTCCAATCTGACGAAGGCTCAGGCCGAAACGTCATTTGTAACTTGTTTTGGACAAAAACATATATGCTTATGAAAAAAAAATTTTCTTAATACGGACCAATAAAGAGTGATTTTGCATTACTATCCATTGTGACTTACTGACTTAGTTTGGGAGATATAGAGTGCCGAGGTTACTCACTAATTTTATCTATTATTACCTCTGAGCACCTATATACCAGTGAGCAGAGCTTCCTCTACAGTAGTTCTCCTGATTAGGCATGCCCTTACCTCATGAGCAGGGCATTGCAGCCTTGGTAGCAACCATTACGACATGGACTCTGCTGCTGTGGACCCGGGGAGAGTGAGTGCAGATTCATTGCACCCACACTCCTCACATGAAGGGTCCGCACTCCTAGAAAATGGGGGATACGTTCCCTGAGTGTCTCCCCCCCATATTCTAGACGGTCCAGAGTCGTCGTGGGACCCCTTTATTTTTTTTCTTCCAATAAATTGGTGAAAGAGGAAATGTTTTGGGGACTGTTTTTTCAAATAAATTTCTTTTGTCGATTTTTTGTTTTTGTTAGTACTGACAGTTTATGATGTTGGGTATCTAATAGACGCCATGACATCACAAACTGCTGGGCTTGATCTCAGGTGACTTTACAGCTAGTATCAACCCGATTTATTACCCCGTTTGCCACTGCACCAGGGCACGGGATGAGCTGGGGTGAAGCGCCAGGATTGGCGCATCTAGTGGATGCGCCACGTCTGGGGTGCCTGCGGCCTGCTATTTTTAGGCTGTGAAGGCCCAATAACTATGGACCTTCCCACCCTGAGAATACCAGACCACAGCTGTCCGCTTTACCTTGGCTGGTGATCCAATTTGGGGGGGACCCTACTTTTATTGTGTAATTATTAATATTTATAAAATAATTATAAAAAAGAGCCTGAGGGGACCTCCACATTGGATCCCCAACCACGGTAAAGCTGCCAGCTGTGGTTTTCAGGCTACAGCCGTCTGCTTTACCCTAGCTGGCTATCAAAAATGGGGGTACCCAACGTAATTTTTTTTTTTTAACTATTTTTTAAATAGAAAAAATTAATGGGCTTCCCTGTATTTTGATTGACAACCAAGGTAACGGCAGGCAGATGGGGGTGGCAACCCATAGCTGTCTGCTTTATCTGCGCTGAGAATCAAAAATACCGCGGAGCGCTACGTCATTTTTTTAAAGATTTATTTTTACAGCACTGTGATGTCCAGCAATCAAAATACAGGGAAGCCCATTTTATTTTTAGTTATTTAAATAAATAATTAAAAAAAATATATATGGGCTCCCGCTGCATTTTTTGTATTGCTAGCTAAGGGTAATCCAAGCAGCTACTGGCTGCTAACCCCCACTGCTTGGTGTTACCTTCACTGGCAATGGAAAATCCAGGGAAGCATTTTTTATTTTTTTTGCCAAAAAGCTACAAAAAAAGGACGTGAGCTTCGCCATATTTTTGTATGCTAGCCAGGTATAGCAGGCAGGTGCTGGAAGAGTTGGATACAACGCCAGAAGATGGCGCTTCTATGAAAATGCTATTTTCTGAGGTGGCTGCAGACTGCAATTCGCAGCAGTGGGGCCCAGAAAGCTCAGGCCAACCGGTGGTGCGGATTCCAATCCCCAGCTGCCTAGTTGTACCTGGCTGGACAGAAAAATGGGGCAAAGCCTACGTCATTTGTTTTCTAATTATTTCATGAAATTCATGAAATAATAAAAAAAGGGCTTCCCTTTATTTTTGGTTCCCAGCCGGGTACAAATAGGCAACTGGGGGTTGGGGGCAGCCGTACCTGCCTGCTGTACCTGGCTAGCATACAAAAATATGACGAAGCCACATAATTTTTTCAGGGGGCAAAAAACTTCTGCATACAGTCCTGGATGGAGTATGCTGAGCCTTGTAGTTCTGCAGCTGCTGTCTGTCTGTATGGAGAAGAGCAGACAGCAGCTGCAGAACTACAAAGCTCAGCATACTCCATCCAGGACTGTATGCAGAAGTTTTTTGCCCACCAAAAAAATGACGTGGGCTTCGCCATATTTTTGTATGCTAGCCAGGTACAGCTGGCAGCCACGGGCTGCCTCCAACCCCCAGTTGCCTATTTGTACCCGGCTGGGAACCAAAAATATAGGGAAGCCCGTTTTTTTTAATTATTTCACTTATTTCATGAAATAATTAAAAAACAAATGACGTGGGCTTCGCCCTATTTTTGTGTCCAGCCGGGTACAACTAGGCAGCTGGGGATTGGAATCCGCAGCACAGGTTAGCCCGAGGTTTGTGGGCGCCTCTGCTGCGGATTTCAGTCCGCAGCCGTCCCAGAAAATGGCGCTCTCATAAAAGCGCCATCATCTGGCGCTGTATCCAACTCTTCCAACAGCCCTGGAGCCGGGTGGCTTGTTGGGTAATCATGAGTTAATACTGGCTTTGTTTTACCAGCCAGTATTAAGCCAGAGATTCTTAATGTCAGGCACGTTTGACCCGGCCATTAAGAATCTCCAATAAAGGGTTAAAAAAAGACACCACACAGAGAAAAAATACTTTAGTAGAAATAAATACACAGACACATTAGAGACTCCATCTTTATTACCCCCTGTCAGCCCTCCACGATCCTGCTCTTCTGTCTTCTTTCTTTCTAGTGTAGTAGTAGTGACGATTGTAGTGAGGAAGGATGAGGTTCACCAGCTCATCACTTGGGGCTGGGGAACCTCCATCCTCACTACAATGCTCACTACAATCGGGAAGCAGCGTACAGCCTTCACTCCGTGAGTGATCAGTGCTGGCTGCTAGCGGTAACGCTGACAGACGCGTTACCATAGCAACGGTGCTCTCGGAGCCGCGGTTAGCGGTGACGTCACTGCTAACTGCGTTGCTATGGCAACGGTGATCTCCGTTAATGACCGGCTGTGTCAGCCGGTCCCTAACGGAACGGGGAGTCGACCGTGTGCTAGAGCATGTCGCCGGTACAGAGCGATACACATATGTGCACCGTGTACCGGAGAGATGCACTCGCAGGTCCTACATGACGTGTCATAGTCATGTGACCAGTCTGTAGCCAATGAGATAATAGCCACGTGACTGGTCACATGGCTATTTTGACGTCACGATAGGTCCTGCTTCTCTGCTGGCAGTGCAGGTCACCGGGAGGATTCAGCGATCATCGGATGGAATAGCGGCAGGAGACAGAGTGCAGAAGGGATCGCGAGGACCGGTAAGTGTTATGGCAATGTTTATTAACTGTTTGTGTACATTTATAATGCATTTTTATGTGTTTGTGATTGCCTCCCATTATAGCCTATACGTTCGAGTTCGGTTCGTCGAACGTTCGACGAACTGAACTCGAACGGGACACCGTTCGTCGAGCCGACCTCGAGCCGAACCGGGACCGGTTCGCTCATCTCTACTTATAACTCAATGATGGCAAAATCAACATCAGTCATTTGCTAAATGCAGCTGTGCTTAGACTGCACATCCTATGCTCACATATTCAGTTTCTTCAGCTCACAACATCCTAGCTTCTTGGGAAGAACCTAATGTGTAATGAAGCAATTGTGACTTAATATAATAATTTGTTACTTTTGCAAATACTATTCATTACTCGCACGATTATTAAGGTACTCGGGATATTTATTACTCGTCGAGTAGTTTGGTATTCGTCACATGAGTTTCGCGTACCCTCCGCATATTCTTGGCACCTGATTTCCAATCACTAAACATGTGGGGATTGCCTGCCAATCATAGTAATGCTGTAGCCTTCTTTGCTACTGGCATTATTGGGCTTGACATGTGCAGTAAAGAAAAAAATAAAAAATAACATGTGTGACGCCCTGGCCTATCAGGTCGTCACAGGGTATTGTGCAATCTGCCCTTCTGCATGATATCCAATCCTCCTTGGTTACGGATTCCTAGCCTGTGGTGTTGCTAAGAACAAGCTAATCAAAATCCTAGAAACACTCTGCACCACACCCACCAGACACACCAGTGGACAGCCTGAAGGGAATAGGGATGGGCACTTGGTGGGGTTGGTAAGGGGAGGTCAGGAGTGTCAGGAGTAGTCAGTCAAGTGGTGACTCTCGAGAGGAGAGGTCACAAGTCGTTGGAGGAGGTTAGGAGCTGGGCTCCTCAGTTACTAGGTGGCAGACGTTGGTGTGGGCCTGGTAGGAGCGGGAACCCTGGTCTCAGGGGATCGTGTCAAGGGGCACAAAACTGCCGAGCAGGGCAGGGGGCGGCCTTGAGCCATTTCTGGGCAGGGGCCAGGGCATGGCTGGGTACGTGGACCCTAGGCCGGGCAATAGCTTCACGCGTCCTGGTAATTTAGCCGACAACGGCGAAGACTTCACGATTCGTCCTCCACCCGCTCTAAAATCGGGGTACTAGCACAACGAGGGGGATAGGACTTTCCCAATATATAGTCCAGAAAATCCCAAGCGTGAACCCTGAGAGCAAGCTCACTCCATTAGCCATACAGGTGAGCAGGACCCATTCAGTTCAAGCTGAGAGGAACCAACTACAGACAGAGGTGCCAAGGTCAAGGTCACAGGCTAACAGACAACACCATAGGGCACGGGATCCCATCGTGCTCCCTCCTTGCTACAGCAGTGCTAAGAATTCTGGTTTACAAGTTGTCGGTGTCAGCGTAATTGGACTGAGTGAGTACGCAGCGCCCCTTTCCTCCCCAACGGTGCTCCCCTCTCACCATCACCAAGCCCCGGGGCATCTTCTCCCTACCCATGGAGGGGTTAAACATCTGGCTGCCATTCCACCGCCACCAGGCGCTCCCAACAGCAACGGTGGTATCCCACCCTACCACACACCGTGGGTGGTGTCACGAACTCTAACCACAAAATCCCCTTTAAATACCCCCCTTTTAGTTTCTAATGTCTGCACGACCCCACTTGGGTCTGTAGACTCCTCGAGCCACCGCGGATCCGGATCCGAGTGGTTGCCCGGCCGGTGGCGCTGGGACGGTACACATGTGGTCCTCCACCTATTTGTGACAACCAGTGCAGGCAAAGGTGACAGCTCGACGAGTATTCTCAGGCTGGGAAGGACCATGGTTATTTGGCCCTTCACAGCCTAAAAATAGCAGCACACCATCATCCCACAATTGGCGCATCCATTAGATGCGCCAATTGTGGTGCATTACCAAGCTCATCCCGGTTATCTTGGTGCGAATCAGGGTAATTTATGTGGTTGATGTCACCAATTTATTAACTCCCAAAACAGGCCGACGTAACAATATGATGTCGCACAACAATCTCGGGTCTGCTACATCCAGAAACTGAGGAAAATAGCCGGGCAAAAGAATAAACTAAATGTGTGAGAACAAAATTAAAATATAACCTTTAATCATGTAGCTAAAATTTTAAAACACACACATACATATATAATTGGCTGCATTGCAGCCAATGCTAGGACAGAAGAAATAGAGAGGTGTCAACCATTCAATAAACACAGAGACCTCTCTATCAATTCCACAGAATAAATTAAACTGAGGAAGATAATAACCGGAGATGTTCACCAAATGTGGTATAAAACACCAAGTAGTTGTAGTACAAAATGGCTTTTAATACCAAAGGCTAATGTGACGTCCTGGACTATCAGGTCGTCACAGGGTATTGTGCAATCTGACCTCCTTGGTTATGGGTCCCCAACCACTTGGTGTTACTTACATCAGCCAATAAAAGTCCTAGGTACACTCTGCACCACACCCACCAGACACACCAGTGGACGGCCTGAGTGGAATAGGGTCACCCACTTGGGGGGTTGGTTGAGGAGGTCAGGAGTGTCAGTCAGTTGGTGGAAGCAGAGGTGAAGTGAAGGAGAGAGGAGGTCAGGAGCCGAGCTCCTTGGAAGTAACTAGGTGGCAGACGGTGGTCTGGGCCTAGTAGGAGCTGGACCCCCTGTCGCAGGTCATCATGACAAGGGGCACGGAACTGTCGAGGAGGACAGCCGGCGGCCTTGTACCATCACCGGGCTGAGACCAGGGCACGACGGGGTACGTGGACCCTAGGTCAGGGAGTAGCTTCAGGCAACCTGACAATTTACCCGACGAGAACAGAGCCTTCAAGATCCGCTCTCCACCCGGTCCAAAATCGGGGTAAAAGCGCAACGAGGGGAATAGAACTTTCCACTAAAATGGTCCAGGAAATTCCAAGCGTGAACCCTGAGAGCAAGCTCCCACAGTTAGCCACATTGGCGAGTGGGACCCCACTAGCTTTATGTCACCGGGGCCAACGAAGTAGTGAATTAAGTGCCAGGAGGGAGGTCACAGATCACCAGGCAACACCATTGGGGATGGAACCTAAACTAGCTCCCCTCAGCGGCAGCGGTATCCAGAACTTTGGTTTACCCAGTTGTCTGTGTCAGCTTTATGGATTGTGTGAGCATGAAAGTGTCCCTCTTCGCTCCCCACGGCACCCCCCAATCACCATTACCGAGTCCCTGAGCATTTCACCTACCCGTGGAGGGTTCTAACACCTGGCTGCCCCATTCCATCACCCCTGTGTACTCCCAACTGCAGCGGTGGTACCCCTAGTTACCACATACCACGGGTGGCGTCACAAACTCTATAATCCCCTGTAAATATCCCCCTTCATTTGAGAGGCCGGACGTCCCTCGACCCACCAAGGATCCAGATCCGAGCAGCCCTGGCTGCTGACACTGTGCGGCACACCTCAAATTCCTGGTGTCACGAACAGGATACGAGCAGGACCCACTTACCTGGGTGACGTGTGCCTTAGAAGTTGAAACCGCAAGTCAAGATCCCGTTTCCCGCCAATTCCGCCATTTTCCGCCATCTTCTGGCGCCAAAACACCGTCTTCCCGTGAAAGTGCGCAAAGCTGAAGCCCCGCTCTTCGTCCTGAGAGTGAGCCAGGAATCGAAAGTTCCCAGAAGGCCACAGCATCAAAGGGAGTGCAGAGTGAAAACCGAGGGGGCGTGACGGCATGTAGCAGTAACGGAAGAGAAGCAGGGATGCCAGGACTCTGCCATAACATTCCTGGACCGCGCAGAGGCAAGATGGCAGAGCGGAGCTGGTCACCGGAACATGCTGTTCCCGGGACCGCGACCTGGATTGAGGAAGAAACGGAGCAGCTGTGCAGGAGAATGCGGACGCATTTCCTGTTTATACTGGACCACTGGAGGGAAGAGATGAGGAGCCTAGCGATGGCGGTGCAAGCCCATGAGATTCAGATCCCACGTGAAGAGAGGGTAAGCGGTTACCCACTCCCTATTCATTACCCCAATCCGGCCGATGCGGCTGAGGGATCCGGACCGCCCCCGCTCCCGGTGAGCACTCCGCCGCCACCAACTCCGTCCTCGGCAGACGCCGAGCTGCCTGCTCCCACCGCGGCAGCGGAACCTTCAGCTCCTGAATATGAAGCTACAGTTACAGCTACAGAACCCCCAGTTCCATCCCTTGACCCGGTCACGACAGTGATCACCCCAACACTGGGCAGACCAGACCCGGCCGCATCACCGGGCTCGTCCTTAGAGGCGGAGCACCCGGACTCTGCAACCCCGGATGTGGAGCAGTCAGTTTCTTTGCCCGATGTAGCGGATGTGGAGCCTGAAGAGCTGCTGGTTCCACTGGCGCGCGGCATCCCAATGGCCCTTGGGGCCGCCAGAGATCACCTAAAGCCAGAGCAAGCTAGGGAGCCGAGGTCAGACGCTGACGCCCCCTACTGGGAATGACACCACTAGAAGTTACAGATAGAGATAACAACACGAGACCGGCGGCGACGACGGGAGCTTGCCACCCATACACACCAAGAGAAGGAGCAGATGAGGAGCGCTGCTTTCCGAGTCCGTGGGCCATGGTGCCGTGGTCTGGTGGATCAGTTTGACCCCGTGCAAGGATGGGGGTTAATCCGGGAGGCAGGTGTCACAACCGGGGTGTTCGTGTCCCGACGGGATGTCGCACAGCACCTCCCCAGGGGAAATCCCGAGCGGAATTTAGAGCCCGAAGAGATGGTTACCTACACGCACCAACCGGGGAGAAGAAAGCTCATGCATATGGATGCGCAAACCGGATAATGAAACTATATCACCGTGATCCTCAAGTAATTAGTTATAAGTTTTATTGGAAAATCAAGGTCACACACAAACATAATTAAAATCACTTAAAACATACAGTATCGAAAAATCCCCACATCTCTCATGATGGTAATAAGGGGTATCGCCCTGTGCAACATACAACAAAGTGCAATAGTATATAAACCGATCTTGTCACAGTATAATAAATAACCACTGAAATAATGCCTATAGATATATGTGAAGTGTCAATCAAACAGATTGTCAGGATATATCCCGTATTGGTAAAATCTATGAAACCAGGAGCAAAACCTGTAAGCTGTATTAGTGGTGAGAATGAGCAGCTGGGAATGGACCTGTGTAGAGCCAACAATGGTAAGATACAGAGTAAGGGCGGGCAATATATAACATCAAAATAGCATGAAAAATCACATAATAGACACAATATGTTATGTATGGATTAAATAATCAAAAAATTGACCGAGGCCTGTACCAAACAATCCCACATATGGCTCACAATCAGGTACCCAAATATAAGGCTGTCATGCTCCCAATCTGTAAAGGGAGCTGAAGGCACAAGATGATACCCACAGGGAGGGAGAGACGTAGGGGGACCCCACGCGTATCGCTGCGGACAGCTTCGTCAGGGGAGGGTGTATCCAAGACTGCATCAGAACGCATATTTATAAAGGATCACAGTATAATTAATTATCTAATAATTGCATAATTAGACATACCGTTGGTGGTGTGTGTCAGAGTGTGGCAGCCGAGTGTGGATACCAAAACCGGAAGTTAGGCTGGAGGCGGGCCCAGGCACCAGAATGAATATTGTAGCAAAGCCTGTGCTTTTTGATCTATCCATATTACCATATGTATGGCCACGTAGTGACCCGTGCTGTTCACTCGGGATATGTAATACCCAATACGAAAGTGAATGACTATCAAGTAGTCACATTCCGGCTCCGCTGTAACCGGGAGTGATGTGCCCCCTTAAGTTGCCATGGACACAGTACACTCTAGGGCCACTGCGCATGACAGGGCATTCAGCGCTCAAATTGTGTTTGTTATTATAGCGCATGCACCGGTCAGAAGGGGATCTCCCATTCATATCTGGCCAGTGGGTGGCATCAGAGAGAGTTCATCATGCAATGGACCAAAGGCATAGAAAATGGCTCAATAAGATTTGCATGAATGTATATCAGGGAAGCTAATATTAGTTGGATTTAATTGTAAGAAGAAGAATACATGTCTTTCAATACTTATCATGCACACTAGGTAGATGATGAAATTACCAAGGAGCGGTGTCCAAAAAGATGGGACACAATTATATTTAGTTTTATTCCAGAAGGAAACCATTTCCACATATAATAATCCATATGTAGAGATGCCCCCTCAGGTGCATATAGATCCCAAACCATGGGAGCGTGAATAGTATAATCCTTGTTAAGCCCTCACAACTGTTAGTACCACCAAGGTGGATTTATCCTGTAATGGAATATCATAAGGACATAGATCACACAAGAACCACTGAAGGGATATAATAGTCCCAATATGTGCATATAATTGTCGAAGACAGAAGCCTAAGGCCCCTATTGGAGTGAAACTGCTGTTAATACCACCGGCGAGGCGGATTTATCATATAGTTGGACACAAAAAATGGGAAAATGCAAAACTGAAAGCCGACCACTGAGTGGTCATTGGTTCATCACTAAATTCGTTTCCCCACCACTGAGTGCATTCAATTGTCCAAAAGAAGAGGCCGAGGACCCCTATTGAGATGTAAAATTTGTTAGTACCGCAAATATAGGCAGATTTGCCAAAACGATTGAGCAACACAAGGGGTGCAGTCCTCAATTGAGGTCCAGAATTAGATGTTTTTGCACCGTTTATATAAAAAGAACAACAAGAGTGTAATTTGTTCTTGTATTCAAAATACAATCTAAACGCTAACCAATTGGAAACATGCAGAGCTCTATACTATATCTTATACCATATAAAAGGGGAGGGGGGGGCGGATTGAGGAGCCATCCTAACGTATACCTGTATAAGTATCCTTGAAATCAACAAGATATCCAGAATATCCCAATGTAGTATGGACAATATGATAGTCGCATTTAACCTTGTATAGATGTGGGATATGCTCTAGGCCAGAGCCAAAAATGTCCTAAAACCTCCGTAATTTTGTTCCCCCCAACAAGAAGTGGGTATCCGTCCCATAAATGTCCATATGGGCGGAAATTGATAAGAAAGTTCACCGATATAGTTGAACAGGATGCAGTATACCAATTTCTCCAAGACCAGGATGTTAATCCCAGAATCCTTCACATCCAAAAGGTGAAAAGATGAATATCCGGTGAATCAAAGCCATCAATATAAACCATAATTTTAGACCATATGTCCCTGTCTGCTTGATTTAGCCGGAGTAGACCAAGACATGAGTGGAAGCCGTATCCCCATTGGATTCCTGTTTAAAGAGAGTGGGAGGAGGAGGAGTGGTCCTGATGTTGCAACTGTAAAGATAAAGATAATAATAAGGTAAGATAAGGGTTAAAGTGTGGTTCCTGTATATTAGCCCATAAAGCCAGTATACAGTAGCTCTTCATTAAGCCTCGATGGTGTAAGTGATTTCAAGTTGAAAATCCATCTTGCCTCAATTTGTAACAAAGGCTTGAGAAGGGACCAACCTCTTCCATTCGTAGTTATCCTCTGGAGCCCTACAAAACGTAGATCATGACAGGAGCCCTGATGGTATCTGTTATGGCCGGGTGGTGGAAACTCTGGACCGTACACCGGTTTCCCTTGAGGAGGCAGCCAGGCCGGTCACCCCGCCAGAGGGTCTGGATGCACGGCAGCCGAAGCACTGTTGGTAATCCGACAGTCCATAGGAGAGCCGGAAAGGTGGATGTCGTGGAACAAACGGAGTTCTGGACGGTAGTCCGGGTGACGAGGCTCAGGGTCCGAGGCCGGGTAGTAGGGTTAGGCGGGATCCGGAACCTGCTGAGCGATGGGACGGGTCACCGAACGGAGCCAGGGACTGGAGACTGGCGGAGCTGCAGAGGTGGTGGAACATCCGCCGAAGTCACCGTCAGGGTCCAGGGATGGACTTGGTTTGGAGCGGCTGGCGTGGCAGGGCAGGCTCTGCGAGACAGACAGGATTAATATAGGGCAAAGCACAGGGCAAAGCAATACGTGGACCTGAACACTAGCTTGCTAAACACGTAGAACAGGCCCCGCCCACCAGGAAGGTGAATCTTAATATACCCTGAACCTGTCTGAGCAATTTCCTGTTTCTAGGTGCTGGCCCTTTAAGAAAGGGTCAATGACCCCGCGCGCGCCCTAATGCGCATGCGCGAGGCCCGAGTACCAGAAGCCAGTCCAGGGAGCGGTGCAGAGGAAGCAGGGGTGCCCGGCTGGGTGTCCCACGTTGCAGAGGAGCGCCGGGAGCGAGGAGCTGGACGCATGGAGGCCGCAGGCGGGGAAGAGGAGGCCGGGACCGGAGTGGTGAGCAGGGGACGCCGCTGAGGAGCGGGGAGCGGGCCACGGGGACCGGAGAGCGGGCCAGGGGACCGGGAAGCGTGACAGTACCCCCTCCCCCACGCCCCCCTCCCCGCAATCGGGACAGGAAGGCACGAATCAGAGGAGTGCCAACATTCTCCCGGGGCTCCCAGGACCTATCCTTGGGACCATAACCCTCCCAGTCTACCAGGAAGTATTGCCGACCACGCACGGTCTTCATGGCCACGATATCCCTTACCGCATAGATGTCATCGTCAGCAATAGGAGGGGGAGCAGTACCGGCCTCAGCGGAGAAGGGACCAAGGACAACAGGCTTGAGCAAGGAGACATGGAAGGAGTTGGGTATCCGCATCGTGGCCGGGAGCTGCAGCTTGTAGGAGACTGCATTGATCTTGCTGATGATCTTAAACGGCCCGATGTAGCAAGGACACAACTTGTACGAGGGTAACTTCAATCGGACATATCTGGATGCAAGCCAGACCAGATCACCTGGGGAGAAACACGGGGGATCCAGGCGCCTCTTGTCCGCATGTCTCTTCATCCGCAAAGAAGTATGTTCTAGGGAAGACTTGACAGAGTTCCATATAGCTGAGAAGTCCCGAACCAGAGCATCTGCTGCGGGGACGTCGGAAGCCGAGGATACTGGCAACGGGACAGAAGGCTGAAGTCCGTAGACGACCTGAAAGGGAGAGCTGGAGGTGGACTCACTGATGTGCTGGTTATGGGAGAATTCAGCCCAAGGTAGGAGCGTGGACCAATCGTCATGATGGATGTTGACGTAGTGGCGCAGGAAGGAGGTCAGGATCTGATTGACCCGTTCCACTTGGCCATTCGACTGAGGATGGTAGGCCGAAGAAAAGTCCAAGGTCACTCCCAGATGTTTGCAGAGAGCCCTCCAGAAACGCGAGGTAAACTGAGTTCCTCTGTCGGACACAATGTGTGCGGGGAAGCCATGCAATCGGAATATGTGCTGTATGAAGGAGTCAGCTAGCTGCTGGGCAGAGGGCAGCCCTGTCATGGGAACGAAGTGAGCCATCTTTGAGAAGCGATCCACCACAACCCATATGACCGTATGTCCGGAGGATAAGGGCAAGTCCGTAATGAAGTCCATTGCGATATGTTGCCACGGAACGGAAGGAATGGGCAAAGGCAGAAGACGTCCATATGGTAGGTGCTTGGGTGTCTTGTTCCGGGCACAGGATGGACAGGCTGAGACGAAGGTTGCGACGTCTTTACGGAGGGACGGCCACCAGTAGTGATGGACAATCGTACTCAAAGTCTTCTTCTGACCAGCATGGCCGGCGATCTTTGAGGCATGGGCCCAGTGCAGGACTCTCTGTATGTCAGTATCTGAGACATAGGTTTTCCCAGGGGGTATCTGAGTTAGAGCGACAGGAGTCACCGGAATGACTTTACTGGGGTTGATGATGGGCTGGTACATCTCCTACTCCGACTCCACGGGCACGAAGGACCTGGACAACGCGTCTGCCCGCACGTTCTTATCCGCAGGCCGAAAATGGAGTTAGAAATCAAATCGAGCAAAAAACAAGGACCAGCAGGCTTGTCGTGGGTTCAGTCTTTGGGCAGACCGCAGGTACTCCAGATTCTTGTGGTCCGTGTATATCATCACAGGGTATACAGCTCCCTCCAAGAGGTAGCGCCATTCCTCCAAGGCCAGCTTCCGGCCAATAGCTCCCGATCCCCGATGGTGTAGTTGCGTTCGGGTGCCGAGAAGCTCTTGGAGAAGAATCCACAAGTGACCATCTTTCCTGAGGGGGAGTTCTGCATCAACACTGCCCCGGCCCCTGAGGAGGAGGCATCCACCTCCAAGGTGAACTGTCGGTTCAATTCAGGGCGATGGAGAACCGGGGAAGAAGCAAACGCCTGTTTCAAGGAGCAGAACGCGGCATCAGCCGCCGGGGGCCAGTCCTTAGGATTACCTCCTTTCTTAGTCAAGGCAGAGAGAGGCGCAGTCAAGGCAGAGAAATGCGGGATGAATTGACGGTAATAGTTCGCAAAGCCGAGAAAGCGTTGGATAGCCTTCAGTCCGGAAGGAGGAGGCCAGTTGATGATGGCAGACACTTTCTCGGGGTCCATCTGCAGGCCAGTGTCCGAGATTACATAACCCAGGAAGGGAAGAGACGACTTTTCAAAGATGCATTTCTCGTACTTGGTGTACAGACGGTTCTCTCTAAGCCTCTGGAGAACTAGCTGCACGTTCTCTCTGTGGGTTTGTAGATCCGGAGAGAAGACCAGGATGTCGTCCAGATACACCACGACACAGACATAGAGGAGATCTCTGAACACGTCGTTCACCAGTTCTTGGAAGACCGCCGGGGCATTACACAGACCAAAGGGCATGACACAATACTCGTAGTGCCCATCCCGAGTGTTGAATGCGGTTTTCCATTCGTCTCCAGAGCGAATGCGAACCAGGTTATAGGCCCCACGGAGGTCCAACTTGGTGAATACACGAGCTCCTCGGAGCCGATCGAAGAGCTCGGGGATAAGCGGCAGAGGGTATTTGTTTTTTACGGTGATCTGGTTTAATCCCCGGTAGTCAATGCAAGGGCGCAGATCACCTTCCTTCTTCTTGACGAAGAAAAACCCTGCTCCGGCAGGGGACGAGGACCTCCGAATGAACCCCTTAGCCAGGCTCTCGGTGATATAGGCAGACATAGCTCGTGTCTCAGCAGGGGACAAGGGGTATATCCGTCCTCTAGGAGGCGTAGTTCCTGGCAGTAAATTGATGGCACAGTCGTAGGGACGATGAAGCGGTAGTACCTCTGACTCTTTTTGATCAAAAACGTCCGAGAAGGACCAGTAAGCAGAAGGCAGTCCTGGTAGAGACTCTGGAACCGGAGGGCGTCGAACGGGCTGGATGGATTTCAGACATCTCTCGTGACATGAGGAGCCCCATCGGGTGATTTCACCTGTACTCCAGCTGACCGATGGTTCGTGTGTCCGTAACCATGGGAGTCCCAGAAGGATCTGATGAGACATGCGTGGGAGGACGTAGAAGGTGATCTTCTCGGTGTGCAGAGCACCGATCCGTACTTCCACAGGCTTAGTGATCAGTGAGACGGTGTCAGAGAGGGGTCTCCCATCTACAGAGGCGATCACCAGCGGTTTCTCTAGTGGGAGGACAGGCACCTGGTACTTATCCACCGTGGCCTGCTGGATGAAGTTGCCTGCTGCTCCGGAATCGAGATACGCCTCTGCCGTGAACCGGGTCTCTTCTGTAGTGACTTGAATAGTCCAGGTAACGGAGTCTGAGAGAGTCCCAGCACCTAGGGTGGCCTCTCCTACCAAGCCTAGGCTTTGGAGTTTCCCGGCTTCTCGGGACAAGAGCGTAGCAGGTGTGTGCCATCACCGCAGTAGAAGCAGAGACCCTTTGCTAGTCGTTCTGCTCGGCGTTGCTCCGACTGCCTCAGGAGGTCAATCTGCATGGGCTCGTAGGTAGACGCGCCAGGTGACGCCAACTGGGGAGCGATGGACTTCTGTGGTGGGGAGGAGTGCCGTATCGGACGCCTCTCGCGGGACACCTCTTTGGATCGTTCCTGAAAGCGAAGATCCACTCGAGTCGCTAGAGCAATCAGGGCATCCAGGGTGGACGGCACGTCATGACCAGCCAGCTCATCTTTGATACGACCCGAGAGTCCCTCCCAGAAGGCGGCGGTTAGGGCCTCATTGTTCCACCCGAGTTCCGAGGCCAAGGTGCGAAAACGGATGGCATATTGGCCCACCGTCAGAGTCCCCTGAGGAAGCCGGAGGAGGGATGAGGCAGACGCGGAGGCGCGTCCGGGCTCGTCAAAGGTGCTACGAAATGCCTGCAGGAATTCCTGGATGTTGGTGGTAACCGGATCCTCCTTCTCCCACAAGGGGTTCATCCAGGCCAGTGCCTCTCCCTCTAGATGGGACATCATGAATGCGACCTTGGCTTGGTCAGAGGCAAAAAGGTGCGGCAGCAGCTTGAAATGGAGGGAGCATTGATTGATGAATCCCCTGCAGGTCTTGGGATCTCCGGCGTACCGGGGTGGTGAGGCCAAACGAAGCTTGGAAGCATCCGAGGAGGCTGCCACGGGAGCTGCGGCCGTGGATTGTACAGTGGAAACCTGAGATGCCAAGGATGTGGCCGTTGCTTGTAGCGTGTTCAGGCGGGTATCCACAGAAGACATGAAGGTCAGCATACGGGTCTGGGTCTCGCGCTGGCGTACGAGTTCCTGCTGCAAGGCCGCTAGTGCTTCGGCGGGATCCATGGCCTGTTCTAGCTGTTATGGTCGGGTGGTGGAAACTCTGGACCGTACACCGGTTTCCCTTGAGGAGGCAGCCAGGCCGGTCACCCCGCCAGAGGGTCTGGATGCACGGCAGCCAAAGCACTGTTGGTAATCCGACAGTCCGTAGGAGAGCCAGAAAGGTGGATGTCGTGGAACAAACGGAGTTCTGGACGGTAGTCCGGGTGACGAGGCTAAGGGTCCGAGGCCGGGTAGTAGGGTTAGTTGGGATCCAGAACCTGCTGAGCGATGGGACGGGTCACCAAACGGAGCCAGGGACTGGAGACTGGCGGAGCTGCAGAGGTGGTGGAACATCCGCCGAAGTCACCGTCAGGGTCCAGGGATGGACTTGGTTTGGAGCGGCTGGCGTGGCAGGGCAGGCTTTGCGAGACAGACAGGATTAATATAGGGCAAAGCACAGGGCAAAGCAATACGTGGACCTGAACACTAGCTTGCTAAACACGTAGAACAGGCCCCGCCCACCAGGAAGGTGAATCTTAATATACCCTGAACCTGTCTGAGCAATTTCCTGTTTCTAGGTGCTGGCCCTTTAAGAAAGGGTCAATGACCGCGCGCGCGCCCTAATGCGCATGCGCGAGGCCCGAGTACCAGAAGCCAGTCCAGGGAGCGGTGCAGAGGAAGCAGGGGTGCCCGGCTGGGTGTCCCACGTCGCAGAGGAGCGCCGGGAGCGGGGAGCTGGACGCATGGAGGCCGCAGGCGGGGAAGAGGAGGCCGGGACCGGAGTAGTGAGCAGGGGACGCCGCCGGGGAGCGGGCCACGGGGACCGGAGAGCGGGGCCAGGGGACCGGGAAGCGTGACAGTATCTGAGGAAATGTGCAGCTAACGAGGTCAAAGTTCGTCCTTTTTTCTGGTCAGATCTGGCCAAATTGATAGTGGACATATGTTTTTGTGCCCTTTTTCGCAGTTCTTGAGAGGTCTGTCCCACATAGACCTTCTGGCAAGGACAGGCAATAGCATAGATCACATTGGAGGTCTTACAGTTCATGTATCCATTTAGTCTATGTGAGACAGCATCAAGGGGATTCAGAAAGACATCCCTGACCGGTTGCATGAAGGGGCATACATTACACTCACCACATGGGTAAGATCCTCGTAGTATGATTCCTCTGTTCAATCTCGTCGTCGGTCTCCTAAAATGGCTCCTCGTTAGCATATCTCTAAGTCTGGGCGCTCTTCTGGCTGTAAGGAGGGGAACATCACTAACAAGGGATGCGGTTTGGCAATCAAATCTAATAATCTTCCAATGCTCCCGCAAGATCCCTCTTACTTGCTCCCAATGACTGCTGTAATCGGTTACCAGCCGTAATGGTTGATCCCTCACTGGTCCTTTGCGGGTAAGCAGATCCTGCTGAGACTCCTGTTTGGCCCTTTGGAAAGCTGAGGAGATAACTCCCCTGGGATACCCTCTATGTTTCAGTCGTTTTGTCAAATCACAGGCTTGGTTCCGAAAGTCCTCATCCGTGGAACAGTTACGGAGTACCCGTAAAAATTGCCCCACTGGTATTCCCTTTCTTGTGTGGAAGGGATGAAAGCTGTCGAAGTGTAAAACCCCTTTCTTTGCTGTTGGTTTACAGTATAAATTCGTGGTGATGTGTCCATCTTCTAGTTTTACAGTCAAATCCAAGAAGGTTGCTGTGGAGGATGACAAATCGGAGGTCAAAAAGATGTTATGGTTATTGATGTTGAGGCAGTTGAGGAAATCATGCCAACTCTCCTCCACAAAATCTATAACATCAAAATAGCATGAAAAATCACATAATAGACACAATATGTTATGCATGGATTAAATAATCAAAAAATTGACCGAGGCCTGTGCCAAACAATCCCACATATGGCTCACAATCAGGTACCCAAATATAAGGCTGTCATGCTCCCAATCTGTAAAGGGAGCTGAAGGCACAAGATGATACCCACAGGGAGGGAGAGACGTGGGGGGACCCCACGCGTATCGCTGCGGACAGCTTCGTCAGGGGAGGGTGTGTCCAAGACTGCATCAGAACGAATATTTATAAAGGATCACAGTATAATTAATTATCTAATAATAAATTACAGAAAATATGGGAACAGGGCCTATTGAAGTGCTCACATGTTATTATCAACATGTTACTGGAGCACGACAGGGAATTATTTTCTAATGTGAAGAAAGAGATTAGGGAAATGGAAGCCAATTTTAACAAATTTGATACTGCACAGCAGATCCAATCTTTTCGGATTTCCATGAAGGATACTTTAGATAAATATGAGTCAGATCTGATTGCACGTAAACGCAGTAAGTTGGCCAGAGACAGGGCAGATTTCGAGACCAACAAGGCATATAGATGGAAACATGGTGGCAACTCTAAATGGAAATCTTCCATCCAGGGTACCCAATGCAGATCCCGGCCTGGCAATACTGTGAATAACACCAACACGAGCGAGGATTTTTTATCCTCTGCCAGCAGCAACCCGGACACAGGACCAGATGAGGCAGGAGGGGTTGGAGATCCAACAAGGCGGGTCACCAGGCCAAAAACCCGTGTGAACTACCAGCACTACAAACGTCACAAACACATATAATGGAGGATCCGGGCCAGGTGGATATGACGATTCTGGCACAAACTAGCCAACAAGATCCGTTGGATCCAGGTGAGCCTGATAAGAATGATCATTTCCAAATTGTTAACCTTACTGATCATGTCTTGACACCAGGGGAAGTCTCTGTGTTGCAAAAAGGGCTTACATTCGTACCCACGCATATGTTGGATAAATTCACGTTGATCAAGGACTTATATCTGTTTTGTAGGAATCTGGTTCTTAGGGCGATCCACAAGAAACCAGACATGTTGGACCATCTGCCAGGTACAGACAGACAGGTCTTCCAGGACCTCCTTGACTTTCTCCAAGAAAGTGAGGGCACCACAGGGAGGAGGATCTTTCCAAACAGATGTAAGTCCTTGGTTACACCACTACTGTCCCTGGCACCCGCGGTCAAAACTTTTTTTGACCTAGTTAAGACGGACATCATGAATTTACCAAACAGGGTCATTATGGAAAATAATTTTAGCCCTGCCAAAAAAACAGCCCTGCACCAGTTAAAAGAGAACAGCACCTTCATCATCAAGGAGGCTGATAAGGGTGGCAGCGTTGTTCTATGGCCTACCTTATTATACCTGGAGGAGGCCTATAGACAACTTAACAATGCTAGATGTTATATCAGAATGCCATCCGATCCAACTGCAGTGTTCCATAAAAAATTGAAAGCCCTGCTAGATGGTGCATGTGGCCACGGTATCACTAACAACAAGGAACGCAAATATATGTGGGTGGAGCATCCTACGATACCCACTTTCTATATGCTTCCAAAAGTACACAAAGATGACACCAAACCACCTGGCCGCCCCATTGTGTCTAGTGTCGGAAGTTTGTGGGCACATATGTTGATTTTTTTCTCCAACCCATGGTATTACAGCTTCCATCTTACATACAAGATTCCTCGGATTTTATCCGTTTTTGCATCAGCATCATGGTACCCTCCCAGACATGGATGGTTACATGTGATGTTGAATCGTTATATTCAAACATCAAACATGAGGACGGTATTGAGGTGCTAACATACTTCTTGGGAAAACAGTCGAATTCGGATAGGATGCACGACTCCCTCTTGATTGACCTATGCAGATTTGTGTTGGAGCACAATTATTTTCTTTTTGACAACGTCTTTTTTAGACAGGTCTCAGGAGTCGTGATGGGGGCACGATGCGCACCAGCCTATGCAAACCTGTTCTTGGGGTGGGAGGAGACCCAGGTGTATCCCTCCCACCGCTACAAGGAGCATGTTTTGCATTGGCGGAGGATTTATTGATGATGTATTCTTTTTGTGGACTGGCACGGAGGAGAGTTGGCATGATTTCCTCAACTGCCTCAACATCAATAACCATAACATCTTTTTGACCTCCGATTTGTCATCCTCCACAGCAACCTTCTTGGATTTGACTGTAAAACTAGAAGATGGACACATCACCACGAATTTATACCATAAACCAACAGCAACGAACGGGCTTTTACGCTTAGACAGCTTTCATCCCTTCCACACAAGAAAGGGAATACCAGTGGGGCAATTTTTACGAGTACTCCGTAATTGTTCCACGGAGGAGGACTTTCGGAACGAAGCCTGTGATTTGACAAAACGGCTGAAACATAGAGGGTATCCCAGGGCAGTTATCTCCTCAGCTTTCCAAACGGCCAAACAGGAGTCGCAGCAGGATCTGCTTACCCGCAAAGGAAATGGTATTATACCACTTTGATCCTTGAAGGTGACACATCTAAGGAGGCTATTATGCTTTTTGTCAAAATCTCCTGATGAACTCCATCCACAATCAGGGTGGAGAGAAACGCGTCGAGATAAGACCCCTTTTTTGATATGAAAATGTTATGTTTCCAGAGCACTCCCTAAAATGACAGATAAGTGACTTAGAATCTATTGTTCCATATCTTAAAACCCAAACCCCAATAAATTGAGAGGGAGTTGAGGGCCTATAAGGGCAAGGCGCCGAGGAATGGGGGCATCAAAAAATTAAGGGTGTACTCCATTGCCAGGTGGGGATAAGTGGATTAGGGACATTTATTATCAATAAAATCCCCTTCACATGAGATATGGATTAATGTCACTATTTATTATTTATTTGTCTGTATTTAGGCTAAGATACTAATGTGCACTGAGTCTATGAGTGGTAGGCGTTCATATGTTTTTCTGTGAGCCCCTAGTGGTAAGATATAATCTTCTTACTTGAGACCCCAGTGACTTGACACTAAAAAGAGTGAGGACCAGAAAAAGGAGAGCCGCCGAGGAATGGGGGCATCGTTTAAATTAGGATGCGCTCCATTGGCAGGCAGTAATATAATTAATTAGGGGAAGAGGAGAGTGAATACCACCCCCCTTCCTCCTCTTTTTTGACTATTTATCCGTGTTTTGCGCATATTGGTCTCAAAATTCTTTGAATTGGGTTCATAGCAACCTCCACAATATTCAAGAAATTTTAGTCCACATATGTTTTTTTGTTTTTGTTTGTTTTTTAATGCATATTAATAAAGTATAACATTTTTTTAAAAAAAAGTAGGTATTTTTCTGCCACAACTTTTGTAATCTATTACCTATAATTTATACATTTTTTCTGAAGAATTTACCCGCAAAGGACCAGTGAGGGATCAACCATTACGGCTGGTAACCGATTACAACAGTCATTGGGAGCAGGTAAGAGGGATCTTGCGGGAGCATTGGAAGATTATCAGATTTGATTGCCAAACCGCATCCCTTGTTAGTGATGTTCCCCTCCTTACAGCCAGAAGAGTGCCCAGACTTAGAGATATGCTAACGAGGAGCCATTTTAGGAGACCGACGACAAGATTGAACAGAGGAATCATACTACGAGGATCTTACCCATGTGGTGAGTGTAATGTATGCCCCTTCATGAGACCAATCAGGGATGTCTTTCTGAATCCCCTTGATGCTGTCTCACAGAGACTAAATGGATACATGAACTGTAAGACCTCCAATGTGATCTATGCTATTGTCTGTCCTTGCCAGAAGGTCTATGTGGGACAGACCTCTCAAGAACTGTGAAAAAGGGCACAAAAACATATGTCCACTATCAATTTGGCCAGATCTGACCAGAAAAAAGGATGAACTTTGACCTCGTTAGCTGCACATTTCCTCAGATACCATTAGGGCTCCTGTCATGGTCTACATTTCGTAGGCCTCCAGAGGATAACTACGAATGGAAGAGGTTGGTCCCTTCTCAAGCCTTTGTTACAAATTGAGGCAAGATGGATTTTCAACTTGAAATCACTTACACCATCGGGGCTTAATGAAGAGCTACTGTATACTGGCTTTTTGGGCTAATATACAGGAACCACACTTTAACCCTCATCTTACCTTATTATTATCTTTATCTTTACAGTTGCAACATCAGGACCACTCCTCCTCCTCCCACTCTCTCTAAACAGGAATCCAATGGGGATACGGCTTCCACTCATGTCTTGGTCTTCTCCGGCTAAATCAAGCAGACAGGGACATATGGTCTAAAATTATGGTTTATATGGATGGCTTTGATTCACCGGATATTCATCTTTTCACCTTTTGGATGTGAAGGATTCTGGGATTAAAAACCTGGTCTTGGAGAAATTGGTTTACCAACGGCAACTGCATCCTGTTCAACTATATCGGTGAACTTTCTTATTAATTTCCGCCCATATGGACATTTATGGGACGGATACCCACTTCTTGTTGGGGGGAACAAAATTACGCGAGTTTTAGGACATTTTTGACTCTGGCCTAGAGCATATCCCAAATCTATACAAGGTTAAACGCGACTATCATATTGTCCATACTACATTGGGATATTCTGGATATCTTGTTGATTTCAAGGATACTTATACAGGTATACGTTAGGATGGCTCCTCAATCCCCACCCCCTTTTTTATGGTATAAGATATAGTATAGAGCTCTGCATGTTTCCAATTGTTTAGCGTTTAGATTGTATTTTGAATACAAGAACAAATTACACTCATGGTTTTTTTTATATAAACAGTGCAACAACATCTAATCCTGGACCTCAATTGAGGACTGCACCCCTTGTATTGCTCAAATGTTTTGGCAAATCCGTCTATTTTTGCGGGTACTAACAATTTTTACATCTCAATAGGGGTCCTCGGCCTCTTCTTTTGGATAATTGAATGCACTCAGTGGTGGGGAAACGAATTTAGTGATGAACCAATGACCACTCAGTGGTCGGCTTTTAGTTTTGCATTTTCCCATTTTTTGTGTCCAACTATATGATAAATCCGCCTCGCCGGTGGTATTAACAGCAGTTTCACTCCAATAGGGGCCTTAGGCTTCTGTCTTCGACAATTTTATGCACATATTGGGACTATTATATCCCTTCAGTGGTTCTTGTGTGATATATGTCGTTATGATATTCCATTACAGGATAAATCCAACTTGGTGGTACTAACAGTTGTGAGGGCTTAACAGGGATTATACTATTCAAGCTCCCATGGTTTGGGATCTATATGCACCTGAAGGGGCATCTCTACATATGGATTATTATATGTGGAAATGGTTTCCTTCTGGAATAAAACTAAATATAATTGTGTCCCATCTTTTTGGACACCGCTCCTTGGTAATTTCATCATCTACCTAGTGTGCATGATATGTATTGAAAGACGTGTATTCTTCTTCTTACAATTCAATCCAACTAATAATAGCTTTCCTGATATACATTCATGCAGATCTTATTGAGCCATTTTCTATGCCTTTGGTCCATTGCATGATGAACTCTCTGATGCCGCCCGCTGGCCAGATATGAATGGGAGATCCCCTTTTGACCGGCGCATGCGCTATAATAACAAACACAGCTTGAGCGCTAAATGCCCTGTTATGCGCAGTGGCCCTAGCGTGTACTGTGTCCATGGCAACGTAAGGGGGCACATAACTCCGGTTACAGCGGAGCTGGTATGTGACTACTTGGTAGTCATTCACTTTCGTATTGGGTATTACATAAGACAAGTGAACAGCACGGGTCACTACGTGGCCGTGCGTATGGTAATATGGATAGATCAAAAAGCACAGGCTTTGCTACAATATTCATTTTGGTGCCTGGGCCCGCCTCCAGCCTAACTTCCGGTTTTGGTATCCACACTCGGCTTCCACGCTCTGACACACACCACCAACGGTATGTCTAATTATGCAATTATTAAATAATTAATTATACTGTGATCCTTTATAAATATTCGTTCTGATGCAGTCTTGGACACAGCCTCCCCTGACAAAGCTGTCCGCAGCGATACGCGTGGGGTCCCCCCACGTCTCTCCCTCCCTGTGGGTATCATCTTGTGCCTTCAGCTCCCTTTACAGATTGGGAGCATGACAGCCTTATATTTGGGTACCTGATTGTGAGCCATATGTGGGATTGTTTGGCACAGGCCTCGGTCAATTTTTTGATTATTTAATCCATGCATAACATACTGTGTCTATTATGTGATTTTTCATGCTATTTTGATGTTATATATTGCCCGCCCTTACTCTGTATCTTACCATTGTTGGCTTTACACAGGTCCATTCCCAGCTGTTCATTCTCACCACTGATACAGCTTACAGGTTTTGCTCCTGGTTTCATAGATTTTACCAATACGGGATATATCCTGACAATCTGTTTGATTGACACTTCACATATATCTATAGGGATTATTTCAGTGGTTATTTATTATACTGTGACAAGATCTGTTTATATACTATTGCACTTTGTTGTATGTTGCACAGGGCGATACCCCTTATTACCATCATGAGAGATGTGGGGATTTTTCGATACTGTATGTTTTAAGTGATTTTAATCATGTTTGTGTGTGACCTTGATTTTCCAATAAAACTTATTACTAATTACTTGAGGATCACGGTGATATAGTTTAATTATCCGGTTTGCGCGTCCATATGCATGAGCTTTCTTCTCCCCGTTTTTTTCCTGTCTCTTCATGCAGGATGCAGCATCCCATTGGTTGAATATTTATAGATTTAGCTGTGCACCCAGAGTCTTTTGTTTAAAGGTTACCTACACCCGGCATTGTGGAGAACTGGGCTGGTATGCCCTGGAGGTGACCAAGCATGTCATGTTTGAAGAAGGGTTTGTGCCGGTGTCTGTGGTGCATAGCCGTAAAGAAGCATGGTTACAGGACCCGGTGGTTTAAAATGTATAATGTCCTTACAGTACGTTAGGTATCTGTGTTTTCGTTTGTTTTTTTCCAAAGTTTGTTATTTTTCATATAGAAAATGTAGAAGATAAGCACTTAATCAACATGGTTTGAATGAAAAGAGAAAAGTTACCTGATTAACGAGATTTGTTGTAATGTGTACAACCGGTACATCGACTTCGTTACATATATAGCAGTAAAAATGGACCCTGGTCACGGGACTGGTTGTGAGTAACATGAACTTGCCAAATTTAGTGTTGTCCAGTACTCGCGGTTGGACAATTTTCAGCCCCTCAATACCCTTTATTGGCAACATTCTGACCTTAGTTAGTTACAGTCAGATGCTCCTGGACCTCCACGCATTTCATAATTACAATTAATCATTAGGGGAACAGTGGCCAAGAGAGCAGAAGCTTAGTATTCATTTTTTAACGGGCCCCCATCAAATGGTGTCCGGCGCAGGGGCGGACTGGCCCACCAGGAGGTCGGGAGAACCCCCGGTGGCCCCTGCTATTGATGGCCCCACCCCCTAGGCCCCGCCCCCCTACCCCTTCTGGGCCCCTATGGATGTGTGTGAGAGCCCCCCCCCCAGCCGGTAATTTCACTAATCATATCGGCACATTGCCGATATGATTAGAGACAATCCCATTCCCTCTGGAGCGGCAAGCAGGGAGAGCGATCTCCAGCTCTGCCTGCTGTCACTGTCAGTGCCGCGCGGCTCTGACTCATCTGCGCAGCGACACTGCAGGAGGAAGCAGTCTCAGAGTGATGACTGCTTCCTTCCTGTGCAGGTGCTGGCAGCATTGCGCTGCACGCTGCAGAGGACGGGCCGGCGTCACCCCACTGGCTGCAGCAGCACGTGAGTATAGAAGGCGGGGGCCCCGGGGGAGGGTGCGGGGGCCCGGGGAGCGAGCAGGGGCCCTGGGGTTGGAGTGCAGGGGCCCAGGAAGGGTGTACGGGGGCCCCGGAGTGGGGTGCGGGGTCCCGGGAAGTGAGCAGGGGCCCCTCATACTCACCTGTCTGCAGCCTCCCGGTGCCATGTCCGCTCCCGGTACCGAGGCCACGGCTGTGTGCAGATGGCCGAAACACCTCCGATAGCTGCAGGACCTGGTGCTGATCACCTGATGCGGTCACCTGATGGAATCAGCTGACAGTGATAGTGACAGCGGTGACGCCGGCTTTTTACTACCCGGCCGGCTAAACTATCAGCTGATGCCGTCAGGAGACTTTATCAGCTGATTACCGTCGGGTCCTGCATTGATCGGTCTGACAGGAGTTTGCACAGAAGTGTGTGGGTTTTTTTTCTTTTTTTTTTGCACTGATGCATCAGCTGATTGTATAAATGGCTTTTATACAATCAGCTGCTTTGTCATGAAATTCACATCCTTGATCCTGACACATCATCTGATCGCTCTGCCTTCCAGCAAACGATCGGATGATATTGGATCTGGATTGGACGGCGCGGGACCCTGACCCAGGATTACTGCGGAGGAGGGTTCTTTATGTCAATAAAGATGGAGTCACTAATTGTGTTGTGTTTTATTTCAAATAAAAATATTTTTCTGTGTTGTGTTTTTTTTTATCTTTACTAGAAATTCATGGTGGCCATGTCTAATATTGGCGTGACACCATGAATTTCGGGCTTAGGGCCAGCTGATAATATACAGCTAGCTCTAACCCCATTATTACCCAGCGAGCTACCCGACATCAGGGCAGCTGGAAGAGTTGGATACAGCGCCAGAAGATGGCGCTTCTATGAAAGCGCCATTTTCTGGGGTGGCTGCGGACTGCAATTCGCAGAGAGGGTGCCCAGAAAGCTTGGGCACCCTGCACTGCGGATTCCAATCCCCAGCTGCCTAGTTGTACCTGGCTGGACTCAAAAATATGGCGAAGCCCACGTCATTTTTTTTTTAATTATTTAATGAAATTCATGAAATAAAAAAAAAAGGGCTTCCCTATATTTTTGGTTCACAGTCGGGTACAAATAGGCAGCTGGGGGTTGGGGGCAGCCCATAGCTGCCTGCTGTATCTGGCTAGCATACAAAAATATGGCGAAGCCCACGTCATTTTTTTGGAGGGCAAAAAACTCCTGCATACAGTCCTGGATGGAGCATGCTGAACCTTGTAGTTCTGCAACTGTCTGCTCTCCTGCATACACTAGTGGAAAATGAAGAACATATTGAAGAAGGAAATGACATCAGATCTTTTTTTTCAACAATCTTTAATGGCATTGTTCACTGATAAAAAACGCATAAAAAAGCAGTGAGCAAAAGCGCAGCCAAAAACGTAAAAATGCATCGCGTTTTTACCGCGGGTGCATTTTTGTGCATTTTTCTGCTGCCAAAAACGCACAAAAAACACCTAGTGCGCACATACCCTTAGTGTGCAGAGAGCTGCGGAGGAGGACGGAAGACAGAGGAGAGGCCACCGGTGCTTAGAGCAGATAAGCGCTCAGTGACCCGAAGATGCAGGGAGAGGGGCCATATAAGATGGCAGCTATATGTGGCTATATGGGGAGAGGGGCCACATTAAGATGGAAGCTATATGTGGCTATATGGGGAGAGGCCACATAAGATGGGAGCTATATGTGGCTATATGTGGAGAGGGGCCACATTAAGATGGCAGCTATATGTGGCTATATGGTGAGAGGGGCCACATTAAGATGGCAGCTATATGTGGCTATATGGGGAGAGGGGCCACATTAAGATGGCAGCTATATGTGACTATGGGGAGAGGCCATATAAGATGGGAGCTATATGTGGCTATATGGGGAGAGGGGCCACAATAAGATGGCAGCTATATGTGGCTATATGGGGAGAGGCCACATAAGATGGGAGCTATATGTGGCTATGCTATATGGGGAGAGGGGCCACATTAAGATGGCAGCTATATGTGGCTATATGGGGAGAGGGGCCACATAAGATGGCAGCTATATGTGGCTATATGGGGAGAGGAGCCGCATTAAGATGGCAGCTATATTTGGCTATATGGGGAGAGGAGCCGCATTAAGATGGCAGCTATATGGGGAGAGGGTCCACATAAGATGGGAGCTATATGGGAAAAGGAGCACATGGGATGTGATCTGCTGGGGAAAGAGGCCATAATGGGATGGGACCTGCTGGGGAAAGAGGCCATAATGGGATGGGATCTGCAGGGGAAAGAGGCCATAATGGGATGGGATCTGCAGGGTAAAGAGGCCATAATGGGAAGGGATCTGCAAGGGAAAGAGGCCATAATTGGATGAGATCTGCAGGGGAAAAGAGGCCATAATGGGATGGGATCTGTAGGGGAAAAGAGGTCATAATGGGATGAGATCTGCAGGGGAAAGAGGCCATAATGGGATGGGATCTGTAGGGGGAAAGAGGCCATAATGGGATGAGATCTGTATGGGAAAGGTCGTCCATTCCAATTTTAGCAGGGCTCCTTTAGTAATAATTTTTAAAAACTGTAGAAAAATCATTTAATACAATAAGACTGACAGTGACTGGAACAACTGATGCTGGAGAGGAGAGGAAGGGGAAGGAGATTTTACTTTAAATTACTTGTATTTTTTGGTTGAGGAAATTGCGTGAAAATGGGTGTGGCTAACAGAATGGGTGTGGTTACAGAATGGGTGTGGTTTTCAAATGGGCGGGGTTTACAGATAACCTGTTAAAAATTTGAATCCCACCCCTGCTATATATAGTGCGGTAACTGCATGGTGCTGGTGGGCCCCAAGATTGATTTTTCCTGGTGGGCCCCAGGTACTCCAGTCCGCCGCTGCTGTCCGGGCATATCAAAGCGCTAATGCAGCCAATTGTATATGTATGTGTGTGTTTTAAAATTTTAGCTACATGATTAAAGGTTATATTTTAATTTTTTTCTCACACATTTAGTTTATTCTTGTGCCCGGCTATTTTCCTCAACTACTTCTGTGGGCATTATACACAACTTGCTTACATCAAGAAACTACAGTGATGGAAAATGCATACAATCAGTGAGAAGTGGTGATATCAGTCAGGTCACCGGAGTTCACAGCCAGGTTCCCACAGTACCAGGTGTGACCAGCAGTGACCCAGACTCCGGGACATGGTGGCACAGCAGTCCAGCAATCAAGGTCACCGGAGTTCAAACTCAGGGGCTCTGCTGCTGCCCTGAGTGAACTCAGTTGAACCCAATGGTCAAATGGTATATTCAATTTTTTCATTATATTATCTATAATGCCACCATCATAATTATAAAGAAGACCCTTGTGATAATTATAAACTGTGACCCAGACAACCCAATGACCAATGTGGCAATTCAACGTAGCATAATCATTTCTGTCCAGGAAAATAGTATTATGGTAAAAACTGTTATTCATGTAATACAGACAGACGTTTGAAAGAAATTCACATAATTTTGGAAAATCCCTATATTTGTAGCTAAAACTGTAAATTGTCATCTCTATTCATGTCTCTTATTTACAATACGCATCTTTTCTTTTTCATATGTAATGGTATATTTTTAAGGTCAGTTAACATTACTAGTGGTCAGTTGATATTACTAGTGGTCAGTTGATATGTTCCAGTACAATTTAAATAATTAATAAGTAGCCTAGATCAGCATGACACACGTGGCATGCGTGAAAAGACGACTGTCAATTTGGATGAGAACATGGATAATTCTTAGAAAGTAGAAATAGAATTATTGATATATTTAGAAATAAATAGAAATTAGAAATTAGTTTATATATTACATGCCATTTTAATCTATTGTGATAGAGAATTTTGTAGTTATCCTGTTTTTATGTAAAAAATTGCTTTACCATTCTTTTTTGCTAATTTATATAGTCATGCTGTGTTTAGAACAGCTACACATAGTAAAAAGGTTACTGTTAAAGGTAATTTCACCTGAAGAATTGCTTAATTTATTTCAATTATTTTAATGAATCAAAATATTTAAAGTTTATGTTTAATATTCAAATCATATATAGTGATGGGTGAGAACTATCATGCTCGGCTGCTCGGTTCTCGTAACGAGCAGTTGGATGCTCAGATAGGCTTGGATAGGCGCGACTCGTGTTCCCAACTATAATGGAAGTCAATAGCAGTCAATTTTTATCATATTGATTCTTCCACGATAATTGGAGTTTCTTTTTCTTCTAGATGTTTAATTGAACTCTACATAGGGCATTATAATGATGGGATTGATTGGGGATTATTGTGATGCTGAGAAATAGGAGTTTGCAAGCAAGACGGAAGTGGAATTTTGAGAATTTCAAATGTGTAGGAGTTTATTTTGCAGTGTAGAAATGATATTTGGTAGGTTAATGGTAGGAGAAGTTAAATAAAGAAGTAGATCATTGGCAAATAGGGCTAGCTTGTATTCTACCCACTTAATTTGTATGTCTTTAGCTGAGGTGTTATTATGAAGAAACATGGCCAAATGTTCATTATTAGTATATATAATAGCAGTGAAAAAGGACATCTCTAGCAAGTGCCATTACAGATCTGAAAGGTATGTCAATGGGATTCAATAACAAACTTTGGAAGACTGTGATGAATATAAAGCTGATATTCTAAGTAATATAACCTCTTGTGTATCGAGGCTCCAAGGATTGGAACATAAACTCTCCAACATATAAAAGAAGGGAACGCAGGCAGAGAATGAGAAACAGGGCTAGGAGAGTGCAAACACAATCGTACAGGAATGATGAAATACAAGAAAAGAATAACAGAATCCGTGGAAACCCTCTCAAACTTAAATGAAACAAAATAGGAGATAACTGGGAAAAAATTCACACAAACTGCAGGAAATAGCAATAGCAATGTCTCAGTAAGAAAACCTTAACTGAGGAGCTGGGACTGCAGACAACCATGCATCCAGAAATATAGCCAGCACTGAGAGTTTTGAGTAGTAAGTATAAATTGCCTCTCCCAAAATGTGATTGGGGAAACCAAATAAGAAAGTGCACACACATGCATTGAAGTGAAACAGGAAGATAGAGCATTAGAAAGACAAGTGATCCTTCAGCATTTGGACAAAAAAAGGCTGTGGTCCAACCAAGAAACTGTAAAACAACCAGATATCACCGATTCAAACCCCAGTGTGGAGCCATAACAACTAAGTGCATACCTATAGAAATGTTGGGTTCAGGGTATGGACAAGTAATTTGATGGAGTCCCTAATATGCCCCAGTAAGACTCTAAAACAGAAATGCTGCCTATTCATAGAGGTTGGCACCCTGAAAAAAAGCACGCAAGAGAATGACACCCCTGATCACCATTGTCTGGCCCTAGAGGACCCTAGGTTGACCCTAGATAAGCAAATGGAACCTAAACAAACATGTCTACTAGTTAAAAATCATAGACAATTGAGAGGATATTATAAACAAAAGGTAATGCACTTCCCTAATAGTTGGCCATAATGGTTGCCCCAAAGTGTTTCCCTTCCACAATAAGGTTCATTAGGAGGTGTGGAAACATGAACTTTCACTACTTCATGGTATAAGTGATGCCTGCAGCCATCTTCTATAAAGCCTGTTGAAATAGGCACCATTGTACTCAATTAGAAAATTAGTTGATAGGGGTAAATAGAGGTAACTTGGAGTTAGAGCTTTGTATGTCCTCCATGTAGCAACTGCGCATTACCAAAAATATCTGCTGCTTGAGCTAAATCAGATGATGTAATCCAAAATGCATAGCACCACTGGAAGGAATACTGTGTCATGAGTCACGTGGTAGGGACTAGCGGCATCATGGGTCATGTGATCATAAGTTACATGACTGCTATAGGCAGTTGACAAGCAAACATTGCCTCATCAAACATGCATAGAAGAGTGCGTGCCTCAGAGGTAATGTGAGTACAAACGAACTGTGCCCCTGAGCAGGCAATTGCTATGATGATATGATCAGTCACATGCCGCAGTGAAAGAGGGACACACTGAGTAAACGCCAATGAGATGATGTTAAAAGTCATAAAAATTAGATTATGTTGATGCCCACACAGTGAGCATATAAAATAAGTTAACCTCTTAATGACCGCTGATACGCCTTTTAACGGCGGCAAAAAAGGGTAATTATTCCTCAGGGCCACTTTTTCACGGCGCTCAGGAAAAAGTGTATAGCACCCCACAGGGTCGGAATATCTCCAGGATTTCAGCTACCGGGGGTAGCTGAGACCCTGGAGATCTTGATCAGGGTCGGTTTTTCCAGTCCCCGTTTACGTGATCTCCGTTACAAACTGTGTAACAGCGATGACATGAAAGTTAATGCACCGCCGGTAAAAAAACGATTCATCTCCCATCTAGCATGATCAAACATGTCAGATGAGAGATTAATGTCCTCCCTCGGTCCCCGGTGTGGCCAAAGTCTCCACCCCCTCGGTCCCCATCCTCGTGCCCCTTCCGAAGATCTAAATTGGCCACCGCCGCACGAGTCGTGTCCCGCCGCATTTGTCCTTCCTCTTTGATTTCTGTGCCATCTGACATGTAGATGGCACAGAAAGATCCTCCCAGGTCACTCCCTGTCAGGCCGTCACCCCCCCCACCGTTACCTTCTGCAGCATCGGTGGCTATCAGCCATCTCTCTGCACGCAGGGACACAGCTTACAGCAGGAGCACAATGGCTTGCTGTGGCCCGGGGTGTGTGAGTGCAGTATCACTGCATTCACACTCCTCACATGGAGGGTCTGCACTTCCAGAAAATGGTGGATGCGTTCCCTGAGAGTATCCCCATATCCTGGAACACAAAGTCGCCATAGATCTCCAAAATGAATTACAGCGGACCGGATAATTTTTTTTTCTTTTCAATAAATTGGTGAAAGAGGAAATGTGTTGGGGAGTATTTTTTCAAATATTTTTTTTTTGTTGTCTATTTTTTTTTATTGTTGACTGGGTTAGTGATGTCAGGTATCTGATAGATGCCGTGGCATCATTAACCCCAGGGCTTGATGCCAGGTGACATTACACATCTGGTTTCAACCCCATATATTACCCTGTTTCCCACCACACCAGGGCAGAAGGATGAGCTGGGAAAAAGCACCAGGATTGGCACGTCTAATGGATGCGCCACTTCTGGGGTGGCTGCGGCCTGCTATTTTTAGGCTGAGAAGGGCCAATAACTATGGACCTTCCCACTCTGATAATACTAGACCACAGCTGTCTAGTTTACCTTAGCTCGTAATCCAATTTGGGGGGACCCCATGTTTTATTTTATTATTTGGAGCCCTTCAAATTGGATTACCAGCTAAGATAAAGCTGCCACCTGTGGTTTGCAGGCTGCAACCATCTACTTTAGCCTAGCTGACTATAAAAAATGGGGGGGACCCAACTTTTTTTTTTTTTTTTTTTAAATTATTTATTTTTTGGCTAAATACAAGGTTAGGCACTTTTTAGTGCCAAATGAAAGTCACTAAAAGGTGCCAGCTTAGAATATGCAGGGGCGTGGGACATTATGTATGTGTTTGACATCTGTCTGTCTGTCTGTCTGTCTATCCATCCATCCATGCTAGATTTTTAGGATGCGTGCCTGCGATTAGGGTTTGAAGCGTTTTGGACGCTGTGTTTTTGCTGCATCCATAATGCTGTGTTGTACAGTAGAAGCACAGTGGATGGATTTTTAGAAATCTCCTGCTCACTCTGCTTTTTTTCTCAACAGCATAAACTGACATCTGGCACTGCAGAATGTCAATTTATGCTTTGGAGATGAGAGTTCTCTGTGGATAGAATAGAGCTAAAGTCAGCAGTGGCCCAAACCTGGATCATGGCCATGGCCATCACTCATCTCCGCAACTCAGTGTCACCTGATCGTGGGCAGATAGCCTACAATTGAGCAATTTGCTGCTAGAGCAACATTTTTGTGATGCCCCTGGGGGTTCAAAATGCTCACTATACCCTGAATATAATCCTTGCGGGGTCTAGTTTCCAAATTGGGGTCACTTGTGAGGGTTTCTGCTGTATAGGTACCTTAGTAGTCCTGCTAATGCAACATGGTGTCCACAAACTATTTCAGCTTTTCCAAAATTCAAATGGTGCTCTGTCCATTCTAAGCCCTCCTGTTTGTCCAAACAGAGGTTTTTGACCACATGTGAGGTATCCCTGCACTCATAAGAAATTTGGTAACAAACTGTGGGGTTCAATTTTTTGTTTCCTCTTGTAAAACTGAGAAATTTGGTGTTAAAGCAAGATTTTTGTGAAAAATATGAATTTTTTCAATTTGACGACCTAAGGTTATTAAAATCTGTGAAGTACCTGTGGGTTCAAAGTGCTCACTATACCACTGGATAAAATCCCTGAGGGGTCTAGTTTACAGAATGGGGTCACTTGTGGGGTAGCTCCACTGTTTAGGCACCTCAGGAGCTCTCCAAATGGGACATGGCGCCCGCTAATGATTCCAGACAATTTTGCAGTCAAAAGGCGCTCCTTCCCTTCTGAGCCCTGTCGTGAACCCAAACAGTTGATTTCCAGCACATATGAGGTAAGTGGCATACTCAGGAAAAATTGCACAATACATTTTTTTGTACATTTTTTCCTGATACCCTTGTAAAAAAAAAAAAAAAAGCTACTTGGTTGAAGTAATTTTGTGGTAAAAATGTATTTTTTTATTTTCACAGCTCAACGTTATAAAATTCTGTGAAGCCCCCGGGGGTTCAAAGTTTTCATCAAACATCTAAATAAACTCCTTGAGGGATCCAGTTTCTAAAATGCGGTCACTTGTGGAAGGTTACTGCTGTTTAGGTACCTTAAGGGCCCTACAAATTCAACATGGTGCCGCAATCTTTTTTAGCCAACTTTGCTTTCCAAACTTCAAATATTGCTCCTTCTATTCTGAGCCCTCCCATTTGTCCAAACAGAGGTTTCTGACCACATGTGGGGTATCAGCGTGCTCAGAAGAAATAGGGTAACAAATTTTGGGGTCCATTTTGTTGTGTTACTTCTTTAAAAAGTGAATAAATTGCCGCAAGAGCAACATTTTTAAGTAAAATATATATATATTTTTTCATTCCACATTGCTTTAGTTCTGGTGAGGCAAATGAAGGGTTAATAAACTTCTTGGATGTGGTTTTGAGGGCTGCAGTTTTTAGAATGTGGTCACTTTTTTGGTATTTTCTGTCACCTAGGCCTCTCAAAGTCCCTTCAAATGCGTCGTGGTCCCTAACAAAATGCTTTTGTGAATTTTGTTGAAAAAATGGGAAATTGCTGATGAACTTTGAACTCTTATAACTTAATAACCCCAAAAAGTGTTGCTTCATAAATTGCGCTTATGGAAAGTAGACATGTGAAAAATGTAATTTATTAACTATTTTGTGTGGCAGAACTCTCTGGTTTAAGGGCATAATAAATTAAAAGTTTGAAAATTGTAAAATTTTCAAAATTTTCATCAAATATATGATTTTTTCACAAATAAACTCAAAAAATATCATCCTAAATTTATAACTATCATGAAGTACAATATGTCACGAAAAACCAGGCTCAGAATCACCGGGATCCGTTGAAGCGTTCCAGAGTAACCTCATAAAGGGACACTGGTCAGAATTGTAAAAAATGGCCTGGGCATTAAGTACAAAACTGGCTTTGTCCTTAAGGGGTTAATAAATATAGGAGAAGTTAATAAAAAAAATAAAACGTTTTGGTTGATACCATATTTTTCAAATGTTGGATACTTGTAGTTAAACTTTTTTGTAAACTTTCGTAAGTGAACGGAGTACAAAGTGAGAGAGTCTATAATCTTGGCTAGCTGAAACTCTAGATTCCCATCAACAACGAACAGGTAAGGAGGTAACGGAGCTGGTTCAGAAGAAGTAACATAGTTTTTTGAGGAGTCATCGATGAAACACATTATGAATTTTTTAGAAGTAGGTGGCAATGCAAGGCAAAACCTTGCAGGATTGGTGACGGTGACTATCTTGTAGGGACAGATGAACACAGGTCCCAATTTCCAAAAAGGGACCTTCAATTTTATGTTCTTAGTAGACAACCCCACTATATCATCAACATGTAGGTCTGGACCAGACAAGCGCTTATGATCAGCCATACTTTTATATTTGGAACCCATCACCTTCAAATAATTTAGAATCCCCCGCCAGACAGAGGAAATTGATGAAGAAAACCACTCCTCCCCAGGGACACCTACGTATAGCTGAGCAATCTTGATCAGAAGAGATTAAAAAATTACAAAACCGTACGATCCTTGGCAGGATTGGGTCGGGATCAGAAAATCAACATTTGACCGAAAAATCGGCAATGTTCGGTTTGCAGAAGCCATCGTCTCCCGGCATCATCACAGCCATGTCAATTATTGGTATGGAGGTGCTTGGCCAGGTAAATCACAAAAAAAAGGAAGCAAATGTGTTAAAGCAGGACATATTTACAGTCTCCCCATGACTGTAGAGCTTCTTTTGGAGCCACTAATTATTCCTCATACATATTCACTGCTTTCCCTGCCCACCAGCAACTCTGATTGGCTGTAGTCAGACCGCGCCCCCATTTACTCTGAAAAAGTTATACTGGTGTAACAAATAAAAAAAATGCCATGTGGTTCTCCTATATGTTGATACCAGCAAAGATAAAGCCTACGGCTACAGACTGCAGCCCTCAGCTGTGTGCTTATCTTGGCTGTGTATCAAAATAAGAGGACTCACATGCGGCTTTTTTAAACAAAATAGTTGAATAAGTAATTTTAAAAACCAGCATATGGTCCCCCCTAATTTTGATACTCAGCCATGATAAAACCCACAGCTGGGGGTTGGTATTCTCAGGCTGCGGAAACTCATGTATATTGCCACCCACAGCCTAAAAATCGCACCCTACAGATGCCCAGGATTGTAGCATCCATTAGAAGTGACAATCCCAGAACTTTACCCAGCTCTTCCCAGTTGCCCTGGTGCAGTGGTAATTGGAGTAATAAGGGGTAAATGTCAGCTCACAGCTGCCTTTAAGTCCTGGATTAGTAATGGGAGGCATCTATGAGACTCCCAATTAATAATATGTAAGTAAAAAGAAATAAACACAAACACTCAAAAAATCCTTTATTTGAAATAAAATACAAAAAAATACCCCCTCTCACCCCTTTATTAACCCCCAAAACACCCAGGTCTGATATAATCCAAACGAGGTCCCACGAGGTCCCACGATGATTAAATTAATAAATCCCAACAGTGTCACCAGCAAAGCACCCCCACACCATCTCACCTTCTCCTCCATGCTTCACAGTGGGAACTAGGCATGAAGAGTCCATCCATTCACCTTTTCTGCGTCGCACAAAGACACGATGGTTGGTTCCAAAGATCTCAAATTTGGACTCATCAGACCAAAGCACAGATTCCACTGGTCTAATGTCCATTCCTTGTGTTCTTTAGCCCAAACAAGTCTCTTCTGCTTGTTGCCTGTCCTTAGCAGTGGTTTCCTTGCAGCTATTTTACCATGAAGGCCTGCTGCACAAAGTCTCCTCTTAACAGTTGTTCTAGAGATGTGTCTGCTGCTGGAACTCTGTGTGGCATTGACCTTGTCTTTAATCTGAGCAGCTGTTAACCTGCGATTTCTGAGGCTGGTGACTCAGATAAACTTATCCTCTGCAGCAGAGGTGACTCTTGGTCTTCCTTTCCTGGAGCAGTCCTCATGTGAGCCAGTTTCTTTGTAGCGTTTGATGGTTTTTGCCACTGCACTTGGGGACACTTTCAAAGTTTTCCCAATTTTTTGAACTTACTGACCTTCATTTCTTAAAGTAATGATGGCCACTCATTTTTCTTTACTTAGCTGCTTTTTTCTTGCCGTAATACAAATTCTCACAGTCTATTCAGTAGAACTATCAGCTGTGTATCCACCAGACTTCTGCACAACACAACTGATGGTCCCAACCCCATTTATATGACAAGAAATCCCACTTATTAAACCTGACAAGGCACACCTGTGAAGTGAAAACCATTTCCGGTGACTACCTCATGAAGCTCATCAAGAGAATGCCAAGAGTGTGCAAAGCAGTAATCAAAGCAAAAGGTGGCTACTTTGAAGAACCTAGAATATAAGACATATTTTCAGATGCTTCACACTTTTTTGATAAGTATTTCATCCCACATGTGTTAATTCATAGTTTTGATGCCTTCAATGTGAATCTACAATTTTGAGAGTCATGAAAATAAAGAAAACTCTTTGAATGAGAAGGTGTGTCCAAACTTTTGGTCTGTACTGTACCTAGTGCGGTTGTGAAAGTCATAACTCCTATAATCACATTGTAGGATAGGCGAACAGCTGCAGCCCTGGAGAGAATCGATAAAAATCAAATGGAAGGAATCGGGTTTATGCCGCGCTATCACCAAAGGAATCGATGTTGATAGATTATTTCTTACCTTTATTCTTTCTACAAGTCAACGCGTTTCAGAGATCGCAGTCTC
Source organism: Anomaloglossus baeobatrachus (assembly GCF_048569485.1). Taxonomy (NCBI): domain Eukaryota; kingdom Metazoa; phylum Chordata; class Amphibia; order Anura; family Aromobatidae; genus Anomaloglossus; species Anomaloglossus baeobatrachus. The sequence goes on from NC_134354.1 coordinate 222,741,822, forward strand.
TTTCATCAGGACATCACAGAAAGAACATCAACAATCTCTATTGACTTTACATAAACATTTTTGTTTGAGGTTGCACACTACATGCGATCATGCTGTTGTTACTCCCAGTGCGAGCCGTTCAAACACTGCAAACAGCTTGCACAGGGCAGAGCACCAAGCGTACCTGTGCACATTGTTGCTCGTGCGAGTTAAGTTCACATGTAAAGCATTCGAACTCCGAACCCAAACATTGTGTTTTTAAGTTTGGTGTTTGGTTCGAAAACCGAACCCCGGATTTGCTCATCTCTACTGATGACTAGTAGCAGTGTCACAATACTGTTTGCACTCTGCTTTGGCAGAGCTGGCTGTATCAGTCACCTGATCTTGTTGTCTGCATTCCCAGTGGGTGGAGATTTTCCTTCAATGCCTCGTTCCCAGGAGCTCACCAGTTTATCAAGACATCCCCTCCATCATCATGCTGCCATCTATAAATCTACTCAGCCTGTAAGTGCTCTAAATTCTGTCCATTACCTCCCCCAACCCTTCCTGACCTCCCTGACATCTGTTCTGCCTGACCTCCCTGTCTCCTAGCTCCTATTTTTTGTCTTACCTTCCATGCCCCTCTCCTGCTCGTTGTCCGTCCTTGTGCCTCCTCATTAGGCTTGCTCTCCCTGTTACCGACCTCTGGCTTGTCCTGGACCCTGACTCCGCCTCCCCCTTGTACTGCGCTCCCTCTCTCGGCTCTGACCCGGTTAGTACGACTCCTCTTAACGACCATTCAGTTGCCTCGGACACCGTGTGCCTGGGCTCCCTCTAGTGGTTGTTCTTGTTACAGACAGCTCCAGTTCAACAGTGTGGTGGATCTCATTACACACACTGTGTGTTGACTCCCCCTAGTGGTGACATCACATTATAACTTGCCAAGACTTTTTTTTGCTGTTTTCTATTATGGACCTCATACAAACACTATGTGAACAAATGGCTAATCTGACCCAGCTGGTGCAGAATTTGGCTTCTGAACAGCGGAACCTGGCCAATTCCCATAACCAACTTCAGGTTGGTTTCCGCTATGATACAGTCCAATTTGGATCCCCCACCCACTCTTGGGACTAGTCAGATGGACTCCTCTGATGTTTCTGCAAGTGTCTCTGAACCCACGGTCATGCTGCTGGATAAATTTTCTGGGGAAAAAGACCAATTCCGGACCTTTGTGGAGAGCTGTAGACTTTTCTTCTCATTTAGACCCCGATCTTCGGGGAAAGATAGTCAGCTGGTGGGGACCGTCATGATCTTGCTTAGGGGGGGTCACCAGACCTGGGCATTCTCTTTACCCCCTACGGCCACCAAACAGTTTTCTGTGGACTGATTTTTTTTAATCCTTAGGGATAATTTATGACAAACCTGACTGGATGCAAATAGCTGAGGACAGAATCATGGGTCTGCTTCAGGGTAACTGCACTTCTGAGTTATATTGTTCTGAGTTCAGGCAATGGTCTGCAGAGGTGCAATGGAACAACTCTGCCCTTTGGTGCCAATTCAGGAGAGGATTATCGGACTCTCTGAAGGACGTTTTGGCTCTCCATCCTCTTCCCAGTTCGTTGGAGGAGGCCATGACGCAAGCTGTCTACATGGACCGGAGGCTTTGGGAAAGAGGGATAACCCAGCGAGAGACCCGATCACTTCCATTCAAGACTGAGGTTCCGCCTATTTCTGAGCCCATGGAGGACGGGGCTACTAGTCCGAGTGAGAAGGAGAGGAGACAACGCCAGGACCACAAGCTTTGTTTTTATTGTGGTCATCCTGGGCACTGGAAAAAGGATTGTCTGTTTGCCCCCCCTGCTAGCAAGCCGACGGTAAACATCTAAGTTTGGGTGATGATCGAGGAGGTCACCTAGATTTCCAGGTACCTTTAATCTCCTCCAATAAACTGTTTATTTGCATTGGTCTGCAGGTCAAGAACTTGATTTTGCCTTCCCAAGCCTTCATTGATTGTGGATCCTCTATGAATTTTATTGACTCTGAATTGGTCCGGCAGTTAGAGATAGGGAAAGTAAAGGTCCAGTCACACTAAGCAACTTACCAGCAATCCCAACAACGATAGGGATCGCTGGTAAGTTGCTAGGAGGTTGCTGGTGAGATGTCACACTGCGACGCTCCAGCGATCCCACCAGCAACCTGACCTGGCAGGGATCGCTGGAGCGTCGCTACACGAGTTGCTGGTGAGCTCACAAGCAACCAGTGACCAGCCCCCAGAGCCGCGTGGAAGATGCTGCGCTTGGTAACTAAGGTAAATATCGGGTAACCAACCCGATATTTACCTTGGTTACCAGCGCACGGAGCTACACGTGCAGAGAGCAGGGAGCAGCGCACACTGAGCGCTGGCTCCCTGCTCTCCTAGTTACAGCACACATCGGGTTAATTACCCGATGTGTGCTGCAGCTAAATGTGCACAGAGCAGGGAGCCGCGCACACCGCTTAGCGCTGGCTCCCTGCTCTCCTAGTTACAGCACACATCGGGTTAATTACCCGATGTGTGCTGCAGCTAAATGTGCACAGAGCAGGGAGCCGCGCACACCGCTTAGCGCTGGCTCCCTGCTCTCCTAGTTACAGCACACATCGGGTTAATTAACCCGATGTGTGTTGCAGCTAAATGTGCACAGAGCGGGAGCCGGCACTGACAGTGAGAGCGGCGGAGGCTGGTAACAAAGTTAAATATCGGGTAACCAAGGACAGGGCTTCTTGGTTACCCGATGTTTACTGTGGTTACCAGCCTCCGCAGAAGCCGGCTCCTGCTGCCTGCACATTTAGTTGTTGCTGTCTCGCTGTCACACAAAGCGATCTGTGCTTCACAGCGGGACAGCAACAACTAAAAAATGGCCCAGGACATTCAGCAACAACCAACGACCTCACAGCAGGGGCCAGGTTGTTGCTGGATGTCACACACAGCAACATCGCTAGCAACGTCACAAAAGTTGTTCGTTAGCAGCGATGTTGCTAGCGATGTTGCTTAGTGTGACGGGGCCTTAAGGTTACAGAGACCAATTCAAATCATTGCCATTGATAAGACTCCATTGTCTCAGAACCTGGTCCAGTTGGTTACAGAGGATTTTACTCTTGTGGTGGGCTCTCTCCATATGGAGAAAGTTTCTTGTTTTGTCATGGATAATCATCCTGCGGGGTTGGTGTTGGGATTTCCATGGTTACAATTGCATAATCCTGTGATTGATTGGGGGTGCCGGGTTATTATCAAATGGGGTTCGGAATGTCAAGAACGTTGTCTTCACTCTGTGCAGGTTTTCTCCACAAGTCCAGAGGATCTTCTGGACTACCTGAAGGACTTCGGAGACGTATTAAAAATAAGTTTCTGATAGTCTATATAAAGGGCATATCCATCCTTCTTCATCCCCTGTTGCCGCTGGAATCATTTTTGTTAAGAAGGACGGCAGTCTTCGCCCCTGTCTCGATTTCTGAGAATTAAATAAGATTACCATCAAGACTACTTACCCGCTTCCACTTTATAACCAACTCTCTGGGGCTCATTGGTTTTCTAAGCTCGATCTTAGGGGGGGCATACAACTTTATACGCATTTGAGATCGCGATGAGTGGAAGACGGTGTGTTACGGGGGCTGTCGGATAATAAGGGAATGGAAGGCTATCCGACAGTCAGGGTCCACCGTGCAGAGCTCTGCTGCAGAGTATGGCAGAGGATAGGGGAAACCTGTACCACCAAAGCGGTACTGACACTGTTGCGTCACAGTGTCACCAAGACCAATAGCGGCGTATACTGTTTAAGTCACAGCGACTACCTTATTAGAATAACATAGGAGTGGAAATGCAAAAGAGTGAGGAATACAACATAAAAGTGCATAGAAGTCTCACAGTCTGTGAGCGTGAAAGCACCTGTCTCAGTTAACAGTCACAGAGACTAGGTGTAGTGTGTGCAATATGGCACCTACCTATGTCCGCTCCACTTGTGATGCAAGGATACGGACAGCAGTAAGGCTGCTAGCTTGAAACTCCTGCCTATGACCGCTCCCCTAGTGTGCAAGGATACGGACTGCTGCAGGAGGCAGCGTAGTGGAGTGTTACCCTAGAAGGCAACGACCACCTAACCTACCTATGTCCGCTCCACTAAGGTGCGAGGACACGGACAACAGTACGGCTGAAAGGTACAGGAGCGCTACCCTACCGATAGCGCTCACCTCAGAGTAGAACCACAAGGCCCAGTCAGACCATGTGCAGCAAGCACCTGCCTATGTCCGCTCCACTAAGGTGCGAGGATACGAACCACAGCATAAGCTGCAAGGTACAAGAGCGTTACCCTACCGATAACGCTCACCTAGATAGAATAGGTGCCGCAAGGGACATGCACAGAGCGTCTACTCCTATGCAGGAACCAAGAGGACTGAGCGCCGGGCGGCGTGCGTCAGGGTCTTATATAGAGTCTGTGCCTCATCCAAGATGGAGGACACCACAGCCAATCCGCTGCCAGAATGACAGCAATGACGTCACGCTGGCCTATCACCGAGCAAAGCGTCACAAGCACATGACCTGCGACCAATCGGCATAGAAGGTGTCAGAGACATGTGACCACGTGTCACAAGCACATGACCAGCGGCCAATCAGCTTAGAAGGTGTCAGAGACATGTGACCTCGTGTCAGCGATGATGTCACCAGCACATGTGCAATGGCTCCAAGCTAGGACTTAGTCTCCAGTACTTGCACATGTGCAGTAGCAAGAAATCCGAACTGAGTCTCCAGTGCCACAGCAACCGTAACATGGTGTTTCTCACATCGGAAGGGTTATTTGAGAATTTGGTCATGTCCTTTGGATTAACTAACACCCCAGCCATTTTTCAGAATTTCATGAATGTTGTTTTCTCTGATTTCATTGGGCGTTTTTTTGTAATTTATCTTGACGACAATTTAATTTTTTCTGCTGATTTGGAAACTCATATTGAACATGTTCGCTCTGTGCTATGTAAACTATGAGAAAACTTGTTTTTTGTTAAACTTGAGAAATGTTCATTTGCTGTACAAGAGATCTCCTTTCTTGGGTTTATTTTGTCTGCAACCGGATTCAAAATGGACCCTGGTAAGGTACAGGCTATTGTCAATTGGGTACAACCTAGGGATCTCAAGGCATTGCAACGCTTTTTAGGATTTGCCAATTATTATAGAAAATGTATTCAGGAGTTCTCACAAATCGTTAAACCATTGACCGATCTTACCTGTAAGGGTGCAAATGTAAAGGATTGGCCACCGGTGGCTGTGCAGGTTTTTCGCGAGTTAAAGAAGCGTTTCATGGCTGCTCCAGTTCTGACCCAGCCTGAACTCAACAAGCCATTTATCGTTGAAGTAGATGCTTCTGAGGTGGGGGTGGGGGCCATTTTGTCTCAGGGTCCCTCTACATTAACTAACCTGCGGCCATGTGCTTTTTTTCAGGACGTTTTCTCCGGCAGAGAGAAATTATTATGTGGGTAACTGCAAATTATTGGCCGTCAAATTAGCGTTCGAAGAATGGAGGCACTTTTTGGAAGGGGAGTCCTCCAGGTTGTATTCGGGGTGTCCGCTGGTCAATTCTGCCATTCAGCACCTGGAGGAGGTTTGGAAGTAGGTGCAGGAGAATATTGGGGTGGCCCAGGGTTGGCAGAAGCGTAACGCGGATAGACGACGGTCCACGGGTCCCGTGTTTCGGGTGGGGGACAAAGTGTGGTTGTCCATCAGTCACATCTGGCTTAGGGTTCCGTCTGCGAAACTAGGTCCTAAGATTATTGGTCCTTATGAGATCATTAAGGTGGTTCATCCGGTGGCGTTCCAGTTGCGTCTTCTTCCATCCCTTCGTATTCCCAATGTTTTTCACAAATCGTTGCTCAAATCTTTTGTACCATCTGTTTTGGATTCTCTGTTTCCGTCTCCTCCTGTTTTGGCGGATGGTAAGACTGAGTATGAGGTTCAACGTATTATTGACTCTCGCAAAGACCGCAACTCCCTTCAGTATTTGATTCATTGGCGGGGTTACGGACCTGAAAAGAGATCTTGGGTGCCAGCGCGCTCAGTGCACGTGGAATGTTTGGTTCGGGCCTTTCACTGTAGGTTTCCTAGGAAACCTGGGGGTCTGGTGGCCTCTCCTTGAGAAGGAGGTACTGTCACGATACTGTTTGCACTCTGCTGTGGCAGAGCTGTATTAGTCACCTAATCTTGTTGTCTGCATTTCCAGTGGGAGGAGCTTTTCCTTCCATGCCTCATTCCCAGGAGCTCACCATTTTATCATGACGTCCCCTCCATCATCATGGTGCCAGTTATAAATCTGCTCTGCAGTGTGCTCGGCTGGTTCTTGTAAGTGCTCTAGATTCTGTCCATTACCTCCCCCGACCCTTCCTGACCTCCCTGACGTCTGTTCTGCCTGACCTCCCTGTCTAACAGTTCCTATGTTTTGTATTACCTGCCGTGCCTCTCTCCAGCTTGTTGTCCGTCCCTGTGCCCTCTCATTCGGCTTGCTCTCCCTGTTACCGACCTCTGGCTTGTCCTGGACCCAGACTCGCCTCCTCCCTTGTACTGAGCTCCCTCTCTCGGCTCTGACCCGGTTAGTACAACTCCTCTTAACAACTATTCAGTTGCCTAGGATGCTGTGTGCCTGGGCTCCCTCTAGTGGTTGTTCTTGTTACAGACAGCTCTGGTTCTGCAGCATGGTGGATCTCATTACACACACTGTGTGCTGACTTCCCCTAGTGGTAACATCACAAGGAGGTAATTATAACTTTTATTCTTATTAATACATTATTCAGTAACAGACATTTTATATTAAAGGGTGGTGGTAAAGTTAATAATAGTAAGGTTATGTGGTAGTTAATGATGGGGTTAGTAACAATATCTCTGGTGATCTACTGCACTGAGGGTGTTAATGTCAGTATTAGTGTTGAGAAAGTAGTTAACTATTCGTACTCGATATGCTGTTAGCAAGTACTGTCCACTACTTGCATATTCATTGCGAGTAATGGGCGCAATGTAAAGGGTGCTTTACACGTGGCGACATAGCTAACGATATATCGTCGGGGTCACGTCATTAGTGACACACATCCGGCACCGTTAGCGACATCGCAGCGTGTGACAGTAAGGAGCGTCGATTAACGATTGCAAAAACGACAAAAATCGTTGATCGTTGACACATCGCTCTTTTTCAAAATGTCATTGGTGGTGCATGCCGCTGGTTGTTCGTCGTTCTTGCGGCGTCACACATCGCTATGTGTGACGCCGCAGGAACGACGAACATCTCCTTACCTGCGTCCACCGACAATGAGGAAGGAAGGAGGTGGGCGGCATGTTCCGGCCGCTCATCTCCACCCCTCCTCTGCTATTGGGAGGCCGCTTAGTGACGCCGCAGTGACCTCGCTATGACGCCGAATGCACTTCCCCCTTGAAGGAGGGATTGTTCGGCAGTCACAGTGACGTCGCTGAAAAGGTATGTGCGTGTGACGCTGCCATAGCGATAATGTTTGCTACAGCAGCGATCACCAAATGTCGCACGAACGACGTGGGTGGGTTCTATCTTGCATCTCGCTAGGGATGTCGCAGCCTGTAAAGCACCTTTAAGACAATGGGAAATACTCGCTAAGTAGCGAATAACACGAAAGACGTACTTTTTGTGCAGGTAGCTAACTACCTGCCTGCTCTGCAGGAGAACAATTCCCCTGCTTCATTCCATTCTCTTGTCAACAGAACAGCTGTTCATCTTTTTCTTTGTTAGTTGACAGGGCATGTTTGTGTCAGCATACTAATTAAAATGCCTTAACTACCGCGGGCAGTAATATAACGTCCTAGCGGTCATAGTGTTACTGCCCGCGGTCTGCTGCCAGCAGCTTGCAGCAATCGGTGCACATCTCAGCTGATTTTTACAGCTGAGATGTGTGCCTGCTAGGCATGAGCAGAATCGTTATCTGCCCTCGCAGTTTAACCCCTTAAATGGCGCTGTCAATATCTGACAGCGCCATTATAATGGCATCGGCGGTAAACATTTACTCATCAGCTGATACCGGAAGTCATGTGACGTGATCACGTGACTTCCGGTGGTTGTCAATGTAGCACAGGGTCATGACTCACTTCCCTGAGCGTGCCCCCTATATTCTAGAAGGTCCAGAGTCGTCGTGGGACTTCCAAAATGGATTACAGGTTTTTTTTATTTTCTTTACAATAAATTGGTGAAAGAGGGAATGGTTGGGAAGTGTTTTTTCAAATAAATTCTATTTTTTTGTCGTCTATTTTTTTTTCTCTATTTTTATTACTGACAGTATGTGATGTCGGGTATCTGATAGACGCCATGACATCACAGCTGCTGGGCTTGATGACATGTGACATTACACATCTGGTATCAACCCCATTTATTACCCCGTTTGCTACCACACCAGGGCAATGGATGAGCTAGGACAAAGCGCCAGGATTGGCGCATCTAGTGGATGCGCCAGGATTGCCGCATCTAGTGGATGCGCCACTTCTGGGGCGGCTACGGCCTGCTATTTTTAGGCTGGGAAGGGCCAATACCTATGGACCTTCCCACCCTGGAGAATATCAGACCACAGCTGTCCACTTTACCTTGGCTGGTGAACCAATTTGGGGGGAACTCCACTTTTTTTTTAATTATTTATTTATAAATAATTATAAAAAAGAGCCTGGGAGCCCTCCAAGTTGGAACCCCCACCAAGGTAAAGCTACCAGCTTTGGTCTACAGGCTGCAGTCATCTTCTTTCAAAAATGGGGGGACCCAATGTCACTTTTTTTAAATTATTTATTTTTTTGGCTAAATACAAGGCTAGGCACCCTTTAGTGCCACATGAAAGTCACTAAAGGGTGCCAGCTTAGAATATGCAGGGAGGTGGGACATTATATATGTGTTTGACATTGGTCTGCCTGTCTATCTATCCATCTATCCATTTTGATCCATCTATCTATCCATATATCTATCCCTCTATCTATCTATCAATTTATCTATCTATCCCTCTATCTATCCATCTATCTATCTATCTATTATCTATCTATCTATCTATCTATCTATCTATCAATCCATTATCTATCTATTATCTATCTATTTATCTATCCATTATCTATCAATTATCTATCTATCCCTCTTTCTACCTATCTATCTATCTATTATCTATCTATTTAACTATCTATCCTTTTTTATCTATCTATCTATCCATCTATCTATCAATCCCTTATCTATCTATCTATCTATCTATCTATCTGTCTGTCTGTCTATCTATCTATCTGTCTGTCTATCTATCTATCTATCCATTACTTATATATCTATCCATTATCTATCCATTTATCCCTCTATCTATCTATCTATCTATCTATCTATCTATCTATCTATTAATTATCTATCTATACACCTATCTATCTATATATCTATCCTTTTTTATCTATCTATCCATCCATCAATCCATTATCTATATCTATAGATTACACTGGGGAACAATTTGAAAAAAAAATTCTGTTGAGTTTGGTTTTTGAGCTGATTTATACTAACATTGGCATGCTGATTCCAAAAATGTAGTCAGTTTTTTTCTATCACATCAAGTTTTTCCTCCTCAACTTACCTGCCATAGAAGCACAATTGCACTGATTTCTGTAATAAGACTTGTTATCTGAGTACAATTCGACTCATATAGAGCTACGTGGCAACTTGTAACAGTAGTCACAACTGATTAATTATCAATTATCTATTTATCTATCCATTATCTATCTATCTATCTATCTATTTATCCCTCTATATATCTATCTCTCTATCTATCTATCCATTATCTATCTATCCATTATCTATCTATCTATCTGTCTATCTCTCTATCTATCTATCTATCTATCTATCCATTATCTATCTATCTATTACCTATATATCTATCTATTATCTATCCATCTATCCCTCTTTCTATCTATCCATCAAACCATTATCTATATCTATAGATTATCTATCTATCTATCTATCTATAAATTATCTATCTATCTATCTATTATCTATCTATCCATTATCTATCTATCTATCTATCTATCTATCTATCTATCTATCCCTCTATATATCAAATCAAATCAAATCAAATAAGCTTTATTGGCAGGACCAAATACAAATTAGTTTTGCCAAAGCAAGTGTACATTAGGGACTGGGGCTGTGGGGATGGTGGGTGGGGATTGTAGGAAGGATGGATGGGGCACATCCAGGGTGGGGACTGTGGGGGCACTTCTAGGGTGGGGGGTATGGAAGTCCATGGCTTATGATGGGGCATGTCCAGGGTGGGGACTGTGGGGGCACTTCTAGGATGGGGGCTATAGAGAACAATAGAGAAGGGTGTTTAAATGCCGCGCCAAACAGATCACTTGTTCAGATGGTCAGACCAATGTCACTTTATTTTCATCCAGGTCTACGCGTTTCAGGAGCACCTGCTCCCTTCCTCAGGACCGTCAGGTTACAAATAACATCAAATCTCTGATGTTATTTGTAACCTGACGGTCCTGAGGAAGGGAGCAGGTGCTCCTGAAACGCGTAGACCTGGATGAAAATAAAGTGACATTGGTCTGATCATCTGAACGAGTGATCTGTTTGGCGCGGCATTTAAACACCCTTCTCTATTGTTCTCTGTTCTCTGCCACTGGGTGGCTGCAGCCGTGGATCGATTGTACATGCTATTATAGTGGTTGTGACTCTCACAACCACATCTGGTGAGTAGCATTACTCCCCCCTCCCCACCCTACACTCTTTGGGGTAAGACCCTATTTGCGCTTGTTTGTCCACAGCTTTTTCGTTTAGGATGGGGGCTATGGAAGTCCATGGCTTATGATGGGGCATATCCAGGGTGGGGACTGTAGTAACGGTGGATGGGGCATATCCAGGGTGGGGATTGGGGGGCCACATCTGGGATGGGGGGCTATGGAAGTCCATGGCTTATCATAGTTCTCTTTCTCGAAGTCTATGACATTCGCTCACATACCGTGCTGCTATCTCCACTGCGCTCTCTTTTTCCCCCAGCAGGATATATATTTTATCTTCCTCCTTCATGGAGCTGAAATCCGGGAAGAGATGGGAGAGTCTCCTGAAGTGAGTGTCCCTCACTGCTGAGTACTTGGTGCAGTGTAGCAGGAAGTGGGTTTCATCCTCCAGGGCCTCCAGGTCACAGTGTTGGCACAGTCTGTGCTCCCTGGGCTTGTAGCTCTGCTTGTGACGGCCGGATTCGATGGCTAGACTGTGGGCACTGAGTCTATATCGGCTCAGGGTTCTGCGGTCTCTGGGGTCCGGGAGTTTTTCCAGATATGGGGCCAGTCTGTAGTCTCTCTGTAGTCTCTGGTAGGTGGTTAGTTTCTGTGAGGTGTTGATGTCGGTCCTCCAGTCATTGACATACCTCTCCTGGCCCTCGTCTACCATCTTCCTGATTCTGGTTCTTGTCAGGCTGCTGTGATTGGTTATTTTGTCCAGTTGGGTTTGGGAGAGCTGTGCCAGGGGTCCTGGTTTATCTGGCCCACGTATATATATCAGAGCTTTGTGGTGATGGGAGCTTGGATTGCTACTCTGTAGGTGAGCCTGAAATGATAGTGACTTCTTCAGAGCTGCTAGGTGTAGAGGGAATCTGCCCAGCTCGGCTCGACAGGCACTGTTGGAGGTGCTTCGATGGACCTGGAGAAGGTGCTTACAGAATTCCAGGTGAAATATTTCTGTTGGGCTGGAATCCCACCTTGACCAATCTGGGTAAGTGTGAAGGCCCCAGACTTCGCTGCCATACAGGAGGATTGGGACGATGATGGAATCGAAAATTTTTAGCCAGACCCTCACTGGAGGCTTCAGAAGATACAATTTCCTTCAGATGGCATAAAAGGTTTTGCAGGCCTTGTTTTTCAGGGTTTCTATGGCTTGTTTGAAGCTCCCTGACTGGTGAATTTCCAGGCCCAAGTAGGTGTATTTGTCTGTTCCTGTTAGAGTGCAGCTGTGGCGCCCTGGACAAGCCAGGGGCCACAGGTAACAACACACACACACCCCCACCGGCAGCAGTTTCACAGCAGATATCCCCAGTGAAACTTGATTCCTTTCCTCGGGCTCAGACTGACACACCAGGTGGGCGGAGTCAGGAGATGGAGACGCCCACCCAGGAGTTAGCTGGCCTGAGGCAGGAAACAAGCCCAGTCAAGTCCTAGGAGAGGAAGAGAGAGGAGGTCTGCAGAGAGGCAGACGCAGACTGGGGCCTAGGATTGGAGCCTAGGGCCCTCGTGCAGCAGAGAGTCAGGCAGATGGTAGTGGCCGTCTGCAGGTAGCCGGGGAGACAGTTGGTGGAACCGTAGGTAGCCGGGGCTGGGCGGTGGCCCACCGGTACCGAACCAGGGAGCCAGCTGGAAGCCGGAGCGCAGGAGGAGCGTGCACGGAGGTGGAAGAAAGGACTTACACCACCAAACTGGGTCAGGGGAGAAACAACAACCGCAGCCGTCTGTGGGCACCCGTCCATCCAGCCGAGTGTTTTAGCAAGGACTGTGTCGTGATTACTGGCTGAGTGAGTACCCCGTGCCGTGCGGCACAGCGCTGCCCCTGCGACCCTGCACCTCACCAGGCCCCATAACCCGCCTGCTACCCATCCACCTACCTCACCGGGCCCCGGGACAACCAACCCCCTACCCACGGAGGGGAGAACTAACATCTAGCTGCTCCATACCATCACTCCCGGGATCCCCGTCCAGAGCAGCGGTGGTGTCACAACCTCACCACAACCGTGGGTGGCGTCACGGACAATCTCCCTTACCAAATCCCCTTTTACTGTGGAGCCTGGGATCACAGACCGGGTCACGCCACCGTGATACCCACAGAAGTGACCCCGTGGCCCGGATCTCAGTACCCCCTGGTCCCCGGGCGACACACAGCCGTTTAGGACAAATGAAGGATGCTGGTCAAATCTTCTTTTTCTCTTCTGGAACACCATGATGTTGGTTTTCTTTAGATTGATCGGTAGTGCCCATGTGGAGCTGAATTTCTCCAAGATTTGTAGGTTGTCTTGGAGACCTTTCTCGGTTGGTGACACCAGCAGTAGGCCATCTGCATAGAGCAAGAATTTCACCTGGGCATCATGGAGTGTGAGACGTGGAGCAGTTGAAGATTCTAGAGCAGTAGCCAGCTCATTGATGTAAATATTGAAGAGCGTTGGACTTAGGCTGCAGCCTTGTCTGACTCCTCGGCTCTGCTGGAAATAAGCCGTTCTTCTACCGTTCACACTCACACTGCAGAGGTTCTTGGTGTAGGAGCTTTTGATGACATCGTAGGTCTTTCCTCCTATTCCGCTCTCCAGCAGTTTCAAGAACAAGCCTGGGTGCCACACTGAGTCAAAGGCCTTTTTAAAGTCTACAAAGCAGGCGTATATCTTCCCATGCTTTGTATTGTGGACGTGGCTCTGAATGAGACTGTGCAGGGTGTAGATGTGGTCCGTGGTGAGGTGGTTTGGCACGAACCCTGCTTGGCTTTTGCTCAGGACATTGTGTTCGGTAAGGAAACTGAGGATCCTTTTGTTTAGGATGCTGTTGAACAGTTTTCCCAAGTTACTGCTGACACATATGCCTCTGTAGCTGGCAGGGTCATACCTGTCCCCACTCTTGTGGATCGGTGTAATGAGTCCTTGGTTCCAGGTACGAGGGAAGTAACCAGCACTCAGCACAATGTTGAACAGTTTAACCATTGCAGCTTGAATTTCTGGTGGGCTGTACTTCAACATCTCTGGGGGGATTCCATCCAGACCACTAGATTTTTTACACTTTATGGAAGTGATTTTCTCTGCAACTTCCTGTAATGTAATTGGTGTGTCCAGTGGGTTTTGGAAGTTTTTTATTTTCTGTTCCATTGCCTTTAGTTTTGATGTTATGTTTTCCTGCTCTTGGCTTAGTCCTTCTTTTGGGATGTCTTTGTAGAGGTCTCTGAAGTACTGGAGCCAGATGTTGCCATTTTGGATATGGGTGTCATTCTTTTTCTTGCTCTTTGTGTCCATATATCTATCTATCCCTCTATCTATCCATTATCTATCTATCTATCAATCCATTATCCATCTATCTATCTATCTATCTATCCATGTATCTATCTATCCATCCCTCTATCTATCTATCTATACATTTATGTATCTATCTATTAGCTATCTATCTATCTATTATCTATCTATCCATCTATCTATATATCTAAGCTCTGATATATAGATACGTGGGACAGATGAACCAGGACCCCTGGCACAGCTCTCCCAAACCCAACTGGACAAAATAACCAATCACAGCAGCCTGACAAGAACCAGAATCAGGAAGATGGTAGACGAGGGCCAGGAGAGGTATGTCAGTGACTGGAGAACCGACATCAACACCTCAAAGAAACTGACCACGTACCAGAGACTACAGAGAGACTACAGACTGGCCCCATATCTGGAAAAACTCCCGGATCCCAGAGACCGCAGACCCTGAGCCGATATAGACTCAGTGCCCACAGTCTAGCCATCGAATCCGGACGACACAAGCAGAGCTACAAGCCCAGGGAGGACAGACTGTGCCAACACTGTGACCTGGAGGCCCTGGAGGATGAAACCCACTTCCTGCTACACTACACCAAGTACTCAGCAGTGAGGGACACTCACTTCAGGAGACTCTCCCATCTCTTCCCGGATTTCAGCTCCATGAAGGAGGAAGAGAAAATATATATCCAGAAGAGAAAAAGAAGATTTGACCAGCATCCTTCATTTGTCCTAAACGGCTGCACTCTAACAGGAACAGACAAATACACCTACTTGGGCCTGGAAATTCACCAGTCAGGGAGCTTCAAACAAGCCATAGAGACCCTGAAAAACAAGGCCTGCAAAACCTTTTATGCCATCCGAAGGAAATTGTATCATCTGAAGCCACCAGTGAGGGTCTGGCTAAAAATCTTCGATTCCATCATCGTCCCAATCCTCCTGTATGGCAGCGAAGTCTGGGGCCTTCACACTTACCCAGATTGGTCAAGGTGGGATTCCAGCCCAACAGAAATAATTCACCTGGAATTCTGTAAGCACCTTCTCCAGGTCCATCGAAGCACCTCCAACAGTGCCTGTCGAGCTGAGCTGGGCAGATTCCCTCTACACCTAGCAGCTCTGAAGAGGTCACTATCATTTCAGGCTCACCTACAGAGTAGCAATCCAAGCTCCCATCACCACAAAGCTCTGATATATATACGTGGGCCAGATGAACCAGGACCCCTGGCACAGCTCTCCTAAACCCAACTGGACAAAATAACCAATGACACCAGCCTGACAAGAACCAGAATCAGGAAGATGGTAGACGAGGGCCAGGAGAGGTATGTCAATGACTGGAGGACCGACATCAACACCTCACAGAAACTAACCACGTACCAGTGTCTACAGAGAGACTACAGACTGGCCCCATATCTGGAAAAACTCCCGGACCCCAGAGACCGCAGAACCCTGAGCCGATATAGACTCAGTGCCCATAGTCTAGCCATCGAATTCGGCCGACACAAGCAGAGCTACAAGCCCAGGGAGGACAGACTGTGCCAACACTGTGACCTGGAGGCCCTGGAGGATGAAACCCACTTCCTGCTACACTGCACCAAGTACTCAGCAGTGAGGGACACTCACTTCAGGAGACTCTCCCATCTCTTCCCGGATTTCAGCTCCTTGGAGGAGGAAGAGAAAATATATATCCTGCTGGGGGAAGAAGAGAGCGCAGTGTAGATAGCAGCGCGGTGTGTGAGCGAATGTCATAGACTTCGA
This sequence comes from Anomaloglossus baeobatrachus, assembly GCF_048569485.1. Classification (NCBI taxonomy): domain Eukaryota; kingdom Metazoa; phylum Chordata; class Amphibia; order Anura; family Aromobatidae; genus Anomaloglossus; species Anomaloglossus baeobatrachus. The sequence goes on from NC_134354.1 coordinate 222,757,557, forward strand.
GAAAGAGAACTATGATAAGTCATGGATTTCCATAGCCCCCCATCCCAGATGTGGCCCCCCTGACCCCACCCTGGATATTCCCCATCATAAGTCATGGACTTCCATAGCCCCCCATCCCAGATGTGGCCCCCCAGTCCCCACCCTGGATATGCCCCATCCACCGTTACCACAGTCCCCACCGTGGATATGCCCTATCATAAGCCATGGACTTCCATAGCCCCCATCCTAGAAGTGCCCCCACAGTCCCCACCCTGGATGTGCCCACCCATCCTTCCTACAGTTCCCACCCGCCATCCCCACAGCCCCAGTCCCTATTGTACACTGCTTTGGCAAAACTAATTTGTATTTGGTCCTGCCAATAAAACTTATTTGATTTGATTTGATTTATATCCTGCTGGGGGAAGAAGAGAGCGCAGTTGAGATAGCAGCGCGGTATGTGAGCGAATGTCATAGACTTTGAGAAAGAGAACTATGATCTCATGGACTTCCATAGCCCCCCATCCCAGATGTGGCCCCCCAGTCCCCACCCTGGATATGCCCCATCCACCGTTACTACAGTCCCTACCCTGGATATGCCCCATCATAAGCCATGGACTTCCATAGTTCCCATCCTAGAAGTGCCCCCAGAATCCCCACCCTGGATGTGCCCCATCTATCCTTCCTACAATCCCCACCCACCATCCCCACAGTCTCAGTCCCTAATGTACACTTGCTTTGGCAAAACTAATTTGTATTTGGTCCTGCCAATAAAGCTTATTTGATTTGATTTGATTTGATTTGATCTATCTTTTTTTATCTATCTATCTATCCATCAGTCCATTATCTATATCTATACATTATCTATCTATCTATAAATTATCTATCTATCCATTATCTATCTATCTATCCCTCTATCTATCTATCCATTATCTATCTATCTATCTATCTATCCATGTATCTATCCCTCTATCTATCTATCTATCTATCTATCTATCTATAAATTTATGTATCTATATATTAGCTATCTATCCATCTATCTATCTATCCATCCATCAAAGCAGTATCTATATCTATACAATATCTATCTCTCTATCTATCTATCTATAAATGATCTATCTATCTATCTATCCATTATCTATCTATCTATCTATCTATCTATCTATCCATCATCTATCTATCTATCTATCTATCCCTCTATCTATCTATCTATCCATTATCTATCTATCCATTATCTATCCATATATCTATCTATCTATCTATCTATCCCTCTATCTATCTATCTATCCTTTTTTATCTATCTATCCCTCTATCTATCTATCCTTTTTTATCTATCTATCCATCTATCTATCTATCCATCAAAGCAGTATCTATATCTATACATTATCTATCTATCTATCTATCCATTATCTATCTATCTATCCATTATCTATCCATCCATCTATCTATCCCTCTATCTATCTATCTATCTATACATTTATCTATCTATCTATCTATTAGCTATCTATCTATCTATTATATATCTATCCATCTAGCTATATATCTATCTTTTTTATCTATCTATCTATCTATCTATAAATTATCTATCTATCCCTCTATCTATCCATTATCTATCTATCTATAAATTATCTATCTATCCCTCTATCTATCCATTATCTATCTATCTGTCCGTCTATCTATCCATGTATCTATCTATCCCTCTATTTATCTAATTATACATTTATGTATCTATCTATTAGCTATCTATCTATCCTTTTTTATCTATCTATCCATCTATCTATCCCTCTATCTATTTATCTATCCATCTATCTATCTATCTATATATTTATCCATTATCTATCTATCTATCCCTCTATCTATCTATCCATTATCTATCTATCCATTATCTATCTATCTATCTATCCATTATCTATCTATCTATCTATCCCTCTATCTATCTATCCATTATTTATCTATCCATTATCTATTAGTGATGAGCGAGCATGCTTGTCACTACTCGGTACTCGCACGAGTATCACTGTACTCGGGCTGCTCGGCGGGGACCGAGTAATCTCGCGATACTCGTGCTGTACTCGTGGTCTTCATTTCTGCATGTTGGTGCTCTTTTGAGAGCCAGCCCTCATGCAGGGATTGGCTGGCAGACCACTGCAATGCCACAGCCCTGTTAGTTGTGGAATTGCAGTGATTGGCCGGCCTGCACAGCGTCACCGAGCCTTTATATAGGCCGGCGCGCTGTGCTCTGCTCACAGCCATCCAGACAGTCAGTGCAGGGAGAGTGTCGCTGATTCAGGGAAAGCTTTGCGGCCCTTTATAGCTTTTTCAGTTGCAGGGCTGCAAACAGTGTGACCAAAAGTCCTTCTCAGGACTATTCTAGTTGTATACAGGCAGGCAGGGTATAGCCAGGTCGGCGTACAGTAGCAGAGTCCTTCTCAGGACTATTGTTGCTATATACAGGCAGGGTATAGCCAGGTCTGAATACAGGCTAGTGACCAAAAGAGTCCTTGTCAGGACTATTGTAGCAGTATACAGGCAGGCAGGCAGGCAGGGTAGTGGTGACCGTATACCAGCCTTCATATCTGGGGCTGGTGTACACAGTGTAAAACAGTCCAGATAGTGTCTGACTTGTCTGTACTGTAATTGTCGCTCCCCAAAAAAACCTGTTAGGTTATTATTGCGTCTGTGCTTGGTTTTTAAAACCGCACGTGTGTGCCTGTTGGTGGCAGCGTACAGGTGCACTGGTGTGCGTTTTTACCAAACTATTATATAACGCACAAGTGTAGTGTATAATACACGTCAGTCAGCAGTGGCTGATAGTGTCAGAGTTCTTAATTTTTGCTCCTAAAACCTGTGTTAGGTTATTATTGCGTCCGTGCTTGGTTTTTAAAACCGCACGTGTGTGCCTGTTGGTGGCAGCGTACAGGTGCACTGGTGTGCGTTTTTACCAAACTATTATATAACGCACAAGTGTAGTGTATAATACACGTCAGTCAGCAGTGGCTGATAGTGTCAGAGTTCTTAATTTTTGCTCCTAAAACCTGTGTTAGGTTATTATTGCGTCCGTGCTTGGTTTTTAAAACCGCACGTGTGTGCCTGTTGGTGGCAGCGTACAGGTGCACTGGTGTGCGTTTTTACCAAACTATTATATAACGCACAAGTGTAGTGTATAATACACGTCAGTCAGCAGTGGCTGATAGTGTCAGAGTTCTTAATTTTTGCTCCTAAAACCTGTGTTAGGTTATTATTGCGTCCGTGCTTGGTTTTTAAAACCGCACGTGTGTGCCTGTTGGTGGCAGCGTACAGGTGCACTGGTGTGCGTTTTTACCAAACTATTATATAACGCACAAGTGTAGTGTATAATACACGTCAGTCAGCAGTGGCTGATAGTGTCAGAGTTCTTAATTTTTGCTCCTAAAACCTGTGTTAGGTTATTATTGCGTCCGTGCTTGGTTTTTAAAACCGCACGTGTGTGCCTGTTGGTGGCAGCGTACAGGTGCACTGGTGTGCGTTTTTACCAAACTATTATATAACGCACAAGTGTAGTGTATAATACACGTCAGTCAGCAGTGGCTGATAGTGTCAGAGTTCTTAATTTTTGCTCCTAAAACCTGTGTTAGGTTATTATTGCGTCCGTGCTTGGTTTTTAAAACCGCACGTGTGTGCCTGTTGGTGGCAGCGTACAGGTGCACTGGTGTGCGTTTTTACCAAACTATTATATAACGCACAAGTGTAGTGTATAATACACGTCAGTCAGCAGTGGCTGATAGTGTCAGAGTTCTTAATTTTTGCTCCTAAAACCTGTGTTAGGTTCTTAGTGCGTCCGTGCTTGCATTTAAAAACCGCACGTGTGTGCCTGTCGGTGGCAGCGTACAGGTGCACTTGTGTGCAATTTCCAGAAACTTTGATATAACGCACAAGTAGTGAATATACACGTCAGCAGTGCACAGCATTGCAAAATGCGCAAGGGCATTGGCAAGGAACAAGGAAGTGGACGTGATGGTGGTGCAGGCAGAGGCCGAGGTCGTGGGCAAGCTCTAATTTCGCCACAACAAAGGGCCACATCTAGTCGCTCGCACGTCCTGTCCCAAATTCTTGGGGACCGCAGCAGTACACCGCTCTTGAACCAAGACCAGTGTCAACAGGTTGTTAGTTGGATAGCGGATAATGCTTCCAGTCAGATTGGCACCACCACAAACACTCTGTCTTCCACACGGTCAAGTGTCAGTAGCCGTGATACTGCACCGCACATTTCTGAACCTGATCCTCCTTCCTACCACCAGGCTGAGTACACGTCCTCCTCGGACATTAATGATCCCACACTTGGACACTCGGAAGAGCTGTTCACGTTTCCATTCACACATTCTGGCCTCTCGCCAGCTCATATTGAAGTGGGTCATGAGGAGATCGTCTGTACAGATGGCCAAATATTTGAGCAGCCACGTTCTCACGAAGTTGGCAACGTGTCTCAACAAGTGGTGGACGATGATGAGACACAATTGTCAGCAAGTCAGGAGGAGGAGCAGGGTGCGGAAGAGGAAGACGACGTGGTGGATGATCCAGTAACTGACCCAACCTGGCAGGAGGATATGCAGAGCGAGGACAGCAGTGCACAGGGGGAGGGAGGCGTAGCATCACAACAGGCAGTAAGAAGCAGGGTGGTGGCCCCAGGCAGAAGTCAGGCAACCGTTCCCCGGAACAACACGACGACACAAGGTGCCTGTACAAATGTTAGGTCTTCACGAGTCTGGCAGTTTTTTAAGTTGGATCCAGATGATTCAAAAAAGGCCATTTGCAACACCTGCCGTGCCAGCATCAGCAGGGGTACCAAAACTAGCAGCCTGACCACCACCAGCATGATCAGGCACATGTCAGCCAAGCACCCGACTTTGTGGGAAGTACAACAGAGTCGAGGAGCAGTGCTTGCTGATGTCACTGCTACGTCTTCGCTGGTTGTGCATGCGAGCCAATCCTCTGTCCATGCTGCCTGCGAACAAGCCTCCTCCACTCCTGCACCTGCAGTTGCCTACGCAGAAAGAACACCATCATCAAGCACGTCCTTGTCCCAGCGCAGCGTTCAGTTATCCATTCAGCAAACCTTTGAACGCAGGCGCAAATACACTGCCAACACCCCACATGCCACAGTTCTAAATGCTAACATTTCGCGACTGCTTGCGCTGGAAATGTTGCCTTTTAGGCTGGTGGAGACAGAAGCATTCCGTGACCTGATGGCGGCAGCTGTCCCACGTTACTCGGTCCCCAGCCGCCACTATTTCTCCCGGTGTGCCGTCCCCGCGTTGCATAACCACGTGTCACAAAACATCACACGTGCCCTGAACAACGCTGTTTCACCCAAGGTCCACCTAACCACAGACACGTGGACAAGTGCTTGTGGGCAAGGCCGCTACATCTCGTTGACGGCACACTGGGTTAATATTGTGGAAGCTGGGACCCAGTCTGAGCGAGGGACGGAACACGTCCTTCCCACACCAAGGTTTGCAGGCCCTACCTCAGTCAGTGTTTCACCCACACTCTACAGCTCCGGAATGTCATGCTCTTCAGCCTCCTCCTCCTCCTGCGCATCCTCATCCACTGTGCCCTCCACACCAGTCACAAGCTGGAAGCACTGCAGCACTGCCTCGGCGAAGCGGCAACAGGCTGTGCTGAAGCTAATCTGCATAGGTGACAAACCCCACAATGCAGAAGAGCTGTGGACAGCTCTGAAACAGCAGGCAGATCACTGGCTCACACCTCTGAACCTAAAGCCAGGAAAGGTCGTTTGTGACAATGGCCGGAACCTGGTGGCGGCTTTGAGGCGAGGCCAGCTGACACATGTTCCATGCGTGGCCCATGTGCTCAACCTCGTGGTTCAGCGGTTTATAAAGTCATACCCAGAGCTGTCTGATCTGCTGGTAAAAGTTCGCCGCCTGTCTGCACATTTTCGAAAGTCACCTACTGCTTCAGCCGGCCTTGCCGGCTTTCAGCGCCGTTTGCATCTTCCGGCTCACAGACTGGTGTGTGATGTCCCCACGCGTTGGAATTCAACTCTGCACATGTTGGTCAGGATATGTGAGCAGAAGAGGGCAGTTGTTGAGTACCTGCATCACCTAAGCCGTCGGGAAATGGGTCAAACTCCACACATAACACCTGAGGAGTGGAGATGGATGTCAGACCTATGTACCATCCTCCAAAACTTTGAGGACTCCACCAAGATGGTGAGTGGTGATGACGCCATTATTAGCGTCACCATACCGCTACTCTGCCTTCTAAAACGGTCCCTGCTGAAAAACAAACATGATGCATTGCAGGCGGAGCGCGATGAGTTGCAGCAAGAAACAGTAGTGGGTGTGGGTGATAACACACAGCCCAGCCTCGTCTCATCACAACGTGCAGTGGAGGACTATGACGAGGAGGAGGATGAAGACATGGAGCAACTCTCCGGCCAAATTGAGGATATGACATGCACACCAGTCATATCCTCGATTCAGCGTGGCTGGCCAGAGGACAGGGTAGATGAGGAGGAGGAGGAGGAGGAGGAGGAGGAGGACAGCATGTTCAGTCATCTTGTTGGTCAGGCTACTGAAGTCCTGGCTGTTAAGAGTCTGGCGCACATGGCTGACTTTATGGTAAGCTGCCTGTCTCGTGACCCTCGCGTTAAGAACATCTTGGCCAACAATCATTACTGGTTGGTAACACTGTTAGACCCACGCTACAAGGAGAACTTTTTGTCTCTTATTCCCGTGGAGGAGAGGTCAACCAAAATGCAGCAGTTTCGGAAGGCCATACTCACGGAAGTAGGCAAAGCATTCCCCTCACAAAACGCTAGCGGCATAGGCCAGGAATCAGTGGACAACCGAGGCGTACAGCCGAGAGAGGCACAAGTCCAATCCGCCAGAGGTAGGGGAACAGTCTTTAAGATGTGGGACAGTTTTCTCAGCCCCTCACGTACCACAGCCCCTGAGGTGCGGGGTAGTGCCACAAGAAATCCTAAGTTTGCCCAGATGCTGAAGGAGTACCTTGCAGATCGAACAACTGTACTCCGACATTCCTCTGTGCCTTACAATTATTGGGTATCCAAGCTGGACACGTGGCATGAATTGGCTCTCTACGCCTTGGAAGTCCTGGCCTGCCCTGCTGCTAGCGTTTTGTCAGAGCGTGTTTTTAGTGCCGCAGGTGGAATCATTACAGATAAACGCACCCGCCTGTCAACTGAAAATGCTGACAGGCTGACTCTGATAAAGATGAACAAGGGTTGGATTGGGCCAGACTTCACCACACCACCAGCAAATGAGAGCGGAATTTAAAGTTTGCCATGTACCTCCACTCACCCATGGGTACACTTCTCGACTTTGGATAATCGCTGGACTGCTCCTCCTTCTCCTCATGCGCCATCATGATGACCGTTACAATAGTTAGGTCTTTGTTTCAGGTATACCCCCAGTGGTAAATTTTTTCGCCCATTCTTTGCAGAATGGACATTACAACGACAGGAGACCCGCTCCTTTGCAATGGGAACAATGTTTTGAGGCCCTCATGCACGTCTCTACCCAGGGACAACGTGGAGCCTCCCAATTTTTGGCTGCCCTGCCTAAGGGCTATACTGAAATACACCCACTTCCTTAAAATGGACACTTAATGTTTTGAGGCCCTCATGCACGTCTCTACCCAGGGACAATGTGGAGCCTCCCAATTTTTGGCTGCCCTGCCTAAGGGCTATACTGAAATACACCCACTTCCTTAAAATGGACACTTAATGTTTTGAGGCCCTCATGCACGTCTCTACCCAGGGACAATGTGGAGCCTCCCAATTTTTGGCTGCCCTGCCTAAGGGCTATACTGAAATACACCCACTTCCTTAAAATGGACACTTAATGTTTTGAGGCCATCATGCACGTCTCTACCCAGGGACAATGTGGAGCCTCCCAATTTTTGGCTGCCCTGGCAAAGGGCTATACTGAAATACACCCACTTCCTTAAAATGGACACTTAATGTTTTGAGGCCCTCATGCACGTCTCTACCCAGGGACAATGTGGAGCCTCCCAATTTTTGGCTGCCCTGGCAAAGGGCTATACTGAAATAGACCCACTTCCTTACAATGGGCACTTCAGGTTTACAGGCCATAATGCACGGCTCTATCCAGGGACAATGTGGAGCCTCCCAATTTTTGGCTGCCCTGGCAAAGGGCTATACTGAAATAGACCCACTTCCTTAAAATGGACACTTAATGTTTTGAGGCCCTCATGCACGTCTCTACCCAGGGACAATGTGGAGCCTCCCAATTTTTGGCTGCCCTGCCTAAGGGCTATACTGAAATACACCCACTTCCTTAAAATGGACACTTAATGTTTTGAGGCCATCATGCACGTCTCTACCCAGGGACAACGTGGAGCCTCCCAATTTTTGGCTGCCCTGGCAAAGGGCTATACTGAAATAGACCCACTTCCTTCCAATGGGCACTTCAGGTTTACAGGCCATAATGCACGGCTCTATCCAGGGACAATGTGGAGCCTCCCAATTTTTGGCTGCCCTGGCAAAGGGCTATACTGAAATAGACCCACTTCCTTACAATGGGCACTTCAGGTTTACAGGCCATAATGCACGGCTCTATCCAGGGACAATGTGGAGCCTCCCAATTTTTGGCTGCCCTGGCAAAGGGCTATACTGAAATAGACCCACTTCCTTACAATGGGCACTTCAGGTTTAAAGGCCATCATGCACGTCTCTATCCAGGGACAATGTGGAGCCTCCCAATTTTTGGCTGCCCTGCCTAAGGGCTATACTATAATACACCCACTTCCTGACAATGGACACTTAATGTTTTGAGGCCCTCATGCACGTCTGTATGCAGGGGCATTGGTGAACCTCACAATTTTGGACTGCCCTGGCAAAGGAAAATACTACAAAGACTCACTTCCTCAAAATGGGCACATTAGACTCAAGAGGCCTTCATGTACGTCTCTTCTCAGGGACATCGGAGTGCCACACAATGTTTTCACGTAAAATCTTTCATGTATTAATCTCAAAAAGTAACATACACCAGATCTATCTCACTATTGGGTATGTGCCCTTAACATTTCCGCCATGAAAAATCATTTTGGGGTCATTTTGGAAGGTTTTCTGGTGAGTCCGTAAAAATGGCGTAAAACGCGGACAAAATTGTTCACAGCTGTGACTTTTGAGTGATAAATGCTTCAAGGGGTCTTCCCCATGCTGTTGCCATGTCATTTGAGCACTCTTCTGAGACTTTTGTGCCATTTTTAGGGTTTCTCCATGCTGCCGGGAGGTCATTTCACAAAAATACTCGGGTCTCCCATAGGATAACATTGGGCTCGTTGCTCGGGCCGAGTACACGAGTATCTTGGGAGGCTCGGCCCGAGCTTCGAGCACCCGAGCTTTTTAGTACTCGCTCATCACTATTATCTATCTATCTATCTATCTATCTATCTATCTATCTATCTATCTATCCATTATCTATCTATCCATTATCCATCTATCCATTATCTATCTATCCATGTATCTATCTAGATAGATATTACAGCTTGGATCTGAGTTATCACAGGGTCACTGCCGGTCAGTGACATCACTCTGAGTTGTGCTTTACATCAGCACTGAAGGTCTCGTGAGCAGCAATGTGTTGACATCACCGACCGTAAGAAATGACCTTGAATTACCCCTGCAGCATTGTTCACGGAATGAAGCTGCATTGGGTATCGGGTCTCAGACGTCTCTGAATCAGTGACGATTACGCTGGACCAGGATATTTGTTTAATATTTGGGGTTAATAAAGTGGTGACAGAGGGGCTTTTTGTGTTTTATTTCAATTAAAGGATTTTTCGGTGTTGTGTTTATTTACTTTACTTACAGATTAGTGATTGTGTGTCATAGACACTGCCATTACTAATCTTGGACTAAAGGTGGCTTTACACGCTACGAGATCGCTAAAGCGATCTCGTTGGGGTCACGGAGTTTGTGACGCACATCTGGCCGCTTTAGCGATGTCGTTGTGTGTGACACCTATGAGCGATAGAAAGGAGGAGGTTCGCCGGTCAGAGCGACGTCGCAGAGCAGGTATGTGCGTGTGACGCTGCCGTAGCGATAATGTTCACTACGTCAGCGATCACAACATATCGTGCCACGGACGGGGGTGGGTGCTATCGCACGCGACATCGCTAGTTGATGCTAGCAATGTCACAGCTAGAGTTGAGCGAGGTTCGCGGTTCGAGGTTCTCCAGTGCGCGGCTCGAGTGATTTTGGGGGCTGTTCTAGATTGAACTAGAACTCGAGCTTTTTGTTAAAGCTCGATAGTTCTAGATACGTTCGAGAACGGTTCTAGCAGCAAAAAGACAAGCTAATTACTAGCTGGCTTTCCGCTGTAATAGTGTAAGTCACTCTGTGACTCACACTATTATGAAATTTCAGCGTATAGTGTGCGGGAACAGCGCATTCAGATCACTGCTGTTTGGATAATGGCGATCGCCATTTTTTTTTTTTCCCTTGTCTTCCTTCCCTAAGCGCGCGCGTGTAGTGGGGCGGGCCAGCACGTCAGCCAATCCCAGACACACACACAGCTAAGTGGACTTTTAGCCAGAGAAGCAATGGCATGTGTGATAGGATGTCCATGTCACATGTCCCTGCATTATAAAAACGGACATTTTCCTCCAGCACGCCATTACCTGCCTTCTGCGTCTTGGTGTCAGTCACCGCTGGCATAGCTCCTGTCTCCAATACTGCTGTGTACGCTCTATACACAGCGCTATACAGAATAGGGATACAAGTTTCTTTCAGCCCTTGTAAGGGCTAATACCGGCAGGGTCAGAGCCATAGGTGACAGTCAGGTCCGTGAAAACAGATTTTAACAGCTACACAAGATGACAGCGTCTGTATAGCTAAGGTCAGGGATTTCCTCGCTGCATTTCCCCATTAGGAGGGATAGAAAGGGAGGCTTCCTTTCCTCTACCCAGACCCACAACCCTGTCACTGTACCCTCCTGCCCTTTGCACACTCAAACTCATTGTTACTAAGCCATTATACTAGCAAACACTGAGGAAACTTAGTGGCATCCTAAAAGTGGCTGTTGGACTTCCATTAGTGTCCCACTGGTGCAAATCTATGTGCAGCACCTCTGCATTGCACACTCAAACTCATTGTTACTAAGCTATTATACTAGCAAACACTGAGTAAACTTAGTGGCATCCTAAAAGTGGCTGTTGGACTTCCATTAGTGTCCCACTGGTGCAAAGCTATTTGCAGCACCACTGCATTGCACACTCAAACTCATTGTTACTAAGCCATTATACTAGCAAACACTGAGGAAACTTAGTGGCATCCTAAAAGTGGCTGTTGGACTTCCATTAGTGTCCCACTGGTGCAAAGCTATTTTCAGCACCACTGCATTGCACACTCAAACTCATTGTTACTAAGCCATTATACTAGCAAACACTGAGGAAAGTTAGTGGCATCCTAAAAGTGGCTGTTGGACTTCATTATTGTCCCACTGGTGCAAAGCTATTTCTAGCACCTCTGCATGACACCCTCCTGCTCTGTTTTTAATAAGCTATAATAATAGCAAAAAATGCTGTCATTTAGTGGCATACAAAAAGTGGCTGTTGGACTTCCATTAGTGTCCCACTGGTGCCAAGCTATTTCTAGCACTTCTGCATGACAGCCTCCTTCTCTGTTTTTAATAAGCTATAATAATAGCAAAAAATGCTGCCATTTAGTGGCATACAAGAAGTGGCTGTTGGACTTCCATTAGTGTCCCACTGGTGAGAAGCTATTTCTAGCACCTCTGCATGACACCCTCCTGCTCTGTTTTTAATAAGCTATAATAATAGCAAAAAATGCTGCCATTTAGTGGCATACAAGAAGTGGCTGTTGTACTCCATTAGTGTCCCACTGGTGCAAATCTATGTGCAGCACCTCTGCATTGCACACTCAAACTCATTGTTACTAAGCTATTATACTAGCAAACACTGAGTAAACTTAGTGGCATCCTAAAAGTGGCTGTTGGACTTCCATTAGTGTCCCACTGGTGCAAAGCTATTTGCAGCACCACTGCATTGCACACTCAAACTCATTGTTACTAAGCCATTATACTAGCAAACACTGAGGAAACTTAGTGGCATCCTAAAAGTGGCTGTTGTACTTCATTATTGTCCCACTGGTGCAAAGCTATTTCTAGCACCTCTGCATGACTCCCTACTGCTCTGTTTTTAATAAGCTATAATAATATCAAAAAATACTGCCATTTAGTGGCATACAAAAAGTGGCTGTTGGACTTCCATTAGTGTCCCACTGGTGAGAAGCTATTTCTAGCACCTCTGCATGACACCCTCCTGCTCTGTTTTTAATAAGCTATAATAATAGCAAAAAATGCTGCCATTTAGTGGCATGCAAGAAGTGGCTGTTGTACTCCATTAGTGTCCCACTGGTGCCAAGCTATTTCTAGCACCTCTGCATGACACCCTCCTTCTCTGTTTTTAATAAGCTATAATAATAGCAAAAAATGCTGCCATTTAGTGGCATACAAAAAGTGGCTGTTGGACTTCCATAAAGGTTGCTTTACACACTGCAACATCACAAACGACATCGCTGTAACGTCACCGGTTATGTAACGTAATAGCGACCTCCCCAGCGACATTGCAGTGTGTGAAACACATCAGCGACTTGGCCCCTGCTGTGAAGTTGCTGATCGCTACAAATCATTCAGGACCATTCTTTGGTCCTTTGTTTCCCGCTGTGCAGCATGATCGCTAGAAAGTTTCAGTGTGTAAAGGGGATTTTACAGCGACTTTGTTAGCGACTTCCATTTCAAAAAGCTGCTTTACAACGTCCCCAATGACTAGCTAGGTCGTTCTGCAGGTCCGGATCGCTGTTGCGTCGTTGGCCAGGTCTGCCTGTTTGACAGCTCACCAGCGACTCACCAGAGACTTTGTAGCGATCCCGGCCAGGTTGGGATCGCTGGTGGGATCGCTGAAAGTCTCAGTGTGTAAAGGGGCCTTTAGTGTTCCACTATTGCAAATTTATTTGCAGCACCTCTGCATTGCACACTCAGACTCATTGTTACTAAGCCATTATACTAGCAAACACTGAGTAAACTTAGTGGCATCCTAAAAGTGGCTGTTGGACTTCCATTAGCATCTGCTTAAGCATCTCGCCGGTTCTCGGAGCTCACCGAGTATACTGAGCACTGAGATGCTCGGGCGAGCACCGCGAGATGCTTAAGCAGATGCTTGGCTCCGCCTCCCTGCATGTGGGCGCTGTTTACAGAGTCAGCCCACATGCAGGCATTGGCTGTCACACACTGTAATGCCACAGCCAGCATGGCTGAGGCATTACAGTGATTGATTGGCTGGCCGCACAGCGTCATCTCCTCTATATAACACGTGACGGCGCTGTGCCCGGCAATATGATCTACAGTCAGCTAGTGTAGGGGGCAGAGCTGCTGAGCCAGGGACAGATTTAGTATGTAGGTAGTGGGTACTAGGAGACGTAATGTCACCGCTGCCATCATTGCCATAGTAACCTACCAAGCGGGTTACTATAGCATCGGTGATCCTGATCACCTGATTACCAGGGCCGCTATGCACTGGCTCCTGCTGGAGCCGTAGGAGTTAACTCTCTGTTTACCGGCGCCGCTTATGCAGGAGCCGCTTCATAGCGGTGCCGGGAATCAGCTGATTGGAGATCACTGTTGCTGTAGTACCCCGCTCAGTAGGTTACTATGGCAACGGTGGCAGCGGTGATATCACCGCCTACCGACCCGCCGCAGCCTCTGCTCGATTACACAGCACAGGGGAGCAGCATTCTTCCTCCCTGTGCTGTGTAATATAGCAGAGCTGCATGGGTACAAGAGACAGAAGACCAGGATCGTGGAGGGGTGAGAGGGAGTAATAAAGATGGAGTCCCTGAGTGTGCCTGTAAATTATTTATAATAAAGTACTTTTTCTTTGTGTGGTGTCTTTTTTTTAACCCTTTATTGGAGATTCTTAATGGCTGGGTGAAACTTGGCCTGACATTAAGGGGTACTTTACACGCTGCGATATTGCTAACAATTTATCGTCGGGGTCACGGTGTTTGTGACGCACATCCGACGCGTTAGCGACATCGCAGCATTTAACACGTACGAGCAACCTTAAACGATCACAAAAGAGACAAAAATCGTTGGTTTTGGTGAGGTCGTCCAAACACCAAAAATCGTTGTCTCGTATGTAGTGATGTTGTTCGTCGTTCCTGCGGCAACACACATCGCTATGTGTGACACCGCAGGAGCGACGAATATCTCCTTACCTGCCTCCACCGGCAATGCGAAAGGAAGGTGGTGGGCGGGATGTTACGTCCCGCTTATCTCCGCCCCCCTGCTTCTATTGGACGGCTGTTTAGTGACGCCGCAGTGACGGCGCTATGACGCCGAACGCACCTTCTCCTTGAAGGAGGGATTGTTTGGCGGTCACAGCGACGTCTCTGATATGGTATGTGCGTGTGACGCTGTCGTAGCGATAATGTTCGCTACGGCAGCAATCAACATGTATCGCACATACGACGGGGCGGGTGCTATCGCTCGCGACATCACTAGCAAAAGCTAGTGATATTGCAGCGTGTAAAGCACCCTTAAGAATCTCAGGCTTAATGTCAGCTGATAAAACAAAGCTGATATTACCCCTTATTACCCAGCGTGCCACCCGGCACCAGCGCCGCTGCAAGAGTTAGATACAGCACCAGAAGATGGCTCCTATATGAAAGCACAATTTTCTGGGGTGGCTGTGGACTGCAATTCGCAGCAGGTGGGCCCCAGAAAGCTTGGACCAACCTGCGCTGTGTATTGCAATCCCCAGCTGCCTAGTTGTACCTGGTTGGATACAAATATTGGGCGAAGCCCACGTCATTTTTTTTTTTAATTATTTCATGAAACTCCTGAAATAATTAAAAAAAGGGCCTCCCTATATTTTTGGTTCCCAGCTGTGTACAAATAGGCAGCTGGGGGTTGGGAGCAGCCTGTTCCTGCCTGCTATACCTGGCTACCATACAAATATATGGCAAAGCCCATATCATTTTTTTTTTTTTTTTTAAAAAAAACTTAAAAAAAGGGCTTCTTTGGATTTTTCATTGCCAGTGAAGATAACACAAAGCAGTGGGGTTAACAGCCAGTAGCTGCTTGGGCTACCCTTAGCTAGCAATAGAATATGCAGCGGTAGCCCACGCATTTTTTTTTTACCCCTAACCCTTGGGTTAGGGTTATGTGTTTGAGTTTTTTTCTTTTATTTTTTAATGATTTAAATAAAAAAAAATTCGACATGGGCTTTGCCATATTTTTGTATGCCAGCCAGGTTCAATAGGCAGGTATGGGCTGCCCCCATCCCCAGTTGCCTATTTGTACCCAGCTGAGAACCAAAAATATAGGGAAGCCCTTTTTTTTTATTATTTCATGAATTTCATGAAATAATTAAAAAAAAAACGATGTGAGCTGCGCCCAATTTTTGTGTCCAGCCAGGTACAACTAGGCAGCTGGGGATTGAAATCCACAGCGCAGGTTGGCTCAATCTTTCTGGGCCCCTCCTGCTGTAGATTGCAGTCCGCAGCCACCCCAAAAATGGCGCCTTCATAAAAGTGCCATCTTCTGGCTCTGTATCCAACTCTTCCAGTGACCCTAGTGCCGAGTGGCTCGCTGGGTAAAAATGGGGTTAGGGCTAGCTTTGTATTATCAGCTGGCCCTAAGCTCGAAATTCATGGTGTCACGCCAATATTAGGCATGGCCACCATGAATTTCTGGTAAAAATAAAAAAAAAACACAACACAGAGAAAAATATTTTTATTAGAAATGAAACACAACACAATTAGTGACTCCATCTTTATTGAACTAAATAACCCCCCCTCCGCCTTAGTCCTAGGTTGAGGGTTCCGCGATGTCCAATCCGGATCCACTGTCATCTGATCGGTTTGCCGGACAGCAAACCGATCAGATGATGTGTCAGGTTCAAGGACCTGAATCACATGACACATCAACTGATTGTATAAACGGTTTTTAAACAATCAGCTGATGCATCAGTAGAAAAAAAACAAAACTATAATCCTGTGTGCAGACTCCCATCTGATCGCTCCAGGACCCGCTGGTAATCAGCTGATATGGTCACCTAACAGCATCAGCTGATCGTTTAAACTGGCCGGGCAGTAAAAAGCCAGACTCACCGATGGACTTATATGATCAGCTGATGCCATGAGGCAGGGCCGGACTGGCCATAGGGCAATTCTGGCAAATGCCAGAAGGGCTGGTCCCTGTAGTGGGTTGGTCTCCCTGTAGTGGGCCGCTCACTCTACAGTCACCGTCACTCTCCTCAGCAGTCTGTACGCCATGCAACATTAATTTGCCTTGCACGCAGTGTGTGTGGGGAGTATAATATTTTGGAGAGGGGCAGTGTGTGTGTGTGTGTGTGTGTGTGTGTGTTTGTTTGTGTGTGTGGGGTATAATATTTTGGAGAGGAGCTGTGTGTGTGTGTGGGGGGGTATAATATTTAAAGGAGGGGCAGTGTGTGTTGGGGGTATAATATTTTGGAGATAGGCAGTGTGTGTGTGTTTGTAGGGGGTAAAATATTTGGAGAGGGGCAGTGTGTGTGTATAATATTTTGGAGAGGGGCAGTGTGTGTGTAGGGGGTTATAATATTTGGAGAGGGGCAATGGGGTGCGTATGGGGGTAAAATATTTTGGAGGGGGGCAGTGTGTGTGAGAGTATAATATTTTGGAAAGGGGCATTGTGTGTGTTTGTGGGGGGTATAATATTTTGGAGAGGGATAGTATGTGTTTGTGGGGGGGTATAATATTTTGGACAGGGGCAGTATATGTGTGTGGGGGTATAATATTTGGAGAGGGGCAGTGTGTGTGGGGGTATAATATTTTGGAGAGGAGCAGTGTGTGTGGGGGTATAATATTTCGGAGAGGGGCAGTGTGTGTGTGGAGTGAGATATTTTGTGAAGGAAGCACAGCAAGTCTTTATTTAGTAGCGCAGCATGGGAGATATTTATATATTTGGGGCAGTATGCTGATACTTTTATTTTTAAAGGCACTGTGTCAGGAAGTGCTGCTGAAGAACAAAGAGGTAGGTCTTCAGAGACGAGCTGTGGGCATGAAATCTCATCATGGTGTCTGTACTACAAACAAAGAAAACAGACAAACGGGACAGGGCCAACTCATTCATGTTCTAGTGGTGGTTCTGGTGCTGCATTCATGTGCTGATGGTGGCTATGGTACTGCATTTATGTGCTAATGGTGATTCTGGCACTGCATTCATGTGCTGATGATGGTTCTGGTGTGGCATTCATATACTGATTGTGGCACTGGCGCTATATTCTTGTGCTGATGGTGGCTCTGCTGCATTCATGTGCTGCTGATGGTTCTGGCATGGAATTCATGTACTGATGGTGATTCTGAACATGACAATCCAAAACAAGTTTCATGGCTATGTCAAAAAAGCTTAAATATAATCAAAACTTTGTTTTGAGATTATGAGGAGAATTTGGCAAGATTCTGCTCAGTTTCTGCTCCAAAAACAGTGTAAATAACATGTTTACACATTTTTTAAGCAGAATGTCTCCAAATCCTCCACAAATATTTGGTTCTAGTGATGTATTCATGTGAGTAGCTCTTACATGACGCTGACTGCTCACATCCTCTTGATGTCTGATGCGTCGTTTTTGTTATAAAAAGTACAAACTACTTTGCGCCTGGAGTCTATAAGGGGTACTTTGCACGTTGCGCCATCGCTAGCATCGGCTAGCAATGCCGAGCGTGATAGTACCTGCCCCCGTCGCACATGCGTTATCTTGTGATAGCTGCCGTAGCGAACATTATCGCTACAGCAGCTTCACACGCACTTACCTGCCCTGCGACGTCGCTCTGGCCGGCGACCCGCCTCCTTCCTAAGGGGGAGGGTCGTGCGGCGTCACACCGACGTCACACGGCAGGCGGCCAATAGAAGCGGAGGGGCGGAGATGAGAAGGACGTAAACATCCCGCCCACCTCCTTCCTTCCGCATAGCCGGTGGACGCAGGTAAGGAGATGTTCCTCACTCCTGCAGCTTCACACACAGCGATGTGTGCTGCCGGAGGAACGAGGAACAACATCGTATCTCCTATTGGTGCGACATTATGAAAATGACCGACGCTACACAGATCACCGATTTTCGACGCTTTTGCGATCATTTATCGGCGCATCTAGGCTTTACACATTGCGATGTCGTTACCGGCGCCAGATGTGTGTCACTTTCGAATTGACCCCGACGATATAGCAGTAGCGATGTCGCAACGTGCAAAGTACCCCTAAGTGTCTGCATCTCTGACATCAAATCACAGCACTGTAGCTAATCAGTTACTTGCTGAGGTCCATGATTGGTTGCGCTGTCATTGTGATGTGACACCAGTGCTGCAGACAATAGCAGACCTGGGGAGAGTGAATAAAACAAATAAACAATGTAGGGAATGGGTTTCCAAAAACTGGAAAACCTAAGGGTATGTGCACACAAGGTGTTTTAAACTCAAGCAACACTGGCAAGTTTTTTTAAGTAGATGTTGAAAACAGTGGCATTTTTTTTCCTGACTCATCTTCTGTATAGTTTTACAATCATTTCCTGGATATTTCTTCTATGGTCTTGACCATCTTTGGCTTTTTTAGTGTTTTCCTATTGTTTTTGTCACATTTTTTTTTACTGTGCTATTAAGAAAAAGTGATGGTAAAACGCAATAAAGGACACCTGGGCATCTTCCGAACCTTTCCAATGATCTGCATTGTAAAGTACAGAGCGTCTGCTGAGGGGAAAACACCAGAAGAATGGAGCGGCCACTTCTTTTAACCACTTGGTGGTTTTAGAAACCTGAGGTGGGTAAAAGATGCTCAAAATCCTGAACCTGTGCACAGCAAGTAGATGCAGATGGTCATTCGAGGATTTAATCATAGTAGTCTCCATGGTGGGATCTGCCCCCAAAATGTGTCATTGCACATTCTCTATGTGGTATGTGTCCAAAATTATCACCAGTGACAACAACAGCTTTCATGATCCCCTATCTGTAGAATAGGTCATTAATATTATTCAGGGGATCTGATTTTGCATCCCTGCCCATCAGTTATATGATGAGGCCTTAGCATTATCTGGAGAGCAGCATCCTCTTCATTATCATTATCTGCGAGACCCAGCTCTGTAGGAAAATAGCGGCTTCACAAGGTCCTGCTACTAAGAGCAATAAATAGGCCTGAGCTGTAATACTGGACGCAGCTGTGACTACATGTTATATGGTCGTGCTACACAATCTACAAATGCACAAAGATATTACACATTCACCACGCAACAAGTGGGCCTGTGTACCCCCAAATGCCAGGGCTGAATTTTATTTCCAGTCCGGCCCTACCGTCAGGTGACCGCATCAGCTGATTACCGGGAGGTCCTGGAGCGATCAGATGTGATAGAGTTTTTTTCTTCTTCTACTGATCCCTTTTGGTTTCACTGTGCAGTGAATGTCCAGGCAGAGAGAAGCTGCCGCACATACGCTACAAAGCGAAAGTGCATGTCACATGGGAGGAGGAACAAAGGATTCTTCCTCCCCCTAATACAAAGACAACATTGCTCACAACAGTGACATGGGAGGCAGAAATGCTTACAGGGGTCTTCCCCATGCTGCTCCCATGTCATTTGAGCACTGTTCTTATAAATTTTTGACATTTTTGAGCTTTCTCCAGACCGCCGGGGGTGCCGCTGGAAAAATGCTCGAGTCTCCCATAGGCTAACATTGGGCTCGGTGCTTAGGTCGAGCATCCGAGGATTTTTAAATGCTCGACCCGAGCATCGAGAACCTGAGCATTTTACTGCTCGCTCATCTCTAGTTATGGTACCAAATACTAATGAAACGTATGTAAATGTTTGAGTTTGCAGAAAGTAATAAAAAATGCCCTAATACATTTTCTCTCTCTCTCTCTCTCTCTCTCTCTCTCATTATTCTGGCATTTGGCAAATATAAATAATTTTGGTTCCTAATTGACCTAAAACAGGAAAGGTTTATTCTGATTTCATGTCAGATAGTGAGAAAAACATGCAGATGTGTCATTTTGGATAGTGGATGGAAACTTCTGCTTTCAACTGTATATATGTTATATGTCATGTAAAATCTTTGAATTATGTAACTCTTCTATGATTAATGTTAAAATGGAAGTTACAAAATGATGTAATACATAAAATAACTATCAAAAACATTTTTTTACATCTATTTTTGTTTTTTTGTCTTATTATGAATGGTTATTATAAGTCACAAGTATTATTATTAATATTAATAGTACTATTTGATACTGTTCACAACAGTTGCAGTCTCTTAGACAGTGCTAAATTTTTGTGAACCAAGCAATATTTCAATACACAACAATGTAAAAGATACAATATTGTATGTGAAATGTAAAATGTATTAATTCCATTCACCCTCAATAAAAAAATGTTAAAATAGAAATTAAAGTATGTAAAAATAAAAACTTTTGTTTTTTTTGTCAATATGATTATGAAGTAAACTATGACACAATTTGATAATGTTCAAATAGGAAAATAAAAGACATTACAATGAAACTGAGAACGCCTAATACAATGCATCGTTAACTCGTTTACATATAAAGTTAATACTGATCCTCGTTGCAAAGTGAAATGTCATCTGCCCACTTAAAGTAATAGATCCCCAATTCATTGCAGGGGGTTATTTGCCGGTTATTCCTCATTGCCATTTTTTTTTCAAACAGTTTGACATCTGCTTAATTACCTTAATTATATTTCTCCATCAAGAGGCTAAAAGGTTTTAACTTGGGTTGACTTACAAATGTATGGCTAGATTTACTATTTATCTGACAGGGTGTGAAATTCCAGCCAGTGACAGGCAATATCTAGTAGTCAGCAGGGCAGCTAAGTGATCCCATGGAAACAGACTGCATTGTGTTGTGGCATCTCTTGAAGATGAGTGTGACTTCAGCTTTTTCTAGGTAAAATCTAATATCTGACTGTTAACTCAAAATCCATTCTAGTAAAATATATGTACTATATATATATATATATATATATATATATATACACACTACAGTTCAAAAGTTTAGCGTCACTTATTTTTGAAAGAAAAGCACATTTTTTTCAATGAACCTAACATTAAATTAAATAGGAATACACTCTATACATTGTTGATGTGGTAAATGACTATTATAGCTGCAAACGTCTGTTTTTTAATGCAATATCTAAATAGGTGTATAGAGTCCCATTTTAAACAACCACCACTACACTGTTTTAATGGTACATTGTGTTTACCAACTGTGTTAGAAGGCTAATGGATGTTTAGAAATACCTTGTAAACCCTTGTGCAAGTATGTTAGCTCAGCTGAAAACAGTTTTGCTGATTAGAGAAGCTATAAAACTGACCTTCCTTTGAGCTAGTTGAGAATCTGGAGAATTACATTTGTTGGTTCCATTAAACTCTCAAAATGGCCAGAAAAAAAGAACTTTCATGTGAAACTCGACAGTCTATTCTTGTTCTTTGAAATGAAGGATATTACATGAGAGAAATTGCCAAGAAACTGAAGACTTCCTACAACGGTGTGTACTACTCCCTTCAGAGGAGAGCACAGACAGGCTCTAACCAAAGTAGAAAGATAAGTGGGAGGCTCCGCAAAACTGAGCAACAAGACAAGTACATAAGAGTCTCTAGTTTGAGAAATCTGAGCCTCACAGGTCCTCAACTGGCAGCTTCTTTAAATAGTACCCACAAAACGCCAGTGTTAACGTCTACACTGAAGATTTAAGATTTGACTCTGGAATACTGGCCTTCAGGGCAGAGTGGCAAAGAAAAAGCCATATCTGAGACTGGCTAATAAAAGGAAAAGATTAATATGGGCAAAGGAACACAGACATTGGACAGAGGAAGATTGGAAATAAGTGTTATGGACAGACGAATCAAAGTTTGAGGTGTTTGGATCACACAGAAGAACATTTGTGAGACGTAGACCTACTGAAAAGATGCTGGAAGAGTGCCTGATGCCATCTGTCAAGCATGTTGGAGGTAATGTGATGGTCTGGGGTTTCTTTGGTGCTGGTAAAGTGGGAGATTTGTACAAGGTAAAAGGGATTTTAAATAAGGAAGGCTATCACTCCATTTTGCAACGCCATGTCCTACCCTATGGACAGCGCTTGATTGGAGCGAATTTCTTCCTACAACAGGACAATGACTCAAAGCACACTTCCAAATTTTGCATGAACTATTTAGGGAAGAAGCTGACAGGTGGTATTCTATCTGTAGTGGAGTAGCCAGCCCAGTCACCAGATCTCAACCGGAATCGCTGGTCCTTAGTATTGTCTTTGCAAGGAATAAGTCATGTGCCAGTCCTTTATATTGACCACACATGCATTTATACATATAAATGAGATCTCCTCTGAGACGTCTTTTTTCTAAGCTAAACATAGCTAACTTTTTCAACCTTTCAGCATATGGGAGGCCTTCCATTCCTTGTAGAAATCTAGTTAGCCGTCTTTGACTGACTCTAACTTCTAAATGTCCTTTATAAAATGTGCCCAAAATGAGCCCAAAACTTGCTCCCATATTCCAGATGTGGCCTTACAAGTGATTTATAGAGGGGTAACAATACGTTGGGATCACGAGATCTAATCTCTCTTTTTATACACCCTAAAATCTTGTTTGCTTTAGCAGTTGCTGCCAGACATTGAGTACTGCTGCTCAGCTTATTTGTAATCAGAATACCCAAGTCCTTCTCCTGTTCCATACTCCCGAGTTTAGTTTTATTTAATGTATTCGCAGCTATACGATTACTCTGTACTGTCATGGTTTGCCTCCTCGTCCAAATGGCTAGGAGGCGGAGCCTTCTCCCGGGCCTCACTTCTGGATCCTGGATGCCTTAAAAGCTTACATTTCCAGTGAACCAGCGCTGGCTATAAGCTTATCACTGATTTGCCTGTTATTGCTGGTCCTGTGAGTGATATCCTGATCTGTCTGTTCCTGTGCCACTGTACCCTTGTCTGTGATCTGTCCCCTGGTCGTCCCTCCAGTCCTCTGTCCCCTCTCCTACCTCCCCACTTGGTTGCTTCCTCTGGTACTGACCTCGGCGTGACTTTGACTCCGCTTTTGCTCGTTCCTCCGTCCTGCTTCTGCCCGTACTGTGTTTGACCCAGCCTGCCTGACTATTCCTCACACGCCCCGCAGCTCTGCTTCCCAGCTGTACTGTGAGGCAGTGTACGAGAACACTGTGTATTTACTTCCTGGTTCTCGTTGCTCTGTGTAGTGTCTTCTGCTGCATAGCTCCGGCTCCCCCTGGTGGCAGCTTGACATGTCCTAGGTGCATTACTTTACATTTATCAACATTAAATATCATTTGCCAAGTATCTGCCCATTCTGACATCTTATCCAGATCATTTTGTAATATTGTACTATCAAGGTCAGTTTTTAATATTCTACATAGTTTGGTGTCATCAGCAAAGACTGACACTTTGCTATCAATCCCATCCACAAGGTCATTAATATAGAGATTAAAAATAATCGGTCCTAGCACAGATTCCTGCGGCACCCCACTGCTGACTGTAGCCCATTTAGAGAATGCACCATTTATGACTACTCTTTGTTTCCTATCTTTTAGCCAATTCCTTACCTAGTTGCATATAGTTTCCCCTAGTCCTTGCTTCTGGAACTTCAGTATAAGGCTATTATGTGGTACAGTATCAAATGCCTTTGCAAAGTCCAAATAAATCACATCAGCTGCATTACCAATATCCAGATTTACACTTACCTCCTCATAGAACCCCAACAGGTTGATTAGACATGACTTATGAATCCATGCTGTCTGACAGTTATTATACTATTTTTTGCAATATATTTTTGCATCTCATCCGTTAAAATGCCCTCAAAAACTGTGCATACTACTGATTTCAGGCTTACTGGGCAGTAGTTGCTTGGATCCACCCTCTTAAATAAACTAACCCTGTTACAAGCGAGTCTAAAAAGATGAGATATAGCGGTCTGTCAATTACTGAGCTCATTTCCCTCAATATTTGTGAATAAATGCCATCTGGTCCAGGGATTTGTCAATGTTTAATTTACACAGACGCAGGCATACTTCATCTTGTGTTAAATTAATTATATCGGCTGGTGAACTTTGATTTTTCACTTGTTGAATGATCCCTGGAACAGTCAGTTCCTTGGTGAACACAGATGAGCAGTGCCTGTTTAATATCTCAGTCTTTTGTTTGTCCTATACAGTTAGGTCCAGAAATATTTGGACAGTGACACAATTTTCGCGAGTTGGGCTCTGCATGCCACCACATTGGATTTGAAATGAAATCTCGACAACAGAATTCAAGTGCAGATTGTAACGTTTAATTTGAAGGTTTGAACAAAAATATCTGATAGAAATTGTAGGAATTGTACACATTTCTTTACAAACACTCCACATTTTAGGAGGTCAAAAGTAATTGGACAAATAAACCAAACCCAAACAAAATATTTTTATTTTCAATATTTTGTTGCGAATCCTTTGGAGGCAATCACTGCCTTAAGTCTGGAACCCATGGACATCACCAAACGCTGGGTTTCCTCCTTCTTAATGCTTTGCCAGGCCTTTACAGCCGCAGCCTTCAGGTCTTGCTTGTTTGTGGGTCTTTCCGTCTTAAGTCTGGATTTGAGCAAGTGAAATGCATGCTCAATTGGGTTAAGATCTGGTGATTGACTTGGCCATTGCAGAATGTTCCACTTTTTTGCACTCATGAACTCCTGGGTAGCTTTGGCTGTATGCTTGGGGTCATTGTCCATCTGTACTATGAAGCGCCGTCCGATCAACTTTGCGGCATTTGGCTGAATCTGGGCTGAAAGTATATCCCGGTACACTTCAGAATTCATCCGGCTACTCTTGTCTGCTGTTATGTCATTAATAAACACAAGTGACCCAGTGCCATTGAAAGCCATGCATGCCCATGCCATCACATTGCCTCCACCATGTTTTACAGAGGATGTGGTGTGCCTTGGATCATGTGCCGTTCCCTTTCTTCTCCAAACTTTTTTCTTCCCATCATTCTGGTACAGGTTGATCTTTGTCTCATCTGTCCATAGAATACTTTTCCAGAACTGAGCTGGCTTCATGAGGTGTTTTTCAGCAAATTTAACTCTGGCCTGTCTATTTTTGTAATTGATGAATGGTTTGCATCTAGATGTGAACCCTTTGTATTTACTTTCATGGAGTCTTCTCTTTACTGTTGACTTAGAGACAGATACACCTACTTCACTGAGAGTGTTCTGGACTTCAGTTGATGTTGTGAACGGGTTCTTCTTCACCAAAGAAAGTATGCGGCAATCAGCCACCACTGTTGTCATCCGTGGACGCCCAGGCCTTTTTGAGTTCCCAAGCTCACCAGTCAATTCCTTTTTTCTCAGAATGTACCCGACTGTTGATTTTGCTACTCCAAGCATGTCTGCTATCTCTCTGATGGATTTTTTCTTTTTTTTCAGCCTCAGGATGTTCTGCTTCACCTCAATTGAGAGCTCCTTAGACCGCATGTTGTCTGGTCACAGCAACAGCTTCCAAATGCAAAACCACACACCTGTAATCAACCCCAGACCTTTTAACTACTTCATTGATTACAGGTTAACGAAGGAGACGCCTTCAGAGTTAATTGCAGCCCTTAGAGTCCCTTGTCCAATTACTTTTGGTCCCTTGAAAATGAGGAGGCTATGCATTACAGAGCTATGATTCCTAAACCCTTTCTCCGATTTGGATGTGAAAACTCTCATATTGCAGCTGGGAGTGTGCACTTTCAGCCCATATTAGATATATAATTGTATTTCTGAACATGTTTTTGTAAGCAGCTAAAATAACAAAACTTGTGTCACTGTCCAAATATTTCTGGACCTAACTGTATAACTAACTTGTTATTATATTTTAAGGGGCTGATAATATCCTTTGTTTTCCTTTTGGCATTAATGTACTGTATATATACAAGATTTTGGGATTTATTTTACTGTACTTGGCGATTTTTGTTTCAGTAGCTAATTTTGCTTGCTTGATTTATTTTTTACATTTCCTATTGAGATCTTTATACTCTTAAAATGCTATTTCTGTATTCTCATCCTTCAAGATTTTAAACGCCCTTTGTTTTTGTTTTATTATACTTTGTACAGTCTTATGTATCTATAGTGGTTTCTTTTTATTCCTGAGCATTTTATTTCCAGAGGGTATACATTTTTTACAGGACTCTAGGAGTATATCCTTAGACTTGCCCCATTTATGTTCGGTATCCCCAGTTACCATGACATTGTCCCAATCTACAAAATTAAGCTTTTCCCTTAATTTGTTGAAATCAGCCTTCCTAAAATTCCAGGTTTTAGGTGAGGGTGCCAACAATTTTATCCTGCCTATTTTGGGGGTTTTGTGTGAAATGATGTCCAATTTGCCTTTTTTTCTCTTAAAAATAGGTACTTATGGCACTACAAAGTAATTTAGGAGCATGAATAGGGTCCAACCTCATAGCAATTTTAAAAAGTGCTAGAGAAATTTTAGTAGTTTTTTTCCTCAGTTTTTGTTCTCAGTTTTTTGGGGTTTTTTTTGTGTGTTGTTCCAAAACACATTAATGAAATAAACTTGTATATTACAAAACGTGTAATTTCAATCATTTTCTGGGGGAAATACTACATTTTCTGGAACAATTGTAAAGGTGCCAATATTTTCGGCCGTAACTGCATGTGTGTCACCTACTGTACTAAGTCTCCTTGGCCATACAGTGGATCTACATTACTCAACATTGCCCATTTCTTGGTGATTCTTCAAAAGAGTTTGAATAGTACATCTTGAAACTCATGTCTGCTTTGAGATCTGCCTGGTAGATAGCTTGTCGATGCAGTATAACTACCTTGCATCTTGTTGTTCTACTTAGTTTTGCCTTGGTGTACGACCGATGATGGGAACCTATCTTAGGGTTGCCAACTTGAGGTTTTTTTTTGACAACTTATGATAAAATCATGGACAGACAATATATTCTATAGGTACATTGGAAAACCATAAGAAATCACAATGATCATAAGTGATACATGTCTCCAGTTCATAATTTTGATATGATGTCACCAGCTGATTTCACTGAAAACTAAAATGATGATAATTATAGTCAAAATAATCTCTATAAGTTTCTTCAGTTTCAGAAAAATATTTTTTTTACAGATAGGGTAAAAAATTCCCTATTTAAATGGACTGTCCTGGAATTTCATGGGGGTTGGCAACCGAAAACTGTCTTCCGTGATCTCACCTTTGTAGCAGAGAGTCAGTGTTCCTCACTCAGTTTTCTTGCTCCTGCACATCAGCTTACTGTTTCAACCTACATATGAAAATGATGATCAATACAACCTGTTTGGTATAATTTGGTATAATTTACATAAAATCAATAATTTTGAGCATGGGTACCTTCAAAAATGATTGCAGTTTTGAAGACAGAGTAGACGCATTAAATAATTGATTTAGTTTTTGCTTCTTTTTTGTTCATTCACTTTCCAATTTTTAATTGATGCCAGAAATTACTAACATTACTATATTTGAAAGAATTCTTACTTTGCAGATACCCCTCTAAAACTTTTACACAGTACTGTATAAAATAAATAAAAAAATATAAGGAACATAAATCTGAATAACAGTTTTTGAGCATAAGTTTAAACTCTCCACATCAAATACATACACACTCGTCCTCAGCTGAGAAATTATTTTTGGAAGCTCCTTGTCTCTGAGAGTTATGCAAGCAAGTGCTTGACTGTGAAGTCATGAACATTGACAGTAGCAGTGGATGCACAGGTAAGTTAGTGGGTTTCCTTTGAAATGATTTGTCCGTAATGGTTTATTAATTGAAATGAGTGAACTCAAACAGAATAGACTTTACAAAAATCAGTGTTCGAGTATGGAGTTTGGGTGCTTTACGTAAGAATCGGTGTGCTCAGGTACGCTCTGTGCTTGGCCCAGTGCAAACTGCCTGCAGTGTTTTAATTGCTCTTACTGGGGGTAAAAATCAGCATTAGGCCCCTTTCACACATCAGTGATTCTGGTACGTTTGTGCTTTTTTTTTAAACGTACCAGAATCACTGACATACGCAGACCCATTATAATGAATAGGTCTGCTCACACGTTAGTGATTTTTCACTGCACGTGTCTCCGTGCAGCGTACCCGCGTGTGCGTGATTGCCGCACGGAGACATGTCCATTTTTTTCTGGCATCACTGATGTCCCACGGACCACGCAGTGGTGTGGTCCGTGAAACACGTGCCAGAAAAAAACGTGCATTTAAAATAATAAACATTTTAACTCACCCGGCGTCCAGCGATGTCCTCTGCAGCCCGTCCTCCCTGCTGCTTCTAAGCCGGCTGATTACTGTCGCGCATCTTAATGATGCACAACACAGCCGACCAGAAAGCAGCTGCTGCAGGGGTCACCGCCGGCCGGATGCTGCACCGCGGGAGGATTCAGCACCACGGAGAACGGAGCCCGGATTGCACTTAGACAACCCACGTGTGCCGTGATTCACGGCACATGCAGGGACATGTGCGTGTTTTATACGTTAGTGAAAAACGTCTGTGTTTTTCACTGACGTGTGAAACGGGCCTTATAGAGTGTAATGTGTAAAAACAAAAACAAAAAAACTTAAAAATCTGCCCTCACTCCCCTGGAAGCTCTCTGTTTATGGCTGGTTGCTTGTGGTCAGAGAGCCAAACTGCAGAATAAGTGACTTCCAATGGGATTCAGGCCAAGTCTGCATCGCATCACAAACTGAACTTTATCTAAAGTCTGAACCCACATTTGAACTGGTCTGCTCATCTCAATTTATTAATTATGTAGTTAGACATTGCGTATCAAACACATATCTGTGTGATGGATGCCCTATACAAGCCTCACCTATGGACACTTATAATACAAGGCCATGGAGGCTAGGTGATTGGTTGTTTCATCAGCAGTTTGCACTTGTGCTACCCTCACCTTCATCATGGAGTCTGCTGCATCCAGTAGTGCAGGGGAGGGGAACCTCTGGCCCATGGACTGTTTGCGGCCCCTGATTACTTTTTCTGCTGCCGGTCCTTTAAATCCCAGTGCGTGATGCAAGGAAGTGCAGGCACTCTGGGTAGATCCTAGAATATTCAGGCTTCTACCAGATCCTGATTGCAGCCCATACATTGTAACAGACATACTACTGAAGATGCTAGAATGTACAGTCTCCAAATGCTCTCCATGCTGCCTCCTAATGCTCTCTGTGCTGCCTCCTAGTGCTGTCCGTGCTGCCACCTAGTGCTGTCCGTGCTGCCACCTAGTGCTGTCCGTGCTGCCACCTAGTGCTGTTCATGCAGCCATCTAATGATCTCTGTGCTGCCTTATAGTGCTGTCCATGCTGCCTCCTAGTGCTGTCAATGCTGTGACCTAGTGCTCTCTCTGCTGCCACCTAGTGCTGTCCGTTGTGTCATCTAGTGCTGTCAGTGCTGCCACCTAATGCTCTCCGTGCTGCCACCTAATGCTCTCCGTGCTGCCACCTAGTGCTCTCCGTGCTGCCACCTAGTGTTCTCCGTGCTGCCACTTAGTGCTGTCTGTGCTGCCACCTAGTGCTATCTTTGTTGCTGCCAGTGCTGTCTGTGCTGCCGCCAATACTGTCCATGCACCAGCCTCTCCTGGGATGTATATGCCCAAGCCTCTCCTGGGATGTATATGCACCAACCCCTCCTGTGATGTATATGCCCCAGCCTCTCCTGTGATGTATATGCCCCAGCCGCTCCTGTGATGTATATGCCCCAGCCTCTCCTGGGATTTATATGCCCCAACCTCTCCTGGGATGTATATGCCCCAGCCTCTCCTGGTATGTATATGCCCCAGCCTCTCCTGGGATGTATATGCCCCAGCCTCTCTAGGGATGTATATGCCCCAGCCTCTCCAGGGATGTATATGCCCCCACCTCTCCAGGGATGTATATGCCCCAGACCCTCCTGTGATGTGTATGCCCCCAGCCTCTCTAGACCGAGAGAAACCTGGAAGAGCTATTGTGAGAAACAACATGATCAATACCATTGAACATCACAGCCACACTAAAGAGAAGCAGCTCCAGCTACCACAGTAGGAATGAGTTACTTAATTGTTTGACAAAATATAGCAGAGTAGGTTTCCAGTTGATAATTTGGTGTGGCCCCCAAAGGTTGGTAAACAATTCCAAATGGCCCCGGCAGTAAAAAGGTTCTCTACACCTGCTGTAGTGCTTTGGTATTGTGATCTGGTATCGGTAAGGAGGGCTGCTCTTTTTTCTGTGATGTTTACTGATTCCTTTTCTGTGAATCGTTCTTGAATTTAATTTAGGGCCTCGTAAGACAATGAGGATCCTTGACATGGATTGCGAGCTTGCTTATTTTAACCAATACCCTATGAATTTTACATATCTAATAAATAAAGCTGAATGTGTGTATGTGTGTATGTATGTATCAAAACAACATTTGAGGAACAAAAAATTGTCCACAAAAAAACAGTGATTTCAATAAGTTTTATTTCTGAAGTAATTAGTAAAAATATGCATATCTATGTTAAAATCAATAATAATAATAGTAATGATGCTTCAACATGAGGGATGATATATAAGCAGTAAAATAACAACAAAACGTGCACCAGAATATATACAAAGCCGAACTGTTTATCAAAATTAAGTTTAAATCACATAAAACAGTATATTCCAAAAATTCATGTAAAAGGTAAATATTTTTCTTAAAATTTTCATGCGTTAGAAAAAGAAAAAAAAAAAAAAAATTTTGATTTAAATTGTATACACATAAAAATATTTCATATGAAAGTGAAAAAATATAAATTGCTACTTTTTTAATTTTATAGACCAGTGGACAGGATACATAAAAAATATATATATGTGTGACTTTAGAAGTAATGACACTTATATTCAAAGTAAAAAAAGTGCATGAATTGTGTAAAAATTACGAATGAACTAAGTGCATTGAGTTACATGCTCAAAATTTTTTTTCACAAAATTAGGAGTGAAACAATCACTAAATAAACCAAAATAAAACGCAAAGTGCAATGTGCTTACTTATAAATAAAGTCACATGAAAAAGTGAAAGGATAAAACCTAATTCAATAAGGATCTATAAATATAGACACGGTAATGACCAGGGAGTCTCAATATACAAAGTGCAATGTGCAGACTTTTATACTGAGTCGCATGAAAATTATAAGAAAAGAAAGGAACCAATCAACCAAGGATCCTTTAAACATATACACGCTATTAGCTACAGGGTCTCCAATAAAGACAAACAGCAAAATACAGCAGAGTATTCAGCTATTCAGCTGTATATAGCAAATGAATTGGCTGAAGGAAATAAGGTGCTAACGTGCTTAAAAGCAGTGGTAATTACCAAGAGTGCATGTGCTATATCGTCCCTCTACCCCGATGTACGTTTCCAGTATTCTTCCTCAGGGGGCGTCATGCGACTCAGTATAAAAGTCTGCACATTGCACTTTGTATATTGAGACTCCCTGGTCATTACCGTGTCTATATTTATAGATCCTTATTGAATTAGGTTTTATCCTTTCACTTTTTCATGTGACTTTATTTATAAGTAAGCACATTGCACTTTGCGTTTTATTTTGGTTTATTTAGTAATTGTTTCACTCCTAATTTTGTGAAAAATTTTTTGAGCATGTAACTCAATGCACTTTGTTCATTCGTAATTTTTACACAATTCATGCACTTTTTTTACTTTGAATATAAGTGTCATTACTTCTAAAGTCACACATATATATATTTTTTATGTATCCTGTCCACTGGTCTATAAAATTAAAAAAGTAGCAATTTATATTTTTTCACTTTCATATGAAATATTTTTATGTGTATACAATTTAAATCAAAAATTTTTTTTTTTTTTTTTTTTTTCTTTTTCTAACGCATGAAAATTTTAAGAAAAATATTTACCTTTTACATGAAATTTTGGAATATACTGTTTTATGTGATTTAAACTTAATTTTGATAAACAGTTCGGCTTTGTATATATTCTGGTGCACCTTTTATTGTTATTTTACTGCTTATATATCGTCCCTCATGTTGAAGCATCATTACTATTATTATTATTGATTTTAACATAGATATGCATATTTTTACTAATTACTTCAGAAATAAAACTTATTGAAATCACTGTTGTTTTGTGGACAATTTTTTGTTCCTCAAATGTTGTTTTGAATTTTATGAACAGTGAATATTGAATTCAGACCTTTGTTGTTAATTATGTATGTATGTATGTATATGTGTGTATGTCCGGGATTGGCATCTTCACCGTCTCAGCTGCAGCCACAAAAATTTGCACACTCACACGTCTGGACCCCGAGAGCGTCATAGGCTATGTGTGAGGTGAAATTTAAACTTCGCGCATTCCAATCTACCAATCAATTTTGCCCCTATCTGCATAATGGGGAAAAAGTGAAACGAAAAGTGTATCTGCACCGTCGCATTTACAATCATGAAATTTTGCACAGACACCTCATGTGACCCAGGGAACGTCGTAGACTATCTTTTGACAGGAAAATTTAACCCCGCGCTTTACAGTTACTCTCCAAAAAACATGCCTCCATTAAAGTAAATGGAGCCTGGAACTGCAGGTTATTAGTAGGAGTTGTGATTGGTTGCTATAAAAACAAAAGACATTCATAGTATAAGAAGCTTATATGTGAGGTAATAAAATGTTGGTGGGGAGACGGTAGAGAGACAGATGGAGAGACAGACGGAGAGACAGACGGAGAGACAGACAGAGACAGAGAGATAGAGACAGACAAAAAAAGAGACAGACAGAGACAGACAGACGGGGAAAGAGACAGACGGGGAAAGAGACAGACGGGAAAAGAGACAGGGAAAGAGACAGACAGGGAAAGAGACAGACGGGGAAAGAGATTGACCTGGAAAGAGACAGACCTGGAAAGAGACAGACGGAGCACATTACTTTGTCAATTTAGTTAAATCTGTGTGGAATATCTGTGGTGTTGAAATATATGTTGTGAAATGGTTCTATTAGCTTAGTGTTTGCCTTTTAATAATTACATTTCTATCTATTTGCTTTATGGCTTTTGTGTGCAGAATAAATTTTTGTTAATACATTCTATTTTGTTAACAACAGTTATTAACCCGGGCGGAGCCGGGTAGTACAGCTAGTCTTTTTCAAATTTTTGTTTCACATTTTTCCAGGATCCAGCCAGGCCCTTTAGTGTTGGTTGGGTGAATTGGGGTGTCTGTCTTGAGGGGTGCACTCATATAGTGTTGGGCAGCCTGCCCGATCTAATAATATGGGTGTCATCAACAGACTGGAAGCAAGACACTACATCATATGTAAGCCTCATCTGTGTGCATTTTTACTAGGCAGTCACCCCTCCATGAATAGTTTGTGAGTGATTGTTTCATCAGTATTTCGCACCTGTGCTGCTTCCGCCTATATTATGGGGGTCTGTTGCATCCTGTAGAGCTTTGGTATTGTGACCTGGTGTCCTTAACAAAATACTACATTTTTTTTCTGCAATGTTTTTTGAATTTTAGTCTTTTTCTGTGAATTGTTTATTTTTTAAATAAAATATTATATTTTAAGATTCACTGGTCCTGAAGAAGAGGTATATCCTCGAAACGCGTAGACCAATGGAATAAAAGAATACGTTTATAACATCAACGTGCTACATCTTCATTTTGGCTGATGCGCGGCATTAACCCCCTCTTCACTCTGATTTGTATGCACATCCACGTGGGGCTGCAGCAGACGCCTTCATCCTATGCTCTATCAGTGGTTGTGACTATCACAACCTTTTCAGGTGAGTAAATTTTTCCTGATCTATTTCACTGATCTGTTGGTATTACACTATCAGCGCTCCTTATTTTTCAGTTTATATTTTGAGATTCAACAGTGACACTTTGGTCAATGTGCTGTGTCTGGTAATAATGATTAGACCCATTCACTTGCATAATTTTGAGCTGCATAAACAGAGAAAATAGACAAGTCAAGAATTTTCAGGATATAATACAGTTGAGTTGACAGAGCCCTTTAAAGAGTTAAAGACATTGACTGTTACAGAACACACTATTTCACCATGATGCTTGGTTTAGTGGATACATTAGAATTTCTATTGTGATCTCTGGTTTCCTTCAGGGATAAACTACTACTTAGCACTTAAACACTATTAGCTTATGCTTTTTTTTTAAACCTGGTTATTTTCTAATCCTAAATACATTTTTAATTTGACTCAACTTGGCATTAAGGAATAAATGAATGGCAAACACAGTGTTCTGTTGAGCTTTCTGGTGTTTCCTTTCACTTTGGCCATGTCCCAAATACTTGAGACACTATCTTGTCACCTAAACTGGCCCTGGTGGCATAAATCTGATAAGTGTAGTTGGATCCAGCATGCCTAGATTTATTGCTGCTTTCTAGTGTGATTGAAAATCATGTACCTTGCAGCTCTCAGTTGCCTTTGTGTTGTCATGATATAGTACACTAAGGTAAGTAAGCATCACCAGTCTGCGGAGAGTCGATGCATGAGAACCACACTGATTAGTGTCAGTGAAAACAAGCAGGCAGCAAACATTATTTTTTCAGAAATCAACTGTAACAAAATTGGTACAATATTGTTTCAACCCTTTTATACCTTAAATCCATTTAAAAATATGTACAGTACAGACCAAACGTTTGGACTCACCTTCTCATTGAAAGAGCTTTCTTTATTTTCATGACTCTGAAAATGGTAGATTCACATTGACGGCATCAAAACTATGAATTCACACATGTGGAATAAAATACTTAACAAAAAAGTGTGAAACAACTGAAAATATGTTTTATATTCTAGATTCTTCAAAGTAGCCACCTTTTGATGCTGCTTAGCACTTGTTGGCCCTTTTGCCTTCACTCTGCGGTCCAGCTCACCTCAAACCATCTCGATTGGGTTCAGGTCTGGTGACTGTGGACACCAGGTCATCTGGCATAGCACTCCATCACTCTCCTTCTCTCCTTCTTAGTGAAATTGCCCTTACACAGCCTGGAGGTGTGTTTGGGGTCATTGTCTTGTTGAAAAATAAATGATGGTCCAACTAAACGCAAACCGGATGGAATAGCATGCCGCTGCAAGATGCTTTGGTAGCCATGCTGGTTCAGTATGCCTTCGATTTTGAATAAATCCCCAACAGTGTCACCAGCAAAGCACCCCCACACCATCACACCTCCTCCTCCATGCTTCACGGTGGGAACCAGGCATGTAGAGTCCATCTGTTCACCTTTTTTGCGTCACACAAAGACACGGTGGTTGGATTCAAAGATCTCAAATTTGGACTCATCAGACCAAAGCACAGATTTCCACTGGTCTAATGTCCATTCCTTGTGTTCTCTTCTGCTTGTTGCCTGTCCTTAGCAGTGGTTTCCTAGTAGCTATTTTACCATGAAGACCTGCTGCTCAAAGTCTCCTCCTAACAGTTGTTCTAGAGATATGTCTGCTGCTAGAACTCTGTGTGGCAGTGACCTGGTCTGTAATCTGAGCTGCTGTTAACCTGCAATTTCTGATATTGGTGACACGGATAAACTTATCCTCCGCAGTAGAGGTGACTCTTGGTCTTCTTTTCCTGGGGCGGTCCTCATGTGAGACAGTTTATTTGTAGCGTTTTTTTTGCCACTGCACTTTGGAACACTTTTTAAGTTTGGCAATTTTTCGGATTGACTGCCCTTCATTTCTTAAAGTAATGATGGCTACTCGTTTTTCTTTACTTAGCTGCTTTTTTCTTACTATAATACAAATTCTAACAGTCTATTCAGTAGGACTATCAGCTGTGTATCCACCAGACTTCTGCACAACACAACTGATTGTCCCAACCCCATTTATAAGGCAAGAAATCCCACTTATGAAACCTGACAGGGCACACCTGTGAAGTGAAAACCATTTCTGGTGACTACCTCTTGAAGCTCATCAAGAGAATGGAAAATGGCAAAGCAGTAATCAAAGCAAAAGGTGGCTACTTTGACGAACCTAGAATATAAGACCTATTTTGAGTTGTTTCACACTTTTTTGTTAAGTATTTCATTCCACATGTGTTAATTCATAGTTTTGATACCTTCAATGTGAATCTACAATTTTCAGTCATGAAAATAAAGAACTCTTTGAATGAGAAGGTGTGCCCAAACGTTTGGTCTGTACTGAATGTAAATATGTTCAAATAAAATAGCAATTTGTACAATTTACTGGTATAGTGCAATTAAAGGGAATTTGTCAGTAGGATTTTGCTACCTCATCTGAGAACAGCATGCTGTAACCAAAGAGATCCTGAATCCAACGATGTATCACTTAGATTACTGGGTGCAGCCATTCTGCCACAATCAGTATTTTTATATTATGTCATGTTGCTCAGCAGAGTTAGCTGTCCTGCCCACACTAGGCTCTCAACAGAGATTATACATTGACAGTGAGGTGTCAGTCAGAGGTGGGGGTGTGCTGGACTGCCGTGCCAGTGACTTTGTAGTCCTGCAACAATAAAGGTTATGCTGTTTAACAAACATAATCGGACTGTGACAGGACAGGCATCCCTGAGTTTTCTGTGTTAACCCTTGCAACATGCTGGCTTCAACTTACATAGCAAAAACCTGCTGAAATATTCCTTTTAACAATGATGCCCTAATCTGTTTAGATCCACCCTTTTCTGTTTCGACAGTTCCACTTTCAGCTTAGCTTTAAAGAGAACAGTTTTTGTTGTGTCAGTACTTTGGTGAATAGACAGAAAATAACGCTGTCTTAGCCAATAAGCTGAGGTCTCATATAGCTTTTGTTATGTGCTAACACAGGAAAGTTGTCTTGTGTGTAGCATACGCTTGAAACAGACCTGTCGGGACATCCCACTTTCACCGCCAGACCAGAGAATCGTGTGCAGTGAGAATTCAGATGTCTGCAGTAAAATAGAGTGACTGAAGATTTCCATTGGAAACCTAAGCAAGCCCTTTAATTATAAAATCAAGAACTGCAGCATGGTCAATACTAACATCGGATAATATACTCACTAGCAGGATTCAGCTCTCCTTGCTGTTTCCAGTAGTCATCACATATCGACTCCATTTGTATGTGATTTTTATACCTACAGTTATGTGACAACTAGTTTTTCTTCTGCTTCTCTCAGTTTTCCATTCAACATTGAGAGAATTAGAAAGAGTAGCTTGTTGGCAAGTACAAGCGTCAATGTGCAAATCGCATAGGAATGAGAGGTCACACTGCAACTACTCAATCATGGGGGGTGGGGCCCAAACAGAGTGGCGTCGAGAACCTGCGGTGGAGCGCATCGAGGACCTGTGGTGGAAGAGATTGATGCATTCCACCTCAGGTCCATGATGCGTTCCACCGCATCTCAGGTCACTGGAGCAGTATGGTATCACCAGATGTGTGTGATGCCTGTGTTCCACTGCAGGTCCTTGATGCTTTCCACCACTGGTCCTCATGTTCAACAGCATCCCGGTCTGGTGAGCATGATTGCGGTGTCTGTCTTTTTTCATTTGGGGGTCTCTGCTTTCTTTAATGAAATCTCCTGCAATATTCTTTAACGTTTTAAGCTGCATGGACACTTCACTAGTGAACTGCACCAAGGCTTATTTTTGGGGTAGGGCTTATATTTAAGCGTTACTCTGAAAAGGCAGAAAATTGCTGCTACAGTTTATTTTCAGGGTAGGGCTTATTTTCAGGTAAGAAAGGTAATAATTAAAAAAAAAATGTTCTGCCTCCTGAAACCGAACTTGAACACGAACTTCCCTGAGATGTCTGTGTTCGAGATCAAGACACGGAGACTACGTATCCAGTATGAATGCCAAACTTTACTGTTCGGGTTCGATCATGACTGCAGATGAAGTTCGAATTCGCTGGGTTCAGCCTGACTTTAGATAAAGTTCAGTTTAGGACTTGAACTTGACCTGAACTCAAATGGAAGTCGATCATCGGGCAGTTTGGCTCTCTGCCCACATACAGCCAGCCATACACAGCTAATATACAGAGGAAGGAGGACAGTTTTTTTCTTTTGGACACACTACATCTGAAAATGCTTTTTATAACCTTAGTAAAATTCATTCAGAAACTGCAAGTGGCTCGCACTGGGCTGAACAATGAGCATACCTGAGCACCCCGATGCTCAATCGAGTAATTAGCATACAAACAGCACCCAAAGTCCGAAATTGGACAGTGATTTTTTTAAAAAGTCTGTGTTCGGTACAGACCCCAAACTTTACAGCTTGGGTTCATTCATCTCTACTTAGAGTTCGAATTCTAAGTTTGGGTGCTTTAAGTATGAACACCACTCACTTGGGCATCACTGTGCTCAGGTTCACTTGGTCCTCAGGCCAATGCAAGCCGCTTGCAGTATTTGATTGGCTCACACTGGGAGTATCAACAACATGATTGGATTATGAGGGGCTACTGATACAGTAAGTTTTTGGCTTTGTTATCTTTTCTGATTCTATGGTAACGAATGTTACACCACATGAAAGCCTTATATGTCTAATATATATTTTCAAAATTTTGTGTTTGTTGCTTATGGCAACAGCGTTCTACACATACAGGAAAACAAAATGTCGGAGTCTAATGCGATATTATATCCACAGCAACTGAAAGCAGAGGAGTGATAAAATTATTGTTTCTGCAAGGAAAGTCTGCAAACGATATACATGGTGATATGTCACAGACATTGGGGATCAATGCCCTTCATATTCCCCAGTTAAGAATTGGGTTGCCAAATTTAAAACGGGCCACTTCAGCACCAATGATGAGGAACGTCCTGGATGACCTAGAGTGGTTGTTGTTTCATAGATAATCAATGCTGTGCACAACCGCATAATGGAGAATCAACGAATTTCAGCTAAAGCAATAGCAGACATCATGGCGATTTCCCGTGAACATGTTTGTGTCATTATCCATGAACATTTGGACATGAGAAAGCTCTCTGCAAAGTGGGTCCCCAAATGTTTGACAACAGATCAGAGAAGCATGCGAGTGAAAACTTCCCGGTACATTTGTCAGCATGTCCAGACTAATAAGAACTTACAGGATCAACTGGTCACTATGCATGAGACCTGTATTTATTTGTATGACCCTGAAAACAAGGAACAGTCAAAAGAGTGGTGGCACAGGGGTTCTCCTCGTACAAAGAAGCTAAGGGTGCAAAAATCAGCTACTAAGGTGATGGTGTCTGTGTTCTGGAATAAGGAGGGAGTGCTGCTAGTGGACTACCTTCAAAAGGGTTCCACCATCGATGCAAGGTATTACATTGAACGTCTGGACCAATTGAAAACAGCTCTGAAGGCCAAAAGGCACGGAAGCTGTCCAAAGAAATCTTGTTCCTGCAAGACAATGTCTCCACTCACACTGCACAAGCAACCACAGCAAAACTGGCAGAGCTGGGCTTCCAACTGGTTGACCAACCACCTTATTCACCAGATCTATCTCCCTCCGACTAACATCTGTTTCCCAACCTGAAGAAACACTTCAAGGGTACCAAATTTCACACCATTTCTGTTGCCATAGCTGATACGGATGCCTGGTTTGAGGCACAACCGAAATCATTCTGTTTGCTAGGCTTCCAGAACTTGGAATACCGATGTAAGAAGTGTGTTGACATTAGTGGAGAGTATGTGGACTAAATGTAAAGTTTCATCCTCTTATCTCATTTCTTTCTGGGTAAAGCAAAAGACTTATCAGTAGCCCCTCGTAATGTGCACACCCAAAAAATGGAAAAAACATTCCCACCTGCTCCCAGAAGTGTTTATAGATGGCTGCATGTGAGTGGAGACTCAAAATGCCTAATTAGTGACTTCCAATGGAGTTCAGGTCAAATTCAGGTCCCAAACCGATCTTAATTTAAAGTTCAGCTGAATCCGCCAAACCAAACTTCCATGGGTCCTCTCATCTCATAACTACTGTAGCGTGTACAAGCCGGTGTCATTACATTCTTTATGGATATTTTTTTAATCAAGATGAAATAAAGAAAAGTTTTTTATTTATGCCTTCAAATTTTCTTTCCAGGACAGGAGACAAACTCTAGCGCAGCGCCACCTATTGGAAGTAGCGATCCTAAAAGTTAAATGTGGATTTTTAACAATCCTTTACAAATAACTTAGGATATATATGCCAGATCAGAATCCCAATTTGCAGACACGGTGTTTTGGGGTGCTTGCCCCTCGTCAGTGCAAAGTATGGGGTGTCTGATCTGGCTATGAGAAGCTTTGTGGGACCACGGGGGAACACTATTTTCCTTATGGAGACTTTGCAAGCCAGTCTGACTGGATGCTAGTAAGATATTATATGTAAGGTAAAAGTATTATTTATGCCTTGGAATCCAGCTGGATCCTTTTCATTGCACTGTTCCATATATTCATTCAGTTGGCTGCCGTGAACCGTGCTGGACTATAGGACTTATTTGAAGGACTTACAGTGCTGGCCAAAAGTATTGGCACCCCTGCAATTCTGTCAGATAATAGTTTCTTCTAGAAAATGATTGCAATCACAAATTCTTTGGTATTATTATCTTCATTTAATTTGTCTTCAATGAAAAAAAAAAAAAATTGTCAGAAAGCCAAATTGGATATAATTTCACACCAAACATAAAAAAGGGGGTGGACAAAAGTATTGGCACTGTTTCAAAAATCATGTGATGCTTCTCTAATTTGTGTAATTGAGGCTATGTGCGCACGTTGCGTATTTACATGCAGTTACGCTGCGATCTGCATCGCAGCGTAACTGCATGCATCCTGCGTCCCCAGCATAATCTATGAAGATTATGCAGGAGCCGTGCGCACGTGGTGTATTAGACCGCAGCGCTTCGACTGCTGCCCGAAGCGCGCGTTCTAAGAAGGGACATGTCACTTCTTTTGTGCGTATTGGTTGTAATGTTGGTCTCTCTCTTTCTCTGTTTGTCGGTCTCTGTGCTTCCTTGTCGATCAGTCTCTCTCTCTCTCTGTCGGTCTATCCCTCTCCCCCCTCTCTCATACTCACTGATCAGCTGCACAGCTGTCATACTGCTCCGGCGGCTTCTCCTGCTTTTGAAAATGCCGGCCGCCCATTATTCAATCTCGTATTCCCTGCTTCCCCCACCCACCGGCGCATATGATTGGTTGCAGTCAGTCAGACACGCCCCCATGCTGAGTGACAGCTGTCTCACTGCAACCAATCACAGCCGCCAGTGGGCGGGTCTATGTAGTGCAGTAAAATAAATAAATAAATAATTTAAAAAAAACGGCGTGCGGTCCCCCCCAATTTTGATACCAGCCAGGGTAAAGCCACACAGCTGAAGGCTGGTATTCTCAGTATGGGGAGCCCAACGTTATGGGGCGCCCCCCAGCCTAAAAATATCAGCCAGCAGCCGCCCGGCTGCAGCATGGATTAGATGCGACAGTCCCGGGACTGTACCCGGCTCATCCAAAACTGCCCTGGTGCGTTGGCAATCTGGGTAATAAGGAGTTAATGGCAGCAGCCCATAGCTGCCACTAAGTCCTAGTTAATCGTTACAGGCGTCTGTGAGACACCCCCAATGATTAACCTGGTGAAAGTAAATAAACACATACACCCGAAAAATCCTTTATTTGAAATAAAAGACAAAAACCACCGTCTTTCACCACTTTATTAAAATCCCGTAACACACCTCCAGGTCTGGCGTAATCCAGAGGTCCCGCGACACATCCAGCTCTGCTACATGAAGCTGACAGGAACGGCCGAAGAACACCGCCGCTCCTGTCCGCTCCATGCAGAAACTGAAGTCAGTCGCGCTGTCAGCGGGGACGTCACTGAGGTAATGCCGGTGTGTGTGGGGTGATGATGAGGGCTGTAGTGTCGGGATGTGTGCGGGAATGTCGGGATGTGTGCGGGAATGTCGGGATGTGTGCGGGGATGTTGGGATGTGTGCGAGGATGTCGGCGGTAATGTCAGGATGTGTGCGGGAATGTCGGGATGTGTGCAGGGATGTAGGCAGTAATGTCAGGATGTGTGTGGGGATGTCGGCGGTAATGTCGGGTTGTGTGCGGGGATGTCGGCGGTAATGTCAGGATGTGTGCGGGAATGTCAGGATGTGTGCAGGGATGTAGGCGGTAAGGTCAGGATGTGTGCGGGAATGTCGGGATGTGTGCGGGAATGTAGGCGTTAAGGTCAGGATGTGTGCGGGAATGTCGGGATGTGTGCGGGGATGTAGTCGGTAATGTCAGGATGTGTGCGGGAATGTCGGGATGTGTGCGGGGACGTCTTTCAGGTTACCCATGGCCACAGGTCTCGGGTGGAGGACTCAAGCTGGCTGCGGGTAACCTGAGTGACGGCACCGGTGATCGCGCGGCTCACTGCAGTCACTCAGATTTGCGGTCACAGGTGAGACCTTCACCTGTGACCGCAAATCAAGCCGCGGCACACGGACAGAGCCGCGCGATCACAATGAAGTTGGGTGAAGTTCACCCGAGTTCATTCTGATCGCGCGGCTGTCTCCCGCAGCCAGCCATGTGCTCTTTTTGACATTCCGGTCCCAGTCGGCTCTGGTGCAAGTCTATGGGGATGCAGCAGAGCCAAGTGGGACCGCACTGTCAAAAATGTGCGCTCTGGATGCTTTTCCCATGGCAGTGCAAGCATCCAGAACGCATGAATTCTGCAAGAATGTGCGCACATTGCGTTCTGCCGAATGCGTCTCAGAACGCAGCTTTTCGGCTGCGTTCTGAGACGCACATGCAGTGACTATTTTACGCTGCCTAACAGCACCTGTAACTTACCTGTGGCACCTAACAGGTGTTGGCAATAACTAAATCACACTTGCAGCCAGTTGACATGGATTAAAGTTGATTCAACCTCTGTCCTGTGTCTTTGTGTGTACCACATTGAGCATGGAGAAAAGAAAGAAGACCAAAGAACTGTCTGAGGACTTGAGAATCCAAATTGTGAGGAAGCATGAGCAATCTCAAGGCTACAAGTCCATCTCCAAAGACCTGAAAGTTCCTGTGTCTACGGTGCGCAGTGTCATCAAGAAGTTTAAAGCCCATGGCACTGTTGCTAACCTCTTTAGATGTGGAAGGAAAAGAAAAATTGACGAGAGATTTCAATGCAAGATTGTGCAGATGGTTCAAGCTGCCCTG
Organism: Anomaloglossus baeobatrachus; assembly: GCF_048569485.1. Taxonomy (NCBI): domain Eukaryota; kingdom Metazoa; phylum Chordata; class Amphibia; order Anura; family Aromobatidae; genus Anomaloglossus; species Anomaloglossus baeobatrachus. Next base: position 222,800,667 of record NC_134354.1, read on the forward strand.
CAATCTGAGTGTACAACAGTGTCAACCCGTACTATCCGTCGGTGTCTGAATGAAAAGGGACTGTATGGTAGGATACCCAGGAAGACCCCACTTCTTACCCCGAGACATAAAAAAAGCTAGGCTGGAGTTTGCCAAAACTTACCTGAGAAAGCCTAAAACGGTTTGGAAGAATGTTCTCTGGTCAGATGAGACAAAAGTAGAGCTTTTTGGGAAAAGCCATCAACATAGACTTTACAGGAAAAAAAGAGACATTCAAAGAAAAGAACATGGTCCCTACAGTCAAAAATGGCGGAGGTTCCCTGATGTTTTGGGGTTGCTTTGCTACCTCTGGCACTGGACTGCTTGACCGTGTGCATGGCATTATGAAGTCTGAAGACTACCAACAAATTTTGCAGCATAATGTAGGGCCCAGTGTGAGAAAGCTGGGTCTCCCTCAGAGGTCATGGGTCTTCCAGCAGGATAATGACCCAAAACACACTTCAAAAAGCACTAGAAAATGATTTGAGAGAAAGCACTGGAGACTACTAAAGTGACCAGCAATGAGTCCAGACCTGAATCCCATAGAACACCTGTGGAGAGATCTCAAAATGGCAGTTTGGAGAAGGCATCCTTCAAATCTCAGGGACCTGGAGCAGTTTGCCAAAGAAGAATGGTCTAAAATTCCAGCAGAGCATTGTAAGAAACTCATTGATGGTTACCAGAAGCGGTTGTTCGCAGTTATTTTGGCTAAAGGTTGTGCAACCAAGTATTAGGCTAATTGTGTGAATACTTTTGTCTGGCCCATTTTTGGAGTTTTGTGTGAAATGATCAATGATTGATTTTTGTTTCATTCTCTTTTGTATTTTTTCATTGCAAGCAAAATAAATGAAGATAATAATACCAAAGAATTTGTGATTGCAATCATATTCAAGAAGAAACTGAGTATTATCTGACAGAATTGCAGGGGTGCCAATACTTTTGGCCAGCACTGTATACAGGCTTATTCCTGCAGTGGTGAGTGGTTTTGTCTCTGTTTTTGCACTTTAAGTGAGGTGCACTACCCTGTGGCGACTGAAGCCTCAGGAGCGCCACACTAGCTGTAGGAGCAGGAGTCTGGCATTATACAACACTCAGTTTCCTCTTAGAATGGCACTTAGCCCTGAGCCTGTACTATCACATGTCGTTATGTCAACTTTTTCTCACCCATAATGTAGATGTACAGTACAGACCAAATGTTTGGACACATCTTCTCATTCAAAGAGCTTTCTTTATTTTCATGACTCTGAAAATTGTAGATTCACATTGAAGGCATGAAAACTATGAATTAACACATAGGGAATGAAATACTTAACAAAAAAAGTTTGAAACAACTGAAAATATGTTTTATATTCTAGGTTTTTCAAAGTAGCCACCTTTTACTTTGATTACTGCTTTGCACACTCTTGGCATTCTCTTGATGAGCTTCAAGAGGTAGTCACCGGAAATGGTCTTCCAACAGTCTTGAAGGAGTTTCCAGAGATGTTTAGCACTTGTTGGCCCTTTTGCCTTTACTCTGAGGTCCAGCTCACCCCAAACCATCTCGATTGGGTTCAGGTCTGGTGACTGTGGAGGCCAGGTCATCTGGTGTAGCACCACATCACTCTCTTTCTTAGTCAAATATCCCTTACACAGCCTGGAGGTGTGTTTTGGGACATTGTCCTGTTGAAAAATAAATGATGGTCCAACTAAACGCAAACCGGATGGAATAGCATGCCGCTGCAAGATGCTTTGGTAGCCATGCTGGTTCAGTATGCCTTCAATTTTGAATAAATCCCCAACAGTGTCACCAGCAAAGCACCCCCACACCATCACACCTCCTCCTCCATGCTTCACGGTGGGAACCAGGCATGTAGAGTCCATCCGTTCACCTTTTCTACAAAGACACGGTGGTTGGATCCAAAGATCTCAAATTTGGACTTATCAGACCAAAACACAGATTTCCACTGGTCTAATGTCCATTCCTTGTGTTCTTTAGCCCAAACAAGTCTCTTCTACTTGTTGCCTGTCCTTAGCAGTGGTTTCCTAGCAGTTATTTTACCATGAAGGCCTGCTGCCAAAGTCTCCTCTTAACAGTTGTTCTAGAGATGTGTCTGCTGCTAGAACTCTGTGTGGCTGTTACGCTCACCGAGGAGCGGCGAGCGTCCGGAGGTGGACCCACTGGACCGTGCACTGGACTCCCCTGAGAAGACGACCAGCAGCGAACCCCTATACAGGGACTGTGCGGTGCCTCCTCAAAGGGCCTAGATGCACGGCAGCCAGGAACCGGTAGTAGGAGTCTCTGTACGGCCAGGTGTAGCACGGGTGTGACGTCCACAGCAGGCAGAACACGGTTGTGGCACTGGAGATGTTCACAGCAGGTGGCACAGAGATGTTCACTGTAGGTATGGCACGGTGACGTCCACTGCAGGTATGGCCGGTGACGTCCACAGTAGGTATGGCACGGTGACGTCCACTGTAGGTATGGCCGGTGACGTCCACAGCCGGAAAGGTACAGATGGCACTACGGCGAGACAGAAGATTAGCAACAGGTAGATGATGCACAGATACCAACGGTAGTACACAGGGGCCTGGACACTAGCAATGCACTAGTAGGAGCGTTGCTCAGGCGCCTGCTGCCAGGGGAGGTGAACCTAAATACCCATATGGTAACAGGTGACCTCTGAGGTCACTTCCAGATAATGGGGCGCTACCGCTTTAAGAAAGGGTGCATGGCCTCACGCGCAGCCTAGAATCACTTACTGCAGATCTGTGTGTGGACGGGAGACAGGAAGAGGCTGCAGCAGTTCCTGGAGCAGGGCGCCCGACCCGGAGTGAGCAGGACGCACAGCAGGACCCAAACCAGGAGCAGAACCTGCAGAGCCATGGGACCGGTAAGAGGAAGGACGTCGCTGCCGGGGGCCGGGAGTGCATGTGGGGGCCATGCTGGGGCTGGGCAGATGTGAGGGAGAGCGCCCCACTCGGGATCTGGCGGTACCAGGCGCTACAGTGGCATTGACCTGGTCTCTAATCTGAGCTGCTGTTAACCTGCGATTTCTGAGGCTGGTGACTCGGATAAACATCTTCAGCAGCAGAGGTGACTCTTGGTCTTCCTTTCCTGGGGCGGTCCTCATGTGATCCAGTTTCTTTGTAGTGTTTGATGGTTTTTGCCACTGCACTTGGGGACACTTTCAAAGTTTTCCCAATTTTTTGAACTGACTGAACTTCATTTCTTAAAGTAATGATGGCCACTCATTTTTCTTTACTTAGCAGCTTTTTTCTTGCCATAATACAAGTACTAACAGTCTATTCAGTAGAACTATCAGCTGTGTATCCACCAGACTTCTGCACAACACAACTGACTTTTCCAACCCCATTTATAAGGCAAGAAATCCCACTTATGAAACCTGACAGGGCACACCTGTGAAGTGAAAACCATTTCCGGTGACTACCTCTTGAAGTTCATGAAGAGAATGCCAAGAGTGTACAAAGCAGTAACCAAAGCAAAAGGTGGCTACTTTGAAGAACCTAGAATATAAGACATATTTTCAGTTGTTTCACACTTTTTTTTTTTAAGTATTTCATTCCACATGTGTTAATTCATAGTTTTGATGCCTTCAATGTGAATCTACAATTTTCAAAGTCTTGAAAATAAAGAAAACTCTTTGAATGAGAAGGTGTGTCCATACTTTTGTTCTGTACTGTATTTTAAGTTACAGGAAAGGAAATAAAGTCAGTCAAAACAGAGAATAAATGCACACCACTGGCTGAGGCATCAAGTCTATATGGTGCACAAAAGTAACATTTGTCACTTGACCTTGATGTCTGATGGATAGATGAGCATTTTGACCACATAGGAAGATGCCACCATTATAAAGGACACATAGTGGGTGGAAGACTGTGGCTTTGTCTTGCACGGAAAATGCAGTGACAACATGAAATTTAATGTATGTTAAACAAGGGTGTACAATGTCAATAAGTGATAAAAATAGAAGCTGTATGATCTCAGACTGGAAGTCACATAGTGGGAGCAGATGCAAAAGGATTAATCACCCATAGAGTATGTTGTGCACCACATACCTCTTATCATACGCCTGCCAAGATCACATAATTACCACAGCTATGGAATCCTTAACTATTTATTGTATCAATGAAATAAACAAAATGAAGACATCACACTGAATATAGATCTTACTAACAAACTTGGAAAGGCTTTTTACACTGGTGTGATAACATAACTGATTTTTTTTATACTAACCTTTCCAATAATGAGCTGTGATGGGTAGCAGCAGCTGCAGAGCACGATCATGTTACAATTCCATTATGATAGTCTTCGGTTATGTTCACATCTGCAGAGACTAAAGGCTACTTTACACGCTGTGATATCAGTACCGATATCGCTAGCGTGCGTTCCCGCCCCCATCTGTTGTACGACACGGGCAAATCGCTGCCCGTGTCGCACAGCATCGGCCGGACCCGTTACACATACTTACCTTCCCTGCGACGTCGCTGTGACCGGCAAACCGCCTCCTTTCTAAGGGGGTGGTCCATGCGGCATCACAGCGACGTCACTGAGCGGCCGCCCAATAGAAGCGGAGGGGCGGAGATGAGAGGAACGTAACATCCCGCCCACCTCCTTCCTGCCGCATTGGGGCCGGCGGCAGGTAAGGAGAGGTTCCTCGTTCCTGCGGCGTCACACGGAGCGATGCGTGATGCCGCAGGAGCGACGAACTACTTCGTACCTGCAGCTCCAACGATATTTGAGAATGGACCCCAATGTCACCGATGAGCGTTTTTGCACGTTTTTGCGACGATGCAAAATCGCTCATAGGTGTCACACGCAATGGCATCGCTAATGCGGCCGGATGTGCGTCACAAATTCCGTGATCCCAACGACATTAGCGATGTTGTAGCGTGTAACGTCTGCTTAAGATTCCAGTGTTCTTGATGAGAAAAATAACTGCATAGATCTCTATTTTTTTTTTACTGTAAACATTATTGACACCTTAGCAGAACTGACAAACCCTAATATAAGTCAATAAGATACATCAGGCACTTCTGATACATCATGCAGTAGATATATCTGCCTGGGCGCATTTATCTACACTATGTTCAGGTGGCACAATCATGCTTAGATGACCACACCTGCATCTCTCTCAGTTTCTTCTGTCACGTGAATACAAGATACTCATCATAAATCAAACACCAGGTACTGGCCAATGTCAAGTCATTCTGCGTGGGCAGAGCTATTGCTGCTTCTCCATGTGTGAAGCCCAGTAGTCGCCCCAGGGACGTCGATCCACCTTCAGGGATGCCACAGGGTCTTCTTTTGTATAAGGCAAGGCAACAGGTATGTAGTTTTGCATGTGTCGTGACGCCACTCACGGTTTGCGGTCAGGGATAGGGGTGACCGCCACTGCAAATTTAACGAGCGTCTGGGGCTGATGGGGTCTGCAGTTGGATGGTGTGGCCTCCCATGAGTGAGGCTAGCCCCAGGGGCTCGGGTGTGTAGAATAACAGGTCCCAGAATAACTCAGACAGAGTCCAGAAAGTCTTTCAACTGCTCTTTACTCACTTCAGTTGTTTCTGTGAGGTAACCCGGGCGATGCTGAGATAAACCAGGTGAGAACCAGGAGCTCCTTCAAGCCGGTTTGACGGTAACCATTAACTCGCCTTCCTAGCAATCTTTTTTTCGTATAACCCCTGACTTGAAGTACCGTGGGGTCTATCCAGGGAAGTCGCTTCTGCCTTTTCTCCTCTTTTTGGACCATTTGCGGGCAGCGTGGACCTTGTGAGATGGTTCCAGGCTCAATCCCCTTATGGGCCCCTGCTGCTGAGACTAGGACTCTAGATGGTTGGTGAGGGACTTGTAGTTCCCCTCACTGGCAGGTTTAGCAGATCAATAAATAGATGTCTACTCTAGGGACCTGTACCCCGTGCGTGCCTAATCACCAGCAGTCCCCGTACTCGACTGACTCTCTCTCTGTCTTTCTGACTGACTGGTAACCGTTCTCCCCGCTAACGGCTACTCCACGCGCAGGGTCTGACTAGTGTGAGCGCGCGTCTGCGTCTCCTAGCAACCGCCGCTCAGCACTACCAGACTGGGTCGCTCCACTCCTTTCCTTTCAGCCTCTGCATCTTAGCTCCCAGGCCCTACACTTCACCCCTTGACAAGAATTGAAGGCCAGACCCCTCTAGGGACTGCCCAAGGGTCCCATCTAATGGTGTGGGAGACCAGGTTGCTATGTGCATACACACCTCATTCCGGCCATTAGAACTACCCGGAAGCACTGTCCCAGCATGGGTGTAGTACTCAGTGGTGCCTGACCAGGTCAGGGGCGCCACACATGCTTCACTCAGTTTGATTGTTGTCTCTCCCTTTCTATTCCATATGAAGGAAGGAGCAGATACAATGCTGTGAGTGCTCCACACTCCTTTGCCAGAGAGAGCCAGTGCTTGTAGACCACTTTGGGCAGGGTATGCGACACTTACTGCACTTTTCAGGGCAGCATCCACCACCCTGTCGGTTGCTGTCATAGATATAGTAGATAGCCACAGGACATTGGAGAACTCTTGGAAAAATAACCGTAAATGGTGTATTATATCTTCCACCTTAACGACAGAAATGGCCACACTTCCACGGTTTTGCTTCCAATATTTCCCGGGGTACTCTAGCTTGGCCTATCTGGGTTGTAGAGGTCTTGAATGCAAAGGTGAGGGAGAAGATAGCCCAGGTGTGCATCACTTGGCTCCAAAAATGTATGATCAAGACGCAGAAGAAAGAGGTGAAGGTGGAGAACCGCTCCCATCGTGGCAGGCTGCACCACCGATCAAGACCAACAGGGCACCTGAGTCCTAGCCCCTTGTTCCGACACCCCAGACTCTAAGTGGTGCCTGAGGGGGTGCTAGTCATTGACGGGTGTAGTCCTCAGTAGCACACCAAGGCAATCTTACATAAATTAGGGTGGTGGGTCTGTTACATACCAATCAAGTGGATCAAAAGGATACAGATAGCTAGTCATCTAGAGGGAGTGTCCCATGCTATGGGCATGATACAAACCCCTCCAACTCCACACACATGACACAACAAAGGATTTTGTTTCAGTACTTAAAACCTACTTAGCAGGCTTGAAACATGAACGTGAGTTGACTTAGAGAAGAGAATTCCTCCCAGCCTGTGGGTAGTGCGGGTTCACAAGGCTTGGTTGTTAGAGATTCAGTCTTTTGTTGCATAGCTATTTTGGCTAAGAGTAGAAATAAGGAAAAAAATAAGACGCATTGAATATATTGACATGGGTCTTTGGTTTTTTACGGAGCATGTTACTATCGACAAGGAACAGTCATTTGAAAGAAATGATAGGAAGCCCAAAGTAGCAAAGAACTTTGGGAATTTGTTACAGGCTTTCCTAGTGTTAGCACTTGAAATATGTTATTTACAAACACAAAAAGGTCTGCAGTTAATGATTTATATTGAGAATAATTTTAGCTCACATAAACTACGCTTTGCAGATTAGTGAAGGAATGACGAGGAGTTTTGCTGACATTTGATGTTTTGCCTGGGCTTTGGTTGGGCTGCAAAGGCTAGCTCAAAGGCCTCCATAACATTCCTTTCTCAGGGAGAACACCCCAACCAGTCAGTCACCGGTGGCGGCAGACTTCAAGCCCAGTGGTGCCCTAATGTTAGTAGGTACTTGTTGCATACTTTTCGCAGATGATGGCACAGCTGGATGTTTCCTTGTCTGAAGAAAAAATGGATGGCACATGTACACGTTTGACTTATTGGGTATTGAAGTTGAAAAATTGCAGAATAGTGTTGAACATTCCAGCGGCTCCAAAAAGGTGACGCTACTGCAAATTCAGGTTCTTTTAGACTTATTGATATGAGAGGCATTGTTCACTCACATTATTTTGTGAGGTTAACAAGCAACATTAAGGCGCATTTGTTAATATGGAAACACGTTCAGCAATCTTTCAAATGCAGGACATTAATGCAAGATGAAGAAGTCTCTATCAAAAATCTCAGCTTGTTTACAGATGCAGAGGGAAGCAATGGCTTCTCTGCAATTTTTGGCCCAGATTGGTGTAGGAAGCAGTGGCTGTCTTACTGTTCACTCATCAGGATGACAGGGATTATGACGCTACTGGAGCTTTTCCCAATAGTCGTAGCTATAGAATTGTGGGCAAACTTAAAAGAAATAAGAACATTTGTTTTTGGACAGATAACAATTTGATGGTGGTTGCAATTAATTCTCAGACTTTGGCATCCTCACCAGTTTTACCATTATAGAGACACATAGTTCTGAGCTGCCTGCCGCATGATATCTGGTTTAGAGCAAAATACATGCCGAGTACACAGTAACATGGTGGCTGAGGCTTTATCCCGTTCAGAGATTCAAGTCTTCAGGGAACTTCACCCTTTAGCAGACCCATTGGGCTGGTTATGCTTCAGTGCCATCTAGAAGTCAGGCAAGAGCAGCGGTAGATTAGATGTTAGATAAGATAGGAGAGTAGTGACAGATGGCCAGTGGGTTAGTTAGAGAGACGGGTCTTGTGAGGAGAGTTCTGCAAAAAGGGTTTGAGGAGTAAAGATGTGGCACAGTGTCAAGAGCCAGTCAGGGAACCCTGAGGTAACCTCTTAAAGGTCCGGAGCCTACGGCTCACCCCAGCAGGCTCAGGGAAGTCATGAGACTAGACTGCCGTCGAGGCCAGCAGCGAGCATGGGTTAGAAGAAGTGTGAGCGAATGGGGACAAAGGAGGCTGGCAGCTTGCGGACAAGATCCAAGATAGTGGGGATAGGTTGAGAGTGAGAGTACCCCAAAACTACAGTAACAGCAGAACTGTCAGGAGTGAGGTTATGTCTGTCATAGTGTGGAAGTGTGGAAAGAATAAACTGTTCAAGTTGGGTGTGCCAAGAGAACTTTAGTGTCATGTGTTTGTCTAATATATCTACGACAGTGACCGACTGCAGGCTGATGGACAGTAACCCAAAGAAAAGAGTAAAGGGGGCTTTACACGCTGCGACATCGCTAATGCGGAGTCGTTGGGGTCACGGAATTTGTGACACACATCCGGCCGCATTAGCGATGCCGTTGCGTGTGACACCGATAAGCGATTTTGCATCGTTGCAAAAACGTGCAAAATAGCTAATCGGCGACATGGGGGTCCATTCTTAAAAATCGTTACTGCAGCAGTAACTAAGTTGTTCCTCGTTCCTGTGACAGCACACATCGCTGCGTGTGACGCCGCAGGAACGAGGAAGCTCCCCTTACCTACCTCCCGGCCGCTATGAGGAAGGAAGGAGGTGGGCGGGATGTTACGTCCCGCTCATCTCCGCCCCTCCGCTGCTATTGGGCGGCGGTTCAGTGACGCTTCAGTGACGTCGCTGTGACGCCGCACGGACCGCCCCCTTAGAAAGGAGGCGGTTCACCCGTCACAGCGACGTCACCGGACAGGTAAGTATGTGCGACGGCTGTTGTGCGACACGGGCAGCGATTTGCCTGTGTCGTGCAACAGATGGGGGCGGGTACCCACACTAGCAATATCGGGACCGATATCGCAGTGTGTAAAGTAGCCTTAAGTGTTGCACACCTCACCCAAAGTCATACATCCACACTTACTTTCTCTGGCAAAGGAGTGCTGATCCTACAGAGCGCAGCATCTGTACCATCCTTCACATGGCCGGTGTATTGGGTTTTGCAATGCACTTTACAGTCTTGTCGAATAAAACTCTGGCCAACTCATTTAACCTTCAACAGTGTTTCGGTCTTTTTTGATACAGATGTTAAGAGGTTTCAATGACAGACCATGACTTTTAAAGGTGGTTTGGAGACTTTACACTCCATGCAGTCTATACCCTAATATTCTGGTAATCAGCTTAACTCCATTTGGTCAAAATAGCAAGGGCCAGACCAAAATGTAATGAAAAATGGTACTGCTGACTGTTACTTTCTCACCCTTCCTATACTGAGGAGGAGAGAAGTAGTAGTGGTTGACATAGGATGGGAGGACTATGCAGAGTTTGATAAGAAGTTGCTGTGTTCCTCCATACAGACAATACAGCTACACAAAAGCTTTGATGCTTAGTATTATTTGGGAGCACTGATTTTTAATAATAGAGCTTTATTAATCTGTACTCATCATAGAGAATTGTTGAGAAGTGAAGAAATACTTATTCATGTTCAGCAATCCCAATTACATGTAGCAGGTGCTAGGTGTAGTACAGAGTAGACTGCTGAGAACAAATGAGACGCAAGATGTTATTTCATCACAAGTGATAAGTGAGCACTAAAGTGTTTGAGTGCTCCTAACTCAAATCGAGCAGGTACAATGCTCAGACTAGCTTGATTCGAGGAACATGTATAATGGAAATCTATGGGGAACTTGAGCATATTTCTGGCAGACCTCGCTAAAGGGCAGGGAAGATCGGAAAGATGCATGGGAAAGACTCCTAGATGGATGCATCTCTGATTCCCAGGTCGCTGCTGGGAAGTAAAAAATAAAATAATTTAATGAAAATGCATAGGGAAGACAGCTGAGGGCTCGTATTATTAGGTTGGATTCTTTCCAGCCTAAAAATAGCAGCCTGCAGCTGCCCCAGAATTGGTGCAACACATTAAATGTGCCAATTTGGGCGCTTTGCTCATGATTGCCCTGGTGAATTGGCAATCAGGATAATGCTTTAATGGGGTTGATGTCAGCTGTGTAATATCAGCTGGCATCAAGGCCAGGGGTTAGGAATGGATAGGTGTCTATCAGACGTCCCTATTACTAACCCAGTAAGTGAAAAAACACATAAACAGGAAACAATAGTTTATTTGAATAAATAATCCCCCACACTTTCCCTCATTTACCAATTTATTAATAAAATTTCCTCACAAAGCTCCGACGTAATCTACGATCCAAGACTCCAACTCGGATGACTGTGAGTGTAAGTAAAGTATGGCTATTCACAGACATCTGGTGACAATAACTCTCATTAGGGCTGCTGGGTATCAGTGTGCTCAGCGTTGAGCCAGCAGCTCTGCTGAGTGTTGTTGTATACCCGGCATTTGTAAATAACCGTACTTCACTGCTGTTCACAGATACCAGGTGATGAGAACTCTCCTTATACCTACTGGCTCAAAGCTGAGCTCAGCAAGACCCAGCAGCTCTGATGAGAGGTATTATCAATCGGTGTCTGTGAATAGCTGTACTTTACTGCCACTCACAGTCGTCTGAGTTGGAATCCTGTTTTGTGGATGTGATACCAATGTGATATGACTGAAGACTGAATGTGATTTATATAGGGATCATAATCAAAAGATATAGTGATCCCAGATATTATTTGATCCATCAATAATTCAGTATCAAAGAGATGTCCTCTGGATAACCAATTCCACTATGACCAAAGAATACATGTCAAACAGATCTTAAGATAATGAGGAAGTAACATTTACAGTTCCACTTAGCGTAAACTTGTGGTTGGCTTAAAGACAGGTGTAAGGAAGCTTGCATATAAAATTTACGGCTCATTGCAATATTTCACTAAAACTATGGTCAACTGTGGTCGGTCAGTTGTCAACTGGCAGGATGTACAAGTAAATGTGCAGGAAGCTGCTGGTGCCCACAGCAGTTTGTGGTCAAGTTACATGAACATGACTCAGCTGTCACATGCTGGTGACCATTTAAACACAACCTACAAAGTTTTCCTATAAAAATACACCGGACTCTCTTAATGTTAGGGAAACCTTCCAGGACATTGAAGTGTACGCACTGCTCCTGTGATGCAAGATGCCATGTAATTTCCTTATCATTAAATCGAGTCCCTCTGATGTGAAAGGATTGCTACAACAAACGGTAATGTTGATGCATATTTCTGTTATTGTATAAGATTCTATGCTAATGCCTATATGTACCATTGACTATTCATGTGCTATTAAAATAAATAGTATCTTGCTATAAAGAATCTTAGTATTCGTGCCTGATTAGGATATCAGTGAGCGCTTCGTAAGTATGGGCTTTCAGCCCCCTTTTTAGTAGAATTTAGCATTAAATTGGCGTAGTCGGCAGGATTACTTCTATAAGAAGTAATAAACAAATTTTTGTAATTTAGAAATTAAAAACATATATTTGGCAAAATTCCAGATATTTTTTTTCAATCTTTTTGCATAGTGTCAAAATGTTCAGAAAACGTAAGGATAATGTTAAGGAGGTTGTTGTGGAGATTCTCGGCTGGACTGAGGCTCCCTACAATCTTATAGCACATGAATTGGTCAATTGTTGATTGGCAGAACAATGGAAGAACAAGCTCAAGGGTTGTGAAGCTACTGATGTTGTGAATGTACTCAGTAGTGCCCCTGTGAAAACAGGTGATGTAGTGTCTTGTGGATTGGCAGAACAATGGCAGGACAAGCTTAAGGGTAGTGAAGCTACTGATGTTGTGAATATACTCAGTAGTGCCCCTGTGAAAACATGTGATGTAGTGTCTTGTGGATTGGTAGAACAATGGCAGGACAAGCTTAAGGGTAGTGAAGCTACTGATGTTGTGAATGTACCCAGTAGTGCCCCTGTGAAAGCAGGTGATGTAGTGTCCTGTGGATTGGCAGAACAATGGCAGGATAAGCTTAAAGGTGGCTTTACACACTGCAACATCTCAAATGACATCGCTGTAACGTCACCGGTTTTGTGACGTTACAGCGACCTTCCCAGCGACATTGCAGTGTGTGAAACACATCAGCGACCTGGCCCCTGCTGTGAAGTTGTGATCGCTACAAATCGTTCAGGACCATTCTTAGGTCCTTTGTTTCCCGCTGTGCAGCATGCATCGCTAGAAAGTTTCAGTGTGTAAAGGGGACTTTATAGCGACTTCCCTTTCAAAAAGCTGCTTTACAACGTCCCCAACAACCAGCTAGGTCGCTCTGCAGGTCCGGATTGCTGTTGCGTCGTTGGCCAGGTCTCCCTGTTTGACAGCTCACCAGAGACTTTGTAGCGATCCCGGCCAGGTTGGGATCACTGGTGGGATCGCTAGAAAGTTTCAGTGTGTAAACCCAGCTTAAGGGTAGTGAAGCTGCTGATGTTGTGAATGTATTCGGTAGTGTCCCTGTGAAAGCAGGTGATGTAGTGTCTTTAGGACGGCGCATTTGGATTTTGGCAAGTGTATATAGTGTAATGCATGAGCGTAATCTAAAGATGCAGAAGAAAGGTTCCCAGATGGAACAAAAGATGATAGAATTAGGTTGCCTGAAAACAGTTCTGGAATGTAATACCAGACTGTTGAAGGATAAATTGGAACATTATCAGAATGTGGCAGAAAAAGCTGCAATAAAATTGCTCAAAATAAGTACAAGAAAAGAAGAGGAAAGGTAAATAAAATCAAAGTACATAAAAGTATCGTCTCAGCTTCTATAAACTGGGATCCCGATACTTAGGATGGGGATGTGTGGGATTCATCTTCATCATCTGATGAGGAGGATTACCATAAAGGGAAGATTCAGGCTAACCCAGTAAGGAGGCGCTTAGAGAGGACAGAGAATGAGATCATCCGGGAACATGTCCGGGATGGTCAGGGAAATCTGCAATATGATGAAGATGGTAATGCCATTACAAATGAGAGAACGATTCCTCATGTAAAAAATTGAGTAACCATTGAAGATTACTCTCAGGGAGAAGTTGATAGCATTTTAACACAGTTTAGACAAAAACCAGGAGAAGGAGAAATTCCCTGGTTGGTCAGGGTGCACGATCTCGGAGGAGGTGGAGTGCACTTTGACGCCGGAGACGTGGCAAAATTTGTCACCATGTCTCGGGACCCAGTAATTCAGAGATCAATAAAAAATTATTTTGTTGATCATAATGAGCATGGTACTCAAAACTTAATCATGATCTTAGCCCATGCTTTTCTGGACAAATACCCATCAGAAGCAGACTTTCCTATCAATGAAAAACCTTGCTATACCTTAAAAGATGGTATGGAAAGGGTGAAGGAAGAAGCAATGAGGAATGCTCTTCCTCTTTTGGGAATGGATGATGATTATCTCCAGTACCCATTGACAGCCAGCATAAGAAATAGGCTGGTTAAACATGCTCCTCCAGTATACAAAACAGTTATTTTAACCTTAACTGTAGCGCTGACTGGAGAATCAATCGTTGTAGTTCTAGGGAGGATGAGGGAGTTACAGGATATGGGACAGTGGGATAAATCATCCCCTGGAGGCCATGTTGGTAACAGTAAGCCAAACAATCCTTATTGGAAAAAGAAATCAGTAGGGAAGGCCCCACGAGTGTCTCGCAAAGACATGTTCCAGGCTTTGCTTAAAGCCGGGATCAATAAGGAAAGGATTGATGGAAAGGAGCCCCAAAGAAGTGTCTTGGGAAGATTTTCAGTCAGTTTATCCATGGGAAGAACTGGCTGCAGCCGTGGCCACAAAGGTCACGGAAGGAAGGGCTAATACACAGACTGAAGTCTGTGTAAATGAAAGTTCAAAAGGAAGTGATTTACCATAGGTAGCCAGTCAAGCCCCCCTATTGATAAAAAGGGACGAACGTCCCTACGTCAATCTTAGCATACATTGGAAAGGGGGAAATGTTCAAAGAGTCCCAGCTTTGATTGACACGGGGGCGGTGGCTACTTTAATTCATGGAAACCCAGAAAAAATAAAAGGACCTCGAGTAAAAATTGCTGGACTAGGTGGTCAAGTGATCACTGGGGTTCAGACACAGGTAGCTTCAGACACAGGTAGCTTTGAAGATAGGTAGTTTACCTATCAAGAAGTATACGGTGCTGGTAGTACCTATACCAGAATATATTTTGGGAATTGATGTCCTAAAAGGGATGACTCTTAATCTAACAGAAGGAAAATTCTCCTTTGGGGTTATGTCTTGTCATAAGGAAATGCAGATCTCACATTATATCAATGATATAATGATACAAGGACAAGATGAGCCAAGTGTGAAAGATCAATTGACAAAACTGGTTGCTCATATGAGGAGTAAAGGATGGGAAATCAATGATGCCAAGATTCAAGGACCGTCTCAGGTGGTAACCTGTCTAGAGATTCAGTGGAACAAGGGGCACAGAGAGATCTTGCCCAATGCCAGACAGAAAATTATTAATTTTCAGGTCCCTAAATCCAAACAGGAGACTCAGTCTTATATTGGATTGTTTGATTTTTGGAGACAACATATCCCTCATTTGGGACAAATGTTGGCTCATTTGTACAAAGTAATGAGGAAAAAATATGAGTTCCACTGGGGAGAGGAACAGCAAAATGTGTTTGAGATGGTCAGGGAAGTGTGGCAAGACATTGAAGGGATTATTCAATCTACCAAGATCACTGTATTTCATGTCGATGCTCATGTCCCTACTAACTCACTTGAACGTTTGTTTAATTCAGAAGCAGATAAAGCAGCAGCCATCAGACAAGTCAGTCCAACAGTTGACAAGGCAAGGTACAGCTGTTTGGGCACACCAGAAAGAGCGACACCTTATTCAGCAGGTTTAGACCTCAGTACATTGGAAACTGTCGTGGTACCCCCAGGTAAGGTAAAATCAATTTCAACAGGATTGGGTTGCCATACACCAAAGGATCATTATGGTCAAATAGCTACTCGTTCTAGTTTAGCGTTAAAAGGAGCCATAGTGGTGGGAGGGGTAATAGAGGCAGATTATCAGGGAGAAATCAAGGTACTGATGCTAAATTTGGGAAATGAACCTTTGATATTGATGAAACACCAGAAGGTGGCTCAGATGTTGATAATTCCAATAAACTTGTCTGAAATAAGAGAAGGAACTGCCCCGGCAGAATTAACAATACGGGGTACTAAAGGTTTTGGATCCTCTAATATTACAAATGTAGGAGCAAAAATATGGATTCAAAACCTCCAAGGACCGCCCTCAGAGATAGAGGTAATAGCGGTCAGAAAAGATCGTACTCTCCTGATAATGAGACCAAGAGTGGAGAAGTGGGAATATGTCCCACAAGAAAAATGTTATTTACGAGAATAATAGTGTATCTTTATTTGCAGATGGCGTTGTAAATAAGCGGAACCCGAGAAACTAGCCAGGTCTTTCACCGGGAAGGAACAACCACGGGAAGGGCAGTCTCCAGTCAAGGAGACCACCTATGCCAAACATGGTAACCATCACATGTTTCTCAACGCTTGCCAGCGTTGAGAAACATGTGATGGTTACCATGTTTGGCATAGGTGGTCTACTTGACTGGAGACTGCCCTTCCCGTGGTTGTTCCTTCCCGGCCTGGCTATTTTCTTGCCAGCGTTGAGAAACATGTGATGGTGTCTCCGCAGGCCTTCTTGCTTTGAATATTTCCCAGGGGGCATTGCTCTAGAATCACTGCGTTGAGAAACACGTGATGGTGTCTCCGCAGTGGTGGATGTTGATCTCCCTAAGGTCAACCATCCTTGCTCACATGGTCAGTTGTCAACTGGCAGGATGTACAAGTAAATCTGCAGGAAACTGCTGGTGCCCACAGCAGTTTGTGGTCAAGTTACATGAACATGACTCAGCTGTCACATGCTGGTGACCATTTAAACACAACCTACAATGTTTTCCTATAAAAATACACCGGACTCGCTTAATGTTAGGGAAACCTTCCAGGACATTGAAGTGTACGCACTTCTCCTGTGATGCAAGATGCCATGTTGTTTCCTTATCATTAAATCGAGTCCCTCCGATGTGAAAGGATTGCTACAACAAATGGTAATGTTGATGCATATTTCTGTTATTGTATAAGATTCTATGCTAATGCCTATATGTACCATTGACTATTCATGTGCTATTATAATAAATAGTATCTTGCTATAAAGAATCTTAGTATTCGTGCCTGATTAGGATATCAGTGAGCGCTTCGTAAGTATGGGCTTTCAGCCCCCTTTTTAGTAGAATTTAGCAAGACAGTGGACTGATAATACCAGCTTGCAGCTGTCTGCTTTACCTGCGATGGTTATCAAAAATAGGGGTGACCTCACGCTGTTTTTTTAAATTACTTATTTTTTAAATAAAACCACCCTAAAAACACCTTTTAGTACCACTTGAAAGACACTAAAGAGTGCAAGTGTAAAACCCTGCCTATATGCCTGCTCTAATCTAAGCTGTCCTCCTTATCACATCAACTCTCCTTGAACTGCAGTGTGTTTCAGAGAACATATAGACAAAACCTAAGGTAGAAACAAAATGAACATATACGCTGTAGTTAGTAAATAATAATAGTAGCAGTACAAAATACAACAAACTACAGTAAAACCAAAGAAAAGAGCCGGAGCATAAGTTGGTTACTAAACATGCAAACCTGCAACATGTTGGAGCTTGTTCCCACTGTGGCCATCTATAAGACAAAACCTAAGATAGAAACACAATGAGCATATATCCTGCAGTAAGTAAATAGTACATTTATATAACATAAGGTACTTAGTAAACAATGTTTTTGATCAAAAAAGCATAAAAGCCATCCGACCAAGACAAGGTGTACTCAATCGGAATGGTCGTAAATGCTGGTATTAAAACCTTTCCTTGTGTCAACCAATCTCAGTGTAGCTGGCGGCATAGCAGGACAGGAGCCCGACGGTTCAGACACTTGCCCATGGAAAGCTATGTAAATTAAATGCCTAGATCAAAAATGTGGAGACATGCCACTGCCACTGTACAAAGTACAAGACACTACAGCAAAACCAAAGAATTGAAACGGAGCGGAGCGGTGTTAGCATGGGAGCGGTTTTCTCACCCTCCCTTGCTAACATTGTTATGGCGGTTTGGGAAGAGAGGTTTTTATACAGTACTAATTCACCTTTTTTTAGTGATATTTTGTGGCTGGGGAGATACATAGATGACATGTTATTTGTATGGAGGAGCACAGAATCCAGAGCTGAGGAATTGTTTTCATATTTGGATAATAATGAGTTCAATCTGAAATTCACACACAATCTACATAAAACAAAAATTAATTTTTTGGACATTGAATTCTCCATCAAAGATAATAGAGTCTGTATTTCTCCATTTAGGAAACCTCTGGCCACCAATAACACACTGAATGCATCTTCCTGCCATCCTAAACATGTTCTGAGAAATATTCCAGTGGGAGAATTGATCCGTACTAAGAGAAATAGTTCCAGCCCAAATACATACAAAAAAGAGGCACAAAGGGTTAAAGACAGACTCAGAGCACGAGATTATCCTGGGTGGGTACTAGACAGAGCAGAGCATATAGTTGATAGAGTAAATAGAGTAGACCTCCTTGCCGACAAATCTAAACAGAGGGACAACGATAATTGTTTTATTACCTTCTCCACGCAATTCAGTGATCAATTTGACAGTATAAAAAATATCATAAAAAAATACTTACCTCTGTTGAACCAAGATCAGAGACTGAAGGAAATTATGAGCAAGAATGCAGTTAGATTTGTTGCCAGAAAGGCTCCCACTTTGCAGAGTATTTTGTCTCCTAGCACATTTGTCTCAACACGGCCTGTCAGATCTACCACGTGGTTAGAAGTCAAAGGTTTTTTTAAGTGCGGTGCCGCTAAATGTAAATGCTGCAGTTTTGTTAGCAAGAGTGATACCTTTGTATCTTTCCACAATGGTAATAGCTTTAACATTAATACTTTCATTAACTGTAATAGTGATCATGTGGTATATCTGATAGAATGTGAACAATGCCAGATTCAGTACGTAGGCTGTACAGTGGGGCCACTTAAAAAACGTATACGCAAGCACATGTCCGATTCAGTGAACGCTAATACCATTGGTATCTCTGCGGTATCTAGACATTTTGCCACAGTCCACAAGGTCAATTTGACAGCTTTTAAATTCAAGGGTATAGAGAAGGTTTTTAAACCATTGAGAGGAGGCGACCATAGGAGAAAGCTACTTAATCATGAAAGTCGGTGGATTTTTATGTTGGATACCCGCCTCCCAAAGGGATTAAATAGCAGACATGATTTGATCTTATGCTATTGAGGTTTTTTGAAAAAAAGAGAGAAATTTAACTTTTTTTTTTTTTGGCTGACAACTGCGAGACCAATAGAATAGCACTTTACACTTCCATTGTATGAGCGTGGTTGATTTGTTGCTGTAGATCTCAACACTGATATTTCTGTCGCTCATTAATATTGACATGTGTTCTGTTTGAGCCTTACACATACGGGTAGGCATCGGCTGACAACTGCGAGACATTATAATTTTTTTTTTTTATTTTTTTTTTTCTCTCTCTCTCTCTCTCTTCTTATACCTGTGGGCAATGTCCTTTTTATATTTCTTGCTTCCTATAATGTGTTTTGACAAACGAATGTGATTACTTACATCTATAAATAAGTGGGGTTTTATTGTGTCTATTGATTTTCATGTCCATTTATGGGGGAAAAAAAGAGAGAAAAAAGGATATGTATATTTATATATATATATATATAAGATTTTCATACCTAAATGTTAATTGATATATATATATTTTTTTTTTTTCTGTATTTTATCTGGATGGATACCTATGTAATTTAAGGTTAAATAAATACTTCATGGACTTTTTGTACTTTTCTCTTGTGAATTTGTGATTTTACCTGAGCAGCGTATACTCCCCTATGTAATTAATTTATTGAGAACATGTGAGTTACTTCGCTGCTCAGGAAAAACATTTATAAATATCCTCTTAATCTTGTACTGACTATGACCTGAGGAAGGCGTTCCGCCGAAACGCGTAGTAGTATATATCTGCCATGCATCAGTGTGAACAAGCCGGTGTCTTTACTTGAGAAATGGATATATATTTTTAATCGAGTTGATATAAATAAAGAAGCATTTTTATTTATCCCTTTGGAGTCCATCTGGATTTTTCCACTGCTTTCTTCCATTATCTTCTCGGCTTGCTGCCGTAATCCGTGCCGGACCAAAGGGGACTAACAAGAGGATATATTCAGGCTTGTCTCTGCAGTGGTGAGCGGTTTTGTTTCTTTTTTGTACTTAAAGAATTGAAACGGAGTATAAGTTGGTATATATGAAACACTGTGGCCATCTAACAAACAAAACCTAAGATGGAATTAAAAAGAGTATATACCCTGCAGTAAGTAAATAGTAAAATAAGAAAATATAATTGAAGATCAAGCTGGGGACTAAAGGCGAAGACGAGACTATTCCAGCGCTGCCCCTGGCCGGCTTCTACCTATGCCCCTCCATCTGCTTGCCAGGTCTCTATAATACCAATAAGCCTGTCAATCACCTTTAGCAGTGTTAGGCTATGTGCCCACGCTACAGGATTTACCGCGGATTTACCGCGGATTTTGCCGCGGATTTACCGCGGATTTGCCGAAAATCTGCAGCAGCAGCACTTCCAAGCCATTTCAATGGCATTTTGGAAATGCTGTGCCCATGCTGCGGATTTTTCCGCGGCGGATTTGCCGCGGATTTTGGTGCGGAAAAATCTGCAGCATGTCAATTGTTTGGTGCAGATTTGGTGCGGATTTTTGGCTTTGAATGGGAAAAAAAAAATCCGCATCAAAATCCGCGGCAAATCCGCGGTAAATCCGCGGCAAATCCGCGGGTGCGGATTTGCCGCGAAAGTCGCGGATTTTCAGGCAAAAAAATCCGCAGGGACATTCTAGCGTGGGCACATAGCCTTAGAAAGAGCCAGACTACTCTTCTTTTTGGCTATGGTCGCTAGCTGGATCTTCTGAGGCGGGCTTTACAAGCTGTGACATTGCTAGCAATTGTTAGCGATGTCGAGCGCGATAGCACCCGCCCCCCCCGATGTAACGATATGTGGTGATCGCTGCCGTAGCGAACATTATCGCTATGGCAGTGTCACATGCACATACCTGTTCTGCGATGTCGCTGTGACCGCCAAACAATTCCTCCCTCAAGGAGGAGGTGCGTTCAGCGTCACCACGACGTCACAGAGATGTCACTAAGCGGCCGCCCAATCAATGCGGAGGGGCAGAGATGAGCGGCCACCTCCTTCCTTCCTTATTGCTGGCGGGACGCAGGTAAGGAGAGGTTCCTCGTTCCTGCGGTGTCACACGTAGCGATGTGTGCTGCTGCAGAAACGAGGAACAACATCGTTACTGCAACATCAACGATAATTGGGAAGAGGGGGGCATGTCACCGATTAGCGATTTTGAATGTTTTTGCAACGATTCAAAATCGTTAATAGCTGTCACATGCAAAGGCATAGCTAAAGTGGCCGGATGTGTGTCACAAAATCCGTGACCCCAACGAGATCGCTTTAGCGATCTCGTAGCGTGTAAAGTTACCTTAAGGCTACTTTCACAAATCAGTTTTTTTTCCATCAGACGCAATCCGGAAAAAAATGGATAAAATGGATCCGGCGCCGGATACGTTTTGTCCCCATTGATTTGTATTTGCGCGGGATTGTGCTGGATGGCATTGCGTTGAATCCGGCTTTTGCCGGCTCCGTCGTAATTGGCTATTGCAGCGGCCGGATGGAACGTCTCTTGTAACGTTTTTTGTCTCTGACAAAGAACCGCATCGCGCCGTATCCGGCGGGATATCGTGTGATTTACAATGGAAGCCTATGGACGCCCGATCCGTTTTTTTTAAACTGAGCATGCTCTAATTTATTGAAAAAAAACGGATCCAGCAAAAAAAAAAAACGGACGAAACAAATGCAAAAACGGATGCAATGGATCTGTTTATTGATGGATCCGTCATAACGGATCCGTCAAAAATGGATCCGTTGCATCCATTTTTGCACATTTGGCATCAGGCACGCACCGGATTAGGCCTGATAGACAAAAACTGATGTGTGAAAGCAGCCTAAATTATCTCTGAAATGCTGGAGAGTTTCAGAGAAAAGAAGATGTATGTCAGTTTGGTTGGCATATGATCTTGGGTTTCCAGGATTTAGCAATTGTATTAAAGGCCCCGTCACACTAAGCAACATCGCTAGCAACATCGCTGCTAATGAACAACTTTTGTGACGTAGCAGCGATGTTGCTAGTGATGTCGCTGTGTGTGACATCCAGCAACAACCTGGCCCCTGCTGTGAGGTCGTTGGTTGTTGCTGAATGTCCTGGGCCATTTTTTAGTTGTTGCTGTCCCACTGTGAAGCACACATCGCTGTGTGTGACAGTGAGACAGCAACAACTAAATGTGCAGGCAGCAGGAGCCGGCTTCTGCGGAGGCTGGTAACCACAGTAAACATCGGGTAACAAAGAAGCCCTGTCCTTGGTTACCCGATATTTACCTTTGTTACCAGCCTCCGCCGCTCTCACTGTCAGTGCCGGCTCCTGCTCTGTGCACATGTAGCTGCAGGACACATCGGGTTAATTAACTCGATGTGTGCTGTAGCTAGGAGAGCAGGGAGCCAGCGCTAAGCATTGTGTGCTGCTCCCTGCTCTGTGCACATTTATAGCTGCAGTACACATTGGGTAATTAACCCGATGTGTGCTGTAACTAGGAGAGCAAGGAGCCAGCGCTAAGCGGTGTGCGCTGCTCCCTGCGGTGTGCGCTGCTCCCTGCTCTGTGCACATGTAGCTGCAGCACACATCGGGTAATTAACCCGATGTGTGCTGTAACTAGGAGAGCAGGGAGCCAGCGCTCAGTGTGCGCTGCTCCCTGCTCTCTGCACGTGTAGCTGCGTGCGCTGGTAACCAAGGTAAATATCGGGTTGGTTACCTGATATTTACCTTAGTTACCAAGCGCAGCATCTTCCACGCGACGCTGCTGGCTGGGGGCTGGTCACTGGTTGCTGGTGAGCTCACCAGCAACTTGTGTAGCGACGCGCCAGCGATCCCTGCCAGGTCAGGTTGCTGGTGGGATCGCTGGAGCGTCGCAGTGTGACATCTCACCAGCAACCTCCTAGCAACTTACCAGCGATCCCTATCGTTGTTGGGATCACTGGTAAGTTGCTTAGTGTGACTGGACCTTTAGGGCGGCTTTGCACACTACGACATCGCAGGTGCGGTGTCGGTGGGGTCAAATTGAAAGTGACGCACATCCGGCATCGCATGCGATATCGTAGTGTGTAAAGCCTTGATGATACGATTAACGAACGCAAAATCGTCGTAATCGTATCAACATTGCAGCGTCGGCGTAATTCATAAATACGCTGACGCGACGGTCCGATGTTGTTCCTCTCTCCTGCGGCAGCACACATCGCTGTGTGTGAAGCCGCAGGAGTGAGGAACATCTCCTACCGGCGTCACTGCGGCTTCCGTAGGATATGCGGAAGGAAGGAGCTGGGCAGGATGTTTACATCCTGCTCATCTCCGCCCCTCCGCTCCTATTGGCCGCCTGCCGTGTGACGTCGCTGTGACGCCGCATGACCCGCCCCCTTAGGAAGGAGGCGGGTCGCCGGCCACAGCGATGGTCGCAGGGCAGGTGAGTGCGTGTGAAGCTGGCGGAGCGATAGTTTTCACTACGCCAGCTATCACACGATATCGTACCTGCGACGGGGGCGGGCACTATCGCGTGCGACATCGCAGCATTGGCCTGCGATGTCGCAACGTGCAAAGCCCGCCTTAGACTTCATATTACTGAAAAGAAAAAAAAATATCCCAACCTACGAAACCAAATTACACTGCAGTCCTGAAGTGTGTGCATTCGAGCCTCCCCTCCCACATCCATAAGTCACTTTCACAAAAGAGTCTGGCATCTTGTTCACGAGATATGACTCATAGATATGATAGACATTTTGCAAGTTACCCAGGACATCTGTTAGTCGATTGAAATCTTGTACATGCACAGAATTTCATCACTGCCATGGCATCCACAATATGCCGATGATGCCATGGAGGGTTTGTTCAGTTTCATTGTGAATTCCTGAGATCTTGACCACATGAGTGATAAGAATAAGTAAAAGTGTGACACTGGTGTGACGCCCTGGACTAGCCAGGTAGTCACAGTTAGGCCCCCGCACAACAACCTTCCCCTAAAAAGGTACCATCAGCCAACCTAAAACCCTGAGTCACCCCTCTCAGGTTCTGACGGACCCACCAGGTGAGCGGAACCAGGCGGTTGGCCACGCTCACCGAGGAGTTTGGATGACCTGAGGCGGGAAAGCACAACAGATGAGAAAGGAGAGTGAAAGGGAGAGGAAGGAGAGGAGTAGGGAGAGTGACAGGAGAAGAGAACGTCTGTCAGGGGTCCGGGTCGTAGCTCAATCACCCTGTGGCTATGAGGCAGACGGTGGTGGCCGCCTGCAGGAGCTTGGATTACAGTCGGTGGAACCGTAGGGACCGGGGACGGTTGGTGGCCCGCCGGTACCGAACCGGGTAACCGATTGGAAACCAGAGCACCAGGAGGGGTACTCAGACTCAGTACGAGGCCCAGAGGGGTTAACACCAAGCTGCGTAACACCGTCCCCGAGAGCCTAGTCAACAGCAGCGGTGGTGTCCATCCATTCACCACAGCCCCGTGGGTGGCATCACAAACTCTCAATCCCCAAAACCACCACCCCACCTGCGTGCGTAGCGCCAAAGCAACGACTCCCCAACATCCTAACCCACCCCCTTACAGAGAGGCGGCGGGATCCCCGGGTCCGTGGGAAGCTCGAGCCACCCACCGACGAGCACGGATCCGAGCGGCTCGGCAGCCGGCTGAGCCCCGGGGCGGTACACTGGCACAGCATTTGGGAGTGACAGCAGGATTTGGGGATTGTGACACTGTAGAGCAGCCATCCACACTCTGTAGCTTGCGAGCCACATGTGGCACACGGGCCCCTGTTGTGTGGCTTACAGCTGTTTTTTTTCTTGGCACCTTATTGCCATATAAAGCAGAAGGCAGAGCAGGATGAAGTGCAGGAGGATGAGGACCAGTCATGAAGAGGTCAAGGCTGCCTCCTCCTCCTTGCTGGTGACATCATCACCCTCAGGGTGCGGTTGGCTCCACCTTCTGATATCTGCCTGCACTCAGCATTGCAGAGAGGGAGTGGAAGGCATACCAGAAAGCAAAGATCACTGCGCTTTCTATGCTGCTTATCAAGACAGTGATCATAGCATCCTGTGCAAATACCTAGACTACAGTCAGCAGCAGGAGACTGATCCAGAGCCTGATTTGTAATGCTGCTGCTTTACACTGCCACTTTCACTGCCTCCACTGTCGTCCCAATGTTGTGACTAGATCAGTCACATCACTACATCACCGCTTTAGTCAGCCAGTCACTGAGCTCAGAGCTGCTATAGATGTTGAGGACAGACAATACTGAGCTCCGTGACTGGCTGACTAGAGCGCTAACACACCCTGTTGACATGACATCAAACCTCTAGTCCCAACTCGGGGATTGCAGAATATGTGTGCTGTTATGCAGTATCAGTCTGAGGGTAGGGTCACACGACTATTTTCTCCACATCCAAGAAAAACTGTCTGATTATTCTGATAAGACTTTGATGACAGTGTAACCAGTTATTCTTGGAAGTGGAGAGAAAAATTAAAAAACAAGTTGCAGTAGGGTATGTCCCGACTTTAACTGTGTCTGTCTTCTCAAGACACAGACACAGCTGAATATCATGGTGGAGCGTGTAACTATCACATCCTCCTCCACCATTCAGTTAAGGCAGAGACTGGAAATCTTGCCTGGATCCTTTGGTGCTTGGAAACAGGGTTGCCAACTATTCAGAATTTTAATCTAGTCTGTACAAATATGGCACATTTTTGCCCTGTCTGTAAAAGAAATTTGATGCGTCCATAATTTTTTTTTTAGCTGAAAAAACTTATACAAAATATTTTGACTGTAATTATCATCATTTAACAGTTTACAGTGACAGCAGCTAATGTCTTCATGTCAGATTTATGGCTATAGACATTTATCACCTGTGATCATGATTAGGGATAGGTGAATCCGAACTGTAAAGTTTAAGGTTCGTACAGGACATCTAGTGTCCGGTGCTCAAATCCGAACAAGGACTTTTCACAGAAGTCCATGTACGACTTCATAGTATGATGCCGAATAAAGCTTGTTGAAAGGCTGCAGCATAGCCAATCAAGAAGCTTTTCAGCTGTGGTCACTTCCACAACCGTCACAGCCATGCAGAGTATTTGCATAGCTGTCAATGGTTAGCTCACCACGTGATCCGGACTGTATAAATGCCGGATCACAGGTGGCTCTGCATTTTGCTCTGACTAGCTTAGGGACATGACGCTGCTTTAGAAAGAGACAGTGTTAGGTTACAGTGGGTACTCTTAAAGTGTTCTGTGTGTCCACTCTGCACCAAGCTCTGTGGAGGTACTTGTTAAAAAAGGCTCTGTGTGGCACTCCGCACCAGATTCTGTGGGTGTATTTTATTTTAAAAAAAGGCTCTGTGTGGCCACTCTGCACCAAGCTTTGTGGGGGTACTCTAAATCAAAGGTCTGTGGGAGTTCACAGGGTGTGTGTGGCTACTCTGCTCTAGACTCTAAGGGGGTACACTTAAAAAAGGGTCTGTGTGGCCACTCTGCACCAGGCTCCATTTAGGTACTCTTAATAAAAGGTCTGTGGGGGATTTTTAAAAAAGGGTCTGTGTGGCCACTCTTCACCAGGCTCTGTGGGGATACTCTGAAAAAAAGGGTCTGGGGAGGAAATTTTAATAAAGGATCTGTGTGGCACTCTGCAATAGGCTCTTTTGGAGTACTCTTAAAAAAACCTCTGTGGGGACACTCTTAAAATGGCGCTTTGGGGCTACTTTTAAAAAAGGTTGTATGGGGGTACACTGTCACAGTCGTCTCTCTGCATTTAGAGACTTGTGCCAGAACCTAGGTAGGATTATTATAACATTGCCATCTGAGACTCCTTCCTCAAGTCTGTGCTTGACATACTCTTAAAATAGGATCTGTGAAGGGTACTCTTAAAAAAGGCTCTGTGTGGCCACTCTGCACCTGGTTTTGTGGGTGATTTTTAAGAAAGGCTCTGTGTGGCTACTCTGCACCAGTCTCTGTGGGAGTATTTTTAATAAAGGGTCTGTGGGGGTTCTTAGGGTGTGTGTGGCAACTCTGCACTAGGCTGTGTGGGGGTACACTTAAAAAGGCTCTAGGGGGTACTCATAAACAAAATATCTGTGTGGCCACTCTTCACCAGGCTCTGTGGCTGTACTCTTAAAAAAGGGTATGAGGAGGGAATTTTAATAAAGGATCTGGTGACCACTCTGTAATTTGCTCTTTAGAAGTACTCTTAAAAAAGACTCTGTTGGGGTACTCTTAAAAAGGTGCTGTGGAGATACTCTTAAAACAGGCTGTATGGGGGTACATTGTCACAGTCATCTCTCCGCATTTAGAGACTTGCGACAGAATCTGGGCAATAGTCTCATATTGCCATCTGAGACTCTTCATATAAAATGTATTTTCCTTTCCTTACTGCTTTTAGGGTTAATGTCAGTTGTTCTTTCAAGCAGATTCTGATTCCAGGCTGTCCTCAGGTGCTTTTGGTTGGTGACTTCTCCCTTCCTCTATGTATGGTCACATCTCCCAGTAGAGACCGCTGGTTATTCTGATTCATTCTGAAGCTAGGCCTGGAGGAGGAGGGACTTGCTGCCCATAGTTGGAAACGGTGCACAACCATTATAGGGCTTGCTAGGAGCTGCAGGTGAGTGGAGGAGGTGTCCCATCACCCCCCTCCCTAGCGCCAGTATCCACCATTGTTAAAGTGCCCTGGTGAACTCTTTGTTTTTGTGTGTCTCGCCATATGCCGGACCTTCCCATAATTTGCGCGTGACTACTCTTAAAAAATGCTCCGTGGGGGTACTCTTAAAAAAGACTGTGTGAACACTCTGCACCTTTTTCTGTAGGTGTATTTTTTTTTAAAGAGGCTCTGTGTGTTCACTCTGCACCAGACTCTGTGGGGGCACTCTTAAAAAAGGCTTTCTGAGTGTACTCTTAAAAAATGCTCTGTGTGGACACTGCACCATGCTTTGTAGGGATACTTTTAATAAAGGGTCTGTGGGGCTTCTCAGGGTGTGTGTGGCTATCTTGCACTAGGCTCTGTGGGGTAACTCTTAAAAAGGGCCACTCCGCATACAGGCAGTGTAAAAATCTGCTAAGCATTCTCTTGCTACTATTCTCCACTGCGCTGACGGACTGAGAACACCAAAGGCAGCCCAAAGGACCTCCCTGACATGGCATTTTCTTAACCTTTTCACGACATATGATGATTTCAACAGCTGAAATGTGTGCCTGCCAGGTGCAAGTGGAATCATGTTCCACCCCTGCCTATTAACCACTTACATCTCGTTGCCAAAATCTGATAGTGAGATGTATCAGCGCACCGCCATTAGCATAACTTCTTTCCCACTGCAGCCGCACATATCTGCATGTTAATTATTCCTGCGGATTTACCTGCGGAAATCCCGGCCCTCCACTATGGAGATAGAGGCCGGGAGTTCCGCAGGTAAATCGCATGAATATCTGCAGGTTTACCGTACCAATTCCGCTGGAATCCCGCAGCTATGTATAGCTGCAGATTCCGGGGAGGTGCTGCGGGAAACCTGGATATATCCGCAGGTATGAGCTCCCGTGGGCACATAGCCTAAAGCCACTTTTCTCTAGACTTCAGCTGTGTAGCTGTGATCTGGAGGAATGTAAGAGCTATCAGACTGCTGATCGTTATAGTCCTCTAGGAGACCTAGTAAAATAAAAAAAAAATTAAGAAAAGTTTTAAAAAAAATGTAAAAATTAAAAACAAATAAAAAAACCTAAAAGTTCAAATCACACCCATTCAGCCCATTGAAAATGAAAGGGTTAAAAAAATTAAAAATATACACATATTTAGTATTGTCGCGTTCAGAAACACCCGATCTATAAACATATAAAATCAATTAATCTGATCGGTAAATTGCGTAGCGGCAAAACAATTCCAAACACGTTTTTTGGTTGCCACAAATTTTGCGCAAAATGCAATAACAGGCGATCAAAATGTAGCATCTGTGCAAAAATGGTACCATTAAAAACGTCAGCTCAAAACACAAAAAACAAGCCATAACTGAGCCATAGATCCCGAAAAATGTGAACGCTATGGCTTTCAGAAAATGAAACTAAGAGTGCGCCACTTTTTTTGAACAAACCTGTGAATTTTTTTAACCCCTTAGATAAAAGTAAACCTATGCATGGTTGGTGTCCACAAACTCGAACCAACCTTAGACATCACACCAACACATCAGTTTTATCATATAGTGAACATGGTGAATAAAATATCCCAAAAACTATTGTGCTATCACACTTTTTTTGCACTTTTTCCGCACTTGAAATTGTTTTGCTGTTTTCCAGTACACTATATCGTAAAACACATGGTTTCATTTAAAAGTACAACTTGTCCCGCAAAAAAACAAGCCTTTTTATGGCAAAATTGACTGAAAAATAAAAAAGTTACGTCTCTTGGAAGAAGGGGAGCAAAAAAAAACGGAAAAAAGGAAAATCACCTGGGGGGAAAGGGTTAAGCATTTTGCTTACAACAAGCCATGGATGATTTGCATGCTGTGCCCTCAGAGACTGAAGCGAGGCAGAAGTTTTCATTTTTAAATCAGGTTCATTTTTATTTAACAGCAAAATTACGCAACACATATAAAAATTTCTTTCCCCACAAAAACATCATAGAAAGGGGAAAAACCTTTAGTCAGTAACAAAATCAACACACAAGTTACATAAACAATGCACCTATAGTCCACGCTTCACATCAGTATGGGTCACAAAGTACATATTATCTCTCAATATACTACCTATAATATAAATTACCCAACATCTTTAACCACCATATGTGTTCCAGCAATACGCATTTCACCCTATACCAGTAGATTTATCAACCGGTTACAAGAAGAAGGACCTGGTCCCCCGCACTGTCCTGTAGTATCCGACCATGCCCTTCAGATCTTATAGAACTTCTTCAAAGCATTTTTTTAAGGTATACTCCCCTCTCCAGTCGAAGTATAGCGTTAACTCGGTCCCTAAGATCCCCAATGGCCGGAGCAGCCTGGTCCAGCGAGTCATAAGCCAACAGTTTCCTGACCTGGTACAAGAGATGCGTAATACCGACCATTACCAGCAAACTCAAGTCCACCACCCCCTCCAGGAGACCCAAAAAACATATAATTGGTCTTGGCTGTAGACGTGTATTAAAAACTTGTTCGATCAATTCTATTACTGCCCTCCAGTAGTCTTCAATATTCGAACAGGACCACATCACATGCATCAGATTAACGTTTTGATGACCGCATCTAGGACACAGATCATCCGTCTAGATCCCCATCTTATGCAATAAACTAGGTTTACTATACACTCTATGCAACAAGAATAGCTGCAACAATCTTTGGCCTTCAAGGTTTGGAGTCTGAGACAGGACCTCCTCCCATTGTTCCTCTGTCATAAGGCTTAAGTCCCTCTCCTTTTTTTCTCTAGCCTACATTGGGAATTTGTCAAGGTATGCGGATAACATCACTATATATAGCCTGGAAATAATACCATAGAAGAGGTCAGATGTCAGCAAATCAGTAAGAGTGTGATTATACGCTATACTAATATCCATACGACGTGTCTGTGTCTCATAGGCATACCAGAGTTGCAGGTATTGGTAAAATGAACTGTGCGGTATCCCAAACTCAGCTTGAAGCTGTTCAAAACTTTTAAGTATGTTATTGTTCACTGCTCACCCACACAACTCTCCAACTCGTGAGTTTCTGTAGCTCTGCGAGTCCATGATTATGCCAAAGGGCCAGTACTGCTTCACTCCTGATATTCCTAGTAACTCCTTCCCTCTGTCCCACACCTTGTACCGCAATGCCAATGTTGGATATAATGGTCCTCCTCTGGGAGATTATACTGCATCCAAAAAAGCAACTGGTGTCCCCATTTTGCCAGGCCTCTCACCAATTTTCCCCCAGCATCATATGCCTCATTTTCCCCATCCCTTAAAGTGCTGCATCTGTGCCGCAACATAATAAACCCGTGGATTGAGGACTGCCAGACACCCCTCCTCCTTCCTTCTCTGTAGGTTCTCAAAGCCGATTCTGGCCTGTTGCTTTTTCCACAAGAGTTCCAAAGTGTTGATTTTACGGAAAAATCTCCAGTGAATCCATATTGGGGCATTCTGGAGAAGATACAGAAGTTTGGGCACCAATAAGGGACAGCGGTAACTGACACCAGGCATTTACCTTATTCCTAAACTGAGCCAACATCGCTTCCATATTTTGAGCGTAGTAATCGCGCCGTCGAGCACTAACCGCTATCCCCAGGTGATTGAATTTATCCACCATCGGAATTGGCAGACCAAGAGTAGCAAAATTAGATGGGAGTGGATCTATAGGGAGCAGAGCCGCCTTCTCCCAGTATATTAGGAGAACCCAGGCGCCTACCAAATTCTTTAATAATACTAATTACTGGGCCCACTGATGTTCCCACCTTCCTGAGGTACAGCAACAGATCGTCCACATAGAGAGAAATCTTTTGCTCCGGACCACCGATCTCAAACCCTTTTTTGCCAATGGACGCACGAAGCATAGCCGCTAATGGTTCAATTGCCGCTGCAACCAATAATGGAGAGAGAGGACAACCCTGCCTCATAACTCTGGCCAGATTAAAAGACGCTGTACAACCATTGACTCGAATGTTGGCCCGCGGAGAGGCATATAACAATTTGACCCAGCCTGTAAACCTAGAACCAAGACCCAATTTCTCCAAATCTACCCATAAGAAATTCCATTGAATACTATCAAAGGCTTTGGCTGCATCTAATGACAGGACTGCCCTCTCTTTGTTTCTCCCCTTAGATCTTAGCTGTATCCCCAGGAATAATCGTTGCAAATTAATAGAACTGGATTTATTAGGGACGAATCCAGTCTGATCCTGGTTCCATGGTACTGTACATGAGAAGGGGTTTACTTACAGGATACATATACAAGTTACAATAGACAGACTGGTACAGAGGGAAAAGGTCCCTGCCCTAGCGGGATTACATTGTATAGGATATTGGGGAGGAGACACTAGGTGGAGTGTTGGTGAGGTGGCAGTTCTAGCACGGTGATGAGGCGGTGGGGTCATTGGAGATTATAGACATTTCTGAACAGATGAGTTTTCAAGTTTCGTTTAAAGCTTGCAAGTGTAGCAGAAAATCTGACGTGTTGAGGCAGCAAATTTCAGAAGACAGATGCTTGGGAGAAGTCTTGGAGGCGGTTATGTGCCGCCCCCGTGGCAGCAGCCGGGCTGCTCAAATCCGGGTTCTCGGTGGCTCGAGGGTCTCTGGACCTGTGGGTCGTGCGGCCTTTCAAATGAAAGGGGATATTTACAGGGGATTGTTATAAAGTTTGTGACGCCACCCCTGGTACGCGGTAACTAGAGGGGATACCGCCGCTACTGTTGGGGAGTACCCGGGGTGATGATGGGGGGCAGTCAGGTGTTGGGACCCTCCACGGGTAGGGGGGATGCCCCGGGACTCAGTGGGAGGTATAGGCCGTGGGAAGCAGGGGTCACTTGCGTACTCAGTCCATTAAGCTGACACCGACAACTGGATAAACCAAATCTCTGGACACCGCTGCCGCTGAGGGGAGCTAGTTCGGGTCCCGTCCCCAATGCTGTTGCCTGGTGTTCCGTGACCTGCCTCCTCTCATTAAGTTTACTTCTCTGGTGGTCCCGGTAGTATGAAACTTGCCGGGTCCCGCTCCCCACTATGGCTAAGTGTGGGAGCTTGTACTCAGGGTTCACTCTTGGGATTTTCTGGACCATTTTGAGTGGAAAGTCCTATCCCCCTCGTAGCGCTAGTACCCCGATTTTGGAGCGGTTGGGAATGAATCTTGAAGACTCCGTTCTCCACGGGTAAATTATCGGGTTGCCTGAAGCTACTCCCCAACCTAGGGTCCACGTACCCCGTCGTGCTTTGGTCCCAGTCCGGTGATGGTGCAAGGCCGCCGGCTGTCCTCCTCAACATATCCGTGCCCCTTGCCACGATCCCCTGCGACCGGGGGTCCACTCCTCTAAGCCCAGACCACCGTCTGCCACCTAGACAGTTTCTGACGGGAGTCCCCACTCCCGACCTCCTCAGAGATCCTCACAGCTCAAGGGCTACTTCCAGACTCTCTACTGACTACTCACTATTCACTAGACTCCTCACCTCCCCTTCCTGACCCCCCAGGTGGGCGACTCTATTCCACTCAAGCTGTCCACTGGTGTGTCTAGTGGGCGTGGTGCAGGGTGTATCTAGGACTTTTGATTAGCTGATGTAGGCAACACCATATGGTTAGTAACCCATGACCAAGAGGGAGGTGGATACTGATAGTCCAAGGGCGTCACAGTTGCATGAAGAGCGAATGAAAGAACTGCGGTATGACAAAGATACACCTTAAGATTATGTTCCCATAATAAGTATTTGGTGAGTTTTGGATGTCGATTTTCTGAAGCCTTTCCATACCTACACTATTAAGTTGCTTTTTTTTTTTTTTTTTTTCCCGCTGTGTTTTTAGTGCATTTTTTTTTCCATGAGTCGGTCTCATGCCTTTGATGTTTTGCTTGTTGTCTATTCTTGCTAAGTAAAATTTTAAATAAAGTTGTTTAGTTTTGGATACTTCGTGTTCCTGGTATTTGGCTTTGACAAAACTTTATTTATACAGTTGTATGCTGATTATGTTCATTTTTGTTTTGCATGTCTGCGGCAGAAATGCAATAAAAATATATGTCTATATTTTTACCTGTAAATATTTACCCCATATAGTGCAATTTTATAGGGAAAAACTGCGATTTTGAAAGAAACAGCATGTTTTTCAGTGTTTTTGCATCATTTTTTCTCCATTGAAAGCAATGAAAGTGCAGAAAATGCTTAAAAAAATCCTGTTTTGCTGATTTATGGATGAATGAAATTAATTTTATTTAAACATATACTGCAGACAAATGACATACCAAAAATGCAGCCAAAAGATGCAACGAAAAAGGCAGCAAAACTTGCTGGTTTTGACTGCAGAAAAAACGCAATATGTGAATATAGCCTAATGTACGAGCAGAGATTCTGATTACAGTGATGAGTCACTTACTGGGCTGTGTTTTGCTGTTTCAGTGCAATCAGTGTTTTATCAGCAGGAGATTATCACTATAGGACAACTTGACACATGCAGGGGATTCCAACCTCATGCCTTACACTGATTAGCAGCTGTTGTGTGGTCAGGGTTATACACAGCTCAACAACTGAGCTCTGCTACATCTGCAACAGAGAAAACTGTGACTGTATCATAACTACTGCACCCAGTAATCTTAGTGATACATTGCTGGAATTAAAGTCTCTGTCAGTAGACATGGAAGAACTCACAGAGGTTCGACTTCGGCGGGTCTGGCCAGACATAAAAAAAGGTCTGGTTCAAGACCAGACTTGAACCTGGGCATCTGCCCGGATGCTGAACCTCATAAAAGTCTATAGGGACCCAAACATTGTGCTGTAAAATGGTGGTAGAAAGGGCCAGTGGGATTAGAGCAGGACAAATATACTTACCGAGTCTCCCACGTGGCTGTCACACTGCTTTCGAATCCACTCATTAACTTTCATAAATATACACTGCTTCCCCGCCCACCCTTTTTCCCAGCAGCTGTGATTAGTTGCAGTCAGACCGCGCCCCAATCCTGTATGACAATGTCTGTAATTGTATGGAATTATACACCGTGTGCAGAATTATTAGGCAAGTTGTATTTTAAAGAATTTTTTTTTATTATTGATCAACAACTATATTCTCAATCAACCCAAAAGACTCATAAATATCAAAGCTTAATATCTTTGGAAGTTGGGTGGGGTTTTTTTAGATTTGGATATCTTAGGAGGATATTTGTTTGTGCAGGTAACTATTACTGTGCAGAATTATTAGGCAACTTAATAAAAACCAAATATATTTCCATCTCACTTGTTTAATTTCACCAGGTAAAAAAATATAACTGCACAAAATTTAGAAATAAACATTTCTGACATGCAAAAACAAAACCCCAAAAAATTAGTGACCAATATAGCCACCTTTCTTTATGATGACACTCAACAGCCTACCATCCATAGATTCTGTCAGTTCCTTGATCTGTTTACAATCAACATTGCATGCAGCAGCCACCACAGCCTCCCAGACACTGTTCCAAGAGGTGTACTGTTTTCCCTCCCTGTAGATCTCACATTTTATGAGGAACCACAGGTTATCTATGGTGTTCAGATCAGGTGAACAAGCGGATCATGTCATTATTTTTTCTTCTTTTAGACCTTTACTAGCCAGCCACGCTGTGGAGTAGTTAGATGCATGTGATGGAGCATTGTCCTGCATGAAAATCATGTTTTTCTTGAACGATACTGACTTCTTCCTGTACCACTGCTTGAAGAAATTGTCTTCTAGAAACTGTCAGTAGGTCTGGGAGTTGAGCTTCACTCCATCCTCAACCCAAAAAGGTCCCACAAGTTCATCTTTGATGATACCAGCCCATACCAGTACCCCATCTCCACCTTGCTGGCGTTTGAGTCGGAGTGGAGCTCTCTGCCCTTTACTGATCCAGCCTCTGGCCCATCCATCTGGCCCATCAAGAGTCACCCTCATTTCATCAGTCCATAAAACCTTTGAAAAATCAGTCTTAAGATATTTCTTGGCCCATTCTTGACGTTTTAGCTTATATTTCTTGTTCAAAGGTAGTCGTTTTTCAGCCTTCCTTACCTTGGCCATGTCCCTGAGTATGGCACACCTTGTGCTTTTAATACTCCAGTAACGTTGCAGCTCTGAAATATGGCCAAACTGGTGGCAAATGGCATCTTGGCAGCTTCACGTTTGATTTTCCTCAATTCATGGGCAGTTATTTTGCGCCTTTTTTACCCAACATGCTTCTTGCGACCCTGTTGGCTATTTGCCATGCAACGCTTGATTGTTCGGTGATCACGCTTCAAAAGTTTGGCAATTTCAAGACAGCTGCATCCCTCTGCAAGATATCTCGCAATTTTTGACTTTTCAGAGCCTGTCAAATCTCTCTTCTGACCCATTTTTGCCAAAGGAAAGGAAGTTGCCTAATAATTAAGCACACCTTATATAGGGTGTTGATGTCATTACACCACACCCCTCCTCATTACAGAGATTCACATTACCTGATTTCCTTAATTGGCAGTTGGCTCTCAAGCCTATACAGCTTGGAGTAGGAAAACGTGTATAAAAATTA
This sequence comes from Anomaloglossus baeobatrachus, assembly GCF_048569485.1. Taxonomy (NCBI): domain Eukaryota; kingdom Metazoa; phylum Chordata; class Amphibia; order Anura; family Aromobatidae; genus Anomaloglossus; species Anomaloglossus baeobatrachus. Next base: position 222,836,699 of record NC_134354.1, read on the forward strand.
TCATGTGATCAAAATACTAATTTGCCTAATAATTCTGCACACAATGTAGGGGCGTAAAAATAAATAGTTTTTTAAAAAAAATTGTCATAGGGTCCCCATATTGTGATACCCAGTGCAGATAAAGCAGATTGCTACAGACTGCAGTGCCTAGCCATGAGATTATCTTGGCTGTGTATAAAAAAAAGAGGGACCCTATGCGATGTTTTTTTTTAATTATTTAAATAAATAATTTAAAAAACGGCATGCAGTCTCCCCAGTTTGGTACCCAGCCAACATAAGCTGACAGCTGGGGACTGGTATTCTCAGGCTGGGAAGGCCCATGGTTATTGGCCCCCCAGCCTAAAAACAGCAGCCTGCAGCCACCCAGTATTGTCACACCCATTAGATGTGACGATCTCGACATATCCTGATTGCCCTCGTATGGTGCTAATCGGGCTAATGTAAGGGGTTAATTACAGTTCAGAGCTGCCGCTAAGCCCTAGATTAGTAATTGGAGGCATCTATAAGACCCCCCAATAGTAATACTGTAAGTGAAAATTAATAAACAAAGATAATTAAATAATCCTTTATTTGAAATAAAGTACAAAAAACCCTCTTTCTCTAATTTATTAATCCCACAAACATCCAGGTCCAACGTAATCCATATGAGGTCTCACAATAATCCCAGCTCTGCTACATACTGAAGTTGCAGCATGCGGGTACATTACAGAACATGACCACCCACTGTGGCTTCAGGCATACACTGACTGAGCCACAGCTGTGAGCAGTGGGTTTATCTGCAGTAACAGCTGGAGGTTCCCACGGTACCCCAACAATGACTGTATGTAAGCTCACCTCAGTTGAACTAATTGAACTCACTTACCTCACCAAAGGTGAAATCATTGATTTCAGTTAGACCTGCAATTCCTGGTGGAAAACCATGTTTTTTTTCCAAGGGATGCATATTTGATGTTGAAATTTATACACCTAATTCCTACACCAAATCTGTATCTTTTGGCAAAAAGAAAAAACACATCAAAATGCGATGCGCTATTGATGAATTTTTTTTTTGTTTGCCTGGAGATGTAGATTTGGTACAGGAATTTGGTGTATAAATTTCAGCACTAAATCTGCATCTCTTGTAAAAAAAAATGCACAAAAATGGTTTTGATGCAGTTTCGATGCAGTTTCCTACCAAGAAATTCAAATTTGGTGTTGAAATGTCTGCACCATATTTCTGCACCAAATTTTCATCTCCTGGCAGAAAACTGCAACAAAATGGTGTCAAAACCATTTTTGCGCGTTTTTTTGCCAGGAGTTTCAGATTTGGTGCTGAAATTTATACACAAAATTCCTGCACCAATTCTGCATCTTCTGGCAAAATAACGCATCAAGACGCGATGTACAAATTCCACCAACCATTCAGATTATGTTGCAAAAACCTGCTGAGAGATTCCTTGTAATGAATAGAACAGTGATATGAGATATATGATACATTGTTAGCACATTGTGTTGTTATCTTAAGGAATTTTTGCAAGAACTCAGATCTTGATGTTTGAAAAAATGATTTATTAGCTGGGGTATGGGAATCCGGAAAGTTGGTGTTCGTCAGGTTTTTTCTATGTCTCCATTTGAAAAGAAAGCATCTAAAGTAAAGACAAGTACAAGTGCATCTCAATACATTAGAATATCCTCAAAAAGTCATTATCTCAAAAAATTAGAATATTATATAAGACCAACTGAAAAAAATGATTTTAAACTCAGAAATGTTGGCCTACTGAAACAATGTACAGTAAACGCACTCAACACTTGGTCGGGACTCTTTTTGCATGAATTACTGCATCAATGCGGCGTGACATGGAAGCGATCAGCCTGTGGCACTGCGAGGGGGTTATCGAAGCCCAGGTTGCTTTGATAGCAGCCTTCAGCTTGTCTGCATTGTTGGGTCTGGTGTCTCTCATCTTCCTCTTGACAATATTCCATAGATTCTCTCTGAGATTTATATTAGGTGGGTTTTCTGGCCAATCAAGCACAGTGATACTGTGGTTAGTAAACCAGGTATTGGTACTTTTGGCAGTGTGGACAGGTGCAAAAGCCTGCTGGAAAATTAAATTTCCATCTTAAAAAACTTGTCAGCAGAGGGAAGCATGAAGTGCTCTAAAATTTCATGGTAGACGGCTGCGCTGACTTTGGTCTTTTTAAAACACAGTGGACCTACACAAGCAGATGACATGGCTCCTCAAACCATTACTGAGTCTGGAAACTTCATACTACACCTCAAGCAGTTTGGATTGTGTTCCTCTACACTCTTCCTCCAGTCTCTGGGACCTTGATTTCCAAATGAAATGCAAAATTTACTGTCATCTGAATATAACACTTGGACCACTCAGCAATAGTCCAGTTCTTTTTCTCCTTGGCCCAGGTAGGATGCTTCTTGCGTTGTCTATTGGTCATGAGTGGTTTGACACAAGGAATGCAACTGTTGTAGCCCATGTCCTGGATATGTCTGTGTGTGGTGGCCCTTGAAGCACTGACTCCAGCAGCAGTCCACTTCTTGTGAATCTCCCCTAAATTTTTAAATGTCCTTTTCTTAACAATCCTATCAAAGGTGTTGTTTTCCCGGTTGCTTGTGCACCTTTTGCGATCACCTTTTTCCTTCCACTCAACTTTTCATTAATATACTTGGATACAGCACTCTGTGAACAGCCAGCTTCTTTACCAATGACCTTTTGTGGCTTACCCTCTTTGTGGAGTGTGTCAATGACTGACTTCAGGACTTCAAGTCAGCAGTCGTCCTTATAATTGCGTAGCCTACTGAACCAGACTAAGGGACCATTTTAAACACTTGGGAAGCATTTGCATGTGTTTTGTGGTAATTATTCTAGTTTTCTGAGATAATGACTTTTGGGTTTTCTTTGGCTGTAAGCCATAGTCATCAAGATTAACAGAAATAAACACTTGAAATAGATCACTCTGTTTGTAATGACTATATAATATATGTGTTTTCCTTTTTGTATTGAATTACTGAAATAATTTAACTTTTTGAGGATATTCTAATTTATTGAGATGCACTTGTAGGTGTTACATCACATAACTTATGCAACTTATTTAAAGGGGTGGTTCACCCATATTTTTTACTGTCTAGGTCGATATTATATTGAGAAACAATCTTTCTCTCAAATACCTTGTGTTGGCAATAGTGCCTGTGAGAGGCGCTATTGCAGACCGCTGTTCCCGCTCCAGTGACGTTACCATCAAGTGCCGCACATGTCACATCCGTGCAGCCGGCTGCATTCTTCCAGACTCACTGAGCTGTGGGCGGTGTTTCACCGCTGTCACAGCCCATCTGCTCCCTGCTCCCCCCTCCCTCCTCCCTCACAGCACAGAGCGTCGCGTCTCTAGACAATAAAAAATATGGGTGAATCACCCTTTTCACAATTAAGATCTGTAATAAGATAGTGGTATTTACATAACTACTTCAGTCAACAAGACAATCTATTTTTAATGCCATGTATTGGGATAACTGGGTGAGATTTTAAGGCCGGGGCCACACGTGGACTACTGCGATTCTCGCATGACACTTAGCTCACGCTGGCAGCACAGCGGGAGCTGATTGTCATTCAAGTGTCATTGCGACTGAGGTCCGATCGTGCGATCGGACCACAGCTGTGGGGGGCAGGCCGGCACTGAGGAGGGGAGGGCCAGCGCTGCAGAGGGGAGAGAGGGATTTATCTCCCTCTCTCCTCTGTTGACTGCTATTGCCATTTTCGCTCTGCACTCACGTTACACCGGTGTAATGCGAGTGCAGTGCGATGTTTCTCACACCCCATAGACTTGAATGGGTGCAAGAGAAACACAATCGCATTGCACCTGCAGCATGCTGCGACTGTTTTATCGGTCTGATTAGGGCTGAGAAAATAATCGATCATGGGTGCTGGCATATAGAGTAATATTAGTCCGAGTGGAATGCGATGTTTTATCACATTCCACTCGCTCCGATTTTCATGCCTTGTGTCTTAGGCCTAAAGAGAAGTCTAAGATTTTTTTCTGTGTTTTATGGTCCGTGATGCATACACTGATAGAGATCCTGACTAGTGATGTACGAGCACTAAAATTCTTGGGGGCTTCATACTTGCGTTCAACAATTTCAAGCGCTCGGGTGGAGTAATGAGCATAATGGAAGTCAATGGGAAACACAAGGGTTTTTCTGGCAGACCCTCTCAGGAGGCCAGGGATAGCTCCTGGAAGAGAGAGTTAGAGATAGATAGAGAACTTACTTGGGGAGGTCTTCAGCTCTAAGAGTCCATCTGTGGGAGGAGTCCTTGCACTTGGCTGAGAAATCCATGCCTTCAGTGGGTGGATCCAATCAGTGAAAGAAGCTGCATACATTGTAACCCGAGCACTCAAGTACCCAGCGATGCTTGACACAGCTCATTACTTGATCGTGCGCCCTAATGCTATAGAGTAACAAGCAGTGCCGAGCATGCCCGTCCATCACTATTACTGACCTTAACTCAGCAGCCTCATATATGGCTAGGAAGCTGTTGAGAACCGCATCCAATCTGTCCATGTGACCATATAACCTTTATGGATGAGTGGGATTAATTTACACATTTTTTGCCACTTCTCTACATCTTATACAGCAGACGGACAGATAACATTGACTGGTTTTGCCTGCTACTGCGGGAATAATATTTTTTGTCAGTCTACTTTTAACCCTCTCTAAGAAACAATAAAATTCGTAATATTCATAATGCAGATTAGATTTTATTAGTTCTCATCACTTCTTATTCTATAATTTTAGTCTGACATTGATGTGTCACTATGTTGGGACCTGACTTTAAGCTCCGTGCCCAAATAATCAGTATGATAAGTAATGCAGCTATTTATGTTCAGTGATAATTGCATACGAGGAATCTCTGACCTGAAATTTATTGAAGCTATAACACTTGCACCCCTTTCTCTTCAGAACAGAACCGAGACTTTTACCTGACTGTGTAGGCACTCAGGGTATGGAAACAACAAAGCCAGATAGAGTTACATTCAAGGGTAGGATTTCTGAATCTGAGTCTTGGTGGAGTCAAACACATTTTGTTCTTCAGTCTACTACTTAACTAGATTCGTGTCAGAGCTCTGAAAAGACTTAATGTAAATATTTTACAGGTCACATTTCCAGAGAACACAACATTAAAATCAGGTAGGTGGCGATATCTTTAATGTTTACCGTTAATAGTTTTCAACCAGCCAAAATATAACCTTGGATTGGTTGTTCGACTAAGCTATAATTTATATACACACATAAAATATATATATATATATATATATATATATATATAATGGACTGAAATTCTTTTCGACCAGACAAAATATAATAATATAATGACTTTGGATTGGTTGTTCGGCTAAGCTATAACTGATATACACACATAAAAAATATATATATGTATAATGAACCGAAATTAGTCTAAAAATAGGATTTTAATTTGTAATTTATTTTGTTTCATTTTACATAGTACAAAAAATTATAAAACTAAAGGTTAAAATATGCTTCGTATATCACACAATAACAAAAATTGTCTATATTAGTTATGATGAATTTGTTTTATGCTGTATAACATGTATTAAGACATTTTTCAATCATTTTGGACCACTAGATGGACTAATAATCGCTACTTATTATGATTTATTCTATTTTTATAAAGTAAAATTAATTTTTTTTTTATAATAACACCAGCGGCAAATAGCAAATTTTTTACATATTGTTTCAATTATTTTTCTAGGAGGAAAATATGTGAATTTGCAAGTATTAAGCTGTATATCACAGGAATATATACAAATTGTAAAATCCTAGGTATCTGAGAAGGCTTCCTTTACATTTCTTACAGGTAAGAAGGGAACTTCTAATTTGTTAACTCAGTTTACAAATACTAGCTGCATAGAGACATTGCTTAATTAACCCCTCTCCCAATGTGTTTGCATTGTTTGGGGGATTTTTCCTCCGTCATGTCATAACTCTTTCTATTATGCTAGATAATCATATTTAGCAAGAACCCAGAACAGCTACTATTTCAGTTTTTTGGGCACAGACACTTCCACAGTTCTAATTTATCATTGATGGATTAGTTATTCTATTATCATCCAGAGTATAAATTAAATATTATTCAAAATTCTTTTAATATACAAATTCTCAAACTGTGGCAAAGTTAGAAACAAGTTTCTTTACATTTTGTGGTTTACTAGAATTTAGACTGGAACTTAGTGCAAAATGCAAACATCATTTTCTTCTTGTAATCAATGAAAGTATCGGAAAAACTGGATTTGGATTACTGTAAAGCGGGCTTTACATGCTACGACATCGCTAATGCGGAGTCGTTGGGGTCACGGAATTCGTGACGCACATCCGGTCGCTTTAGTGATGCCGTTGCGTGTGACACCGATAAGCGATTTTGCATCGTTGCAAAAACGTGCAAAATCGCTAATCGGCGACATGGGGGTCCATTCTCAAATCTCGTTACTGCAGCAGTAACGAGGTTGTTCCTCGTTCCTGCGGCAGCACACATCGCTGCGTGTGACGCCGCAGGAACGAGGAAGCTCTCCTTACCTGCCTCCCGGCCGCTATGAGGAAGGAAGGAGGTGGGCGGGATGTTACGTCCCGCTCAGCTCCGCCCCTCCGCTGCTATTGGGCGGCGGTTCAGTGACGTCGCTGTGACGCCGCACGGACCGCCCCCTTAGAAAGGAGGCGGTTCGCCCGTCACAGCGACGTCGCCGGACAGGTATGTATGTGTGACGGCTGTTGTGCGACACGGGCAGCGATTTGCCCGTGTCACGCAACAGATGGGGGCGGGTACCCACACTAGCGATATCGGGACCGATATCGCAGTGTGTAAAGTAGCCTTTAGTTGAGAATATTCTTAGTGGGGTTTATATTTTTAGCATGCATTTTCAGATAGAGTATTTGATGGTACCTGGTTTTAATTTTGCTTTAAAGTAGTGCAGGGCGGGCTCCGGGTTTTCATGGCCCCGGGTGAAAGTCTCAGTGGGCCCCATTAACACACACCACGATTCATGATGCACAGATACGGCAGAGATAGTACAATGCCAAAGATTTCACTTCTTACATTATATAGTGATATCTATTGTAACTTCTACAATACTATACATCAGGGGATTTATTCAAGTCCACCCCTTATGTGCCAATTCTTGTATCCTACCCTCTTCCTCAGTTCCAGTCAGCATTTTATTCTTAGCTAAACTCCCTGCAAAGAAAAATCTGCACACAGTGAATATGACGATCAGCCGAGCCCCCAGGTCCAAGCCTGTCTCCTTATCCTTCACATATGGCAGCCCCACAGGACCCAGTCAGCCCCCTCATCCTTCATATATATTACTCTTCCACAGTGCCCAGCCTGTCCCCTCATCCTTCACATATATTACCCCCCCCCCTAAGGGCCCAGAATGCCCTCTTATCCTTTACATTTATCACCACCTTCTGGGACCAGATTGCCTCCTCATCCTTTACATATTGCAGCTCCCCAGGACTCAGTTTGCCCCCTCAATCTTCACATATATTACTCCCTCACAGGGCCCAGGCAGTCACTTTATCCTTCACATATATTACCCCCACAGGGCCCAGTCAGCCCCCTCATCCGTCACATATATTACCCCCCCACAGGGCCCAGCTGGCCCCCTCATACTTCACATATATCACCCCACCAGAGCCTAGCTTGTCCCCTCCTTCACATATATCCCACCCCGACAGATTAGCTTGTCCCCTCCTTCACAAACATCACCCCCCATAGCCTATGTTGCTTCCTCCTTCAGCTATATAACCCCCACCTCCCCCACTTCCTCCTTTTGCTTCCAGACAAAAAAAAAAAGTCGGAGCACTGGGAAAGAAGCTTATAGCCAGCTTGAGCCCAGGATGTCACGCTACTGCCTGAGGTGAGGCGTTAGAGTGTCCTCCCTGCTACTTTCCTTGTTGGAATCTCACGGCATCCTTATTGGACGAGTCCGGCAAGGCACTTCTTCCTGCCTCAGATATTCCAGTTATGCTCCCTAAGCATGATTAACAGCATCCATAATCTACTTTACTTGTGGCTTATAATTTTCAAGCTAATTTTATTTCCTGAGTCTATTTTGTCTATTATCTGTCTTTTTTAAAAAGATTACTTCTGGCTTTTAACGTTGAGACCACATTCTAAAAGGCTAATGGTATTTTTGGAAGTTTCTGTTTGTGTTTTACATGCAAAATTATCTATTTGATTTTAAATGGACCAAAAGCATGAATTTGTTTCTCTGGAAGGATAGGCCATCTTTGTTATGATAGAAAGGATTCATTATAGCAGTAAGTAGTTTGGAGTAGTTCCCCTGTAGTAAAAGAGATCAATGAAATTCAAACAAAGCAACTTTACTTAACATAACGGTACAAAGGGTTGCACAAAAAGTTAATTTGTGTCACTTTAACAGGCTCAATATACCCAATGGTTTAAGTAAGCACAGGGTTGATTCAATTGCCTCACATTGCAGTTATCTGAATGGATAAAACACTGAATTTTTATGCTCTATTAGTTGCTGTTCACTTTACAAGGGTCATGTCCAGGATCCAATTACTTCACAATGGACTCAATAAACAATCCCATCTTCATTTTACCAACCAGGCCACACTACAAATATCACTGCTTTATTCTAATCAGGCTCTAACCTCTAGGACTCAGACCTTGTCAACTTATACCATAGCCTGATCTTTGACTAGTTCCTGCACTTCACGGGCCTGACACTACTGCTCTGGAACACTAATTTCTCTATGCCTTTTAGTGACAATTTTGTTCTGTCTATTGTACCGAAAAACTGAACTTCCAGGCTTCAACTTAATTTTCAGATAACTGAGTCCCAACTAAGCTTCTTTTTAGTCTCCGTAGAACTGGTTTGACTCACAGGGCTGATTAGACCCAGCTATAGCTATGTGATAAAAATCAGTGTTGCTCAACTCTCCTCTTTTCCCATCGCAATTGAAAGCAGTCATAGTACTTGGCAACCAGAAATGAAATTAAAGCTGCTTATATACGTTGGGTGAGTCCACCAGAGGCCTGACTCAGCCCCTTTATTACTCTTCCAGCGTCCACCTTTCCACTAATTTTTAATAGTCTAACTGCTGAGCATCCAGGCCACCACCACTCCTAAAGTCCAAACCAGCATCAGATTCTTGCACACTACAACAACCTAGGTGGAGCAGGCATTAGGTCTAAATACCTCAAAGACTGACGCAGATGAACTTTTTGTCTTATCTACTGCTAACTGCTCCTCCCAGCAGCTCCTCCCATAGCCTAAAGGGTGCTTTACACGCTGCGACATTACTAGCGATTGCTAGCCATGTCGTGCGCAATAGCACCCGCCCTCGTCGTTCGTGCGACATTTGGTGCTCGCTGCCGTAGCGAACATTATCGCTACGGCAGCGTCACACACACATGCCTTGCCAGCAACGTCGCTGTGACCGCGAACAATCCCTCCCTCAAGGGGGAGGTGCATTCGGCGGCATAGCGACGTCACTGCGGCGTTACTAAGCGGCCGACCAATAGAAGATGAGGGGCGGAGATCAGCGGGACGTAATATCCCGCCCAGCTCCTTCCTTCCGTATTGCCAGTGGACACAGGTAAGGAGATGTTCGTCGTTACATCGTACCTGCAACAGCAATGATATTAAGGAAAGGAGCGACATGTCAACGATCACCATTTTTGAACGATTTTGCGATCATTGATCATCGCTCCTTGGTGTCACACGCTGCGATGTTGCTACCAGCGCTGGATATGCGTCACTAACAACGTGACCCCGACAATATATCGGTAGCGATGTTGCAGCGTGTAAAGCACCCTTTAGACCTAGATGCCAACCATCCAGAAATTCCAGGACAGTTCATAAAACTTGCGCACGTTATTGCCCTGTCTATAAAAATGTTTTGATTTTTTTGAAATTTTTAGAAACTTGTATAGATTATTTTTTCTGTACTTATCATCAATTACAGTCAAAATACTCAACTTGCAAAGAAGCAACATTGTTTAATCACATGCCATAACAAAATATGTACCGTATATACTCGAGTATAATTTTCGGCAAACTTTTTATGCTGAAAAAATCCCCGTTGGCTTACACTCGAATAAGGGTTCCACTTATGAATTATAAGATGTTTTTAAACTGGGGGGAAAATGAGGGTGTGGCTTATAATTTCGGTAAAGGTTACCGGGTTGGCACAGCAGAGTCACAGGATGGAGGGCTGGTGATACTGTGGCTCAGGGCTTTTGTTGCAATGTCGCGGCACAGGAGGGTAAGCAATACTGGGGGCTTACGGATGCAGTGGCAGATGCCATAGAGCCTGCCGGCGGGAAGTGGAGCCCATTGAACCTGCCGGCGGGTTGCAGGTTCCGTTGAGCCAGTGGTTGACACAATAGACTTCAAGAAAATGGACTCGGAAGTGGTGCATGCGCAGATTGAGTGCATAAGCAGATTGAGATCTCAAACTGCACATGTGCCGCTTGTACAGTCATTTTCTTGAAGTCTATTGCATAAAACACCGGCTGGCTCAATGAAGACTGCAATCCGCCGACAGGGTCAATGGCGCTAGTCACGTCCCCCCTAATATTTCCGTATCACCGACCCTCCTGAGCTCCTACAAGTTCATTTTCTCCCAGCAGAGGGGCTCGATGTGCAGATGCCGGGAAGGCTCAGAACACTAATATCCTGCAGATTAATCCCATATATGCAGGTTAATAGCTTCTTTTAACTTGGCAGCTTCTCTTTCAGTAGAAAATATAACACATTTAAGTAAATAAGGCTTGTTTATATACTTCACAGAATCATTTTAGTCATAAAGGCTAAACAAATAAAAAAGTTGCTGAATAAAAAAAAAACAAACTAACAAATCATGCTCAGCTCTCTATGGTTCTCCTAGTTGGAATAAAGTGACAGCATGCATGCTCTTAGTACCGCTTGATAGAAGGAAGAACAAAGCAATTAGTGGTCACTTGTCACATGGAGCTTTACTGTCATTGTGGCATATGGTACTGTTCAGATTGCAGATTTTTACAGTCTGCACTATGGTTTCTCTGGTGTGAGATCAACACAGGTAGACCTGGGTGTCGACTTGCTGTGTGCTTATTTATGAACAGGCTAGCAAGAGTTAATCTCTTCTGGTCTGCTTGCTCCTATGGTCACATGTTGGGGAAGATCTATCACATCTTCTCCCCTCTTGTTTATTCTGGTTGAAACCTACCACCCATGCCAGCTATAGTTTATTTATGTTTGTTTGTGAGTTGTGGTGTCCTAGACTTACTGGTGACTGTGGTGCTTTTTGCTTGGTGCAGTTATGGAGTTTTCTTTGTTGTTTTGTAGCTTCCTTCCTGTTCTTGTTTTATCTCCTGAATCTCTTATTGTTTTTACCTTTTGTGTGTGGTGCTGTGTGACAGAGTTTTGGTTTTACCTTGTCTGTTTTTATCTGTGGGTTTTATCACAATCCTGTCCTGTCCCTCCATGGGGGAGGAGGAATCAAATCAAGTCTTATCAGGAGCAGGGCAAGGAAGAAGACTCAGGCATCTCCATCATCAGGAGTATCTCTGATATTAGGGATAACATAGAGGCCCCTATCATTAGGAGTTCACTATCCCATAGTTATTGTATCTGGACTCTTGTGGTTCAACTGCTAATAATCTAATATTTTCTACTTGTTGAGTTTATAAATCATGCATCTTTTTTTATTTCTCATTAAACTCCTAGTCCTTAAGAATTAGAATATTAATATAAAACATTGTCTGCTTGTAAATACAAGAGGTTAAAGAGACCAGCCATAGAAGAGAATGTGTAGGTCACCTTTGGCATCATGGGTAGTGTAATAATTACATACATCTATGTTCACATCTGTGATGAAAATTCTCTTTAGAACTTTTATCATAAATTCAGTCAAAAATATTACATAAAATAGCACCATTTTCTGGTAGTTCCTATCAAAGTCAGTGGGGTCTGTTGGGTATCCTGTGACACCCAGCCAACCTGTTACACCTCGTGGCTCTCCTGGGTCAAGGAATGGGGCAGTCTCCCATTCCTTGCCTGTCACGAGTGCTCCTGCTCAGCAGCGCCGAAGGTCTGCCAGACTGTGCAGGAGATACCTCCTCAAAGAGGCAGCAGAAGGGTGACACCTAGTGGTTCTCCTGTTGCAAGGAGTGAAGCGGTCTCCCATTCCTTGCCTGCCACGGGTCTTCCTGCTCAGTGGCTCTGAGGTCTGCGAGGTTGCGCAATGTGCAGAGGTTTGCTGCTCAGGGAAGCAGTGAGACTCCCGTTATCTCTGCACATTGTGAGACCAAGGATCCCGCCTCTATTTCCCAGAGGCAGGAGGGTGAGCATGTGCAATGCGTGGTGGGTCCTGATTCACCCACTGACGTCACACGGCTTGATGAGAAGGCTGGTGACGTGGTGAATCCTGACTGGCCAGGCTGGGACGTCGTGGACCCTGATTGGGTCAAGTCCGTCATCTCCGCCTCGCGCCTGCCCTTGGGTGGAGCTACACCTCCTTAAAAGCTCCCCCTGCCATCATGGCGGCGCGCGACTGTCCTTCTATGTTTGGATGTCTGGCAGCGTGCTTCCACGCCACTGTACAGATGTCATTGTCTTTTGTGGGCTTTGCCCTTGCTGCTCAGGCAGCACCTAGTTGGCAGGTCTTGCCCCTGCCTTGCTGCTCCGGCAGTATCTCATTTAACAGGCCGTGTTTCTGTCCCAGGTGAGCTCCTCGAGTCTCCACTGGACTCACCTGGTTCTTGAAAGCACACGTGCGTGGGCACCTCTATGCTACCCTCATGCCATATTCCTGTGACTCCCGCTGGCACACGTGCGTAGGCACCTCTGTGCGTCCCCGTGCAACAGGTACACCGATCGAGAAGCCCCGAGCCATACAACCCTCACGGGTTAGGGCGGACCGGTGTACATAGATCGTCTGTGACATTCCAGACGATCACTAGTAGCAACCTGCTCACTCTTTCCTGACCATAGCAGCGGTCCCTTCCACCGCACAGTGGACCTTGACCGGCAGAAGCTGTCCATTTCCCATCTTGGCACACTTCCCCGGGTCCCCCTCGTAACACCACCCCATTGACAGACAACACACTGACACAATAATTATCTATAGAACAGTGCACACCAGCAATTTTTCACACTGATCGATAATCTATGTGAACAAATCGCAGCATACACTTTTCTGATCCATTTTGTAAACCTGAATTCACATTTTTATTGCAAAATTCAATAAAGGTGTTCTTGACTCTATATAACTTGGTAGGACTTTGTATTCCTAATGTTGTTAGAGTTGACTTATTTTTCAAGGTTTTTATTCCTTACAGCTTTTTAAATTTGCACCTTAAAACTATAGTATGAGGTGTTTTTAAGTCTAGGTTTTAGTTCTACATGTAAAGGGTGCTTTACACGCTGCGACATTGCTAACGATATATCGTCGGCGTCACGTCATTACTGACGCACATCCGGCACCGTTAGCGACATCGCAGCGTGTGACACCAATGAGCGACGATCAACGAGCGCAAAAACGAGAAAAATCATTGCATGTTGACACGTCGTTCATTTCTTTAATATCATTGCTGTTGCAGGTACGATGTTGTTCGTCATTCCTGCGGCAGCACACATCGCTATGTGTGATACCGCAGGAACAACGAAGATCTCATTACCTGCGTCCACCGGAAATAAGGAAGGAAGGAGGTGGGTGGCATGTTCCGGCCGCTCATCTCCGCCCCTTCTCTGCTATTGGACGGCTGCCGTGTGACGTCGCTGTGACACTGCACGTACCGCCCCTTTAGAAAGGAGGCGGATTGCCAGCCAGAGCGACGTCGCAGGGAAGGTAAGTCCGTGTGATGGGTGTTAGTGATGTTGTGCGCCACGGGCAGCAATTTGCCCGTGTCGCACAACTGACGGGGGCGGGTACGCTCGCTAGCGATATCAGTACTGATATCGCAGCATGTAAAGTACCCTTAAGAGTATGAAAACTGTCCTGAATCATGATAGCGAATGGTCTTTGTTCTGATGGCAGAGATGTAATATTTTTCTAAGTGAAGCTGCTTTAGGACAATGCTGTAGACCTTTTCCCTGTAGTGGCTTCATTGGCGATTTTGCAGTCATATTTTTTGTCATCTTTTTTTTCCATAATTTACACTTTTGCATTATTTTCAAGATTTTTGCTGATTATCTGATGCTTTTTCAGACAAATTCTATGCGGAATTCACATAAAAGATAATGTGTGGACATATCCTGAAGGGTGAATTTTCACAAACTTTTAGTATTTCAGGCAAAAAGTGTGGTGATTAATGGATTAGGATATATTCCTACTTTACATGGCAAGTTTCTGTTGCAGAAACATCTGCAGCTGAACACCATACCATATTATTGAATAGAGTTTTTTAAAAAATTAAAAGCTGACAGCTTTTTCAAAACACTTTTTTGTTTGTGGCCTTGGTAATGTGCTTTTTACATGCTTTTTTGCAATTTTTAATACATTCCTTGTGCACACATGTTTTTTTTCCATACCTATTTTTCGCAAGAAGCTTATGGGAAATGAGGTCCAAAAACTACACAAAAACACAATTTATGAATAGTTTCTTATTATTCTATTGACTTAAAGAGGTTTTTTACTAAAAATGTGACCTCCTTTCTTTTATCCTAACTCTTCCTAACTAACACTTTCCTAATATACTTCTGCTACATAAGCTGCTCCTGTAATTTGATCTCTCTGCGGCACATATAGTTTCCTACATTGATGTTTCAGCTTTCATCCTTTCGTTCTGGAGACCAGAATCGGGAAAACTGTGCAGGGCACATGTGGGGGGGGGGGAGTAATTCTTTGTGAGTGACACCAGTCTGGGCACATATGCCCAGATCACACTTCACTCACCTCTCAGCCTGCTTTACAGAGCAATGCTTTCCTGCGATAAGGGCTCCAATGTTTAGATTGTGCAATGTTATATATTATCTGGTAATTGACACATCGCATCACTTGTCACATGAAAGCACAACAATGTAAAGCAGGCTGAGAGGAGAGTGAAGTCTGATCAGAGCATGTATGCCCAAACTTGTCACTCACATAGGACCGGCTGTCAGGGCCAGGCGGTCGGGCAGACCCAGGAGGTGGATCCACTGGTCCGAACTCTAAGATGGTGGTAAGGAGTCCGGTAGCTGAAGCACTATGGGCAGCAGAACAGTCCGTGCAAGTGAGTGTAACGGAGAAGTCCCTGGGACCACGGAGTCACAGATGGTAGTCCGGGTGACGTAGCTCAGGTTCGGAAGCCGAGATGAGGTCAGGCGGGGTCCGGAACCTTTGGAGCGAGATGACGGGTCACCGCAGGGATCCGAGATGGTACGGACTGTCAGATGGCAGACGGACAGCGTGCGGGGTTCGGGATTCAGCAGGACCGGATGCCGAGGCAGGATCAGCTCTAGAAGAGAGATACGTGAGTATGGCAAGGAGACACAAGGAGACCTGACTCCTAGCTTGGAAAACACGAAGATCAGGCCCCGCCCCCTTGGACAATAACCCCTTATATACCCTGTACCTGTTTAGCTTCATTTCCTGTTAATGGACGCTGGCCCTTTAAGAAAGGGTCAGTGACCGCGCGCGCGCCCTAATGCGCATGCGCGCCGCCCGGGTGCCAGAAGCCAGGGAAGGAAGCTGAGGGGAGGACGCAGGGGAGCCGGCCAGGGCCTGGGAAGCCGTCAGACGCCGGGATCGGAGGCCAGGGAACCTGGGAAGGACGGGCACCGGAGGCTGGAGAGGGGGGAGCGTGGCAGGTGAGCCGGGGAGCGGGGCTGAGGACCCGGGGAGCGGGGCAGAGGACCCGGGGAGGGGAGCCGAGGACCCGGGGAGCGTGACAGTACCCCCCCCCCCACGCCCCCCTCCCCGCAACCGGGACATGAAGGCACGGATCAGAGGAGTGCCCACGTTCTCCCTGGGCTCCCAGGACCTATCCTCAGGACCATACCCCTCCCAGTCCACCAGGAAGAACTGTCGGCCTCGAACAGTCTTCATGGCCACGATATCCCTTACCGCATAGATGTCGTCCTCGGCAATAGGAGGAGGAGCCGGACTGGCAGCAGAGGAGAAGGGACCAAGGAAAACCGGCTTGAGCAGAGAGACGTGGAAGGAGTTGGGAATCCGCATCGTGGCCGGAAGCCTCAGTTTGTAGGAGACCTCATTGATCTTGCTGAGGACCTTAAACGGCCCGATGTAGCGAGGACCCAGCTTGTAGGAAGGTATCTTCAATCGGATGTACTGGGAAGCAAGCCAGACCAGGTCACCAGGAGAGAAACACGGAGGGTCCAGGCGCCTCTTGTCGGCGTGTTTCTTCATCCGCTGGGAAGCGCGCCCAAGGGACGCCTTGACAGAGTCCCAAATGGTAGCGAAGTCACGGGCTACAGTATCAGCAGCAGGGACATCCGAAGAAGGGGATATAGGCAACGGGATGGAGGGCTGAAGTCCGTAAACGACATGGAAGGGAGACTTGGAGGACGACTCACTGATGTGGTGGTTATGGGAGAATTCAGCCCAAGGCAGAAGCGTGGACCAGTCGTCGTGATGGGCGTTGACATAGTGATGTAAGAAGGAGGTCAAGATTTGATTGACCCTCTCCACTTGGCCATTAGACTGAGGATGGTAAGCAGAAGAAAAGTCCAGAGTCACTCCCAGATGCTTGCAGAGCGCCCTCCAGAAGCGGGAGGTGAACTGAGTTCCCCTGTCGGACACGATGTGGGATGGAAAGCCATGCAAGCGGAAGATGTGATGTATATAGGCTTCCGCGAGTTCCTGAGCAGAGGGCAGTCCGGCCATAGGGACGAAGTGAGCCATTTTGGAGAACCGGTCCACCACGACCCATATGACTGTGTGCCCGGAGGATAATGGCAAGTCCGTAATAAAGTCCATCGCTATGTGTTGCCATGGAACTGAGGGTATAGGCAGAGGCAGAAGACGGCCATATGGCAGGTGCTTGGGCGTCTTGTTCCTGGCACAAGAGGAGCAGGCAGAGACGAAAGCAGCGACGTCCGTGCGAAGGGATGGCCACCAGTAATGGCGTACAATCGCACCCCATGTTCTCTTCTGACCTGCATGACCGGCTGTTTTTGAGGCATGACCCCAGTGTAAGACTTTTTGCCTGTCGGTCTCAGAGACATAGGTCTTCCCGGGCGGTATCTGGGCCAGGGTGACAGGAGCCACCGGAATAATCTTGCTAGGAGAGATGATAGGTTGGGTACTCTCTTCCTCCTGCTCCATGGGCATGAGAGACCTAGACAGGGCATCAGCGCGTACATTCTTGTCCGCGGGTCGGAAATGGAGCTGGAAATCAAACCTGGCAAAGAATAAGGACCACCTGGCTTGCCGTGGGTTCAGTCGCTGAGCGGACCGAAGGTATTCCAGGTTCTTGTGGTCCGTGTAGATAATCACGGGGTACACTGCTCCTTCCAGGAGGTAGCGCCACTCCTCCAGCGCCAGTTTGACCGCCAATAGTTCTCAGTCACCGATGGTGTAGTTGCGTTCAGGCGCTGAGAAGCTCTTGGAGAAAAAACCGCAAGTCACCATCTTCCCGGAGGAGGACTTCTGCATGAGCACTGCTCCGGCTCCTGAGGAGGAGGCATCCACCTCCAAGGTGAACTGGCGGTTTAACTCCGGTCGGTGGAGTACAGGAGAGGAGGCAAATGCTCGCTTCAGAGAGCAAAACGCGGCGTCGGCCGCAGGTGACCAGTCCTTTGGATTAGCCTCCTTCTTGGTCAAGGCGGAGAGAGGAGCAGTCAGGGCAGAGAAGTGAGGGATAAACTGGCGGTAGTAGTTGGCGAATCCCAGGAACCGTTGGATTGCCTTCAGTCCAGAAGGGGGAGGCCAGTTGAGAATG
The DNA here is from genome assembly GCF_048569485.1 of Anomaloglossus baeobatrachus. Lineage (NCBI taxonomy): Eukaryota > Metazoa > Chordata > Amphibia > Anura > Aromobatidae > Anomaloglossus > Anomaloglossus baeobatrachus. Next base: position 222,854,596 of record NC_134354.1, read on the forward strand.
GAGGAGACCTTCTTTGGATCCATCTGCAGCCCTGTACCCGAGATGATGTATCCCAGGAAAGGGAGAGAAGACTGCTCAAAGACACACTTCTCATATTTGGCGTAGAGACGATTCTCTCTGTCTCTGTAGAACCAGCCGTACGTTCTCTCTGTGGGTCTGGAGGTCCGGAGAGAAGACAAGGATGTCATCCAGATAAACTACTACACAGATGTAGAGGAGGTCCCGGAAAATGTCGTTCACCAATTCTTGGAATACGGCAGGAGCGTTACACAGACCGAAGGGCATTACGCAGTATTCATAGTGCCCATCGCGAGTATTAAACGCAGTCTTCCATTCGTCCCCAGAACGGATACGAACTAGGTTGTAGGCACCCCGAAGATCCAGTTTGGTGAACACACGGGCTCCTCTGAGCCGGTCGAACAATTCGGGGATGAGCGGCAGGGGGTACTTGTTTTTTATGGTGATCTGATTCAAACCCCGGTAGTCAATGCATGGGCGTAGGTCACCCTCTTTCTTCTTAACGAAGAAGAAGCCTGCTCCCGCAGGAGAGGAGGATCTCCGGATGAATCCCTTTGCCAGGCTTTCTGTGATGTAGGTAGACATGGCCCTGGTTTCGGCTGGAGACAACGGATATATCCGTCCTCGAGGTGGTGTTGTTCCTGGGAGCAGGTCGATGGCGCAATCGTAGGGACGGTGTGGCGGAAGTACCTCAGACTCCTTCTTGTCAAAAACGTCTGCGAAGGACCAATAGGCCGAGGGCAGTTCAGGTAGGTTCTCTGGAACCGGAGGTCGTCGGATGGGTTGTATAGACTTCAGACACTTCTCATGACAGGCGGAGCCCCATCGGGTGATTTCGCCAGTGCCCCAGCTGACTGATGGTTCGTGTGTCCGCAACCAGGGAAGTCCCAGCAGGATTTGATGGGACATGTGTGGAAGGACGTAGAGAGCGATGTTCTCGGTGTGCAGGGCACCGATACGCAGTTCGACCGGCCTGGTGACCCAGGAGATGGTATCAGCGAGGGGTCTCCCATCCACAGAGGCAATCACTAGGGGCTTATCGAGTAGAGTAACAGGCAACTGGTACTTGTCCACCGTGGCCTGCTGGATGAAATTGCCTGCTGCTCCAGAGTCGAGGTATGCCTCAGCCGTGAAGCGCGTCTCTCCCGCTGACACTTGCACGGTCCACATAACCGGGTCTGAGAGAGTCCCAGCACCTAGGGTGGCCTCTCCTACCAACCCTAGGCTTTGGAGTTTCCCGGCCTCTCTGGACAGGAGCGTAGCAGGTGGGTGTCCTCTCCGCAGTAAAAACAGAGACCCTTGGCGAGCCGCTCTGCTCGACGTTGTTCAGACCGCCGTACTCGGTCAATCTGCATGGGCTCGTGGACGGGAATCCCAGCTGTTGATGACTGAGGTACGGAGGGCTTCCGTGGAGGAGAGGAATGCCGTACCGGACGTCTCTCACGAGATAGCTCTTTGGAGCGCTCCTGAAAACGAATGTCCACTAGAGTTGCTAGGGCAATCAGGGCATCTAGGGTGGAGGGCACGTCACGACCCGCCAACTCGTCTTTGATGCGACTCGAGAGTCCTTCCCAGAAGGCGGCTGTTAGGGCCTCATTATTCCACCCGAGTTCTGAAGCCAAAGTGCGGAAACGGATGGCATATTGGCCTACCGTCAGTGTTCCTTGACGTAAGCGGAGAAGGGATGAAGCAGACGCAGAGGCGCGTCCCGGCTCGTCGAAGGTGCTGCGAAAGGCCTGCAGGAACTCTTGAAGGTCCTTGGTCATAGGGTCCTCCTTCTCCCACAAGGGATTCATCCACGCCAGTGCCTCGCCCTCTAGGCGAGACATGATGAAGGCGACCTTGGCTTGGTCGGAGGCAAACAAATGTGGCAGCTGCGTGAAATGAAGGGAACATTGGTTTATGAAGCCCCTGCAGGTCTTGGGATCTCCGGCATAACGAGGTGGTGAAGCCAAACGGAGTCGGGAAGCATCCGAAGAGGCTGCCACGGGTGCGGGAGCCGTGGATTGACTAGTGGAGGCCCGGAATGTTGAAGGCGTAACAGCCGCTTGTAACGTGTACAGGCGGGTGTCCACGGAAGTCATAAAGTCCAACATGCGGGTCTGGACTTCACGCTGGCGTTGGAGTTCCTCTTGCAAGGCCGCTAGTGCTGCAGCGGGATCCATGGCCTGATCTTACTGTCAGGGCCAGGCGGTCGGGCAGACCCAGGAGGTGGATCCACTGGTCCGAACTCTAAGATGGTGGTAAGGAGTCCGGTAGCTGAAGCACTATGGGCAGCAGAACAGTCCGTGCAAGTGAGTGTAACGGAGAAGTCCCTGGGACCACGGAGTCACAGATGGTAGTCCGGGTGACGTAGCTCAGGTTCGGAAGCCGAGATGAGGTCAGGCGGGGTCCGGAACCTTTGGAGCGAGATGACGGGTCACCGCAGGGATCCGAGATGGTACGGACTGTCAGATGGCAGACGGACAGCGTGCGGGGTTCGGGATTCAGCAGGACCGGATGCCGAGGCAGGATCAGCTCTAGAAGAGAGATACGTGAGTATGGCAAGGAGACACAAGGAGACCTGACTCCTAGCTTGGAAAACACGAAGATCAGGCCCCGCCCCCTTGGACAATAACCCCTTATATACCCTGTACCTGTTTAGCTTCATTTCCTGTTAATGGACGCTGGCCCTTTAAGAAAGGGTCAGTGACCGCGCGCGCGCCCTAATGCGCATGCGCGCCGCCCGGGTGCCAGAAGCCAGGGAAGGAAGCTGAGGGGAGGACGCAGGGGAGCCGGCCAGGGCCTGGGAAGCCGTCAGACGCCGGGATCGGAGGCCAGGGAACCTGGGAAGGACGGGCACCGGAGGCTGGAGAGGGGGGAGCGTGGCAGGTGAGCCGGGGAGCGGGGCTGAGGACCCGGGGAGCGGGGCAGAGGACCCGGGGAGGGGAGCCGAGGACCCGGGGAGCGTGACACCGGCCCACCCCCTCCAATGATGTGCCCTGCTCAGTTGGTCCGATTCCGGTCTCCAGACTTGAAGGATCAAAGCTGAAACATCAACATAAGAATAAACGAACAGCAAAGAGATCAGCTTTCAGGAGCAGTTTAGGTAGAAAGAGTATATTAGGAGAGTGTTAGTTTGGAATAGTTAGGATAAATGAAAGAGGGTGACATTAGTAGTGGAGAACCCATTAAAGTTGTACTGTTCTTGCCATAAAAAATGACACAAGAATGTGATATTTTTTTCTTTGCAAAATGTGAAACCCTCCTATCCCAAGAGGACTTTAGGTTTTGGTTTGAATAAACTCAGGTGTTATGCAAACTTGTAGGTTTGATATATTTTCATACCACATGTAAAACTGAAATTACAGAGAAAGTAGAAATTTAAAGGAATTAGCAGAACTGGGTTATTTCTAACATTTTTTTTTAAAAAAAGGTGGCACTTTTGAATTTGTCCAGTTTTGGAAGACGTGTGTGTCTGTTTGAGGGCATTTATCAATATGCTGTCAGGAGCAGGTCTGCCCTGACAGAATGCAGAGCATTGAATCTTTAAAGACTCCCCTGATGAGTTGGGAGTATGCGTTTTCTGCAGCCAAGTAACCAAGCAATTATAAGGAGGGGCTATGTCTGGTTTCTATGAAGCCTGTCTTATGACTAGAGTTGAGCGCGGTTCGTGGTTCGTGGTTCTCCAGTTCGCGGCTCGAGTGATTTTGGGGCATGTTCTAGATCGAACTAGAACTCGAGCTTTTTGCAAAAGCTCGATAGTTCTAGAAACGTTCGAGAACGGTTCTAGCAGCCAAAAAACAGCTAAATCCTAGCTTGGTTTCTGCTGTAATAGTGTAAGTCACTCTGTGAATCAAACTATTATCACATTTCAGTGTATAGTGTGCGTGAACAGCGCCTTCAGATCACTGCTGTTTCTATAATGGCGATCGCCATTTTTTTTTTTTTTTTTCTTGTCTTCCTTCCCTAAGCGCGCGCGTCTTGTGGGGCGGGCCAGCATGTCAGCCAATCACAGACACACACACACCTAAGTGGACTTTGAGCCAGAGAAGCAACGGCATGTGTGATAGGATCTGCATGTCACATGTCCCTGCATTATAAAACCGGACATTTTCTTCACGAACGCCATTATCTGCCTTCTGCGTCTTTGGTGTCAGACATCAGTGTCGCAGCTCCGTCCTCCTGAGTCCTATAGCCGATACAGCTGTATGCGCTGCATACACAGCGTTAGACAGCTTAGGGAGAGCACATTCTAGCAGTCCTTTTAAGGGCTCAAAGCGGCAGGGTCAGAGAGCCATAAGTGACAGGTCCTGCAAACAGCAACAGCGTCTGTGTAGCCCAGGTCAGGGATTTCCTCCCTGCATTTCACCATTAGGAGGGAATAGAAAGGCAGGCTTCCATTCCTCTACCCAGAGCACCACAATCCTGCCACTGTACCCTCTTGTCCTCTGCACACTCCAACTCATTCTAAGTAAGCCATTATACTAGCAAACACTCAGTGTACCTAGTGGCATCCTAAACGTGGCTATTGGACTTTGCTATAGTCCCACTAGTGCAAAGACATTAGCAGAGCACATCTGCCTGCATTGCACACTACAACTTTTTTAAACTAAGCAATTTTACTAGCAAACACTCAGTGTACCTAGTGGCATCCTATACGTGGCTATTGGACTTTGCTATAGTCCCACTAGTGCAAAGACATTTGCAGAGCACGTCTGCCTGCATTGCACACTACAACTTTTTTAAACTAAGCAATTTTACTAGCAAACACTCAGTGTACCTAGTGGCATCCTATACGTGGCTATTGGACTTTGCTATAGTCCCACTAGTGCCAAGACATTTGCAGAGCGCATCTGCCTGCGTTGCACACTCCAACTAATTATAACGAAGCCATTATACTAGCAAACACTCAGTGTACCTAGTGGCATCCTATACGTGGCTATTGGACTTTGCTATAGTCCCACTAGTGCAAAGACATTAGCAGAGCACATCTGCCTGCATTGCATACTCCAAGTTTTTTAAACTAAGCAATTTTACTAGCAAACACTCAGTGTACCTAGTGGCATCCTATACGTGGCTATTGGACTTTGCTATAGTCCCACTAGTGCAAAGACATTTGCAGAGCACGTCTGCCTGCATTGCACACTACAACTTTTTTAAACTAAGCAATTTTACTAGCAAACACTCAGTGTACCTAGTGGCATCCTATACGTGGCTATTGGACTTTGCTATAGTCCCACTAGTGCCAAGACATTTGCAGAGCGCATCTGCCTGCGTTGCACACTCCAACTAATTATAACGAAGCCATTATACTAGCAAACACTCAGTGTACCTAGTGGCATCCTATACGTGGCTATTGGACTTTGCTATAGTCCCACTAGTGCAAAGACATTAGCAGAGCACATCTGCCTGCATTGCACACTCCAAGTTTTTTAAACTAAGCAATTTTACTAGCAAACACTCAGTGTACCTAGTGGCATCCTATACGTGGCTATTGGACTTTGCTATAGTCCCACTAGTGCAAAGACATTTGCAGAGCACGTCTGCCTGCATTGCACACTACAACTTTTTTAAACTAAGCAATTTTACTAGCAAACACTCAGTGTACCTAGTGGCATCCTATACGTGGCTATTGGACTTTGCTATAGTCCCACTAGTGCAAAGACATTTGCAGAGCGCATCTGCCTGCATTGCACACTCCAACTAATTATAACTAAGCCATTATACTAGCACACACTCAGTGTACCTAGTGGCATCCTATACGTGGCTATTGGACTTTGCTATAGTCCCACTAGTGCCAAGACATTTGCAGAGCACGTCTGCCTGCATTGCACACTACAACTTTTTTAAACTAAGCAATTTTACTAGCAAACACTCAGTGTACCTAGTGGCATCCTATACGTGGCTATTGGACTTTGCTATAGTCCCACTAGTGCCAAGACATTTGCAGAGCGCATCTGCCTGCGTTGCACACTCCAACTAATTATAACGAAGCCATTATACTAGCAAACACTCAGTGTACCTAGTGGCATCCTATACGTGGCTATTGGACTTTTGTCAATTCACAGTATTGGAACGTTATTTGCATGACATCTGCCTGCATTGCACACTCTAACTTTTTTAAACTCAGCCATTATACTAGCAAACACTCACTGTACCTAGTTGTATCCTAAACGTGGCTATTGTACTTTTGTCAATTCACAGTATTGGAACGTTATTTGCAGGACATCTGCCTGCCTTGCACACTCAAACTTTTTTAAACTCAGCCATTATACTAGCAAACACTCAGTGTACCTAGTTGTATCCTAAACGTGGCTATTGTACTTTTGTCAATTCACAGTATTGGAACGTTATTTGCAGCACGTCTGCCTGCATTGCACACTCAAACTTTTTTAAACTCAGCCATTATACTAGCAAACACTCACTGTACCTAGTTGTATCCTAAACGTGGCTATTGTACTTTTGTCAATTCACAGTATTGGAACGTTATTTGCAGCACGTCTGCCTGCATTGCACACTCAAACTTTTTTAAACTCAGCCATTATACTAGCAAACACTCACTGTACCTAGTTGTATCGTAAACGTGGCTATTGTACTTTTGTCAATTCACAGTATTGGAACGTTATTTGCAGGACATCTGCCTGCCTTGCACACTCAAACTTTTTTAAACTCAGCCATTATACTAGCAAACACTCACTGTACCTAGTTGTATCCTAAACGTGGCTATTGTACTTTTGTCAATTCACAGTATTGGAACGTTATTTGCAGGACGTCTGCCTGCATTGCACACTCAAACTTTTTTAAACTCAGCCATTATACTAGCAAACACTCACTGTACCTAGTTGTATCCTAAACGTGGCTATTGTACTTTTGTCAATTCACAGTATTGGAACGTTATTTGCAGCACATCTGCCTGCATTGCACACTCAAACTTTTTTAAACTCAGCCATTATACTAGCAAACACTCACTGTACCTAGTTGTATCCTAAACGTGGCTATTGTACTTTTGTCAATTCACAGTATTGGAACGTTATTTGCAGGATGTCTGCCTGCATTGCACACTCAAACTTTTTTAAACTCAGCCATTATACTAGCAAACACTCACTGTACCTAGTTGTATCCTAAACGTGGCTATTGTACTTTTGTCAATTCACAGTATTGGAACGTTATTTGCAGCACGTCTGCCTGCATTGCACACTCAAACTTTTTTAAACTCAGCCATTATACTAGCAAACACTCACTGTACCTAGTTGTATCCTAAACGTGGCTATTGTACTTTTGTCAATTCACAGTATTGGAACGTTATTTGCAGGACATCTGCCTGCCTTGCACACTCAAACTTTTTTAAACTCAGCCATTATACTAGCAAACACTCACTGTACCTAGTTGTATCCTAAACGTGGCTATTGTACTTTTGTCAATTCACAGTATTGGAACGTTATTTGCAGCACGTCTGCCTGCATTGCACACTCAAACTTTTTTAAACTCAGCCATTATACTAGCAAACACTCACTGTACCTAGTTGTATCCTAAACGTGGCTATTGTACTTTTGTCAATTCACAGTATTGGAACGTTATTTGCAGCACGTCTGCCTGCATTGCACACTCAAACTTTTTTAAACTCAGCCATTATACTAGCAAACACTCACTGTACCTAGTTGTATCGTAAACGTGGCTATTGTACTTTTGTCAATTCACAGTATTGGAACGTTATTTGCAGGACATCTGCCTGCCTTGCACACTCAAACTTTTTTAAACTCAGCCATTATACTAGCAAACACTCACTGTACCTAGTTGTATCCTAAACGTGGCTATTGTACTTTTGTCAATTCACAGTATTGGAACGTTATTTGCAGCACGTCTGCCTGCATTGCACACTCAAACGTTTTTAAACTCAGCCATTATACTAGCAAACACTCACTGTACCTAGTTGTATCCTAAACGTGGCTATTGTACTTTTGTCAATTCACAGTATTGGAACGTTATTTGCAGGACGTCTGCCTGCATTGCACACTCAAACTTTTTTAAACTCAGCCATTATACTAGCAAACACTCACTGTACCTAGTTGTATCCTAAACGTGGCTATTGTACTTTTGTCAATTCACAGTATTGGAACGTTATTTGCAGCACGTCTGCCTGCATTGCACACTCAAACTTTTTTAAACTCAGCCATTATACTAGCAAACACTCACTGTACCTAGTTGTATCCTAAACGTGGCTATTGTACTTTTGTCAATTCACAGTATTGGAACGTTATTAGCAGCACGTCTGCCTGCATTGCACACTCAAACTTTTTTAAACTCAGCCATTATACTAGCAAACACTCACTGTACCTAGTTGTATCCTAAACGTGGCTATTGTACTTTTGTCAATTCACAGTATTGGAACGTTATTTGCAGCACGTCTGCCTGCATTGCACACTCAAACTTTTTTAAACTCAGCCATTATACTAGCAAACACTCACTGTACCTAGTTGTATCCTAAACGTGGCTATTGTACTTTTGTCAATTCACAGTATTGGAACGTTATTTGCAGGACATCTTCCTGCATTGCACACTCAAACTTTTTTAAACTCAGCCATTATACTAGCAAACACTCACTGTACCTAGTTGTATCCTAAACGTGGCTATTGTACTTTTGTCTATTCACACTACTGCAAATCTATGTGCAGCACCTCTGCATGACAACCTCGTGCTCTGTTTTTAATAAGCTATAATGATAGCACAAAATACTGCCATTTTGTGGCATCATAGAACTGGCTGTTGTATTCCATTAGTGCCCCACTGGTGACAAGCTATTTCTAGCACCTCTACATCACACCCTCATGCACATTTTGCTACGCTAATGTTATAGCAAACTCATGGAATTCATTGCTGCATTTCATAATTCGGAGGGATAGAAAGTCAGGCTTCCTTTAGCTTTTCCTTCTGTTCATAGACAGCATCTCCAAGACAAATTTCCCCTCCACGTCTAAGTGTGGAGAGGCAGCTAGTGCGCATGCGTGTGCCGATGTACCCCAGCTGCAGCATAATTACAGTGTTTCGCCTAGTGAGTATGCTCAGCCTGACTGTGCCATTCCTGACGCTAAGTTTTCATTTCGGGATACAGCGCATGCTCCCACACTAAGTGTGAAAAGCCTCTTTGCACAGGTGCTTGCATTCCGTGCCGGGTATAAGTCCTGTTTTGGGCATAGACACCATGCTAAAGCTGATAGTCTTTTTTCAGAGACTGTATTTCATGCTACTGAGCATGCTCAGGCACTTCCTGCATCAGAGACTAGGTCCGGTAATGAACTCTTTGGCCCTGGCCCTGATGTGGGGGTCCCATATAGACCACAGGGCATCAGGTGTCCTCCCAAATGGCTTGCAGAGGCCCACACCTATGACTTGTCACCGCATTATTGATGCTCAGACGATGACTGGTGAGGTGTTTGGGTCATGGCAGCCATGAGGTCATCATTGAAGTTGCGTTTCCAAATAGGACGCTAGTTATGCCACTCATGACGTGTCACTCTACTTTTGTCTCCAGGAGGTGCATTGTGGTTCACCCTGGTTTGGGGCGGACCCAGGTTATAAAAGGGGCTGGAGCCAACAAGGAGGTGCGCAGTCTTCTATTATGCTCCGAAAGAGCACACCTCCATGTGTTGAACCCATTGCGGCTTTAGGCCAGAGGTAGGCAGGGATCGGGTGGTGGATGCAGGCCACCACCACAGTTGGTAACGCAGAACGGTTAAGACCAGCTCCTGTCCTAACAGTCCTGCTTGTGCAGCCCAGTGGCATTAACAGGCCTGCTGCTGCTGATGCGCCTGCTGTCCACAGGTGTGGCCCCTACGCACACGGTCAGCGTACTCAATGGCCCCTGTGTTGTTAACAGGGAGTTCCTGGGCTGGGTGGGCATGTGGACCCTGTGACGCTAACAGGGCTCACAGTCTCCAGATCCGAATGGCGTCTAACTCGGTTCAGGCTACTATTAGTTTCATAGCCACACAGCTCTGTATCCTCCACCAAACCTTCAAGTTGCCAACCTCTCCTTTTCCAACTGGGAGCACGGTGGACACTGACTGCTGATGGGGATATATACCTTTCTCTTTCTTTTCTTATTAATTTTCGTTATATAGCGGTCACAGATTATATACCACTTTATCCAAATCTGCCAGTCCCACTGTAACAGATGTTGTTTCTTCAGCAAATGTTACAGTTGCTTAACCACCAAATCCACGGACCAAAACTTTTTTCCCCTTTCCAACACACCTGTTCCCCTTTCCAACAGCATCTGTCCTTTTTCAACTCATTTTGGGATATGACCAAAAGTGCAACTGTGCAGGGACACCGTACTCAACGCCATCTCAGCACAGCAGCCATCCCTCGGTCCCTCCGATGTGGACAAGTAAAAGACCATTTCCTCCTATCCATGACAAAGCGTTGAGATTCACTCTGTGCAGCACTGGTGTTTAGTGGACAAGTAGATCTAAGATTGCGTACCACATTCTGCAGATACTCCTGTATACGTGCGTCTATTTCTATGGCAGGAATTAGTTCGCCAAATTTTGTCTTGTACCGGGGATCTAACAGTGTGGCAACCCAGTATTCAGGATTAGTTCAAATTCATACAATCCGAGGGTCATGTAGGTAGTGCAGCAAGAAGGCGCTCATGTGTCTTGTGCATCCAGGAGGACCAAGTCCTTGGTGTGTTGGTGGCAGAGAGGTGAGAATCGTGCATCCTTCCTCTGCCCTCTCCCCCCAACCTCGCACAACCGAAATGTGAGCAAGCTCTCACTCATCTGCTGAGTCTTCCATGCCCATCGCCAGTTCGTCCTCCATTTCTTCATGGGCTCCTGCACTTTCATCAACACTTTTTGCTGATACTATGCGCCCTTGTTAATCCCTCTCCCTCACCATGACTGCCGCATAGGTGCCGCTGACCATCTGGACCTCGTAGATCTTGTTATCCCTTCCGCATATGACTCCTCATGTACTTCCTCCCCTTCCTCTTGTCCCAACACCTGACTCCGAATAATAATTACAGTGTGCTCCATCATGTAGATGACCAGAATTGTCACGCTGAGAATGACATTGCCAGTGCTAAACATCTTCGTCGACATTTCAAAACTGTGTAGCAGGGTGCATAGGTCCTTGATCTGACACCACTCCAGCAGCGTGATCTGCACCACCTCTGGATCAAGTTATCCCAGGCTATATGTCTTACCGTATTTCAGCAGGGCTCTGCGGTGCTGCCACACACGCTGCAACATGTGCAGATTCCAATTCCTGCGTGTCGAAACATCGCATTTACGGCGTTTAACTGCCAGACCCTAAGACTTCCGGAGTGATGAAAGTTGTTGAGCTGCTGTGTGCGCACGATGGAAGTGAGCACATAGCGAGCGTGCCCACTGCACAAGGCCATGTAGGCCGTGATGGTGTTTTAAAAATTGCTGGCGAATTCGGTTCAACACGTGAGCCCTAAAAGGCACGTGTGTCACATTGCCCTGAGGATGGCCCGCAGCCAGGTTTGCATCATTGCCGCACACGGCTGTTAAGTCACCAACGGAGTCCGCTCCGTCAATTTGTACTCCGGTCGCCAGGTGACAACGTGTTCCTTTCATGAATAGTGCTGATGATGGGAGAGTAGTCGATGCCAGCGGCGCAGGTGGACGCAGGTTATGCTCACCCACTGGGCTGCATTACCTTGACAGATGCAGAATCTCTGGCTGAATGTAGCTGGTGGGTATCTCACAGATGAAATACCATCATTCAGCTACAACCAATGGGAAGACACCACACCCTTTTTTATGCCCATCCTGTCTGCAGACCACTGCCAGACATAGCTATGAACCTCTGGTTAATTTTACCCCCAGTTCAGTTTTATGATTTTGTGTGCTTGTTACCTGACTACTTTTCCTGCTTGCTGTTTATGTACCTTGTTGGCCGATACGCATTTCACCTCTGCTTGTTTTCTGATTCTTTCCTGGCCGTCCCATTCTGTTCCTGTTCCTCAATTAATGTTTTGACCCTGCCTGACTACTAATCTCTGTAATAGCGGTGTGACTCACATTTCCCATACATTTCAAAGTAAAACTTTGACCGCCTGATGGCATTGAGCTCTGCTGCCAGCATAGTAAGGAGGTGTGTGGTAGTCCTTGTGCGCAGTTGCAAGGAAGGGTGGCCTGACCACACAGGGTTTGCGCCAAGGTAGAGGACCCACACGAGGTTGAAGAGGCAGAAGCAGTGTATTAACTTCTACATACAGAACAAGGATTGAAACAACTCGTGGGGACGGCAAGACTTGTACAGCAGACCCTTCTCCATCTCTCACCATAGTTTGCCAGTGCCCAGTCAGTGACATGTAATGACCCTGTCTATGCTTACTGGTCCAAGTATCTGTGTTGAAATGCACCCTGTCGCACACAGATTTTCTCAAGGAAGTGGTGATGTTGTGTGCGACATGCTGGTGTAGCGCGGGCATGCTTTTCTTGGAGAAGCAGTGGTGATTGGGCATCTGGTACTGGGGCACAGCGACAGACATAAGGTCTGTAAAATCCTGTGTGTCCACTACGCGTAAAGGCAGCATTTTGGTAGCCAACAGCTTACAGAGGGATAGAGTCAACCACTTAGCTTTGTCATGGGTCGCAGTAAGTGGCCTTTTATTTGACCGCATCTGAGGGACAGAGATCTGGCTGCTGTCTGTAGACGGTGTTGAGTAGGGTGTCCCTGGAAAAATGCAGGTTTGTGAGAAAAGTGCAGGCGGAGACATGATGTTGCCTTCATCTTGCCTTCAGATCTGTTCATCTTGTATCATTTTTAAAAAACACAGCAAGCAAGGGTTACTCCAAGCGGAGTCTACCTTTTTTCCCCAAATTGGGCACACAGACACCCCATCAGTGGCAGGACTTGTGCCCTAGTTGCAAACAGGATGTTTTGATTTGCATCAAGCACATTCCAAATCCACAAGCATTTACTCTCCCCAGGATGACACAGGGGTAGTAAATTCCTTCTGGATCCATGACTTGTTCATTTTGATGAACGTCAGTCTGTCCACATTGTCACTGGACAGACGCGTGCGCTTATCTGTCAGCACACACCCAGCAGCACTGAAGACACGTTCAGAGACAACGCTGGCAGCTGGACACGACAAAATCTTCAAGGCGTAACTGGAGAGCTCTTGACATTTTTCTAGATTTGAAGCACAAAAGGAGCAAGGCTCCATTTGCAAAGTCATTGCATCGATGTTCATTTGGAGATACTCCTGTATCATCCTCTCCATCCGTTGACTATGTGACACACTTGATGTCTCTGGTGGCCTTGCAAAGGAGGGTCTAAAAAAATTATGAAAAGATTCCATAAAATTGCTGTTACCAGCACCAGATACGGTCCTACTGGTACGGGTAGACTGTTGAAGATGACGAGGCCGTCCCATGTTTGTCAAGTTACAACTGGGAGAATCACTCCCTTCACCTGCACGGTTGTTTGGTGGAAAAGCCGAGCTAAGATCGAGTAACAGCTTCTGCTGATACTCCTGCATACGTGCGTCCCTTTCTATGGGTGGAATTATGTCACAAAATTTGGACTTGTCCCGGGGATCTAATAGTGTGGCAAGCCAGTAGTCATCATCACTTCTAATTTTGACAATACGAGGGTCATGTTGGAGGTAGTGCAACAAGAAGGCACTCATGTGTCTTGCGCAGCCATGCGGACCAAGTCCACGCTGTGTTTGTGGCATAGAGGTGCTAACCGTTCTTTCTTCCTCTGTCATCTCCCCCCAACCTCTTTCAACTTAAATTTGACCAAGGTCCCCCTCATCAGCTGAGTCTTCCATGTCCATGGACAGTTCGTCCTCCATATCTTCATGTCCTCCTGCACCTTCCTCAACATCTCGCCTGCTACCATGCGCCCTTGTTGATCCCTGTCCCCCATGGTCCCATGCCTGCCGCGTTGGTGATGATGAACGTCTGGACCTTGGTGATGTTGTTGTGTCTTGCGCATATGAATCCTCCTGTAGTTCCTCTGTGGCGCCCCTGACCTGGTCAGGCACCACTGAGTGCTGCACCCATGCTGGGAACAGTACAATACAGGTAATCCAGAAGGCTGACAGGGGTGTGGAACACAGGCGCATAGTGACCAGGTCTCACACATGTACCCATGAGAGGACCCCTGGGGATCCCAGGAGGGGGCAAGCCTTCACCTTCACTGGAATAGTGGAGGGGGTAGAGCCTCCATCTCCTCTCAAGGGGTGTGGTAAGAGAATCTGGTTGCTAGGTGGCGTAGGCAAGAACAGGAGAGGAGGAGCAGTGAGTCAGTTAGAGCAGAGAACTCCAGAGGGCTCAGTGAGGAGCAGACCTGTGGGGTTGATGCTGTCTAACAGCGCCCGCGCAGTGGCTACTGACGGGGGAGAACGGTCAACTAGGAGTGCTGCCTGAAAGCCAGCTTCAGCTAGAGAGAAAGCACGGAGTGGGAAGTAAGGAGACTGCTAGAGAGCACCAGGCCCAACCGGGCGGCAGATCCCGAAGCGAAGATAGATCCAGCTTTCTTCTGCTAAACCTGCCGGTGTGGGGCTCTCAAAGCCCACACCACAACACCACAAAAGCCGCAGCCACGTAACCGCAGTGAGGGCCCATAGGTCACAGGAGGCAAGCAGCTGGAGTGGCCTGGTCCGGGGAACAAGCAAACGGCAAACAAAAAGGGGGAGAGAGGCTGCAGCATCTTCCCTGGGTGACCCCCATAGGGACTCAAAGTCGGGGTCACCCCAAACCACCAAGGGCTAAGGAAGGCGAGTCAGCAGTCACCCTCATAAAGTCAGCCTGAAGGATACCTGGTTCCCATCTGGTTCATCCCAGCTACTCCCGGGCTACTCACCCTGCCATCAAATGTGAGTAAAGCCCTTGAAAGACAGTTCTGCCTGTGTGAGTCATTCTGCGACTTGTGGTACTACAAACCTACACAGGGCCCTGGGGCTTGCCTCACTCTCAGGAGGCTACTACATCTGACTGCACCCACCATCAGCCCCAGGCGTCCCCTAACCTGCAGTGGCGGTCCCCACTGACCGCAATACTGAGAGTGGCGTCACGATCAAAACCGAAGATTCCCTACCTGTGACCAGCACCAGCTACGTGGAGTCCCTGAAGGTAATGCACCGACACAACACCTGTGGGGCTTCACATCTGGCGTCACGAACAGGATAAGGACTAGACCTGTCCAGACAGGTGACCATGTGCCTGGGCGGTCCGCTTGGAAAATTGGAAGCGCCGCCATATTGCCACCATGAAAAGCGCGCTGAAAAACAACAGCAGCCCGCGCTGGGAGAAGTTACCGCCCACGAAGAGGTGTGGCTACCCAGAGATCCCCTGCAGAGTTCTGACCTTGCCAGCTATGAGAGTGGAAGCGTCCAGAGACGTCGGGACAGAAAGGGAGCCACAAGCCTGCTGCTGGGAGAGGAGCTGCTGAAAGAGGCAGAGCAGAAACTGAACAGCTTGCTATCAGAGGCAACGGCGAGTCCACAGCTGGAGAGTCGTGCAGAAGAGGGCGCAGAAGAAATGGCGTCTGACCGCAGAAATCCAGAACCGGGCTCCGCTGCCTGGTGGTATCGGGAGCTGGCCCAGTTCTGCGACCGACTGGAGATCCGGGTTGTGGAGCAGATCCGGGAAGAACGAATGGAAATGCTGGAGATGACCGCGGCGGTTCGGGCCTATGAAAGGAGAGCCGCGCGCCGAGTGCCAGACAGGACGGCGATGACGCAGACCCCGATGCTGCCACCGGTGGGTGAGTCGAGTGATGCCCCGGCCAGCGCAAGTGCCCCGACCCCTGCTGCCACGCCCGCGGTCCCCGAAGAGGCGTCCGGTGCGGCGACGCTGAAGCAGGCCGCAGCCACACCAGGTGCGGCCTTCCAAGCCCCAGCGGCTGCAGCGATGCCCTGCTCGGCCCACCAAGACCCGGTCCCTGCAGCAACGCCCAGTCCGGCCCGCAAAGAACCGGCTGCCACCGCGACCCTCATCCGCGCCGCAGGCGTAACGCTGACCCAGGCCGCCGCCCTACTAGGCCCGGCCCGCCGAGACCCCACCGCCGCAGCAACGCTCGTCCGCGCCGCAAGTGAGGTGCTGAACCAGGCCGCAGCCACGCCAGGCGCGGCCCGCCAAGCCCCGGCCGCCGCAGCGATGCCCAGCCCAGCCTGCACAGATTCCATCACAGCTGCGACGCCGATCCAGGCCGCCGCCATGCCGGGCGCGGCCCGCCAAGACCAGGCCGCCGCCATGCCGGGCGCGGCCCGCCAAGACCAGGAAGCCGCCATGCCGGGCGCGGCCCGCCAAGACCAGGCCGCCGCCATGCCGGGCGCGGCCCGCCAAGACCAGGCCGCCGCCATGCCGGGCGCGGCCCGCCAAGACCAGGCCGCCGCCAAACAGGGCGCGGCCCGCCAAGAAGAGATTACCTCATCATTTACCCCGGCCTGCAAGGCCAGAGCAGACACCGCTCCCCAGTCCAAAGAGGTCCCTGCTAGGAAGACCCTGATAGGAGAGGACCCCGAATACTGGAAGCTGAAGGCTGACCTAGAGGCCCAGTTCCCACAAGAGATGGTGGATCGGTATCTGCTCCCTCCGCATACCCCCAAGGAGACTCAGGCAACCCCTGCAGCCGCGCCGGAGAGTCCACCGCCCAGACCAGCTGAGGACCACTCATCTCCAGCGCTACCACAACCAGAGTGCTCAGAAGCACTAAGGGGGAGAGGAGGCCAGGAAGCTGAGGAGCTGACTCCGGAGCCACCGGCAGTGGAGCAATACTCAGAGCCGGAGATGTTACCCTATTCCCGTTGGGATGAGGAAGACCTGACACCGTCCGCTGACGAAGATCTGCCTAAAAGTCTCACCTGGGAGCTTGTAAGCTGCACTTCGCAGAATCCAGCCCGCAAGACAAGGCGTCGCAACAGACCAACGCTGTCCCCTGCACCACAGTCTCCAGAGCAGAGAGAAGTTACAGCCAGAGACCTACAGGAGAAAAGGTTACTGAGAAGGTCCAAAGCCCAGGTTAGAGGACCCCTTTGCAGAGGAGTAGTGGAGGATTTCAACTTGAAAAGCGGATATGGCTTTATTGTAGCCCCTGGTATCAAAGAAGGGATATTTGTCAATCGGAGAGACGTCAGCGCTCATCTGCCTAGAGGACACCCTGGCAGAAACCTAAAGATGGGGGATTCAGTACAATTCACTATGCATGAAGGCGAAAGAGGACTGTACGCGCTTGATGTAGCACTATGCACCAGCAAACCTTACAGCCACCCCATGCTACAAGAAAGAAAAGACAGAGATAAAGACACAGATGAAGATCAAGAAAGAAAAGACAAGGAACCTACAGACGAAACTACCACAGACGACGATAAAGAGCAAGAAAGCAGCAGGTGCCACCGCCATACAGGCTCAAGCCCTGGTAAAGAGGAGTAAAGTAAAGTAAAGAAAGAAGTTATCAGTTAAAGTTTTGAAAAAGTTTGTTTTGCAACGTTCTCAAGTTCAAGCATGTGCCCACAAAAACTATTGTGAGAAAACCATAAACCTTAAGGCTATGAACTTGCTATAGCCACAAACTCTCGCAGTGTAAATAGTTACACCAGTGGCACCACCACCAGGGCCAGCCTGTTTAGGGGCTTGGCTCGTCTGCAACCAGGGGGGCCCGTCCGTAGAAAAGGGCCTTGGCTCACCTGCGACCAGAGAGCACGCCTGTTTATGGGGCCTTGGCTCACCACCACAAAGAGGGTACCTGGTCAGCACCAACTGTGGAGGCCGCCTCTGCATCCTGCCAGAAGAGGCTGAGGGCGCGGATCCACCAGGCCAGGTATACCCTGAAAACCACCAGCCCATGAAAGCCGCCTCTACATCCTGCCAGAAGTGGCTGAAGTCGCGGCCAACGGGAGAGGAAGATTGGAGGAAAGGTCTGGGGAAGTAGATGGCCCAGATCTGGTTACCAAAAGGACCGGTGACCTGCCTCCTGAGAGGGTTTTGGGTGAGTTAACGGACTTGTGGGTGGAGGGTGGTGATGTCTGATACCTGGTGGTTTTAAAAATGTTTTACATGTTTTAATGTTTTATGCATTTTAAAATGTTGTCTTGCAGCCCGAGGACGTGCTGGTGATAACTAAGGGGGAATGTGGCGCCCCTGACCTGGTCAGGCACCACTGAGTGCTGCACCCATGCTGGGAACAGTACAATACAGGTAATCCAGAAGGCTGACAGGGGTGTGGAACACAGGCGCATAGTGACCAGGTCTCACACATGTACCCATGAGAGGACCCCTGGGGATCCCAGGAGGGGGCAAGCCTTCACCTTCACTGGAATAGTGGAGGGGGTAGAGCCTCCATCTCCTCTCAAGGGGTGTGGTAAGAGAATCTGGTTGCTAGGTGGCGTAGGCAAGAACAGGAGAGGAGGAGCAGTGAGTCAGTTAGAGCAGAGAACTCCAGAGGGCTCAGTGAGGAGCAGACCTGTGGGGTTGATGCTGTCTAACAGCGCCCGCGCAGTGGCTACTGACGGGGGAGAACGGTCAACTAGGAGTGCTGCCTGAAAGCCAGCTTCAGCTAGAGAGAAAGCACGGAGTGGGAAGTAAGGAGACTGCTAGAGAGCACCAGGCCCAACCGGGCGGCAGATCCCGAAGCGAAGATAGATCCAGCTTTCTTCTGCTAAACCTGCCGGTGTGGGGCTCTCAAAGCCCACACCACAACACCACAAAAGCCGCAGCCACGTAACCGCAGTGAGGGCCCATAGGTCACAGGAGGCAAGCAGCTGGAGTGGCCTGGTCCGGGGAACAAGCAAACGGCAAACAAAAAGGGGGAGAGAGGCTGCAGCATCTTCCCTGGGTGACCCCCATAGGGACTCAAAGTCGGGGTCACCCCAAACCACCAAGGGCTAAGGAAGGCGAGTCAGCAGTCACCCTCATAAAGTCAGCCTGAAGGATACCTGGTTCCCATCTGGTTCATCCCAGCTACTCCCGGGCTACTCACCCTGCCATCAAATGTGAGTAAAGCCCTTGAAAGACAGTTCTGCCTGTGTGAGTCATTCTGCGACTTGTGGTACTACAAACCTACACAGGGCCCTGGGGCTTGCCTCACTCTCAGGAGGCTACTACATCTGACTGCACCCACCATCAGCCCCAGGCGTCCCCTAACCTGCAGTGGCGGTCCCCACTGACCGCAATACTGAGAGTGGCGTCACGATCAAAACCGAAGATTCCCTACCTGTGACCAGCACCAGCTACGTGGAGTCCCTGAAGGTAATGCACCGACACAACACCTGTGGGGCTTCACACCTCCCCTTCCTGTTGTCCCACCCCCTGACTCCGAATAGTGTTTAGCGTGTGCTCCAGCATGTAAATGACTGGAATCGTCATGCTGATAATGGCATTGTCAGCGCTAAACATATTCGTCGCCATGTCGAAACTGTGCAGAAGGGTGCATAGGTCCGTGATCTGAGATCACTCCATCAGGGTGATCTGCCCCACCTCTGCATCTCGTTGGCCCAGGCTATACGTCATGACGTATTGCACCAGGGCTCTGCGGTGCTGCCACAGTCGCTGTAACATGTGGAGAGTTGAATTCCAGCGTGTCGCCACATCGCATTTCAGGCGATGAACCGGCAGGCCGAAAGACTTCTGGAGCGATGCAAGTCGCTCAGCTGCGGCGCTTGAACGGCGGAAGTGAGCACTGCAGACAGTTTCCGTGCCCTGGTCAGAAGGCCATCTAGGCCGGGATAGTGTGTTAAAAATTGCTGGACAACAAGGTTCAACACGTGAGCCATACAAGGCACGTGTGTCACCTTGCCCAGGCGAAGGGCCGCACCCAGGTTTGCAGCATTGTCGCACACGGCCTTACCAGGCTGCAGGTTGAGTGGAGACAACCATTTATTAAACTCGGACCGCAGAGCTGACCACAACTCCTCAGCTGTGTGACTCTTATTCCCAAGACATGTCAAGCTAAAGACCGCCTGATGCCGTTGCGCTCTGCTGCCAGCATAGTAATGAGGGGTGCGTGATTCCTTCTGCGCAGTGAGAACGCTGGTGGCCTGACCAGGCAGGCTTGGGGCGGAGGTGGAGGACCCAGATGAGGTGGAGGATACAGAAGCAGTGGCGGAACTTGGACAGACAGAGGATTGACACACAAGTCGTGGGGACGGCAAGACTTGTGCAGCAGACCCTTCACCATCTATCACCATAGTTACCCAGTGCCCAGTCAGCGACATGTAACGTCCCTGTCCATGCTTACTGGTCCAAGTATCGGTGCTGAAATTCACCCGTTCACACACAGAGTTTCTCAAGGAAGCGGTGATATTGTGTGCGACATGCTGGTGTAGCGCGGGCACACCTTTCTTAGAGAAGTAGTGGCGACTAGGCATCTGGTACTGGGGCACAGCGACAGATATAAGGTCTCTAAAATCCTGTGTGTCCACTAGGCGGAAAGGCAGCATTTCTGTAGCCAACAGCTTACAGAGGGATAGAGTCAACCTCTTCGCTTTGTCATGGGTCGAAGGAAGTGGCCTTTTATTTGACCACATCTGAGGGACAGAGATCTGGCTGCTGTGTGTAGACGGTGTTGAGTAGGGTGTCCCTGGAAAAATGCAGCTTTGGGAGGAAAGTGCAGGCGGAGACATGATGTTGCCTTCATCCAAAGTTGGTGCTATCGATGTCTGAGAGAGCTGTACACACTCACTTGTTTCCCCTTCCAAACCAACTGACGACCTACCAAGCAAACTGCCTGTTGCGGTTACAGTGGTGGAAGTTGTGGGTGGAAAAACAGGTGTGACAGCTGTCCCCACAGTCCTAGAAGATGACGAGCGCGCGGATGCCCTGGAAGGGGCAGGCGGTGGATGGTTGGCTCCACTAGGCCGCATTGCAGCACGGTGAGCTTCCCACCAGGCCATATGATATTTATTCATGTGACGATTCATGGAAGAAGTTGTCAAACTGCTGAGGTTTTGACCTCTACTAAGATAACCATGGCAAATGTTACAGATCACATAATTTGGCCGATCTTTTTTTATGTCAAAAAAGGACCAGGCTAGGCAAGGCTTAGAGGCCATGCGACCTGTTGATCCACCCCGAATAATGCTCAGAGGCAGAGTGGTGGCTGAGGATGCAGTTGTAGACGTGCTACCAGTGCTCCGACTGTGTCCAGGAAGGCGCCAGGTTACTTCGACGTCGGTTGCATCCTCCTCCACCGCCTCTATTGACCTCCTCGAGTGTCTGACTGTGGGTTGACAGTAGGTGGGATCTAGAACTTCATCATCAATTGTTGTGTTTGCACTCCCCTCCCCCTCAGACCGAGTTTCTTCTTGCCCTGACCGAATATTTAAGTTGTCATCCCAATCGGGTATCTGCGTCTCATCTTCATCAGTATGTTCCTCATTGCCTATAACCACAGTTGTTGGAAAGGCAGCATTTTGGTAGCCAACAGTTTGCATTTTATGAAAGTCAACCTCCAAGCCATGTCATGCCCTTCTAAAAGCATGTATAACACAGCGAGGGGACTCCAACCACAGTCTCCCTCGTTGCCACTCACTGGGCCACACACACCCCACTTGACTGGCATCGGTTGAGCCCCCTTTTGAAAAAGAAAAAGATGCTTTGCATGAAGCACTCTCAAAAATACGCGTGCCTTTCCCGTCCCCTGGCTGACCCCGGGGAAGAAAAGTCCTCTGAGAGCCATGACTTGTTCATCTTGGTTCTTTTAGAAACACAGCGAGGGGACTCCAACCACAGTCTCCCTCGTTGCCACTCACTGGGCCACACACACCCCACTTGACTGGCATCGGTTGAGCCCCCTTTTGAAAAAGAAAAAGATGCTTTGCATGAAGCACTCTCAAAAATACGCGTGCCTTTCCCGTCCCCTGGCTGACCCCGGGGAAGAAAAGTCCTCTGAGAGCCATGACTTGTTCATCTTGGTTCTTTTAGAAACACAGCGAGGGGACTCCAACCACAGTCTCCCTCGTTGCCACTCACTGGGCCACACACACCCCACTTGACTGGCATCGGTTGAGCCCCCTTTTGAAAAAGAAAAAGATGCTTTGCATGAAGCACTCTCAAAAATACGCGTGCCTTTCCCGTCCCCTGGCTGACCCCGGGGAAGAAAAGTCCTCTGAGAGCCATGACTTGTTCATCTTGGTTCTTTTAGAAACACAGCGAGGGGACTCCAACCACAGTCTCCCTCGTTGCCACTCACTGGGCCACACACACCCCACTTGACTGGCATCGGTTGAGCCCCCTTTTGAAAAAGAAAAAGATGCTTTGCATGAAGCACTCTCAAAAATACGCGTGCCTTTCCCGTCCCCTGGCTGACCCCGGGGAAGAAAAGTCCTCTGAGAGCCATGACTTGTTCATCTTGGTTCTTTTAGAAACACAGCGAGGGGACTCCAACCACAGTCTCCCTCGTTGCCACTCACTGGGCCACACACACCCCACTTGACTGGCATCGGTTGAGCCCCCTTTTGAAAAAGAAAAAGATGCTTTGCATGAAGCACTCTCAAAAATACGCGTGCCTTTCCCGTCCCCTGGCTGACCCCGGGGAAGAAAAGTCCTCTGAGAGCCATGTCCACATTGTCAGTGGACAGACACGTGTGCTTATCTGCCAGCAGACCCACAGCAGCACTGAAGACAGGTTCCGAGAGAACGCTGGCTGCAGGACACGACAAGATCCCCAAGACGTACGTGGCGAGCTCAGGCAATTTATCAAGATTGGAAGCCAAGAATGAGCAGGGCTCAAGTTGCACAATAATGGCATGTTTCCTTGCATATACTCATATATCTGTGTGTCCTCCTCTTTTTCCTTGTCCAGCTCTTTTGTTTTCGCATGAGTATATGTCCTTGTCACTTTCCCATGTGTTGTGAGTTGTTTGTGACCTTTTGGACACCTTTGAGGGTGTTTTCTAGGTGTTTTTCTGTGTTTGTGATTGCCTGCCATTGTTTCCTATGCAGTTCGAGTTCGGTTCGTCGAACGTTCGACGAACCGAACTCGAACGGGAGGTCCGTTCGGCGAACCAACCTCGAGCCGAACCGCGACCGGTTCGCTCATCTCTACTTATGACCATCAGTGAAGCCTCGGCTTGGAGTATATGTGATTCTGTCTGAATTTGGTGAGACCATTCCTTTTTTTCTTGGCAGGATCCATTTATTTTGAAGAATAGTATCTTAGACTATAAAAAAATTGGTTTTTTTTGTTCTATATTTTGTCCCAATTTGAGAACTCTAAATTCTCCTCCTAGGGGTGGTTCCTCTATAAGGGAGGGTTTGAACCTTATCCAGCCATAACATATGGTGGTGTAGTATTTGTATGGGAATTTTGTGTGCCTCACATGTGGTGTTGGTCCATTTGAGCTTAGTGACCAAGAATCATAAGTGTCAAATTTTAATTGCACGATTTTAATCAGTGATCCTTCATCACTTCTTAAAGAGCACCATTAAAGGTTAAGTTTTAGTGTTTGTTTGTTTTTTTTAAAAAAATGTTAGAAATAACCCTGTTCTGCTAATTATTGCATTCCTTTTGTCAAATATGGTCTATATTTCAAGGTATTTTGCTATTATTCTGTCTAGAAATTTAAAGGGAACCTGTCAAGTGCAATATGCATCCAGGACCACAAGCAGTTTCATAAAATAATACTACTACTACTACTACTACTACTACTACTACTAATAATAATAATAATAATAATAATAATAATTCTTTCAATAAAAGAGTAAATGGTTACAGGAAAAACTTTCATTAAACATTTACATAGTGAAAGAGTAGAAGTAAAGAAGCATAAGCTCAGCACTGTGCCAGCACTTTTTTTTTTTCATACATTCTATTGTTCGTTGCACCTGTTAGGTCTCCCTAGAAAGTTATTTATGTCTACCAGATGGTGCTTGTTACTTATTGCTACTGTAGTATTGAAACAAGTATATTCCTGCAATAAATCAGGTCTGAGTCTTGTAAAACTTTACACTAAAATAATAGTTGTAGAGTACTAATCATCTAATAGATATATAAAAAATAGGTGCATTCTATAATACTGCTGGAGGCCTAGTTATTCTTGTTTAGGTCCGTTTCACACGTCAGTGAAAAACACAGATCTTCTTCACTGACATGTAAAATACGCACATGTCCCTACGTGTTCCGTGATTCACAGCACACGTGGGTTGTCTATGTGCAATCCGGGCTCCGTTCTCCGGGGTCCATGATTGCACATAGAGATCAAATCACCTGTGCCCACTCCCATTCTCCTTGGTGCTGAACGCTCCCGCGGTGCAGCATCCAGCCAGCGCTGACCTCCGCAGCAGCTGCTTCCGGGTCGGCTGTGTCGTGCATTCATGAATATGCACAACAGTAATGAGCCAGCTCAGAAGCAGCAGACCCACCCTTTTACTCACCCGCCTCCAGCAGCGCTCTGTGCAGACTGGCTGCACAGAGCGCTGCTGGAGGCGGGTGAGTAAAAATTATTTTTATTTTATATGCACATTTTTTTCTGGCATGTGTTTCACGGCTGACAAACGGATCACACCATAGTGTGGTCCGTGGGACATCAGTGATGCCAGAAAAAAACAAACATGTCTCTGTGCGGTAATCACGGACATGCGTGTACGCCGCACGGAGACACGGTCAGTGAAATATCACTGATGTGTGCGCACACCCATTGATTATAATGGGTCTGCGTATGTCAGTGATTCTGGTACGTATAAAAAAAAAGCACATACGTAACAGAAACACTGACATCTGAAACAGGCCTTGTTAAGCATTTTTCTCTACAGACAAAATTTAAGCCTAAACCTGTCAGCAATTGTGCCTGTGTAAAATTGCTAACAAGTAAATGATCATTGATGATACCTGCATAATTATACATGTAGTTAGAGCTTGGTCAAAGTAAGAATTCTGAAAATTACGCTTTTTTTCTCTCAGAAATTCAATTTATTTGATGCAAATTGAATCTTCCGTATTATGCTTCGGGGTCTTAAATACAGGATGGGAAAAAAAAACAAAATAATAATACTCACTTCACTGCACAACTGACCCACCACTGCAGCTCACTGTTCAGTCTTCTTCTTTTCCACTTCCCCCATTCCACGCAATCTCTTCATATTTTCTTTGACTCCTTCTCTCTAGGATAGGAATTCCGGCAAAACTAGACTTCTGATGTCACTGCCTGCTGTGCCATCTCAACACAGGTAATGACTCTGACATGCCAATCAGGGCCGTGGGGCACTTGGAACCAGGCCGGTTCTGTTGAGAGGTCATGGTGGCAGGGCCCGACTCTGTGACCCTGGCAGTGTCGTTTTAAATGAGGGATATTTACAGGAGATAAGTCATGACGCCACCTATGGTATTCAGCAATGTATGGCCGACGCTGCTGGATGGGACCGCAGGGGCAGATGATGATGCAGCAATGATGGTCCAGTTCCCCACAGGGCAACCGTTATATCTATGATGGAGGAATTAACGTTGGGGTGCAGGACCGAAGACGCAGGCAATAACTGGACGACACAGGGACTGTAGTTTCCTTTAACTTTTTACTTGGTAGTGAATGATGCAGGTCAGGGAAACTAGTTCAGATGGTAACGGAGGTCCGGGCAGCCTAGAAGCAATTGAGAATTCACCTAGCAAGATGGGTTTGGAGGCCTTACTTCAGCGCTGTCCTGTGTAGGTCTCTGCTGCTTAAAGCTATGCTGCGACCCTCTTCCTGGTGTTTGTACTGTTTCTCACTCATATGGCAGGCAGCGTGAGCCTTTTACAGGTGTCACTCTTCTGGTAGTGACTCCAGGCTCTAATTTGCTGCTGTGCCCCGGGCGTTCTGAGTGGCCAGACGACATGCAGTCTCCTGCCCTTCGGATTCAGCTGCTGGGACTTCATTACCCGCACAGCCTAGGACTCCGATGTCCTGTCCTCTGTGTTCTGCTCTGAGTGAGCTGTCACAGCTCTCTTCCCCAGGCTCTCTCCCCAGAGACTGTTTGCTTGATTCTCCTCTGTTCCTTTTTGTTTCACTTCTGTGTGTGTTACTAACCCCTCCCCCAGGCCAGAATTCACAGAGAAGCTCCCCATGAACTGGGTTTTAGAGCTCCCCCTTCTGGTCTGGAGTTAGGAAAGTGTTGACTGCTGATGCTACCTAGCACCCTTCTTGCTTCCAGGCATAACGTCACCCCCTGTGAGGAGGGCAATGTTACTGTGGCAATCGGATCACTGGGGTGCCACAACTCTACTATATTACGATGTGTTATAATAGCCAACTTTATGACAACCCAGGGAAATGATATTCAATATAGCAACAAGGTTGAAAGTACAAAAATCTCCTAGGAGACACTAACATAAAACTTAACATTTATTTAAGACCTAAATAAAAAGTGAACAGGGTCACTAGTAGTCGTGATTAATATTAAAAGAAAAAACACACATCCGGAGTGAGATCCCAGCACAATACAAGTCAGTGCCGCTATGTGTAATAAGTGCAAAAACATGCAGCATCTGACATAAGCTATTCAGAGATCAACCCCAGCGTACGCGACACAGATTGAATCCATGTATAAAATGGTCATATCAGACCTAATCCACTCCAAAATATATACTCAGCTCACTCATATAGTGGAACTTGGAGCGGTCATGGATAGTGAGATCCAAACCTGCCACTTAAGCCTCAAGGGACCACCTACATTCAGACATGGGGGTCCTGTTGTAGCAAAAAAAGGAAAGGTCTCACCACATCCAGGCGGGCTTCATTCAATTATAGTAAACCTGCATCCAATGTGCTCCTTAGTCCGGTTTACTTAATTATAATGCAATCTACTTCCGACGCGTTTCATAAGATCTTCAGGGAAGTATCATTTAGTAATCCATATTCATAAAGGCAATCAGTCCTCAAGAACTGACACCGTCGGACAAATCAATCCTTCGGATCCTGGTCCTAGCTCAAATTGATCGCCCTTTACCGGACGCAAACATACACGTCCTCCATGTGAAGTTCCAGTTCATTGGATGCAGGTTTACTATAATTGAATGAAGCCCGCCTGGATGTGGTGAGACCTTTCCTTTTTTTGCTACAACAGGACCCCCATGTCTGAATGTAGGTGGTCCCTTGAGGCTTAAGTGGCAGGTTTGGATCTCACTATCCATGACCGCTCCAAGTTCCACTATATGAGTGAGCTGAGTATATATTTTGGAGTGGATTAGGTCTGATATGACCATTTTATACATGGATTCAATCTGTGTCGCGTACGCTGGGGTTGATCTCTGAATAGCTTATGTCAGATGCTGCATGTTTTTGCACTTATTACACATAGCGGCACTGACTTGTATTGTGCTGGGATCTCACTCCGGATGTGTGTTTTTTCTTTTAATATTAATCACGACTACTAGTGACCCTGTTCACTTTTTATTTAGGTCTTAAATAAATGTTAAGTTTTATGTTAGTGTCTCCTAGGAGATTTTTGTACTTTCAACCTTGTTGCTATATTGTATATTACGATGTGCTTCAAACAAGTGATGGAACGGATATCAGAGGCATAGTTATTCTGAATTTCAAGGCCTGGAGAGAAGAATCATGAAATAAGAGGAAAAGAAAAGAACAGAATGGGAAAGTGTGGGGGAGTGGAAAAGGTGAGCGCTAAAGTGAGAATTATTTTTTTAACTGTTTGATTGGCACTCTACGGTTTAGCAAAATGGCCACCATTTGGATTAATTCACCCTGAGGAATGACAAATACACGTATTCTGGTGAATGCAATTTTTTTTAAAATTCATAAAGAATTCAGTTGAAATGTGCTCATCTCTGCTTGTTAGTTTTGCTCGATTGCTTGCCACTTCCAAATGTGATCTGTATGCATATACTATCGCTGAAGTGCTCTCCAGTCTTTGTACCTGTCACAAGGAGGTTATTACAAACATTGCTGACAGTCATGGTGGTATCAGGATTTGTGGATATAAATTCTGTCACTCTACCTGCTAACTTCTCTAGCGCAAAATGAGCAACAGTGAAATAATGTGCATCCTATATAACCACATTGATGCAATAGTAGCTCAATATCTATTGATAAGAAATGTTAATTTGGTGAGGTGTTGTGATCCAGACTTACTGATGGTTGTAATACTCTATTGCTGTGAGTGGTTGAGTTGGTAACTCCTGTTGTCCTTTTGTTGCTGCCTTCCTTCTCTTGATTTTCTCCTTAGTTTCTTACTGTTTGTTCCTGTGGGTTTGCAGTGCATCTGAGTTTTGCTTTTTTCCCTGCTTTCTTGGGGGGTAACAGTTTAGTTCTGGACAGGAGAATAGTAAGGCACAGGACTCTGGCATCTCCACCATCAGGGGTAATCCAGAGGTTAGGGATAGCCTAGGGTCTCCTAGCATGAGGGAAAGTATAGGAGCCTCCTGTCACTTGCTATTCTAAAGTCACATCATGACATTATAACTGGCCCTACGTTTGTTACATTTCAGCATGGACCTATTTGCTGCATTAGCAAGACAATTGCAGACCTTGTCTCTTCAGGTGGCTGAATTAAAAGGGGCAGTACAGCAGCAAGCTCTGTCCGCCACACTGGAGCAATTTGTCCTGGTGTTTGTATCATCAGAGCCCAAACTGCCTCTCCCAGAAAGATTTTCAGAAGAGTGTGGCCTGTTTGATACTTTCAGAGAGGCATGTAAGTTATATTTCTATTTACGTCCTCGTTCCACTGGTGTTGAGGAACAATGGGTTGGAATTATCTATCTCTTGAGTGGGAACCCACAAGCATGGGTCTTTTCCTTGCCTTCTGATTCTCCTATATTTTTGATAGTGGATGGGTTTTTCTCAGTCCTTGGGCTCATCTATGATGATCTGAATAGAATATCAATAGCCGAGTTTAAGATTTGCTTGCTGCAACAAGTGAATCGGCATGCAGAAGTTTATTGCCCTGAATTCTGGCCCTTGTCCATGGACACCCAGTGGAATAAGCCTTCACTGAAAAGCAAGTTTTTCCAAGGTTTGTCCAAGATGGTAAAGGAAGCATTGGTTATGTATGAGATCCCTCCTTCTTTAAAGTGTGCTATATCTTTGGTAACAAGTATTGATCGTCGCTTTCAGCAGACGCCCCATCAATCTAAAACATCTTGGAAGGGTGTTTCTGTAGTATCTTTAGCGGCTTCATCTGAGCCCTTACAGCTCGGAGGGTTGATTTGTAGGGGAGAACCTCCACTCCACTAAAAAGGGGCAAAGTCTGTTTTTTTCCGTGGCAAATAGAGACATTTTTATCAGTGTTTGTCCCTTAGTGCCCAGGGAAAGATGTCAATTGGAAAACCTAGATCCAGGTTGTTTGGGGGATTCCAAGCTGGGTCTACGTATATCCACCACAATGGTTTCTCCATGTTTAATACCCACCAGGATTAAACTTGCAGGCCAAGAAATTCCTACTGTGGTTTTTCTAGATAGTGGTTCAGTGGCTAACATGATCGATTAACAGTTTGCTCTTTCCACGGGGTTAGATTTGAAGATGTTACTAAATCCTGTTCAGATTTTTGCCATTGATTATTCATCTCTTACTCAGGTGGGCATTTTTGAGTGTGTACATGGGCTGGAACTCCGTATAGGTTTATTGCATTCAGAGCAGATATCATGTAATGTTCTCAAGGGCTTCTTGCACAAATGGTACTAAGGTTTCCCCATTAGCCTGACAAAACCTCACCGTTAATAGGCAAACTCAGGATTTATTGAAATGTAGTACATATTGTAAAGACCACTGTTTGGGAACCAATATTTCTGTGGTCACCACAAGCCTTACTTGTCCTCTCTCTGTTTTCTGTGATGTGTTCTCAGACAAAGGAAGTCAGAAGTTGCCGACCCATAGGCCTTATGACTGCACCATAAGGTTGATTCCAGGGACAAAATTCACAAAGTACAA
This sequence comes from Anomaloglossus baeobatrachus, assembly GCF_048569485.1. NCBI lineage: Eukaryota > Metazoa > Chordata > Amphibia > Anura > Aromobatidae > Anomaloglossus > Anomaloglossus baeobatrachus. Next base: position 222,884,436 of record NC_134354.1, read on the forward strand.
ACTTTACAGCTTGTCTGGTCCTGAGAGATCAGCTTTCAAAGAGTACATAACAGAGAGTTTAGCAAAGGGGTACATTAGGTCATGTTCATCACCAGTTGTGGCTGGATTCTTCTTTGTTAAAAAGAAGGATGGTGGATTCTGGCCTTGCCTCGACTTCCGGGAGCTCCGCCAAATAACGAGCTCTTCCACTCATTCCTGACCTTTTTATTCAGATGACCAGTGCTAAATGGTTCTCTAAACTTCACCTTAGGGGAACTTATGATCTGATCCTGGTCAAACAGGAAGATGAGTGAAAAACAAACTTTAATATATCAGAGGGGCACTTAGAAAACCTGGTGGTACCTTTTTGGGCTTAGCAAAACATCTGCTGCTTTCCAACACTTCATTAATTATCTTTTTGTTCATTTGTGTTCATGTGAAGAAAACCATAATTATTTAATAAGATGACATCCCCATATACTCACAAGATTATGGGTCTCACATGTCAGACAGGTATTACAAATTAATAATCATTATAATTTCAGCAGTAGGTTTTTGGATGATTCCTACTAAATTACAGGCTATGTAAAATTTTGACCATCATGGAAACTTTAAGGCTCTGCAACATTTTTTAAGTTTGGCAAATTATTACAAAAAAATTATAAAAACTTATCTGGCAAAGCAAGACCTCTTACTCACATGACTAAAAAAGTTACAGACTTCTCGAGATTGTTTGATGGTGCTTTGTATGTATTTGACCTTCTTAAAAAACTCTTCTCGCCGACACCTGTATTGATACAATCTTATGTATCTCAGCCTTTTACGGTGGAGGTTGATGCATCAGAAGTGCTGGCTGGAACTCTGTTGTTCTCTCAGGGTCCATCTCTTAGTAAGCTGTATTCATGTGCCTTTTTCTCTAAGAAACTATCGTCGGCAGAACGTAATTACGATGTTGGTAGCAGGGAATTACTTGCAATCAAATTAGCATTTGAGGAATGATGACACCTTTTGGAGGGAGCTATGCATCCTGTTACAGAAATTATCGACCATAAAAATATTCTCTGCCTTGAGTCTGCAAAGCATCTTCTCCGAGACAAGTTCATTAATTTTGAATAGGTTTAATTACTTTTTAACTTATCTAACGGGTTCTAAAAACATTAAATTCAATACTTTGTCCAGGAGTTTTCCAGGTGGGAACCTTGTGAGGAACCTGTCCCCATTATTCGGATAGGAGGGGTGGTGTCAGTGCTGAGTACTGATTTTGAATCTGAGATAGCACAAGCTCATTGTGATGCACTGCCTGAGGTTCCGGTGAACATATTGTTTGTCTCTCTGAATCTTTGATTTGTTTTTGGGGAACAATAGGAGTCTGTTCTTGCTAGTCACCCTGAGGTTAAAGGAACTCTTGACCTCATATTGCATCACTTTTGGTGGCAGAAAATTTGGATGGATGTGGTAGCCTCTGTCTGCTTGTGCCACCTGTACAAACTCTAAGGCATGTCACTCTCAACCTTCTGGATGTTTGCACCCTTTGGGTGTTCCCAGTCAACTTTGGAGAGACATTTCAATGGATTTTTATAACAGATTTACACTCCTTTGCTGGTAATTTGGTCATTTTGGTGATTGTTTTGTAAAATGACACATGTTATCGCTTTACCATCCTTACCTAATGCCAAGAATTTAGCTCAGGTCTTTGTTCGTGAAGTTGTTAAACTCCACGGAGTTCCCTCTAATACTGTCTTGGATAGAGAAACTCCATTCATTGCCAAATTGCTCGCGGTTAGGGATTAAGTTGGTGTTCCACCCTCAGTCTAATGGGCAGACAGAATGTGTAAATAAGAATTTAGAGCAGAATCTATGTTGTTTTGTATCTGATAATCGGAAAGAGTGGTCCTCTTGCCGAATTTGCCATTAATAATCATTGTCATGAATCCACCAGGGTATGACCATTTCTTTGTGTCTATGGTCGGCATCCCCAGTTCTGTTTATTTCAGGAGCAGCACTTGTCTGGGGTACTTGGAGAGGATTTTTTTGTTTCATCTTTATCGTCTATTTGGGAGAAGGTTCAGCACTATTTGCATGGCATAGGTTTTAAATACAAACGTGCTGGTGACTGTAGATGTGTGCCTGTTCCGGACCTGTATGTGGGTGATCTGATGTGATTATCTACCAAGAACATTAAACTCAAAATACCTTAATTGAATTTAGGACCCCGGTTTATTGATCCTTATAAAATGTCTTTGCTCGTTAATCCTGTTGCTTTCCATCTGGCACTACCGGCATCCTTTAAAATCCATAATGTATTTCACAGGTCTCTGTTAAAAAAATACATGGCTTCTGTAAACTTTCTTTGCTTACCTGCGCCTCTGATCCTAGTCGATAGATCAATAACCCTTCAGTAGTGATGAGCGAATATATTCGTCACTATTCGTTACTCGCACGAATATTAAGATATTTACGATATCTGTTACTCATCGAGTGTTTTGGTATTCACATTGTGAGTTTTGAGTCCCCTCCCTATAATTTTGGTACCTGATTTTCATCGACTAAACATGTGGGGATTGCTTGCCAATCAAAGTAATGCTGTAGCCATCTTTGTTACTGGTATTACTGTGATTGGAAATGCAGTGAAAAAAAAAAATCATGTGCTATGTCTATTAAAACAGGAGAATTATACTTATTGAGTTTCCCTGCTGCTGTCACACTGCTTCCGGGTCCGATCATTAAAGTTCATGAATATGCAGTGCTTCCCCCGCCCATCCTCTTTAACATTGTCTGTGTTTGGTTGCAATACTGCTTCCTCCGCTCACCCTCTGTGACAGTGTCTGTGATTGCAGACACACTGGCTGTCTGGGTCCCTGAAGTGGAGTGTAAAAATAACTAAAATAACTATAAAAAATGATGTAGGGTCCCCCACATAAAGCAGATTACTGCAGATTGCAGCCCCCAGCTGTGTGAATTATTTTGGCTGTGTATCAAAATACGAGGGACCCGATGCATTTTTTAAAATTATTTAAAGAAATAATTTTAAAAAACAGCATGAGGTCCCTTTAATTTTGATACCCAGCCAAGTTAAAGCAGACAGCTGGGTATTGGTGTTGTCAGGCTGGGGAATCCCATTGTTATTGGGTCCTCATCATCCTAAAAATAGAAGCCTGCATCCATCCGTCTATGAGTCATTACTAACTCTGTAGCAACAAGTGAACAAGTCCTGCACCGCCTGCCCTCAGATTACCTCCAAGTTCAGTGCCTCACGTGCTGATGACTGCCATGTAGCGCTGGTTTGCAGGCGCAGCGTGCTGGTCGGTATTGAGCAGCTAGGAGATCCAACAACAGGAAGATAAAAAATCGACCGCAAACAGCTGCTATGCCAAACAATTTCTTTTTTATTCAAGCGTTCTTTTCATCGGTGCAGATAAAAATGCGGGAGGTGACTAGGATGCGAGTCCCTCCAAAGGACGACGGCCGTTTCGTCTGTAAGCCAGACTTCTACGGGTCCACGTCGGGGAATGGCCGCACGCACCTTATAAAGGGGAGTGCATCCAGGCCACATCACCGCACATTAAAAACAGAGGAATGCACACATGATAGTGATTAACATAAGTGCAGACAACACATCCCATTTAAAACATGGTCATACAATCAATGTGACAAACATTTCAAAAACAAACATGAAAACAGGGGAAAAAAAAGGAAAAAATTCAGGAAAAAATTCACCTGAAAGGTACAGAGGCATTTATCAATGTCATATCAATACATAACTCATTATGTTCATGTTATTCTTTTTAATGACATAACCACTCATTTATCAAAAGATCCAAAATGAATCCATCACTCGAAAATAATTTGCAAAAAATCAGTTTTATGCAAGCCAGTATTATAAGAATACAGCTAGGTCGTTACGGTCATTCAAACCCAGGTTTCCCTGCGCTCCAAATTTTATTATCATACTTGCTTCTTTACGTAGCAATAACTTATGGAGATCGCCCCCTTGTGGAGGCAGGGAAACCTGGACTAGTCCTGCAAAGCGCAAGATGTTGGGATTACCCTCATGTGCTGTGCGAATGTGTTCTATTAGCCTAGGAGAACCTTTACCTGTGGAGATCGATTTATAGTGCTCCCTAAAGCGTATGTACATGCACCTTATTGTCTTCCCTATATAAAATCTTCCACAGGGGCATACAATCACATAAACCACATACTTCGTCTTGCAGGAAATAAACTGCCTGACCTGGTGAGAAAAAGAGCCAATTTGAAGAGATGTACCAGTGAGATGTAAGGCGCAAAACTTGCAGTGACCGCAGCGAAAATTCCCAACAGGCGAACATTTCTCGAGCCATGTGGACTGACAGGTCACCCTGTTTTTCACCAGCAGATCTCTCAAATTATTACACCGTCTATAAGAGACTAGGGGTCCTGCATCTGTCATACTCTTTAGATCCGGGTCGTTGGCAAGGATATGCCAATTCTTTTTTATGGCTTTTTTTATTACTCCATCTAAGGGGCCAAACCTAAAACTGAACATAAACCTATTTACGGCATTGTTCGTTTTTCTCACCTTTTTTGCCTTTGCCTGACTATGTGACAATTTTCCAATACCAAAAGATTGGCTGACCCATAGATTTTCAGAACTCTCAGAACACGCCTTCTCATACGCAGAATCAATTAGTGTACTAGGGTAACCCCGTGCCAATAACCTTGATCTTAAATCCCCAGCTTGTTCTTCAAAAATCTCTTTTACATTATTGATCCTTCTTAGTCTCAAAAACTGAGAGTAGGGTAAAGCTACTTTAGTATGAGTGGGGTGGGCACTCTGAAAGTGCAGTAACGAGTTAGAGGCAGTTGGTCTCCTATACATCTTTGTCAATATTAACCCTTCTTTCACTTCTACCTCTATATCCAAAAATGTTATAACGTTGCCTCCAAAACATGATGTAAACGACATATTCATGGTGTTTGTACTATTGAGGTAGGTGACAAAACCTGTGAACTCCTCCTCTGTACCATCCCACACCATGAATATGTCGTCCACATATCTGAGGAACAACTTCACGTGCTTGAGAAATGGGTTTGTGCTAACGAAAACGTATACGCTCTCAAAAAACCCCAAAAAAATATTAGCCATGGCGCACGATACGGGGGTACCCATTGCAGTACCCCCGCACTGAACGTACCATTTATCCAGGAACATGAATGCGTTTTTTGAAAGCACAAAATTCAAAGCTTCACCTACAAAATCACAATACAACTGCGTTTTCCCACTGCGAGCCACTGTCTCCCTCACTGCCTGTACACCTAGGTTCTGGGGTATCCGTGTATACAAGCTTTCCACATCAATGGACACAAGATTAAACCCCTCCTGCCAATCAAAACCTCTCAACAAAGATATAAAATCGTTACTATCCTTCACATAGGAAGGGATTCTTTCCATCAGAGGCCTCAATAACCAATCAAGATAGTGGGACAACGGCTCAGTTAACGAACCGATGCCAGCCACTATCGGGCGGCCAGGGGGGTTGACACTATCTTTGTGTATCTTAGGTATAGCATACCAATGGGGTTTTGTGGGAAATTCTGGAATTAATTTTTCGACCTGAGTGCTAGTGAGAAAACCGAGTGTTACATATCTCCCCAATAAGCGTGTTAATTGCTTCTTATACTCAGTAATGGGGTTAGATTGTAAGGGAGTATATGTATCACGATCCTGCAGATGCCTTAAGCATTCTTTAATATAAGCGGTGCGCGTTAACAACACAATATTACCGCCTTTATCCGCTTGGCGGAATACTGTGTCATTCCACGTGCGCATTATTTTTACCGCTGCCGCTTCTCCCTCATTAAGATTATTATCCATTTTGGGATATAGCAATGCCTCAACATCCTTGACAACTGCTTCCTGAAACACATCAATTAAATTCCCATGGGCCACCGGGGGGAAAAAATTAGATTTCACCCCCTTAGTGAATCTACCACATTCATTAGTGTCACCACCTGGGTCAAAAGGCTTTTCGCCCTCGGGGTCATTCAGACTCAACAGCAAACCAGCGGCCTGGGTTACAGTGGAGTCAAAAGCCCCCGTAATATCCCAATCGCACCCCTCAGTTGTGCAAGGTTGGTGACCCTCAGGGACTATAGTCGAAGTGGTCGACGTCTGGTGAAAAAACTTATGCAAGTGCATTTTCCTTGTGGCTTTATATAAATCAATTCTGAATTCAGAAAAATCAAACTCTTCTGGCACGCAAAAATTTAAACCTCTAGATAGGACGGCTACCATATCATCGGTCAACACATGTTCAGACAGGTTAACAACATTATTGGCAGAAGGAGAGAGAGAGGGTGACAAATATTCTAATTCTTCCATGAGACAAATTTTCTCTTGTGACCTCTTCCCCTTGTGCCTCTTCCTGCCCCCCCTACGGATGCGTTTCCTAAAGGGGCAGGATTTGGCCCAACTTGAGGGGTCACCGTTCTAGAGGGGCCTGGAACCACATCCTCAGAGCCACTGGACTCCGATTCAGTGGTCCAGTACCCTCTTTCCTGGTTACCCAAATTTTTGTTTTTTATATAAGGTTTTCTTTTATAATTTTTAGTGCGATCTTTTGTCCAACAGAAAATTTGTCCCATTTCGTAATCTTTTTTATCTCTCATGAACTTTTCTCTTTTTTTAATTTTAATCTCTGTCTGAGTGTCAATCAATTTTTTGTCCAAATTCTGTATGAATGTTAACCATACACCCTCAGTGACACGTGAACGAGTGTCTTTTTTCAAAACGTCCAGCTGTATGTTCAGAGCTGAATATTCCTCCTCATTTTTCTTCAAGACCAGCTGTAGCAGCCTCATGGAACAATCATGCTGAATGCTCTCCCATTCTTTAGTAAAGTTTTTATCATCTTGAAAATGGGACAATGTTTTTATCACTCGGAGGCCCCTAGGGACCCTGCCGCAATCAACATAAGACTGTAACGACTTTATAGTCCAAAATAGACGCACCTCTCTGTCAGAGAGGGAATATATCTTATTTTCGAGTGTTTTAATGCCAAGTACCTCAGTGTCCTTTTTTAGATTGCATTCCTCGAAAAAGGAAGCCGCATCGATCCTCCCCGCCTGTACACCTGGAACGTCCACAGAACTTGCGCTTTCATTGTCCATCAGTTCCATAGTGGCCACCGCAAATGTGATAAAACACAGTCTCTTGCGAACTTTGGTACTGAGCCCGGCAACAGCGTGCAAAAAAGACTCCAGAAAAGAATCCAAATATACTGTAGCAACAAGTGAACAAGTCCTGCACCGCCTGCCCTCAGATTACCTCCAAGTTCAGTGGCTCACGTGCTGATGACTGCCATGTAGCGCTGGTTTGCAGGCGCAGCGTGCTGGTCGGTATTGAGCAGCTAGGAGATCCAACAACAGGAAGATGAAAAATCGACCGCAAACAGCTGCTATGCCAAACAATTTCTTTTTTATTCAAGCGTTCTTTTCATCGGTGCAGATAAAAATGCGGGAGGTGACTAGGATGCGAGTCCCTCCAAAGGACGACGGCCGTTTCGTCTGTAAGCCAGACTTCTACGGGTCCACGTCGGGGAATGGCCGCACGCACCTTATAAAGGGGAGTGCATCCAGGCCACATCACCGCACATTAAAAAACATGTTTTCATGTTTGTTTTTGAAATGTGTGTCACATTGATTGTATGACCATGTTTTAAATGGGATGTGTTGTCTGCACTTATGTTAATCACTATCATGTGTGCATTCCTCTGTTTTTAATGTGCGGTGATGTGGCCTGGATGCACTCCCCCTTATAAGGTGCGTGCGGCCATTCCCCGACGTGGACCCGTAGAAGTCTGGCTTACAGACGAAACGGCCGTCGTCCTTTGGAGGGACTCGCATCCTAGTCACCTCCCGCATTTTTATCTGCACCGATGAAAAGAACGCTTGAATAAAAAAGAAATTGTTTGGCATAGCAGCTGTTTGCGGTCGATTTTTCATCTTCCTGTTGTTGGATCTCCTAGCTGCTCAATACCGACCAGCACGCTGCGCCTGCAAACCAGCGCTACATGGCAGTCATCAGCACGTGAGCCACTGAACTTGGAGGTAATCTGAGGGCAGGCGGTGCAGGACTTGTTCACTTGTTGCTACAGTATATTTGGATTCTTTTCTGGAGTCTTTTTTGCACGCTGTTGCCGGGCTCAGTACTAAAGTTCGCAAGAGACTGTGTGTTTTATCACATTTGCGGTGGCCACTATGGAACTGATGGACAATGAAAGCGCAAGTTCTGTGGACGTTCCAGGTGTACAGGCGGGGAGGATCGATGCGGCTTCCTTTTTCGAGGAATGCAATCTAAAAAAGGACACTGAGGTACTTGGCATTAAAACACTCGAAAATAAGATATATTCCCTCTCTGACAGAGAGGTGCGTCTATTTTGGACTATAAAGTCGTTACAGTCTTATGTTGATTGCGGCAGGGTCCCTAGGGGCCTCCGAGTGATAAAAACATTGTCCCATTTTCAAGATGATAAAAACTTTACTAAAGAATGGGAGAGCATTCAGCATGATTGTTCCATGAGGCTGCTACAGCTGGTCTTGAAGAAAAATGAGGAGGAATATTCAGCTCTGAACATACAGCTGGACGTTTTGAAAAAAGACACTCGTTCACGTGTCACTGAGGGTGTATGGTTAACATTCATACAGAATTTGGACAAAAAATTGATTGACACTCAGACAGAGATTAAAATTAAAAAAAGAGAAAAGTTCATGAGAGATAAAAAAGATTACGAAATGGGACAAATTTTCTGTTGGACAAAAGATCGCACTAAAAATTATAAAAGAAAACCTTATATAAAAACAAAAAATTGGGTAACCAGGAAAGAGGGTACTGGACCACTGAATCGGAGTCCAGTGGCTCTGAGGATGTGGTTCCAGGCCCCTCTAGAACGGTGACCCCTCAAGTTGGGCCAAATCCTGCCCCTTTAGGAAACGCATCCGTAGGGGGGGCAGGAAGAGGCACAAGGGGAAGAGGTCACAAGAGAAAATTTGTCTCATGGAAGAATTAGAATATTTGTCACCCTCTCTCTCTCCTTCTGCCAATAATGTTGTTAACCTGTCTGAACATGTGTTGACCGATGATATGGTAGCCGTCCTATCTAGAGGTTTAAATTTTTGCGTGCCAGAAGAGTTTGATTTTTCTGAATTCAGAATTGATTTATATAAAGCGACAAGGAAAATGCACTTGCATAAGTTTTTTCACCAGACGTCGACCACTTCGACTATAGTCCCTGAGGGTCACCAACCTTGCACAACTGAGGGGTGCGATTGGGATATTACGGGGGCTTTTGACTCCACTGTAACCCAGGCCGCTGGTTTGCTGTTGAGTCTGAATGACCCCGAGGGCGAAAAGCCTTTTGACCCAGGTGGTGACACTAATGAATGTGGTAGATTCACTAAGGGGGTGAAATCTAATTTTTTCCCCCCGGTGGCCCATGGGAATTTAATTGATGTGTTTCAGGAAGCAGTTGTCAAGGATGTTGAGGCATTGCTATATCCCAAAATAGATAATAATCTTAATGAGGGAGAAGCGGCAGCGGTAAAAATAATGCGCACGTGGAATGACACAGTATTCCGCCAAGCGGATAAAGGCGGTAATATTGTGTTGTTAACGCGCACCGCTTATATTAAAGAATGCTTAAGGCATCTGCAGGATCGTGATACATATACTCCCTTACAATCTAACCCCATTACTGAGTATAAGAAGCAATTACCACGCTTATTGGGGAGATATGTAACACTCGGTTTTCTCACTAGCACTCAGGTCGAAAAATTAATTCCAGAATTTCCCACAAAACCCCATTGGTATGCTATACCTAAGATACACAAAGATAGTGTCAACCCCCCTGGCCGCCCGATAGTGGCTGGCATCGGTTCGTTAACTGAGCCGTTGTCCCACTATCTTGATTGGTTATTGAGGCCTCTGATGGAAAGAATCCCTTCCTATGTGAAGGATAGTAACGATTTTATATCTTTGTTGAGAGGTTTTGATTGGCAGGAGGGGTTTAATCTTGTGTCCATCGATGTGGAAAGCTTGTATACACGGATACCCCAGAACCTAGGTGTACAGGCAGTGAGGGAGACAGTGGCTCGCAGTGGGAAAACGCAGTTGTATTGTGATTTTGTAGGTGAAGCTTTGAATTTTGTGCTTTCAAAAAACGCATTCATGTTCCTGGATAAATGGTACGTTCAGTGCGGGGGTACTGCAATGGGTACCCCCGTATCGTGCGCCATGGCTAATATTTTTTTGGGGTTTTTTGAGAGCGTATACGTTTTCGTTAGCACAAACCCATTTCTCAAGCACGTGAAGTTGTTCCTCAGATATGTGGACGACATATTCATGGTGTGGGATGGTACAGAGGAGGAGTTCACAGGTTTTGTCACCTACCTCAATAGTACAAACACCATGAATATGTCGTTTACATCATGTTTTGGAGGGAACGTTATAACATTTTTGGATATAGAGGTAGAAGTGAAAGAAGGGTTAATATTGACAAAGATGTATAGGAAACCAACTGCCTCTAACTCGTTACTGCACTTTCAGAGTGCCCACCCCACTCATACTAAAGTAGCTTTACCCTACTCTCAGTTTTTGAGACTAAGAAGGATCAATAATGTAAAAGAGATTTTTGAAGAACAAGCTGGGGATTTAAGATCAAGGTTATTGGCACGGGGTTACCCTAGTACACTAATTGATTCTGCGTATGAGAAGGCGTGTTCTGAGAGTTCTGAAAATCTATGGGTCAGCCAATCTTTTGGTATTGGAAAATTGTCACATAGTCAGGCAAAGGCAAAAAAGGTGAGAAAAACGAACAATGCCGTAAATAGGTTTATGTTGAGTTTTAGGTTTGGCCCCTTAGATGGAGTAATAAAAAAAGCCATAAAAAAGAATTGGCATATCCTTGCCAACGACCCGGATCTAAAGAGTATGACAGATGCAGGACCCCTAGTCTCTTATAGACGGTGTAATAATTTGAGAGATCTGCTGGTGAAAAACAGGGTGACCTGTCAGTCCACATGGCTCGAGAAATGTTCGCCTGTTGGGAATTTTCGCTGCGGTCACTGCAAGTTTTGCGCCTTACATCTCACTGGTACATCTCTTCAAATTGGCTCTTTTTCTCACCAGGTCAGGCAGTTTATTTCCTGCAAGACGAAGTATGTGGTTTATGTGATTGTATGCCCCTGTGGAAGATTTTATATAGGGAAGACAATAAGGTGCATGTACATACGCTTTAGGGAGCACTATAAATCGATCTCCACAGGTAAAGGTTCTCCTAGGCTAATAGAACACATTCGCACAGCACATGAAGGTAATCCCAACATCTTGCGCTTTGCAGGACTAGTCCAGGTTTCCCTGCCTCCACAAGGGGGCGATCTCCATAAGTTATTGCTACGTAAAGAAGCAAGTATGATAATAAAATTTGGAGCGCAGGGAAACCTGGGTTTGAATGACCGTAACGACCTAGCTGTATTCTTATAATACTGGCTTGCATAAAACTGATTTTTTGCAAATTATTTTCGAGTGATGGATTCATTTTGGATCTTTTGATAAATGAGTGGTTATGTCATTAAAAAGAATAACATGAACATAATGAGTTATGTATTGATATGACATTGATAAATGCCTCTGTACCTTTCAGGTGAATTTTTTCCTGAATTTTTTCCTTTTTTTTCCCCTGTTTTCATGTTTGTTTTTGAAATGTGTGTCACATTGATTGTATGACCATGTTTTAAATGGGATGTGTTGTCTGCACTTATGTTAATCACTATCATGTGTGCATTCCTCTGTTTTTAATGTGCGGTGATGTGGCCTGGATGCACTCCCCTTTATAAGGTGCGTGCGGCCATTCCCCGACGTGGACCCGTAGAAGTCTGGCTTACAGACGAAACGGCCGTCGTCCTTTGGAGGGACTCGCATCCTAGTCACCTCCCGCATTTTTATCTGCACCGATGAAAAGAACGCTTGAATAAAAAAGAAATTGTTTGGCATAGCAGCTGTTTGCGGTCGATTTTTCATCTTCCTGTTGTTGGATCATTACTAACTCTGTAATGCAAAAGAAATAATCACAAAACAGAGAAAAAAAAATATTTTTAAAAAAGCACAATCTTTCTCGAATTATTAACCTCCAACACACCCCTGCAAGCCCGACGTAATCCACAACACGAGGTCACATGACAATTCTGGCTCTGCTACATACGAGATCACAGTTTGTTTTCACATTAGAAAACATGACCGCTCACTGCAGCATCAGAGAAGCACTGATAGAGCTGCAGCTGTTAAGCAGTGGCGTCACTGAGTTCAACTGATGTCACAGCAGGTAAATACCTCGGTACCCTAGTTGTGACCTGAGGTGAACTGACCTGAGGTGAAATTATTGAAGTCAATACTGGATTACTGGATTAGGCGATGTGCGCACTTTGACTATTTGGTTGCAGACATTTCTGCACCAAATCTGCATCTACTGGCAGAAAAAATGCATCGCATGCAGTTTTAAGGTTTTTTTGCCAGGAGATGCAGATTTGGTGCAGAAATATCCGCAAATAAATGCTCGATATGCACACATTGCCTAACCTGGTAATTCAATATTGAGTTCAATGACTTCATCAGAGGTGAGGTTGCAGAGTTTAATGAGTTCGTTAGAGGTCAGTTCACCCGAGGTCCCAGCTGGGGTACCGTGGGAGTTGAGCGAGTACCTAACTATTCATTCTCGCTATACTCATAACTAGTACTGTCTAACACTCGCATATTTATTCCGAATAGCATGTGAAATGCAAGTCAATGGGGGATGCTCACAAAGTAGTGAGTAACCCGAATTCCATACTATTCTCTACGCGCACGAATAAATACTATGGCATTCTTGTTACTTGTTACTTTGCGAGTTTTTCTCCATTGACTTGCAGTACACATGCTATTCGGAATGACAGTACACGTCATGAGTATATTAGGTACTTGCTCAACTCTAGTGGGAACCCCAGCTATGACCTCAGGTTAACACATTGACCTCAATACCGGATTCCGGATTAGGCAATCTGTGCACATTGAGTATTTATTTGCAGACATTTCTGCACCAAATTTGCATCTCCTGTCAGAAAAATGCACCAAAACCACATGTTAAATGCATGCAGGAAATGTAGATTTAGTGCAGAAATGTCTGCAACAAATGTCTACATCAAATCTGCATCTCCTGGCAGAAAAACGTGTTAATACCGCTCCACATTTTTGGTGCATTCTTCTACCAGGAGATGCAGATTTGGTGCCGAAATATCTGCAAACAAATACTCCATGTGCAAACATTGCTTAATCTGGTAATATGGCATTGTGTTCAATTAGTTCATTTCAGGTCAGTGCACTTGAGGTCACAGCTGGGGTACTATGAGAACCACCAGCTGTGATATCAGGTGAACCCAGTGACATCACTGCTCACAGCTGTAGCTGTGTCCTTGATACCGCAATGTCAGCCATGTTTTCTAATGTGACCACGCACTTTGACTTCAAATGTAGTGGAGCCGAGATCATCGTGGGACCTCATGTGGATTACCTCGGATCTGCAGGGGTTTTGGGGGGGTTAATAAATTGGACAAAGAGGGTGTTTTTTAAATAAAAGATTTTCTCTGTGTTTTGTGTTTATTTGTTTTGACTTAACAAATTAGTAATGGGGGCCTCATAGATCCCTCCCCATTGCAGACCATGGGCTTGATGACAGCTGTGACTTTTTGACAAATCACAGCTGTCATTAACCACTTATATTATCGCAATTGCCATCGCACCAGGGTAATCGGGACAAGCTGATTAAAGTGCTAGATGTGGCCTGCTATTTTTAATCAGGGAAGGACACCAATATCAAGGGCCTCCCTAGTCTGTGAATACTAGCCCTCAGCTATCCACTTTATCTTGGCATGTTATCAAAATGGGGGGACCTTCAACTGTTTAAAAAAATGAAAAGGGTCCCTCGTATTTTGATACACAACCAAGATCACTCTGGCTCCCCACCTTGAGAAAGCTTGACTCCGCGAAACGCGAGTCGGATGGAGATCCTTGGCATTATCCAGGGACCGTACTGAGCTTTTGGACAGTGGTTGGGTTGGCAGAACCTGGAGCACTATTTTGAATTTCTCACTGCACTAGCACTTTAGGTAAGAAACCGAAGATAGTATTCTATGTGCCCCTGTACTGTTTGGTCCTCTTACTATAATTGTACTATTACTTTGTGACCTCAGTTACAGCTTCACCATAGTCTCTCCCTCTCCTTTGGAGATCCTATGGTGAAATTTTTGTGCTGCCTCCCTTCCATTGTCTCAGCCTTGTACCACTTTCATGGCCTCTGTCCTGAGCTAACCCTGTGACAGCCTCCATTTTTTACAATTATGTATTCCACATATTGACATACTGTAGGTGGCTGTCCTTATTCCACTATATTTGGACTTTGGCATTCTGTCCCCCCCTGTTTTATGGTAGTGTACCACCATTTTAATCGTTCTGTGTTGTGTATGTCTCAATAAAATATATTAATTTTTTGCACTTTACTCTTGTCCTCCTGTATATTACTGTCACTATGAGTAGTGCTGGCACCCTCTTTGCCTTATTATGGCTGACCTGGTGCTCATAACAAAGGCTGTTATTATGAGAATTGTTTTGCTACAACCAAGATAATGCACACAGCTGGGGGCTGCAGCCTGTAGCATATTCTTTATCTGCGCTGGGAATCAAAATACGGAGTACCGGATGCAATTTTTACCAATTATTTGTTTCTTTTAACACTTCACTTTGGGGACCCAGACAGCTAATTTGACTGCAATCACAGACACTCTCACAGAGGGTGGACGGGGGAAGTAGGACTGCAACCAATCACAGACACTTTGACAGAGGGTGGGCAGTAGAATCAGTGTGTGACGCCCCAGAGCTGTGGGGTACTCGGTCCCGGGAGCATGGTGCGCAGTGTGGGGGACAGTCATGGTTGCGGCCGATGCCCTTTGCCGTTGTTCAGTGACCCTGGGGGTCGGTCCCAATAAAAAAAGGGTAAAAATAAAAGAAAATGGAGAAATAAAAATAAAGTTTTTCTACTATGCCACTTGCGGTGTGCGGCCAGGTTAATGAAGCCACCGCTGCAGGGTCCTGCTGGGGCTGGTGGAGTAATGCAGCTTAGGTGTTTTGGGTCCTCCGCAAGCAGGGCTAGGCCCCAGCAGTGAACGATGGGGATTGTAGTGGGGAACAGTCTGTGTAAGTGTACGGAGGCGATAATGAAGCAGTCCACACCTGTATTGCAGTTTTAACTTGCCTTGTCTTTACTTGGTTTCAGTGCTTGGACCCACTGGTGCCAGTTCCAGGTGTTCCCACTCCCCTTGTTCTCCGTTCTAGTTGTGACCTAGGATAGCTGTCTTCCATGCACTCTAGTTTGTATTGGGCTTCCGTGTCCTAGAGCTTCTTGGGAACGCCTCCATTTCTGTCTTGGTCCTATTGCAGGCAGCGTGGACTATTTAAGGGGCGATGGACCCTGGAGATCTTCTCGCCTGGAAGATTTAACAGTTGACCATAAAGTGTCCCGATGTCCAAGGGTCTGCACCCCGCCTCGTGCTGAGTCCTGTGAGCCTAGGTTCCAGACTTCCACAGGCGCCCCACGGTTTCTGGAGTATTTCCCTTCCACATGTAACCCACGGTCCCTGGAGTCCTGGTTCCTTACTCCACAGTCCCTCACTCCTGTTGCAGCTTTCCGTTGTTACTTCAGGTCTTGCTACACCTTTCTTTCTTTACTTCACTCTTTCACTCCTCCGACTACTACTCTCCTTGTCACTCACTAACTGACTCAATTCCTTCTCAGTGAACACCTCTTCCTTCACTGACCTATTCCTCCTGCCAACTTCCCAACTGACCACTCGCCCCTCCCCTCGCTAGGTCTCTCCCTACAGATTGGGTGGCGACTATCCAATAAGTGCCCATCCCTTTTACCTGTTGCTAGGCAGTCTCCCAGTCTGGAATTGGGGTTGTGTATGTGGCCTGAAGGTGCTGGTGTGTTGATTGGCACAGATATTCTGGGATTTGGGTTTCCACTTTACATTTTGTGGCACCTAGTAACGCAGGGGTGCTACAAGAGCATATTTATGAACAGCAGAGGGAACTCAGTAAGTATAATTCTCCATTTTTAATGGAGACTGCACATGATTTTTTTCACTGCACCTACTAATCACAATAATGCCAGTAGCAAAGATAGCTACAGCATTACTGTGACTTGCAAGCAATTCCCGCATGTTTAGTGGCTGAAAATCAGGTGCCAAAATTGTGTGATAGCCGTGGGGAAACTCAGTAAAGGGGGCTTTACATGCAACAACATCGCTAACGAGATGTCGTTGGGGGTCGAGGAATTCGGGATGCACATCTGGCCTCATTAGCGACGTCGTTGCGTGTGACACGTGCGATCGACCGCTAACGATGAAAAATACTCACCAAATCGTTGACTGTTGACAGGTCGTCCATTTCCCAAATGTCGATGCTGATTTTGGATGCAAGTTGTCCGTCCTTCCAGAGGCAGCACACATCGCTACGTGTGACACCCCAGGAATGATGAACAACACTGTACCTGCGTCCTCTGGCAACGAGGTAGGCGTGACTTTCATGTGGCTGCTCTCCGCCCCTCCGCTTCTATTGGACGCCTGCCGTGTGACGTTGCTGTGACGGCCACGAACCGCTTCCTTAGAAAAGAGGCTGTTCGCTGGTCACAGCGATGTCACTAGGGAGGTAAGTGTGTGTGCCGGGTACTAGCATTTTTGTACGCCATGGGCAGTGATTTGCCCGTGTCGCACAAACGACGGGGGCGGGTGCTTTCACGAGCAGTGTAAAACAGCCTTAAGTATAATTCTACTGCTTTAATCCCTGTAATATTGTGACAACATTATTTCCAGAAATCAGCTGTGAATCAGAAATTTATCCAGGCATCTTCCCCATGCTGTTCCCATTCAGTTTTAGCACTTACATTGCAGTATTTCTGCAGACCTTTTTTTCAAGGTCCTCCAGAAAATTATTTGATTTTCCCACGGACTTGCATTTGGTACGTTATTCATGACGAATATAAGAATAGTTGAAATTATTTGCCACAAATAATCCGAACTCAAATATTTCACTATTCACCTATCTCTACGATTCAGGTTTCAAAAATGTTCTGTGCTCCATTCATTGCAGTATTTGGTTCATTGGAGGTTAGGAGTTTTCATTGTCTTCATCCAGAAAAAACAGGTTCTGAGAGTCCAGAGGCCCCTTTTACAGGGAGGGGTCTTGTCACAAGGAGGTTTTTACAAACATTGTCGACTAGTATGGTAGCATCAGGATCTGTAGCAATTACAGATTCTGGCTCTCAGCATTCTAACTTCTCTGATATCTGTAATCAGCGCAGGTAGACTCAGTCATCTACCCACAGACTTGAAGTTCATAGGCAAGCTAGCAAGAGTTAATCTCTGCTAGGCTGCTTGTTAGTCTACTTTGATCACATGCTGTGGGGACGCCAGTCCCATTTGCTCTTGTGCCAAGCAGGGTGGCACAGAGGACTGCATCCACCAAAAGGGTGCAGGACTCACTCCTCCTTGGTAGATCCACCTGATCCCACACTGGTACAATCAGACAGCCACCCCCCCAGAACAGTAGGGACGCCCAACAGGGGTTATGAAGTGTCTGAGGAGGAAACAAGTAGTTGGAGGAGGGAGGCAGAGCAGACAGGGGTTGGAGCTCCTGAGCTGCTGTGGAAGTGTGAAATGCAAGCCAAGTTCTGGGAGCTGAAGTGAGGAGTAAGCTCAGGGAACTGAAGTAAAAAGTGGAAGTGAGCTCCGGGACCGCTGGAACAAGTTGAGCTGTAAGAAGGAACCCGAAGTGAACCGGGGCAGGGTAGTGACCCGCCGGTATTGTAAGCGGGAATCCGGACTAGTGCAGGGAAGTGGACTTCCCCCGTTCCAAGCAGAGGAGTTAAAGTGACTTTCAACTGTAGTTCAGGAGAGAGGGCCCTGCTCCATTGTACCGTGTGTGGGATTCGAGCACCACCCACCAAAGGCCCAAGTACACCGGCAATTTTTGGTTTACCTCATGAACTTGTGTGAAATTACTGAACTGTGAGTACACCATTGTCCCTCGGTCCAGCCCGGCGCGCCACTTCCAGCAGCCATCACTCCCGTGTTCAATCCTTGGGCCCCGGGGCTACACCTCCCCTACCCGTGGAGGAGATCCTATCTTGCTGGCCCGCTCCATCAGCCCCGGGCGCCCCATCACCAGACAGCGGCGGAGCCACCATCCCTCACCGCAACCCACAGATGGCATCACAGACACAACACCTCCCCTGTAAATATCCCCTTTCCGATGGTTGTGAGGACGGGCAGGCGTGAGAGCCCGGGTCCGGTCACCACTCGAGCCGTAGCAGTAAGCCGGATCCGAGCAGGCTCCCGAGAGAGAGACACGGCAGCGGCCCCTGCCCGCAACACTCTCATCCTATATATCCTGGCTGGACTCTTCCTTTAAAGCCAGGATATATAGGACTTCTCTAAAGTGGTCTGGTGAAATGTTGTGATCCAGACTTACTGATGGCTGCAGTGATTTGTTGCTGTGAGCAGTTGTGGTGTTAACCCCTGTTGTCCTTTTGTTGCTGCCTTCCTTCTCTTGCTTTTATCCTTAGTCTTTTACTGTTTTTTTCCTGTAAATTTCCAGTGTGTCTGAGTTTTGGTTTTTCCTTTCTGTCTTTATCTTTTTACCATCTCAGTCCTATCCCCTTCCTTCACAGTGGGTGGTGGAACAGTTTAGTTTTGCTCAGGAAAATAGTAAGGCACGGAAATCCGGCATCTCCACTATCAAGGGTAATCTGGATGTTATGAATAGCCTAGGGTTTCCTAGCTTGATCAAGAGTGTAAGAGCCCTAGGTTCTTTGCTATGCTACAGTCACATTGTAACAGTACCTGAGCACTTCCCTACCTTTCCCACTCTGCATTTGATTGAAAGCTATATAAGCAGAGAGGGAAAAATTTGAGGACGTTGCAGTAGTGAAATCAAAGTGCACTTCACAGCTAAGGTCTGACCCCAGTACACTTGTGAAAGTAATAGGCGCTCAAGTAAAACTGGTTTTCACAAGACATGCTGCCATATTCTTGCATATTAAAGTTGTATCTATGCACATATCTCTTTTTCTCCTTATTATTCCTGCCAAGAGGTTTCTACTGCTGACAAACTGCATTTAAAATATGCCTGAAAAAATATTTGTACAAGGTGACATGAATTAAAAATGTAACTAAAATGCACAAAAAACTTCTATGGAGCAATGGCTGACAGAAATTGCCAACACATAATCTCCCACATGTGTGTAAAATATGTAAAGTTACTTTCCAGGATGTTTTCTCTATCAATCCCATCATTGTTGTAAAGAAAATGGTTTATTTACAAGATCTAAGGAAATTCCAGTCATCAGAAAAATATATTTATCTTCAGTGTTTATGGATCTAGAAAAAAGCATATTTCCAGCAATGGATAATGGAAAACAACTTGCGTTTACAACTTAAACTTTGGGAAAATAACATGAATTAGAAAAATAAAGTAATAAATAGTGATGAGCGAGTATGCTTGCTACTACTCGGTACTCGCACGAGTATCACTGTACTCGGGCTACTCGGCGGGGACCGAGTAATCTCGCGATACTCGTGCTGTACTCGTGGTCTTCATTTCTGCATGTTGGCGCTCTTTTGAGAGCCAGCCCTCATGCAGGGATTGGCTGGCAGACCACTGCAATGCCACAGCCCTGTTAGTTGTGGAATTGCAGTGATTGGCCGGCCCGCACAGCGTGACCGAGCCTTTATACCGGCGGGCGCGCTGTGCTCTGCTCACAGCCATCCAGACAGTCAGTGCAGGGAGAGTGTCGCTGCTTCAGGGAAAGGTTTGCGGCCCTTTATAGCTATTTCCGTAGCAGGGCTGCAAACAGTGTGACCAAAAGTCCTTCTCAGGACTATTCTAGTTGTATACAGGCAGGCAGGGTATAGCCAGGTCGGAGTACAGTAGCAGAGTCCTTCTCAGGACTATTGTTGCTGTATACAGGCAGGGTATAGCCAGGTCGGAATACAGGCTAGTGACCAGAAGAGTCCTTGTCAGGACTATTGTAGCAGTATACAGGCAGGCAGGGTATATAGCCATTCCTAGTGGTGACCGTATACCAGCCTTCATCATATCTGGGGCTGGTGTACACAGTCTAAAACAGTCCAGATAGTGTGAGACTTCTCATTAATTGTCGCTCCTAAAAACCTGTTAGGTTCTTAGTGCGTCCGTGCTTGCATTTAAAAACCGCACGTGTGTGCCTGTCGGTGGCAGCGTACAGGTACACTTGTGTGCGTTTTTACCAAACTATTATATAACGCACAAGTGTAGTGTATAATACACGTCAGTCAGCAGTAGCTGATAGTGTCAGAGTTCTCATTAATTTTTGCTCCTAAAACCTGTTAGGTTCTTAGTGCGTCCGTGCTTGCATTTAAAAACCGCACGTGTGTGCCTGTCGGTGGCAGCGTACAGGTGCATGAGTGTGCGTTTTTACCAAACTATTATATAACGCACAAGTGTAGTGTATAATACACGTCAGTCAGCAGTGGCTGATAGTGTCAGAGTTCTCATTAATTTTTGCTCCTAAAACCTGTTAGGTTCTTAGTGCGTCCGTGCTTGCATTTAAAAACCGCACGTGTGTGCCTGTCGGTGGCAGCGTACAGGTGCACGATTTGCACAAACTTGGATATAACGCCCAAGTCTAGTGAATACACGTCAGCACAGCATTGCAAAATGCGCAAGGGCGTTGGCAAGGAACAAGGAAGTGGACGTGATGGTGGTGCAGGCAGAGGCCGAGGTCGTGGGCAAGCTCTAATTTCGCCACAACAAAGGGCCACATCTAGTCGCTCGCACGTCCTGTCCCAAATTCTTGGGGACCGCAGCAGTACACCGCTCTTGAACCAAGACCAGTGTCAACAGGTTGTTAGTTGGATAGCGGATAATGCTTCCAGTCAGATTGGCACCACCACAAACACTTTGTCTTCCACACGGTCAAGTGTCAGTAGCCGTGATACTGCACCGCACATTTCAGAACCTGATCCTCCTTCCTACCACAAGCCTGAGTACACGTCCTCGGACATTAATGATCCCACACTTGGACACTCGGAAGAGCTGTTCACGTTTCCATTCGCACATTCTGGCCTCTCGCCAGCTAATGTTGAAGTGGGTCATGAGGAGATCGTATGTACAGATGGCCAAATATTTGAGCAGCCACGTTCTCACGAAGTTGGCAACGTGTCTCAACAAGGGGTGGACGATGATGAGACACAATTGTCAGGAAGTCAGGAGGAGGAGCAGGGTGCGGAAGAGGAAGACGACGTGGTGGATGATCCAGTAACTGACCCAACCTGGCAGGAGGATATGCAGAGCGAGGACAGCAGTGCACAGGGGGAGGGAGGCGTAGCATCCCAACAGGCAGTAAGAAGCAGGGTGGTGGCTCCAGGCAGAAGTCAGGCAACTGTTCCCCGGAACAACAACACGACACAAGGTGCCTGTACAAATGTTAAGTCTTCCCGAGTCTGGCAGTTTTTTAAGTTGGCTCCAGATGATTCTAAAAAGGCCATTTGCAACACCTGCCGTGCCAGCATCAGCAGGGGTACCAAAACTAGCAGCCTGACCACCACCAGCATGATCAGGCACATGTCAGCCAAGCACCCGACTTTGTGGGAAGTACAACAGAGTCGAGGAGCAGTGCTTGCTGATGTCACTGCTACGTCTTCGCTGGTTGTGCATGCGAGCCAATCCCCTGTCCATGCTGCCTGCGAACAAGCCTCCTCCGGTCCTGCACCTGCAGTTGCCTACGCAGAAATAACACCATCATCAAGCACGTCCTTGTCCCAGCGCAGCGTTCAGTTATCCATTCAGCAAACCTTTGAACGCAGGCGCAAATACACTGCCAACACCCCACATGCCACAGTTCTAAATGCTAACATTTCGCGACTGCTTGCGCTGGAAATGTTGCCTTTTAGGCTGGTGGAGACAGAAGCATTCCGCGACCTGATGGCGGCAGCTGTCCCACGTTACTCGGTCCCCAGCCGCCACTATTTCTCCCGGTGTGCCGTCCCCGCGTTGCATAACCACGTGTCACAAAACATCACACGTGCCCTGAACAACGCTGTTTCACCCAAAGTCCACCTAACCACAGACACGTGGACAAGTGCTTGTGGGCAAGGCCGCGACATCTCGTTGATGGCACACTGGGTTAATATTGTGGAAGCTGGGACCCAGTCTGAGCGAGGGACGGAACATGTCCTTCCCACACCAAGGTTTGCAGGCCCTACCTCAGTCAGTGTTTCACCCACACTCTACAACTCCGGAATGTCATGCTCTTCAGCCTCCTCCTCCTCCTGCGCATCCTCATCCACTGTACCCTCCACACCAGTCCCAAGCTGGAAGCACTGCAGCACTGCCTCGGCGAAGCGGCAACAGGCTGTGCTGAAGCTAATCTGCATAGGTGACAAACCCCACAATGCAGAAGAGGTGTGGACAGCTCTGAAACAGCAGGCAGATCACTGGCTCACACCTCTGAACCTAAAGCCAGGAAAGGTCGTGTGTGACAATGGCCGGAACCTGGTGGCGGCTTTGAGGCGAGGCCAGCTGACACATGTTCCATGCGTGGCCCATGTGCTCAACCTCGTGGTTCAGCGGTTTCTAAAGTCATACCCAGAGCTGTCTGATCTGCTGGTAAAAGTTCGCCGCCTGTCTGCACATTTTCGAAAGTCACCTACTGCTTCAGCCGGCCTTGCCGGCTTTCAGCGCCGTTTGCATCTTCCGGCTCACAGACTGGTGTGTGATGTCCCCACGCGTTGGAATTCAACTATGCACATGTTGGTCAGGATATGTGAGCAGAAGAGGGCAGTTGTTGAGTACCTGCATCACCTAAGCCGTAGGGAAATGGGTCAAACTCCACACATAACACCTGAGGAGTGGAGATGGATGTCCGACCTATGTACCATCCTCCAAAACTTTGAGGACTCCACCAAGATGGTGAGTGGTGATGACGCCATTATTAGCGTCACCATACCGCTACTCTGCCTTCTAAAACGGTCTCTGCTCAAAACCAAACATGATGCATTGCAGGCGGAGCGCGATGAGTTGCAGCAAGAAACAGTAGTGGGTGTGGGTGATAACACACAGCCCAGCCTCGTCTCCTCACAACGTGCAGTGGAGGACTATGACGAGGAGGAGGATGAAGACATGGAGCAAATCTCCGGCCAAATTGAGGATATGACATGCACACCAGTCATATCCTCGGTTCAGCGTGGCTGGCCAGAGGACAGGGTAGATGAGGAGGAGGAGGAGGAGGAGGACAGCATGTTCAGTCATCGTGTTGGTCAGGCTACTGAAGTCCTGGCTGTTAAGAGTCTGGCGCACATGGCTGACTTTATGGTAAGCTGCCTGTCTCGTGACCCTCGTGTTAAGAACATCTTGGCCGACAATCATTACTGGTTGGTAACACTGTTAGACCCACGCTACAAGGAGAACTTTATGTCTCTTATTCCCGAGGCGGAGAGGTCAACCAAAATGCAGCAGTTCCGGAAGGCCATAGTCACGGAAGTAGGCAAAGCAATCCCCTCACAAAATGCTAGCGGCATAGGTCAGGAATCAGTGGACAACCAAGGCGTACAGCCCAGAGAGGCACAAGTCCAATCCGCCAGAGGTAGGGGAACAGTCTTTAAGATGTGGGACAGTTTTCTCAGCCCCTCATGTACCACAGCCCCTGAGGTGCGGGGTAGTGCCACAAGAAATCCTAAGTTTGCCCAGATGCTCAAGGAGTACCTTGAAACTGAAAGTAACTGAAAATGCTGATAGGCTGACTCTGATCAAGATGAACAAGGGTTGGATTGGGCCAGACTTCACCACACCACCAGCAAATGAGAGCGGAATTTAAAGTTTGTAACGGGAATTTGCCATGTACCTCCAGTCACCCATGGGTACACACTTCTGGACTTTGGATAATCGCTGGACTGCTCCTCCTTCTCCTCATGCGCCACCATGATGACCGTTACAAGAGTTAGGCCTTTGTTTCAGGTATACCCCCAGTGGTAAATTTTTTCGCCCATTCTTTGCAGAATGGACATTACAACGACAGGAGACCCGCTCCTTTGCAATGGGAACAATGTTTTGAGGCCCTCATGCACGTCTCTATCCAGGGACAACGTGGAGCCTCCCAATTTTTGGCTGCCCTGCCAAAGGGCTATACTATAATACACCCACTTCCTGACAATGGACACTTAATGTTTTGAGGCCCTCATGCACGTCTCTATCCAGGGACAACGTGGAGCCTCCCAATTTTTGGCTGCCCTGCCTAAGGGCTATACTACAATAGACCCACTTCCTTCCAATGGGCACTTCAGGTTTACAGGCCCTCATGCACGTCTCTATCCAGGGACAACGTGGAGCCTCCCAATTTTTGGCTGCCCTGCCTAAGGGCTATACTACAATAGACCCACTTCCTTCCAATGGGCACTTCAGGTTTACAGGCCCTCATGCACGTCTCTATCCAGGGACAACGTGGAGCCTCCCAATTTTTGGCTGCCCTGCCTAAGGGCTATACTACAATAGACCCACTTCCTTCCAATGGGCACTTCAGGTTTACAGGCCCTCATGCACGTCTCTATCCAGGGACAACGTGGAGCCTCCCAATTTTTGGCTGCCCTGCCTAAGGGCTATACTACAATAGACCCACTTCCTTCCAATGGGCACTTCAGGTTTACAGGCCCTCATGCACGTCTCTATCCAGGGACAACGTGGAGCCCCCCAATTTTTGGCTGCCCTGCCTAAGGGCTATACTACAATAGACCCACTTCCTTCCAATGGGCACTTCAGGTTTACAGGCCCTCATGCACGTCTCTATCCAGGGACAACGTGGAGCCTCCCAATTTTTGGCTGCCCTGCCTAAGGGCTATACTACAATAGACCCACTTCCTTCCAATGGGCACTTCAGGTTTACAGGCCCTCATGCACGTCTCTATCCAGGGACAACGTGGAGCCTCCCAATTTTTGGCTGCCCTGCCTAAGGGCTATACTACAATAGACCCACTTCCTTCCAATGGGCACTTCAGGTTTACAGGCCCTCATGCACGTCTCTATCCAGGGACAACGTGGAGCCTCCCAATTTTTGGCTGCCCTGCCTAAGGGCTATACTACAATAGACCCACTTCCTTCCAATGGGCACTTCAGGTTTACAGGCCCTCATGCACGTCTCTATCCAGGGACAACGTGGAGCCTCCCAATTTTTGGCTGCCCTGCATAAGGGCTATACTACAATAGACCCACTTCCTTCCAATGGGCACTTCAGGTTTACAGGCCCTCATGCACGACTCTATCCAGGGACAACGTGGAGCCTCCCAATTTTTGGCTGCCCTGCCTAAGGGCTATACTACAATAGACCCACTTCCTTCCAATGGGCACTTCAGGTTTACAGGCCCTCATGCACGTCTCTATCCAGGGACAACGTGGAGCCTCCCAATTTTTGGCTGCCCTGCCTAAGGGCTATACTACAATAGACCCACTTCCTTCCAATGGGCACTTCAGGTTTACAGGCCCTCATGCACGTCTCTATCCAGGGACAACGTGGAGCCTCCCAATTTTTGGCTGCCCTGCCTAAGGGCTATACTACAATAGACCCACTTCCTTCCAATGGGCACTTCAGGTTTACAGGCCCTTATGCACGTCTCTATCCAGGGACAACGTGGAGCCTCCCAATTTTTGGCTGCCCTGCCTAAGGGCTATACTACAATAGACCCACTTCCTTCCAATGGGCACTTCAGGTTTACAGGCCCTCATGCACGTCTCTATCCAGGGACAACGTGGAGCCTCCCAATTTTTGGCTGCCCTGCCTATGGGCTATACTACAATAGACCCACTTCCTTCCAATGGGCACTTCAGGTTTACAGGCCCTCATGCACGTCTCTATCCAGGGACAACGTGGAGCCTCCCAATTTTTGGCTGCCCTGCCTAAGGGCTATACTACAATAGACCCACTTCCTTCCAATGGGCACTTCAGGTTTACAGGCCCTCATGCACGTCTCTATCCAGGGACAACGTGGAGCCTCCCAATTTTTGGCTGCCCTGCCTAAGGGCTATACTACAATAGACCCACTTCCTTCCAATGGACACTTCAGGTTTACAGGCCCTCATGCACGTCTCTATCCAGGGACAACGTGGAGCCTCCCAATTTTTGGCTGCCCTGCCTAAGGGCTATACTACAATAGACCCACTTCCTTCCAATGGGCACTTCAGGTTTACAGGCCCTCATGCACGTCTCTATCCAGGGACAACGTGGAGCCTCCCAATTTTTGGCTGCCCTGCCTAAGGGCTATACTACAATAGACCCACTTCCTTCCAATGGGCACTTCAGGTTTACAGGCCCTCATGCACGTCTCTATCCAGGGACAACGTGGAGCCTCCCAATTTTTGGCTGCCCTGCCTAAGGGCTATACTACAATAGACCCACTTCCTTCCAATGGGCACTTCAGGTTTACAGGCCCTCATGCACGTCTCTATCCAGGGACAACGTGGAGCCTCCCAATTTTTGGCTGCCCTGCCTAAGGGCTATACTACAATAGACTCACTTCCTTCCAATAGGCACTTCAGGTTTACAGGCCCTCATGCACGTCTGTATGCAGGGTCATTGGTGAACCTCACAATTTTGGACTGCCCTGGCAAAGGAAAATACTACAAAGACTCAGTTCCTCAAAATGGGCACATTAGACTCAGAGGCCTTTATGTACGTCTCTTCTCAGGGACATCGGAGTGCCACACAATGTTTTACGTAAAATTTTTCATGTATTGATCTCAAAAAGTAACATACATTAGCTCTATCTCACTATTGGGTATGTGCCCTTAACATTTCCGCCATGAAAATTCATTTTGGTGTCATTTTGGAAGGTTTTTTGGTGAGTCCATAAAAATGGCGTAAACCGCGGACAAAATTGTTCACAGCTGTGACTTTTGAGTGATAAATGCTTCAAGGGGTCTTCCCCATGCTGTTGCCATGTCATTTGAGCACTCTTCTGAGACTTTTGTGCCATTTTTAGGGTTTCTACATGCTGCCGGTGGTCATTTCACAAAAATACTCGGGTCTCCCATAGGATAACATTGGGCTCGGTGCTCGGGCCGAGTACACGAGTATCTTGGGATGCTCGGCCCGAGCCTCGAGCACCCGAGCTTTTTAGTACTCGCTCATCACTAGTAATAAAGTTACATACAGTATGTAAACAGGAAAACAAGCATCTAAAAAATCTTATTGATGAGTCTATTACAAATTAAATGTGAACCAATTTCAGAAGCTTCAGACCAAATATCTTGACTAAAAACATCTGACTACTGTTATATCCCTCGCTTTAAAGGAAATCTGTTCCCACATTTGAGCAATCTAACCAATTAACATGGGCATACAGGTTATACATTGCTGAAGTCCTACCTGTATGTTTCATATCAGAAGCCTTGTTGTGGATAAATCCTCTTTTATTACTCTATGTAAATGAACTCTTCCAGGCTATGGTGCGGATGTTGCTCGGAAGCTATCACTGCCTACTCACTTCATTATCATATGTGTCTTCTCCCATCAGTGTTGCTCTGTCCCTGTGACATCAGGTGCTTTGTCAGGAAATGTTGTGCCTGCGCATTCCATCGCCCATCATTCCACTTCAGTATTCCACCCTTCAATGCTTTGGCAAAGGTACAGGCTCACCTAATCGGGTGCTTGAATGACATGTGCCTGAGCATGTTGGTGGTGATAAGTCTGGTACAATACAGGATGCAAATTACCTTTTTTTATAGTATGCTGTTTCTTGAAAAAGCGCCAGACTGGGAACCACCTAACCCTTGGCGTGGGAACTTGCTGCGTGTGAGTGCTCTGGGGAACAGTTACCTACCTTTAACCCTGGCCACCTCACTGCCTCTTTTGCCTGTTGCAGCGGATCCCTCCTTCTTTGCACTGCTGTTCTTACTCTGCATACCACCTTCCCAAGTTGGGTCTGTGAGTTCATCATCTACAACCTCCTCTACCACTTTCGCACTCTGGTCCTTCTCCTAAATTGTTGACTTAATATCATGACTTCTTCACAAATGTGTCTGAACATCATCCACCTCTTGAGAGAGTAATTTCCATGTCCCACCATTGTCTTCTTGTGAGCATTGCTGTTCAAGTATTGAACACACACAATCTCCTCATGTCTCTCTTGAAACATGTATGATGAAAGGCCAGAAGAAACCATAAATTGAAAAGTAAAGAGCTCCTCTGAGTGTCCAAGTGTGAGATCACTTGTCTCCTGAGACCATGGTGGGAGGAAAGAGGATGAGGGGGAGGATTATGGGGCCCAGACTCTTGGCTAGTGAGACTACACCATACACAAGTCAGGATTTTGCTGGCAAACAGCCTGAATGCATTATCTGCCATCGAACACCAAACTTGCTTGCACTGTTCTGGCTTCAATAGTGGTGCCACGTGCCTTCCTGCAAACTGGGAAAGAAGGTTTGGTATATATAATGACTAGAGATGAGCGAACCAGTCGCGGTTCGGCTCGAGGTCGGTTCGCCGAACGGAGCTCCCGTTCGAGTTCGGTTCGTCGAACGTTCGACGAACCGAACTCGAACTGCATAGGAAACAATGGCAGGCAATCACAAACACATAAAAACACCTAGAAAACACCCTCAAAGGTGTCCAAAAGGTGACAAACAACTCACAACACAACACAAACACATGGGAAAGTGACAAGGACAAATTCTCATGTGAAAACAAAACAGCGTTACGAGGAAAAAGAGGACGAGACACAGATATAGGCATGGCATGCCCTTCTAAAATCATGTAAAACACCGCAAGGTGACTCCAAGCGGAGTCTCCCTTTTTTCCAAAAATTGGGCCACACAGACACCCCTTCAGTGGCAGCACTTGTGCCCCAGTTGTACACTTCACAGCTAGATTTGCATCAAGCACATTCAAAAATACGCCATACTTAACCGTCCCCAGGATGACACCGGGGTAGGTAGCTAAGTCTTTCCTGATCCCAGCTCTGTTCATCTTGGCTCCTTTTAAAAAAACACAGCAAGCAAGGGTTACTCCAAGCGGAGTCTCCCTTTTTTCCAAAAATTGGGCCACACAGACACTAACCCCTTCAGTGGCAGCACTTGTGCCCTAGTTGTACACTTCACAGCTAGATTTGCATCAAGCACATTCAAAAATACGCCATACTTAACCGTCCCCAGGATGACACCGGGGTAGGTAGCAAAGTCTTTCCTGATCCCAGCTGAATGCATCTTGGATCATTTTTAAAAACACAGCAAGCAAGGGTTACTCCAAGCGGAGTCTCCCTTTTTTTCCAAAAATTGTGCCCCACACACACCCACCCATTCAGTGGCAGCACTTGTGCCCTAGTTGTACAATTCACAGCTAGATTTGCATCAAGCACATTCAAAAATACGCCATACTTAACCGTCCCCAGGATGACACCGGGGTAGGTAGCAAAGTCTTTCCTGATCCCAGCTGTATGCATCTTGGATCATTTTTTAAAACTATGTAAGCAAGGGTTACTCCAAGCGGAGTGTCCCTTTTTCCAAAAATTGTGCCCCACACACACCCACCCATTCAGTGGCAGCACTTGTGCCCTAGTTGTACACTTCACAGCTAGATTTACATCAAGCACATTCAAAAATACGCCATACTTAACCGTCCCCAGGATGACACCGGGGTAGGTAGCAAAGTCTTTCCTGATCCCAGCTGTATGCATCTTGGATCATTTTTTAAAACTATGTAAGCAAGGGTTACTCCAAGCGGAGTGTCCCTTTTTCCAAAAAATGTGCCCCACACACACCCACCCATTCAGTGGCAGCACTTGTGCCCTAGTTGTACACTTCACAGCTAGATTTGCATCAAGCACATTCAAAATCCACAAGCATTTACTCTCCCCAGGATGACACAGGGGTAGTAAATTCCTGGTGGATCCATGACTTGTTCATTTTGATGAACGTTAGTCTGTCCACATTGTCACTGGACAGACGCGTGCGCTTATCTGTCAGCACACACCCAGCAGCACTGAAGACACGCTCAGAGACAACGCTGGCAGCTGGACACGACAAAATCTCCAAGGCGTAACTGGAGAGCTCTGGCCATTTTTCTAGATTTGAAGCCCAAAATGAGCAAGGCTCCATTTGCAAAGTCATGGCATCGATGTTCATTTGGAGATACTCCTGTATCATCCTCTCCAGCCGTTGACTATGTGTCAGACTTGTTGTCTCTGGGGGCCTTACAAAGGAGGGTCTAAAAAAATTATGAAAAGATTCCATAAAATTGCTGTTACCAGCACCAGATACAGTCCTACTGGTACGGGTAGACTGTTGAAGATGACGAGAACGTCCCATGTTTGGCAAGTTACAACTGGGAGATTCACTCCCTGCACCTGCACGGTTGTTTGGTGGAAAAGCCGAGCTAAGATCGAGTAACAGCTTCTGCTGATACTCCTGCATACGTGCGTCCCTTTCTATGGCTGGAATTATGTCACAAAATTTGGACTTGTACTGGGGATCTAATAGTGTGGCAAGCCAGTAGTCATTATCACTTCTAATTTTGACAATACGAGGGTCATGTTGGAGGTAGTGCAACAAGAAGGCACTCATGTGTCTTGCGCAGCCATGCGGACCAAGTCCACGCTGTGTTTGTGGCATAGAGGTGCTACCCTTTCTTTCTTCCTCTGACATCTCCCCCCAAACGCTTTCAAATTAAATTTGACCAAGGTCTCCCTCATCCGCTGAGTCTTCCATGTCCATGGACAGTTCGTCCTCCATTTCTTCATGTTCTCCTGCACCTTCCTCAACATTTCGCCTTCTACTATGCGCCCTTGTTGATCCCTGTCCCCCATGGTCCCATGCCTGCCGCGTTGGTGATGATGAACGTCTGGACCTTGGTGATGTTGTTGTCCCTTGCGCATATGAATCCTCCTGTAGTTCATCCCCTTGCTGTTGTCCCACCCCCTGACTCCGAATAGTGTTTAGCGTGTGCTCCAGCATGTAAATGACTGGAATTGTCATGCTGACAATGGCATTGTCAGCGCTAAACATATTCGTCGCCATGTCGAAACTGTGCAGAAGGGTGCATAGGTCCTTGATCTGAGACCACTCCATCAGGGTGATCTGCCCCACCTCTGCATCTCGTTGGCCCAGGCTATACGTCATGACGTATTGCACCAGGGCTCGGAGCTGCTGCCCCAGTCGCTGTAACATGTGGAGAGTCGAATTCCAGCGTGTCAGCACATCGCATTTCAGGC
The DNA here is from genome assembly GCF_048569485.1 of Anomaloglossus baeobatrachus. Taxonomy (NCBI): domain Eukaryota; kingdom Metazoa; phylum Chordata; class Amphibia; order Anura; family Aromobatidae; genus Anomaloglossus; species Anomaloglossus baeobatrachus. The sequence continues at coordinate 222,915,762 of NC_134354.1, forward strand.
GATGAACCGGCAGGCCGAAAGACTTCTGGAGCGATGCAAGTCGCTCAGCTGCAGCGGTTGAACGGCGGAAGTGAGCAGACAGTTTTCGTGCCCTGGTCAGAAGACCATCTAGGCCGGGATAGTGTGTTAAAAATTGCTGGACAACAAGGTTCAACACATGAGCCATACAAGGCACGTGTGTCACCTTGCCCAGGCGAAGGGCTGCACCCAGGTTTGCAGCATTGTCGCACACGGCCTTACCAGGCTGCAGGTTGAATGGAGACAACCATTTATTAAACTCGGACCGCAGAGCTGACCACAACTCCTCAGCTGTGTGACTCCTATTACCAAGACATGTCAAGCTAAAGACCGCCTGATGCCGTTGTGCTCTGCTGTCAGCATAGTAATGAGGGGTGCGTGCTTCCTTCTGCGCAGTGAGAACGCTGGTGGCCTGCCCAGGCAGGCTTGGGGCGGAGGTGGAGGACCCAGATGAGGTGGAGGAGGCAGAAGCAGTGGCGGAACTTGGACAGACAGAGGATTGACACACAAGTCGTGGGGACGGCAAGACTTGTGCAGCAGACCCTTCACCATCTATCACCATAGTTACCCAGTGCCCAGTCAGCGACATGTAACGTCCCTGTCCATGCTTACTGGTCCTAGTATCGGTGGTGAAATGCACCCGTTCACACACAGAGTTTCTCAAGGAAGCGGTGATGTTGTGTGCGACATGCTGGTGTAGCGCGGGCACACCTTTCTTAGAGAAGTAGTGGCGACTAGGCATCTGGTACTGGGGTACAGTGACAGACATAAGGTCTCTAAAATCCTGTGTGTCCACTAGGCGGAAAGGCAGCATTTCGGTAGCCAAGAGCTTACAGAGGGATAGAGTCAACCTTTTAGCTTTGTCATGGGTCGCAGGAAATGGCCTTTTATTTGACCACATCTGAGGGACAGAGATCTGGCTGCTGTGTGTAGACGGTGTTGAGTAGGGTGTCCCTGGAAAAATGCAGGTTTGTGAGGAAAGTGCAGGCGGAGACATGATGTTGCCTTCATCCAACGTTAGTGCTATCGATGTCTGAGAGAGCTGTACACACTCACTTGTTTCCCCTTCCAAACCAACTGACGACCTACCAAGCAAACTGCCTGTTGCGGTTACAGTGGTGGAAGTTGTGCGTGGAAAACCAGGTGTGACAGCTGTCCCCACAGTCCTAGAAGATGAAGAGCGCGCGGATGCACTGGAAGGGGCAGGCCGTGGATGGTTCGCTTCGCTAGGCCGCATTGCAGCACGGTGAACTTCCCACTGGGACCTATGATATTTATTCATGTGACGATTCATGGAAGAAGTTGTCAAACTGCTGAGGTTTTGACCTCTACTAACAGAATCACGACAAATTTTACACATCACATAATTTGGGCGATCTTTTTCTATGTCAAAAAAGGACCAGGCTAGGCAAGGCTTAGAGGGCATGCGACCTGCTGAGCCCCCCCGACTAGTGCTCAGAGGCAGAGTGGTGGCTGATGATGCAGTTGTAGATGTGCTACCAGTGCTCCGACTCTGTCCAGGAAGGCGCAAGGTAACTTCGTTGTCGGTTGCATCCTCCTCCACCGCCTCTGTTGACCTCCTCGAGTGCCTGACTGGGGGTTGACAGTAGGTGGGATCTAGAACTTCATCATCAATTGTTGTGTTTGCACTCCCCTCCCCCTCATACCGAGCCTCTTCTTGCCCTGACCGAATATTTAAGTTGTCATCCCAATCTGGTATCTGCGTCTCATCGTCATCAGTATGTTCCTCATTGTCTATAACCACAGGTGTTACAGTTTGTGAAAAAGGGTCAACATTATGCTCAGAAACTTGGTCCTCACGGCCTAAATCAAAGTCACAAAAGTTCTGGGCATCACTGCAGACCATTTCCTGGTCTGTACTCACTGTAGCTTGGGAGCAGACCTCTGATTCCCAGGCTATAGTGTGACTGAACAGCTCTGCAGACTCAGCCATCTCAGTTCCACCATACTGTGCAGGGCTGATGGAGACTTCAGAGCTGGGAGAAAGCAAGTTTGATATGGGATGACAACTCAGAGGACTGGTGTTTTTTGGATGCGGTACTTGAGGTGGCTGAGAGGGCACTTGTTGGACCACTTGAGATCCATTCAAGCATTTTCATTTTTTGGCCATCATCTACCTTTGTTCCTGTTGTTCGTGTCCGTAAAAAAGGGAGAACATCGGATTGTCCACGGTAAGTAGTAGACATCTTACTTTTGCTGGTAGATGGTCTATCATCAGCAGATGATAATGGAGCTTTGCCACCTTCCCCACGGACAAACCCTTTTTTCCTTTTCTACCACGCCTCTTCCCCTTTCCACCAGCATCTGTCATTTTGCCACTCATGTTGATTGCGACAAGATTGTGCACTGAAAATGTGGTAGTAAAAATTGAGAGGTGGTGTAGATTGCAGCGGTGGTCTAGCTTTATTAACAGCAGAATAATAAAGAATAAATATCCCTGACAATGCAACTACAGCCCTTAAACTGGCAGCATAAATTGCTAGTATAATGGCTTAGTTATAATGAGTTTGAGTGTGCAATGCAGGCAGAGGTGCTGCAAATATCTTTGCACTACTGGGACTATACAGAAGTCCAATAGCCACGTTTAGGATGCCACTAAGTTCACTCAGTGTTTGCTAGTATAATGGTTTAGTAAAAATGAGTTTGAGTGTGCAATGCAGCCAGACGTGCTGCAAATATCTGTGCACTACTGGGACTATACAGAAGTCCAATAGCCATGTTTAGGATGCCACTAAGTTCACTCAGTGTTTGCTAGTATAATGGCTTAGTTATAATGAGTTTGAGTGTGCAATGCAGGCAGACGTGCTGCAAATATCTTTGCACTACTGGGACTATACAGAAGTCCAATAGCCACGTTTAGGATGCCACTAAGTTCACTCAGTGTTTGCTAGTATAATGGCTTAGTTATAATGAGTTTGAGTGTGCAATGCAAGCAGACGTGCTGCAAATATCTGTGCACTAGTGGGACTATACAGAAGTCCAATAGCCACGTTTAGGATGACACTAAGTTTACTCAGTGTTTGCTAGTATAATGGCTTAGTTATAATGAGTTGGAGTGTGCAATGCAGGCAGACGTGCTGCAAATATCTTTGCACTACTGGGACTATACAGAAGTCCAATAGCCACGTTTAGGATGCCACTAAGTTCACTTAGTGTTTGCTAGTATAATGGCTTAGTTATAATAAGTTTGAGTGTGCAATGCAGCCAGATGTGCTGCAAATATCTGTGCATTACTGGGACTATACAGAAGTCCAATAGCCACGTTTAGGATGCCACTAAGTTTACTCAGTTTTTGCTAGTATAATGGCTTAGTTATAATGAGTTTGAGTGTGCAATGCAGGCAGACGTGCTGCAAATATCTGTGCATTACTGGGACTATACAGAAGTCCAATAGCCACGTTTAGGGTGCGCTCACACGAGCGTGAAAATCAGACGAGTGCAATGCGAGAAATTCTCGCATTGCACTCTGACCAATGTTAGGCAATGAGGTTGAGCTGTTGGTCAGCTTTTCTCGCATCCAGATTCTGGATGCGAGAAAAGCGGCAGCATGCTGCGTTTTGCTGCTACCGCCGTATCTCTCGCACCCATTCAAGTGAATGAATGCGAGAGATACATCGGACTGCACTCGGATGTTATCCCAGTGCAGTGCGATTTACGCACAGGCTGACAGTGGAGGAGATGGGAGGATTAACCCCTCCCTCTCCTCCGCAGCGCCTACACTCAGCTTCACAGCTGTGACCCGATCGCAAGATCGGGTTACAGTCGCATGACACCTGGCTCACGCTCGCAGCAGAGCCTGAGCCGGGGGACATTAGCATATCGCATCCGATGCTCTCGCATCGGATGCCATACGCTCGTGTGAGTCCAGCCTTAGGATGCCACTAAGTTCACTCAGTGTTTGCTAGTATAATGGCTTAGTTATAATGAGTTTGAGTGTGCAATGCAGGCAGACGTGCTGCAAATATCTGTGCACTAGTGGGACTATACAGAAGTCCAACAGCCACGTTTAGGATGCCACTAAGTTCACTCAGTGTTTGCTAGTATAATGGCTAAGTTATAATGAGTTTGAGTGTGCAATGCAGGCATACGTGCTGCAAATATCTGTGCACTACTGGGACTATACAGAAGTCCAATAGCCACGTTTAGGATGCCACTAAGTTCACTCAGTGTTTGCTAGTATAATGGCTTAGTAAAAATGAGTTTGAGTGTGCAATGCAGCCAGACGTGCTGCAAATATCTGTGCACTAGTGGGACTATACAGAAGTCCAATAGCCACGTTTAGGATGCCACTAAGTTCACTCAGTGTTTGCTAGTATAATGGCTTAGTAAAAATGAGTTTGAGTGTGCAATACAGGCAGACGAGCTGCAAATATCTGTGCACTACTGGGACTATACAGAAGTCCAATAGCCACGTTTAGGATGTCACTAAGTTCACTCAGTGTTTGCTAGTATAATGGCTTAGTTATAATGAGTTTGAGTGTGCAATGCAGGCAGACGTGCTGCAAATATCTTTGCACTAGTGGGACAATACAGAAGTCCAACAGCCACGTTTAGGATGCCACTAAGTTCACTCAGTGTTTGCTAGTATAATGGCTTAGTAACAATGAGTTTGAGTGTGCAATGCAGGCAGACGTGCTGCAAATATCTGTGCACTACTGGGACTATACAGATGTCCAACAGCCACGTTTAGGATGCCACTAAGTTTCCTCAGTGTTTGCTAGTGTATTGGCTTAGTAACAATGAGTTTGAGTGTGCAAAGGGCAGGAGGGTACAGTGCCAGGGTTGTGGGTCTGCCTTTCTATCCCTCCTAATGGGGAAATGCAGCGAGGAAATCCCTGACCTTAGCTACACAGACGCTGTCATCTTGTGTAGCTGTTAAACTCTGTTTTCAGGACCTGTCACCTATGGCTCTGACCCTGCCGGTATGAGCCCTTAAAAGGACTGATAGAAAGTGCTATCCCTATGCTGTCCAGCGCTGTGTATGGAGCGTACACAGCAGTATCGGCGATAGGAGCTGCGCCAGTGATGTCTGACACCAAGGACGCAGAAGGCAGATAATGGCGTGCTGGAGGAAACTGTCCGTTTTTATAATGCAGGGACAGGTGACATGGACATCCTATCACACATGCCGTTGCTTCTCTGGCTAAAAGTCCACTTAGCTGTGTGTGTGTGTCTGGGATTGGCTGACATGCTGGCCCTCCCCACTACACGCGCGCGCTTAGGGAAGGAAGACAAGGAAAAAAAGAAAATGGTGATCGCCATTATCCAAACAGCAGTGATCTGAATGCGCTGTTCCCGCAAACTATACACTGAAATGTCATAATAGTGTGAGTCACAGAGTGACTTACACTATTACAGCGGAAAGCCAACTAGGAATTAGCTGGGTTTTTTGCTGCTAGAACCGTTCTCGAACGTATCTAGAACTATCGAGCTTTTGCAAAAAAGCTCGAGTTCTAGTTCGATCTAGAACAGCCCCCAAAATCACTCGAGCCGCGAACTGGAGAACCACGAACCGCGCTCAACTCTAATAATGACTGTATTTGGTGTGCTCCTGCAGCAGGCCCAGTTTTCCCTGTCCCACAGCAATGGCCTTTGTGTGCACCACCATCAGTGGGACATCCACTTCTTAGTCCCTTACCACACGCCTTGCACATTTTACATTAGGTAATAAGAGCTTTTTTTATCAGACAATAGAATGTATTTGAATTTGCCCTGAAAGGACTTTTGGTTGTATTTGGCAACACCAAGGACTATACAGCAATAATCCTTATCTCTAATACAGTGTCCTTTCTACAGCAGCTTTCCCTACACATATTGTAGCTAAGAGTGATATTATTAGACAATAGAATCTATTTATATTGGCCCTGAAAGGACTTTGGGTGGTATGTGGCAGCAGCAGTGTAAATAGAGACATTTTTCCTTGACTAGAAGCCTGTCACATGGAGGTTTGCAAAAACTTAGTAGATTGTCATGGCAGTGTCAGGCCCAGTTCAAACTGCAGATTCTGACTCTCCGTCCTATGGTTTCTTTGGTGTCTGGGAACAACACTGGCATATGCGGGTGTTGACCTGCTGTGTGCTGATCATATTCAGGCTAGCAAGAGTTAATCTCTTCTGGTCTGCTTGGTCTTTTGATCACATGTTGTTAGGAGTCCAATCACATCTGCTCCCCTCCTATTTATGCTAGTGGAATCCTTCCAGCCATGCCAGTTATAGTTTGTCCTATGCTGGTCTGTGTGCTTTGATGTCCAAGTCTTTCCAGAGATAATTGTGCTCATTTCTTGGTGTGGTTGTGTAGTTTACCCCTGTTGTTTTGTAATTTCCCTCTTGCTCTTGTGTTTCCTCATGAATCTCTTAATGCTTTTACCTTTATGCGTGCGTGCGTGCGTGCGTGCGGTGTGACAGAGTTTTGGATTTCCCTTGTCTGTCATTATTTGTGGGATTCATCACACTCCTATCCCGTCTCTCCCTGGGGAGAGGGGGAGAGGGAAACAAATAACGACTGGTTCCGCAGCAGGGCCAGGAATAAGACTCAGGCATCTCCACCATCAGGAGTATCTCAGAGATTAGGGATCGCATAGTGCCCCCTAGCTTGTGGGTCAGCTTGAGAGCTCCAGTTTCCCGCTATCCCATAGTCTTTGTGACAATGCCTCTAATACGCTATGCCTTCTCCAGAACCTAATCCTACACTAATTGCAGACTTAGAGTGGTATTATTAAACAACAGAATCTATTTCAATTAGCCCTGAAATGGCTTTTAGTTGTACATGGCAGCACCAAGGACTATAAGGAAGTAACCCTTAGCTAGATGTCTCTAATATGCTGTCCCTTCTACAGCAGGTGTCTCAAAACTAATTGCAGCTAAGAGCAGGGCTGGCTCCAGGGTTTTGTGGGCCCTGGGCGAAAGAGTCTCAGTGGGCCTCATCCACACATAGACATGCACAGATACATACAAATATAGGCATACGCACACATATATATGTAAATAAATTCACAAAAACACTTATAAATAGACATAAATCTAAACACAGTCATATATATTACACTGACATACATAGATACACATCATACATGCGCACACAGACACATTATTTTTATATTTTTATATATTTATATATATTTCTAATATTGGGAAGCCGGCAACAGCCTCATTAACCTCCCTGCTTGTCTCCATCCAGCTCCTCCTAGATTGGTGGCCATCACTAACAGACATGGCCGCACATAGAGCCCACTAACACTGCTGTATATACATCACAAGAGAGGCTGGGGACATACACATTACTAGGGGGCATACATATTTCTGAGGAAAGGGGTATACAGCAGTGGGGGCATACAGCTCTAGAGGGGGGCAGTGGCTCTGAGGTGGGGTGACAAACAGCTCTGAGATTGGGGAGTGACATGCAGCTCTGGGGGTATACAGCACTGGGGTGGGGGGGGCATACAACTCTGGGGGTATAGTAGTATGCAGCCTCCATATTCCTCCATATAGTGTTATGAAGCCCCATAGTCCTCTCTATTGTATTATGTAGCCCCCATGTAGCATTATGCAGTCCCCATATTGCACTATGCAGCCCACATATTGTACTATGCAGCCCTCATATGGCACTATGCAGCCCCCATATGGCACTATGCAACCCCTTATATAACATTAAGCAGCCCCCATATGGCACAATGCAGACCCATATAGCAATAGACACTCTCATGAAGTATACAGCCCCCATAAAGCACAATGCAGACCCAGATAGCATTAGGCAACCTCATGTAGTCTACAGCCCGCATATTGCACAATGCAGACCCAGCATGTAGTATACAGCCAACACATATAGCACAATGCCGACCCAGATAGCATTAGGCACGCTCATGTAGTATACAGCCCGCATGTAGCACAATGCAGACCCAGATAGCATTAGGCACCTTCATGTAGTATACAGCCCACATATATCCCAGTGCATACCCAGATAACATTAGGCATCCTCATGTAATATACAGCCCACATATAGCACAGTGCAGACCCAGATAGCATTAGGCACCCTCATGTAGTATACAGCCCGCATATAGCACAATGCAGACCCAGATAGCATTAGACACCCTCATGTAGTATACAGTCAACATATAGCACAGTGCAGACCCAGATAGCATTAGGCACCCTCATGTAGTATACAGCCCGCATATAGCACAATGCAGACCCTGATAGCATTAAGCAAGGCCCTCTCATGTAGTATACGGCCACCATATAGCACAATGCAGACCCTGATAGCATTAGGCACCCTCATGTAGTACACAGCCTCTATATAGCACAATGCAGACCCAGATAGCACAGTGCACAGCCAGAGAGCATTAGGCACCCTCATGTATTATACAGCCCCAATATAGCACAGTGTAGAGACAGATATCATTAGGCACTCTCATGTAGTACACAGCCTCATATAGCACAGTGCAGACCCAGATAGCATAGTGCAGAGCCAGACAGCATTAGGCACCCTCATGTAGTACACAGCCTCTATATAGCACAGTGCAGAGCCAGATAGCACATTGCAGACCCAGATAGCATTAGGCACCCTCATGTAGTGCACAGTCGCTATATAGCACAATGCAGACCCAGATAGCATTAGGCATCCTCACGTAGTACATAGTCCCTATATAGCACAGTGCAGACCCAGATAGCATTAGGCACCCTCATGTAGTATACAACCCCCATGGACATCTTGCCACAGTGATTGTACATACTCTTTTCTCCTCATTGCCCCGCTGCTCCGGTCTCCTCAGCGTGTCCACTGCTGTTGCTCACTCTGACCTCACTACAGGAACACAGTGATGACGTCACCGCGCTCCGCTGCTGATCTGTCAGAGCGCCGACAGACACAGAGGGAGAATGATGAGAGAGGCAGCGTGCCGCTACATCTCATCATTGCTCTCAATTGTATTGGTAACTGCGATTCCGATATATTTGAAAGCGCAATCCTCAGTGGGGGGGAGGCACCAGGCCCCTCTCACTAGCGGTACGCCACTCCTGCCGGTTTAAAGTTGAACCTGCAAGGACTGTAGACCATAAGACACTGTAACACACTGTCCATTTTCCAGCAAAAGCTCCCCCTACACTATTTCCGGGTACAGGATTCTTATATACACCTGATTATGTTATGTGGCCAGCCAATCATAGATAACCCGCGATTGGCAGGCAATCCCCACATGTTTAGTGGCTGAAAATTAGCCATAAAACATGCGGGGTGGGAAATAGAACCCGAGTACTCAGATACTCAATTGAGTACCCAGCATCTCTAGTAGAGATGAGCGGTGTTCGAATCGAACTGTTTGCTAAACTCAGATTCAACCTGTTTTAGGCGATGTTCGAGCGACGAACATGAACAATTAGCTTCAAGTTCGACAGTTCGAGGTTATGTTCAATAACAGTTCGATCACCAAAAGCGTAACTGGCTTTTCACTGTAATACTGTCATTCAATGTTAATACAGTGGGACCTTGGTTAATGAGAACAATTCATTCTGGGAGTGTGCTTGTTAACCAAGTTACTCATTTAGCAAAGCAAGATTTCCCATAGGAAATAATTGCAATGCAGACACTTCCTTCCACAACTTGTTAAATGTCCCATCCTGGTCCCCTATTGTGCAATTCCACACATGCATAAACACACACAAACATACACAAACATACACGCACACACACATATTATGCTCACCTTACCTTCCGTTCCATCGCTGGCCTCCTGGGACTTGCAGTTCGCCGGTACAAGATGTGTATCGGGTAACCATGGCGACCGATGTCGGAACTTCCGCTGCCAGAGAGCTGACGTCAAAGGCGGGAGCCGCTTGCCTCTGATTGGCCAGCGCGCTGCCTTTGAGTAGCATCTGACAGAGGAAGTTCATCCCTCGTTAAGCGATACACATCCTGTAGCAGCAAACTACGTGTATTGGGTAACCATCGCAATGAGAGAAAAACTTCCTCTGTCAGAGGCTACTCAAAGGTAGCACGCTGACCTATCAGAGGCAAGCGGCTCCTGCCTTTGACGTCAGCGCTCTGTCAGTGGAAGTTTCGGCATCGGTCATGATGGTTACCCGATACACATCTTGTACCGGCGAACTGCAAGTCCCAGGAGGCTGGCAATGGAACGGAAGGTAAGTTGAGCATAGTATGTGTGTGTGCGTTCGTGTTTGTGCATGTTTGTATGTGTTTGTGTTTGTCTGCCATTGTTTTCAATGGTGTTCGAAGGTGTTCGAAAGTGTTCGACGGACATTCATCGAATGTTCGACGAACACACCCGCCATTCGACGAACCGAACTCGAACACTAGGGTGGTGGCTCATCTCTAATCTCTAGCATCCGGTACTCAATCGAGTACTGATGTTATCAGCAGACATGTATGGCTAACAAATGTGAGGGGACTGGAGATCCACCCACACTTGTTAACACATTAGATTGCACTGTCAAACACTGACAGCATGATTTAAAGGGCTGAGGCGGGGATTGCTCCATTCCCCGTTGCCATCAGTGGCCCCGTGATGCAATTGTTAGGTGCCAATGTGATGTCGTGGTAGCGTGGAGTCAGCTTATGACCCCTGATGCTGCCATGACTCAATTTCTGTGAGAGCCGACAAAGGCACTTACAGGAGATGAGCATTTCTGCTGATCAGAGCGATGCTGCTCTAATCAGCACAAATGCACAGGCAATGGGACTGTGCAGTGATAAAGTCCCCTAGGGGGACTAGTAAAATAAATTAAAAATGTAAAAAAAAATTTGAAAAAACCTCTAAAAGTTCAAATCACCCCCCTTTTGCCCCATTAAAAATAAAACAATTAAAAAAATGAAAAAATACACATATTTGATATCACCGAATTCAGAAATGCCCGATATATCAAAATATAAAATCAAGTAATCTAGTACATGGCCATGCGAGAAACAAAATTCCAAATACCAAAATTATGTTTTTTGGTCGCCACAATATTTTTTTAAAATGCAATAAACAGTTGATCAAAACAACACATCTGCACAAAAATGGTATAATTAAAAACGTCAGCTCAAAATGCAAAAAATAAGGCAACACTGAACCGACATCTCAAAAATTCATAATGCTACTGGTCTAGGAACATGGCAACTCTTTTTTTGAACAAAGTTCAGATTTTTTTTTTCACCACTTAGATAAAAGTAAAAGTGTACATGTTTGGTATCTACGAACTTGTACCACTGTAAGGCATCATATGTATACATATGTTTTACCACATGGAGAACATGGTAAATAAAAGAACCCCAAAACAATCATGCAATTGCACTTTTTCTTTGCAATTTCACTGCACTTGGAATTTTTTTTCCCATTTTTCAGTACACTATATGGTAAAACTAATGGTTTCATTCAAAAGTACAACTCGTCCCGCAAATAATAAGCCCTCAAATGGTGAAATTGGCTCTCAGAGGAAGGGGAGGAAAAAAAACAAAAATGAAAAACAGAAAATCGCCTGGGGGTGAAGGGGTTAAGACATAAGAACAATCTTTATTGTACAAAAAAAAACAAAGGGTAATGTTATGGCCACCGCAGAGAAGGTGCTGTTATGAAGGCCAACGGTGTTCATCTGAAATATGGACTTCATTTAGATTGTTGTTTTGCTCATTTACTTAGCATTTTGTTGTTTGAGAAAAATAAATTAACACTTATTTTTTAAAGCATTCTTTGCCTAAAACTTTTTTAGTAGTTTATTAGGCAGACAAAATAAACACATGATTCTTGTTACTTTATTTCTGAATATCTTCTCTCCAATAAACGATGAGGACATTGACATGGATTATATATGAGAATAAAAATACAACAATGAATTAAATTATATTTTCTTCTACATATTTTCTATATAAATGTATACAAGAACAGATATTAGGAAATTAAACCATTCTAAAAATTAGAATCTACAAATATTTTAAAGCAGTCTTTCCATAGATATATCTAAATAAATCTCCTGAGAAGACAGGAGATCAGGAGATTGTACGAATGTAGCACCTGTGAGACTAAATTCTGTGAGAGGGCATGAGTTGACGGGAGCATGAATGTGACTGAGTACAGTCATATGAAAAAGTTTGGGCACCCCTATTAATGTTAACCTTTTTTCTTTATAACAGTTTGGGTTTTTGCAACAGCTATTTCAGTTTCATATATCTAATAACTGATGGACTGAGTAATATTTCTGGATTGAAATGAGGTTTATTGTACTAACAGGAAATGTGCAATCCGCATTTAAACAAAATTTGACAGGTGCATAAGTAAGGGCACCTCAACATAAAAGTGACATTAATATTTTGTAGATCCTCATTTTGAAAAAATCACAGCCTCTAGTCGCTTCCTGTAGCTTTTAATGAGTTCCTGGATCCTGGATGAAGGTATATTTGACCATTCCTGTTTACAAAACAATTCCAGTTCAGTTAAGTTTGATGGTCGCCGAGCATGGACAGCACGCTTCAAATCATTCCACAGATTTTCAATGATATTCAGGTCTGAGGACTGGGATGGCCATTCCAAAAGATTGTAACTGTTCCTCTGCATGAATGCCTGAGTAGATTTGGAGAGGTGTTTTGGATCATTGTCTTGCTGAAATATCCATCCCCTGCGTAACTTCAACTTTGTCACTGATTCTTGCACATTATTGTCAAGAATCTGCTGATATTGAGTTGAATCCATGCGACGCTCAACTTTAACAAGATTCCCGGTGCCGGCATTGGCCACACAGCCCCAAAGCATGATGGAACCTCCACCAAATTTTACTGTGGGTAGCAAGTGCTTTTCTTGGAATGCCGTGTTTTTTGCCTCCATGCATAACGCCTTTTTGTATGACCAAACAACTCAATCTTTGTTTCATCAGTCCACAGGACCTTCGTCCAAAATGTAACTGGCTTGTCCAAACGTGCTTTTGCATACCTCAGGCGACTCTGTTTGTGGTGTGCTTGCAGAAACGGCTTCTTTTGCATCACTCTCCCATACAGCTTCTCCTTGTGCAAAGTGCGCTGTATTGTTGACCGATGCACATTGACACCATCTGCAGCAAGATGATGCTGCAGGTCTTTGGAGGTGGTCTGTGGATTGTCCTTGACTGTTCTCACCATTCTTCTTCTCTGCCTTTCTGATATTTTTCTTGGCCTGCCACATCTGGGCTTAACAAGAACTGTACCTGTGTTCTTCCATTTCCTTACTATGTTCCTCACAGTGGAAACTGACAGTTTAAATCTCTGAGATAACTTTTTGTATCCTTCCCCTGAACAACTATGTTGAATAATTTTTGTTTTCAGATCATTTGAGAGTTGTTTTGAGGAGCCCATGATGCCACTCTTCATAGGAGATTCAAATAGGAGAACAACTTGCAAGTGACCACCTTAAATACCTTTTCTCATGATTGGATACACCTGCCTATGAAGTTCAAAGCTCAATAAGGTTACAAAACCAATTTAGTGCTTCAGTAAGTCAGTAAAACGTAGTTAGGAGTGTTTAAAACAAGAAATTGATAAGGGTGCCCATACTTATGCATCTGTCAAATTTCGTTTAAATGCAGATTGCACATTTTCTGTTAGTACAATAAACTTAATTTCAATTCAGAAATATTACTCAGTCCATCAGTTATTAGATATGTGAAAGTGAAATAGCTGTTGCAAAAACCCAAATTGTTATAAAGAAAAAAGGTTAACATTAATAGGGGTGCCCAAACCTTTACATAAGACTGTATATGACATGTTTTGTTTGTTAAAGGCAAGGTATCATCAAAAAAGTTAATTGAAAAAATTATAGTAATAATATTTAAATAAAAAAATGTTATTTTTATTATACAAACTATGAAAGAATTTACAAAGTTTTGATATTTTAAGCATTTAGACACAAGCTACCTATTGACATTTAACATGATAACCAAATGCAATTCTAGTTTGCATTACAACTGCAGTAATGTAGGCAGGATCTGCTCACTAATGTCTGAGATCACAATTCCCATCCTTTTATGGGAGGTGGGAGGATAACGTTTTGAGTCACAATGCAGAGCATTATTAACCCCTTCACAACCTGCCGATCTTTCGCTTTCCGTTTTTTTTTCGCTATACTTGTTCCGAGAGACGTAACGTTTTTATTTTTCAGTCAATATGGTCATGTGAAGTTTCAATTTTTTTGGAACAAGCTGTACCTTTTAAAAAAAACAAGCGTTTTACCATATAGTGTACTGGAAAACGGCAAAAATTCCAAATGCAGAAAACTTGAAAAACAAAAGTGCAATTGCACTATTGTTTTTGAGATATTTTCTTCAGAGTGTTCACTATATAGTAAAACTGATGTGTCATTGTGATACCTCAGGTCGGTGGGAGTTTGTAGACACCAAACATGAATAGGTTTACTTTTATCTAAGGGGTTAAAAAAAATTAAACTTTTTCTAAAAAAAGTGGCGTACGTTTTGCACCATTTTCCACGACCCATGGCGTTCTCATTTTTTGGGATCTATGGCTCACTGATAGCTTATTTTTTGTGTCTCGAGATGACGTTTTTTACTGTACCATTTTTGCTCAGATTTTGGCGTTTGGAATTTTTTTGCCGCTACGCTGTTTACCGATCAGATTAATTGATTTTATATTTTGATAGATCGGGTGTTTATGAACGTGGCAATACCAAATGTGTATATATTTTTTTATGTTTTTATTTAACCCTTTAATTTTCAATGGGGCGAAAGGGGGGTAATTTGAACTTTTAGGTTTTATTTTTTTAAATTTTTTAAAACTTTTTTTATTTTACTAGGTCCCTTAGGGCAGAGGTTCCCAACTCCAGTCCTCAAGGCACACCAACAGTGCATATTTTCAGGATTTCCTTAGTATTGCACAGGTGATAATTGAATCACCTGCAAAGGTGCTGAATCCAACACCCATGCAATACTAAGGAAATCCTGAAAACATGCACTGTTGGTGTGCCTTGAGGACTGGAGTTGGGAACCGCTGCCTTAGGGGACTATAATGATTAGCAGTCTGATCGTTTATTCATTTCTCCCAATCAGAGCAGCACCGCTCAGACCGGGAGAAATGGTCATCTCTTGTAACAGCCAGTACTTGGCTGTTTGTTTACAAGACCTTAGTCATGTGAGCACAGGAGTCATTGCATGACCCTGTGCTACCATGACAACCACTTGAAGTCACATGATCACGTCACGTGGATTCTGATATCGGCCTGTAAGTAAATTTTCAGTGAGATTATTGACAGTGCCATATAAGGGGTTAAAAGGCATGGGTGAATAACAATTCTGCTCGTGCCTGGCACGTACATATGTCAGCTGTAGAAATCAGCTGAGATGTGCACCAATCTCCATTAACATTAACACTATGACCGCTAAGACGTAATTTTACCGCCCGCGGTCGTTAAGGGGTTAATGACCAGTATGTACCACATAAGTGGTGTGATCCTTAGGAGTGCTGGTACTTTTAGTGCCACATGTTTAGTGCTTTAGTGTTTACAGGGTGAGCATTAGGGTTCACTCACACTTGCGCTATTTTGACGCAAACGGAATCCGTCACTAATGTAGTACAGTTCATTTATTTACAGTGTAAGCGCGACATCGTGTGGACACAAGCGGGTACTGCATAACACACACACGCGCCATAGTAACGCGCTTCCACTGTAAATAAATGAACTGTACATTAGTGACGGATTCCGTTTGCGTCAAAATAGCGCAAGTGTGAAACTAGCCTAACAAGTGGCTGAAGAAATGGGTGGGTCTGGTCACCTACATACCCCCCGCCAATGGGTGAGTCACATGACATGTCACAAGATGTAAAATAGAGATTGTTCATTTGGCGCCTGGTTCAGTGTGAGGAGGCGGTTTGTGTGTCAAGCTCTGTGAAGAATGCTCCAGGTGGAGAGAGGATTGGAGAGTTCTGACCTGGACCATGTGTGAGGTCTGAAAACTCTGGAAGGAATATTCTGAGGGAAGTGAAGGTTCGCTTTATCTTTTTGGAGTGAGAGAGTGGAGGGAGACAGCTCTACTAGGATACTTCAGCTGAGTGATAACTGAACCTCAGCGAGTAGTGGGACTCATATGGACTGGGAAAACCAAGTTCCTGAGGAAACAACCTCTGAGGAGTAAAGAGGTTGTTGGACTTATAATTGCGGCAAGAAACCTCTCTGAAGAAAACGGACTGGTATACGTGTGTTTCTATTTTCCTTTATGCCAGAAGAGGGTATGTTATGTTGTTGAAGTGCAGTTTATGAGGTATATAATAACTGCTGGACTTGTTAATGGAATGTGTTTCCTGTGCTACCTCGCACCGCAGCAAGTGAGCATGTAAAACCCCCCATTATACTGTGTGTGAACGGTGTGAAACATCCCACTTGTTAAACTGAGATGTGGGCAATGTCACTGAAGTCCGCTGGCAGAGCTAATTCTAGATTCCAGGTAACTGAAGCAAACATTGAAATGGCGCCCTTCATTCACTGCAATAAAAGTTTGCAGTGAATAAACAAAATTCCTCCATTGTTTTTCGGGGTTTTCTTTTTATGGTGTTTAATGTATGGGAAAAATGAACATTATTCTCCACGTCTGTACAATTACTGTGAATTTAAACTTTTATTAATTATTTTTATTGTACTGTTGAAAAAAATTCAGAAGTTTGTGAAAAAAAACAACTTGTGTGGCTATTATCAGAAATCTGTAACTTTCTTTATTTTCATTAATAGAGATTTGTGAAGGCTTAATTTTTGTGTGGTAATCTGTCATGTCTAGTGATACCAATCTGTAGTACATACAATATTTGATAACTTTTTTGTTACATTTTTTTTTTTTTTTTTTTAGGGAGATGAGGTGACCAAAATTCACACAAAAAACAATTCTGTGGTTTTATTTTTTTTGACTATGGTATTTCCCATAGGAGTTACATTATTTTATATTTTGACAGACCGGACGTTTATGGATGTAGAGATAAAAGAGATATTAGTTTTTCCTTTTTTTTCTTGTATTTTGTTTGGGTGTGTGGTGATGGGGCCAGTATTAGGAGGTGTATGAGAGGGGTTGTGGAAAGTTGCTAGATATTTGTCAGGACTTTAACACGCTGTCATATACACCAATCCAGAACATCCAAAACATGGTCAATGGGTGACATATTCGGTGAGTATGCTGACTATGTAAAGCCTGCTTTACACCTTACAATTAGTTGTGCGATCTCGTATGTGATGTGCCACGCCCAGGTCGCATATACGATCTGTCGAGATCGTACATAGGTCATATATTTGCCGTCACACGTGAGTTATGAAATCTATGCAAAATTGATCGATATGTTGTACGATCTTTTAGATCATGTGTGCTATGACGTCAGCATAGCCCACTCCTTTTTTCCGGAACGGACGAGGCTTTTTTTTTTCCTCTTGGTCAAACTTTTTTTTTTTTTTAAATGCTTTTCTTTATCACGCAAATACAATATCATAAACAAGTGAAGCAAACTTAGCCCAAAAAAAAAATAATTAAAAAATATTAACCCCTTCATGAGCATGGACGGATATATTCGTCATGGAGCGTGTCCCATTAAGCCCCCCCCCCACATGTGTGCCTGCATGTTACAAGTGGAATCGCATTCCACCCGTAACATTAACCCCTTACATCTCGCTTCCAAAGTCTGGCAGCGAGATGCATATACACGCGGTGAAGATTTTCACTTACTGCCGCCCCCACCGGAAGTCATGTGAGTGATCACGTGACATTCGGTGGTTTCCATCATAGCACAGGGTCATGTGAAGACTAGAGTTGAGCGCAGTTTGCGGTTCGAGGTTCTCCAGTTCGCGGCTCGAGTGATTTTGGAGGCTGTTCTAGATCGAACTAGAACTCGAGCTTTTTGCTAAAACTCGATAGTTCTAGATACGTTCGAGAACGGTTCTAGCAGCAAAAAGACCAGCTAATTACTAGCTGGCTTTCCGTTGTAATAGTGTAAGTCACTCTGTGACTCACACTATTATGAAATTTCAGTGTATAGTGTGCGGGAACAGCGCATTCAGATCACTGCTGTATGGATAATGGCGATCGTTATTTTTTTTTTTTTTCCCTTGTCTTCCTTCCCTAAGCGCGCGCGTGTAGTGGGGCGGGCCAGCATGTCAGCCAATCCCAGACACACACACAGCTAAGTGGACTTTTAGCCAGAGAAGCAACGGCATGTGTGATAGGATGTCCATGTCAACTGTCCCTGCATTATAAAAACGGACATTTTCCTCCAGCACGCCATTATCTGCCTTCTGCGTCCTTGGTGTCAGTCACCGCTGGCGCAGCTCCGATCTCCGATACTGCTGTGTACGCTCTATACACAGCGCTGTACAGAATAGGGATAGAAGTTTCTATTAGTCCTTTTAAGGGCTAATACCGGCAGGGTCAGAGCCATAGGTGACCGTCAGGGCCGTGAAAACAGAGTTTAACAGCTACACAAGATGACAGTGTCTGTGTAGCTAAGGTCAGGGATTTCCTCATTAGGATGGATAGAAAGGCAGGCTTCCTTTCCTCACCCAGACCCACAACCCTGCCACTGTACCCTCCTCCCACTAGTGCAAAGATATTTGCAGCACGTCTGCCTGCATTGCACACTCAAACTCATTGTTACTAAGCCATTATACTAGCAAACACTGAGTGAACTTAGTGGCATCCTAAACGTGACTGTTGGACTTCTGTATTGTCCCACTAGTGCAAAGATATTTGCAGCACGTCTGCATTGAACATCCAAGCTCATTGTTACAAAGCTATTATACTAGCAATTTATGCTGCCAGTTTAAGGGCTGTAGTTGCATTGTCAGGGATAATTATTGTTGTTTATTCTGCTGTTAATAAAGCTAGACCACCACTGAAATCTACACCACCTCTCAATTTTTACTACCACATTTTAAGTGCACAATCTTGTCGCAATCAACATGAGTGGCAAAATGACAGATCCTGGTGGAAAAGGGAAGAGGCGTGTTGGAAAAGAAAAAAAAGGGTTTGTCCGCGGGGAAGGTGGCAAAGCTCCATTAACATCTGCTGAAGATAGACCATCTTCCAGCAAAAGTAAGATGTCTACTACTTACCGTGGACAATCCGATGTGCTCCCTTTTTTACGGACACGAACAACTTGAACAAAGGTAGATGATGGCCAAAAAAGGAAAATGCTTGAATGGATCTCAAGTGGTCCAACAAGTGCCCTCTCCGCCACCTCAACTACCGCATCCAAAAAACACCAGTCCTCTGAGTTGTCATCCCAATCAAACTTGCTTTCTCCCAGCTCTGAAGTCTCCATCCGCCCTGCACAGTATGGTGGAACTGAGATGGCTGAGTCTGCAGAGCTGTTAAGTTACACTATAGCCTGGGAATCAGAGGTCTGCTCCCAAGCTACAGTGAGTACAGACCAGGAAATGGTCTGCAGTGATGCCCAGAACCTTTGTGACTCTGATTCAGGCTGTGAGGACCATGTTTCTGAGCATAATGTTGACCCTTTTTCACAAACTGTAACACCTGTTGTTATAGACAATGAGGAACATACTGATGATGATCAGACGCAGATACCAGATTGGGATGACAACTTACATATTCGGTCAGGGCAAGAAGAAGCTCGGTCTGAGGGTGAGGGGAGTGCAAACACAACAATTGATGAGGAAGTTCTAGATCCCACCTACTGTCAACCCACAGTCAGGCACTCGAGGAGGTCAACAGAGGCGGTGGAGGAGGATGCAACAGACGACGAAGTTACCTTGCGCCTTCCCGGACAGAGTCGGAGCACTGGTAGCACGTCTACAACTCCATCCTCAGCCACCACTCTGCCTCTGAGCACTAGTTGGGGGGGCTCAGCAGGTCGCATACCCTCTAAGCCTTGCCTAGCCTGGTCCTTTTTTGACATAGCAAAAGATCGCCCAAATTATGTGATCTGTAAAATTTGTCGTGATTCTGTTAGCAGAGGGCAAAACCTCAGCAGTTTGACAACTTCTTCCATGAATCGTCACATGAATAAATATCATATGTCCCAGTGGGAAGCTCACCGTGCTGCAATGCGGCCTAGCGGAGCGAACCATCCACCGCCTGCCCCTTCCAGTGCATCCGCGCGCTCTTCATCTTCTAGGACTGTGGGGACAGCTTTCACACCTGGTTTTCCACGCACAACTTCCACCACTGTAACCGCAACAGGCAGTTTGCTTGGTAGGTCGTCAGTTGGTTTGGAAGGGGAAACAAGTGAGTGTGTACAGCTCTCTCAGACATCGATAGCACCAACTATGGATTAAGGCAACATCATGTATACGCCTGCACTTTCCTCACAAAGCTGCATTTTCCAGGGACACCCTACTCAACATCGTCTACACAGAGCAGCCAGATCTCTGTCCCTCAGATGTGGACAAATAAAAGGCCATTTCCTGCGACCCATGACAAAGCTAAGAGGTTGACTTTATCCCTCTGTAAGCTCTTGGCTACCGAAGTGCTGCCTTTCCGCCTGGTGGACACACAGGATTTTAGAGACCTTATGTCTGTCACTGTGCCCCAGTACCAGATGCCCAGTCGCCACTACTTCTCTAAGAAAGGTGTGCCCGCGCTACACCAGCATGTCGCACACAACATCACCGCTTCCTTGAGAAACTCTGTGTGTGAACGGGTGCATTTCACCACCGATACTTGGACCAGTAAGCATGGACAGGGGCGTTACATGTCGCTGACTGGGCACTGGGTAACTATGGTGATAGATGGTGAAGGGTCTGCTGCACAAGTCTTGCCGTCCCCACGACTTGTGTGTCAATCCTCTGTCTGTCCAAGTTCCACCACTGCTTCTGCCTCCTCCACCTCATCTGTGTCCTCCACCTCCGCCCCAAGCCTGCCTGGTCAGGCCACCAGCGTTCTCACTGCGCAGAAGGAAGCACGCACCCCTCATTACTATGCTGGCAGCAGAGCGCAACGGCATCAGGCGGTCGTTAGCTTGACATGTCTTGGAAATAGGAGTCACACAGTGACTGAGTTGTGGTCAGCTCTGCGGTCCGAGTTTAATAAATGGTTGTCTCCACTCAACCTGCAGCCTGGTAAGGCCGTGTGCGACAATGCTGCCAACCTGGGTGCGGCCCTTCGCCTGGGCAAGGTGACACACGTGCCTTGTATGGCTCACGTGTTGAACCTTGTTGTCCAGCAATTTTTAACACACTATCCCGGCCTAGATGGCCTTCTGACCAGGGCACGAAAACTGTCTGCTCACTTCCGCCGTTCAACCGCCGCAGCTGAGCGACCTGCATCGCTCCAGAAGTTTTTCGGCCTGCCGGTTCATCGCCTGAAATGCGATGTGGCGACACACTGGAATTCGACTCTCCACATGTTACAGCGACTGTGGCAGCACCGCCGAGCCCTGGTGCAATACGTCATGACGTATAGCCTGGGCCAACGAGATGCAGAGGTGGGGCAGATCACCCTGATGGAGTGGTCTCAGATCAAGGAACTATGCACCCTTCTGCACAGTTTCGACATGGCGACGAATATGTTTAGCGCTGACAATGCCATTATCAGCATGACAATTCCAGTCATTTACATGCTGAAGCACACGCTAAATACTGTTCGTTGTCAGGGGGTGAGACAACAGGAAGGGGAGGAACTACAGGAGGATTCATATGCGCAAGACACAACAACATCACCAAGGTCCAGACGTTCATCATCACCAATGCGGCAGGCATGGGACCATGGGGGACAGGGATCAACAAGGGCGCATGGTAGCAGGCGAAATGTTGAGGAAGGTGCAGGGGAAAATGAAAAAATGGAGGACGAACTGTCCATGGACATGGAAGACTCAGCGGATGAGGGAGACCTTGGTCAAATTTCAGTTGAAAGAGGTTGGGGGGAGATGTCAGAGGAAGAAAGAACGGTTAGCACCTCTGTGCCACAAACACAGCGTGGACTTGGTCCGCATGGCTGCACAAGACACATGAGCGCCTTCTTGCTGCACTACCTCCAACATGACTCTCATATTGTCAAAATTAGAAGTGATGATGACTACTGGCTTGCCACACTATTAGATCCCCGGTACAAGTCCAAATTTTGTGACATAATTCCAGCCATAGAAAGGGACGCACGTATGCAGGAGTATCAGCAGAAGCTGTTACTCGATCTTAGCTCGGCTTTTCCACCAAACAACCGTGCAGGTGCAGGTAGTGAATCTCCCAGTTGTAACTTGACAAACATGGGACGGTCTCGTCATCTCCAACAGTCTACCCGTACCAGTAGCACCATATCTGGTGCTGGTAACAGCAATGTTATTGAATCTTTTCATAATTTTTTTAGACCCTCCTTTGCAAGGCCACCAGAGACAACAAGTCTGACACATAGTCAACGGCTGGAGAGGATGATACAGGAGTATCTCCAAATGAACATCGATGCCATGACTTTGCAAATGGAGCCTTGCTCATTTTGGGCTTCAAACCTTGAAAAATGGCCAGAGCTCTCCACTTGGAGATTTTGTCGTGTCCAGCTGCCAGCGTTGTCTCTGAACGTGTCTTCAATGCTGCTGGGTGTGTGCTGACAGATAAGTGCACGCATCTGTCCAGTGACAATGTGGACAGACTAACGTTCATCAAAATGAACAAGTCATGGATCCACAAGGAATTTCCTACCCCTTTGTCATCCTGGGGAGAGTAAATGCTTGTGGATTTGGAATGTGCTTAACGCAAATCAAAACATCCTGTTTGCAACTAGGGCACAGGTGCTGCCACTGAAAGGGTTAGTGTCTGTGTGGCCCAATTTTTGGTGGAAAAAAGGGAGACTCCGCTTGGAGTAACCCTTGCTTTCATTGTTTTTAAAAATGATCCAAGATGAACAGAGCTGGGATCAGGAAAGACTTTGCTACCTACCCCGGTGTCATCCTGGGGACGGTTAAGTATGGCGTATTTTTGAATGTGCTTGATGCAAATCTAGCTGTGAAGTGTACAACTAGGGCACAAGTGCTGCCACTGAAGTGGTGGGTGTGTGTGTGGCCCAATTTCTGGAAAAAAGGGAGACTCCGCTTGGAGTAACCCTTGCTTGCTGTGTTTCTTAAAAGGAGCCAAGATGAACAAGTCATGGTTCAGCAAAGACTTTTCTACCTACCCCGGTGTCATCCTGGGGATGGTTAAGTATGGCGTATTTTTGAATGTGCTTGATGCAAATCTAGCTGTGAAGTGTACAACTAGGGCACAAGTGCTGCCACTGAAGGGGTGGGTGTGTGTGGGGCCCAATTTTTGGAAAAAAGGGAGACTCCGCTTGGAGTCACCTTGCGGTGTTTTACATGATTTTAGAAGGGCATGCCATGCCTATATCTGTGTCTCCTCCTCTTTTTTCTTGTCCAGCTCTTTTGTTTTCGCATGAGTATATGTCCTTGTCACTTTCCCATGTCTTTGTGTTGTGTTGTGAGTTGTTTGTCACCTTTTGGACACCTTTTGAGGGTGTTTTCTAGGGGTTTTTCTGTGTTTGTGATTGCCTGCCATTGTTTCCTATGCGGTTCGAGTTCGGTTCGTCGAACCTGCAGCTATGATGTTTCACTTTCGTTTTCACCCGGCCCGGAGCAGAGTGAAACAGGAAGTGACTGTATCTGCTGTTTATAGCTGTGATCAGCAGATAGATAAGAACGATCGGATTGCTGATCGCTATAGCCCCCTAGGGGGACTAGAAAAATAAAAAAAAAGTAAAAAAAAGTTTTAAAAAATAATAAAAAAACCCTAAGTTCAAATCACCCCCCTTTTCCCCCATTGAAAATTAAAGGGTTAAAAAATAAATAAATATACACATATTTGGTATCGCCGTGTTCATAAATGCCCGATCTATCAAAATATAAAATCAATTAATCTGATTGGTAAGCGGCATAGTGGCAAAAAAATTCCAAACGCCAAAATTATGTTTTTTTGGTCGCCGCAAGTTTTACGCAAAATGTAATAACAGGCGATCAAAATGTAGCATCTGCGTAAAAATTATGCCATTAGAAACGTCAGCATGAGATGCAAAAAATAAGCCATCACTGAGCCATAGATCCCAAAAAATGAGAATTCTATGGATTTCGGAAAATGGCGCAAAACGTACGCCACTTTTATTAGACAAGCTTGTGAATTTTTTTAACCCCTTAGATACAAGTAAACCTATACATGTTTGGTGTCTGCAAGCTCGCACTGACCTCAGGCATCATACCCACACATCCGTTTTACCATATAGTGAACACCGTGAATAAAACATCCCAAAAACTATTGTGCCATCACACTTTTTTTGCAGTTTTTCCACACTTGGAATTTTTTTTGCTGTTTTCCAGTACACCATATGGTAAAACTTATGGTTTCATTTAAAAGTACAACTTGTCCCGTAAAAAACAAGCCTTCATATGGCAAGATTAACGGAAAAATAAAAAAGTTACAGTTCTCGGAAGAAGGGGAGCAAAAAACAAAAACGCAAAAACGGTACGTGCCCCGGGGCTGAAGGGGTTAAAGAACCTACCGTCAAAAACAAAACAAAATCAAATCACAATGTGTGAAACACCAAAAAAACGTACAAAGAACACAGAAGCACACGCAAAAGAGTCTACCACAGGACCAGATACATACATAAATGCAGTATTTTACCGCAGTAGCGAAAACCTATTAAAGACAGAACAAGCCGTAACGCAGGTGCGAACAATTAGCTTAGGGGGGGCCTGAGTCATGTCGTGTCACGACACCCCCCCATTGCATATGACATTGATAATTTCAATTAGACAGATCTTTAGTAGGGTGCCACACATTTCAATATACTCGTTTTCATACAAAAAGTACAATAATTAGGAACTGAACGACGTGTATGCGATCAACGTTTTTGCGTTATGGTGTCACATGCAACTAAGTCACTAACGATGCTGGATGTGCGTCACTTACGACGTGACCCCGCCGACACATTGTAAGATCTATTCAAGCATGTAAAGCCCGCTTAAGAACTGCAATGCCTTCAGCTTTCATAAATTGTGTACAGATCCTTAAAACATGGGTTCATGCGTTACATGCTGCAATAAGAGGTGAAGGTCGTGGATGAATGACAAAACAGTGTTATTCAGGATGTCGTTACAGTATCTCTGTGCATTCAAACTGTCATAGATAAAATGGGACGACAAACTGCAGTCAGGTGCAGACCGCAATGGGGATGATGAGCATGCAGATGAGTTTCCTTAAGACGGTTTGTGCAGACATTTTTTGTATATATAAACCAATTGTTGCTGCAGCTTTCCGAGTGGCTGGTCTCAGACGGTCTTGGAGGTGAAGAAGATGGATGTTGAGGTTCTGGGCTGGTGTCGTTACACGTAGTCTGTGGTTGCGAGGGCAGTTTTATGTGCTGCCAAATTCTCTGATATGCCTTTTGGAGATGGTGGATTGTCTAAGCAAAGGAGAAGTGCTCACTAACATAGGATCATAAAGAGAATTTTGCGAGCTTCATTGACATTCATTGTCATAGCGGCATCAGGGTCTGTTCAGACTATTGATTCTACACTGCACCCAATAACGTCTGTGTCTGTGATCAATGCAAGCAGACTCGGGCGTCTTCATGCACAGTAGTAGTTCATAGGCAGGCAAGTGTGAAGCCCCACAGGTGTTGTGTTGGTGCATTACCTTCAGGGACTCCACGTGGGATGGTCTGGTCACAGTTAGGGAACCTTCTCTTTAGGATTTTCGTGACGCCACTCTCGGTATTGCGGTCAGGGGACCGCCACTGCAGGTTAAGGGACGCCTGGGGTTGTTGGTAGGTGCAGTTAGATGGTGTGGCCCCCCGAGAGTAGGGCTGGCCCCAGGGCCCATTTTGAGTGGGTGGAACCACAAGGCGCAGAATGACTCAAACACAGTCCAGGCAGTCTTTCAGGGTTTTTACTCACAGTTGATGGTAGGGTGAGTAACCCGGGCGTAGCTGGGATGAACCAGGCTGGAACCAGGTATCCTTCTGGCTGGCTGATGAAGGTGACTACCAACTCGCCTTCCTAGTCCTGTGTGTTTTGGGGTGACCCCTACTTGAAGCCCTGCTGGGGTCGCCCAGGGAAGTTGCTGATGCCTCTCTTCCCTTCTTTTGGCCCGTTTGCTTGTAGCCTGGACCAGGTCACTCCAACTGCTTGCCTCCTGTGAACTATGGGCCCTCTCTTCGCTATGTGGCTCCGGACTCTGTGTGTGGTGGTGAGGGCGTAAAGTACCCCCGCCTGCAGGTTGAGCAGGACAACTGAATGGTCCCCTACTCTGAGAACCTGCACTCGTACGGGCCTGGTACCTCCCTGGCAGTCCCCTTACTCAGCCACCCCTTTGCTCTCTCTAGCCTTGGGTGGTTTTCGGGTAGCACTACCAAGTGACCAGTCTCCCCCGTTGGTAGTCACTGCGTGGACGCTGTCAGTGTTGTCAGCTTCCAGGTTCTGCTCCACACGTCTCCTCTCCCTGAGCTGCACTCCAGACTGGCTCACTACTCCCTCCCCACTGTGCCTGCCTATGCCACCTAGCAACCAGGCTCTCTTCCACACCCCTTGAGTGGACATGGAGGCTACGCCCCCTCTTGGATTCCCCAGGGGTCTTTATCAAAGGTAGTGTGAGACCTGATTACTATGCGCCTGTGTAGTCACACCTCGGTCAGCCTTCTGGTTTACCTGTGTTGCACTGCCCCCAGCATGGGTGCAGTACTCAGTGGTGCCTGACCAGGTCAGGGGTGCCACACAAGCAAGAGTTAAAGCACACCATATATTGGAGGGGAGTAGATTAAAGAGCATCAATCACCAGGATTTTCCTATATAACCTAAAGCCAGTGCTATACTGGCATTGTCATGCTGATTCTATACATACATTTCGTTGACAGCTCGGAAGTATAGGTTTTGAAACATAGCAAGTAAAGTTTGTAAAATGAACAGCTTTTTGACTGTAGCTGCCAATCATCTGATAGCTGGGGTAGATATTCATAGCGATTCCTGTCCCCTAGCCTATCCATCCTCCCCCTATTAGTTATGATAATTCTATTATAGAATTGTTTTACTATCTGAGTAGAAGGACTTGTGCTGATGTCATACTCATGTGACCAGTAGAGGTGCTGCCTCAGTCAACAGAAAAATGTTGTTTCCTGATATCAGCTATGTTGGCTGAGGCCCCGCCTCTTCTGGTCACATGGGTATGACATCAGCACAGGTCCTTCTAGCCACTTAAAAGTAAAATAATTCTATAATAGAATTAGCATAAATAACAGAGGGAGGATGAACAAGCAGGGGAGCTGGAATCACTATCAAAACCCACCCCAGCTATCAGCTAATCAGCAGATTACAGATAGCCTGGGGTCCCCTATTCTGAGGTAAAGCATGGGATCCCCTGTCCCTTGTAATTCTACAGTTACACCATGACACACAGATTTAGTACAACATTTGAGGGGAAAAAGGCTTTTTGCATACCTACAAAAAGTCTTAGCTCTTTGAGTTCAGCTCATGAAAAATGGAAGCAAAAACAAGTGTTTACGTTTTATAATTTTGTTCAGTGTATGGTTTTAGGTTCTTCAGTCTCTGTTGTTTGTATTTGTTCCGGTAGAAGCTATTCCTTGGAAATCAGCCAGCTTTCTCAGGAACAGATAAATAAAACTCTTCGGTTCCTAGGAAAGATGGGTGGCAAGCTTTTTCAGGAATGGCTTTCTCAATAAACTATCTTTCCCAGAAACAGCTTTCCCAAGGACTTAACTTTCCAAGCTACAGGGAGGGCCTTCAACCACTGTTGGTTGTGTACCGCCTCGCTCTCAGCAGCCGAGCTGCTATGATCCGGACCTTCTGTGGGTGGCTCGAGGGTCTCCGGACCCGGGGGTCTCGCGGTCACTTCAATCAAAAAGGGGGTTATAGTAGTGGATGTAGGACGTATATGTATGGGCTGAGCCTTATTAAGTTTGTGACGCCACCCACGGTGTGTGGTGAGGTTGGACACCACCGCTGCAATTACGGGGCACCCGGGGGAGATGTTATGCAGCAAGTTGTTAACCCCTCCATGGGCAGGGATGGTGGCCCCGGGACCCGTTGGGGTTTTGAAGCAGGGAGATGGGTGACCGCAGGGTGCTGGTGTACTCACTATTAAAGGAAACACACGAGTCTCTGGTAAACCAAGGTGATGGTGGTCGGTGCCCGCAGGCGACTGTGTCCTGGTTCCCCCACCCGCCTGGTGGTCTCTGTCTTTCTCCTGCACCTTTTTAGAATGGTGGAATGCCTGTGCTTGTAACTTCAGAAGTCTGCTCCCGGCTGGATTTGGCCTACGGAGCCCTTGCCCGCAGATGCTGGCCCATGGGATCTCTGAGCCCTGGCAGTGGCCTTCTATCCCCCTCAGTGGGCTGTTGTCTTCTATCGGAACTTTGGGTGGGACAGGTCCTCTAGTCCTGGCCTCAATCGGTTAATTAACCAGTTCCAGTAGCTTCTGGACTTGGCTTCAGGGTCCGAGTAACCCCCCCCCCCCCCCGTGTGCTCCGGTTTCCTAGTCGGATCCCCGGGTCAGTACCGGTGGGTCACTACCGTGTCCCGGTCCACCTCGGTTCAACCAAGCCATCTTCCCAGCTCCTGCAGACTGAGACCGCCGTCTGCCTCCTAGCCAGTGGCACCAGGGCTCCTACCCTGGCGCCGTTCGATTTGGGGGTATTCGCCTCTGCTGGAGCTACACACAGCTCCAGCCCACACTTCTCTCCAACTTGAACTCTAACATTGGTCTGTTTACTTTCCCACCCCGGGCTGTCTAGACTCCTTGGTGGGCGTCTTCCAACCGCCTGGTTCCGCCCCCTGGTGTGCCTACCCAGCCCCGAGGGGGGTGACTAGGGTTTTAAGGTTGGCTGATGTCACCTGTGAGGGAAATGTGTTGTGCAGGGGCCTATTTGTGACTACCTGGCCCGGCCAGGGCGTCACACTTCCCCTTGGTTAAACACAGACTGTCTGCAGGCTGTCCGACCACCACCGATTTATTTTGTAACTGCAAAAAAGGGGATAAAAGGGGATAAAACACTTACAAGTATAATAACATATTTACATTTTACGTATACTTTGGTTTCTTCCCTTAACGGGAGGCATTTTACTTTAACGTTGCATAAAACATTTTTATTAACCGGGATGGGACCATGTCCTTTTCACCTTAGCCCACCCAAACAAACCTAGCCCTGATGCTGCCTCTAAAACTAGGTCAGCACCCCTTTTCCGCAGTCCAGGAAAACGGGTTCGGGTCCGAGTGGTGCCCACACGGGCCGGGTAATAAGTTCCTTACCCGGCAGTCTCTACCAGAGGCCCCACGTCCAGTGGACCCCTGCCCCGGATGGTAGTCACCGGTTTCCATGGTGACAGGATCTTGGCCTACTTTGCCGCAGGTCCTTCCTCCAACCAGCCTCTCCGGAGACTGCGGCATGATGAAAAGGGTGGTCTGGGGCTATTTACAAGGCCCAATAGTTTATGGGTTGGCCTGCAAGTTCTCAGCCGTGTCATTTTATAAGTGCATTTAAACTGGAAACATCAAAGGGTCCCAACGGGGAACTGAACTGTGGGTAGCCGGGAACCACTACCTCTTTAATACTCTGGGTATTTGGGACTGGAGGGAGGCAGAGAGGGGTGGCTGCACTGCAGGGCACTTCTGGCTTCCCTCCTCCGGACAACCAGGGCAAACCACCCCCTCTCTCCGCAGTGCCGGGTGTATGTCTCAAGCTCTCCGGGCTCCAAGTCCCGGTCGGGATGGCCGACAGGAAGTTGCGGGTACACGTCCCTCCGGGACACGAAGATTTCGGCCTCCATGCCCGGCTCAAAGATGAAACCCCATCCTCTCCAGGGGTCAAAATGCCGGACTTGGCCTTCATGTGTTGGGCCCCACACCTGGAAGGTTGCATTCCAGAGGTTGTCCTTCTCCGTGTAGGTCCGGGACAAGACTTCGGCTTTTCTCTTTTCGCGGGCAGCGATCTCCCGGCCCCGCTGGCGCTGCTGCCGCTCCCAATATGAAGTGTCTGCGGTCTGCTCCAGGGTGACCTGCGTGGGGGCCGAGCCCAGCCGGAGCACCTTCGTGCCAGCTACAACCGACACCTTCTGCAGTGGAGGGCCCCACTGTGACGTGGCATGTACGGCTGCCCCGCAGGCACATTTCCGCTGCACCTCAGCCGAGGCTGGGAGTCTGGGAGCGGCCAGTATTTCTTGCCGCGCCGGCTTCCGGTTGGGGACCGCCTCCGCCTTGGCTGGGCGGACTGCCGGGTCCGTTGTCATCTGGGGCGCGGCCTCTTCCGGGATCGGTTGCGGGTCCAGGGCAGGACGGGGCACCTTCCAGACGCTGGTGGTACGTGGAGCCGGGGCGATGACTGGCTGGCTGCTGGCGGCTTCTTTGGGCTGGTCCTCGCGGGCCGACAATACGGGCACCGCTGCCGGTGTTTGTGGCAGCGGACCGAGCAGGGAGGTAGCCACGGGTGCGGGTGGTGAGGGAGGCAACGCGGCGTGCAGGGGCAGACTGGGCCCTTCAGCCTGAACGGCCGGTCCCTGAGGGAAGCAAGGGCATGGGTCACTTACCTGCTCCTCCGACGCTGTCTCCACTTCGCGAATCCTCACAGCCGCGGCTATCTTCGCCATCTCGTCTGCCCACCGCCTTAGCGGACAGGTCGATTGGGCCTGCATACGGTGGCACATCTGTTCCGTCGGGCTTCCACCCAGGCCGCTGTGCCAGGCGCAGGCTCCTCCACTGCGGGCTTGCCAGATGGTGCGGCCATACTGCTCGGCTGGTGTCCAGGAAAGAGGGTGGCAGGGTCCTGGAGTCCCTGCCCTTTATCTGCTCGGTCACATGTCGCAGAATCTTCACCCGCTCCCCCTTGGTCTTTTGCAGGCACTCCTCTTTTAGCCCGGTAAGTTTTGTTTTTCGACCTCCGACCTTGCTTTACGGCCGTGTTCCCAGGGGGCGGGGTTTTGGCTTTCGCGCCCTTTTCTCGGGGAAGGAGACCCTTGGCGGAAATCTTCGTGCCAAAATATGGCGGTAAGATGGCGGTTTCTGGAAATTTTGCAACGGATCACCGCTGACTTCAATACAAGGGGCACTTCCACAAGGTAAGTGGATGGGTATCTATCCTGTTCGTGACGCCAGAAATCGAGGTGTACCGCCCCGCTCTCAGCAGCCGAGCTGCTCGGATCCGGACCTTCTGTGGGTGGCTCGAGGGTCTCCGAACCCGGGGGTCTCGCGGTCACCAATCAAAAAGGGGGTTATAGTGGTGGATGTAGGACGTATATGTAAGGGCTGAGCCGTATTAAGTTTGTGACGCCACCTACGGTGTGTGGTGATGTTGTACACCACCGCTGCAGTTACGGGGCACCCGGGGGAGATGTTATGCAGCAAGTTGTTAACCCCTCTCCGTGGGCAGGGATGGTGGCCCCGGGACCCATTGGGGTTTTGGTGCAGGGAGATGGGCGACCACAGGGTGCTGGTGTACTCACTATTGAAGGAAACACACGAGTCTCTGGTAAACCAACGTCATGGTGGTCGGTGCCCGCAGCCAACTGCGTTCTGGTTCCCCCACCAAGCTGGTGGTCTCTGTCTTTCTCCTGCACCTTTTTAGAATGGTGGAATACCTGTGCTTGCAACTTCAGGAATCTGCTCCCGGCTGGATGTGGCCTTGCCCGCAGACGCTGGCCCGTGGGATCTCTGAGCCCTGGCAGTAGCCTATTATCCCCCTCGGTGGGCTGTTGTCTTCTATCGGGACTTTGGGTGGGACAGGACCTCTAGTCCTAGCCTCAATCGGTTAATTAACCAGTTCCAGTAGCTTCTGGACTTGCCTTGAGGGTCCAAGTACCCCCCCCCTCCCGTGTGCTCCGGTTTCCGAGTCGGTTCCCCGGGTCGGTACCGGCAGGCCACTACCCTGTCCCAGTCCACCTCGGTTCCACCGAGCTGTCTTCCCGGCTCCTGCAAATGGAGACCGCTGTCTGCCTCCTAATAAGTGGCACCAGTGCTCCTACCCTGGCGCCGGTCAATTTGGGGGTATTCGCCTCTGCTGGAGCTGCACACAGCTCCAGCCCACGCTTCTCTCCAACTTGAACTCTAACACTTGTCTGTTTACTTTCCCGCCCCGGGCTGTCTAGACTCCTTGGTAGGCGTCTTCCAACCGCCTGGTTCCGCCCCCTGGTGTGCCTACCCAGCCCCAAGGGGGGTAACTAGGGTTTTAAGGTTGGTTGATGTCACCTGTGAGGGAAAGGTGTTGTGCAGGGGCCTATTTGTGACTACCTGGCCCGGCCAGGGCATCACAGTTGTATCTGTTCCTGGGAAAGCTAGGTCTTTCAAAAGATTGCACCCAAGTTTCCCAGGCACATATGGAATGAACAGCAGATTAAGAGCCTAATAAGATGTGAAGCCCCACAAGTATTGTATCGGTGCATACCTTCAGGGACTCCACGTAGCTGGTTCTGGTCACAGGTAGGGAATCTTTGGTTTTGATCGTGACGCCACTCTCAGTATTGCGGCCAGTAGGGACCGCCACTGCAGGTTGAGGGTCGCCTGGGGCTGATGGTATGTGCAGTTAGTTGGGATAGCCTCCTGAGAGTGAGGCAAGCCCCAGGGCCCGATGTAGGTGCGTAGTACCACAAGGCGCAGAATAACTCCACACAGGCAGAATTGTCTTTCAGGGTTTTTACTCACTTCAGGTGGCAGGGTGAGTAGCCCGGGCGTAGCTGGGATGAACCAGATGGGAATCAGGTATCCTTCAGGCTGACTTTATGAGGGTGACTACTGACTCGCCTTCCTTAGCCCTTGGTGGTTTGGGGTGACCCCGACTTTGAGTCCCTATGGGGGTCACCCAGGGAAGTTGCTGAAGCCTCACTCCCCCTTTTGGTTGCCGTTTGCTTGTTCCCCGGACCAGGCCACTCCAGCTGCTTGCCTCCTGTGACCTATGGGCCCTCACTGCGGTTACGTGGCTGCGGCTTTTGTGGTGTTGTGGTGTGGGCTTTGAGAGCCCCACACCGGCAGGTTTAGCAGAAGAAAGCTGGATCTATCTTCGCTTCGGGATCTGCCGCCCGGTTGGGCCTGGTGCTCTCTAGCAGTCTCCTTACTTCCCACTCCGTGCTCTCTCTCTAGCTGAGATGGGTTTCGGGTAGCACTCCTAGTTGACCGTTCTCCCCCGTCAGTAGCCACTGCGCGGGCGCTGTTAGACAGCAACAGCCCCACAGGTCTGCTCCTCACTGAGCCCTATGGAGTTCTCTGCTCTAACTGACTCACTGCTCCTCCTCTCCTGTTCTTGCCTACGCCACCTAGCAACCAGACTCTCCACCACACCCCTTGAGAGGAGATGGAGGCTTTTGGCCCCCTCCACTATTCCAGTGAAGGTCAAGGCTTTTCCCCCTCCTGGGATCCCCAGGGGTCCTCTCATGGGTACATGTGTGAGACCTGATCACTATGCGCCTGTGTTCCACACCCCTGTCAGCCTTCTGGATTACCTGTATTGTACTGTTCCCAGCATGGGTGCAGTACTCAGTGGTGCCTGACCAGGTCAGGGGCGCCACAAACATATGAGGAGGCATTAATTAGAAGGGGGAGGGGTTATTGCCCAGCCCTTATCACCGTTTACTAGAAGTTACAGTGAACATAGGAGAGCAGTCAAATCTTTGATGGCTGCTGTGCTCTGATCCCAGTAATTACTGGTGTATGGTGACAACAGGTAAGAGCACGAGGGCTTCAGTGGTGACTTTATCCAGTGACTTGTTCTCACCACTGGCTCAAGTTACAGCTGCAGTCTTGGTGGCGAGACATTCTGTTACTGCACATTGGTAATTCCTGTTATCAGAATACTGCTGCCGACAACGATTATTTTACTGCTCCTGTCTGCACACAGTAAAGCGCAGTGACCGAAAAAAAAATGTAGTATAGTGCATAGTGCTGGACTACATTACAATGGGATTGGGCTCCACCTACAGCTGTGAACTGGACATGCCAAGGGTTGTGATCAGAACTCAGCTGAGACAGCAAAAAGCATAGAATATAGTGTTGGATGTCGAACACAATCTCACACAGTCTGAGGTATCTGGTGTGTATACTGTAGGTTATGTACTCTGACACTTATATACCAGTAAATAAAAATGGTAGCTCCCAGTGGCTATAATAATAATAATAATTAAAAAAATGACAAAAGTTCATTTTAAATAGTTATAAAAAAACTTTTTTTGCATATAATACTCATAAAAAAAATTAAGGTGTTTTTTTTGGCTTTTGGGTGAAATGTATGTGAAACTTAAAAAGTTCACGCTACAGTAGGGGATTTAAAGGGAACCTGTCAACAGTTTTTGGGCCTATATGCTGCGGCCACCAGCTCTTATATACAGCATTCTAACATGCTGTATATAAGAGCCCAGGCCGCTGTGTAGAACACTTTATAATACTCACGTAGAAGGTCGCTCTGGTGCACAACAGTCGGATGGGTAGTGCCTTTCTCTGGGACCGGCGCCTCCTCTTTTGGCCATCTTGGTCTTCCTTATCTGAAGCCGCGGTGCATGACGCGTCTACGTCATACACACGCGCCATACACATCCAACTGTTCTGCACCGGAGCAACCTTCTAGGTGAGTATTAAAAAGTGTTTTTATATTCTACACAGCGGCCTCGGTTCTTATATACAGCATGTTAGAATGCTGTATATAAGAGCCCAGTGGTGGTGGCCACAGCTTATAGTCCCAAAAACTGGTGACAGGTTCCCTTGAAGTAAAAATATGCAATGGTGATTTCCTCACCTCAAACAATTTATTCAAACAAAAGCCAACAAAAGTGGTGGGTATACCCCCTAAAAATGTCAATGCCTTAATAACTTGTCATGTAGCTTTAAGCATCAATTACAGTTTAACAATAATGTCTCATGCTGTTCACAAGTTGAG